>NC_090782.1:797500-2172500 GCF_040054535.1 Antennarius striatus | reverse complement strand
GTCATTCTTTCTCTTTTGTGTCTACCTGTGATGCTGACGTTTATCATTAAAATCACGTTATTAATAATAATATTAATAATAATAATAATAATAATAATAATAATAATAATAATAATAATAATGGGCTGATTTATATCACACTTTTTTGTGGACATTCAAAGCAGAGTGTCTTCAAACTGTCAATCCTATTGGATGACGCGAGCCTCAGCGATCCAACACCTCACTCCAGTGATCACATTGCATTCACTGTGGAGTGTGTGTGTATGTGTGTGTGTGTGTGTGTGTGTGTGTGTGTGTGTGTGTGTGTGTGTGAAGTGTGAACCAGATTGAAGTCCCCTCCATGTCTGTTTGTGTGCTGCTGTCGTTGTGCGCAGATGTTTGCAGACATGCCAGCCATACGACAGATGAATAAATGATGCCTCTGTTGATGGGTGACAAGGAGATGGGCCATGCTTAATTAATACGTGAATATGGCGCTGGTTCTGCTTCTGTCGTCTCGTCCTGGCAGATGAAGATGCTTGATGAGCTCATCAACATCTGAGAGACAAACTTTTGGCTTCTTGAAGTAAAGGCCTGGAGCTGTTAGAGAGAAGAAACTGTGTTAGTCTGGACCGACGACAATGTGTTCTTCTGCAGCTGAAGCCAATGGCTTCATGGATGAAAGATGCATATGTGTGTGTGTGTGTGTGTGTGTGTGTGTGTGTGTGTGTGTGTGTGTGTGTGTGTGTGTGTGTGTGTGTGTGTGTGTGTGTGTGTGTGTTTTATTTTTGAACAGAATCAAGTCTTTTTCCACTAGGTTACTTCTTGTCTTTGTTACAAAGTACTGCTGGCCATGTTCACACACACTAACGTATTGTTTCCTGGTCATTATTCTAAGGCGACCAAACCGGGTCAAATGAGACTCCATCAACTTATTTCTGCAACACTGAATGAGGATTATTTGAGTTCTGTATTTATTTATGACGTTTTAAAAATACCTCCCACCATAGCGTGCCCACCTGCTCTGTGAAAGCCATGTCATGTGATCTGATTGGAGGAACAAAGAGCCAGTAACAATGAACGCCAGCAGCTCTGTGGGGTCGTAATAAGACGCAGCGGTGTTTACAGCTAAATGATAACCTCAGCGTGAAACATACTTACACTGCTAGTGCTAATATAATGATATTTACCAGGTGTCATTTTACCGTCTTATTTTGCATGTTTAAAATGTGCTCATTATAATGAATTTTTTTGCAGGCATTTGTTCAAGAATCTTGAAACTGAAACCAAATCAGATATTTAATGATAATCTAAGTGTTTGGAGGATCAAATGTCACCTAATATATAATCTGAATGTTACATTGGGCGGTAGATCATCAGAGCTTTCCGACATATCGACATTCCAAATGCTCTTACATAATCGTCATCCTTGGAGCAACTCTCATTGGGTCTTTAAACCAATGAGGATTAACCACAGAGTGTGTACTTCATAGATCAGCTTGTTCATCTGCACTCCATGAATTCACCATCAAGCTTCTTGGCTCCCAGCCCAGCCTTTACTGGGAGCCGACAGCAGATCAGTGTGTCACACACCAGTAGCCCGTCAGTGTTTGCTTCCTGTGGACCTGAAGGTTAAACTGTGTTCAGATAAGGACTGAAATGTGCTTCAGATGTGGGTTTTTACTGAACATGAACGGCCTCCTTAGTTAAGAGTACAGTGGTACCTCTACTTACGGATGTCTCTACTCACGAAATTTTCTACTTACAAAACGCCTCAACAGGGAAATATTCCCTCTAGTTATGAAAAAAAAATTAGAGTTACGAAAGGTAAAACTACATTATGGGCTGATACTCCCAGCTCCCACTGGTTCCTGACCACAACATTCTCATAGCTGCTCTGCCATTGGCTATTACCTAGCATCCTGGCATCCCATTGGCTATGAGGGACCTCTGTGTAGAGCTAGATAGGTGTCTATGCAGCGTCCTCGTCATTCGGCCCTCGACCCGTGAGGTGTTCTGATAGTTTTAGGTAAATATATTAACTTTTAGAGTATTCACTATGGACCCCAAGAAAGTGACGGAGAAAAGCGTTTTTTTGTCCGTACAAACAAATCAAGAGATGATAGAAAAGCCTGAAAAAGGGATGCGTTTGGTTGATCTCACCAAATAATATGGCCGTAATGCATCTACAATCACCACGTTATTAAAACTAAAGGAAGTTTAAGGAGTTTAAGGCGTTGCGTGGGTGGTTGGAGAAGTTCAGAAGGAGGACTGGAATTCACTCTGTTGTTCATGGTGGGGCAAGAGGGCATGGACCAAAGAGGGCAAAAAACAATGAGGACAGCAGTTAAAAGGTAAATGACCATCATTTTTGTTCTTTATTCTTTGTTTTTTATGTTATTCACAACTCTCATTTATTGTGTAATAATCTAATCGTAACATGTATTTGTTACATGTTTTGATACATTTTTATGTTTTATAAAACATTTATGTCTGAATTTTGGGGGCTTGTAACGGATTAGGGCATTTGCATGGAAAACGCGTCTCTACTTACGAAATTTCTTCCGGAACCAGTTAATTTCGTAAATAGATGTACCACTGTATTATTTATGTGTGTATTTAACTATTGCTACTGGTATCGTCAGGTTGCTGGTCATCGTTTTGTTAGGGGGGGGGGTCACTCTGTAGGGGCTCAGGTCAAACAGCTGAGAAGGTATTTAGTAAACAGCACCAGTGGCTTTATTACAAAACCATGTATTTGTCTTGTCTACATGTCTTCTATACATGTAAACCTACACTTGCCATTAATTGTGCTACACCGTGTTACATTTTTGGATGTATTGGCACCAGTGTGACCTATATTTAATTAATGCCACCATTATTGCTCACGCAGCTGCTGCCTTTTTTAAAGCAGTTACCTGTTTGATAAATGAGGCCCCTGGATGGCAGCAGCAGTGCATGGTGGGTAGTCTGTGGGTCTCTGCAGTTTAATTGAAAAATTGTCTGGTTGGATCCTGTAGCTGTGTGCATGTAGGGATACCTGCAGGTATGCTCATCACCCTGTGGCTGCATGTGTGTGTGTGTGTGTGTGTGTGTGTGTGTGTGTGTGTATGTGTGTGTGTGTGCAGGTAGAACAATGAAGTGGGTTATGAGTTGCTCCAGGATGTGATGTGGAGGAATCGATAACTACCGTACATCCCAGACCATGAGGCTCTACTTTTTTCACGGGCTTTGAACCCTGCAGCTGAAAAAACAATTTCCTTAGTCTTTAGATTGTTACAGGCTGACAGCCTCCAGGGGGCGCTCTAGCAGGAAGTGCAAAAGTGCGACAGACTGGTGGACGAGATAATAAACAGAGGGAGATGCTATCATAGTTTGGTTGTGTTACAACGGACGCAGTGTTACAGGTACTGTTCTGAAAACCTTTCAGTGTCAACATCTTGTGTTACTATAGGGCTTCTAGACAGGTGTGGCGTAAATACATGTATTTTCTTTTCACATTTAGTTGGCGTGGCTTTTATCCAGGTGTGCTCAACAGTCTGTAAATTGATATGTGAGTGTCAGAGTCCATCAGAGAGGCAAGAGAAATTGGCCCCCACTTTGACATTGTGATTGGAGCGAGTGAAGGTGTGTGAGAGCAAAGAACAAGGGAAGGGAAGAAGAAACGTGGTGAGACTGGATCAGACCAGGAGGAAAAGCCACGTGTTGACTCCATCATGCTTTTCACATTGTCCACCATATTCAGAGACCGTTCACACGTTTACAGTCTCTGACCGGTTGATATAATAATCCTACATCCATACAGGCTTTGGTAGGAGGAGAGAAGAGAGGAACACGCTAAGAGTAGGAAACACATAAAAGACAGCGGATGCAGCTCGACTCGCTTTTCTCCACGTCGGATCCACGGCATCTGGAGACAAATTGTTTTAATCAGAAAAACTCTGCCCTCCAGGGGGGTGCTGGACCTGAGGGCCCCCACAAATCAAAGCTGAAGCCTTTCTGCTCTCTACTTCTCTCCAGATTCATCAGCCCCCACCCAAAAGATTCTCTTGTCTTGTTTGTTTTGTTTTATTTATTTTCTTCTTCTTTTTACCTTTTGCACACATTTTTGGACATTTTTTGGCATGTGCTCACTCTCGATGATGACTTGGGTTTATTTTTGGATTTGGTCTGTTAGAGCGTGTTGGTGTGTGTTGGTGTGTGTTGGTGTGTGTTGGTGTGTGTTGATGTGTGTTGATGTGTGTTGATGTGTGTAGAGTCTATGTCAGCCAGCACAGTATGGAGTCTACAACTGAGATGGAAATGTGAGGGAAAGAAAAGCCGAGCCAAAGTCTCTGCTGGAAGCCACCAGTGAGAATGGATCATCTGAAGAACCTGGAGGTGGGGGGGGGGCAGCCTTTTCTCCATCTCTCTCCTGAGATCTGCCTGGCATCTTGGATTCCCTCTCTGTGTCTCAACCCCCCCGTCGTGAATCGCCCTGTCTTGATTTCAGTCTGCTCCTCCATTCAAGTTCAAACGTTAATTCAGTTTTTTCCCTCTTTTGTAGATTTTCGACTTCGTCTCGGACATCAATCAAATCATGTGGTTTAACATGAACATCATTTAAAGTTCATGATGCATGGAAGGCAGCCTCATGCTTGATCGTCGTGCTTTTTGTCACCGTTGCTACGCTAACTATTCAGTATAAGTGCTTCTAAGGAAATAGAAAAATAATTCATTCCATTGAAACCCAAACATAAATATCTATTTCAGAACAAAGCCTGGAGTCATAGCGCTCAAGCACCGAGTCGAGCTCCTAGCCGCAAACCTGGAGGTTCAAATTTTAATATCATAATTTACTCTTCATCGTCTTGGATGTGATTTTAACAACCATTCTGTGAAACCTTAAAGCGTCATAGATAGTTGGACTCACGCTGAGCGGCGTGTCCTGGACTCCACATGTCACTGAAGGATTGTGTTTTTACAGAACACAATGGATAATCCTCCCCCAGAGTCACTGTGACAGACTGGGAGTGTAATAAAGCCCTGAAAACACGATGAAGATCACACGAGTGATATCGATGCAGGGCAGGAGCTGAGGGGACTTCAGGCCTCTCGACTCTAAAGCTCGACTCAACAAAGCAGGACTTCAGGTTCTTTCATCAAACCTGACTCCAGACCTGCAGCATTTTCTTTTCATTATCCCTGAATTAATCTGGTGTCAATCCATCACTTGGAATACTGGATTTTTTTTTTTTTCAGGCGGTGAGGGAAAAGTAATAAATTATTCAGGTACTTTTCACACTCTGCTGTACAGTACAGTGTTTCCTGGTGTGTTTGTATTACCATACAAAACAGCCCGTTTGTGGGGGGGCACCAGGGCCAGACTGGAATAGTGGTAATGAATCACTGGTGAACCATCTCAGCACTCAGTTTCTTTTCTTTAAAGTAAACTTCTCTTTCATAATTGAATCAACAGATTCTGTAGATTCACATGTAAAGCTCTTCACAACGCTCAGGTTAGGTTATTCTGAATTGTGCTGCATTTCATGACGCTCTCTTGTAGAGAGATTCCTGCTCACATGAATGAAAGACAGACGAACCAACAAGTCTGCAAACACGTCTTTACGATTATTATGTCTGTGTTGTTTGACACGTTGGTTAACCATTTACTGGAATATGAAACGAAGCTCGCTGTTCGTTCACAACATTCTGAGTTATTCTTGTAAACACACCGGTGGCACAGACTGACAGCGACCAACATTTACAACAAAAACTGCTGAAAACAGAGACGACTTATCGTCTGCAGAAATAAAAAATATGCCTCCGCAACGTATTTCAGAAATATGTCAGAATATGGCAAATAGAAGTATTAAAAAATAAATACTTTGATTTGGCCTGACTAAATGTTGTATTGGTGCCAAATCTCCAAATATATTACAATTTTGTGACGTCTGTTGATAACAGATGTCATTCTGAGTGTAGACCACTTGATGTTGGACGTAATCATTACCCATCTACACCAACAGCTTGTTTTCTATGATTTAAAGATTCTTATTTCACTACATGTTTTTTTCTGTGGTTTAAGGATTTAACATTAAAGTGACTGCTGTGCTGAAAAATGTCCTTTAAATGATCTACGTTGTTAATTATTTTGTCCAGATGCATCTATTTGTGTAAATGGGAATCAGAAACGCGATCATATATGCAGATGGTTATCAATCTATCAACCTTTAAAAGGATGATAGATTAAGATTAACTCCATGGAAAGACAACAGGCCTCCCCTTTGTGCTAAAATCATACTCTTTAACTAACAGTGAGGATGGGACAGGTAGAGTTACTATGAATGGACGTTCTGCTCACACATTGTTAGGGCAAAGGCTTCATCTTTTATTTCTACATTGGGCAAACCTAAAAGGCGGTCTGCCAGCTGGTGGTTTTTGTTCTTTGTCACAATAAAATGCGTAGATAAATGTGTTTTTAATGTGTGCACTTGTTATTTTTTGGTGTCTTAGGACCCTAAACTAGGGCTCAAATTAGATTCTCACTGGAGAAACAGAAGTGAAGTCACAAGTCGTAAAGGCCACACAATGAACAAAAGAAGTGCCTGAACAACGCTAACCTTTACTCACACTCACACACATGAGAGAAACGAGCAGAGTGTTCCATCTGGACAAGTAACCTTTCCTCCAGCCCCCAGTCAGGCGTTGGGACCAGTCTTGTGTTTGACTGTGTGTGTGTGTGTGTGTGTGTGTGTGTGTGTGTGTGTGTGTGTGTGTGTGTGATGTCAGCGGCTTTTCTTTAAATAAGGCTGTGAATATATTTCACTGGTCAGGGCGGGGCTATGATTCTGTGCATTGGTATGTGCATATTTTGAGTGTGAAAGTGCATGTAGTTCTAATTTATGTGTGTGTGTGTGTGTGTGTGTGTGTGTGTGTGTGTGTGTGTGTGTGTGTGTGTGTGTGTGTGTGTGTGTGTGTGTGTGTGTGTGTGTGTGTGTGTGTGTGTGTGTGTGTGTGTGTGTGTGCAGAGCTGAGATGCAGCAAGAAGCAGGCTGACATTTCCAACCAGACTGTTTATGACTTGAGGCAACAGGCGGCCGCACAGCGACATCACTTCCTGGGTGGCCGGGGCCTCATTAGGGAGGAAGAGTTGACACAGGGAGAGAGAGAGAGAGAGAGGGAGACAGAGAGAGAGAGAGAGAGAGAGAGAGAGAGGAGCAACAGCGGTTCCATGTAAAATGTTGACCTTTGACCCCATCGCTTTGGGCTGTTTCATTCTTTCTTTTCATTCCAGCAGCAGATAATTACCAGGAGAGGAGGAGGTGGGAGGAGTAACGCAGATACATCCTGCAACGGTCCAGATGTCACTATTATGCATCCATCCATCCATCCATACATCCATCTATACATCCATCCATCTATACATCCATCTATGCATCCATCCATCTATACATCCATCCATACATCCGTCCATCCATCCGTCCATCCATCTTGTAGACAAACGCTCGTAATCCTCTCGTCTAAGTCCGTGTACCCTCCTAGTGGGTTACATCTCTACTGGAGCCAATCCCATTTTGCTACTGGCTAGAGACAGGCTACACCCCGGACAAGATGCCAGCTCAATAAAAGGCCAATATATTTCATCGTCATTCCTTTTCACAACCGCTTCGTCCGCTGCCAAGGGAGCCGATGGAAGCTGGCTGAGGGCGGGAGGCGGGGGAGTATTTAAACTTGTTATATTAACAGTGAATGCAATGTGAGTAAAGCTCACGATGGCTAATTCACCATCAGTAATCTGATTACATCATTCATCTCAACTGCTTTTCATTCACTTTTGGTCTTTTTTTGCGTAAGTTGTAAACTCCATTGTCATCAGCCGACATTAGAGTATTTTCTTAGCAGGTAAACAAAGAGGAAAATGAATGAAAATGTAAAGTGGAAACATCTATCCAGTGTAAAAACTTTACCCAACAAATACGAGCGTTCAGCTAAAATGGAAAGAAGATGACACGCTGTGGTGACCCCTAATGGGAAAGGGAGAACATGGATGACATGATCGGACTCCTCTGCTCCCCACCGGGGGGAGGGCGGGTGTTGATGCACAGCTTCGTGGCTCTGAGTCCATCTAAGGGTCTCCACCATGAAAGCGCTAAGCAGCTTATGCTGCTCTTATAAAAAACAAAACTAACTGAAAGCCACCTCACTGCATCACTGGAGCATCCTGCAGTCAGTCTGACCTATATGTGGTTCACGCTGATAGAAATGCATTAGGATGGGGGCTGATAATACTCTGAGCCTGTGCTTAATACATTCTAAATCTGAACGGTATGGTATTTAGTCTGCAAGAGATGAGACATTTTATACAAATGTGTAAACATCTTACATCCAAAAATAAAAAGATATTTAAATTAGTTAAATTTGGTTATAAGAGCTGACCAATCAGAATAGATTGGTTATATAGTTATAGACCATCTCAAAACCACAACAGCATGATTTTCTGTAACAGAGGATTATGAAAACATAAGTTTTCTTTTTGCACTGAAAAAAAATCATCTTATTAGAGCTGTGTCTAAAACCTTTAATTACCAGAAAGTATATATATATATATAGTATAATTTTTTTTAAACCTGTGGTTTTTTGTAGTTTGATAAATGTTAAAATGTTAGTACTGTTGAGAATCCAACCATTGTCTGTTTTTGAGACGCAAATTCCTCTTTGCGTCAATCTCTTTTGGATTGTGTGTCAACGGGATTATCTTTTAATTTGGCTTTTGTGAATGAACGTGATTTTACAAATCAAATCGAAATTGTTTAAATTACAATAAATAATAAAATCAATAGTTTGTTGCTTATGTCACAGAATTTAATTTTTCATGGGTGGTCCTGCAACACAATTACTGCGAGTAACGAGGGATTACTGTGTGTATATATATATATGTGTGTGTGTGTGAGTGTGTGTGTAATACTAAAAGAAAATATTTATCTAGCATTGTTTAAAAGTAGGACATGTGATCCAGGATATACATTCACATCCATTATTTCAGAAGATCAAGCAAACAAATCGATAAAGATGGTGATCATGATCTCCTTTAGAATGGTACGGGTTATGTAGAGGAAATATTGTACACCAGATTTTATCCACAGATTCCACCAAAGCAGTTTGATCCCCAAAGGGGCTGCATTATTCTTTTATCCTCTCTGACGCTCCTTCTTTGTGCTGCATTTTTATTTCACCCCCCCCCCCCCCGGCCCTGGACGTGTCAGAGCTATCTTTGACTTCACTTCCTTTGCAGGGCTCACGCTTTTTCTGAAATGCCACTCTCCATTCGGAGCGCTCGCTTCCCCGCCGCCTCCCTTTTTATTCCAGCTTTATTTTTTTCACCTGTATTGGCACCTCCCACACTCTTTTTCTCACATTGTCA
Source organism: Antennarius striatus (assembly GCF_040054535.1). Taxonomy (NCBI): domain Eukaryota; kingdom Metazoa; phylum Chordata; class Actinopteri; order Lophiiformes; family Antennariidae; genus Antennarius; species Antennarius striatus. The sequence goes on along the minus strand of NC_090782.1, from coordinate 2,163,118 downwards.
TCAGCCTCACACACTCACACACTCTCACACACTCTCACACACTCTCACACACTCCCCGTCCTCCCTCTCAGCCCCATCGCTAAAATGTTCTGCTTTCTGTCCATTTGTTTTTCTTTTAGAGGCTTTTCTTCCTGGATGTTAATAACAGTCCTGCGCTGAGAAAGGAAGCTACTGAAACATTCACACCATACGTCCGTACGTGCACGTCTGCACACACACGCACACACACACACACACACACACACACACACACACACGCACACACACACCATCTTCTTCAGTACATCCCTCCCGCTCCCCCCCTCCCACCCAGAAAGAGGTGACACAGCTTCACCTCATCAGTTTGTCTCTGCCTGGATTTTTCCAAATGACATTTTTCCACTGACTGTTTGTGATTTTTTACATTTACTATCTTTTCAAATTGCTTGAATGTTAGTCCACTACGATCCCACAATCCTGTAGTAATCAGATTACATTTTTTTAATATTACATGAGTATTTGAAAAATACTGCACTCACTGTGTTGCATCAGTACTTGATTTTATATAGACTCATAATGCATTTATTTGTAGTGCTGGAAGTTAAAATGTCCACACAAATGAATTTAATCACAGTATCAAAGTATTTTCTGAACTCTTTACCATAAATTACTTCAATGGTTCTTTGCACTACTGTTTTCACGAGCATCCCATATCGTGTTAGTTTGTTTTTTTTCAAAGATCTTTGTATTAATTCCGTTCTATCCATAAATGGTTTTCTGAATACATGAATGTCATTTAAAACGCTTTGAAGGAAAACATTTCTGACCGTTCAAAGATGTCGTGCTTCACATGTTTTTTGTTACTAAACTGTAAAAACCCAACATGTGGAAATGAAAATAGATACTTGAGGGAACAACGTGTTCTGCATGTGTCAGAGAACAATATGGTGAGCAGGTTGATGTGAACTAAATCAATAGATCAATAAATCAATCAGTACAGTCTTGATGTTAGCATCACTTTTCTCTGCTCGCTGACAGTCAGCAGTTCATCTAACATTTGTTCTATCTGTAATACCCTCCAGTAGGACAATTGCAGGGTATTATATGCCCCCCCACAGGGTTGGATGTCTCCATTAACACGTTAATCACACCCACACCCACCCAGTGAGACCCCCCCCCCTTTAATCCTCCACGAGGTGCTAATGTACACCAGCTTTCTCTAAATGCCAGTGTGTGTGTGTGTGTGTGTGTGTGTGTGTGTGTGTGTGTGTGTGTGTGTGTGTGTGTGTGTGTGTGTGTGTGTGGACACGTGCACAAACCAACACGTTTGTGTTTGTGTAACGCGAGAAATATGAACGGCAGGTCATTTCATCTCTGAAGCTGACGGCGTAATTTGATTTGCACTGGGGGGCGGGGGGTGGGGGGGGGCAGAGAGATTAGATGGGAAAGTGGATGAACACAGAATAAGATGTGAAAGTGATGGATGGATTGGTGGATGAACAGATTGTGGGAGGGGGGTTACAGGAGGTGTCGCCATATGTGTGTGTGTGTGTGTGTGGGGGGGGGTTAGGGATTAAACAGCATTTACCATAAGATACTTACAGTAGTAGAAAACTGTAACTTCAGCATGTCACACCTGCTGTGTGTGTGTGTGTGTGTGTGTGTGTGTGTGTGTGTGTGTGTCTGTGTGTGTGTGTGTGTGTGTGTGTATGTGTGTGTGTGTGTGCGCGTGTGTGTGTGTGTGTGTGTGTGTGTGTGTTTCAACAACTAATAAAGCAATGATTAGTGATTAGTGTGAGTGCTACACATTCCTTTTATTTGATTACTCTCTCGCCCACACACACACACACACACACACACACACACACACACACACACACACACACATACTCACTTATACTACCTTACCGGGTCTCACTCATCTTTGCTACTTTGTGGGGTCCACCCTTTCCACTGGTGCTACAACTTTGTAAAAAATCAGGCAAGCTGGGAAAAAAATCTATGTCACAAATATCACTTGAGTTTAACGTATTTCCAAACTTTTGTCTCCAAGTAAGTTTTTTGCTGCATTGTGAGGCCCAATTTCTAGCATTTACTACCTTAGACGTCCTTTTTTACACACCTGCACACACATTTCTAGCTTTTATATCATAGCGTGGTACAAGACATGTGACAAAGACATGAATGCTTTACATTAACCCAACTTTATCAACAAACAAGAAAAAACTTGAATAAATATGGCCTCATTACAACAAAATGCAAAATAAAAAACAGGCAGTGACAAAAACAAACAAAACCTTACTGCCTTGCTCTCCACTGGGTTTTTTTTCCAAAAAGGCCTTCTTTTGAGCCATAACTTTATAAAAGAAAAAACAAGTGGGCCTCATTTCAAAAATATAAAATCAAAAACAGGCAGTGAAAAACATAAAACAAAAACTTTCTACCCTGAGGCCTTCTTTTAGCCTTAGTTCAATTTAAAAAAAAAAAAAACCTTAAAGAAAGATAACTTTACAAAAGAAAAAACTGAAAATAAAGTGGGCCACATCTCCATCCATCCATTTTCTGCCACTGGGTCCACCGTGGCGGGTCACAGGGTGCTGGAGCCTATCCCATGCTGGCGTAGGGCGTAAGGCGGGGGACACTGCGGCTGTTGGAGTGGGAGGCTGCTTGTTTATCACCTATGAATTCAGATCAAAACAATCATTTGCAAGCTGGTAAAGATAAAACCTGCTATTTGTAGATATTTCTGTGTTAAAAGCACTAGTTCAAGTGAAAGCAGCTTCTGAAACGACATGTGAACTCAAAAATAACAGCATTGTTCAGTCTATACTAGAGGAACAAGGAAATAAGACAACAAATGAAAGAGTAACATGGGTTACATTCAACATAGCCATGTCAAACCTCTAATACTTAATAAAGTGCTATTTTATGACAGTAATGACTTCACTTGGTTGTTGACAGGTGTTGCCAATTGTTTATAAAGTAATATATTATCAGTTACAGACGGAAGGGCCCCACAAGGATAAGACTAGAAACGGAGTGTGTAAAGTTAACTGGCTGCAACAAAGGAGAAAACTGTGTGTCCAGGATTTCAAGACCCCACAAGGACAAGACCAGGGACACATGAGTGTGTAAATGCATAGAAGTGAATGTAGACAGAACTAGAAATATGACTGTAAGGTCAAGTCTGCTACTTCAAATAGGACACAAATCCAGGCAGTAGCCATTAGTGAAACACAAGCAGCACTAGCCCTTCTTATTCTGGTTAATGTACAAGTTAAAATAACTGAGAATGATGGCTTCAGCATTGCTACTTTACCTGTATGCTGTCACAGGCGCTGATGTAATCAGTCTGAGATTGTAGATCCAAGGGTACCATCTCTGGTGCGGATGTTGGAATGGGAGGCTGCTTGTTTATCACCTGTGAATTCAGATCAAAACAATCATTTGCAAGCTGGTAAAGATAAAACCTGCTATTTGTAGATATTTCTGTGTTAAAAGCACTAGTTCAAGTGAAAGCAGCTTCTGAAACGACATGTGAACTCAAAAATAACAGCATTGTTCAGTCTATACTAGAGGAACAAGGAAATAAGACAACAAATGAAAGAGTAACATGGCCATGTCAAACCTCTAATACTTAATAAAGTGCTATTTTATGACAGTAATGACTTCACTTGGTTGTTGACAGGTGTTGCCAATTGTTTATAAAGTAATATATTATCAGTTACAGACGGAAGGGCCCCACAAGGATAAGACTAGAAACGGAGTGTGTAAAGTTAACTGGCTGCAACAAAGGAGAAAACTGTGTGTCCAGGATTTCAAGACCCCACAAGGACAAGACCAGGGACACATGAGTGTGTAAATGCATAGAAGTGAATGTAGACAGAACTAGAAATAAGACTAAGGTCAAGTCTGCTACTTCAAATAGGACACAAATCCAGGCAGTAGCCATTAGTGAAACACAAGCAGCACTAGCCCTTCTTATTCTGGTTAATGTACAAGTTAAAATAACTGAGAATGATGGCTTCAGCATTGCTACTTTACCTGTATGCTGTCACAGGCGCTGATGTAATCAGTCTGAGATTGTAGATCCAAGGGTACCATCTCTGGTGCAGATGTTGGAATGGGAGGCTGCTTGTTTATCACCTGTGAATTCAGATCAAAACAATCGTTTGCAAGCTGGTAAAGATAAAACCTGCTATTTGTAGATATTTCTGTGTTAAAAGCACTAGTTCAAGTGAAAGCAGCTTCTGAAATGACATGTGAACTCAAAAATAACAGCATTGTTCAGTCTATACTAGAGGAACAAGGAAATAAGACAACAAATGAAAGAGTAACATGGGTTACATTCAACATAGCCATGTCAAACCTCTAATACTTAATAAAGTGCTATTTTATGACAGTAATGACTTCACTTGGTTGTTGACAGGTGTTGCCAATTGTTTATAAAGTAATATATTATCAGTTACAGACGGAAGGGCCCCACAAGGATAAGACTAGAAACGGAGTGTGTAAAGTTAACTGGCTGCAACAAAGGAGAAAACTGTGTGTCCAGGATTTCAAGACCCCACAAGGACAAGACCGGGGACACATGAGTGTGTAAATGCATAGAAGTGAATGTAGACAGAACTAGAAATATGACTAAGGTCAAGTCTGTTACTTCAAATAGGACACAAATCCAGGCAGTAGCCATTAGTGAAACACAAGCAGCACTAGACCTTCTTATTCTGGTTAATATACAAGTTAAAATAACTGAGAATGATGGTTTCAGCATTGCTACTTTACCTGTATGCTGTCACAGGCGCTGATGTAATCAGTCTGAGATTGTAGATCCAAGGGTACCATCTCTGGTGCGGATGTTGGAATGGGAGGCTGCTTGTTTATCACCTGTGAATTCAGATCAAAACAATCATTTGCAAGCTGGTAAAGATAAAACCTGCTATTTGTAGATATTTCTGTGTTAAAAGCACTAGTTCAAGTGAAAGCAGCTTCTGAAATGACATGTGAACTCAAAAATAACAGCATTGTTCAGTCTATACTAGAGGAACAAGGAAATAAGACAACAAATGAAAGAGTAACATGGGTTACATTCAACATAGCCATGTCAAACCTCTAATACTTAATAAAGTGCTATTTTATGACAGTAATGACTTCACTTGGTTGTTGACAGGTGTTGCCAATTGTTTATAAAGTAATATATTATCAGTTACAGACGGAAGGGCCCCACAAGGATAAGACTAGAAACGGAGTGTGTAAAGTTAACTGGCTGCAACAAAGGAGAAAACTGTGTGTCCAGGATTTCAAGACCCCACAAGGACAAGACCGGGGACACATGAGTGTGTAAATGCATAGAAGTGAATGTAGACAGAACTAGAAATATGACTAAGGTCAAGTCTGTTACTTCAAATAGGACACAAATCCAGGCAGTAGCCATTAGTGAAACACAAGCAGCACTAGACCTTCTTATTCTGGTTAATATACAAGTTAAAATAACTGAGAATGATGGTTTCAGCATTGCTACTTTACCTTTATGCTGTCACAGGCGCTGATGTAATCAGTCTGAGATTGTAGATCCAAGGGTACCATCTCTGGTGCGGATGTTGGAATGGGAGGCTGCTTGTTTATCACCTGTGAATTCAGATCAAAACAATCATTTGCAAGCTGGTAAAGATAAAACCTGCTATTTGTAGATATTTCTGTGTTAAAAGCACTAGTTCAAGTGAAAGCAGCTTCTGAAATGACATGTGAACTCAAAAATAACAGCATTGTTCAGTCTATACTAGAGGAACAAGGAAATAAGACAACAAATGAAAGAGTAACATGGGTTACATTCAACATAGCCATGTCAAACCTCTAATACTTAATAAAGTGCTATTTTATGACAGTAATGACTTCACTTGGTTGTTGACAGGTGTTGCCAATTGTTTATAAAGTAATATATTATCAGTTACAGACGGAAGGGCCCCACAAGGATAAGACTAGAAACGGAGTGTGTAAAGTTAACTGGCTGCAACAAAGGAGAAAACTGTGTGTCCAGGATTTCAAGACCCCACAAGGACAAGACCGGGGACACATGAGTGTGTAAATGCATAGAAGTGAATGTAGACAGAACTAGAAATATGACTAAGGTCAAGTCTGTTACTTCAAATAGGACACAAATCCAGGCAGTAGCCATTAGTGAAACACAAGCAGCACTAGACCTTCTTATTCTGGTTAATATACAAGTTAAAATAACTGAGAATGATGGTTTCAGCATTGCTACTTTACCTGTATGCTGTCACAGGCGCTGATGTAATCAGTCTGAGATTGTAGATCCAAGGGTACCATCTCTGGTGCGGATGTTGGAATGGGAGGCTGCTTGTTTATCACCTGTGAATTCAGATCAAAACAATCATTTGCAAGCTGGTAAAGATAAAACCTGCTATTTGTAGATATTTCTGTGTTAAAAGCACTAGTTCAAGTGAAAGCAGCTTCTGAAATGACATGTGAACTCAAAAATAACAGCATTGTTCAGTCTATACTAGAGGAACAAGGAAATAAGACAACAAATGAAAGAGTAACATGGGTTACATTCAACATAGCCATGTCAAACCTCTAATACTTAATAAAGTGCTATTTTATGACAGTAATGACTTCACTTGGTTGTTGACAGGTGTTGCCAATTGTTTATAAAGTAATATATTATCAGTTACAGACGGAAGGGCCCCACAAGGATAAGACTAGAAACGGAGTGTGTAAAGTTAACTGGCTGCAACAAAGGAGAAAACTGTGTGTCCAGGATTTCAAGACCCCACAAGGACAAGACCAGGGACACATGAGTGTGTAAATGCATAGAAGTGAATGTAGACAGAACTAGAAATAAGACTAAGGTCAAGTCTGCTACTTCAAATAGGACACAAATCCAGGCAGTAGCCATTAGTGAAACACAAGCAGCACTAGCCCTTCTTATTCTGGTTAATGTACAAGTTAAAATAACTGAGAATGATGGCTTCAGCATTGCTACTTTACCTGTATGCTGTCACAGGCGCTGATGTAATCAGTCTGAGATTGTAGATCCAAGGGTACCATCTCTGGTGCAGATGTTGGAATGGGAGGCTGCTTGTTTATCACCTGTGAATTCAGATCAAAACAATCGTTTGCAAGCTGGTAAAGATAAAACCTGCTATTTGTAGATATTTCTGTGTTAAAAGCACTAGTTCAAGTGAAAGCAGCTTCTGAAATGACATGTGAACTCAAAAATAACAGCATTGTTCAGTCTATACTAGAGGAACAAGGAAATAAGACAACAAATGAAAGAGTAACATGGGTTACATTCAACATAGCCATGTCAAACCTCTAATACTTAATAAAGTGCTATTTTATGACAGTAATGACTTCACTTGGTTGTTGACAGGTGTTACCAATTGTTTATAAAGTAATATATTATAAGTTACAGACGGAAGGGCCCCACAAGGATAAGACTAGAAACGGAGTGTGTAAAGTTAACTGGCTGCAACAAAAGAGAAAACTGTGTGTCCAGGATTTCAAGACCCCACAAGGACAAGACCAGGGACACATGAGTGTGTAAATGCATAGAGGTGAATGTAGACAGAACTAGAAATATGACTGTAAGGTAAAGAACTTAATTATTTTACATTGAATAATTAGCAGTTGAAATGAAGTTTGTTCCCAAAGATATGTTTGTGCTATGCATCCTAAATATCAACTTAATAACAGTGTATTGTGCACCCAAATAATGCCCTGTACCTTTATTGGCGTCAATATGTCATTCAATAAATGCTGGTTTGTCCCTCGCAGACAGAATGTATGATTTTGCATCATCTGCAGGCCGTATCCTGGTTCTCCTTGTTGACATTAGGCCTCTGTGAAAATATTGTTAAATTGTTTCAAATGTATCCAACAACACAAACAACATCCTTCCAAACTAATAACTGATTTCAAAGACATGTTCATAATCATAGTTCATAATCATCTGGAATAGTCATGTTGACGTATACTTGGAAGTTGCACAAATTTTAAGGCACTGTGATAGAGCCAGCCTGTCCTTACCACAATTTTTTCCAATCTCCTACATTCATTACTATTAGTTTAGTGTATTCTAATTCATTTGAACATTTTTTATATCAACATGACCTTGTATTACAATGCGTACACTACAACATCCAATTTAAGTCCTAATTATTTCAGTAGGTTGCTCCACATGGTCAGCACCTCACCAAACATTTGTTTGCTCCCCATGGCACACCCTGAACATTTGATGCTGCTAGGCCAGTTATGTATTACATTTTTTTCAGTTTGTCCCAATTTTTATTATGTTACAGGTATACCAAAGTATACCTGGCCCTCATCAAAAGAACTTTACAGGCACTGTCCTTTATAATGGTTAAATATCTGTTTTGTCAAGGTGCAGACATAGGGAGACACAAATGTAAACACATTCCAGCTTCAATAGATCAATATTCAGAACTGGATTCACTCAACCCATAACCAGATATAGTACATTCCCTGATAAACATTTCTACTTATCCCCCAAAAGAGAAGGCAATACATGTTCTTGTTGATTGCTCATATCCATTTTGTCAAGCAAAGATCAATATACATTTATAGGAATTTCCACCTCAATGCTTCTCACAAGCAAAATGCCACATCATCTACAAATTCTATTGTTGTCACCAGAGCATCTGTATTCACCCAAAACCACAATTTAAAGCAAAATGAATATTTTCTCCTTTTTTTCCAAAACTGCACTGTAACTCAAAGTACAGTTAGAGAAAAATCAGCTATATATATAATCAAATGATGTCATTCAAAAAGCATTCGTAAGTTGAGAAGTGCTCCTTTGGGGTAAAAACATGCATGTAGAAGGGTTGCTGAATCAACCATTCTGAAATCACCACAAACTCAAATTTACATTTCTGCAGTTTGTATGATGGGCTGTATCACACACAAATGGACAGTATCCAAACACCCTGAATGCATCACTAACATTGCATACGGCCTCAAGTCAGTAAATTAAATTTCTACAATCACTTTCTGCATATCTCCAAGAAACTACAGATGTATCCAGTAGGATCAGTCACCTGAACATCAGCCTCAGACTCTGGATGAGTGAACTACGCTGACACGCCTTCCAAAACGAGCGTTACATGCATGCTAGCATATACGTGCACGACACGTGCACGCAGGTTAAATATATAAAAATAGCATTAATATTTGTATTATTCTGGCTATCAGTCAAAAATAATGTGTAATTACACACATATCCGACCAAATACCACACACAAAAACTTTTAAAACGTGATTTACGCACACGGGTACATACACTCATCGCGCACAAAAACTAGCATCAGTACTGGTTATTATTCTTGCTGTCAAAAACCGTGCAGTGACGCATCGCCTGTCTGACAACTTTCTGTTAAAGCCATGTTAGATTCGTGACGTATTAACACACTTACCTCGGATTTCACCACAGGAATGTGCTTTCAGCCACAACAGAAACAGAACTTCCGTGTCCGCTGCTCTTCATCCAACTTCTCTCCGTGACTCTAATGAGATGCGGACGTCTGATGAGTTGACTGGCAGCGCCGGCAGTCGCGCGCGTCTGAGCGTCACGTGCCTGTCACGTGACAGCGGACCGGCTCCCTGCAGCCACACTGATCACGTGACAGCGGACTGGCTCCCTGCAGCCACACTGATCACGTGACAGCGGACCGGCTCCCTGCAGCCACACTGATCACGTGACAGCGGACTGGCTCCCTGCAGCCACACTGATCACGTGACAGCGGACCGGCTCCCTGCAGCCACACTGATCACGTGACAGCGGACCGGCTCCCTGCAGCCACACTGATCACGTGACAGCGGACTGGCTCCCTGCAGCCACACTGATCACGTGACAGCGGACTGGCTCCCTGCAGCCACACTGACGCCTTGAATACATGAAGGAGTTCAGGAGGGAAACCAGGTCTGGTAGCCCAACAGCTACATGACCTCTGAATGTATGCTCACAAATTAAACGCGGTCTTGTGGTCTGTGTAATATTGTAAATTCTGTGATTGTATGACAGCAGATAGTAGATAATTTCTGCCCAGGATTAATAAAGTAAATTTATATACTTTATTAATCCCTGTAGGAAAATTATTAGTAGCACAGTATAGACCCCACTATTGGTTCTGGTGTTCTGCATACAGGCCCGTAACACTCAGAGACACACAAGGGGCCTTCCTGCATTCAGTGACATCTCCCGCTGTCAGCTCACACTCAGAAGTGACCGCCAGTCTCTCACAGCGGAGGGGGGGGAGCGGGGGTGGGGGAGGGGCGGCGGCAGCTCCACACAGCAGGTCAGGACAGCAGAGTCAGGGGAGGCCAGACAGAGGAGCAACAGGGAGGGACAAGGATATTCCTAAACACGGTAAAAAGTAGTGCTGTCAGGCAATTACAAAAATAATCTCATTAATACCAGGATTTGTAATTAATCTAATAAATCACATTTAATCTCATACCTGCTAAAGGCCCCCAAATAAAGAATTTGAATTCTAGGACATTACAAAATTGTAGCGCATGACTAATCAATAGAATACACCAAGAAGAGATCACGTGTACAACATTCCAAGCATGAAAACCCTCTCTCAAAAAAATCATCCCTGCAAGAGAGGGTTAATAAAGCCCTCTCTAACAACCAACAGCTGGACATCCTGAACCCCCACATCCTTCTCGTCAGTTACCTGTCATTTTATTGAAGACGATAAAATGGTGTCCTGCCTTCTGAATTGTTTTGAGTTCAGTGACAGACACACATCTGAGAACTTAGCAGGGGAACTGCTCAGAGTGGCAAAAGAGTGGAATGTTATCAACAAAGTAGGTGGTTGTGTTATTGACAATGCAGCGAACATAACCAAAGCAGTTAAAACCCTGAAATGAACCCAGCACAATTATGAAATGTCTTGCACACACAATTAACCTGATTGTGAGAGATGCTCTGAAGGTGATGAAGCCTGCTGTGGAGAAAGTCAATAGTGGAATATTTCCACAGGAGCACAACAGCCACACACAGGCTCAAAATAACACAACGACAGATGGACATGCCTGAGCTGAAGCTCAGAGAAGATTGTGTGATAAGGTGGAACTCCACCTTTCATATGATAAAACGGATTCTGGAGTCCAAGGATGCAGTCATCTCTAACCTAGCTGTTATCAATGTACCAGTCGATCCTCCGAGCCAAGAGGAATGGGAGGTACTGCAGGAGGCATGCACTGTTCTGGAGCAATTTGAGGAGTTCGCTGTGGAGATCAGTGCAGACAGGTGCAGTATACAAATGTTGTTACATTATTATTAGTATTATTATTAGTAGTAGTAATTGTTGTTGCATTACTGGAATAAAAGGCTGAGTAGACATGAAATAATTTTAATACACCTGCACATAAAACAAAGCGTAATATTAACACCCATTGTTTATTCTTTTTCAGCTATGTTACAGCCTCCAAAATGTTAATCCTGTGCAGGGTTCTGCAGAGAGTGACAGCTCAGAACCAGACCAGCGTAACCACAGCATGTGAAAGAGCTAGTAGAGGCTCCCTGTGCATCCATGGACAGAAAGTTCCATAGAATGGAATATAACACTGTTCTGTCAGAAACCAACATTCTTTATCCAAGATTCAAGAAGCTGACCTTCAATGACACTAAAGCAGTTGATGAAGCTATTCAGAGAATAACTGCAGCAGCAGCAAGGTTCAACCAGCCAACTCCACTTCCAGGGGGCCAAGATGGAGCAGAGGATGAGCAAGAGGGGCCACAAGCATCTGCTGTTTGGAGATTCTTTGAAGAAAGAGCAAGTGAAGACACTACAAGAAGGAAGCCTTCAGCAGATGCAATACTGGAAGTGAGACCCTACCTTGAGGAGCCCCTTTGCCAGTTACGTGCAGATCCACTAAACTGGTGGGAAAACAAGGCTTCACTTTGCCCACACCTCACACACGTGATGACATGGAGACTGTGCATTGGTGCAACGTCATTTCCCTCCCAGAGAATTTTCTCCAAAACCGGGCAGATCATGACTGACAGAAGAAGCCGAATCAGTCCCTCAAAGCGGACACACATGGTGTTTCTGAATGCCAATCTTTACTAAACACATTATTTGGATGCTGATCTTTTTCTTTTGTTTTACATATTTTCATTTATATTTTGTTGTGTTGCGAGTTTTTAAGGGATTCTGTGTTGTTTGACTGTCGATTTGTTTTATATAAAATAAGTTTTAAGTTTAAATTCATTTAAAGTGCACTGTAGAGTGAAAAAATAAAGGCATACTTATATAATAAACATATATAAATAAAAAGTATAACGAGATTTTTACATTATTAATTCATTTGTACATAATTTTACATTATAATTTTATATTATTGGTATAATATATTGATGAAAAGCAACAAAAAAAAGAGCTGGAATTCCCATCACTTAAAGGGACAGTAAAGTTAATTTTAAGTGACATATATGTTATTCATCATTATGAAAAATAGAAGAACATTTTTTATATCTGTATCATCATCCGTTTGGTCAAAAAAAGCTTAAAATCTGCACTGCAGCAGCTTCCGCATTCAGTGGTCACGTGGGCGTCATACGTCACTGGGGCCAAACATAGCTTAGCAGCCATAAGAAACAATGCAATCCACATCGCGATTAACTCAAAAAATATCATGGTTACCTGCATGGTGAATGGTTGTGTCAACAGACTTGACACAACAGACGCGACTTTCGAATAAATTCACTGTGGAATGAATAACAACTAGAGTTGTTATTCATTCCACACAGTCCAATAGTAATAAATGCAGTTAGCTCAATGCTATCATAATATGTACAATCCCATTGACGGGCTAGCGCATTAGCATTTTTAGCGCGATACCTTCCCAGAAGGTATTCTAAAGAACGACAGGTCCTTGTCTTTGCGTCTTTTTGCTGTTCTGTTGACACAACTGTTCACTGCGCAGGTAATCATGATATTTTTGGAGTTAACCGCGACGTGGATTGTATTGTTTCTTATGGCCGCTAAGCTATGTTCGGCCCCAGTGACGCCCACGTGACCACTGAATGCGGAAGCTGCTGCGGTGCAGATTTTAAGCTTTTTTGACCAAACTGATGATGCTACACATTTAAAATTTATTTTTTCTTCTATTTTTCATTATGATGAATAGCATATATGTCATTTAAAATTAACTTTACTGTCCTTTAATAACTTTCATTTTCTGGCGCTGGTTGTGAGCTCTTATAAGTTGACACTAGTTTAACAAGTTAAGAAAGTTTTAAATATTGAAACAGAAAAATTATAACTTCTAACCATTAATGTACCTGCAGCGTTTGTCTGTCTCCCCATGTCCCCTCTCGCGTTACCCGACTGACTTTCTGTAACACCACTTTAGGGAGACAGATAGGCTGCGCGCGGTTCACAGATAGGCTGTGCACCTATTTATAATCAGGTCCTTTCGAAACTCCAAAAGATTGTCTCAGCAGATTAACCCAGGTGATGTGTCTCATGCTAATGACCCTCAATAGCATACAAAGGCTCGGTGAAACTAGCATTTCAACATTTTTGTTTATTTATCATCTATCCATCCATCTATCCATCCATTGGTCTGTGTCTGTTTCAACAATGTCTGCATTTTACATAAAACCACTGCGGAGGATTTATTATTAGACAACAGTTGTCCTGGCAACATTAACAATTATCGAGCAAATGAAGACCGGTCTGTGAAAATATTGTCTTAGATGAAACCGGTCAGTGGCGCAAAAAAGGTTGGGGACCGCTGCTCTAAAGCATAAGCAAGAGATCCATGTATTGTGGTTTTGGGGCGGCAGTTGCTCAGTGGTAAAGCAGGCGGTAGAGCGGGTCGTCCAATGTTCTGAGATGGGGGTTCAGATTCCCGCTCGTGCCCAAAAACACCCAAAGTGTGAGCTGATGGTAGGAGGTGTTAGCTCACGTCTGGAGCACTGCCGAGGTGCCTTTGAGCAAGGCGCCATCATCTTAGAAGTTGCGCATTGGATGCGCACCCCGACGGAGCTGGCCGCCACTCTACCTCCCTCTCACCTGCATGCCCAAAGGCCCCTTGTGTGTGTTACAGGCCTGTACACACTATTTAGATGCATGTAAATACTAACCTGTGTGTAGAGTGGAGTCTTAATTTCCCTTTGGGGATTAATACACTTAATAAAAACTTTTTTTTTTAATTAAAATGAAAACCTTTGCATGAGAGTTCTAATGAAACATTCAACCAGCTATCCACCCATCTATCTATCATCTGCCCATTTACCTATAATCCATTCATCCATCCATGTATTTGTGTTTTAAAAATCATGATCATCATGCCCGGCAGTTAACAAAAGAAAGCGGGCCAACCTTAGCTTGTAGCTAGCTAAAAAGCTCTGAAGCACAGGCAATAGATCCATTTGAAGTTGTGGTTAAACATGTGCTGCAGAGGTTTATTGAAATATCCATCCATCCATCTGTCTATCATTGTCATTTAACAATCATCAGCATGACCAGCAGTTAGCAATACAAGCTAATGCTAACGCTAGCTAACGTTAGTTAACATTAGCTAACATTAACATTTTCTTCAGAGTTGGATTAAACACAATGGCATAGAAAAACTATCAATGTACAAATGTCATCCATCCATTCATCCATCTTCTGTTTATCTATCATCCATCCATCTATCAATCCATCCATCCATTCATCCATCCATTCAATGATCATCAAGACCAGCAGTTAACAATAGAGTGCTAACACTAGCTTGTAGCTAGCTAACATAAAGCACAAACAAGAGATCCATGTATTGTGGTTAAAACATTTGCATGAGCGTTCTATTGAAATGTCCATCCATCCATCTGTTTATTTTTATGTCATTTAACTATCATCATTATGACCAGCAGTTAGCAATAAAAGCTAATACTAATGTTAGCTATTTCTAGCTAACGCTAACGCTAGCTAACGCTAACGCTAGCTAACGCTATTTAACGCTAACGCTAGCTAACGCTCGTTAGCTAGCGCTAGCATTAATGTTGGCATTAGCTAACATTATCTAACATTAACATTTGCTGTAGAGTTGGATTAAACACAATGGCATTGAAAAAATATGTCCATATATGCAGCTCAGCAGCACTTCCTGCTTTTCCTGCTCTGGCAGGAAGTTGGGATACACACTTCCTGGAGTGTGTGTGCGATGCAGTACCATTTTCTACCACCAGGGTGAAGATGCACACACACCTGTACCCAACTTTTGCTACCTTATGGGACATGTCAAAAAAAAGGCAGGGGGCATATCAGGAGTGTCCCCTGAGCCTTTTGCAATGAAAAACCTTGTGGGGCCCACCATTTTGGGGTGCCTAAGGTCTTTGGGCCCCTCAACGTTGGTCTAATCCAGGTCTGAAATCACCCTAAGGTAATATAAGTTAGTTCACACACACACACCCTCCTGAGTTGTTTGTCTCAGTCTCCTGTTTTTATTGGTTATGTAATTTAAATGGACATCACACGTCTGCGCCGTCAGTAAATCTCCTGAAGATAATTTATTCCTTTCAAATGCAAATGAGTTGATTAGCAGTCGTGTTTATTCCTGCGTCTGTAACAGCTCTTCAGACATTCTCTCATAGGAACTTTATAGGAACAGTCTTTGTTCTCTGCTCATCTAAAACCTGTTCTTTTTTCACTTAGAAATAAAAGGTGATGCTTACAAAAGTAATAAAAAAGCTTGAAACAGCAGGTTTTAATTGATAAGATGAATTTACATATCAAGCAAAGACAAATTGAAATTCACTTTCATTTTTTTCTAGTATTTTATCCTCACTTTCTGTAAAATATCTGATTCTTCAAGATCCACTTATCAAACTTTAATGTTTATTTAAAGTTGCAAAGGATTCCTTATAACCAAAATTAAAAAAAATAAAAATAAAATAAATAAAGCTTACACTTTTCAAGTTCATTTTTTTCTGTTTATCTATCCGGTACCATCAACGTCATTTTCTGCACATTTAGTTTCAGCTGGAGCAAGAGGACACTTTATTCAGGCGGTGAAGTGTGAGGATGTGAGAGCAGACGGGGGGGGTGGGTGGGGTGGGGGTGTGGGCAGAACAATTCATGACGATATAACCTGTAGGCCTCATTACAGCCGGGCTTTATTGTCCACTATTTATAGGCAATGGGCCTAAATGAGGGGGTTGTCCATAGAGAAGACAAAAAATGTCTGAAAGAATGATGGCAGGAAGAAATGAGGCAGGAAACCAAGTTTAGGGTTCAGTAATAGAGAGATAGGAGATAGGAAAAAAGGGGGGGGGGGGCAGGAGAAAAATGGAAAACAAGCTATGAGAATAAACATTAATAAAACACAAAACTTTACATAACAGATACTTTCTTTACGAAGCTCCGGAATTATTTTTCTGACAAATTACAATTTGTCAGTGGGTTCTGCTGCCTGAAACCTCGCAGAGCAATCTTTCGTATAATTGATCATCTGACAATATCTGCTATTTTTATCTGAAACACTTAACTTATCTTTTCAGATCGTCACCTAACATCCCATCACTGATAAAACATGTATGTCTATCTGATGATGTTTACTGCTAATCCAGCAAATTACAATTAATTCCATCCATGAAATGGCCTGCACGAAATGTCATCATGTGTGTTTAATAATATCAATATTTCCGACCCATTTTCAATAATTGTACTTTGACTATTATATATCATATAATGTGATGTATAGCAGTATCAGCTATTGTTGTAAAATATTACATTGCAGCTCCTTTTCTTGGTTTGACAACAGTTTAGACATAAAACGCCTCCATCGATGTAATATCGTCTGTGTCACCACCATCTTTATGCATAAAAGTGACTTTTTTTTAATTTCCTGGTCACATGTTTCATTTATTCTAATAATAAGGCACTCTACTTTTTAATGCCGAGCCACACTTTCGAAGTGTCACCGTGCAAACAGGGCACACCTGAAACAGAGAACTTGCTCTGTGTTTGTCCCCGGTGCTGTCTAAATAAAGGTTGAATGAGTGAATATCCTGTTGTTCTCTATTCATTAATTCCAGTGAGGACTGCTTTGTGCCTCATCAGCATATTCCCCAGCTGGTTGCTGTTGGTGCGTGTTTGTCTCAGCGTAGGGAGCAGATAGAGATGGAGCGCTGCTGAGGCAACCTGGAGCTGCTGGTGAACCAGTTATTTCACACAGACAGCAGCAAGGAGTAGACTGTGACTTTAAGCGTGTCGTCTTTATTATTATGGAATGTTATTATGGGTAGAGAATTTTTAAAAATACCAAATGAAAGAGAGACACACATAGGCACTCAGGAAACAATTCTGTAAAACTAGTACAGTGGTACCTCTACTTATTAAAGTAATCGGTTCTAGAAGAAATTTCATAAGTAGAAAATTACGTAAGTAGAGACGCGTTTTCCATGCAAATGCCCTAATCTGTTACAAGACCCCAAAAAGGCAGACATAATGTTTTATAAAGCATAGAAATGCATCAAAACATGTAACAAATACATGTTACGATTAGATTATTACACAATAAATGAGAGTTGTGCATAATGTAAAAAACAAAGAATAGAGAATAAAAATGATGGTCATTAACCTTTTAACTGCTGTCCTCATTGTTTTTTGCCCTCTTTGGTTCATGCCCTCTTGCCCCCCCATGAACAACAGAGTGAATTCCAGTCCTCCTTCTGAACTTCTCCAACCACCCACACGACGCCTTAAACTCCTTAAACTTCCTTTTGTTTTAATAACGTGGTGATTGTAGATGCATTACGGCCATATTCTTTGGTGAGATCAACCAAACGCATCCCTTTTTCAGGCTTTTCTATCATCTCTTGATTTGTTTGTAGGGACAAAAAAACTTTTCTTGGTCTTTTCTTTTCCTCTTTTCTCCGTCACTTTCTTGGGGTCCATAGTGAATACTCTAAAAGTTAATATATTTATGTAAAACTATCAGAACACCTCAGGGGTCGAGGGCCAAATGAGAGGACGCTGCATAGACACCTATCTAGCTACACACAGAGGTCCCTCTTTAGCTGTTGTGGTCTTCTGTTAGACAAGAAAAAAGAAATGAAAATAAAAACAAGCCCTCCAAAAAACAAAACAAAATATAATCTGTTGATCACCAAACAGTGGATCAATAGTAAATAGTGGTCTGGGTTTAAATTCATTAGATGGACACAAACAGAACTCTCATTTACGATATGATGATGGAACAGCTATGAAAACCAACTACTTTTGACGCATCAACATAAAGTATGATTAAACTCAGTGTATAAAAATAATATTTCAAAAATATATACAGTATATATTTTGATTTTTTTTTTTTTTTGCTTACCAGTTTTTATTTGAAATTACAATGTACCAACCAATAGACATATTAAACATTTTATACAACTAACTAAACTAAAATGATAATTGTGAATACCTTCTTCCTTTAATTGTAATTCACGCCCTCTGTAAGGCACTGAAAAATAAAAAAGAGAAGAACCAAATATCTTTCCCTCTAACAGTGGTGATATTTCAGTGAATATCTCAAAGGAATGCCAAAAAAAAAAAACATTGTAGAGAAGAAAAATATTTGAATTCAAATTTATAAGTCAATATAACATAAAAACATATCCAAAAACATATGATTTGGATAATGAATGTTGATACAGTCATGTCCAGCATCACATTTAGTGTGCATTACCCCCCACTCCTTAACCTTCCATCTTTACTCTGTTATGCTACCTGCTCTCTGTTTATCTGCTTGTATCCAACCATTCTATTCCTCTTGAACCTCTCCTTCATCTTGAATTCCACGTTTTCTGCAGAGAGAGTGTCCTCTCTGTTATCCTTTCTTCACATATTGAGCCCAAAGAACAGGTCATGAACACGCCTGAGAACAGACAGGATTACGGTGGTCAGAGTCCAAATGCTGAAATGTGTTGGGGTTTTTTCTTCTTCTTTTAAATCCCAGAGATGGTGGTTCTAGATGGATTCCTGGATCAGGATTCACCTTTTTATAGTCCTCCTGGGGGGCTCAGAGGCAGAATCGACATATTATGTTCTCATTGATCACGGACGATGGCTTTTAGCCAAATCTGCAGCATAGACAGATACTGTATGATCAGTGTTACACAGGGGGGGTCGCTGGAGCGTGTCAGGCCTCGTAAGGGATGAATGGATGAAACCATTATAGTACAACACAATAGAAAATAAAGCACTGCTAACCACATGGTGGTCACGTCTCAGTCACAAATCAATCTGCTTTATATTTCTTCGTAGGTGTAGTGTTGAACTTCACTAATTCAGTGTTAGTTGTTTTATTTTACAATCGGTGGCTGCTGTAAGTGATAATATTAGGAGTTTTTATTGAATACTTAATTATAAAGATTACCTATCAAATAAAAAATACCATTAACAGGTATTTCCATTATCTTATATGACATTTGTCAGTTTAGTGGTGTCTTCCTGGTGGCCAAAGCAACGGGAACATTACTCACCCCCCAGAAAAATGACTCACCCTAGGACTTCAGATACCGCTTGATGAAAAGGAAATATTCAAATTCTGCACATAAATGTATTCATGTGCAGATAGATGAGGTTACAGCAGGATCCAAAGACAATAAGACAGAGAAGTGTTGATAAAGTAATGTGTCCAACATCACAACTAAAATCACAGGCAGAAAAGTCTCTACTGCTGGCTACATCAACACCTACAGGGACTTGGCTTGGTGTCCTGTTGGACAATAAGTGTTTGCATTAATAACTGAAATCTTCTGACCGTACAGAAACCCTCAACGTCAAACAATGTACTTTAATGATGAGGTGTCTTTATGATGGTTTGTGTCAGAATGTATGAAACATGTGCAACATATATATACTGTATGTACAGTACGTAAATGAATTTAGAAGAGTCTCAGAGGAGTGTGACAGTGTGAGTGGGTGGGGGTGGGGGGTCCACGCTGGGTGGCCAATAGGAAGAAGCTGTTTCTGTGACATTTGGTCCTGATGGACAGCAGCCTCCCACCGTCTTGTGAGAAGAAAGTCCCAAAGTCTTGTTAGCTGTGCAGCCACTGTCCAAAAGTCAGTGTTGGTATGAGAGATTATGTCAATCAATCAATCAATCAATCAATCAATCAATCAATCAATCAATCAATCAACCAACCAATCAATCAACTTTTATTTATATAGTGCCTAATCACATCTTAAGACATTTCAAAGCGCTTTACAGATAGAAAGCCAACAAAGCCCTCCAGAGCAGCGTAAGCAACGGTGGCGGGGAAAAACTCCCTCATTGAGGAAGAAACTCTGGGCAGGACCCAGGCTCTGGAGGGGGGTCATCCGCCTTGACCTGTTGGTTGGGAAAGAGAAATACACTGGGGAGAGATATAGTTTAAGTAAAAGAGAGAGAGAGAGAGAGAGAGAGTTACAGAGAGTGTGTGTGTGTGAGAGAGAGAGAGAGAGAGAGAGAGAGAGAGAGAGAGAGAGAGAGAGAGAGAGAGAGAGAGAGAGAGAGAGAGAGAGAGAGAGAGAGAGAGAGAGAGAGAGGTAGATAGGCCAGTTCCATGTCCATAGAGCGCTGTGGACATGAAAGAAGACTCTTGGGTGAGAGGGGAAATTCTTTGAACAAGTCTGTTGATGCTTCTTCAACTCCATTCTGAACCTGAAGCAGGAAGTTGAACAACCAATGGAATTTGAGATCAAATAACTTGCAAAAAACAGCATAGTTATGGGGGGGGGGGGGTGTAGACTGCTGGCAGCTGCAGCTTGTATGTTATAGTTTAAGGTGAGAATAAGAAACTATCATGTTGATGACGTGATTTCCCTTTTTGATCACAATCATATGAAATCATGTCAGTGCTTCATATTAAGCGTGTTAGGAACACGTGTGTAGGAGCGAATAGTGTGGACCTGACATTCACCAGGATGTGGAACGGTTGCGTGTCAGCTGGTGTAGGAACACGTTGGTGTTTGTGTTCACATCAGTCCACACATCCATTTGGTTTGGGGTCATCATGCCTCCCCAGGGGGCAGAGACGGAGTTACTCCACCAAACAGCACCCATGTCGTTGGGTCAGAGTGTCTGAGTTCATACGTCAGCAGTAACTTCAGCATTAATGTCACGAAAGAGCTCAAAGGTAAACAAGAATAGTCACGAAGAAATTACACAACAAGGATGCAAGTGGCTTATTTGCATTCATGGTGCTTGTATTTCAATATTTGCATAGCTAACAGTGTGTGTGTGTGTGTGTGTGTGTGTGTGTGTGTGTGTGTGTGTGTGTGTGTGTGTGTGTGTGTGTGTGTGTGTGTGTGTGTGTGTGTGTGCTGGTGGGCTGCCCCGCTGCTGCTGTTGGTGTACTAATCATTCTTCCTGCCTCTCTCCTGGTGATTGCCAGCCCATCCCTGCACTGCAGCTAAATTGAATCAATTAAAATCTTTCTTGTTGATGGCGGCTGTTGCTTCCACAAGATTAGGCTCTGATCAAGGAACACACAAATACATAACTGAGCTGGTGGAAAGGGAATAGAAAAAAGAATGAACTCAATTAAAAAGTCAACAGAGGGGCATGCGTGTGTGTGGGAGGGTCAGTGATGGAGTGTGTTTCTGGTCCAGCCTGGTGAGCAGCGGTCTGAGCGTTCAGCGGTGTGTTTAGTCGGAACATGTGAGTTAAGAGGTAGTGTGTAGAGTTGGGTGATAATAACTGTAGCACGTATTACCAGATTAGATTCACCATCAGGAATAATCTGAACCGCAATTTCAAAAGAAATCACAATTCCCTGTTATTCTGTATTTACATACGTCACACTACTGCCTCACAACACAAGCTTGTAAGAAACTACAGACGGTAGACCAGATGAGGGATAACATTGACTTATTTGAAGAAAACTAGTCGACAGCAGTCCATGGACCCCCCAAACGGTTCTTGAGGGTTCTCCAGAAATGTATTTTGACTAAACTTACATTCTGAGTTATTGTAGTAGCTGAGTGTATACTGTAGTTACTTTTGTTCCAGACTTAAACTCTTCAATGTCAGGTCTTTATTTTAATCTGTCAGCAGGGTGAGAAATGCACCATTTACCAAACACAATAGAACAGGCGCTGCTACGTCTGCAGTATTTCATAATGAACTAACACTTTGTACGACATTGATTCACATTCCCAATTTCCATGTGGTGTTTGTTTATTGTGAAAAGAAAATAATTCTCTAATACAAAAATCTACTCATGCTATGAAATGACACGCTTGAACAACATCAACACTCTACCAATAGCGATTTCTTGTCCATTAACAAAACAATAATGAGCACGTTTGTGCGAGTTCCTTTTTATCCGTAAGGTAACCAGTAAAAAAACACAATCTCTTTTGAACAAAATTCATTTAAAATGGATTATTTTGCTTAGAAAAGATGATTTTTGTGTCAGATTGTTAGTAACGTTCTCTTTCTGGCTTGTGAAACACGACTCAATGTTAGCTTTAGTGACTACAGGGTGAAGCAATCAGTCACTATCTGTCCTCGCATTGAGTTTTCTCATTGGAAACTACAGGGATAGAGAATTTGATACAGGGAAAAGATGAGCCAACAGTGAGGTGTTTAGTCTATGCAGTAAATCTGAATCTAAACACTCTGAATTTACTTTCAGCACTATGTAGATGCTCATACAACTGCTGTGATCATTGTGTGCTGAACCTATTCATAGTCATGACTGATGCTTCCACCTGTACTTTTGTATTGTTGTTATCCCTATTCATTAACTATTTAACAACAAATACCAAATTAAAAGCCTTCCATCAGGCAAAGATGACTCTCTCTAGTGGTCTGTTGGTACGTCTGCAGGTCTGCAGCTACTTTCATTGACAGAAAACCCAAAGAGGATAACCGTGATATACGTTTGGTATGACTGTTGAAGCACTAAGCCTATATTTACCATTTGACTTGTACTTTAAATATTCAGAACCCTGATTTTCATCTGAAAGTCATGTCCTGAAACATACAGTATTCACCAAGACATGATCCCAGCATTCCTTTCTGCAGTCTATTGCAGAGGTGAGGTCTCCTCAGAGGATATCCTTCATGCAAACATGTGACCTGAATGCATCTATGTGGAAATGAAGTGTAGTGATGATTGACACCAGGTAACGACCACTCCATTTAGTCACTGAGAGCCACACTATTGACAAGAGGGGAACAATGACCCATACATGTGACCGGGGGAAGGAATGTGCTTCGTGAATGGGATTCTTGGTATTGAGGACTCCCTGGACACCTGCAGCAGGTAATGGAGCTTTTAGTATGGAAATAAGAAGAAGAGGGAGGTGGTGATGGTGGCAGTGGGAGAGGATGGACATGAAATTACTGTGAAAGACCAAAGCTGTCCTGTGGGTACAGTTGAAGGGCCTGGTCACATATTTCACCAGCGTTGGATGGTCATGCATTTGCTCTGACAATGAGAGCTTGGAAGGTTTAAACCGATGTGGAGGACTAACCGAGGTGGGTGTAGGGATGTCAGTGGAGGTAGAGTCAGCTTTAAACCCTACCTGGTCTGTTGTTCTCAACCATGGCAGTCCCTAAGATGCAGAAATAAATATCACAATGAATATTAGACCAGAACCAACTGGGACATAATCAACCTTCTGCTACTGTGTGAAAGAAAATAAATCTAAGTACCAGCAGGGGGCGGTAGTCTGTACTTCCCAGTCAAACAGGGAACCTGGAAGGTGTACAATTGCATTGATGTTATGGAAATCTTTCTTTCACCACTGAGATAGTCTGTGTGTCCACCTTCGCCTGCTTCCTTCCAAATGGTTGTGCCAAACGAGGGACGTTCCTGTGTTGCAGGGACTCATAATGAGGTTTATTTTGACTGCAATCGTGTTCTTGCCTTCTTAGTTTCTGTGTTTTTCCGTCTGTTTGCACTGAATTTGTCTCACTGACAGATGAGTCTAAAATGAGTCTGCTTCTGTTGTATTTAGTACGTCTATGCTTTGAGTGGCCCTACAGGGTACTAGCTCTTGTTGTATGGCACCCAATCATTAAACACACATTTTGTGAGGTTTCCCTGTGCAATGGAGGGACGTGGCAATCACACTCAGATCTATGGTTTGTTTATGTCATCAAGGAGCTCAACAACAATACAACTATAAAGAAATATTCATGTCCCTGGTGGTTTGTACTTTTTATATTTCACACAATTAAATTTAATTCAACACTCATTTCAAGTCATGTTGGTGCTAACCAACTTCTGTCTGACTGTTCATTGTCCAACTTGTGATTGGAATTAAATCAAAACTAAACAATGATAGAAGATGAAATTTATCTCAGAGACAAATCAGAGAGAAAGGACAGGGTTCAATTTAAAATATATTTGTACTCTAATTTTCCTCTGAAGTTTCATTTTAAAAAGTCATATCACCAAACCCATAGATAAAAGTATCAGCAGCATTAATAGATGAGACTTTTTCACATCACAATTTCAGAATCATTTTCTGAGGCATTGGAGAACATTCTGAAAAAGTTTGGCAGCTGTAAAAGAACAAAAGTAGATTAATAGAAATGCAAATCATTGTGTGGTCCAACAGACATAAAAATATGAATGAAACAAAGGAACAGAACCTCCTTCATGGGGAATTAATAAAAAATATTGTGAATAATTCTGATATGCTATTATATCCTCATATAATCATTGGTTTCACTATTTGTTAACAAGGCTAAGTCCTTGCTCGTGAGCTACTGTTGTAATTTTTCAACATTGTTTTACTAAAATTTAATAAATTCACAGTTTGAAGTGTGTTCTTTTAACAGCTTATTTTTTACAACTTTGGTCTCGACTCGATCCTGTTCTTTCTTTGAACTCATTCACTTTCTAAATTCACCAAGTCTTCATGAATATTTTTCTCAAAGAAAGTACTCTACATTAACTCCGTTGAAAAGTTTTGCTTCTCTTTCATCCATTCATGAAAAAAAAAACAGTATACATGATGGAATCTATGATGAAATGGCTGATTTAGGATTGTTTATTCCTGGGAGACAAAAACATCTCATT
This sequence comes from Antennarius striatus, assembly GCF_040054535.1. Classification (NCBI taxonomy): domain Eukaryota; kingdom Metazoa; phylum Chordata; class Actinopteri; order Lophiiformes; family Antennariidae; genus Antennarius; species Antennarius striatus. Next base: position 2,138,085 of record NC_090782.1, on the reverse strand, counting down.
TTTGTCAGAATGAGTTGATGATTTGCTGTTGAAAGCTTTTGCTTAATGCTGATGCTGAAGGATAATACCCATGCCTCCTTTGTCTCTATCGTGTTTACAGGGTTCCTGAGTACAGGTGACCAGGCAGCCAAGGGGAATTATGGGCTGTTGGACCAAATCCAGGCCTTGCGATGGACCAGTGAGAACATTGCGGCCTTCGGCGGTGACCCTTTGCGCATCACTGTGTTTGGCTCGGGCGCCGGCGCTTCCTGTGTCAACCTGCTCACGTTGTCTCACTACTCTGAGGGCAACCGCTGGAGCAACTCCACCAAAGGTAAAGACGCCTCTGGAGATCTGTCATTAATTACTCAATGTTGTTTTGTTTTGTCTTTTTACCCCCAGAATAACAATAAATTATTAGAATAAAAAAAATTTAAAAGTCCGATGAACACAACTTGAAAATCATGCATTTGGTCTCATCAAGCCAAAGGAGGAAAATCAAAGTTAAAACATGTACAGGATTAACTCTTTAATGCTGCTTCATGTAACATTCTGCTGTGTAACAGAAATGAAGTTGGTTAGATTTATGACAGAATAGAGAGAAAAACAACAACACAACTTAAGGCTGCTGTATGGCTGAATCTTTGTCTCCTAACAGTCCCTCTTTACTGTCCCGTCTGCAGTTTGTCTTCACACAAACAAAACTTTTATTCTTTAAAAAGTTCTATAATGTGTTAGCGTAGCCAGGAAAACAGTTCTCTACACATTCTCCTCCCAACACACAGTTTCACGTTTGTCTAACAAGTCAATGCAGTTATCCTACGTTCATGTGTAATATATCATATATCAAGTTTCTCATATTATATTATCTTATTAATAAGAACAAATAACATAAAGAAGGAAATATTAATATGTTTAACAATTTCCATGCTTTATCTTTTTTTATTTTATTTGTCAAAACTACTATCACCTGTGACACTTAGAGTGCAGGTTGTGTTAACAGTAGGAAAAGTTGCTGTTTGTATGAAGATTAAAAAAAAACCCATGAACCTCTAGAGCAGTGTTGTTGTTTAGTGATTATAATTTGTTAATCAAGCAGGCGTTAAAAAACGCGGTAAGTTATTACGTGTGTGTTAGTTCAGTGCTTTCAGAAAGACTTTCTGATGGTACTGTGTGTCTCTTCCTTCTTGCCCCCCATTCTGCCCCCCGGTCCAGGCCTGTTCCAGAGGGCCATCGCCCAGAGCGGCACCGCGCTGTCCAGCTGGGCCGTCAGCTTCCAACCAGCCAAGTACGCCCGGATGCTGGCCCGGAAGGTGGGCTGCAACCTGGAGGACAGCGTGGAGCTGGTGGTCTGCCTCCAGAGGAAACACTACAAGGAGCTGGTGGACCAGGACATCCAGCCGGCGCGCTACCACATCGCCTTCGGCCCCGTCATCGATGGGGACGTTATACCTGATGACCCCCAGATACTCATGGAGCAAGGTAACCAATCATTGGTCAGCAAGTCCCACCCACACGTGTGATGTATTTAACAACCATCTGTCCATTCTTTGAAGGTGAATTCCTCAACTATGACATCATGCTGGGCGTCAACCAGGGGGAGGGCCTTAAATTTGTCGAGCTCATCGTTGACAATGAAAACGGGGTTCAGGCCAACGACTTTGACTACGCCGTGTCCAGCTTCGTGGACGACCTGTACGGATACCCAGAGGGCAAAGACATCCTGAGAGAGACCATCAAGTTCATGTACACCGACTGGGCCGACAGGCACAACCCCGAGACGCGCCGCAAAACGCTGCTGGCCCTTTTCACCGATCACCAGTGGGTGGCGCCGGCGGTCGCCACAGCTGACCTGCACTCCAGCTTTGGGTCGCCCACGTACTTCTACGCTTTCTACCACCACTGTCAGACAGAACAGGTGGGTCTGGGGCTTTATATTTAATGCAATACTAGTGATGGATTGTCCACAGTGTGATTACAGTGATTAAAGCCTCCCTGGGCAGAGCTTTCAGAGCTTTCAGTCGCTGCTCACTGGGATCAAACCACATAAAGCCACAACCTGAGAACAAACAGACGGTTGCTAAGTGGCTGTGATTACAGAGTTTTATATGAGTAACTCAAATTGTATCAAGTCTAAAGATGCTTTTAAGTCGAGGAGCTCTCGATCAACACCAACTCGACCTTGGCTTTAGAATATAAAACCCAATCAGAAAATAGCAAACACAAATGCAACACGACATGTTGCCGCCATACAGTCATCCACGCAGCTGTAATTGTGCCTTGACTTTAGCAACCTTAACCATATTGATACTGTCTCTATCTGGCCTATCTGTCCCTCTCTCTCTTTGTCTCTCTCTCTGTCTCTCTCTCTCTGATGCTGTTCTTATCTTCCTTTGATTTCTTTTCCACCCAACCGGTCTGGGTCCTGCCCGGAGTTTCTTCCTCATCGAGGGAGTTTTTCCCCGCCACTGTCGCTGATGCTCTGGAGGGTTCAGTTGGGTTTTTCTGTCTGTTAAAGCGCTTTGAAATGTCTGCTGCCATGATTAAGCGCTATAAAAATAAAACTTGATGATGATGATGGTTGGAATGAGCACAAGACACTTTTTCTCCATTCATTTACGCTAATTCAAGCATTTTTGTTGATCAGCTACACACAACCCTGACAGTATGACGGCAAATTATCCTTTCTAGCTAACAATTTGCACGTTATATTTCTGACAAGGTTTTTTATTATTGTAGTATAGATCTCTGAACTTAAAATGCAACACTTCATTTTTAACTATCAAGATCATTTCTCTACATTCCTGACTTCATTCCTGTAAAAAAATCAAACATGTTTTCCCTAAGCAGCACATAAAATGAATTACAGAAGCATATTCTGCACCTGACTATGGATCCATTTAGAATTACATCACCTTGGTATTCTCCCATTTTTTTAAATGTTCATCACACATTGAGAATCACTGTTGAATTTTCTTTTATTAATTTCATTGTACAGAACATTTACAAAAAAAAAAAAGGAAAAATCTGCTTGTGACTGTTTAAAACCACAAAAATGTTGTGGTTGGAGAGAGTGGCAGACTATCTTTTCCTATAAAGCGGGGGCTGGAGCAGCGACGATCTGACCATTGCCTGGTTTAGTGGACTCTGTTTTTTGTGAACGATGTGGTCTGGGTCCTGTTGCTTCATCGTGACCTCAGTCTGTGATTGAGACAGTTTCTACTGAGTGTGAAGCAGCTGGATGAGAATCAGCACCTCCAAGTCCGAGGCCACGGTTCTCAGTGACAGGAAATGGATTTCTCTCTCCATTCCAGGGATAAATTGCTGGAGGAGTTCTAGGATATTGATGTATTGTTCTTGAATGAGTGAAGAATGGGTTTGAAGACTGATCGACTGATACCTCTTCATCAAAACAGACGGGTACAGCATCCACGCCACAGACACTCTGTTAGTCAGCTGTGGTGAAAAGAGGCAGAGTTCAGTTGGGCCACATCCCAAATCCATGGTCATCAGTTTTGGGTAACGACTGAAAAAACAAGTGGTGTAGAAGGGCTAGAGAGGGGGTTAGCAGGGTTCAGCTGAGGTGGTTCAACAATTTAGTTAGGGTACCCTCAAATGTTGCCTGAAGAAGCGTTTCCTGGGGGTTGACCCAGGAGGGATGGAGGGATTGGAATCTCTTGGCTGATATGGAAATGTCTCCGTGTGCCCCCACAGGACCTGGAGGAGGTTTTTATTCCATGCTGAGCCTCCTGACCCCAAGACCTGGATAAAAAGATGAAAATGAGTGAATGAATGAATGAATGAATGAATGAATGAATGAATGAATGAATGAATGAATGAATGAATGAATGAATGAAATCCTCACTCCTAGTGGTCCTTTTACTTGTAGCTGTGTTCTAAATGTTTTGTTTTGGTAATGATGCACACGGCTGATATATAATTCAAAAAGAAAGGAGTGGTGACTCTCTCCACTTTCTTATTTTTCTTCATCCTGATTCACATTGGACACTTCATCATTTTGGTTTGAATTTGGTGAAACATCCCTCAGTTTATTTGTCATCTTGTCTCTCTAACTAACAGAATTTTAGGTCATGTGTTGTACCACATCCAGCAAAGATAATTCCTATCAGTGTCCTGCGTCTACAGTGTAAATGTAATAGTAAGGATCTGGTTTGATCTGTCCTCCTCAGGTACCCCCCTGGGCAGACGCGGCACATGGAGATGAGATTCCTTATGTGTTCGGCCTACCGATGACCGGACCGACAGAGCTGTTCCCGTGCAACTTCTCCAAGAACGACGTGATGCTCAGTGCCGTGGTGATGACCTACTGGACAAACTTTGCTAAAACAGGGTATGATGGATTGAGAACTGAGTCTAATTCACGGGGACGCCACAGTACCATCTTAACTCTGGTTACTGCTGTCGGAGTCCAGATGTACAGAAGGATTAGAGTACCACTTAAGTAGAAGGAGCTAAAACGGTAAAACCATCTGTGTTTATTAGAATTGGGTACATTTTGTAATACAACCTGCCATGTTAGTGTAAGGGACTATAATATTTGTACAGTTGTTCTGTTGTGTTACAAAAAAGTCCAAGGTCCACAGTTTTCTATGTGCAGTTATATACGTTATCTTGGTTTATTCTATTTCCCATTGCTAATATAAGACAGCTAAAGTTGGACTAAATCAATCACTGAAGGTGGATAACTGAGAGACTGTCTTAACCAGTTGTATGCTGGTCCTTGTGTTTAAATGACATGGGCATCAGGAATTGTCATGGTTGTACAAGAAATAGAGGAACTGGTGTGTTTTAGCCGTCTCATAATACACACACTGTGGCATTTATGGGAGCAAGTTATAGGATGCAAATTATGACAGGAGCACGAAGAATAAAATACATTGATCAGCAGGCATCAACATGGGTAGCCCATTGCAAAACAAAATATTAGCTGGTAATTTAACTGTATGTTTAAACTGTTTCCACATTATTAACTTACAATGAGGACCAGTAGCTATGAAATTGATTTTCATGTCTTATGAACTGCGTAGTGTCATTGGTATTCTATCCAGATCTACTCTGCATATCTTCAAATACTTTTTCTAATTAATTGTCGTAGCCTGAAGAGGGACCTTCTTGATGGGACAAAATTAAAACCCTTATTTGCCCCTTCTGTCTCTGTTGCCTTTTAGCATATAGTCATGGAGGTAATTGTTTTTTGTGAGCATAATAGAGGGACATTGGCTTTTTTTGTGCTCTGCCCAGTAGGCCTTAGGGGACCAGCCAGGCACTAATGATCTACATATATAACCCCAAATTGACGTGGAGTGAGGGTACCTGGGAGATTTATGCCACTAATTTGAATGGTTAAGCGTGTTCCTGATGAGGTCTGGCTGGCTCCATATGCCGGTCTCAGACAATGGGGCGCTCAGTGGGTCTGAATGGGCTTCCATAGATCACGTGGCCGGCTCTGGCCAGCTCACATTAAGGGCAAGTGGGTCTATTTAGCAGAGGATCTCATGTGGTATCTGCTCTGGATGTAATTTATGTAAGAGGGGAGTTCACATGAGGTTTCTGACCTGTATTTACAGTTTATTCTGGTGTCCTTATGGCTCAGCTCTACTGGTTACCAAAAATGCAGTAGATGCAAAGATTATAATTACATTCGGGTTTTTGTTTAGCTTGCATATACTACTCAAGCATTTGTGTTATTGAAATGATCAGCATGGTTCGACAGCTACTTTATCGAAACTTCTTTATCTAAACGGTTTCTTTTAGATACAGTACATACAGTATATTGGTTCATTGGATCAAAGCCAAAGTCATCTTTATTGTGATATGTACCGTATATGCACGACATGCAGCACAGATGAAATTGCAGTCCTCTCTGACCCACGGTAAACAGGCAGTACAACACAGGCAGAACAACAGGAAGTACAACAGGCAGTACAACACAGGCAGTACAACAGGCAGTAGAACAGACAGTACAGCATAAAGTATGAGACGAAACACATATCTATTCTTTCACTTTCTTTCTTTAGTAGCCAGTCATTTGTGAGTAAAAGACCCCTTTTAAAATTACAACATATTTCACTTTTCTTTGAATTCTTCTTGAGTCCTTCTGTCTGTTGTCTCTCTGTCAGGGACCCCAACCAGCCCGTCCCCCAGGACACCAAGTTCATCCACACCAAGCCCAATCGCTTTGAAGAAGTGGCGTGGACACGCTACAACCAGAAAGACCAGCTGTACCTGCACATCGGCCTGAAGCCCCGGGTCAAAGAGCATTACCGTGCCAACAAGGTTGGGTCACGTACCAGTTAGAAATTTTACCCTCTGAGAATTCCTGTGGGTAAATTAAGGATACAGAAGGAAGTAGATGATAACCTGAATGACACTCGATGCTCAGTCAAACATTACAGAAACTTATTCTGCCAGAGGTTTGAAGGATCAGGTCAAAACACATCAACTGTCCAACCACTGTCAGTGGACTCCGCAGTAATCCAGTACACAGTACTGCCAATGCTCACATTGAATTATCTTATACAGAATAACTGACACTTTTTCTTCTCTTCTCTTCAGGTGAACTTGTGGTTGGAGCTGGTTCCTCACCTCCACAGCCTGAATGAGGTGACCCAGCTGATTCCCACCACCACCAAGGTGGGTACCGTATCAGCAACAGCACTGCTAGACAACAAAGACCGAGTCCTTCCCTTCACAGCCAGGGTTTCTGACCAAACAGCTTCAATAAACAATTTGGTAGTGTATTATTGAGAACAGGACAGCACAGTGGAGCTGAGAGGAGCGCTGTCCCCTCTCAGCTAGAGAGTCCTGGGTTTGAGTCCTTCCTGTGAGGAGTGTCTATGTTCCCCCTGTGTCTGTGTGGGTTCCCTCTGGGTTCTAAAGTTCATGCAGTTCAAATGGATTGGTCAGTTCATAATTGTCCATAGGTGTGAGTGTGTGTGTGTGTGAGAGTGGTTCTTCATCATATGTGTGATTCCGTGATGTGCCGGTCACGTGTCCGGAGCGTCTCCCCGCCTCATCCCCATAAGTCTGCTGGGATAGACTCCAGCAACCCCTGTGACCCGCAAAAGTGGAAGAATCAGTACAGAAAATGAAGGAATATTAACCCAACTCTTGTTTCAAAGCCTGTTGTGATCTCTTAATTCTGTGTTCAGTGGTTATGAAAATCCATGAAACCAATAGGCCATGACAAATCACGACAAATTATCATATTCTACAAACTTTACTCTGTTTCTTTTTATTGGGAATTTTGAAAGCTCACACTTTTTTTTCTGAGGGTATACTTTTACAGTTTTTAACCACACAAATTTTGAACGATAAAAACAAATAAATAGAAAAAAACCCCATAAAAATTGAAGACAAAACACCTGTTGTTGGGGGAATTATTGTAAATATTGTTGTAAAATTAATACTTTGTAGAATTAATATAAAATATGACATTGTTATTGTGATTAAGGATATATATATATATATATATAAATTGTATAACTTATATAATTTGTAAAATTATTATATAAGTTATACAATTTTTACAAGAACTGATCATATGTCAACAAAAAATTTTGAATTACATCAAAACCGTCCTGAGATCCATTTTGGTAACGTACTAACAGGCAGTCAAGAATCATCTCTTATTGTACATTCTGGCATTCAGCGTGTCTTGATTTATTGATTTTTTTTTCCTGAGACATAAATGAAAGATAGAAGAGCGTGTTTCTGAACTCCGTTAGGCAGTGGTTCCCTGGGTGGATTTTTCTTGTGTGGACATCTCATTAACATCATCATCATGTGTTTACACCAGCCAAATTATCTATGTCACAATGTATTCTCCTGTTCTATCCCTGTCCTCAGATCCCCCCTCCAGAGGCCACCAATCGCACCCCAAAGACCAAAGTTCTGGTGACCAAGCGCCCCAATCCGACCCCCTTCCCCACGGAGACCCAGAACAGCCTGAACCAGCCCCACCTGGTGGACCAGCGAGACTACTCCACTGAGCTGTCGGTGACCATCGCCGTGGGGGCCTCGCTCCTCTTCCTCAACATTTTAGCCTTTGCGGCGCTTTACTACAAGAAGGACAAACGGCGGCACGACGTCCACCGGCGCTGCAGCCCCCAGCGGAGCGCCGCCAACGACCTGGCCCACACCCAGGAGGAGGAGATCATGTCCCTCCAGATGAAGCAGCACTCAGACCTGGACCGGGACTGCAGGGGCGTGGGCGACTCTTTGCACCCCCACGACATGATGCTGAGGACTGCCTGCCCGCCGGACTACACTCTGGCCATGAGGCGCTCGCCAGACGACATCCCGCTCATGACGCCCAACACCATCACCATGATCCCCAGCAGCATGGGGGGGCTGGCATCGCTCCACTCTTTCAATACCTTTCCCAGCAGCGGGCAGAATAACACCTTGCCCCACCCACACCCACATTCACACTCCACCACCAGGGTATAGCCCTGTGGACACGACACACGGGACTTTAATGGCTGAGCCAACGCCGTTGCAGAAGCAGACTTTTGGCCAACATGCCAGCAAGAACAGGAGTGACCAGACAACCGGATGGAGTTTCACTGGGATACAACATGTGAATATTGACTTTTAGGAGTTTGGACCAGAGAAAAAAATAATTATGTTTTTGTAAAAAAAATATTAAAAAAATAAGACAAGAAGAAAAAAAGTACAAATATGATGGAGTTGAAGAAAAATACAAGCTAAATCGAGGAAGGAGGATGTTTTTTTATTGTTTTTTTGTTTTGTTTTTCTGATATTGCAGCAAAACAAGGTACAGTAAACTACCTTTCCTTTCTAGCAACAGATATAGCCTTTGGAAATCTTTTTACAAATGACTGCTCAACAGTTTTATCTGCAAGCAGAACATCAGAGCATCAGCCACGTCTGAGAGGTGAGACGAGACAGGAAGCAGCGGTTCTGTTTTTTTGACACCACACTGCAGATTACTCCATTTGTGGGGGTCACAGAGAAGACGAGGCGCAGGCCATTTTAGGCATGTGTCGAGGCTATGTAAGATAATGCCAAACAGTTCTTTAAAAAGAGCAAAAAAGAAGGACTGAAATTTTTAAGGAAACAGAAACCTTGTATGCACAACGGAACAATTTTGAGGGAAGAAATGTCACAGATACTTTCATCCATTTATATTTTGCGGATTGAGAACAATTTTATTGTATAGAACATATTTACATATCTAGATCTGTACACGAAGCACCAAGGCTGTTGAAGCCCTCTTGTCTTTGGGGGCATCTATACTGCAAAACCTGTCAGCGGGACTTGACCAATGGGGGATGAGGATCGACCCACTGGCTTTTCTGGCAGTACCAACTTCAACACAGGTAGCTGAGGGACAAAGGATAATTGGATATTTTAGCACGATGCGCATGACAATTTATCTGCTTGATGGCTGCTCTGCTGATTATGTCATTATTAAGAGTCATTTTCAGCCTATCCCTGCATTGGAGCAAACGTCCGACGGATGTCCTGATTGGATTACAGGAAAACACACACACACACACCCGCGCAGGATCATGGGGAATGTCCTTCCAGGTTTTGGCTGTTGTGGTCTCAAGTAATTGATAACAAGGGGGGGGGGGGGGGGGGGCTGGGAATACGGTAGAACCATGTGGCATCAGCTGGGGATAGAAGAACTAGTTTTGTAATCTTGTGTGTTGGTACTACTTTTTTGACGACGGTTGAATCACATGACACTGTATCAATCAAACTCATTGTACCTTCAGTTGAGATCAATGTTTTTGCTATTCTACCTATCGGACCACTTTACCATATAGAAGTAATTACCTGCACCATTTATTCCATCAGCTTGTTTTGACCGGAGGGTGTTCTGGATTAGTGACAAACACAGCGGCTGCTGACGGGGGTAAAAACATGGGCAGAGGAGCTGGTGGGAAACGGGATGAAGAGCGTCGCTCCGTCAAACCCGCTTCTGAGGATCCGTTTCAACATGAACGCCTCTACATGTCTAATTCAAGTCAAAAGGCCGAGCACAGACTTCAAATATGGTGGAACTTTGGAAAAAAGGCACAGCAGGTGGATGTGAGGAAGGGTAGGGCAATTCCCATGATGTGCTTTTCATATAGCTTTCATCATTATCCACGGTTGATTTTTTATAATTTTTTTATTGGAGGCACATGGGAAGGAAGAAGAAAGGCAGCGGCGGCGGCTGAGCGCCCCAGTCACCCCTCTTTACCTCATCCTGGAGAGCTTCTGGCTCCACTAAAACCCTCTCCTGTCTCATCTTTTTTTCAGCAGGATGACGGCTTTGAATCTTTTTTTTGCAAAATTGCATCTTCACCGCCTTCATCTAACTCGCTCCGGCGACCCCCGTCTAGCGTTTTTTTAGCGTCTTCAGGTCAGTGAAGAGTTAACAATGTTACGACTGTCAGCCTAAAAAACAGACTGCATTCCCCTCCAGTCACTTAGGAGCCATTGCAGAGGTAAAGTAGGGACTTTAATACAAATAGAGTAAAAATACTGTATATAGAGGCCGATGGTGCTCAGATATCAGACATGTAGGCTGCTGCAGAGACGCTACTAACCCCCCCCCCCCCCCCCGCTTTCCCTTCACTAAAGCCTCTGTGGTGAGAATACATCCTGCCCCTCTTGGCTCACTCACACAAACTGTGCAGTCATTCAAAATAATGAGTGCAAACTAGTATTACCCCACAGAACACTGCAGAAGACAGGCTAGATGGGAGGGGGCGATAAAATCTAGTCTGTCGAAGGGAGTTTGCTGCCGGGACTAAGACGTAAATTGAATAAACTAATTCTATCACTCGCTCCAGATAGTTTCTTCAAAAAGAAATCAACTGCCCCGCTTGATCCTCAAGTTTAAACAAAAGAATTACTCTGAGACTAATATGACACATCAGATATTCTTCATGGGGACTTTTTACACCTCTTTCTTAGAAAATGGCTTCTGACTTGTCAACACATTAAAATATATGCAAATGAAAGTGGATGTAAACCCTCACACACAACAATGTGCTAAGTAAGTAGGCCTGGGCTCTCAGTCAATTGCTATCTAATTAAATTTATATAGACCGGCACCCTGATTGCTGGCATGCACTCAAGATTTATTATATCAATAATAAAAAATAAAAGTACTATAAAATACTTTACATTTTTTATTAGCGAATAGCTGAGATGAATTTCACAAGCGCTTCAAGGTGAATCTTGTGAGGCAGAAATAACTTAAAGAATGATTGTGATGTTTTTAAAGGAACGGCTGAGCCGAAAATGAAAATTAAGTCGTTCTGTAGATGATCTGGAGCTGAGCTGGATGATATGACATCATGTTTGTATCACAAATGAATAAATGTTCTGTCTCAATTTTATGGTCGAATAATTACCAATCATGTTTTATTTTGTGTTTTTTACACTGCCCACATGTGTTGACTGGGACAGCAGTCCACACCCACCAAAACCACATAGTAATAATAATAATAATAAAAATAATAGTAATAATAATATTTTAATTAAGTCCCAGTTTCCATGACATTTTTCCCATTGCAGTCACACAACAGTGCTGTGAACACGATCCTCGTGCACGAATGCACAAGACTCCGCTGACATTGTAGTGAGTATGTCGGGCCTGTAGTCGGCCAGGTAGCTTTTTAAAATCAATGCCAGAGAATAACAGCATGCAGTTGTGTAGAAATGCATTCATGTGCAACATAGTGAGTAAACAATAAAACATAGGGGGGAATAATCTCTAAAAAAATAATTTTATCTGGACCGAAAACAATCAATAGCAATTTTAGACTGAAAAAAAGTGTGACGTTCTGCAAGACAGAAAAAATCATGCTACTTTATACCCCACAAGGACACACACACACACACACAGCCACAGGGAGATGGGTGTGTATGTGTGTGTGTGCTTTGTTTTGTTTTTTAAATTTTGCGATGGCATTGTCTCAGGATTTTACAAGAGCAAGGTTTCCCTAAAATATTGATATCTTATCGTGAGCAGCAGATCGAGTCCTGCACAGATGTCAGTGTATTTCAGGTGTGCATTTTCTGCATGTACCTTTAGATGTTTACATTTGACCTCCTTAACCCCGGTTATATTCACCTGACAACACAGAAATCCAGGCCCCCCCCCCCCAGCTGACTGAACCAGAAACCCATCTATTTGTTTTGTCCCACACCGCTGGGATCAATTTGATATTCACAGAACATTCAGCAACTTTAATTTGCTAATGCTTTAATTAACTTCTCTTTATAACCTTCGCCATGAAATTAATTAACCTAACATCATAAATTACTGCAAACAGAAAATTGGAAATGAACCAAGTTTCTGTATACATGTAAAGGCTAAAATACTTTCAAATGATAGTAATAATACTAATAATAATACTAATAATAATAATAATAATAATAATAATAATAATAATAACAATAATAATAATAACAATAATAATAATAATAATAATTATTATTATTATTATTATTATTATTATTATTATTATTATTATTATTTTAGGTTTGCTGAATAAATTAAAGACTATATAGAGGACCTGAAATCACCTGTGCTATCTGCTCACTTCAGGCTCTTCTCTCCAGAGAAATGACAGCACAGATTGAATTAAACATTTAATTGCATTGATGTTCAAACAGAAAAGCATTTGTAAGGATTTTCTTAACAGCTGCCAACTTAAAATGAATAATAATGAATAATTGACCATGACTGATACTACTTTATTAATACTATTCACCCAAAGCATGAGGACTGGTAGAGTAATACTGGTCATTAGCTAAAGTATTTTAGAGTGAACATGGACATTTCTAGAGTGTGTGGTTATGAGGGCTGACAAAACACCACCTGGTGACTCCATGTAAACTACAAAACTATCAAGCTTCTGCATGTGTGATATTGTAATGAGTCAGTCAAGAGTTTCATTCCTGAGCAAACACAATAAATTCCGTTATCATGAAGTTTTTAAAACTGGTGTGATGCTGGGGCAAAGCCTGGAGGTGACAACAGGGGTGACTCTGACCTGCCTGCCACCAGGCTGAGGGTTACATACCTGCCTTACAGGTGTAGAAAGCTAGAGACACCCGCGCGTATTCACAGCTGTAGGACAGGAAATCCCACGACCACAGAGACGTCTGTGCATACAGTAAATACTGCTTCACAGAAACGTTCATGGCCTGAAAACCGTGGTTCCTTTATGGTTCATGGTCTTCAGGCTGAAACCTTGAGAAGTGAAGTGTTCAGTCAGGGCTGGGACTGACAGCCGAAAACAGGACATAACACTGAGTCAAGATTTATCATTAAATCGTATATTTAAGCCACGTTGAGCAGACAAGGCGTCAGTCTAGTCACAATAAAAAAAAGGATCTTGTTTTTTTTCAGTTCAATTGATTTTCCTTTTTGAGACCGTAGGAGTTCAACCTTTATGAGAACTCTGGATCATTACATTTTTTTCTTCTTGGCTGTGGATATAAAAGGGATGATTCAATAAAACAATTCTGCAGATGACACAGAAAAGGACAAAACAAAATGAAAATCTCATTTTATGTGTTGTTTATGTGTAAAGGCCTTAAATATTTTAATTTATTTTTTAATTTTATTAACTGAATTTATTCCCAAAGGGAAATGTGATACATTTAATACCTCCATATATGGTCGCTTAATCATGTGACCATTTTGTACTTGGTTAAAATGACAGAGATTATACTACAGAATATTCAGATTATAAACATAAAACTATCCTATTTGATGATTTATTGACAGAAAACAGAGTCAAAAACTAGACTTTCATATGAAGATGGAACGTTTTATGTTAAACGTTAAACCCAGTAGTCCTTGTCAAAACTGAAAACTTGATTTAGCATCCATATTGGCAATTAAACCTCTCCACTGAAAACTGTAGAGTTCAGTTTAAAGGTTTTTGAGGACAGGTTTTGAAACTATGAATGACAAATCATTGCAATATACACTAACTAATCAACTAAATTAACAAAGACAAAGTTCTGACGTAATTGGAAATGTCTTTTATTTACAGCTGTGCTTATTCAAACGAGGTACATTGCGTTTTTTTTTATATAAAAACATGCATGTGTTTTTATACCTTTTCAAAAAGTCAATGCCTGCCTCATGATTCCGTTTTGATTGTTTGATAATTCGAACGTTTCCTTCCAGACTTTCCGATCACGTTGATAAATGAGTAGTGAGTGTGGTTCATAGAACGTATCTAAGAGTTCAGATTACATCACTTCCTTTATGACATTTGCCTTTCAGAATTATACTAACCCGTTTTGAATGCATGTCATGGGAATTTATATTTAGATACTGTAATTTCATCACTTAAACACTAAACATGGCCTCAGTCCATCCTTGCTTATGTCTGGTTTGTCTCAGCTATGTGCCTATTTCTGTATCTACGTTCACATTTTAATACTGTGCTGATTTTGTGAGTTATTTGACCTATGGCTTGTCCTGAGTAAGACTTGAATTTGGATGTATGGGTCGTTTGTGAGACTCTGAAACAGAAGATCTTGATGGTGGGGGACTCAGAAACGAGTGAAGAGCAAACCCCGTCCCGTGTCACCCTCCTTTAAACGACATCCAGAGGAAGTCCAAACCGATCAGGTAGCATCTATTCACTGAATTCTGTTGAACCCCCCCACACCAGTATGTCTAGAGTCACCCCACCAGGTGACGATGAGGACCCCGGAGAAACCCTGTTCTAGGGGGACGCTTCACTGTAAATCTGCCCCGAGCATCGTGGACAGTCACCCTGAGGGGGGAGGAACAAGCGCTGCGAATGAATGTAACGCAACGTGTCGTTTTCTAACCCCCACCTGCAGCAGAAACAATGACAACCAAAACCTCACATTCACCCCCAGAGGTCTTTGCTAGCATCTGAAAAATAAAAAAGGTGTATTTGTTCTTCAAATGCCGTGTGAAACAGGGGGGTGGGGGGTGGGGGGGCACCGTGTGAGCTGGTCTGGCATTTGTAATGTAGATTATTTGTCACTTGTCTTTCTTTCTGGTTAAATAGTAATTACTCTTCGGGAGCACAATAAATGATTTTAATATGCTGATATGTGTTTTTTGGTCTTGTTTATTATTCTGTGTCTGCTTTTACAAAGACGAGTCATTCAATCCATGAAGCGTTCGTCGATTCTCACCTGCAGGTAATTATTCTCACAATCTAGTTGTGTCGAGGTTAAATTTGTGATTGGAAGGCTTGACAGGTGAATTAAAAACGCCATCCCATCATAGTCTGGTAGGATTGATTTACAGTCTAATTGTTGTGGACAAATAAAATATCAATATCTTTTAATACTATTTTCAACGTCTTCACTTTTATGTTCACACTTTATGTCCTTCTCTGGTTCATTTTGTGTTCTTCTCATCGAATGAACTGGCTTTTTGAAAATAGTGATATATGAATATTTTCTAACGAGAAACCTCAGCGTTTTATATTAACCCTTATTGATTTATGCACACACGTCGTGTTACTGACACCGCCAGACCTTTCATATAACCCTTTGCAAACAACGATGATATATAAGAAGACAGATCAAAAATAAATGAGGAAAAACCACGTATTTACTCTCTGCACAGCAATGTACAGAGAGTAATACTTTTTATTATACTGTTTATTCTTATTTGATGTAATATCATTCCTAGTGTAAGCTGGAGAAGCAAGCTAACAGTGTTGCAGGTGTAACACCTACTGGTGAGCCCTACCTTCAACGTCTGCAGCACTTTTTGTTCAAATGTTGAGGAAAGATGTTTTATTGATTTTTATGTTTTTTGTCTTTTTCTCTGGTGTTCTTGACCTCCGACTTGAAGGAACGCAGATCCAAAGCCTCTAACTAACTTTCTGTGTGAAGTTTGTATGGAACTACCAAAGTCTGCGTTTGTTTGTCTTTCACGTGGCTCCACGATGAATCGGCGACGCGTCCGGAGCGTCCCCTTCCTCTCACTTAGTTAGCTGGGATAGGCTCCAGGAAGAAGCAACTAAAATAAAATAGATTAACGGATGGGCTAAACCTTAAAACAGCACCTTTTGGTATAACACACTGAAAAATCACTTGTCAAGCCTGAACATGTTCACTAAACCAGAGCTGAGAACAATAACGACTCGGATGACTAATTTAAAGCGTCACTCACCATGAAATTTGAAAATGTTTTGGTAATTTCTCGTTATTGTAACACATTCCAGTCACCGATGAGATTATGCTCTTTATATTAGATGTTTTCTTGTTTTGTTTACACGAGTTGCTTCCTGTAGCGCTAATTCGGCTTTTGAATGATTCAGCAGCGCTTAATGTTTTATTGTTTTCCAGCATGTGATGGCTTTAGTTATTTATTCCAGCACCATAAATACATGATAAGAGCTGTAAAAATTTAGAGCAGCGTACTTTGTGATGCTCTGCCTCCGGACGTCAGGGTCTGTTTATGTGCCTTAAGGGTTGCAATGCTGCATTATGTTTCCTCTGATCAGAGCTATCACACCCATACAACAACTGTCTCTTACACACACACACAGTCAGACTCACAAAAAAGCACTTGTGTTTGTTTTAGTGCTAATTGGAAATCAATCGGAATTCATCCTTGAAGGGAAAGGGTGACATTTTCCCACTCTGCCAATGATTAGAAACAAATTATGCCAGAGACTGAGTGGCATTTGGGGAGCAGGCAGCTGTTTGGAGTAAGATCAACAGTGTGTATGCTGTGTCCTGCTGTGTGTGTGTCTGTGTGTGTGTGTGTGTGTGTGTGTGTGTTTGTGTGTGTGTGTGTGTGTGTGTGTGTGTGTCTGTGTGTGTGTGTGTGTGTGTGTGTGTGTGTGTGTGTGTGTGTGTGTGTGTGTGTGTGTGTGTTTGTGTGTGTGTGTGTGTGTGTGAGTGTACATGCATGTATTTGCCTGACCAAGGGCACACACTGCTGTGGGTTTCCCAGCCAGGGAGCCCTATAGGAATTCTTAGATAAGGGAGGCTTATTTACCATAATAATACATCTCATCTCTGCATATCAAACACTCCTGCCTGGTCTGATAACCCGCTCCTTAATTTTGTATCACTATTTGATCTCGCTATGCCGTTGTTGTCCCAGGGCCATTGTCGGGAGCAGTATAACAGTTGGATAATTGCTGTGTACATCAGCAGTGTTTCATAAGTAGAACAGTTACATAACAATGGTGCACCTAAAACAGAGCTTCACTACTGCTCTGGACGCCAAAGATGTGTGGAAAAGTTCCAGTTGCATTGTAGAAATATTAACCAATTCAAATTCAGTTCAGCAGCATTAACTGAGGAACACAATACAGTGGGACCTCTACTTAAGAAATTAATTGGTTCTGGGAGAAATTTCGTAAGTAGAGACGCGTTTTCCATGTAAATGCCCTAATCCGTTACAAACCCCCAAAATTCAGACATGAATGTTTTATAAAGCATAAAAATGCATCAAAACATGTAACAAATACATGTTATAATTAGATTATTACACAATAAATGAGAGTTGTGCGTAATGTAAAAAACAAAGAATAATAATGATGGTCATTTACCTTTTAACTGCTGCCCTCATTGTTTTTTGCCCTCTTTGGTTCATGCCCTCTTGCCCCACCATGAACAACAGAGTGAATTCCAGTCCTCCTTCTGAACTTCTCCAACCACCCACGCAATGCCTTAAACTCCTTAAACTTCCTTTTGTTTTAATAACGTGGTGATTGTAGATGTATTACGGCCATATTCTTTGGTGAGATCAACCAAACGCATCCATTTTTCATGCTTTTCTATCATCTCTTGCTTTGTTGGTACGGACAAAAAAACTCTTTTCTTCATCTTTTCTTTTCCTCTTTTCTCCGTCACTTTCTTGGGGTCCATAGTGAATACTCTAAAAGTTAATATATTCACGTAAAACTATCAGAACACCTCATGGGTCGAGTGCTGAATGACGATGATGCTGCATAGACAAATATGCAGCATCCTTAGCCAATGAGGGACCTCCTCATTGGCTAAGAGGAGGTCCCTCTTAGCCAATGGGATGCCAGGATGCTAGGTAATAGCCAATGGCAGAGCAGTTATGAGAATGTTGCGTTCAGGAACCTGTTGGAGCTGCGAGTATCAGCCCATACTGTATTTTTACCTTTCGTAACTTGAAATTTCTTTCGTAACTAGAGGCAATATTTTGCTGTTGAGGCGTTTCGTAAGTAGAACATTTTGTATGTAGAGACATTCGTAATTAGAGGTACCACTGTATATAAAACACCTTAACCTAAAAATTAAAATTGAATAAAACAAATTGTGCTGATTTTTTTCTTTTTCTTTTATTATTCAAATGAGGAAGTCAGGATTAATGTCTACTCCCTGTGTACACCTGACAATGAGAGCGCTACTGCCAATTACTGTAGAGGATCTGCAATTACACTTTATTCTAGTACGGCAACAAACAAAAAAAAGCACGTTGCCCAGGGTCACATACGCCCCCCTGGTGCGCCCCAGTATTTGAGAAGCGCTGCTCTACGTTGTCATATTCACACTCTCTCTCCTTCTGTTCTGCCTCCATGTTCTCAGTCTGCAGGTTCTTCTGTCCGTGGACCTGCAGAACCTGGACCTGTGACTGTTTCTTCTGACTGCACATCATCAGCCCAACGGTTATCATCACTGCTGAAATAGCAGCTGTAGTTCTGGTACTTTCTGTTTAGCATCTCTCTAATTAGTAACTTCCTCTGAATAGTATGAAATACTGCACAGATGAATAATTATGTCCTGTGTGCTCCTGTTTTTCTGTCTTTTTTCTCTGTCTTCCCTTCTCTGTGTTGTTGTCTCTCTCTCCGCCTCTGTGTCCGTCTGTCCCTATCTCGTTCCTTGACTCTGTCTCTGCTGCTCTGTCATTCTTTGTGTTCCTAGTTCTCTCTTCCATTTAAAAATAAAATAAAATAATGTATGCATCTTTTTCCCCCTATGTCCCTGACTTCAATGTGGTTATGTTATAATTTGGCTTTTATGAATAAATGAGATTATATTCATTAAAAATCCCCTCTCTCTGTGTGAGAATGGCGGACTGATTGTGGAGCTGAGAGCGTGGTGAATAGTTTGTTGTAATTTTTTGGTACATTTTTGTAACTTTTTCTATTATTTTCTCCGGGTGAATGTGTGTCGGGTTTGGGTGTATATAGTGTAGTGTATGTAGTGTAGGGGGGTGTAGGTGACAGGTAAGTGGGGTGGTCTCTAGTAATACAGAACACCTTTACTGCTGTTCTTCCTGTCATCAGCCCAGCCACTAAGGTGATAATATCCAACGCACCTCCATTCATAAAGAACAACGTTTTAGCGAAAGACCTGTCAAGGTACGGCCAGCTGGTCTATGAGTTTATATGACTCTGAAAGCAGTGATGTGTGGTGAAGTTCATGCTGGTGAGGCACAGACTTCATCATAATCAGATGAAGATGTTAACGAACATATGAACCTCCAGTGTAGTTTATTCACCATTTAATAGGCAACAGTAAGTGGGTTATTTTTAAAGTCCCAGAGCAGAATTATTTACACACACAGGCACATTTGATTAAAAAACCTTGTTATGTTGTTACCTGCACATTTTTTATGTGTTATGTTTACTTATAAATGAAGTCCATGTGCAGCTCTTTCTGAACAAAAGCAGCAAAAAAAAAACAAAACAGAGTTTAGAGATGTAATCCTCCATCGTTATAGTAAGGCAAGGCGAGTGGAAAACACATGAATGGCGGTACTAGACGCACTGACTATTCTGTAGATTGTAGTTTTCTGTCACTTCTTCCACGGCCGGGGAAGAAGAATCCTCGGCCAAATCCCTGGTGATCCACCAGCGCCCCCTACCGTGGGGCAGGAGAACTGCGTGCCTCACTTCATGCCTTTTCCCAGCCGTTTCAGGACCGCTCAACTCCAGGAAGACGTTACACACATGCAGTGGGTGACAAAAAAAACTGTACATTATATACGTTAGCTAAATTATAGAAATTTAGTTCATAGAGCAAACGTGTTTGAACATTTTAATATCAACATATAGAGAGATAGCATTACGGTCTCACTGTTTAGATACCAGCTATACAGTGAGACCATATAGCTGGTAACCATATGGCATCGAGGCTACCTGCTGGTTTCGGAGAGCCCAGCACGGATCCCGGACCCGGTCTTGAGGTACCAGAGGGTCTTGTGTAGGTTTCGGCTCCAGTTCCGCCGGTGGGGGTTTGCCCGGCGCTGAGTCTGGCCCCCGGATTCTCCGGTGGCTTCAGTCCTTGTGGCCGTGCCCGTGAATAGCGACTCTCCTGCTGGGGTTCCAGCGGTGAAAGTGATGTCCAAGGATGAGTACTGATCAGCCAGAGTTGACTGACACAGGTTCAGACAATGATGAAGAGCATGCTGATATAAACGAGTCCATGTATGAGGAAATTATTAACATCATGACATGTCTGATGATGAAATGTCAAAAATGTCTCAAAAAAGGAAATATTCTGAAGTGGTGCAGAACAGTGTCACGACCAGGTGGATGGTAAAGGGTGGGCCTTCTATTCTCCAGAAGGTTTTTGCTTGGGGTTTTTTTATGAAGTAGAAGATGTTATTCCATGTATTTTATTAAAAGTCATTGCTCAGTTTGAAAAGTTGAAGATGGTGTTTTTAAATGTCTACGCTCCCACCAATGGTGTGGAACAAATGTCATTTTTAAACATTTTATCTGATACTTTTAGAACTTTTAACAGTGATGATCATGGTGACACATGAGCTTTCTGATGTCTGGAATTTTTAAGAGACCAGAGGCAGTACACCTGGAGCCACTCTGGAACAAATGGTTTGTCTCATTTTTACTGTTTTAATCATCAGATGAACATTTAAAAAAAATGTTACATCCAGCCTGTGGGTTTTGCTGATCACTGTCTCCACTGCTGCTCTGTTTTTATTTTTTTTTAAAAAGTACTATTGGCACTTTAAGTCCAGCCTTTTAAATGACAACGTTTTTTAAAATGCTTTTAAGTGTTTCTTGGCATCCCACAGAGAGTAAACCTGCCTTCAGCTGCATTCAGCAGCGGTGGGATTTTGGAAAAACCCAAACCAAACAGCTCAGTCAACAATACACTCGCAATGTCACTAGGGATGTAATCCGGTTTATGAGAGACCTGGAGACTGAGATAGTAGAACTACAGTCTTAAGCAGAGTCTACAGGAGATTGAGGGTGTTTAGATTTCCTCAAATCTAATAAGGAGTCTATAGCCAACCTGCCGGGCATTACGGCACAGGGGGCTCTGGTCAGGTCTCGTTTCTGAACATCTCAGCGATGGACGTTCCTTCCCAGTTTTTCTATGGGTTACAACTTAAAAATGGGCAACAAAAAAATCATTCACTCTTTACGTACAAACAGTGGCTCTGAGATCCCGGACTCACCTGAGAAAAGTAAATGTGCTGTTGGTTTCTACAGAGACCTGTACACGAGTGAATGGACACCAAATCCAGAGGTGCACAGCAGCTTCCTAAGGGGTCTCTTTCAGGTAAGCACACAGAAAAACTGCCAGCTAGAGCCAGACCTGACCCTTCAGGTGCTGACCTCGGCTCTGATGAGCCTACAGAGCGGCAGAACTCTGGGGATAGACGGCCTCCCTGTTGACTTTTACAAGTTATTTTGGTCAATCCTAGGGCCAGAACTGCAGGAGGTTTTAACTTCAAGTCTGAGAGGTGGAACACTGCCTCTGAGTTGCAGAAGAAGCGTTATTACTCTGCTGCCTAAAAAGCGAGACCTCCAAAACTTGAAGAATTGGAGGCCAGAGTCTTTGCTGTGCATAGATTATAAAATTCTGTCCAAAGTTCTGGCCTTCATAATGAAGGAGCTAATGGCATCCATCAGCCACCCTGACCAGACTTACTGTGTGCCCAGCAGGCTCCTCAGTGACAATGTCACTTTAATTCGGAATGTTTTGGAACTCTCCAGCTCATTGGCTGTAGACACTGGTCTCATTTCTATAGACCAGGAAAAGGCTTTTGACCGGGTTGAACACCAGTATGGCAGACCCTGGTTGCTTTTGGGTTCAACCCAGGTTTTATTGCCAAGATTCGAGTTCTCTATAGTAACATTGTGAGTGTTCTGAAAATAAACGGTGGTCTGAGTGCTCCCTTTAGAATTCAGAGGGGGGTAAGGCAGGGGTGATTTCTTTCTGGGATGCTTTACTCTATAGCCATCGAGCCTCTGCTCAGTAAACTGAGACACAATCTCCAAGATTTTCAATTCTGTCAGTGTGATGTTTCTTTTAAACTATTGGTGTATGCTGACAACCACATTGTTTTAGTAAATACACAGAAAGACATTGACTGTTTAACTGACACTATTAAAAAATTGGTTTTATCTCACAGCAAGGCTGTAATGGTGGGATAGGGGCTGGAGGATCGGCTCAGGCTCCCAGGTAGTATGGAGAAAGGGAGGCCTGAAGTACTTGGGAGTGTTTTTTTGGGAATGAGACCGACATGAGAAACAACAGGGACAATGTCCTTGAAAAGGTCAAATGTCTGCTAGAAAATTGGAAATGGGTCTTGTCCAAAATGTCTTTCAGATGCCGAACCTTGATAACAAATAACCTGGTCTCATCCACCCTGTGGCACTGGCTCGCCTGTGTCGACCCTCCAGTCTCTCCTGTCTCAGGTACAGAGGGTTGTAACTGATTTGTTCTGGGACAAAATGCAGTGGGTCCCATAGAGTGTCCTCTTCCTTCCTAAAGAAAGGGTGTGGGGGGGCAGGGCCAAGTCCACCTGGCCAGTAGGGGGGCCGCTTTCTGGTTTCAATTTATTCAGAGACTTCTAACTGGACTGAAGGACACTGTGCGGAGACCTCTAGCCCAGGGCATCCTGAAACGTTTGAACAGCCTGGGGCTAGATTTTAACTTGTGTTTAATGAACACCAGTATTGTGAGAGCATCATCTCTGCCTGGCTTTTACAAAGTGTTTTTAGTGGCTGGACCTAAGCTTAAAGACCCTGCTGGACTGGTTGCTCAGTTGGGACTACAGTTTGGTGTTCCTGCCCTGCAGTGTTGGGGTGTGGCAGGAGGACAGGCAGGAATTGTGGGAGGAGCCTCGACTCCACACCTGATGCTGGTCTCCCCACCTGGACTTGATCAGTGTAATCAACTTGGGGCTTTTCAAGCTGGATTCTGTCTTTGTTCTTTGCCAGATCGTCTTGTATTTCTGCCTACATCATGTTACCCTGCCTGAATCTAGACTCTGCCCGTTTACCTCTAGACTACTTGGTTTGTTGGACATTTTGAGGTTTCCTGTGTTTCTTGAATAAATTGTCTGGTCTTGATTAAATCATGAATGAAAGCTGTTCTACCAGTGTTCTATATCTGGGTCCTACTCCCATTTCCGTGACAGAACGATCTGGCCAACACTGGACCCAGCAGACCCCAGCTTTCTCCAGGATTTCGCTGCCCTGGCCAGCATCGAGCTCTGGGATTCAGAACTGGCTGCCTAGTGTAACAAGTTGGGATCTATCCTTCAGTCTTCCCTTGCTCTACCTGGAAAGTGCCTTGAGATAAGTTTTGATATGATCTGGCACCATACAAATTAAACCAATTTGAATTGGATGTATGGAACAAGTGGTAAAAAATGAATGAATTGGATACAGAGGAATACCTGACAATACATCAAGCCTTTTTGAAGTAGGGGAACACCATCCACACTTGCCACTCAAATGGTAATAATAATGGATTTTATTTATATGATTTTTGTTTTTTCTGGAGCACTCACATGGGTTTCATTATTCATTACCACCTCATTCATACTTGGTAGAGATGGTAGACTACATGTGTAGCCACAGATTCCCTGGGGCAAACCGACGGAAATGTGGCCAATCTACATCAATGGCCTCTCCAACCAGCACCGGAACATTCAAAACACCAGCAAATCCCTCACTGGAGGCAAGTAGGGTGAGGCGTCTTCCCCAAGAACACAACAACAGACGAATGGGGAATTAGGATTTGAACCACCAACCCTACGATCATTGGACGACCCGCTCTACGTTCTAAGCCACTGCTGCCCCAACAATCTTGATAATCTAACTTCCACACAACAGCCAAGAGAACCCTATGATCACTAAATGTTTTCCACATCCAAGGGATAATTACACTCAGCAACTTGCACCTGAAGTCATTTGCCATATAAGCCCAGGGCTTCAAATGACCCTCTCTCAGTTGAGGATATGTTATACAGGTCCAAAAACTCTTTCATGTCACCATAAATGTCTTTCATGTAATTTAGATGTCGTTTTAGGACTTGGTGGAAGGAACTGTTTTTACTCAGTTTACCTGTGAGTGTGTGTTTGTGAGTGACTGATGAAGAACAGCTGTTGTAAAATTAATATTGTACCCCCTAAGGAGAATGGCCAACTGGATTGGCCAACTGGCCAGTGGTTCTTTAGAACTCCAGGAGACAGTAGTTCTGCCAACCCCAAACATGCCAGCAGTTAGGTAGTTGACAAATGACCAGTACACTTCAGTGTTAATGTATTATTGTATTATTGTGATAAAGACATACATTTTATTCAGTTAATTTATATTGTACAAAATTGTATCATACTCATGGTGCAGCAATGGAACATCTAGGAGTTTATGTGCTCATTTTGCTGATTTCTGTTGTTTATTGCGTAGACCTCAGCATGCAGACATTTATGTTATATTTTATCTTAGACTAGGGAAGTTTCAAGTGGTGTTTTGTTTGTTGTTTGGGGGACTGCTCTACTCTGAAATGAGAAACAAGTTCTGGTGTGCTCTGAAATTCTGCACGATGGGAAGAGTGTGGCATCATAACATGTTATGTCCCCAAGACCAGGAGCAAATAATAATGATGAAAAACAGTACAAATAAATTATATAAATACAAGTAATATAAATACAAATGATTTGTGGTTTTTTATCAGATCTGTGACTTAATATCTTGGAAAATAGGGCTAATTACCATGACTCAGATCAGATGGTGGGAGAGGCTCTCATGTATGGGTCATGAAGGTAAAATGGGAAAGTCTGGCACCTTTTGCATCCTCCCTGGAGACATTAGGATGTGCAACCAGTTTGTGCTTGTCATGATGAACTCAATGATTTACACACAACACCAAGCACTATCCGGTAATTGACTGAATGAAGTGTATTACAATGGATTAACAGACTGATACTGCAAAACACCAAACTGAATAAGATGAGTAGTTATAATAAAATATTATGCTAACTAAAATGATTACAAAATGCTATTTACAGTGTAAAAATGTCATAATTAATGTGGTAGTTGTACCACATTAAATGTAATGTGCCTTATTCAAATACTCCTGATGTTGTCATGAGGTTTTCATAAGATCTGACAGAGCTTCGACAGCCCCACACAATATATAATTTACAAGCAGTAATAGAAAGGAGAGTGCTCACCTAGGGTGGCCATGAAAGGGGAAAAAAAACAGTTTTGTTGGTTGTTTAAGTGTACTTGCGTTGTACCAGAGTGTTCCCTGCTTCACGCCCCCCATCGACTAGGATAGGCTCGAGCACCCCACGACCTGCGACAGAGGATGAAGTGTGTTCAGAAAATGAATGAATGAATGAATTATCAATTGACCGTAGTTGTGAGTTAGTGTGTGGGTAGTTGTTTGTCTTTCATGTGGCTCCACGAGCCACATGTCAGCTGGGATAGGCTCCAGCGATGCTTGTGATTCACAAAGCCAAATTTTTTTTTAAAAATTGGCTTCAGACAAAATGATTATGGTCATCTACAAGAAAATGGATGGATTGGCTTTTTTACATTGTGTATTATTTTTCCATCTTCATGTCAAATCTTTTCTCTGCTAAATACACTCAAAAGACTGGATCTGAAAAATGTTGCTAAGTGGTGCCTTAATATCTGGACCTAAAGATAAGACTCATCAAGTGTCTTGGACATGATGTGGCAGGTTAGCCAGAGGTGAGGCAGTGGGCAACGAGGAAAACATTTTGTAAGATTGAACTCACCTCCAGACGACATCAAACTGGGGCTCTGGAGCATTTTGTAGAGAGACCAGTGAGTTCATCGTAATAGTCAAGCCCATGTTTAAGCTGTTCAGAGTCCATGATGAAATGCGCTGCA
This sequence comes from Antennarius striatus, assembly GCF_040054535.1. NCBI lineage: Eukaryota > Metazoa > Chordata > Actinopteri > Lophiiformes > Antennariidae > Antennarius > Antennarius striatus. The sequence continues at coordinate 2,111,985 of NC_090782.1, read as the reverse complement.
AAGAACATAATCGTGCCATTTGGATTCAGTCACCAGGATTAGGAAGTATATTGAATACTACCCACACTTGTCCATATTTCATTTCAGTTAATCCCCATGCAGGCAGCCTCATCTCAGGGTGGTCAGAAATAGTTTTGTAGAGAGACACGGAGGAGACAGTCTGGAAAAAATGTTTAAGATATGTGATAGAATCATACCTGTGGTTGAAGCAGATTTTGGTTAACTGGCTGATTCTCTGTTAGGGACTCAGGAGGATGTTCATGTCTTTCAATTGTTGCTTCATTGAACCCAATGTCCGAGTAAATGTCCAATAAATCTGGCCCAAAAAGAGACTGAATTACCTGGGATCAAAAAACACTAAACTACTGTACATCTAAGTCCTGGAACATATTTTGAAACTGGATTTAAAAAAAAAAGACTATTAGTTATATTCCCCAGCTACATTAAAGTTCCAAATTTGCGGTATATAAGTCAAACTTTACCTGTGAACAGAATTTTTATCACTCATTTGTTGTATTTCTGACAACACATGCAGCAAAAGCCTTGTTCATTGCCCGTGTTGAATTTAATTTGGATTTGCTGACTTTGGGTTGCATGAGTTATTCGACTGGATGCTGCCCTCAGGTAAGGCAATTATGATTAGTCGCTCTCTTGTTCAAGGCCCGTCTCCTTCTCACAGAGTATCGTGTGCAGAAAAAAAGAAAAAAACCATGATGGTGTTGATTGGAGCTCTGTTGACAAGTTTAATGATCAAACACATTAGAATTACAAATAACATATGTTCATAGTTGAGGAGCTTTGAATCTGCGAATTGAGCCCCAAGTCACCCAACATCACTGATCCTCTTCTGGTCTCACAGAGCATCGTTGAAAGCTGTGATGTTTCAGATGTTAACAGATGTTGATACAGGTATAACACTCGGGGATTATACTTTTGCTGTAATTAAAATTATGAAAATTCACACTCACCAAGCACTATTATCACGTTCCCTTTTATATAATGCAATTTCCTCCGGGATTATTAAAGTATCTATCTATCTATCTATCTATCTATCTATCTATCTATCTATCTATCTATCTATCTATCTATCTATCTATCTATCTATATATTTGTTTACAGCAAAGCATAGGCTCATATTGTCGAAGAAATGAGTTACATGAGATGAAAGTATTTTTTTGAAACATCTCATGTCTACAAACAATCAGCCTGCTCCAATTGAACCAAACAGGTTAAATCTATAAGGATCCGATGCTACCGTGGCTTGTCCATCTGAGTATCTCTGAGCTTAAGGAGATCTGACACTCGGCCTGATACCATTGTGTCTCTAGAAGTGAAGAAAGTTGGAAATGTGTGGTGAATTGAATTCAACAAAACTGACATCTAGACCCTCAGCACTAACAGTGGACTGATGGGAGCTGCATGGATGTGTATAATCCTTCAACAGCTATAGCAATGGAAGGAAGTGGCAGCATTCAGGCGTTTGACATTTTGTGTGATACATATCTTCAGTGTAAGAAATATATCTCTAAATTTAGCTCAATGTTGTGTAAAAGCTACTTCATCCATCTACTTATAAAAAAAAAAATCAAATTTTTATTAAAATCAAATTTGCACTAATTTATGAAGCACATATTTATCTTAACCATGAAGCATTTTGCACACATCTGCATGTTTTACTTTAAACTTAATTACCTGATAGCCCAATCGTCTGCAAGATACTACATATTTTACAATTTGGCTAGGCTAGTAGTTCTTATATTAAAATAATTATTACATTATAGTATTAATAATATATTTGTAGACATAAATACAGTTATGACTGTATTCTTTTACGTTTGCAATGGTCGGAGGTCTATCGGGTATTACTGTATATACACATCAATTAGATATATACACATCAAATAAGGTATATTTGAATCTACAGTACATAGTTTTGAGAATATGACTGTAAAACTCCTATTAAAATGGTGAATATACAGTAAATATAAAGTGATGTATTGGTATATCACATCACATTACTATCTGAAAAAAAAATCATGAAATGCAAAACCATGAAGAATGAGTCAAAAATTATTGGATCAGATAATGGGAATATAGTATGTGGATAAACCATACCCATCAAACATGTTGAATACAGTTGAAAGGACAGCTATGGGTCAATCAATCAATCAATCAATCAATCAATCAATCAATCAATCAATCAATCAATCAATCAATCAATCAATCCATCCATCAATCAATCAATCAATCAATCAATTAACTTTTATTTACATAGCGCTTAATCACATCTGAAGATATTCCAGATTGAGTGTAAATAGGCCAGATTTAGTTTACACCACCGTATACCCACTCTGGCAGTGTTCCGATAAAATTTGTCACAGCTCCAACTCCAGTTCTCGGGGGCCTGGGATACTCTGGGGATCCTGAACGCTGCAATCCTTTCCTGACCAACTGCAACATTCGTTTTGCCCTGCAGCCCCACAACTTTGCTTCCAAGCCAGTGAGGGTCATTTAAGACATCAAGCACCTCACTGGCAGAGTTCATCTGTGAGGACAGCAGAATGGCAGAGGGGCACATCAGCCTGCTCCTCATTCCAGGCTATGATGGAGCTGCACAAGTTTATTGGACCTGTTTCTTTGGGTCCAGATGCCAATGATGAACTTTCGTGCCAAAAATAGGGGGCATGAACTGAAGCTGACTATGCTATTGACTTCTGAACTAAGGCCTGACTCTGAAACTGGAACTCAACAGCCCTGTGTGACTCTTCTGCAATGGACTTGCACCTTACATCAGGGATAAGTTGGTTTCGGTTAACCTCCCAGACTCCCTTAACCGTCTCATTGAGCTGGTTTTCAGACTACACAAACAAATCCAGGATGGCAATACTCCATGAAGGAGTGGACCACCAGCCATCTGCCTGCCTGTATCTCCTGCCAGCTGCCCCTGAACCCCCCTCTGAAACCACACACAGGGGAAGGGAACCTACGCAGATGGAAAGCACCAATCTGACTGGTGAAAGATTGGTGCTTTAATCTGACCAATCTGACTGATCAATTGATCAATCAATCAGCTGTTATTCAATCAGTCAATCAGTTTACAGGCTTTTATTTTATTTTCCAATGTTGGTCTGCTCATTTGAAGTAGATTTACAGGTCAGATCCGTAATAATGGATAATCATATTATTTGTGATTTCAGTTCGCAGCACATCACTATCTGATTTTAGTAGAAGTCAGATTTCCTGAAAAAATTGTCAGTTCCTGGATACTGTATGCATCAACATGGTTGTGACCTGTCACATGTTAATCAACAACATCCTCATTTGGGCAAACATGCTGTATGTAGTGAGCACTGGTTGGCCTTTATTAACAAATGTGCTGTGGCAAATTAATTGAACAGAATTGTAATTTCTAGATGTGGTTGCTGTTAATTACAAATCACACAATACAGCAGTGACGAGCTCTACTATGTCAATGCTTTGACATACAGAATGTCCACAACTGATCTCACATAGAGATGCAGACCCCAGAGCAGTGACAGACCCCATGTTATAACTATACTGAACACCCAATTTATCAGGGATATTTTTGAATGGCATTTTCAATGCCAGACTGTCTACTACTGGCAAAATGTCATTCATAATAGTGATTTTTTTTGCCTTTCTTTTTCATAGTATTATTATTAATGTAGTTGTTGTTTATATTAATATTATTATTGTTAATAATAAATAATAATAAATAATTATTAATTGTTGTTATTATTATCATCAATTACCCAACTTTTTATAATTCTAGATTCTTGTTGTGGTTCAGCTTGAGTTGTTGTGTTGTTTTCTAATTCTACAGTCTGGCATGCTTGTTGCCTTCTACCCAAACCACAGATCAATAGTTCACTGGGACATTTAATGCTTCGCATGGGATTTCTCGTATTTTGTGTGTGATTAAGCAAAATCAATGTTTCGTTATCAGAGATTCAAATGAAACCATTAATCCTGAGGCTTACCTGCATGATAGACTGTACACTGTGGCACAGTAAACATACTGAAACCAAAAGCAAAATCCATGCCAGTTAAATTGACCTCTGTTGTTCTCATAAACCCTTAATATATGAGTCTGTCTCACTCAACAAAGGACAACTGTTTGTTTTGAGTCATTCCTGAAGTATCTATCAGCTTCTAAGGAGTAATACAGTTCTCATAGAAAATTATTTTCTCTTCATCATGGTAAGTTCAAATAAGAGTAAAAACATATACATGAAGAAAAGAACATACTGCTGTGCTCATTGAAAAGTAGGCTGAACTAGAAACTTTCTCAGATTACTTCAAACTGTTGGCCGTCATCTCAAGTTGGACTCGACCAAAAACTGCTTCAGGGATTTCCTTTGAGACATAGTATTTCAGTTGCTTTTAATTATAGACTAATTTTGCAAGATGTAGACTGACATTTGGAAACTGGCAAGGCAATATTTTCACTTTTGGGTGCTCTGAATCAAATATGCACAACTGTAATGTGATCAATTTGCCTGTCCCCAATTCCCTTTTTAAAATTAAATTGGATTTTTTTTTTCCTAACAACCCCAAAAGAGTTAATTTTTAGAGAGAGTTTGGACATCTAGCGACTCCTCCCAGGTGTCTTCATCTGAATCACATTCTGACAGAGATATCCAACTAGTTATAATGTCCTGTCTGGGTTTACTGTATGTATGGAAAAGTTAATTTGCGCTACCGACGTGCTAGCCCGTCAATGGGATTATGTTAGCATTGAGCTAGCCACCATTCGTTACTGTTGGACTGTGTGGAATTAATAACAACTCTAGCTTATATTAATATGTCTTGTATTTACAAATGTATTAGGATCAGCTGCTTTTGTGTGTTTTATTTCAGTGTCACGGATCTTCTCAGTAAAACCACCTGTCTATCACTTTTGATATTGTTTACTTTTGGCAAGTGCCTTAATCGCGTGATAATCTGGTCATAAAAACATTTATACAATACCTCCAGTAGCTCCAGACATGAATTAATTATCCACTTAACCTTAGGAATTCAGAATGAATAATATGGTTTGTCCGAAAATGATCTTACCTTCAAATCTCTTTAGATATCCTCCGAGGTAAAGTGCTCATGACAGAGCCTTGGATCTTTGGTCATTTTGACCCTGTTTATCAGTGCTCTCCATTTCCTTCCTAGCTTCCCAGAAGGTATTTTGAAGAAATATATGTTCCTATCTTTGTGTCTAACTCATGTGGTGTTGGAACAACTGTTCACCTCACAGGTAACCATGTTCTTTATTGGGTGTATCGCTTCAGTGATCGCACTCTGTTCCAATGGCTACCCTGACCGATGAAGCGAAGTATGTCGCTAATGATGTATGACCCCCACGTGACCACTGGATGCAGAAGCTCCTGGAACACAGATTTTAAGGTTTTCTGACCAAAGGGATGATGCCATTTTTTTCTTCTATTTTTCATAACGATAAACAAAATATATGTCACTTAAAAATGAGTTTACTGTCCCTTTAAGGAAAATAAATTAAAATATTATTAACTTTTATTATAAATACTATCATGATTTCTGGTTATGTTAGGCCAGCAGAGAAGGTTTTGCTGGCCCTGATGGCCCACCAGTGATATATCTTCTCCACTGACAAAACAACACTACCTCTGACACATACAAATTGTACATCTCACAATAGTAACATTTGTGTAGTTTAACAGATTACGCTTCAATCACACTGTATTCAACTGTTCTGTGGCCAAGTTGTTTCAGAGCTGTAAATATTTTCATGTAGAGTCAGAACAGTTGTTGTAGATGTTACATGTCATTTGCCTGACTTAAGATTTCATATCTTGTTATTTTTGTGCATGATTACGTTGCGTTACCCTTGTGGCAGTTATATTTAAATCATGCAACCTTACTTCAGGCTAGTTACATCCCGCTTCAAAGCGGTGATGTATTGTAATTGTCAGCGTTTGTGTGTCCGTCTGTTTGTCCGTCCGTTAGTCCACCAAGTATCTTCACAACAGTTGCAGATAGAAAGATGAAACAAAAAGCACATTCCTCAGGCAGCAAAGGGGATGAAAATGAGATGATGACCTTGAGAAAACTAGGTCAAGGTCAAATTTTAACCTTTGTACACTCATGAACCTCACAACATGGTGGGTCCAGGTTCGAGTCCCGCTCTGTGCGGAGTTCGCATCCTCTCCCCGTGTCTGCGTGGGTTCTCTCCGGGTTCTCCGGCTTCCTCCCACCTCCAAAAACATGCGCTTCAGGTTGATTGGCCTGTCCCAAGTTGCCCGTAGGAGTGAGTGTGTGTGTGCCTGGTTGTCCATCTTTGTATGTGGCTCCGTGGTGCACTGGCGTCGTGCCCGGAGTGTCCCCCGCCTCACGCCCCATGTCAGCTGAGTTAGGCTCCGGCCCCCCGTGACCCGCTACAGCGGATGAAGCGGTAGAAAATGAATGAATGAATGAACACTCATGAACCGGTTAAGATATACAGTGTATAGACAAGGGAGAAGGCCGGTGTGCTCCATAGATCAAAGCTGGTGCTTTGATCTATGGCAGTAGGTCAGAGCACTAGCTTTGATCTTTAACCTACGCAAGTAGGTCAGGGTAAAATTTTGAATTCAGGGGTGTCGCGGGATGTTGCAGTCTCAACGGTTCTAGTTTTGAGTTCCTTGGTCAGGATGATATGTTTTATCTGTCACAAACCTATCTCACCCTCTGTGGTTGAGGTTTTTTGTGCAATTAGAGTAAATGCATGAAAATGACCATTGTACAAACTCATAATTTGCCCATTTGAACTCATCCACCACAATATTTTAGAGATTCTTCTTCACTATGTACAGGAACAACACTTCTACCATCTTTTTTCAAGCAGTTTACGTGTAATACTCGTGGGAATGAAAGTCAAATAAAATTCCTCGTCTCTGGATCCACACAGAAATGAAACGGGTCCTTTGCCACCACAGACCATTGCACCATTTGTCAGACCGTCTAAACAGACAGTCTGACAAACTGCCAAACCAGATCTCACGGGATGACATAGAAATGTCATTTTAAACTGTAATACTAAACTAAAACCATGCTGTAACTTTTTTCTTTGATAGTCATTTTCTGATCTGGAAGTCTGTGTGATGGAACATAATTTACTGTGATCTGCATGCACAGTGTGTCTCACAGCTGCCAGTGGTGTTTGTTCAGCAGAGGAGAGATACATCAGCATTACCCTCACGCTGTGAAGTCTGCATCAGTGTAGTCAGCTTCTGCTACAACATAACTACTGTTTCTGTAGTCTGTGTGAGGAGGAGGAGGAGGAGGAGGAAGAGGAGGAGGAGGAGGACAAGGAGGAGGAGGAATCTAGGTTGTATTTTTCTACACTGTTTTGGAGTTGTGGTGAAAACAAAATGAACACTTTACTGAATTGAGTGAACTGTTGGAGTGTGGTGCTTTTTACAGAAACACTTCTGATGTTACACATCTATGTTGAACTCCATAGCTGAGGATTTGCATTTATGGTATTTAGACTCCATTGCTGATTCACAGGCTTCTGTCTGGTTCAACTGAGTTAGTATTATTTATTTATTTATTTATTTGTATTTAATTTTTTTGTATTTTTTTACAATCCCTGTATGCTCGGTAAAATGTGGAAGAAAACATGCTGTAAATGTGTGCTGCCAACCTCTGATTTTCTGACTTTCTATATGTCGTGTTCACGTCACTTCGTCTCTGTATGTCAGCAGTTTGACCGGGGGAGACGATGTAAAAATTGATCATAATCTAATCATAATCATCCGAATATTATATGCAACAGATAATTTAAAAAATAATTTCCTCAAAAAATGAATGTTAGCTTTTCTACGTGGATCTATGTTTCACTTCGATATGACTCAGTAAATAACTATAACTTAAACTCACGGAGACCTTTTAAATTAATTTTAAATTAATTTTAAATTACAGTAATTCTTAACTGATTGACTTTGCCAATCTGTTCATCACATGTAGTTCTACTGTGTTCCTGACCATACACTGAACAAATACACACACACACACACACACATACACACACCCCACTTCAAATGTCTAGACAAGAAACTGAGAGAAAAACATACCTGGGTTCCATTACCTCCTCCAAATGTTGTTGGCCGAGGTTGTAAGAACTGCTTCATTTACTTCAAGATGAGTGAAGAGGTGAGACTTTAGTGTATGTCATACAGAAGAAACCTGGTTTTTGTTCCCTAGAAAAACATTTGCAAACCTATTTCCCGAAGAACATTTTAACTTTACAGAGATGCTATTATTATTGTTTTTGCTGTTGCATCTGTATATTATTTTCAAATGTCTTTTCAATGTGGATCCAAAAATGTAGAAACTAGATGGGAAGAGAAAAAAATACAAAGGAATTTATATGGGTACATTACATTCAAGCAATAGCAATAGACATCAACATTCTTAAAGTAATGCAAACTTACATTTAATTTTAAGTCCAGTTCAACCTATTGGGATGTGACCTGATGTAGGCTGAGGGCCAGACATTATCTCCACTGTCAGCAGAAAGGATGCATCCTTCCATCCTCAGGTTTGGGATTTCCATTCATCACTGTCCGTCATCCTGGTCAACATCACACACCGATTTTCCCTTTGGACCAGATAGGACAGGTACAGAATCTCACTGTCAAACCTGACACGGGAGTCGGCCAAAAGGGAAAGGCAAGTATGACAAAGAAGATGGCGATGATGGATGGGAAACAAACAGAGAGAGAGAGAGAGACACAGAGAGAGAGAGAGAGAGAGAGAGAGAGTGAGTCCCCAGGGAGGATGGTAAAGAAAGCATGAGCAGCATTTGAAGGAGTTGGGATAGGAAAAGTGAAGAGACAGAAGCTGAAGAGTGTCAGGGAGAAACACTTGATGTTGTCAAGGTATAGAAGACAATGGTCGTCACTGTGACACTGAGGATGATATATGGGTCACACAGTTCATTTTATTTTCATTTATTTAAGTAAGAACTGTGTTACTTTGCTATATGTTGACTGATGGTATGTTTATGGTAAAACTGATTAATGATTTATTGAGTTTTTACTAAAAAAACGTGTCAGATCTTAGGTAATGTGGTTTATGTGCAAACTCCTTTCTTTCCTGATTTTAACATGTTTTAGTTGTGAACATTAAGTGGTACCTTGTTGTGTCTCATCATTATTTAAATACGGTAGGTAGCTAATATCAAAAGATAAAAACAATAGATTAGATTTATATTGTGCTTTTCTGGACAAATCGCTTCACAGTGGATCCATTATTCATTCACTGCTCATTCATACTTGGTGATGGTAAAGCACATGTGAAGTCACAGCTGCCCTGGGGTAGACGATGGAAACGGGGCGGCCAATCTACCAGAGAACATAACGGCTGTATCCAGTTCCCTTCTACACGGTTCCTCTACACAGCCAAACATGGCAATAGGTATGTTTCTGACAACATATTAGGCAAGAAACAGACTGTGCAGCCAGCGATCTTGGGTCCTATTTTCTGCCTCATTACAGTCAGAGTGTCATTAAGGCTCGTGATGATCTGCGTCTGCCATGTCTTTTTGCCTTATTCTTACCTTCCTGACTGTCTTTTGTTTGTTGGTTTTCAGTTCATGTACTTTTCTGGGTTTCTGTTCCTGTCAGATTCAGGATTCATTCCACCTGATTTCGTTACCCCTGATTGTTTGGTTTGATATTTAACCAGTTCTCCCTCATTGTTCACTCCTAGTTATTAGCTGATCATTGGTTCCAACTGAAACCAGTCCAGCTTGTTACTTCCTGGTCTGTGTATTTAACCGCTGTCAATGCAGTGTAGCTTTGTCGCAGTGCAGATCAATATTCGTTTGTGCAGAGAGCCGTGTATGCCATTCGCTATTGTTACTCCCTGACCGTTTCCTTTCGACCACGACTTTACCTTCCCTAGTCTGGTTTTTGACCCTTGGCTGTTCTGACCACAATGTTCGTCTTTTGCTGCCCTGTGTTTGAACTTTGGACTGTTTTTAGGATTTCGGTTCTGCCTGCCTCCTGTGTACCATCCTGTTTCCGATGCTCTGGCTTTGACCCCTGCAGTTTTATCACCACGAGCTGGTTATCCCTCCGGTGCTGCAAACCCTGTGTTTTTCTGGCTTTGAAACAGACCGATTAAAGGCTTCAGACTTTTTGACACTTTGAGTCTCACGACTGCTTCCTTTGGAGACGGTTATAAAACTAGAGAAGAAAAGTCTCTTACTTGATTGGACTTTAACACTGTGTCCATGCAGGTTCATCATGTAGTTGTTGTTTTTTTGTTGTTGTTGGTTTTTTATTATAACAATTACTTTACCACAGATGCCATACCACGTCATTTATGTTCTTACTCAGTGCTTTATTATTGAGTTTTAACAAACAAATACATGTTTCCAACTCAAATGATCAAAACCAGGTGAAGCATAAAATAACAATAACGCTTTCCATTTGTATGCTAGATTGTGTGAGCTTTGGTTATCCATCCATCCATCCATCCATCCATCCATCCATCCATCCATCCATCCATCCATCCATCCATCCATCCATCCATCCATCCATCCATCCATCCATCCATCCAATCTGGGGCCGGGTCACAGGGGCAACAGTCTCAGGAGGGATGTCCATACTTCCCTCTCCCCAGACAACCTCCCCAGCCCCTCCGGGGGGATCCCGATGCGTTCCCGGGCCAGCCGAGAGACATAGTCCCTCCAGTGTGTCCTAGGTCTTCCCCGAGGTCCCCCACGGTAGGACATGACCGGAACACCTCCCCAGGGAGGCGTCCAGGAGGCATCTGGAAGCCGGCTACGCTCGACGTGGCTTTCGACCTTTGGTCATAAATGATTAATTTCTATGAATCTCACTGAGTCTGAATCACTAGTTCAAAGGAATGTCCATGCCTTTATCCATCTGATCTCTGAAGACCACTAACTTGTTAAACTGACTGACTTAAAAGATGGGATGATTACTTGGGTGTATTATGTACTTTTGTCATCTGAGAAATATGTTAGTTGCTTTTGGTTGTTGTGTTTAGTTTAGTGATTTAGTTAACAAAGTCATTAAAAGTTACAGAGTATGATCCAGATACAATCTTACACCTTGTTACTATGTGCTGGACCATATCTGTGGAGAGTGAGGAGCTTTCTTTTGTATTGATTCTGTGGATTTTTTGTCCTCCTTTGACCACATTATGATCTTAGGGAGGTGTCTAATGACTGGCAGTGTGTACACGTTGATGGTTCAGATCATGTGCTGAACATTCTCTGACTTCTCAGGACTTACCTTACTCTGTGTTGATATTTGGATGGGGTTGACTTCGTTGTGGCCTCCGTATGGCTTTCATTACTCCTCAGGTCTGATCATCTTGCCTCTCTTTGAAATCATTTGGCTTCATGTTCTAATCCAAATGACATTGCTGTGTTATTGCTGTAGGTCCTGGAGGTGTGTATCAGTGAGTTGAGTTCTCACACATTCCTGACATAGAGCTTGATAGCATCAGTGTAGAAAAGGTGGGTGAGTGATGTCCCACCTCCAAATCACCATCTGTAGTCATTCTTCAAAATGATCTGGCTGAGGGGTTCAGGCCTACGCAGAACAGACGGGGTGACAGTGTATCTCCACGTGATCTTTTTTTTTTAATGGGCGATTAACTTCTAGTTTGCCGTTAGGGTTGTCTTTCATACTCATATTGAGTTCTTGATGAAGACCCTCATCAAGAACCCAGAAGAATGTCTGGATTTCTATTCGATCCAGGCAGGACAAAGGCTTGCCTGTCTTTTCTCAGTGGACTCCTCTGTCGATGAGTGCTTGGCTCCCCTGGTGCTTCTGTAAATTCATTTCTATGCCCCGGGATATACCAGCCCCTATATGTGCATGATTAATAGGCAGCTCCTTTACCTGAGACAGAATAAAGAGAGAGATGGGGGGTTTAATAGAATCTAAAAAGTCTAAAATTTTGAATTTTCAGAGTGATTCAGCACTGTTGAAGTAGCTAATGTATTGAGGTGTGGTTATTGAACGATCAAATGTTTGTTTGCAAATAGTCAACAGGGTTGGAAGAAGCATGTGGAGGAAAATAATCCAAAATAAATACACCACCAAGGTGGAGGTGGGGTTCTGGTACCTTTCTGGTTCAGGTAACCCCAGTCTCCATTAAGGGGGTCAATGTGGACATTGTAGAGGACTACAAGTACTGGAGGGTCCACAGTGACAGGGAACTGGTCTGGGGGAACCACACGGATGTCCTCTAGAACAAAGGCCAAAGCCGTCTCTTTCCTGAGGAAGCTGAGGTCCTTCAAGATCTACAACACCATGCTGTGGATGTTCTACCAGTCTGTGATGGCCAGTCTGTGATGGCCAGTGCGCTCCTGTACGCTGTGCTCAGGCAGTGGTCTTAGTGGGGCAAATTTAGACTCTCTTATGGTTGTATTGGAGAGGTGGACAATGTCCAAGTTAAGGGTCTTTTTGGACAATGGGGACCACCAATGTGCAGAACGCTGATGGGACAAAGGAGTTTGTTCAGTTGTAGGAGGACCCGTTCTAAATACACTACTGAACACCAGAGGAACTGTTTTGCCTGCAGCCATCAGGCTGTATAATCCCTCTCTTTGAACGTCATGCAGTGATGAGGAGGAATGAGGTAAAATCACTAAAATATGTATATACAGTATGTCTCCATGCTTTTATTTATTCTCTTATTTACTCCTAATTTTTTCCGTTCTCTATTCTAGGTTCTATATTTTTTCTTCTTATTCTGACATTTTCAGTGGTAGTCTCTGGAGCTGTGAAGCTGGAACAGAACGCAATTTCCCCCTCAGGGATCAATAAAATATTGTGACTCTGATTGAAGGGGACTTAAAATCAACTTATAAAACTACTGCCGGTTTTTAGAAAACATTTTTTTTTCAATGGCAGTTGTTATCCAGGAAAATGCTCCATCACATGTATCCAAGTATTTCATCCATTTCTTCTGCATGAACTCCAAAGACAAGGGTATAGGGAGCTCCCTGGGGGGGTTAAAGACAGACACACTGTACATGTGTGTTAGAGACACAAACAACAAAAAGGGAAAAGAGAGGAGATGGGGGGGGTGTAGATGACAGAGACAGAGAGGTCGTTCTGATGTGCCCCGGAGCTGTCAATCATACCACAAAGCAGGTTACCTTGATCTGACATGACCTGTAGAATGAACAATGAAATGTAAATGAGGACGTATAGTTTCCTACAGCAAACTAATGCATTCTGGATATCCTCTAAGAAGTTATAGAACAGGCTTATCACCTATGTGAAGTTAGCAGTAAGCAGATTTGACAAAATGACAAAATTTAAGGGACAAAAATCTGAATAGAGTTCATAAGACAATATGAGGACCGTGTACGTGTACAAAGATTTTTATTAACTATACAATCTTGTAGGATAATGCAAATTCCATATGATAATTTCCATATTTAAGTACTGAGCAGTTGAATATCTACAAATAAAGGATCAATAAGGTATCTCCAGTTTAACACCAGAGACCTGGCCACCCATATGTGTGTGTAATACATGTGTCGACATGCATTTTGTTGTCTTTACAATATATTGTAGCACCCAACCAGCAAAGGTCCCATGAGTCCCACATTTGATGACAAAAGTTAAATATATGCTGTATGTATATATATATATATATATATATATAACCTTCATTTCCTGGTAGGCTTCAATCTCAGAAATGCTCTGAAACAGGTCTCTTGGACCAGGGGTAGTTTCTGAACTGTTTCCGTGTTTACGTAACACACACATTCCCCTCGCTGATTCATTCTGCTCACATTGAGTTGTCTTCACTGTCCACATCCATAATTACAGGGATCTGTATTAACTTTGAAGACAATGCATCTGCCCTCCAAACAGACAAATCTGTGCACAATCACACAATTTTGGATGAACCATGTGCATTAGCAACAAGACAAAAAACATTTGTGAAGAAATATTCAGCCCACAATTTCAAACCGACACTCTCATCTCATCATCTAACCACCTAACATCTAACATCAGATAAGGAAGTGAAATCAAAATCAAAACTGACTTGAAATGATTTTATTTTTGGTTTCACACTGATACAAAATCAAATCTGTGCCACATCAAGGCACAAATCAGAAGTGCTAACTGATAATGTGAATTCTGCATTGGTTTCTGTGGAGGCTGGCAGGCAGCAGTGTCAAATACAACCTGCTGTTCCAACAGTTACCTTACAGTCAATTGTCTTCTTTATGGTGTTAAATGTAAATGAACATGATTCACCAGCAAAGCTGTCCTTTAAGAACACAGCCATCCAATCATGGAATCAAGATAATGAATTTATAGTTAAACTGAAAAAACAACTACTGGCAGGGAAAAGTGTTTATAAATGACATGAAGAGAAACCAGTGATAAGACTAGAATAACATTTCACAACCATGATTATAAATTCAGTTTTTTCTGACCATTAAACCATTTAACTGGACCAGTATCCTTTACGGGTGATGGAATGATCTTTATTATTAAAACTGTCGGCTGGAATTTACATCTGAATTAATGTTCTGATTTCAGAAAAAAAAAAAAAGCATTTCTTTAATTTTGTCAATTATCAGAAGTGGGTCAGTACTCATTGTACTCACCTCAACATAAATACTGCATCACAGTTCTGTCACATTCCACAGAATAACAGAATGGTTAAATGTTCCACCGCTTTATTACAGTCATGCTTCAGACAAAACTGACAGATGGGACCCAAAAGCATGACAGCAGAGTAGAATCAGAATCCGTATTTAATACCTGACTGCATGTTGCCACTTCTCGTTTGAGTGAAGGTACTCACCACCAAAAACCTAATCAGCTCTGTAAGAAGTCCTTTTCAAGCATATCCCTGTCTCTGTGCAACACAGCTCATTTATTACAGGAACAAAAAGCAATCAAATGAGGAAAAACAGAACGTTAGCCGCTGGGTGTTCTTCATGCTGCTGCATTAACTGTGTTGTAAATAGCTCAGAGGGTGTCGGTTGTAACCAAAGCGACCGGCACACCTTCCTCATTAGCTACCAGCTATCAAGGTGACACCATGTCTGCCTACACATGGGTAAAGTGTACCTGACTCCTCAGTGAGGGACAACATATACCAATTTTGCAAAACAAATGATTGTCTCTTTCTTTGCATAACTGGATGTCAGATATAAAGAGATATAAAGAGGTTTAGCCTGCGAGAGAACACTGGACAATGACTAAAATGATCGAATACATGGAGTGATTATGTAGTGAATCCATAAGTAAAGGAAAAAGAGTAATGAATACAAATAATCAGTTGCTAAATATTCAACTCAAATAGGCATTAATGTACAAACTGTGCAATTGTGCATCAATAAAAACCTTTATTTGTTTTTGGTTTTGATTTTTATATTATAACAGAAAATATTCCTGTTATGTCTGTTATAATTTTTGTTTTCTTGTTTTAAGCATTACACATCTTCTGTTGATGTCCGTCTGTTGTGTCAAAGTAAATTAACTGACCTTCATCCTATGAATGTACCAATCCTGTCTATTAATAACACTCAGAGAACACTGGTCAGTAATTATTGCTTTATCGGCTGCGGCGCTCACAAGTCTTTTAGTTGCTGTTTCGCTGCTTGCCTGACAAATGACACAGGTTTGATGGGGGAAAACACCATGGACATGTCAGCATGATTGCTGTCTTAAACTAATCAATTCAAGAAATTTGTTAAATTGAGTCCGTTATCAATCTTCAGAAAGGAAATAATGAGAAATGGTTTCACCTTATTGATTCTGAATAAATCAGTTGTGTTAATTGCACGGCCTCATCCCACGACTTTATTAACAGAAATAGATGTGGTGGTGGTGTTGGTGTGTGTGTGTGTGTGTGTGTGTGTGTGTGTGTGTGTGTGTGTGTGTGTGTGTGTGTGTGTGTGTGTGTGTGTGTGTGTGTGTGTGTGTGTGTGTGTGTGTGTGTGTGTGTGTGTGTGTGTGTGTGTGTGTGTGTGTGTGTGTGTGTGTGTGTGTGTACTAAATCTGGACTCTCAGGGGACCGGGCATGTATTTCAGGTGGTATTCACATCCGACTGTGCTGCTAACCCACACAACCAAAATGATAAATTCCTCTAACCTCATTATAAAGGTTGGGATCCTAAACAAGGCAAACAACATTTAAAGTTTGTTTTATGTGAGTTGTAACAAGGCTTGGCGTCTTATGAGGGACACAATTCCTATCAAATTGGATTGAAATGAATTCAAATCAGGAATAATGCTGCAAAATTATGGTAATGGCTCTGCTATGTTGAAATAGTGGAATAGAATATATCACTGATGTTTTTCCTGCTTGATTCCACATACCTTGGAACCTGAATTGGGATGTGGTCTATTTTTTTGCAGCGATTGAGACACATATTTCAATATTGTCAGTTTTTACTTTGTGGAGAAAAATAATGAAGGACACCCACCCATATTAGCGGTTTATTGCATTTTATTTTGAAAATGGCCTAAAATATAAGGACATTCAAGTAGTGCCTAGTAGGTGGCAAGATTTCCACATAAGCCAGAGACATTTGAAAAGTATTCTCACTGCAAGGGGATGGGTGTCCTCCATTGTGTTCTCTCTATAAAGCCTAAATAGCCCGGCAGTATGTATATACGTGTAGCTTTGCAAGATCCCGCAAAAGTTATTGCGACATTTCACAAAGATGGACCTTTATTTTTTTCTCTCTCCATGTCCCCTAAAGGGCTCCGTAATTTTCTTTATATCCTTATTATTCAGAGGGGACACTGACTGACAGCCTGTCTTGTTGAAGTTTAATACTTTGAAGGAACAATAAGACAAAACATGAAATATATACCCAACTTGATCATGCTGTCTTGTTTAAAATGTAGAGTTTTGTTTTTTTTGTTGTTTTTTTTTCACAAATGAAGAAAATAATGAAGAAAGGTCTCTTTGCTGAATGGAGGTCCTGGTGGGCGTTGGTGGCTATTGTCCTACCGTCCTTCATTTCAGCCTTTTTGTCAAAGTAGAAGCCTCAGTTTTAAAAAAAAATAAAAAAAGTAATGATTTCACGATTGTACTAATGTGGTATTGTGGTAGCTATGCCTCTATTCGAGTTTCGGCTTCATGTGATCAAAACATTTAGAGACATTTCAATTAATCTTTTTGTGATTGTTCTTGGCTGTCTTACAACAGCATCAGCAACTGGGAATAATCACTGTCAAGAATAGGAATAAAACACATCGATTTAACGTGAACAATTCCTTCATTCTTTCAACTAATGTTTTGTTTTGACACTTTGATTTGATCGAGTTAAATTCATGTCAAAAACATGTCAGTATGGTTTCAGTTGCTAATTTAAATGAATGAGTTGTTCATGTTCAAACTGTTGTAGTGTTTTCAAATGGTGGTGTTATTCCTTTTTACAAATAAACACTATTTTTTCACCTGTTCTTGAAAGGTATCATGTGTAATACTTTATTGATAGAGATCAGCTCAAAGTGTTGCCGTGTAGGGGAAACCCGTCCCGTTTTGCTTGGCTCCATGAAAACAAGCACTTCAGTCACTGATCAAATGAGGAAATTAAGAAAGACCACTGACATGCAAATTTATCAGTAATCCATTACACTGTTTGTATGTTCATCAATCACACAAAATTTAAACAAATGAGGCTTTACACCTCATTGGTGATGTCACTCACCCTTAGAGAAGCATGTCTAGATATGTGCTTCAAAAGAGACTCCCTGGATTTCCCAAAAGCTTCTGCACAATGTGATCCATCACCGTGTGCTATGTTCTTGTAGAGGAGGAGAAAAAATCAACTCTGTTAATCCCCCATAGGAGAACTTTTTATTGGGAGACATCCACTCAGATACTTCCTAAGTATGATTGTTTGGGAGGCCCTGATACTGCCTCATGTTAGCTGTCCTAACAGTAATTGGTCTATTAAAAACATCTCTCTGATTTGTTTGCCCACTTGCTCTTGGCAGTCGAGTGAATCACAGGTATGACATTTATTCTTTTTCCAGCGCCAGCATGGTTTGTCCAATTACTAATGTGAACAGTTTAATGGTTTCACTGTTGGCGCTTTAGCTTCATTCTGAACAGTACTTTTAGTTTGTAATACTGCTGTTTGTAAAATCAACTTACATTCTTATCCTGTTTTTTTATTTAGAAAATACATAGAGTATTATTGATTTAGAGGAGCTGTCTACTGAGGGAGGCTAATCACCTACATTGAGGTTCCCATTACTGAAATATGTGTGTGGTTCACCTGAGCGTTTTGCTGTGACGACACATGGTATTCGATGAAACCTTTTGGCACCCTCAGGCCATGGAGAACTGTGGTTCAGAAAGCAGTACATTAGTCATACCTTAAAGGGGCGACAGACATAACCTTTACTTTAGTGGTCAAATTTAACCCATTTTGACATTTAGCAGCAGTAAACATGTCCTGAACCTCATTTTCTCAAGTATCATGCCAAGTATTTTGAAATGGATTGATGGTGAAATGAAGGTTTTAAGACATCTTAAAAATGTGAAAATGTGCAGGACATACTAGTGTGTATGTTTTAGGGATAAAGTGGTAAAAGCATTCAGGGGGACCTGGATACCGTAATCACTGTCTCTCCCCATGTGCTTAGGTTTCCACAGAGACAAACCCCCTCTGGTACTTGAAGTATAATAGGTAAAGCTATCAACAGTGAAATATTAACACAGCATAGGAGTGATGATGTCTGGTGGACACAGACATGAGATCCTCCTCTGCACCTGCAATGCAAGAAATTAATCTACAAAATAAGAAGTTTTGCTCTTGGTAGTTGGAGAGTGGTGGTGGAGATAATATCTATAAAGGTAATGTAAAGGTACCTGAGCTGCCATTTCAATGACTGGCAATGGGAAAGCAAGACACGATGTCCAACAGGCAAAACGCAAGTATTGAGTCGGAAGGCAGTCGGAAACCCAGAGAGAAAACAAGACAATTGTGTTTGAAATATCCGAAGCGCTGGAAAGAGACAATGTGCTGCGTGGCAACTTCATCAGTCATGAGTTCAATCAGGCACTCAAGAAGAAAAAAATAACACAATGGCTGACCCTGTGAGGCAGAACAGACCTGAGCTGCCATCGACTCTGATTACAACAAGGGGAAGAGAGTCTTTTCCTCTAAACTTGGTGTCACACAAGACACCACAATTGTCTCCTACACATTTCCACAAATGTAACGTGTTACAAGGGTTGTTCAACTCGAATTGCTGCTTAGATGTGTTTTGGTTGATTTATTACTTACAGGCTAGAATCCTTGGGTACCCCCCAACACAGACGCAAGGGAAGGATCTTGTTTGAGTCAGTGAAGTCTTTCTGAAAAGAAACAGAACCAAAGCTAGACCGCTTGAAGTCCTCAAGAGACATGACTGGGACATTAGCCCTAAAACTGAAGTTAGATTATGCTAATACGACTCCTACTAATAACATCAAAACACCAGAAGGTGACTTTTAGAAGTCTGCTAATGCTGAATTAGTGATTTGTCTATGAACCTTCAATTGAGGTTTGAGTAGAATCCTACCTGAGGTTACTGTCTCTGCTGGTCAATGTACTGTCAGATTTGGATGTCAACACTTAACTCAATGTTGCCTTAGAACTAACATAAAGAGGAATGCTTGAATGCAACAACTATCACCACATATCTGTTGACAAGATTAGATTCACTGAGGCAATTCAGTCGTGAACAAGCTGAGGTGAAACAGATTCAACCTAAAATGATATGATCGTGATGTTACTGAGAAACTTGTCAATGCAATGGGAAGTTTCGACTGACAAATCTCCACTAGTTAAATGAATTAAATTTGACCTGAAACATATTGCTCCAATTCTTCTCAACATTATTTTCCCCACTGTATTTCCTTTCCCACCCAAACAGTCAAGGCGGATGACCGCCCTCCAGAGTCTGAGTCCTGCCGGAGTTTCTTCCTCAATGAGGGAGTTTTTCCCCACTACTGTCACTTATTTTTGCTCTGGAGGGTTCTGTTGAATTTCTCTCTCTGTTGAAGTTCTAGGAAGTATCTGCTGATGTGATTAGCACTATACAAATAAAGGTTGATTGATTGATTGATTGATTGATTGATTGATTGATTGATTGATTTACAAGTGACCCAGAAATGCAAGTAGAGACTCATTACAGCTTTTTTTTCTTTTTTTATTCCTGCTATTGATCACTTTAGAAAAAAAAATGTCTTGAGTCTGTTCCAATAAACCTTCCAAACTGTTGAATTTACATACATTTAAAAAAAGTACAGTTACATGTGAAACTCATCCGTCATGTTTCATGCTCTGTGCTGTCTCTTGTGACCGGAGGAACTTTTAATCGCTTCTGTTCTCCTTGACTAATGCATTCTGTTGTAGTTTCTTGTAGTTTTGTCCACCTGTTAGATAGATAGATAGATAGATAGATAGATAGATAGATAGATAGATAGATAGATAGATAGATAGATAGATAGATAGATAGATAGATAGATAGATACTTGCTTAATCCCGGAGGAAAATGTATATATCCACTGCTCAGGCATTACATAACAAATAATACTGGATAAACACCAGGAGAAAAATAAATACTGACATCACAGGACATACCACAAGACATACACTACACTAACAGACACATGCAGCACTAACAGGACTTATATACTAAACTGTAACTAAAATATAAACAGTATAAAATTCAAAAAAATATTACAGTATTAAAATATAAACAGTATAAAATAAAATATAAACAGTATAAAAAAAATAAAATAAAATTATATATATATATATATATATATATATATATATATATATACAGTATAAAATTAGATTAAAATTGAATTATATTAAATCCATTCAACCCCGTGCTGACCTCGCCACTTCCCCCCCGCTCCTCCTGAGAGAGTCATTGCACCCCCTGATGGCACGGGGCACGAAGGAGGACCTCAGCCTCTCTGTGGAGGTCTGCAGCAGTCTGCCGCTGAAGGTGCAGTCTGCCGCTGAAGGTGCTTCTCTGCTGGGAGAAGGTGGTGTGTAGGGGGGGGGGGGGGGGGGCTGGTGTTGTTCATGATGGCCCTGAATTTAGACATGGTCCTGCTCCCCAGAACTGTCTCCACAGAGTCCAGGCTTAGCCCGACCACTGAGCCCGCTCTGCGGATGAGTCTGTTCAGACGGTCCATATCTCTTTTCCTGGCCCCCCCACCCCAACACACAATGGCGTATGACAGCACCCTGGAGACTACGGACTGATAGAACATGAGAAGGAGCTTAGGACAGATGTTGAAGGAGGCCAGCCTCCTCAGGAAGTACATCCTGCTCTGCCCCTTCTTGTACACACAGTTGGAGTTGAGTGACCAGTCCAGTCTGCTGTCTAGCTGCAGTCCCAGGTACTTATAGTTTCCTACCACCTCCACCTCACTGCCTTTGATGATCACCGGCTGTGGAGAGGGAGGTGCCCGCCGGAAATCCAGAACCATCTCCTTTGTCTTGGAGACGTTGAGCTGGAGCTGGTTCTGTTGGCACCACTCCACGAAGTCAGCCACCCATACCCTGTACCCCCCCTCATCACCCTCCCGGATACATGCCACTATCACGGTGTCATCGGAGTACTTCTGTATGTGGCATGTATCCGAGTTGTGCTTGTCTGACGTGTAGAGGGTGAAGAGAATGGGGGATAGAATGGTCCCCTGTGGCGCCCCCGTGCTGCTGGTCACCATAGAAGACAAACAGTCCCCCATACGGATGTACTGGGGTCTGTCCGTTAGGTAGTCCGTAATCCAGCTCACGAGGTAGGGGTCCACAGCCATGGAGGTCAGTTTATCCTGCAGGAGCCGGGGCTGGGTGATAAACTGACCTCCATGGCTGTGTTAAAAGCTCTTTACAGGAACTTGATTATCAGAAGATTTGATTTATCAAATAAAATTTACATTTGAGACAGGGCTCAATGTTTTCTGAAAATCCAAATTATAGAATCAGTGTTTAATGAAAAAAAAATACTACAATGAATGCAAGGGTGGACATATTTTGGCTTTACTTGTATGTTTTTTGCATGTAGTCTCTTTATAAAATGTGCTGGAAATAAGAGCCAAAGGCCACCCTAATGCAGGTCAAAGATGTCAGACTTTATTTAGGGAAGTAGGAACTTTCAAAGGCGCTTTATGGTGATTTTAACCAATTTGGATTTTGACATCATTAGTTACAGTATGTTAAGGCTTGTTTATGGAGTTGTTTTAGTGTCATTTAACTCTCTTATTTTATTGTGTCCTACATTATTTATTTTTTTGCCTTGCTTACAGGATGACTCAAGCTTGTGAAAATTTTGGCACAAATGTGCATTAAAATGCCTGAATTCCAACAGCTGGCAGATAGTTTTGAGAGCAATGTGTTAATATTTTGAAAGTGCCTTTCTCTATGATCACCTGTTTTAATTACCAGCAAGTTGAAGCTTAATGCAAAAGTGAATTATATCAGTAGCTTATTTTAGCTTAGAGCATGACTACTTCACAATAAGGAGGGGAAAAAAAGCATAAGTTACACCTGTTCATTTCTGTAAAAAAAAGAAAAAAAAGAAAAAAAGAAAATCAAAATAAAGCCACTATTACTAATTATAAATGAACTTCATAATTACATAAATTCCAGTTCGGGATCATAGCAACTTGCAACTTCAGTCATATTTGAGTTACATTTAAATAGTTGCCTTTGTGACAAAACAATTTTTCTAAAACAAATTCAAAAACCACATCACATTTCAGGCCTTTATATTTCTTGGTATAAGCACACAATTTGTTGTCAATATCAATTTCAAATTCTTTTCACTGGCCGGAAACCAACCCATGTCCACTTCTTAGAACACATCCAATGTAATGTATGATTTTTGTTGAAAAAATGGTGCCTGAAGTCCACTGGAAAAGACAGCTGTTGATTTAGCTGGACATGAACCCATCGTTATAATTTTTTATCTAGAGGTTTAATGTATTCACTCAGTGAATGTGAATGCCTCCTGTAACCATTGACCCAACTGTGTCTTGCGTGCTGTCCTGAGAACACTTTAGTAGTGTAATAGTTAATGGTGTAAATGAGCAGCTGTTGGTGTGATAACCTTGAACCAATACCAAACTGACTTTGCCTCAAGGAAACCAGTGAAAGTCAAGTTTGTAAGACCCTTGTCTAAAGAGAGAAGGGCATGATTCAAACCCTGTGCTTCATTCATTGCAGCAGTGACCTCTGACACGCGCCCTCAGATTGACCGCCGTCCCTCTGACACTCACAGGAAGCCAGTCCTGTCTCTAGAAACAGAAGAAGAAGGAGAAGAGACCGAAGAAGAAATTATTTTTTCTACTCATAGACTATTTTTCACACACATATACATCTACAGGCTCTGGAACACGCACACAAAGGGCCTGTAGACATGCATGTAAATAGTTAGAGATAGACCAGCAAGCAGCCAGGTAAGTGGACAGTGCCTGGCTCAAGGGTACCTCTGCAGTTCTCAGGAGGTGAACTTGCACCAATCCACTGCCAGTTAACACTCAAAACCTTTTTGGCCCACAGGGATCTTGAACCAGCCACCCTTCGGTGTCCAGCTGCTGCCGCCCCCCAACACCCGGATTCATTTTTGCTGATTAAAGCTCTGTTCTGTGCAGATGCAAGTTGTCCAGGCCGAAAAGCATGTAACACAAGGTAATAATAAATGCTTTTTGCACATGAACAAGACAACACTGACGCTGAAATTGATTGGTGAATCAATGTTGTACCTTAGCTTTTCAGTCCGAGCTCCTCAAGTAATTTTTCAAAGGATTGCCATCGACATGTAGGATGTCAGCTCCTGCAGCAACAGATGTGATCTCATGGTATTCAGCTCCACCGCCTTGTTGTTTTATGAAAGGCAACTTTATTTTTATTTTTGCTTGGATATTATATAGATTTAAAGAGGTATAATAGAGTGTTTAACAATCTTAACCATCATCTCCATAATCTCCAGCTCAGTGGGCTCCACTGGAGGGAGAGAATGAAAATTACAGCCTGTCAGGCATCAGTGACGTAGAGAAATGGGAAAGTGGGGGACTTTTTAACAGCCTTTCTTTTTAGATACCCACAAAAAACATTGTCACTGGTCCATTTAACAGTGTGTCGGGCAAGGTCACGCCCCTGACAAGTTTGATGGGAAATTGAACCTACATTTTCTTAACTGACGATGATTAATTGAGCTCAGATTCCATGATGTAAGTAAAGTGAAAGCAGATGTGCATGAACCGAGGCTGCTGTATGTAGAGAATGATGTCCACTGACTAACAAAATGATAAATGCAGCATTTTTATGTGGTAAAAACCCCCCCAAAAAAACCAGAACAGTATTCAGCTTTACAAGTTTAGATTTTAAGGCCGTTTTAGAAAAAAGTTCACTTCCTATGTAAATGCTGCTGGCCCAAAAAAATGAGGAGAAACATACAACTGATTATGTCATGTTCAACTATAACTTACAAATATAAATTTAACTCGATATATAACATCCATTCATTACAAGCACATTTCCTCTTTCTCCATTTAATCAAACTCTCAAAGCATCAAATTTAAATCCAGCTTGTTAAAGTGCTCATGAAAATAACCAGTGTCTGATGCCTTGTGAAACTCAACGCCTGGTTACAGGCTATTTCAAGATTATTTTTATGTGAGTGTGTAACTGAGACCTCAGTAAGTGTCACATTTAGTGGACGCAGTACAAACATTTTACATAGTATTCACAGAGATGTTGGCCAAAGACTTTATTTCAGTGGAAAATAATATGTGAAAATTACAATTAGAGTGTTGGCTGGAAAGGCTCCTGGTGAAAAACTACTTTACTGGGACATAATTTTACATTTCATCTTCTGCTTCTGACAGTTTTAGCCCCCCCACACTGAAAGTGGCTGGTTTAGCTGAACCTGCTTCAGAGCTCATTGGAACACGCATACCTTTAAGTTCATATAGTACCCCTTTAGCATAAAATGAAAAATAGTAATAATTATACAAATAAAAATAATAATCAATACTTTAATAATTACAGATTTAGGAAACTGCATAAGTTACCGTCAACTTGAATTGAATGACATCAACATTCTTATCTTCTGACGTCACAGGTGATGCTTCTGTCATTGGTTGTGTCTTTAGCTTCGACCTGAACACAACACAGACAAACAACACTGAACTGGCTTCAAACGGATGAAGACGTGATGAAGCTGAGTGTGACGCCAAGATCCTTTAGAACAGTCTCATATCTGTTGACCCAGAGTCGTCTCTCTTTGTAAGCTGTTGGATCTGGGATAGAGGAGACAGAAGAAGTGTGAGTCCTTTCTGTGTGGAGGGTGTGTTCTCCCTGTCTGTGGGGGCTCTCTCCAGGTTCTCCCCCATAGACATAGGCTTCCTTAAAGCGGAAAAGTGGCTGAAGATGAGATGATTATGGTCGTTTCATCTACAGGAAATGGATGGATGTGGAATATCTCTGTGAAGGAGGTTTCCCATACATGTGTTCAGTCTGCACTACAGTCACTACTGAAGCGTAATGAAGCATCAGTTCTGTCCCATTCAATACGCCCCACTAGTACAACACGTATAAGCATGGACAAAGACTTTTAACTTCCATGATCAAAATTGAAACCTCATGTAAAATGATTTTAGATTTGCAGCAAAGGAGAAGTGGTGACTCTGTTAGCATGTATCTTTGCACTGTAAATACATGTTTTTAGAATAATCCTGATGTTTCAGCCGTGTTGAAGGTTCCACTATCTGACTGCAAACATGTTTCTGACTACTAACAAATTTGAGCAGCCTCATTGTATGACAATTTGTAATAGAATCTTACATGTTTTGGTATTATTGAACCTTACTGCGCCAGCCTGATTTCAACATGTACCCTTGTTCCATTTACACTAGAACTCCCAAAAACAGCCATTTTGACTGCTTTCAAAATTTGAAATGTCATAACGTGGTTTTAATAAAAGCTGTGTACTAATAGGAGCCTAAATGCGTGTATATTTTATTCTAACATTGTTTGATCATTAAAATTTCCGAACACAAAAGAGATCTGAGTGTTTCTACCTAGAGCTACAATGGACAGTCATTTTGACTACTCAGACATTATTCGTATATAATTTAGATTATCGTTAAAAATATTCAAGAAGAAATTGGTGGTACAGGTAGAAACACATCAGGACACTAAATTAAAAAAATAATGATTGAGCGTTTATATTTATTTAATTGACACAACATAGCTTCTCTGCAATTAGGCATCCAAATATAAACTTTTAAATAAAAATAAATGTAACTCTGTGAAAAAAACCCAAAAACAAATCAAAAACAAATCAATTCTGGTTCAACATAGGTTGGTGTCATCATTACACCTTAACAATGAAATTATTAACTATTATGAACATTCAATAACCTGTGAAATATCTGTTTCAACAGTTAACCCTGTGGTGGCTGCCCCCCAGCTGGAGACATTGATGCTACAAAGCCAAGATGGTTTGCTTATGGCTCCCGATCACTGACAGTCAACACAGGTAACCTGTACCTTCCTTGTGCTGCTCCCACTACCTTATGACATTTGACTCAATCATCCTTTGCTTTATTTTTCTTACACATTCTTCACTTGGTACTGCCTTCTCCTCTCCATCTTCTGCTCCTCCAACCGGGGCTCTCACACTATTATTTGTCAGGCTTTTGCTTTCATGTGTCCTGAGCAAAGTTCCTTTGGAGTCGCATCATGAGGTTCCTCTGTGACATCATCTTATTGGTACACTTCTTGAACAGGATTGAAGCATTTTTGGCAGCCAGGTTCAGAATGTTATGAAACACCACCGATGGCCCTCATCATGTCGGAGCTCACACTGAATATTTCCTCCCCATCTGATCAAACACATCTACTCCATCCTTGGTTCTGTTGTGGTTCTGGACTTAACCGTCTCCAGTTTAGCCTCATGGACACTTGTGATGTTGACAGCTGTGTGGATTGTGATTAGGATGGAGACATTTTTTCCTTGGTTAGCATTGATAGACTGTTGGGGTTCACTGTCACATTTCAGCACCTCTTTAGTGTGAAGGGCCCTTTGCTCCTCTACAGATGGAGGAAGCTCTGGTCTACTCTTATTTACTGGACCAACCAGGGTGGGTTTCTGGGCCTTTAGTGCCTTTGAAAGTTCAAGAGAAGTACAGAAGTTATCAGTGGTGATATTTCCCCCCTCAACACAGGTCACCTGTGTAGAGTGTGAGTGATTGGGAGCCATAAGCAGAGCAACTTGGCGTTGTAACAGCAGTGTCTCTAACTGGCTGGCAGCCGTAACAGCATTATTGAATGTTAATAATAGTTAATAATTTTCATTATTAAGGTCACATGATGACACCAACCTATGTTGAACCAGAATACATGTTTGTTTTTCACAGAGTTACATTTGTTGTTATTTTACAGTTTGAATTTGGATGTGTAATTGCAGAGAAGTTGTGTTGTCTCAATTAAATATACGAAGAAAAAAAATCCATCATCGTAGTTTTAATTTAGTGTCCTGATGTGTTTTAACCTATTCCACTGATTCATTCTTGGATATATTAATAATAATCCAAATTACATATGAATAATGTCCGAGCAGTCAAAATGGCTGCTTATGGGAGTTCTAGTGGTTACAGAATCCTGTTAAGGTTATGAACTGAGATAAAATGAGGTGGAATTATGGGTATTTTTAGACTTAAAGCTGTTTGCTGGAGCAATTTTTACCAATTTAAATAAAAATGCAGTGAAAAATGGAGTACTGTTACTATATCAAACTTCTCTTTACAGCGGTCGCCAAATGGAACAAAAGCATGATCAAACTGCTGAGTAAACATTAACGTCACTCATGTTAGCTGGTTTGGTAGAGCTGAAGGTAACTACAGAACTTTGTGATAATTTCCTGT
The DNA here is from genome assembly GCF_040054535.1 of Antennarius striatus. Classification (NCBI taxonomy): domain Eukaryota; kingdom Metazoa; phylum Chordata; class Actinopteri; order Lophiiformes; family Antennariidae; genus Antennarius; species Antennarius striatus. The sequence continues at coordinate 2,084,028 of NC_090782.1, read as the reverse complement.
GGAGTGATTAGGATGCCAAATTACATATATTACCTGAAAAATTTGGAAATATAACATTTTGCTTAGCTGAAAATTTGGGATCTGGTGGGTAAAGCACATGCTTTTAATTTTGTGAAGAAAATGGCTTTTAACTACTACACATTATGCTACATTTATTAGCTAAAACCATAATCATGTGCTCATAAGGCAAGGGCAGAGTTCTTTAAATCAGAACACTTGTATGGTTATAAACAGTTATAAACAGTCTGATGCAGGTGATGAGGGCAGGACTGAAACCAGTAAAAGTTCAAACTGGAACCAATGCCCTCTTGAAGGTACTTGCAGGTGGCTGATATTCCTTATGCAATTTCCTCCAGGATTAATAAAGTATCTATCTATCCATCTATCTATCTATCTATCTATCTATCTATCTATCTATCTATCTATCTATCTATCTATCTATCTATCTATCTATCTATCTATCTATCTATGTATTAGTATCACAAAAGACTATTCACATCACAGTTTGGTTGATCTGTTGGTAAAATAGTTGACAGGGGGAGCTGTATTATCTGCATCATTTAGTCTACTGCGGAACTACAGCTAATTACCTGTCCTTAAATTAGAATATGAAGAAACGTTAAGAAACACAGTAATGCTCCACTACGTATCGTTGTGAATACATTTGGCACTGGTGTTAATTGTGGCCACAGATGCACGAAGACACTCAAACATTTGATTTTAACTGCAGTATCCTAGAGACCAGGAATTGTCCTGATGACCAATGTAATTACAGCAGTAGAATTATTAAGAAACACGTTGAATAAGTAGGAATGATGTGTTTTTATTCACTTTAGCTTGTGATACAGAAAAATATAAATAAAGCTCATGGCAGTGAGGATGGATTGAAGTGTTTTTGTATTTCCTGTGTGTTAAATGTGAAGCACCTCTTGCTTGAGGCTTCTGTAAGTTATTCACGTTACATTTAGAAAAAAAAGTGTTTTGCTGTTTTGCATTAAGGATAGAGTCATTTGGACCAATTTTATCGATGATACCAACTACAAGATGGTTTGAAATTGGTTTAAAATGTTTGTTGAGCCACATTTTGTAATAACACTGCATTTTGTAATAAACGTCGAAAATCAATGTTATTACATAATGCGGCAAAATTTATTAGAAAATGCGTTGGGGCAGTTTATTACAAAATGCGGCTTTATTACAAAATGAAATGAAAAAGTTACTACATTTTGGACTATTTATTACAAAATGCGGCTCAACAAGGTCGCTGGGCCATGCAACGTGGAAGAAATCAGAACTTTTGGAGTATATTAAAATTAAGGAATGGTCGAACTACTGTGATTCAAAATCGTACGGACATGTTTTCATTTACAAGAAATCCTATTATGATGGTCACACTGTCATTGGACTATTGTTTTTAGTTGTAGTGATGTAATAATGAAAGCAAACTGCTTTGGCAGAATCAAATTGCAATCTGTGCATTTCCTAAAATAGGCTTTCATTCTTAAAAAGTTATTGCTGGTTGAAACAATTTATTGTATGCTGTAAGGTCATGATATAGTTTAATGTGAAAAAAAAAAAAATATATATATATATATATATATATGAGCATTAAATAATACTGTAAAGAAAAGGCAAAAAAGGCAAAGAAGAAAGAAAGAAAACAAAATGATCCCCAAAATATTAGAAATTAAATCCTAATTTACAGATGGTATTTTTTCTTTTTAAATGATTTTATTTTCTGTGATGTAATGTGATATGAACATCGCTGGAGTATTCATTGGGTAGCTGGAGAGATATGCAGTTAATTGACATCCTTTTCCACTGCTCTCTTCTCATACAATAAATCCCCCCCCTCATATTTCTCCCACAGTTGGTACAACCCCTCGCCACCCCTACACATTCAGTTTAATGGATGGCACTCTGATGCAAGCATAGATAAGGGGAGAGCACAGAAAGGGAGGGATTTTGGAATTCCCCATAACTAATAACATTATTAAAGTTTACAAATGGGGTGTGGTTCAAAAATTAAAATATTTTGCGTTTTGTGTCTATATTAAAATGTGTGTTTAAAATATGTGGAGCACGATAAAACAGGCTATTTGGGAAAAATGTGAGCTTATTACAATGTTATTGCAATGTAGATGCAAAAAAAAAAAAAAATCACCCCACCCCACCTAAAATCACAATTAAGTACAATATTTGTGTAAATATTTTCTGTCACTTCATCCCTTTATCGTTTCATACAAGCATCCTATTCCCTTACGGAATCGTTTTCCAGCCTTCCCAAGACTCCATATTATCCAAAATTCGTCTTAACAAAAGCATTTGTAGCATCAAAGGCAACCCTGACAAAGTAAAAGCACAAAGAATGTATTTCTGTGAGCACCAAAGAGGGTTAGTGTAGTTTTTCATTGGGTTAACCATTTGAAAGTGGTTGGGGTAGTAGATTGGAAGTGAAGGGCATGCTCTCGGGTGAGAGAGGCAAGAGGGGATGAGAGAGCGGCCCTAATGCGGCATCTCATTACAACCTCTGTCAGGATCCCTCTATTCTACCATCATCTCCCCTTAACTTGGTAAGAGCCCAACTGTCGTTTCGAGTGAGCATGCCGCCAAGGAGGCATTTACAAATAAATGAAAAATGTCACATTTGATTTCACTCCTCTCGGACTGCGGCGCCACAGCTTTGTCACAAACTGTCTTTGTTGTTCTGGTCTCTTGCAGGTCCCGCTCCCGGTTGGCGTGGATAGGCTCTGGCAGGTTCAGGCCCTGCGCGTCTCTTCCAGGGTAAGCCCGCAGACAATGACCTTCCCTTAACTGTTGAAACAGAGATTCTTTGTCACCCCCATTCTGCTTCTCTCATCCTCATCCTTTTGAATGGCATGCAAGTGATCAGGAAGTAGGAGCTGGTTTGCGATGACAGGGAAATAAAGGGCGAGTAAAATGGCGTGGCATGTTGTTCAGGAAGAGTCAGCATGGTATCGCTTTAACCCTTTGGCTTTGTGGTTCGCCTGAGATGCCCCCGCTATTGCTGCCGCAAAGGCTGTTATTAAAGACACACTGCACTTTTTATTTGCTGTATGTTTGCTGAGGTTGTTTTATTTCGCATTTGCGGGATGAAATGTCTGCGAGAGATTGTTAGTCTTTCGGCAAAGAATTGAATTTTTCGGCATTTTCTTCGCGACGCGCCATTGTTGTAATATATTTTTTCTTTAAGAGGAAAAGGTTTATTCTTAGACACTCACGGTGGTAATAATGTGGTTTGTGACTATCATCAGTGTGAAAGCGCATATCAAATTAATGCGTTAACTTTCATTTTGATCTATTACTTGCAAAAAAAGCGTCGCTGCATTTTGTGAAAAGCGGTACAATATTCTGTTAAAACATATAACATGAATATTTTTACTGATAATTCTTTTGTACTGCTGCTGTAATGTATGCCATCATCTGTCATATCACCATAATTTCTTATATGCGTTTCTTATACTCTGCTATGCGTTGTTGTGAATTGTGAAGTCATTGCGCAGTTACAAGATTTTACATTCCATGTCCAGACAACTAACAGTAACTTAATTTAAGAAGATGCCATGTGAGTAAAACCTTCAGCTTTGAACGTTATCCATACAAACACTTTCTCAGTACATTGTTCCCAACAACACCCGTACCATATGGACATCAAATGCTGGCACTTCTTCAAAGTTGTACTGTCAGATTTAGGGCAATCCATACATTATTGTATGACATTCAATGGCATATTACAAGAATCCATCAGCCTGCATCATTTCCACCCAGCTGAAGCAGACAGATGCTTGTTCTGATGTTGAAAATCACCACAAGAAACATATTTTCCACTGAGGATTACCTTCTATCCACCCCATAAAGCTATCACTTTCAAAGGAAACACACACACCAAAACCACTTCAGATTTGTCACCCTGTCACGACAAATATATACACTAAGCAATTGTTTTCCTTCTTGAAAGTTTGTATATATGGATGCTTTCATAAGTTCTTACAAGTATCTCTCCTTTTACCCACTTCTAACAAGGTCACACCACTTTGAACAATTATTGGAAAACAGCGAGTTTAGAGAAAATGCTTTTACTCACCTGCTGCTGACCTTAACCGTCTCAGGACATCCAGTGGTTAATGCTTCAAATGGACTCCCAGTGAGGTACTATTTGTACTGGAGCATTTTTATTTATTTTCTTCATAGAGTACAAACGCCCCTTGCAGACTTTTGGGAAGGCTTGTTAAGCCTCTGTAGTAACACTTTAAAGAGTGCCTGTTGGGGGTGGGATGATGTGAAGAGGGGGAAATGGACACCCTGGTAAGCTCCTGGAGGCAGGACTCCTAACCAAGGAGTCAGTCAACCTTCACCAGCTGTTTTTTTTACATTATGTACACACTTCTGAGTCACATCTGTTGTGCTTTTTGTAGCTGACCTGCTACTAAGCAGTGATGATCAGAATCAAGAAGTAAAGTATTGTTTTTAAATGTTTCACCTTAACAAACAGCAAAGCTGACAAGCTGTTGATGGACTGTTGCCATGACTTCTGTTTTGTCTGTCTCATGAATGTTTTTTTTTTAATGCCATGTTTTTCACTTTAGTTTTGTCCAAGTCATGGCATCAACAAGTGTAAATATAGGTGGTTACAGAGAACTGCCCGTCCAGGAGAGCAGTGAGGTTTAAATCACAGCCTTAAGGGCATTTCTTCAGATGGCAATGATTACTAATCTTCAGATAATTGGTTCAAAGATGAACATGTAACGATAACGTACCAAGGTGTGATTGCAATCATATTATTCCATAACTTATCCATGTTAACCCTTCTGTGGTTAAACGTTACAGTAGAAAAGGAAGCTGTCATTAATGAGTGAGGATGGAAACTAGACTAAGGGCAGAAGTGAGTATCTTTGAGCAGCAGTATGGTTTCATGCCAAAACAGAGTACTACAGATGCAGTATTTGCTTTGAGGATGTTGATAGAGAAGTACAGAGAAGGCCAGAGGGAGCTGCATTGTGTTTTTGTAGATCTGGAGAAAGCTGATGACAGGGTGTCCAGAGAGGAACTGTGGTATTGTATGAGGAAGTCTGGAGTGGCAGAGAAGTATGTTAGAGCGGTGCAGGACATGTATGAGGACTGTAAGACAGTGGTGAGGTGTGCTGTAGGTGTGACAGAGGAGTTCAAGGTGGAGGTGGGACTGCATCAGGGATCAGCTCTGAGCCCCTTCTTGTTGCTATGGTGATGGACAGGCTGACAGACGAGGTTAGACAGGAATCTCCATGGACTATGATGTTTGCAGATGACATTGTGATCTGTAGTGAGAGCAGGGAACAGGTGGAGGAGAAGCTAGAGAGGTGGAGGTTTGTCTTGGAAAGGAGAAAGGCCAGACTGAGATGGTTTGGACATGTCCAGAGGAGAGATAGTGAATATATTGGTAGAAGGATGCTGAGTTTTGAACTGCCAGGCAGGAGGCCTAGAGGAAGACCAAAGAGGAGGTTTATGGATGTAGTGAAAGAGGACATGAAGGTAGTTGGTGTGAGAGAAGAGGATGCAGAAGACAGGGTTAGATGGAGGCAATTGATTCTCTGTGGTGACCCCTGAAGGGACAAGCCGAAAGGAGAACAAATCTATACCTTTGAGCATCTGATCCACGCTCCATAAGTGACTGGGTGGGTGATTAGACGTGACCAATATACTGATATCCTAGGCAAATATATAGTGAACTCATGGTGAGAAGCTGCTAAAAGTGGCAGAAACAAAATGTTTTTTTGTCATACGTAGGAAGCAGCACTTACATCATACATCCAAATGATGACTGAAGTTGTTTAACTTTTAGCAAGCAGGTGACCTGAGGCTACTCTCTCAAATCTTCCACTGGATGCAGCACACCTCAGACTGTCAACAGAACTAGAATTTAATGTGATGTGATTGGACAAATCTCAAGGCTGTCTTTCTTGTTCTCCACCATTTTTAATATGACTGCAGATATACAAGTAGATTGAATCAGAATCACATCATTTACAAGCAGTTCAAATCACATGCTTTTTTTGTTTTTGTTGTTTTTATCAAGACTAAAAAAAAGAAAAAAAGACAAACAGTGTACAGTAGTCTCTCTCTCTCTCTCTCTCTCTCTCTCTCTCTCTCTCTCTCTCTCTCTCTCTCTCTCTCTCTCAGATCTAAGGTAAAATAGTTTACCTTAAATCATGAAGATATATTGTAATTTATTTAAAATGGATGGATGTTTTGGCTTACACAACCTGCTGCAAAATTTACTTCATTTCATTTCAGGAAAATAGCAGTATGCCACTAGCAGTATATAAAAACTGTCAGAGGTGAATAATAAAAAACCTCTGCATTCAAAATGAGAATTTTGTAATTAGATTTAGAAGTTGCCAGAATGAACCTGACCAAATACAAAGTTATTGTTTCTACAATGGTTTCTAAAGACAAGCAGAACTAGATTATCATACCACTTACATCTTCATCAAACCGCTTCGCTCATTCACACTGTGATGGCTAAAAACGTTGCCAGTTTTGCCCTTTATTATAATGCAGCAATTTCTGCCAACACTGGTTTTTACGTCCTACTCTGATCAGCATTTTTTTAAAGGTTCATCTTTAACTTTAGTAATGATGGTGGCCTATTTGGTCCAATACATGTCTGATGAGTTTCACTGAGGACAGCAGAACATACTTAGTGCCCTTAATTTTGGTGAAGACCTTGGTCTGCTGGTGAGAGGTCGGACTTGGTGGTGTGTTTGTGTGTGCGTGCGTGCGTGTGTGTATGTGTGTGTGTGTGTGTGTGTGTGTGTGTGTGTGTGTGTGTGTGTGTGTGTGTGCGTGTGTGTTGGTGTGTGTGTGTGTGTGTATTTGGCATATGAATGATGAGCTGTATTCACTCAAGGTGACTTTTGAGGGCTCATCCATTTCTCCAGTCATTGTCTCCTATTATTTGGTCCAATGCACCACTTATGCTACACACTATGACTATCACGGCCTGGTATCTGCTTTAAAGTCTACCTCAGTCTATGTTGTGGAAAGAATAAATAAAGATCAAAAATTTTGAATGAGGGTTCTATGAAAATATCTAATGAAATGTTATCTGGTCTTCAGCATTTTTTCTCTGAAAACATTGTAGCAAACACAAAGACATCTCTCTCTCTCTCTCTCTCTCTCTCTCTCTCTCTCTCTCTCTCTCTCTCTCTCTCTCATACACACACACACACACACACACACACACACACACACACACACACACACACACACACACACACACACAAACACACACATATATATATGTATATATATATATATATATATATATATATATATATATATGTATTAATTCATTTTCTACCACTTTTGACTACCACTTCTCATTTATTCATTGACTACCACTTTTGTCCGCTGTTGCGGGGAGCTGGAGCCTATCCTAGCTGAGGCATGAGGCGGAGGAAACTCTGGGCGCGATGCCAGTGTGCCACAGAGCCAAACAGAGGGATGGAAAAACACGCACGCATCCCCTCACACCTACGGACACGTTGGGGTACCCCAAGAGAACCCACACAGACACGGGCAGAACTGCAAACTCCTCACAGAGCGGGAATCGAACTGGGAACCATCTACCAGAGGCCTGGGAGTCTGAGGGTTCTGCGCAGTATCTTAGCTGTTCCTAGGACTGCGCTCTTCTGGACTGAGGCTTCAGATGTTGTTCCAGGAATCTGCTGGAGCCGCTTTTCCAGTTTGGGGGTCACTGTCCCAAGTGCTCCTACTACCATGGAAGTGGGACCACATTAACCTTGACCTTCCACATCTGTTCCAGCTGTTCTTTCAACCATTGGTACTTCTCAATCTTTTCGTGTTCCTTCTTCTTGATGTTGGCGTCAGCTGGAATCGCCACATCTATCACCACTGCTCTCTTCTGCTCTTTGTCCATCACCACTATGTCGAGTTTGTTAGCCAGCAGCTGTTTGTCGGTCTGGAAGCTGAAGTCCCACAGGATCTTAGCCTTGTCGTTCTCAACCACCTTTGGTGGTGTGTCCCATTGGGATTTGGGTACTTCTAGTCCATACTGGGTACAGATGTTTCTGTACACTATCACAGCTACTTGGTTGTGCCTTTCCCTGTATGCTGAGCTGGCGAGCATCTTACATCCCGCTACCACATGCTGGACTGACTCTGGGGTTTCTTTACATAGCCTGCACCTTGGGTCAGATCTACTGTGGTAGATATTGGCCTCTATTGCCCTTGTACTTAGGGCCTGTTCTTGTGCTGCCATGATCAGTGCCTCTGCGCTGTCTGTCAGTCCAGCTTTATTCAGCCATTGGTAGGTCTTCTTGATATCAGCCACTTCCTTTATCTGATGGTGGTACATGCCGTGTAGGGGCTTGTCCCTCCATGTTGTGTCCTCCTCCTCCTCTTCCTCTCTCTCGTCATCTTCTAGGGCCCTCTTCCTGATCTACTCTTGGATTTTATATGTTTCATCGTGGACAGTGGTATTGATGCTCACTAGTCCTCGGCCTCCCTCTTTCTGCTTAGTGTACAGCCTCGGGGTGCTGGACTTGGGGTGAAGACCTCCATGCATAGTGAGGAGCTTTATAGTTTTGATATCTGTTGCTTCTATCCCCACCTTTTGCCAGCTAGAGGGGTATCTGATGACTGGCAGTGTTTACATGGTGATAGTTCAGACCTTGTTCTTGCCATTCAGCTGGCTTCTCAGGACTTGCCTTACTCTCTGGAGGTATTTGGCTGTGGATGACTTCCTTGCAGCCTCCTCATGACTGCCTTTGGCCTGTAGGATTCCAAGGTTTCTGTAGCTGTCCTGGATGTTTCCTATCCTGACCCCTGGTAGGCCAAACCCTTCAGTTCTGATCATATTGCTTCTTCTTGATACCATCCGGCCACATTTGTCTAATCCGAATGACATCCCTATGTCGTCGCTGTAGATCCTGGTGGTGTGGATCAGTGAGTCAATTTCTCGCTCATTCCTGGCATACAGCTTGATGTTATAATAATAATAATAATAATAATAATCTATACTTTATTTATCCCTCTTGGGGAAATTCTTTTTACACTCACACTCACACAAGTATATATATGTGTTAATTACACACATGGGTTAGAGGTTACAGGCCCCTGAACACAGCACACACTAGGGGCCTGTAGGCATGCAATTAGTAAGAGAGGACATACTGTGATACAACGAAGGTGGAGTGACGGGTCGCGCACGAGGGTCGCGCCCCAATGAGCATCTTGTAGGGGGGACGGCGCCTTGCTCAAGGGCGCCTCGGCAGTGGCCGGGAGGTGAGCCGACACCTCCCACGATCATCTCACACTCCGGGATGTTCTGGCGGGAGCGGGATTCGAACCCCCAATGGCTGGGTGATCCTGTCTTCAAGACGATGGCTCTACCCCTGAGCCACTGCCGCCCCAAATGTAGAGGAGATGGCTGATTGTTGTCCCGCTTTGGAATCGGTATCCATAACCACTCTTTGTGATGATGTGACTGAGGGGGTTCACGCTTATGCAGAGCAGCAGTGGTGATAGTGCATCCCCTTGGTATATGCCACACTTGATGTTAACTTGGGCAAATGGCTTGGAGTTAGTCTCCAGGGTTGTCTTCCACATTCCCATTGAGTTCTTGATGAAGGTCTCACGTGTGTGGCATTGAATCGTAGACTTTCTAGTAGTCAATTCACGTGATGCACAAGTTGGTCTACCTATTCTTACAGTCTCTGTGGACTGCTCTGTCCACCAGTAGCTGGTGCTTGCCTCCCCTGGTGTTACTACCAATTCCTATCAGTGCCCCACTCATATATTGATCTACTAGCCTACTCATCTTGGCCGCCATGATGCCTGACAGGAGCTTCCATGTTGTACAGAGACATGTTATTGGTAGTTACTGGCAGGTTATTGGTAGTTGGATGTGGTGGATCCCTCCTGTGGGTCTTTTATGATCACGGTTGTCCTGCCTTCAGTCAACTATTCTGCTTGTGTCCCATCCCTTAGGAGCTGGTTCATCTTTGCTGTCAGCTTCTTTAGCCAGTATGTATGGATCATATCCGGGCCCGGTGCTGACCAACTCTTCATCTTTGACACTCTTTCTTGGATGTCTGCCATTGAGATGGTTACTGGTTCTTGTTCTGGGAGGCAGCTGTGGTCAGTCCTCAGGTCCACTAGCCACTGGGCTATCTCTCCACCCATATATTTGAATAAGATCACTTGAAAACCTCACTCTGTCACATTTTAACTCCACCCACTACCTGGCCCCCAGCCAATCACGGCGCATCTGCTGGAAGGAATCACATGAACAATATGGCGTAAGGCATTGGGCAGCAAGGCTTTTTGTTAGGGTTACGCCTTTGGTCCACACGACAACGCAGATACGCAGGACAAAAACACCGGCCAAAGTGAAATTCTGCGTTCTTGTGTGGACGCTGTAACCTAAACTTTTTATATCTGGGTTGCATCTCCCTGCGACGAAAACCGCTGCAATGGTAGTGTGTGTGACCTGTGTCTACATGTACACAGATAATGGACGGAGTTAAAATCGGCTATTTTCTGGCGTATAACAGCTCCACCTCGAAGAAGCGTTGATAAACATGATATTTGTTAGTCAGTTTGCTTATGAGTCATAAAGTTTATATATTTATGTATTTATCATTCATTCATTCATGTTCTTCGCCAATGTCAGTTTTGGGTCAGACCGGTATGCGCTGCCCCCTGGTGGAGAACTCTGTGATGGAGGTCGTCCTCTAGGAGGAACAGGTGATTTCTAAAGCAGGGGAAATATTGTAAAAAAAAAAAAAAAGAATCACCTGAGATCTGCCACAGAGGAAAAAAATGTTGTTTTTATATAAAAACCAATGATATGGCCCAAACATAATCACTGGCTATACCTCAACGTTACAAAAGCACAATCATCATTGTCCAGAACCCAACCCCGACCACCCCCCCTCACTGTATATGTTTACTGCATTTTCATTATCGCCATGTCCAAGTGATAAATTTCCATACTGCGTGTGTGTGTGTGTGTGTGTGTGTGTGTGTGTGTGTGTGTGTGTGTGTGTGTGTGTGTATACTGTATACAGTGCCATGCGAAAGTATTGGCCCCCCACCAAAACTTATTGACATTTTGCCACATTTCAGGCTTCAAACTTAAAGATAACAAACTGAAACTATTTTTCATGAATCAACATGTGAGACACAATCGTGAAGTGGAACCAAATTTATTCAACATTTTATATCTTGTTTAGAGATAAAAAACTGAAAAGTGGGATGGCCCCCTGTTCTCTCAACTCAGCTAAAAACCTCCAGAAGTTCCCCAATGACTTCTGAATGATCCAGTGTTGACCTGAACGACTAACAATGACAGAGTTCACCTGTGTGTCATTTGGTCTCACATTTGCACGTCCTACTTTTCAGTTTTTTATTAGTAAACACAATATAAAATGTCTCACATGTTGTTGATTCTTGAAAAATAATTTCAGTTTGTTATCTTTAAGTTTGAAGCCTGAAATATGGCAAAAGTTTTTTGGGGGCCAATACTTTTGCAAGGCACTGTACCTATTCAAGAATTTGGAATTAAACGTAATTTCCCCACTGGAATTATTAATAGATTTATTTTTTGATTTTTGATTTTTTTAGACACACACACACACACACACACACACACACACACACGCACACAGAGCGTACTGCCATCACTAAAATATACATGTTTTTCATACTTCCACATGTTGCTGACAGTTTTATTCACAGGCTTTCTGCTAAATGCCACACACTTCAAACTCATGCGACCTCCAGTGCAACAGTAGATGTCGCACTGGAGTAAATTAATCCTCATGAAGCTTCGAACCGCATTGAACAGCTTGGGATGAAAGGCTTCAATGCTTCGTGGGGCTTCATCTGCCCATCACTAACTATACATGGACTCATACAGCTTCACAATGCCCGCCCAGCACCATCCATGATTGGCCAACACAAAACCTTTACGTCACCTCGTTGATCTTTGACTACGTTGGGTGAACTTGGTTTATAATACCAATACATTTGTTTTCATATGTTTGGTATGAAGTCTGGTATTATTGTTTTATCAAGAAATTTCCACAGATTCCTATTAATATAATATATACTGTGATTACTGGGGTTCCTGGTCCATTGGCTGAAACACATTTATTAGGTTCCCTCCAACCTGTTCGACAGTGGGGATGGCGTTTGTAAGGTTGCGGGCTTCTCCTTTTGTTTATTTAGGATCCACAAACTGCATCCGTGGAACCTAACAGTGTGCAGTGTCTGTTGGACTGTCTGCTTTGAGATGTTGACATCACCAGACTCACCGGGGTGGACTTGGTGGTGATCCTCGGATTATTTTTCTCCTTCTCCTCCTGCACAGCACAGGTGTCACTGTTTGGCTTTCGATCAAGTCCTCTGACATTTTCCACAGGGAAGCACGTCTCTCATGTTTAACAACACTTTGCACGGTTGCCATTGGAACTTGAAGACATTCAGATATGGCATTATAGCCCTTTCATGACATGCGAGCAGCCACAATGTACAGCCATAGGTCCTCAGTGAGCTCATTTGTCTCAACCATGAAATTCCAAAAATCACTGCAGAATGCTGCTGCTTTTCACCTGTTGAGTTGAATAAACAGCTGTTCCCCGTGAATCAGGGTAATTAGGATGCTTTAGAACAGTGTGGACTATTGGAATGGGGTAAAAACAGATTTTGCCATAGGCCATGAGAGTTTGCAAAAAGTATGAATTAAAAAAAATCAGTTACATATAATGTATACTGTATATATATGAATTTTCACTATTATCATTATTTGTTATTATTTCTGTGCAATGCTTGTATGTTCTTCCCATGTCTACAGGGGTTCTCTCCAGATTTTCTGGGACACACTTAATTGTCTGTAGGTGAGAGTGTGAGCCCGCGTGGGTTTGTCTGTGTGGCCCTGCGATGAGCCGGTAACTCATCCTGGGTTTACGTTTGTGTATTCACATTGATAATGAATGAAATGAATGATTTGTCAGTTGTTGTCACTGTCCTCCTCTGGGGAAATGATGTACCCATACCTGTACAGAGTTGAGAGGTCAATGTGAAAATGATTACAGAAGAGATGTCAAACTCATTTTAACTGAGGGCAACTTTTAAAGGGGGGCTTCGCCTTGCTCAATGGCACCTTGGCAGTGCCCCAGAGGTGAGCTGACACCTCCCACTGTCAGCTCACACTCCGGGTGTTTATTTGGGCAGGAGCAGGGATCAAACCGCTGATCGTCGGAACATTGGACGACCCGCTCTACCGCTGAGCCACTGCCGCCCAAACATGTTTGCTTATTGCTCTGTTATCACATAAATCCTTTTAATTTGAAACCCACTGAGCTGCATCAATCAAGGATCAAACACTCCAAGTGAATGATGACAAATAACATCAAACACAAGTTTGGACATTAACTTTGGTTTTGTTGCAAAAGCTACAAAAAAGGTTGTTTTTGCTCAAAGCACACTTTTGACCATTGTTTTTTTAGACTCTGATCTTCCATGCTCTCGCGGGACACATTACATAATGTGGCGGGCCACATATGGCCCCCGGGCCTTGACTTTGACACATGTGAATTGGAGTATAATGTAAGGTTGAAGGTGTTTTAAGTAGTGAGCTATACATGAGGGGAGGTGGAGAGTGTTCGACTTTGACTGTGAGCCACAGTGGGTTCAGTGGAGACCGTCACCTGCTGAACGCAAACAGCCATCTCTGAAGAGATGAGTTTTCCTTTGAAAGAAGCTGATGTAAGTGTGTTTGTGACTGAGGCCATGTGTTCAGGTACAGTCTGGAGAAATGACCAACACCAACCAGCTGCTGAGGTGAGTCTGGCCATCACCTCTTGAGTACACGCTTGGCTGTTTTCTCTAATAACTCAGATACAGGTGTCTAATGATCTTTCATCCAGTTAAAAGATCAATTAAAAATCCCAAGATCCAAAAACGCAATTCAGATCAAGGAAAAAAAAAACATTGAAGATCAGCTTGTGGAAGTCAAACACTGCTGCGTTGTGTTGAGTGTTGTACGTCTCAGTAGTCATGTTCAAAGGGTAGTCTCCAATTCTCAAACAAGGATCTGAAAAGATAACACAAAACAAGTTTATACATTTTTAAATTATTTTGGGCTACAGACTTGGTGTGTTTCAACAATAGTTTGATTTTGTTTTTTCTCATTATTGGATGGATTGAAGGATACCATCATGGGAATTTACTTTAAACTTGAATCCAGCTACGCACTTAAAAACACCTCTTTAATCACAAAAAGGAGCACATTCCTCCAGAATGTAGCAGAAACATTCATATGTACAATACAATTTACAGTAAAACATACACACACATGATTATAAAGTCAGCAATTCGAGTTCTGGAAAAAGTTGTGCGTTTGAAATTCTTTCTGCAGTATTGCTCAAGCATCGTCGCTGACTCATTTCATTTCATTTATGGCTTGGAAGGGCTGAAACTGCCAGTCACTTAATATTGTCTAGGCAAACACAACTCCAGAGCTCAATATGCCTGAAATATATCCCCCTTCACTACTTTATTATACAGTGCAGGATGAAAATGTGCTTTATTATAAGATATAAAAGAATTGGTGGTGCAGTGGGTACCGCTGCTGCTTCATTACCAGAAGGTCCTGGGGTTAAATCCACGTGAGGACTTTGCTGTGTGAAGATAAACTGTAGGTAGGTGAATTGATGACTATGAATGAGAGGCTTGACTGCCAATTGAATGGCAAAAAAAATAACAACTTGCACAGGGTGTATCCATTTGCCAATAGTTAGTTAGGATAAGTATTTACCATTACACAAGTATTTACCCATATTAATTTGTACAATACATAACTTTAAATGGATCATATTTTACCTGATAATGCATTTGTGCATTGAGGCGGACAGTGTCATCCCCTAATGGTACATGTTGTACTGAGACTGTGTAGTAGTCAGAAAGCACAGACATCTCTGGTGAACCAGAACTACCCAGAGATGTCAAGAAAACATTCTCTGTCAGCACGTGTGAAGAGCTCCAGCATATCAGCGCAGTAATCTCTCCCACTAAAGGTTAGCTTTGCATTATAATTGCAGCTGACATTTCCCACTTAAGCCACACAAGGTGGAAGCAGCAGTGTGCTGACAGAGTCGTTTGTCTCTTTAACAACACTCTCAATTAATTCCACTTGTGTGTGTCAAATCAGTTTCATGTTTAAATGTCTTTTAGAAATTAGATCAGAACCGGTGTTTTCTGCTATATAGTATTAATATTATGGCAGCAACTTCATTTTACCGTATTTGACAAGCCCTTTCAGCATTTGTTTTGACTGATGGACACGATGGACATCTACTCATCTTCTGTGTTGGTGTGATGTCATTCTGTCCCATGCTTATCACCATTGTATCAGCAGGTTTTCTCATTAGCAACCACACCTATGACATATTGTTCGCACGACGTTTTGAATCTCATCCATTGCTTTGTGTAAAAGCAGCTGGACTAAACACTAATATTGTTTTCCACTATTTTATCCCCATCTGCCATCTGCTTTTGTTCTTCTGCCATGAGACATATTTTGCATTTCGCATCACTGACAATTTTGTCTCTAATGGTGCTTACATTTTTCAAAGAGTATCTCTTTATGTTAACAGTGCTGATCATTGTCATAAAGCCAGACACCACAAAGCTTTGGGCACAATTAGAAAGAGGAAAACAGAGAGCCCCTTAACTTGGAAGGGGTGATTTTCCAACCAAAAAATTTGCTCAAAGCCCTGAATAACACCTCTCTTAAAAAACACGTACGTATCCACTAGCCCAAATAATCCATGAACCTCGGACTGACGACCGCAGCCACAGCTCCTGCCCAGGAATATGCTATTAAGGAAGCTTTCAGAGGAAAGTCTAAATGTGGAATGAAAGAGCCAGTAAATGGATTCTTCATGAGGTGTATTTTATTCATACGATGAGGATGGGAGAAAATGAACTGAGTAATAGGTTTATATCACAACTTTATCACAACTCTTCATGTGGCGATTAATTGTCTACTTGAATTTTTGACTAAAAGAACACAATTAGCATCAAGTTACCAATACGACAATGAGAAAACTGAGCAAATCAGATAGGTAGAGAGATATTGACAATATTTTGTGTGCAGGCAGCAACCACGGCTGGAAAAAAAGGATGGGACCAGAGAGAAAAGAAAGAAGAGCACAGTGCAGTTCAACACTAACAATAAAACAAAGTAGAAAATAGAGGAGAGATTAAAATAACACCAGACATCAAGCTGCACGTCAGATAGTAGGAATTAGCTAAATAATATATTCTGTTGAACAGACTCAATAAAAAAAAATAAATGCATGCAAAACATCTCCTCCCCCTCAGCCCGGTTCCATCACAGTAAAATTGTCAATCTGTGGGACGTTTTGTGCCTGTGTGTGTTTTGTTCAGCAGTATTTTTGCAGAGTTCCAGGTATTCCTTTCCATTTCTAACTATTTCTCTGTGTCTCTTCTCTTTCCATCAATTTTTGCCTCTCCTACTGAGTCTTTCCTCGACCTTATCGTATCCTACAATGACACATAACTCAGAAGCACACCTGCGATCCGTGACAGCTGAGCCCCTGGCTTGGTGCAGTGCTGTCACTCAGCTAGCTAACTGCCATTAAACAGCATGACCCTGCCGCCCCATTAGGCTTGAGTCAGATGGGAGTGTCAAACCATTCCCCCGTGTGCCTCACTGTTGGCCACTGCTATGCACATGTGGACATTGTAGAATCTGACTTGAATTGCACAGGACTATTAGATCATCAGAGAGACAGCTGTTCAGAAGACAAAAGTGATTTGTTAATACACTTTAAACAAAAAGATGCATTAACCTGGAGTTCTTGTTGTTTCACTGGAATCCCATCCATGGGATCAAACATGCCTTGAATCAACTACAAAACTCTTTTCTTGGTACTTAGTTAAAGCAGAGGAAACTGTTTAATGCTTCAAAATTCACAATGAGTCTGACAGGAAAAAAAACAACAACTATTCATATCTGCTGACAGATGGACAATTGAACGACAGACAAAAAGAGCATGAATATAGAAAGACTGGATGAATTAGCCAAGACTTAATGTTCTCAAGTAAATCCACCTCACTACTAATTGTTTGGTAATTCCCAGTGAATATACATTAATAAATGTGCCTTATATGCACACGTGGCCATATATGAATGTATAACAAATCCTCAACCTCTTCATACTGGCTGAAACACACAGTTCATCTGTGCCTGAGAAGACATTTACAGGCCTTATTAAGTTGAATGCAGTTGTGTTCAGTCCTGAGTCCAAATTAAATTATTTTGAAATCATCTTCCCATGATGTGCTGGTGATGTGTCTGGGGTGTACCCTGCCTCTCACCTATAGCCTGCTAAGAGAGGTTTCAGGAACACCTGTGACCCTCAATACGGAAAAGCGACTGGAGACGAGACATTATGGTCGTCTTGTCTTCAAGAAAATGGATGGATGGATGAAATTACCTGAATATAAACATTGCATTGCACATTACAAGTATACTTATATCATTCAGAAAGACTCTGTTGTTACTGACACCTTCCAGTGCACATTTCTTTATTGGCTTAAATTTATATGATTTTGATATAAGTGTTTCAAACCAGTGAAGGTGTCATAAATAGTTGAAACTGGAGCTTCTGGTACTCCGCAGGACTCTGATGCCTCAAAAACCTCGAGATATTGTGTTTGGAAGTATGGAAATATCTGTAGGATTATAAATAAAGATTAAAACAGATATTTATGGTAAGACTTGATGAAAAAATAACACAACTGTATTATTCGGTATATTTTGACTCAGAGATTTCGAGAACATTTAGCCTTATAACCAGGCTGGAGATTCAGAGAAAGCTATGCAGTAGATTCAAATGTCTCCTAGCAACCCCATCTGGTGACATCATGAAGGTTGACTGAACAGACTGAAGTCACAAAGGTTCTGGAAAATGCATTTGAGCATAATTGGTTTCCTTGCAAATTGAAAGGAATATGTTTGACCAAGGAACTATTTATTTAATGTTTTTGCAAAGCTGGATAGGAACGACAAGACAGAACTAAGATTAAGAACTGAGAGACCTAAAGATTAGAAAGTTATTTTGATTAACCTTTTATCTGTGTAAACAAACATTAATTACATTTAACAAAAATAATCTGTCCAGATTCATATTTTATGTGCAAAGATATTTGCATATATAATATGGATGCAGACATGGACAGTCAATTCATGAGCAGACAAAACATGAACCCCTCAGCACTGTCCAGTAAGCAGTAAGACATGGTTCGGATACATCAAATGTTTAGTGGCACAGTAAAGGACGTTCAGTATGTTTGCTAAAGAACATCAGCTCCTCTGAGAGCTGCCGCATTATCGTGATGGGGGAGTTTGAGTTCCTGAATGGTCCCAGGGGCTATGTTGTCAGGGGCTTTATGCTCCTGCTGGGGTCTCCCTTGGCAAACAGGTCCTGGATGACGGGCCAGACGAAGAGCAGCACAAAAACCCCTATGGCAAGAAAAACATAAAGGACTGTGACGTCGCCCGGTATGGCACAGCCGGGTTTGGGCTTGTATGCAAGCACTTGGTGGCCGGGCATACAGCCCGAAAGGACGACGTGGGGCCAACCTCCGGTGGACTCACCAGCCGCCAAGGAAACCGTAGGGGACGGGTGCAGTGTGGATTGGGTGGCAGTCGTCAACATGGGGCTTGATGACCCAATCCTCAGACAGAGTCTAGCACGAGGGACATGGAATGTCACCTCGCTGGGGGGAAAGGAGCCTCCCTTGTGAGGGAGGTTGAGAGGTACCGACTAGATTTAGCCGAGCTCACTTCCACCCACAGCCTCAGCTCTGGAACCAAAACCCTTGAGAGGGGCTGGACACTCCACTTTTCTGGTGTTGCCCAAGGTGAGAGGCTGGTGTGGGCTTGCTTGTAGCCCCACAGCTCAGCCTTCATATGTTGGAGTTACCCCGGTGAACGAGAGGGCCTTTGGGTTGGGGACAGGTGTCTCACTGTTGTTTCAGCCTACGGGCCAAATGGCAGTGCGGAACACCTGGCCTTCCTGGAGTTCCCTGGGAGGAGTACTGAATAGTGCTCCGACTGGGGACTCCATTGTTCACCTTGGGGACTTCATCGCTCACGTGGGCAATGACAGTGAGACCTGGAAAGGGGTGATTGGGATGACCGGCCCTGGATTAGCAGACCAGGGCGGTGGTTCCTCTTTTCAAAAAGGGGGACCTGGAGGGTATGTTCAAACTATAGGGGGAGCACACTCCTCAGCCTCCTGGGGAAAGTCTATTCCAGGGTACTGGAAAGAAAAATTAGACCTATGGTCAAACTGCGGATTCAGGAGGAACAATGAGGTCTTTGTCCCGGTCGTGGAACACTGGATCAGCTCTACCCTCTCCATCGAGTGCTCGAGGGGTCATGGGAGTTTGCCCAACCAGTCCACATGTGTTTTGTGGATCTGGCATTCAATCATGTCCTTCGTGGTATCTTGTGGGGAGTGATTTGGGAATATGGGGTTTGGGGCCCTTTGCTGAGTGCTGTCCGGTCCCTGTATGACGGAAGCCAGAGCTTGGTTCGCATTGCCGGCAGTAAGTCAGACCTGTTGGGGGACCAAAGGATTTTCTCTCTGCTTTTTGCGGGCGATGTTGTCCTGTTGGCCTCATCAAACCTGGACCTTCAGCGTGCACTGGGACAGTTTGCAGCTAAGTGTCATGAGGATCAGCACCTTTAAATTGAAGGCCATGGTTCTCTACCAGAAAAGGGTGGTGTACCCTCTTCAGGTCGGTGGAGAGTCTTTACCCCAAGTGGAGGAGTTTAAGTATCTTGGGGTCTTGTTCATGAGTGAGGGAAGGATGGAACGTGAGATTGACAGACGGATCGGTGCAGCTTCTGCAGTGATGCGGTTGCTGTAGGTCTATGGTGGTGAAGAAGGAGCTGAGTTGCAACACAAAGCTCTGGATTTACCGGTCAATCTACGTTCCTACTCTCACCTATGGTCATGAGCTTTGGGTCATGACCGGAAGGACACAGGGGAGAACATGCAAACTGCACAGAACAGGACTCGAACCCAGAACTGTTTGGCCGTGAGGTGACAGTGCTACCCACTGTGCTGCCTAAAAATTATGCAACACTGATTTTTTTAGATAATTGGGCTATGAACCACAGGGTTTATTGTTTAGCCATTATTTATTTTTAATGCTGTGAGCATTTAGTGACTTTAGTTTGTGGAGAGGATTTGATTTGTCTAGGCTTGAACTAATTAAAGAGAAAGAGATGAAGGTTGATTCACTGCTTACAATCTGAATTTCCCTGAATTTCTATTTTTAAAATAATTAAATAAAAATTTTGGAAACTTTTGCATTACCATTATCCTTTTAAGCAGTTGCACATATTGAATAAAGGTTTGCAATATATGCTGCTCCATCCTTTGAAGAACAATGTTCACCCAAAGGATTCAGCTAAATTAACCTCCAAATCTTGTCTTGATTGATGCAAGTTACACTTGATAAATAAAGTAAATCACAGAATATCACTATTTAGGCTAATCAAAGCCACATAAATTAATATCCTAGCCAGCGGATTGGGTACTTAGAGCCACAATGTGTAACCAGTCTTTTCTCTCTCAACGGACCAGATGATCTGTGGTAAAGGTAGAGAAAACAATTTGTTTGGAGTGAGATTATACAGATTAAAAGCAGCTGGGCATTTTTAAAAACCTCAACGCTTCTAATTCTGATATCTCTAGGTTCAGGGAAGGGTCTTTGCTGTTAGATATGAGCTCCCAATTCTCTAAAGGATTTTCTCTCCTGTTTTTCTTCATCTAAAAATGTTCACCTGAGGCAGCTGTTCAGATTTTTAGTTAGCTGACCCCCTTTAAGCCCACATTAGCCAAGCTTACCTGGCTCTGCAGAGCAGCAGATCCTGTGGAGCATGTCTAAATGGCGTGGGGGGGGGGGGGTGAGGTGGTTGGAAGACAGTCTAAAAATAATGCTTGCTAGCTGGAACTTCCCCTTTAACAACACTTTTAAAAGTCATCCAGGGGAAAATTGAAAGTGGGAAGGGGTGGCACTTGCTGCACAGAATGGTGGCAGTTATCAGTTGGGCATTTGTTGACAGAGAGGGATTGAGGTTTTCTATTGTCAGAGCATCAAGGTTGTTTTGTACCTGTCTGAGCCCACTGATAGCCATCGATACCCTCACTAGACTGTCAATGCTGCTACCTTGCCTCTGGTGCTATCTGACACACACACACATGCACACACTCCCTCAAATGCAATGAGATATGCACACTCACACACACACACACACGCACACACACACACACACACACACACACACACACACACACACACACACACTGAAGGAATGGAAGGGAGAGGCTGCTGAAAGACGTCATAAAGTAGGAAATGATACACGTGTTCAGCTCCGCCCAAGACTTTAAATCATTGATAATTGGTGATGATGATGATGAACACAATATATCTTTGAATTTATATTTTTATTTTGTTCCAATATCCTTTTACAAATGCTATATTGCTGCATGTTCTGATATTTTCACTATGCCTGTCTTCCCCCTTCAGACAAGTTCTCTAAGCCTAACGCTGCTCCTCCATTGGCCATAACTATGACCTTTTATAATGTGTTGGGTTCCCAGGGGTTTGCCAAACGGTTCATGTCAGTGACAGAGCCCATGAAAACTGTTCCATTAATAATGAGTATTACCACTTGTTCACAGTTATAGAGTAGTAAACACTGAGCCAAGGAGGGTAAAATGTCTTTACTGACTAGGGAACAGCAAAGTTTAATCACGTATTTGTAAAAAGTCTCTCCGCTCTGATGCTGTTCACCCACAATGGTCATCCAGAGGCCATGACTGTAGAGAAAGAGGGATGAAGACAACAACAGCCACAACCAGATCTGCATTTCAGACATGCTGTGGAGATGCATACGCTGTAACCACCAGGGCAGCGAACAATGACACATTTCAGCAGCAGAGTAGATGAGCTTCAGCCCACAGGGTCGTCTCTTTTGGAGCGAGACCAGATGACCTTTTGTGCACAACTCTGTGGTTACCATGGATGTTGAAGCATCATGCACTAATACTGACCGCTGCTGGCCTGATAGCAGGCAGTCACAGTCCCCGGCAAGACTTAGTCACAAAACTTACTGAGTGGGTATTGAATAACAACAACAATAAATAATAATAATAATAATAATAATAATAATGACAATAATAATAATAATAATAATAATAATGACAATAATAATAATAATAATAATAACATAGGAGGATTAGCATTAGGGCTGGCTTTGACTCCACAATGTCTGCCTCTATTTAGGCTTATTTAAGGAGCCTGAAAGTCTTCACTCCTGAAGTCAGTCACTTTAGTGACATCATTAGAATGTATTGCATTCTAATGATGTTTATTAATGATGTTTGTCTTCTTTGCAAGGGTATTTAAAATGATTTGATGGATATGTTATCTAAAACTAATAACATAAAATCATCCATTGAATACTCAAAAGTGTGGATCTGCATCCTTGACCTTATCATTTATAAAAGAGCTGACAATAAATTATGTACTAAACTGTTTAGAAAGTAAAATGGTAATTCTTTGTGGCAGTATGAGTCACCCCAACCTCCTCAGAAAGATCACTGTCCATACAGCTCAGACTGTACGTTATCAGATGTTTTACACAGAATCAAATCAACAAAGACATTTTAACTCCATCACTAGTTAAATGTTAGTAACCATGTAACATGCTACTGTAGTGCTGACATCCTGCCTGTGCCTTGTGCTGTTCACATATCTGTATATACCCAGGAAAGCTTTTTTTAGAGCAAGCGTTTCCCTAAATCCTTGAGCTTTAAGTTCCTTTCACATGCACTGGATTTCTAATGCTCACTAACCACACAGTCACACAGTGTAAACACATCCACAGTGTGGTAGCACTCATTTTCTCCTGCCTTTGAGGATAACAACACCCCTCCACACATTTCTATCCATTCATGGACTAAATCATTCATAGGCAACTTCTTTTAACATAAGTTTCCAGCACAACGTCAACGGGGAAAAGCCATTTTAACAATTAAGTACTCTGTGTTATCTATTTTATAAACTATTTCCCATGCTCATTCGTTCTTTCCCATAAATAACTTCTAAAGAAAAGTTTGCTTTTTTCTGAGAATATTGAAATTTTCAAGGCTTTGTAAAGCACTAAATACGTAAACCTCATGAGCATTCTCTGTGGGTTTTAATGAATACGACTATATTTGAGCATCAAGTCTCGTTTGCTGGAGTCCTGCTCTCTGTCAGCTCAGGAAATGGTCTCAACAACAACTCATTAAGCATTTTGCAGAGGAGACACGTCTCTGTAACAACGTGAGTAGAACAGTCTCATGAATCTCATTTCTTCTCTGTCACGAGCTGCCACTGCTTCAATCAGGACTATCATGACTCTCATCCCGGCTCCTCTCATCTTGTCTGGGTGTTCTTACTGAAAGATCTTCTTTCTTTTTTTTTTATTGTACAGCAGTCATTCACCAACCTGTGCAGCGAGTGAACCAAAGTGCTGCTCTCAACTGAATGAAACAACTTGGTGTGAGAACAAGGGAGCGTTCTATAGCAACGGTATCACAGCACCAGGTAAAGAATTAGCTACAGCGCTTATCCTCAGTATGGACTATTAATTGCTGGATGTGAATTATTGGCAAAGAATTGGAGGCCTTTCCTCTTCAGAGTGAGATTGGTCACATGGATCCTCTTGACTGAACCCATCTCAAGGACTGTTGATAGAGACTTTTCTTTACACAGAAGACCAGCTCAAAATGTTATTTTTATAGATTAGCACTTCTAAAGCCCTTCACATGGAGTGGTTGCATTTTTCCATGTGAAACAGAAGCTACCTGATTAACCATTACATGTTTACGATGGGCCTCCCTTTAGAATCACATCCCTGCTCTGATGTGTCGCCTTAATCAGCCTTTAATTGTCATCTTGGTTTGATTAAATTCTGCCATCATGAGAAATCTGCCTACAGAATGACAGTATCCATATATTTATTTGTTCCATCTCTCTGTGTTTACATGTTCCTATACGTGGCCTCTCTGTACGTCTAATTCAGAAGCGATGGTAGAGCTGGATTTTCTGATGCCACACAGAGAGATGGGATGGATGGGAGAGAACAGAGAGACTTCTTTCAATGCATATAAGTTTAGTTGTAATGTTGTCTTGATGGAATCCCATCGTGAAGGCAAAATAACTCCAGCTAGATCCTTTCTGCTAGGATAAGGCCCTTTGTGCTCAGAAGCATCAGCCAAACTCCGTTCCTCTTATGTCTGCCAGCTATGTTTGAAAAATGAAAGTGAAACGTATGTAAAGACGTTTCCATATAGGCTGTTTATTCAGTGACATGTTTGTTTGCTTTGTGTTGTGCTTTGATGGGATTAGACCACAGAGAATAAACATGGAATGGATCAGATATTGGCTTTTTCTTTTAAATCTTCTCTTTTCCTTTTCTCTTGTTTGATACTTGTTGCAGGAAACATCAGCGACTCACAATTGTGAAACCAAAAAATAACGTCTGCTTTAGCATAAACACAGTTGTAAACTACAGATGGATTAACTGGTGAGTCGCTGGTGCACAGAGAGAGGATGCTGTTGAGTTACTGTAGCTGTGGATAGCTGGTCAATCCTACAGTACATCAATGAGGGTGTGATAGTATGCCCCTATAGCTCCAACCATACAATACCATGCATTCAGTCTGACATGTGTGACTGTGGCAGTGGGGCAAATAAATTGCTGCAGCGCTAATAAGGAAAAAATGAATCCAATGTAGGGCAGCACCCAGCAGCTGTTATGTAACGCCTCTTGAATCATGGGGGGTAGTTGGTAGATCCTAAACCTTCATTCAAGGGATTCAAACTGGTGGTGTGTACGTAGTTCTTCCATCACAGGCTCGTCTGCATGGTCCTGGCAAAGACACAGGAGGTCAAAGGTCAGCCTCTCTGTGGAGAACACACGCCCCCTCAGTGTGTTGATTTAAAGGAGTAGTTACAGGAGAGCTCGACTTCATCAGTTCTCTCTCATCCGTGTTCCGCTGGAGCTCTCGAAGCGCCGCAGCCTCTGATTGATGGACTCACATCTCATGCTTCACAGAGTGGGCCTGTGATTTACAGCCTGTGTTTGCTCCATGGTGCTTCAGTGGAGGGGGGTCGTGGTGCTGTACCCCACTCAGCTCTGACAGCTGGGCCTCATGCGCAGCAGGACGAGACGTGTTGCTGCATTTCTTTAAAAATCTTGCCTTGCCATTTGACATGTTTGTGATGAAGGTTGAGTGTCAACTGGAGCCCTGGAGCAAACCATTAATCAATGGAATCATTTATCATTCACTGTGTGAGTTATAATTCCTTCGTGTCAATCACACTCTTCTGCTTCGAGTGCAAACAACTGGTTTTATTTCCCAGTTCATTGTTTTTTTCGTTTCTTTTCTCTTTTCTTAGTTTCACAAGTCAGCAGTACCCGATAATTAAAGACGCTGGAACCAGCCTTTAACAATAGAATAATAAAACCTGTTGGTGCTAAACATGACTACAATTCACAGTAAGAATCATATTAACAATAGTTCTAACAAGATTATTAACTGAGTATAACTGTGTCAGATTAGCTTTCCTTAAAGCTGTTATATACTCACTCATCTACGCCACATAATGAGTCTGTACTGTTAGACTGCATCATTACCTTAAAAGTGAGGGATGTTCTTGTCAATCATATTTAATATTATATTATTCAAAATACATTTAAGGTGTGGGCCCGTGTGACCCGGTTAATGCTGTATATCAGGGGTGTCAAACTCACTTTCACTGAGGGCCACATCAGCATAATGACTGTCCTCAAAGGGCCAGATGTAACTAATAAATGTAACTAAATGTAATGCAAAATAAATGTAACTATTCCTTAATGTTAAATAACCCTGAATTTATGACTTATTCAAGTTTATGCTCTCGCGGGCTATATAAAATAATGTGGCGGGCCACATGTGGCCCCCGGGCCTTGAGTTTGACACCAGTGCTGTATATAAATCTAAGACGTGGTTGATGCAGGTTTAGACGTGTGCTTTTCCAGACTGTCACACTGGTTGCACTCCTTCAATTCCCCATTACAGCTATTTTGATGCAATTATTTCACCTTGTCACTGGGAATGGAAGGAGTAGCAGAGCATGATGGGAAAGTTTGTGACCCACATGAATGGGACATGATGCCGGTGCGCCGTGATGTAATGCAGACAGAATCACGGTCGCGTTGTTCGGTTCAGCCTCCTGAAGGGACGCCAGTTTAATGATGCGTCTTCTTTATGAGTGTGTGTGTTAAACGTCTTACACACATCCTGTCTTCAATCCATCTGGACCTGTGCAGCATTTAAGGCTTGTCCAGTCAGGCCTGGTTTCAGGTGTGTGTATCCCCTCGTACACCCTTTGCCTTGGTGCCTCATTCCTGATCATTGTCCTTTCACCCAAACACATTTCCCTTTAATGCATTTTTCTTTACCTTAATACATTTATTTTCCCTTGGCAGGCTGAGGCATGGGCTGTTTGAGCTCCTCGTATTGATTGTTGTGGGGAGTTTGATGCCCAGAGAGTTGCTGTTCTCCTCTTCTCTCCTCTCTCCTCCACCCCGGGGGAGTTTTAAATGGAAACACATTACTATGAATCACACAGCAGGGACCTCCATGATTGATAGCATTGCTTACCATTTACTAGTCACTGTCTGGAGATAAGCCCTGAATTTATGGAGTATTGAAAATCCTTGCCGCAGCTACATGTGGATTAGAGTGAGGAACGGCTCTCCCCCCACTGGCACTGGAGTCACCCGGTTAACAGCTTAAGTGGAACGAGAGGATCCACTTTTTACTGTTTATTAAAATAATATTTAGTTTTATTTTGTCTGGTGTGTTTCTGTAAATGAAAAAAAGGAAAAGCCAGGAAAACGGTGTGTGTGTGTGTGTGTGTGTGTGTGTGTGTGTGTGTGTGTGTGTGTGTGTGTTCATGGTGAGTGGTCCTTTGCTTTTACTCTGAGGGCCTCTGAAGCGTTTACTGTGACGCCGCTGCGCCTTCACTCATCGCCCTGTTGCAAATCAGTTAAGGTAAACGGAATAAGGACACACCGCTCTCTGGGCTTTTATTTTGTAGAAATTTAACACTATTGCATCATCAGAGAATGGTGAGTTGTTTTGCCTTAAAGCATGTCACAGACCTACGGTCATGAACTTCAACAGAAGCACACAGTTTTTACAGCCCACCTGCAGCTATTGGACTCACATTTTTTGCCCCTTGCTGCTACTCCAAGACCCACGGCTTTGTACCTCAGAACCAAATGTAAAGCAATCTGGTATCCTGCTTGCCCGTCTCAGGGGCTTCTGACATATATCAGCCCCTTTTTAACTGGTTGTGTCTAGAATATCTTTTGAGGGAGGAGGCTCAGCTGGTAGAGCAGTCGTCCAGTGATCGTAGACTTGGCAGGTCCAATCCCTCTCCCCCAGCTGACACTCCACCCTCCAAACCTCCAGCGAGGGACTCGCTGGCGTGCGAAAAGACTAGTTTAAAAACTACAGGTATTGGTTTGCACTTACAAAAAATCCTTGCTAAATATTTCTTTTTTGGAAAAATGAGTACAGATGAAATCCGTAGCAGTGCACACAGCTGTTGGTTAACACTGAGCATTAGTGAAAACAAGCTACATCTCTGGCCTGACTGTTGTCCAAAGTAAAGTTATAATCCTGTCAGTTTACTTCCTCAAAAGGGTCACATGTTTGTCTGTTAACATAAAACAAATAACTGGACTTTCACAACTGTTTGGTCGGAGGATTACACATGACGTTTGAAGTGGACTTGGGTAAGGGGGCAGATTTATAGTCATTCAGTGGTACTCTACACACCACTGAATGTTCTATTTTCAGTTAATAACTTGACTAGTTGTCAGGTTCTAGTACTTCATAACCCAATTACAGAACTCTGTCTAGAGACCATCTAGAACAGGACAATTTATTCCAGCTCAGATCCATGGTGCAGATCTTAGTTTTTTTTATAGATCAGAGGCAGCTCAGAGCACATGTTAGAGGTTCTGGAGATAAAGTCAGAGAGGCCAGACTGAGATGGTTTGGACATGTCCAGAGGAGAGATAGTGAATATATTGGTAGAAGGATGCTGAGTTTTGAACTGCCAGGCAGGAGGCCTAGAGGAAGACCAAAGAGGAGGTTTATGGATGTAGTGAAAGAGGACATGAAGGTAGTTGGTGTGAGAGAAGAGGATGCAGAAGACAGGGTTAGATGGAGGCAACTGTTTCGCAGAGCAACCCCTGAAGGGAAAAGCAAAAAGGAGAAGAAGAAGAAGAAGAAGAGGCAGCTCACAGATTCCACACCTCTGCAGGACGTAGACAGAGGCTTGCTGTCCACCAGGTTTGGTAAATTGCTGGCAATTTAAACTTCATCCTGGAAAGAGTTTGACTTGATGACATTTCAGAGCCACTTCTTCCCATGCTTGGTTTATCCAGCTCTATTGCATTCTATGCAGTGGTGTGTTGCTCAGACCCCAACCTGCTGGGCAGGTAGCCAAGGGGGATGAGTAATCAAAGTCTGCCATGGCAGCAGCCTACACCACCTGAGCTATTTCAACCTGTTAATATCCTGCGTCGCTATGACTGAACATTTGATTTACATGTGTTGATATTCATGAAGTCATTTTACATCCACGTGGTGCTGGGGTCCTTTTCTGTAGCGTCGCGCCTTATTATAAAACGTGACTTAATTCTCCTTGACACAAAGCCAATTCAGGGAGTGATTGTTTCACAGGTTCAACCTCTCAGTAGGCCGCATGAGAGCAATGGGGTGGTGGAGGTTGGGGTAGTAGAGGGGTGGGTATTAGGATTTGAAAGACCATTGCTGAGAAGGAAATAGATGTCAGCCCATGTGGAGGCAGGGGAGGACGCAAGATAGCCCATCACTTCTGCTCCCTGAGAGACTTATTACAGAGGCAGGCTAGGGCCAGAGCTGGTAATTAATTTGGAGAGAGCTGATATTGGTTTTGATGCACCAGAGACTGACAAGAAGCTGCCTGGTGCACACACCTTCATCATGGTATTGTGTGCGTGCATGTATGTGTAAAGAAACAAGAAAAGGTTTAAGAGGAAAATCAGGAAGAGGAAGACGAGGGGCAGAACTGAAGGAAGGGGACTGGCAGAAGCGTCAGTGCTGGCTGCAAACGTCAAATCTCATGGACCAAGATTGCCCACAAGCGATGCATATTTATGCCTCTACAGCCTCCTCTCTCATTTGCAGCTACTGTTCTCATCTCTCGTCTTCCTCATTTTGTCTCAGTCGTCCCCCTTAGCCTCTTGTTCCTCTCTTCCTTTTGTCATGTGCGTCATGAGAGACAGATTTTTTAATTACACTCCTCTCTGAATGACTAAATTTTAATGGTCACTTTTCCATCAGCTAATCCTGAACAACTTCACAGCAGCACATCAGTGTGCTAAACAATCGGATCATATGAGGACAGAATTGTACCCAGACTCATACAAATACAGTGATGGCTAAGAACAAACCATAACCTATGACGAAGTATTTTGAAAAAAAAAAGATCTGGACATTGTTTTTAATAACTAAAAGAGGGAGACGATTCCCTTATATAATTATGACTGGAATGACTGTGGATATGGAGACAGAGTTGATTGTCTACTGATTATTGATTGGCATGATGAAGCCTCAATTGCTCCCCTTGGGCAGCAGATACTGAAAGGTAGACGGGCAGCATTTGCAAGAGGGGATTTGTTTGTGAAATTTAGGACCACGGGTCATTTTGGAGCAATACATTTAGAATAATGTGTAGTTGGACGTCCAAGGGCTGTGTGACATTAATTAAAAAGAGTTCAATATTAGGCCTTTTAAAAAAATAAGCCTGTCTGCAAAGATATACTTTAAAACACAAACAAGTCACTAAGAGGAAAAAAAATCTAAAGGTTTATTGTGAATAAAATACACCTTGACTCCTCACATCTTTTCTGCTTTATGCTGCATTTTTTCTCAGCAGTGCTTCATCCTGTGATTTGTGTTTACAGACCCGCAAGAAACTTCCCCCACTGGGTTACAGTATGACCACAAAGCTTTATTTTTCATCATCGGTATCATTATACAACAAAATCCCAAGGTATTAGTGTAGGTTAGTCCTGAGTTGCTAGATGTTGGAGTTAACCCACACAGACACAGTGAGAACATGCAAACTCCACATGGAAAAAACAGGTCTGCTGGGAACTGAACCCTTGATCTTCACGCTACAAGGTAACAATGCTACCTACTGTATAACTGCATCCATTGGCCAAGTTTGAGCCGTCTCAAATCTTGTTTTATGATTGAATCCAGACACAAATACTGGAGTCACAAATCCCACTGACGTCTGTCTTTAGAGGTTGGCCCTTCACAAGTCCAGAGGGAGGTGGTAATAAAGCCTGGTTTGGTCGCTACCACAAGCAAAGAGATGAAGAACTTCTGCATGTCAGCAGTTCTGTTGCGACAGGGAACACAGTTGGGTTATATGAACATAAGAAGTGTAGTAATGAGACACAAGTCAGACAAAAGGTTTTTAGGTTGTGTCATCATTCTCCTGCCTCTGAAGTGCCATCTGTATGAAATGAGTAAGCCAGCTGGTTTTATGCGTGACCGACAAACCGCTACTAGCGGTTACCAGCTGAATCACTTCTGTTTTTTCTGGCTCTGAAGAAAAATGTGTTTTGTACCATCCCAGTGTACAAAGATGGACACTTTTTGTCTTTTTTACAGACCTGGTATTGCTGCTCAATCCTACTGCATTCAGTAAACTACACACACAATAAAATGAATTATATATTAGAGTGTTTTTCAGACATCAACAACTTCATCTAACTCATTTTGATTGATACATTTATTATTTAGTTTGGGAATGGAAGTTTTCCCTTTTCCTTTTCATTGAAAATCAGCCTCTCAACTTATGTTGATGTCAACTCTTTACAGTAGGAACATTCAATATCTATCAAAACCCTTTACAAACTGCATTTGAATACATTGGAGCTTGGAATGTTTCAGTGACATGTTTTATACATCTGAGATGCTGTCACATGTCACAACACAGGCAGAATTCTCTTATAATAGCCATCAATCAAGACATCAGAGTTTCATCATGGATTTCGGAGAAGAGAAAACTCCTTATTTATTTTTTCTTTAAGATTCAGACATTTCTCTAATGGTGGTCATGATGATGAACATTAAACATGCATTAAATTCAATTACATTTTTAACGTTTTTTGTATTTTTAAACAAGGCCATAACTGGGTTGAACAGCATACATCGTTACTTAATACAGATGTAGATATAACTAATCGGATATTTTACATATTCGATGGTTGGTAAAACTGTTCATTTATCTGCTCATTCATACATACATTCAGAACAGGTCAGTAAGACATCATGATGAAGAGGAGTAAGGAAACAAAATGAATGCATATTATTAATGTTTATAAAAAATAATAAAAAACTATCTGTCAAAGCCTGCTTGCTGAGAGGCGTTCAACTGTGTCAGTTCTACGACTGCATTCAGAGGGAATCTGGGGACACTGAATCCAAATTAATCATTTTTGAATCGTGGCTTGTCAAGGTGGTTACATGGAGCTGGATGTGGATACCTGGCATGGTGGCGAGCCCAGAAGTAGGGGGAGCTGTCAAGCTGCAGAACAAGCCCCACCAGGCATGGTTATCCTGTGGAACTCTGGAGGCAACCAACAGGTTGTGGCCAGCCAAGCAGAGTGCAGCTTTGCCAGTTGAAAAAGTATAAACTGTGGAAAGAGTTTGGTGCGGCCCTTGAGTATGATTTTTTTAATTAACTTTGAAGAAATTCTGACAGTAAATCCAATCTGAAGGGGAAGGAAAGTTTAGCTCACACTGTGTACAGTGTGGATAGAGAGCTACTGACTTTGAATGAAAACAGTACGCAAGGATGTCCTCAGTCCCACTGATGTGACCTCTGTGGTAGACAGGGATGTGGTACAGGGTTAGGGAGGGAGGAAGGAGTAAGACTTGTCATGGGACCTTGGTTTACAGTGCTACCAAGAAAGCAAGACTTGTTCCTGGTGAGGAATATGATTATAACAGGACTTCAACACAGATACTTTTCATAATGCTGACGGTGACAGTGTAGTGAGGGGCTGGGGTTGTGTGGTGTCCACGCATTAGTTTCTCTGTTTTTGGTGATGATGTGGTCCTGCTGGCTTCTTCATACCATGACCTCTGTCTGTCATTGGGATGGTTTGCTGTTGAAGTGAAGTTGCTGGGTTGAGAATCATCACCTCCAAATCTGGATTTCTGTACAGGTGAGAGATAAGTAAGATACGCATTGTGGGGTCCTGCTGTTGAATGGAGTGGGAGACTGATAGATGGATTGGGGTAATATCTACGGTGGTGCAGATGCTGTACTGGTCTGTTGTGATGAAAAAGGAGCTAAACCATGAATAACGCTCCTGATTTACCCATCACTCTTATTTCCTACCCTCAAGTATGATTAGGAACTTTGGTTAATGACAAAAACAGTAAGATTTTGAATATAAGCAGCTGAAATGGTCTTCCTCCATAAGATGTCTTGGATCAGTCTAAGAGACAGAGGAAGCATTAAAGGAGGAGCTGATGCTCTTCCTCAATATCAGAAGTCAACTGAGGTAGTTTGGGTACTTGGTTAGGATGCTCCTCAGACGCATGCCTGGGGAGGTATTCTGAGCATGTCCCACTAGAGGGAGACCCAGAATAGACCGAAAACGTGATGGAGGAGTTGTATCTTATACTTGGCTTCACAATGTGTTGGTGTACCCTCTGAAGGTACACTGTCCACTGAGAAGCTCAAGGTTGACTGGGGTGACATTTGGGCAGCTATAGGCTGATAGTGCTCCAGTGACCAAGAGGAATAGAAGAAAATAAAATAAAGAATGAATCAACCATGCTAAGTTTCCTTTAGACTCAGAATGAGCAATCGAACAAACACCCATTTCATATGTTAATAGAACATGGTATGTAGATGAGAAAATGGTTTTAATCTACAAACAGTGAAGTCCCAGATCATCAGATGCTGTGAGTTGTTACCCGCTACGCCCCCAAGTGATGTCTAGAAGGAAAAGAGGTTCAAGTTCAAAAGTAGCTAAAAATGTCCGACTCGTGATTCCTGATGGTAGGCAGTAGTTTCAAACATTGGATAACATTTGAACCACTTCATCCATTGAGGCCCTCTTGGTAAACACTCTTGCAACCTATAACCTTTTGTCAGGTAAACCCAGGCTTTACAGGAGTTATGTACTCACTGAGTAATAATAATAATAATAATAATAATAATGATAACGACACATTTTATTTAAAGGCATCTTTCTTGACACTTAAGGACACCGTACAGAATTACACTAAGTCCATTTAAGAATCAACAATAAAAATAGATAAAATCAATACAAAGAGAAACAGATTTCTGCTGGAATAGACAGTCTCAAACAGACGTGTTTCAGTTGTGCTTTGAAGTGGGGGAGGGAATCAATGTTTCTAAGTTGGGTGGTAGTGAGTTCCAGAGACGGGGAGCAGAGCAGCTGAATGCTCTGAACCCCATGGTAGTGAGACAGGCTGAAGGGACAGACAGGTGTAAGGAGGAGGATGATCTGATGGAGTGGGAGGAAGTGGTGACAAGAAGAAGGTCAGAGACATATGGAGGGGCGAGGTTGTGGATGGCCTTGAAAGTGAGGAGGAGGATTTTGAAATGGATTTGGAACGGACCGGAAGCCAGTGAAGCTGTTGAAGGACAGGAGTGATGTGGTGGATGGAGGGGGTTGGAGTTATGATGCGGGCAGCTGAATTCTGGACCAGTTGTAGTTTATGGAGGGATTTGTGAGGGAGCCGAATAGCAGAAAATTGCAATAGTCAAATCGAGAGGTGACAAGACTATGGACAAGAATGGCAGTAGTGTGTCCGTTTTGGAAATGGTGGATTTGGTGCCAATGAGGAGGACCTTGGTTTTATTGCTGTTTAATTTAAGGAAATTTAGGTTGAGCCAGATTTTTATTTCAGAGATGCAATCAGTAAGGAAATGGGCGGGAGAGTGGACGAGGGTTTAGTGGTGAGGTAGAGTTGGGTGTCATCAGCATAACAGTGAAAATGAATGTTGAATTTACAAAAAAATATTGCCAAGAAGAAGGAGGTATATGATGAAAAGGAGGGGCCCCAAGACAGAACCCTGGGGGCACGCCTGAAGTGACAGGGGTGGGGGAGGATTTAAGCGACTTGAGTTGAATGAACTGAGATGAGAACCAGGCTAATGGAGTGTGGGTGTTGCCAATAGAAGATAGCCTGTTAAGAAAGGTGGACTGACAGATGGTATCGAAGGCTGCACTCAGGTCAGGGAGGACAAGGATGGTGAGGAGCCCACAATCAGCTGCCATAAGAAGATCATTGGTGATTTTATTGAGGGCAGTTTCAGTGTTGTAGAGTGGGCAGAAACCAGACTGGAACACAATCATACAGGTTATTGTGTGAGAGGTGAGAATGGAGTTGGCAGGCAACTGTCTTTTCAAGAATTTTGGAAATGAAAGGTAGACTGGAGATGGGTCAGAAGTTGTTGAAATCAGAGGGGTCGGTGCCAGGTTTTTTTCATTATTGGGGTGATGGCAGCAGTTTTGAACTAAGTAGGGACAGTTCCAGTGGTGAGAGAGGAGTGAATGATGGCAGAGATAAGAGGCATCAAGGAGGGGAGACAGGATTTAACAAATTCTGTGGGTAAGGGGTCCAGCTGACAGGTGGATGTCTTAGCATTTCTGATTAATTTTGTTATTTCTGCAGGAGTGGGTAACTGGAAGGAAGAGAAAGAGTACTTCCTATTTGTCCGTGATCAAGACATTCTCCACATTTGCTGCACGTCTATGATGTCACACTTAGAGGAAGTTGGCATGAGAAACAGTATATATTGCCATAAAAGTTCATATGAAACTACCTCAGTGTCACCTGATCTGTCTCCACACTACATACCTGTATGCCGGCTCAGCCTTCTGCTCTCTGCCCTGACTCTCCAGCCTTTGATTCCTGCCTGCTTTTCTGATTCCTGTGATAGACCCAGCCTGTTTCCCAGACCCTGCCTTTCGTCGACCCCTCATCTGATTTGTCTGCCTGGTTTGTTGATTGTTTTGTCCCTGACCCTGCCTGATTCTGGACTCTACCATTTGCCTGTCGTTTATTGGATACCTCTGCCTATCGGACTGATTAGTTGGAACTTGACCCCTGCCTGTATTATTAAACCCTCTTTTGAGACTTTGCCCACCTGCTACTCTGTCGTGCTTTTGGGTTCTCCCTGCCGGTCGTGTTCTAGCCCTGACACTCAGAGTATTCTGAGGTCAGTTATCCCAGACTGATTTCAATCAACTCCAGGTTAAAAAATGACTGTACTGTAATTTGTGCCTTTTCAAAATATCAAATATTCAGATATCAATATTGTGTTTAACCTTAGATGCATTATTCATTTGTATATAAAAAAACAAACAATCTCTCTGGTTTACTTGACCCGTTTTCAGGTCATTTAATGGGAACATTTTCCAAACCATAAATCTGATACTGTCCTTTACACTTTCAGTCAAAACACAGACTGAACCTCGTTCTTTTGTAATGAATTGTGTATCTTAGTAAAGGCTTACTGTACCACTGAAACTAGGTTCTGGTCTTCAAATAGTTGCCCACTGAATCCCAGGGGTGGACTGCTCAGGAAAGGCCAAAAGATACAGAGGCAAAATAAGCAAGCAAGGAGACGTGAGAGATAAAGGGGGCCTTGTTTGATGAAAATTAAAATTTGTCATTTGGTGCAGCAGACAATACCCTGTGGACCTACGGAGTACAAAGGACATCGTTATGCATTTTAATTTGGAGATGTGAGAGTACCTGTGTTTCCAGCACAGTCAGGATGATTTGGGTACTGAGGGGTTTGTGTATTGTATGCACACACACACACACACACACACACACACACACACACACACACACACACACACACACACACACACACACACACACACACACACTTTATCTGTACATGTTATTTGATGTGCTTTAAAACTGCGCATGCTTTGTTGTTTTTTTTATCATTTACTTTGTTCCAAACTTGCACCGTGACCTGGTTGTTCATCACACTGTTGATTAGTGCATGTGTGAATCATGTAATAACTCTGACAAGGCTAACAAAGACTGACTCATTTACATTGTTATTGTTCTGTCTACACCTTTTACAAGTCTGTATCCATCCTTCCTTTTTGTCAGGAAACTGGTGTAGTACTGTCTCAATATGTCATGACTCCTGCTAAGACTCAAGTTTACTCTTTGTTCTTTCTTTTTTACTGTTTTCTTGTCATTAATATCTCTGTATTTTAAATGTTCTGCACCTCCCTGCATTCAACCAAGTTTATTCCCATCACCAGCGTTGCCACCTGCTCCTCCTCCCTCCATCAGTCTCCCTATGACAGGGGTGTCAAACTCTTTTTCACCAAAGTCCACATCAGGGTAATGTCTGTTCTCAAAGGGCCAGATGTAACTAATAAATGTAACTAAATGTTACTCAATGTAATGGAAAATACGTGTAACTACTCTTTAATGTTATATAACTCTAAATCCACTACTGATTCAAGTTACAAACATTACAGTTGCACAACAAATATGTTTGCTTGTTACTCTGTTATAACACAAATCTGTTATAACATAAATCCTCTGTTATAACAGAAATAATTTTGTCAGGTTATGAAACCAAAATTAAACCAAACACACAACCCAACACGACCACAAGTTATGACATTAACTTTGTTCACAGCGTTTTTATCACTTAAATTACTGAAATACTGCATTGTGGGAAATGTAGTTTATGACCACAGCACTCTACTTTTTTGACCTATTCATTATTAGACACACTGACCTTTTGTGCTCTCTCACGCCACATAAAATGATGTGGCGGGCCACATTTGGCCCCGGGGCCTTAAGTTTGACACATGTACCCTACGACTCAACTGTTGGGAATAAAATATGAATTTGGATTTGTCTCTACTGCCGTGCTTCTGGGTCCCCTCCATCAATTCTGTTAGAGTGACAGACAACATGAGCTGACATCAGTGCAGCTGTGAGCTCCACTCACATTAGTAAAAAAAAACAACTAGTACAGTGGGAATGCCTTGTATGTATTGACAAAGTAAAAACTGAGCTCTAAAGCAGAACCACATCCAACTGATCAGCCTGACAATGAGCAAAACTCCTTCTCTTATTTATAAGTCATTGTGAAGTTGCTTCATTGTATTTAAAGCTCTAAATAATGAATTCCCAGAGTAGTTGGAATGTCTTGCACCATATTCTATAGGGATTAGTTCTACCAATCTGGTTTGGAGAATACATTTAGTAAGGGTCAGATTTATCAAAGAAAACCGAGGGGGGATGGCTTTTTTTTTTTTGTAATCATGAAAAATAGGTATTCAACAGGCCTAATGCTGTTTTTAGAAGGTAGACCCTACTACTAATTGTAGTGTGGCAAAATGTCAAAATTGACCTTTTGCCACACTACAATTAGTAGTGAAATAGTTCAGTTCAGTCCAAAATTGAGAGGATCTGTAATTGAGAGTCTGTAAGATACACTTGAGAGATAAAAATGTCTATTTGAATGTAGCAGTTCTACAGTACTGAATGTGAACAGACGTGTCTTTACATGTGAAGAAATGCACAGGTCTTACAAACAATATTCCAAGTGTAATTAAAGCATAAGTGAGGCTTGACAATCTCACCAGTACTGGTATCAGATGTGTTCACACGTTGTGAAGATGGAATGTCTTTAACCCTCTTAACTGGAGCTGACTGGTGGATGCTGGGATGGTTGCAGGGCTGAATGTGGAGCAGAGCTGCGTACCCATCACAGCAGTGACATCAGCAAGCAAAAACAAGGAGGATTTGCACGTTGATGATTGAGGAGAATGAAACAAGGCACATTTTTTAGAGCAGTGAGTGTAAATTTGCCATCGTGCCCAGCAGTAAGCACAATCAATACCAGCTCTCACATGAATGCAGCTATTAGCTGAATTCAATGTACCTGACAGAAATGTGTTTTAAAATGTTAGCATTGCCAACATGTCCCCTCTTCCTGAGGACCTATCACACCAAACCATTAGAAAACTGACCACTCCCTTATGATGAGGAGGAGGACCCACAAATCTGCCCTTGAATGTAGCGTGGATAATTTTATATTTCAGGCACTAAGGGACAATTAAAAAAAGGCAGATATGAAACTGTCAATTTATTACAATTTTGTACAAAAGGGTGTGGAAAACTTAAAATGGATCTTTCAAAAATACTGCTATCGACAGCTGGTGGATTTTGCTCAGTGTAGGAAGGACCTATCAGCTGAAGCGAAACCACTACAACGGAGGCGCCTGGTGAGACAGACAAAACAAAAACGGAGAGCAAACCCAACACCAGCATGAAGCACTCAACACAGCAAGCACTACACACTAGAGATCTCTAGATACCACTACAAAATATCACAATCCCAGACCTAACTAGAAGGTACAGGCCTACTTTTTAATATGCCCAACTGTCCCACAGAACATGTACACAGGAAGAGTCTTGATGTATGTTCTGTTAGCAAGCAAAACAAACAATTACAAAG
Source organism: Antennarius striatus (assembly GCF_040054535.1). Taxonomy (NCBI): domain Eukaryota; kingdom Metazoa; phylum Chordata; class Actinopteri; order Lophiiformes; family Antennariidae; genus Antennarius; species Antennarius striatus. The sequence goes on along the minus strand of NC_090782.1, from coordinate 2,045,223 downwards.
ACATGTTTCAATGCTAGTACAACATATTCAATATGAATGTGCATATTGAAGCATTTACCCATGCAGCCCGGCTGGTCAGGTCACAATGAGGTAACATCAGTGATAAAACACACTCTACCATGAGCAACAGTACCTCCATCAAAAGGGAGCCTAGTTCACACAACCAGTGACAAGCAAACAAAAGGAGTCTAGCCTGTAGCCAGCAAATACTTATTACTTCCTGATTAGTCATGTGACCCTGGACCCAAAACATATGACCCAGGGTGTTAAGTGAATGTAATGCAGCATTGTTGTGCTCCTACTGTTGTAGATACCTACATACAGTGTGTGTGTGTGTGTGTGTGTGTGTGTGTGTGTGTGTGTGTGTGTGTGTGTGTGTGTGTGTGTGTGTGTGTGTGTGTGTGTGTGTGTGTCTGTGTGTGTCTGTGTGTGTCTGTGTGTGTGTGTTTGAAAAAGATACACCCTTGTCCATGTGTCAATGTCTGTCTTGCTCCAATGTAGCCATTTCTCATCAGATTGCCCTTGTTTCCCAGCAACCTTGTTGACCTGGGCAACATGTAGTTTGATTCTGTCATTTTTGTATTTGTTCATTTTCCTGAGGTGTGTGTGTGTGTGTGTGTGTGTGTGTGTGTGTGTGTGTGTCCAGATGTATATATACTAGCGGAAACCTGTATGGAGCAAGACATCGTAAATAGAAATGGTAAAATGCTTATTTTCCATGTATTCAATTAAAGTAGCAAAGCCCCACCTTCCTATTTGTTGGCAATTTTCCTTTTGTACTTGGCATTCATCGGCTCTAGCTAAATAGTACTTCTCTTATTGTGACACAATCCTTTCACTCAGAAGTCGTTGTTTTCTTTGTCGTTCAGCTGTTTGGGCTCTCTGCTCACAGACATGAACATTGTTGGAACAGTTACGACACTCTAAAAGGATGTTAACTGGGAAGTCCATGTAGAGTTATTTCTTCTCCTAACAGCAGATGTCTTACGCCATATTGTTCACGTGATTCCTTCTGGCAGATGCGCCATGATTGGTTGGGCGCCGCGATTGGTTGGTTGCTTGATTGACAGGTAGGGGGTGGAGTTGGTGACAGCGTGACAACGTGAGACTTTTCAAGTGAGCTTATTCAAATATATAGGTGGAACGTAGGGCAGGAACGTAGATCGACCGGTAAATTGAGAGCTTTGCCTTTCGGCTCAGTTCCTTCTTCATCACGACAGACCGATACAGAGTCCGCATCACTGCAGATGCTGCACCGATCCGCCTGTCGATCTCCCGCTCCTTCGTACCCTCACTCGTGAACGAGACCCCGAGATACTTGAACTCCTCCACTTGGGGCAGGATCTCATCCCCAACCCGGAGAGGGCACTCCACCCTTTTCCGACTGAGGACCATGGTCTCAGATTTGGAGGTGCTGATTCTCATCCCAACCACTTCACACTCGGCTGCGAACCGCTCCAGTGAGAGTTGGAGATCTCCCTTGCCAGGGAGGCTGAGGAGTGTGTAGTTGGAACACACCCTCCGGTTCCCCTTCTTAAAAAGGGGGACCACCACCCCAGTCTGCCAATCCAGAGGCACTGTCCCCGACGTCCACGCAATGTTGCAGAGGCGTGTTAACCAGGACAGCCCCACAACATCCAGAGCCTTTAGGAACTCTGGGCGGATCTCATCCACCCCCGGGGCCCTGCCACCGAGGAGCTTTTTAACCACCTCGGTGACCTCAACCCCAGAGATAGGAGAGCCCGCCTCAGAGAACCCAGACTCTGCTTCCTCATGGGAAGGCATGTCACCGGAATTGAGGAGGTCTTCGAAGTATTCTCCCCACTGAGTCACAACGTCCCGAGTTGAGGTCCGCAGTGCCCCATCCCCACTATACACAGTGTTGATGCTGCACTGCTTCCCCCTCCTGAGACGCCTGATGGTGGACCAGAATTTCCTCGAAGCCGTCTGGAAGTTGTCCTCCAAGGCCTCACCGAACTCCTCCCACACCCGTGTTTTTGCCTCAGCAACCACCAAAGCTGTATTCCGCTTGGCCAGCCGGTACCAATCAGCTGCTTCAGGAGTCCCACAGGCCAAAAAGGCCTGATAGGACTCCTTCTTCAGCTTGACGGCATCCCTTACCGCCGATGTCCACCAACGGGTTCTGGGGTTGTGGCCGACCACCTTACGGCCACAGCTGCGGTCGGCCGCCTCAACAATGGAGGCTCGGAACATGGTCCACTCAGACTCGATGTCCCCCGCCTCCCCCGGAACGTGGGTGAAGTTCTGCCGGAGGTGGGAGTTGAAACTCCTTCTGACAGGGGATTCTGCCAGGCGTTCCCAGCAGACCCTGACAATACATTTGGGTCTGCCAGGTCGGACCGGCATCTTCCTCCACAATCGAAGCCAACACACCACCAGGTGGTGATCGGTTGACAGCTCCGCCCCTCTCTTCACCCGAGTGTCCAAGACATGCGGCCGCAAGTCCGATGACACGACCACAAAGTCGATCATCGAACTGCGGCCTAGGGTTTCCTGGTGCCAAGTGCACATATGGACACCCTTATGTCTGAACATGGTGTTCGTTATGGACAGTCCATGACAAGCACAGAAGTCCAATAACTGAACACCACTCGGGTTCAGTTCGGGGGGGCCGTTCCGACTCCAAAAAGAGTGGTTACTCTGAACTGCTGTTTGGTGCATAAGCACAAACAACAGTCAGGACCCGTCCCCCCAGCCGAACGCGGAGGGAGGCTACACTCTCGTCCACCGGGGTGAACCCCAATGTACAGACGCCAAGCCGGGGGGCTATAAGTATACCCATGGGCAACTCCAGAGTGGAAGAGTCCAACCCCTCTCAAGAGGACTGGTACCAGAGCCCAAGCTGTGTGTGGAGGTGAGCCCGCCTATATCTAGTCGGAACTTCTCGACCTCACACACCAGCTCAGGCTCCTTCCCTGCCACAGAGGTGACATTCCACTGCCCAAGATGCAGCTTCTGTAGCCGGGGATCAGATCGCCAAGGTCCCCGCTTTCGGCCACCGCCCAGCTCACAATGCACCCGACCCCTATGGCCCCTCCCACAGATGGTGAGCCCATGGGAAGGGGGACCCAAGTTGTCCTTTTGGGCTGCCCCATGGGTGCAGGCCCGGCCACCAGGCGTTCGCCTTCGGGCCCCACCTCCAGGCCTGGTTTCAGACGGGGGCCCCGGTGGCCTGTGTCTGGACAAGGGAAAACATGGTCCATTGTTTTGTTCATCATTAGGGGTCTCTGAGCTGTCCTTTGTCTGGTCCCTCACCTAGGACCTGTTTGTCATGGGTGACCCTGCCAGTGGCACAAAGCCCCAGTCAACTTAACTCCTAGGATCATTGGGACACACAAACCCCTCTACCACGATAAGGTGACGACTCAAGGAGGGGTGTGTGTGTGTATATATATATATATATAATACAGACACACACACTCACACCTGTACTGCTTTATAGCTTTATACACAGATAGACCAGAGGTGCAAGACAGAAACAGAAATGGTAGATTTCTGGCAAATAGTTCTGCCCAACACCTTATTATTTTTTTGGGGAGGGTGGCTCTAGTCTCTCATCCCAAGACATGTTCATTACTTAAAAAAATAATTATACTAATAAGAAAAGGCACATACAGCTACAATAACACACTTTTGGTGGGACAATAAAAAATTTAACATGGATGGCGCTGTTATGTATGATGACAATCCACATCAAACATGATGTGTATTTCACTTGGACTCCTGTTTCAATTACTTCCGAGGGAGCTCGAGAAACAGGTAGGAGGTCCGCAAAAGTAACTCAACCTAGATTAATAATGTCCATTCATATTTTCAATCTAGTCACATATGACAGATCTATGATGGCGGTTTGTGACTACATCACATCCTTGGTACTTAAAGGAATAGGACAGTCAAAAAGAACCAGGTGTATTATTTGAAGTACATAATTAAACATACGTTTTGGTGGTATTATTATTTTTTTATGATCAATGGGGACCTTGGCCAAACAAAATATATCAAAAGTTACAATGCGCTCCCTCACAGCGGAAGAGACACAATCGTAGACATCAGGGTGAACCCATATCAGTTCTATTATACAAATATACAGCAAGCAACAACATTATAAGCCAACATCATCGCATTTATTTATTACGAAATCATCTAGAATCATGTCACCATCATCAGATACGGAAGAGGTTTTCTATGTGAACATTATAACTGCAAACTATACAAACCCCTATATGACACCAATCAAGGAGATAATCCCGCAAAATCTGAGGTAATTGTCATAAATTAGTAACGAGCCCTGGGGGAAACAACCCCAATCAATTGACCTGTCTATCACTTTCGATATTGTTTACTTTTTGCAAGTGCCCTAATTGCATGATAATGTGGTCATAAAAAAATTATACAATACCTCCAGTAGCTCCAGACATGTATTAATTACCCACTAAACCTTGGGAATTCAGAATAAATACTATGGGCTGTCTGAAAATGACTTTACCTTCACATCTCTTTGGAAATCATCCGGGATGAAGAGCTCATGACAGATTCTTAGATCTTTGGTCATTTTGAGCCTGTTTATCCTGCTTTCCATTGCTCTCCAATCTTTCCAGGAGGTATTTTGGAGAAACATAGGTTCCTTTCTTTGTGTCTAACTCCTGTGGAGTTGGGACATCCATTCACCTCACAGGTAACAATGATTTTATCAGATGTATCGCTTCATTGATTGTATTGACTGTAATGACAGCCCTGACTGATGGAGTGACGAGTGTCGTCGATTACGCATGACCCCCACGTGACGGTAGTGCTGCAGTGAAGATTTTAAGGTGTCCTGACACCAGGGATGATGCTAGACATCACATTTTAAAAAATATTTTCATAATGATAAACAAAATATATATTACTTTTCAATGAGTTTCTTATACCTTTAAATATATAGACTCCTTACCTTCTGCCCATTTCCATAGGTGACCACCTGTCCTCCATCTCTGTCTTCAATGAAACCCAGCACACTAAAGCATCAAAATGATATGTCTGTCTTTCCGTTACTGTACAAGTTATAGCTAAACAAATAGTATTTGTATGCTACATATATATTTTATTGGATGTGGTGAGACTGGAATAAGAAATGTAGAAATGTATCTGGCACCGAAGAACACATTTACAGAAGTCACTCACACAAGGAACAAATATGCATGCTGTACATGCATTCTTCCATGAATGAACACATGCACACACAGTCTGATCAATGACAGCATCCGAACAGGTCCTGTATTATTAAAAAGGTTTCACATTTTTCACACTGTATATTCAGCAGGCAACCCATTCACAATGCATTCATGCATTTTGTCTATCTGCAACACAAACGTCTCATTTCCATCGCAGTACTATTTGCGTAACATGTCAGATAGTTGTCATTTCAATACCAGATCCATTTGGTCCTCTAGCAAGCTGAGTGTGGCTTGATATAAGACACCACTGGGAGATGAATGTGGCAGCACTGTCAACAGCACCATTCTCAGGACACATATTCAATTTTTTTTAATGCTAATAGGTGTTCTATGTGACTTACTATTGGTCAGAAACCTGGATAGGGGTTGATGATCTCGTTACACAGATTAGCATTAGCTGGGAGATAACAAATTAAAGAATTACTCTCAGCATTTGTCTGGACTCTGCCCTGTGATACCTACTGGTAAATACTAATATATTGGGTTACAGGATTAATACTGGGGTGGCATGTTAAAGAGCAGACCAAGGCCCATCCTGTCTTACAATGCCACCAAATACTTCATGGTTGCATCAGGTCTGTCTGTGTCAGCCGCATGATATCATTATATTAATTGGACATGTAACAGCTCTGTAATATCCAAGCGGCATGCTGAGAGTGCACAGTGTGCCATGTTTCACAGTGCTGAGATCGTGATGACGGGCCACCGACGCCTCTAACCAAGAGCTGTCTGACAGCCACCACAAATTACCATCATTCTGATACTTTTATTGCAAGGTGGTTTCATACATTCCTGCATGAATATTTCTTTGTGACTGTCTAAAATAATGATTAGTGTAGTTAACCAGGCAGACAAGTGAAAATGGAACATTTGATATATGGGTAAATTCATTGGTAATGTCACCAATGTATTTCATGTCACACAGATATGTGTGATTTCAGATATAAAGAGATTACTAATCTCAGTATATCTGACCTCATCAGGTCGCCATCAGTTTTCCAGGACTTGACCTGACAAAGTAAACTTAGACTGACACCATGGCTAATTCATGCTAAGAGTGTTTTCCACACACTGAGCTATAAATGCATGCTGAAAGGTTTAATGTTGAAAAACACCAAGCTCTCACCTCGTCATCTTCCCTCCTCGTGACTGTCTTTAGTCTCTATTTATCTGTCCTTCTTTGCCTGATTGTCATATTTCATTTGGGTTGTCATCATATAATCTGGTACGACCAATTTAATTTTAGGGATCTTATTATTCAAAGGCATCAGTCAGGGGTAGGCTAAAAAAAGAATTTACAAAGAATTAAATATACCATGGAACAAGGTGAAGACCATCATCAAGTGGAGAAAGTATGACACAACAGTGACATTACCACAAACAGGACGTCCATCCAAAATTGATGATAAGACGAGAAGAAAACTAGTCAGAGAAGCTACCAAGAGGCCGACAGCTACTCTGAAGGAGTTGCAGAAATATCTGGCAAGTACCAGCTGTATAGTGCATGTGACAACAATCTCCCATATTCTTCATATGTCTGGGCGATGGGGTAGGGTGGCAAGACAAAATCCTTATCAAACAAAGAAAAAAGTCCAAGCCCGGCTGGATTTTGCAAGAAGACATCTGCAGTGTCCCAACCACTTGTGGGAAATGTGTTTTGGTCTGATGAAACCAAGGTTGAACTTTTTGGACAAAATCTCACAAAGTATGTTTGGCACAAAAACAAAACAGCACATAACCAAAATAACACCATACCTACACTGAAACATAGTGGTGGCAGCATCATGCTTTGGGGCTGTTTTTCTTCTGCTGGAACTGGGGTCTTAGTCAGAGTGGAGGGAATTATGAACAGTTCCGATTATCAGTCAGTGTTGGCACAAAACCTTCGGGCCTCTCTTAGAAAGCTGAAGATGAAGAGGAATTACATGTTTCAGCACGACAATGACCCAAAGCACACATCCAGATCCACAGAAGAATGACTTCACCGGAATAAGATTAAGGTTTTGGAATGGCCCAGCCAGAGTCCAGACTTGAATCCCATCGAACATCCCTGGGGTGATCTGAAAAGGGCCGTGCAGAGGAGATGCCCTCGCTATCTGAAAGATTTGGAGCGGTGTTGGGAAACGTGGGTCCTGATTGTATTCCTGATTCTATATTTAACGTGGTAAATCAGATGCATCAGTCTAAAGTTAAACTAGACAACTTGGCCCCAGGACTTACCCCAGTTGTGTGACATTTAATTTTCTGTTCTGGCCACAATGTGGAAGACGACCTAATCAGGACAATGGATAAGGGCAGTCAGTGAAATGTAGCATTAACACCCCATAGATTCATATTTCAAGTCATGTTAACGTGACTCAGCAGATCAGACTCAGTGAACAGTTTGCTCTGATGTCACTTCCTGTGGTCTTTTGGTCTGTCCTGTTTCCTGTATTTCCTCCTCTTTTTCTCCACATCTCTGACTTTCTGAGTGGGAAACAAACCCACAATGCATTTCTGTTCATGGAGACGTTCACAAACATGGAGACTAAAGACAGTTCAGGTCACCAAAGTAGACTATAGACTACCTGTCAGAAAATCACAACCTGCTGTTAGTTCATATTTCTTAATTATTGATGGGGTTGTCTCCCCGAGGATAAAATTCATTCAACAGAGGTAGAAGTGTAATAACAAAGGGGGATTAGCCTCCCCATCCCCGCAGCAAATCACACCCTGGTTATATCTACATGCTTGAGCCATTGGGAAACTATAAATCCAGAAAATGGTGGATTTTATCAAAATTATTTTGACAATATATGTGCAAGGGTTCAAGGATTGCTGCTGGCTGTTAGCTCGATCTGATTCACATTCAACTGTTTTCCTGGATGTTGTTTAGACTCTCGTGCAACACTTTTTTTCTATTGAGTTCCTCCAAAAGCTGTAAGTAAACATGAGGCAGTGAGCTACACTTTTGACATTTGAGAGAGCTGTCTGTGATATGGGTGTCATTTCAAATTAAACACTCAAATCTCACAGTTGCAGTAAAGTCAAATTAATGACAGGCAGCTGGGAGGCATTATGATGTTTCCACATTATACAACTGATAATTTACGTTCAAATTCAGCTCTCATTCTGGGACAGCACTATGGATTTCAAAGCACACCTATCTCCCACTGAGGTTGAGCTGCTAGAATTAAATCATATTAACAACAATGTTTCAGCACTGACATTCTGGTCTGTGCTGTCTGATAACACTCAGATAACACTGTCGAAGGGATTTATCTTGAATGCCCAACTGAGCATTAACTGTTTTTATTTTTAGCCCCTTGTGATATTGGAAGATTCTTTCCAGAGTGCTAAACTGAAAACAGGAGAGGCTAGTTTTTCAAATTTATGTCATTAAATAATAGCAAAATAAACCACAATCACTTCAACCTTGAACTGCTATAATAATGAACAAACAACAAAAGTGGCAGCTTCCCATCATCCATCGCAGAACAGGAGACTCTCTAATGCCCATAGGAGATTGAAGCCGTGTGTGTTGTCCATCATTTTATAATAAGCATGTTCCATTTTCAGTCTGGCTTTCAAAAGTCCTTCAAGAACCTGCATCAGTTGTACCCTGCCAGCGTTCCAGGTGAGATCTATAGCCAGAGTTCAGCTTCAGAACTTTGACACAAATTTGATGGATGACGTCTTCCCTGTAGATCGACACTATTCCAGGGATTAATTGTGAAAGATAACAGTTTTCTTTGTTCTTCTTCCTCCTGCCACTCCCATTTTTGAAAATATTTTCGTACACAATCCTGTAAACTGTGAGGACCTAAACACGTTACAGCAGGGCAGCTCAAATTACCTCCACCACTGTGGGTCACCCTGATGGAGCTGATGCTTCTGCTCTCTCTGCAACTGCCCGTCAGTGTTGATGCCATATTCATGAAGTGACCCAGTTTGGTGCAGCAACTTGATCTGAGTCTGGTCACAGGCTGGCAGACTGCAGGTTTTGAATCTTTGTTGGATGTTAAAAAAATGATGGTTCCACAAACAGCTACAGCTGAGGCTTGTCCGTGATATACTGTAGTTACCAGGGCCCTCCATATTCTTCACAATGACATATTGAGACTTGAGACAAAGCAGCTGACTTTCTTTGGGACCTAATCAGTGTCTTAAATGACATCTTTAAGCTCCTTCCATGTCTCTGTGATTGTGGCTGCTGAATGGGAGGTGTATGTCGTACATTGTACATTAAATAGGGATGATCATGCCGATCGAAATGACAGAAAACCACAAAAGGCAGCTCTTGCTCTGAGTCATCTGTATTGAATTGTTTTGTTTAACAAAATTAAATAAAACTCATTTATGTTAAAGCAATCATTCATTACACTCAATAGCAGAAGTACAGTCATAGCAACACATAGCTTATGGCTATGCTGCCATGCGGTTTCCTGGAGCTAGCTCACATTGAGTGACATACAATAAGAAACTTAACATGAATGTTATGACACACCACAATGACAGTTAAAAGCACAACTAAAGTGTGCTCTTTGTATGGTTATTACCCTTAAATAAATAAGGTGGATAATGGAGATCGGATTGAGGGAAACCGCAAAACGAAGCATTTATGCTCACTCTAGCGGAGCCGCGAGACATGACCCACAGTTCAGAGACCGAAGAAACCCCTCTGCATCTCTAATTTGTTTTTGTTGCTGGCTGGAAAAAGACTAAAACTAATATTATGAACAGGTAGTACAAATTGAAATAAAGATCAATAAAATTAAAGAAAATAAAAATAAATGTAAAAATAAATCCCCAGAGAAGAATTATTCTGTTTCATCACAGAACAAAACATCACGTGCTCTACTGCCAGATGGTGATCAGTTAAAACAATGGAATACATGTTGCTGTGTGAAGTACTTAAAATCCTCCACCTTCCTGATCTCTTCTCCCTGTAACCTCACTATTCCACTTGGGTCCCTCTCATTCACACACATGTACTCTGTCTTACTGCGGCTAACCTTCATTCCTCTCCTTTCCAGGACAAACCTCCACCCCTCTAGCTTCTCCACCTTGACCTCATCTGTCACACCTACACACACCTCACCACTGTCTTACAGTCCTCATACATGTCCTGCACTGCTCTAAAATACTTCTCTGCCACTCCAGACTTCTTCATACAATACCACAGTTCCTCTCTGGGCACCCTGTCATCAGCTTTCTCCAGATCTACAAAAACACAATGCAGCTCCCTCTGGCCTTCTCTGTACTTCTCTATCAACATCCTCAAAGCAAATACTGCATCTGTAGTACTCTTTTTTTGGCATGAAACCATACTGCTGCTCACAAATGTTCACTTCTGCCCTTAGTCTAGCTTCCACTACTCTCTCCCATAACTTCATTGTATGGCTCATCAGCTTTATTCCTCTGTAGTTGCCACAACTCTGCACATCTCCCTTGTTCTTAAAAATGGGCACCAGCACACTTCTCCTCCATTCCTCAGGCATCTTCTCACTATCTAAGATCCTGTTGAACAACCCAGTCAGAAACTCTACTGCCACCTCTCCTAGACACTTCCAAACCTCTACAGGTATATCATCAAGACCGACTGCCTTTCCACTCTTCATCCTCTTCAATGCCCTCCTCACTTCATCCTGACTAATCTTTGCTACATCCTGGTCCACAACAGTCACCTCTTCTAGTCTTTGTTCTCTCTCATTTTCCACGTTCATCAACTCTTCAAAGTACTCTTTCCATCTTCCCATCACACTACTGGCACCTGTCAATAGACTTCCATCCCTATCCTTAATCACCCTAACCTGCTGCACGTCGTTCCCATCTCTGTCTCTCTGTCTTGCCAACCTGTATAGATCAACCTCTCCCTCCTTACTGTCCAACCTAGCATACAAGTCATCATAAGCCCCTTGTTTGGCCTTTGCTACCTCTACCTTCACCTTACGCTGCATCTCCCTGTACTCCTGTCTACTCTCCTCAGTCCTCTCAGTGTCCCATTTCTTCTTAGCTAACATTTTTCTCTGTATACACTCCTGTACCTCCTCATTCCACCACCAAGTCTCCTTATGTACTTTCCTTCCAGATGACACACCAAGTACTCTCCTACCTGTCTCCCTGATCACATTAGCTGTAGTTGTCCAGTCATCTGGAAGCACCTCCTGACCACCCAGAGCCTGTCTTAACTCCTTCCTAAAAGTCATGCAACACTCTTCCTTTTTCAGCTTCCACCATTGCGTCTTCTGTTCTGTCTTTGTCCTCTTCATCTTCCTCACCACCAGAGTCATCCTACACACCACCATCCTATGCTGTTTGGCTACACTCTCACCTACCACTACTTTACTGATCTGTCACTGGTCTCCTTCAGATTACACCGTCTACACAAGATGTAGTCTACCTGTGTGCTCCTACCACCACTCTTATAAGTCACCCTGTCACGTCTCTGTCCTATGATTTTCCTGTTTATTTTCCTGCCACTAACAACTCATATCATTCCAGATCCTGTCTCATCCTCAATCAGTTCATTCCCTGCACCTGCTGTCTCTCCACACACCTGCAGCCACTCCCTAATCTGTCTCCACTATACATATATCCAGATCTGCCCTCAGTACTCTGCCAGATTGTTTAGTGTTCGCCCTGACTCTCCAGCCTTCGTATCCTGCTTGCTTTGGGTCCGTGTATGAATCCCGTTTGCTCTCTCGACCCAGCCTGTTGTCTGCTCCTCATCTGATTGGTCTGCCTGGTTTGTTGGTTGTTTCGTGCCTGACCCTGCTGGATTCTGGACTCTACCTTTAGCCTGTCGTTTTTGGATACCTCTGCCTATCGAACTGATTATTTGGTACCTGACCTCTATTAAACCTGCTTTGAGACTCTTGACCTGCCCATTTGTCTGTCGTGCTTTTGGGTTCCCCGTGCCAGTCGTGCTCAGCCGTGACACACCCTATGTTCCTGCTTCTTCTGGAAGAAAGTATTCACTACAGCCATTTCTATCCTTTTTGCAAAGTCAACTACCATCTGTCCTTCTGCGTTCCTCTCCTGGATACCAAACCTGCCCATCACCTCCTCATCACCTCTGTTTCCTGCACCAACATGTCCATTGAAGTCTTTACCAATGACAACTCTCTCACTTCTAGGTATGCTCTGCATCACTTCATCAAAGTCCAACCAGAATTTCTCCTTCTCCTCCAGCTCACATCCTACCTGTGGAGCATACCCACTAACAACATTGAACATCACACCTTCTATTTCTAGCTTCAGACTCATCACTCTATCTGACACTCTTTTTACCTCCAGGACATTCCTAACAAACTCCTCCTTCAAGATAACTCCTACTCCATTTCTCTTCCTATCTACACCATGACAGAACAACTTGAACCCTGCTCCTAAACTTCTAGCCTTGCTGCCTTTCCACCTGGTGGTCTCGACACACATAATGTCTACCTTCCTCCTCTGCATCATGTCAACCAACTCTCTACCTTTTCCTGTCATAGTTCCAACATTCAACGTCCCTACTCTCAGTCCTATACTCTTGGCGCTCCTCTTCTCTCTCCTCCTACAAACACATTTTCCTCCTTTCCTTCTTTGACCAACAGTAGTCCAATTTCCACCGACACCCTGTAGGTGTACAGCATTGATGGCGGTCGTTGTTAACCCGGGCCTCGACTGATCCGGTATGGAAGTCATAGGTTTGATTCAGATTTTTGATTTGACAAAAGTTTTACGTCAGACGCCCTTCCTGAGACAACCCTCTGTATTTATCCAGGCTTAGGACCAGCACAATAAGACACTGGCTTGTGGCTACATTAAACAAAGATCGAGCAGTGAGAAGGGTAATATGCCACATTTTGAATAATTGTTTTTAAGTTTTAAAATATGTTTTCCTTCTGCAGCTTTCCTTGCACCTAATGTTTTTTGCTCATCTGGGAGGTCGAGGCCAGACAGTTTTTATCAGTGAGTCAACTGATTTGGTATTTGTCAGCATAAAAAATAATCACTCACTTTTAGATAGTATTTAAATGCTGGTCTCTCAAGTTGGGATTGGCCACTAAATCTACAATAAATACAGCGTGTAAATGCTTAGCCTTCCCAACTGAACTTACTCTAGAACATTATTTATAAAAAGTCAAAGAACATGTGTATATACATATTTTTAATTCAAATCTCACTGTTTTGCCATATTTAACAGTATCTTTTAAATGCCATACAGTCAGTCAGCTGATGGCTCAATTATGTTCATTGTTGGATGAAAACATGCTAATGGTAGCTGAGGCTGCTATGAGAGACTGGCTGTCATGCTATTATATGCTGTTCACATCAGTTTATGAATACATTTTTGATTCAAAAAGTATTGACGGATGGAAAAGTAATGGGCATTCACTGCCAGTGTTCCTTGTTCCTTAGAGGTTGAGGCTTTTCATTATCTAAATCTTTTGAGGACTGAATGAATTCTAAATGGCAGGAATAAACAAGTGGACTATCATCAGTGCTCAAAATGAGTGTTGCTCAACTTGTTAAATACCTAAAACAAAGGTGCGTGAGGCCAACTGGAAGTTGTTGATTTAAAATTGATAAAATTGGTGTCAACACTAATTAAACGATTAAACCGATTATAATGTTCACAGAACAGCCTCAGAAAATGTTTTCTGAAATATCTTCCTTGATCATTTTGTAATATTTGTAATTTAATCAGTGACTGGAGCACTCGGTCAGAAACAGGTAGTAACAGCAAATCTCAACTAGTCTTTTTTAAACCAAGTGCTGTCTCTGGGCTGCATAGCCATGGGAGGAAGTACGTGTTCACTATAGGAAAAGAAGCTTTGCTTTGCTTTTCATTGATACTATAGTGACTATGTTGGCGCCTACATTCAGAGAATGAGAAAAACACAACACACCATCAACATTCAGAGTCCAGTCCATCTGCTTCAGTTTGATGAAACAAGACAACAAGCACTGGTGCAAGGTTCAGAAATTTTCAATTGTTAGTCTTTACAAATAAAAGCTGATTGACTGATTGACTGATAGATTGAATCAATTTGAATTGAATTGAATTGACGAGAAGGAATAGGAAAGTGTTTGTTTGGGGTTTTTATGGTTTGTTTTTTTCTAGATGACACCGTTCTATGGAAGCGTAGAGCTGCCAGACCAAGAAAATAAAAACCAGGATGTATCACGTTATTTCGTGATACGTATCACGTTATTTCGTGATATGTATCACGTTATTTCGTGATACGTATCACGTTATAACGTGAAAGTATCACGTAATTTCGTGACAAGACTAGAACGTGAAAAGAAAAGTGGTTTTATTTACTGTCTGCTGGCCATCTGTAAATCATGGCTCCTTTACATGATGCCATGAAATTATATTTCATGCTTGGCTTTAGACATAGTGAGATTTTGCAGTTATTGGGCTCCGTGGATGAGATTTATATAAGCATGCGAACCCTAAGAAGAAATTTGAAAAACATGGGGCTATACCGGAGGAAAAACGAGTCGGACCCTATTGAGGTAGCGTCGTTCCTCATTGATAAGCTGGAGGGAAACGGCCGGCTGCATGGATACAACCTCCATCATCTCAACTGCATCCAAGCTGGATATGTTGTCACCCAAGTACAGTGAGGCATTTATTGAAGTTTCTCGACCCCCGTGGTGTTGAACAGAGACGGAGAAATCGCCTAACGCGGTGCATGTACTTTAACCCAGGGTTAACATCTTATCACAAAATAACGTGATACTATCATGAAATAACGTGAAAAAGTCCTCCCGGTTTTTATTTTCTTGGTCTGGCAGCTCTACGCTGCTGTGCCGTTCTGTCCTACATGACATGTTGTAAAAAGATTCTAGGACAAAAGAAAAAGAAACTCAAAGTGTTACATGCTCGAAGTTGGTCAGAGTAGACTTAATGGCTTAGCACCACGGGGTATATTGAATCTACCTCCCTACTCCCATTTAGATGGTTCCTGTTTTATTTTGCTTTTACAGGTGCAGAGAATTTGTCGCTGACATCTCGCAGGAGGTAAGTCATTCTGTTTAACTGCAGCTTGCATGAAAGGAGCGGTTGAGCTTCACAGAAACTCCTTGACCACTCTGAATCACACTGAACAGGCTCCCTATTGTGACTTTTTCATATTGTCTTCCTCTCTCATTCTTCTCCTCTCGCTCCCTCTCCTCTCCTCTTCTGTCTTGTAGATCTCCACTTCTCTCATGTAAGCCTTTAATGGTGATTAGCTGTGCCATGCTGAATGTGCCCCTGTGTCTCCTCTCTGACTGGGAGTAAGTGTTGTCTCTGAATTCAGTCGTGCTCAGTTAACTGAGCTATTGATTCACCTCAGATGAATGGTTGGGGTACAGTACGGGAATGTCATTTGTGAACACAAGCTAGCTGAGTGTGTATGGATGCCTCTGTGGACTCCTGTTACCGGCTGTCCATGGCAGTGTTCTGAATCACGCTGGTTGTTAATGGTTAGATGTGTTGGATAATGTGATCACACTCACACACACTCACACACACACACACACACACACACACACACACACACACACACACACACACACACACACACACACACACACACACTGGCAGTATGGAAAATGTTCATTTGGACACGATGAATGAAAATTCAGTAAAAAGATAAGTAGTCCTACAGATGAATATGATTGAGGATACAGTGGGTGTGTTTTTCTTCTTTATCAGAATTGATTTAACTTTTTCAGAGCTATAAATGATTTAGTGTGTCAAATGTGTCTAATGTTCCGTGTTGGATGAAGAACAGTCAGGGTTTGGTTTAATTCACGTATATTTTGCTCATGTTCCTACATTTCATGTCATTTGTTTTTGAAATGAGAGTTTCTGTTTCGTGAATCTCTTTTGGATTTTGTGTCAACGTGACTATCTTGTATTTCTACTTTTGTGAATAAATGTGAAATCAAAAATCAAATCAAAATATTCTTATTCTTCCTCTCTCAATTAGAGTTAAAAGGTAAGTCAAATACCAACCTAAAATACTGATATATTTTTCCTCTTCAAAATATCCCAACATTTTATTTTTTTTACAAATGCACGCTTTAGCCTTAACCATAATCTTCTTCTCAGAAAGTGGTGAATTTAAAATCTCAGACTTAATTTTAATATGCCACTCAGAACAAGTTTTTCAAGGTCCAATATTTCAGTTGTTAATAGTTTGATTAAAAAATCTAATTAAGTCTGATAAAACTGATTTCTAAAATATTCAATTTTTTAATGTCCCATTTTCTTTTTAACATTTCTAATAATATAACATAGTAGGAAATGGCACAACTTTTGTTTTTTCAATTGTTATCAGCTACTTCGTGTTTTGTTGCACTTGCAGAGATAGTTCTGACCATTTTCTATATTTTATACATATTTGACATTGCAGCAAACCAATTTACTGAACTGTGACTTCTTTTCTTCCAGTTTTTAAAGCGTACCTTTAATTTTCATGAAAACCTTAATTAGAGGTTTGTAAGTAATAACTAATGCTTTCTTTCTATTTATTGTCCGTGCGCGTAATATATTATTGCATTTTGGGAATTTACGTGAAAGAGCAAGATCCTTGGTTACCATAAAGTGTAAAACTTCACATTTTGAAGTCTGTCTGTAACAGGAGGATGAAAAGTCTTTTTGGTGGGTGCATTTTCCAGTTGCAGTGTGTCCACAAGTTTTTCTGTTTTGTGGAATTCCGTTGGGATCCATGTTAAAATGCAGATCGGAGTTCTGAAGTATTGTTTACTTCTTTGTTATGACCTGGATTGGAACTGAATTATTATGGGATACTGGTGAAAACCAAATAGACTTTATGCTAAGTAGATGGGGTTCTGGGACTCTGGGAACACACACACACACACACACACACACACACACACACACACACACACACACACACACACACACACACACACACACACACACACGTTTCTATTCTGCATTACCTCATTTTTTAATCTGTTACCTGTTTGTTGGGTTGAAACTTTGTTACTTTACACTTTTAATTTTTTAGGCTGATACATATTCCATGGGTATTACATGGATTATTATTCAATAAGACCTGTTGCAACAGTAGAGGCAGAGTTAATATCACTGTCAGTCTAGTTGTATGATGAAGGTCATTTCACAGACTTGAAGTGGTTGAAACTGAAAGTTGTTCAAACTTTGCTGCTTGATCTTGTTTTGCATCCCTGGGCCAGCCGTTGTGAGGGGATGAGTTGGGAACTAACAGCTGTGGTGCTCTGGGCCAGAGCTTCTCTCCAGTGGCAAACATTTGTTTTTGTTATTCAAATTAATGTTTTAAATGTTTAGATCAGATTCAGACAACTTTTTGGTCTAAAAAGTGGAAATTAGTTTTCAAGTAACCATCTAATATGTTGTAAGGCTAGCTGAACAGATCGACTAACAAACAGGGGTCAGTGAAGGACAGCAAACTGCTAAAACATACTACATGAATAGTAGTAGTAAACAGAACCAAGGTTCTTGGTTGTGACAAAACAACCCCAGCAGGAGGACTGTGGCTGCTTTGTCGTGTTGTGGAGTCCACTCCTTTAGTATCTGTTTAATACACACAAACAGCAATTAAAGACCACTGTTAGGAATCAGGAGGTCTGTCAGACTGGAAGGTTGTGACAGACCGTGCAGCAGACAGAAATAAGATCAGGAATAATAACGGTAAGCTGTTTACTCAGTGTTACCCACTGTTATGTCACATCATTAGCATCCGCAAGTCAGAGAAAGATGAAGAGGAACACACACATTAACTCAAACAATGAACTGTGAGATGAAAAGAGCTGAATGTGAGATGATTATTCCTCTTTAACCTCTTGGCAGCACACGTCTTTCTCAACACTGTCCCTGTCGCAGTGATACTGTCATCAGGCGCTCAGTGGATCAATACACTTGCCTAGTATTGGCCTTTCATTAGTGCTCATCAATAACCTGCAAACAAAGGACAGCCACTCGATGCCTGACTTCCACAATGTTGTGGCAACAAAACACTTTAATGAGTTGATGAGAGACGATGATGATGATGATGATCATAATGATGATGATGATAATGATGATGATGATGATGATGATGATGATGCATGTAGCAATTATTTGGCCAAATAATGAATGGTCAGGTTTAAAATAAAAAGAAAGTGGACTTAAAAAACTAACAAAAAATTAAAAAAAAAAGATTTCACAATAAAGGTGTTGGACTCGTAACTACTTTTAAGCTTTAGTACAGCAGAAGTCAATCATCCATCCACACATTCCTTTAGTGTCAGGGGTTTCCAGCAATTAAGACATTTTTATGTTTCTCCTGAACGTTGCTGGAAGCTTCCCAAGCCAGAGGGGATGTACTCATCTCTGGCTTGGGCAGCAGAGTTACCACTTTGACGTGTCTCTGTATGACTGACTTCCCTGGAAAAATTGTAAGGTCTAAACATCTTTGTGTCCACGTTCAATTTTTACCACAAAGACCCGATGACCATGGGCTGGGTGTGGAATCTTCTGGCTGAGCTACCTCTTCTATACATTAGACTAGAACACTGATACTGGACAAGAACCGACTGTCTATCTCCAACCAAATAAAAGTATTTTTTCTTTGTCATCACAGATATATGCCACCCATGCTGAGCTGTTATACTCTCAAATGTTAATGTATTCCTTTCACAAGGACTCTGGTCATATTCTTTAATAATCACCTTGCAGGGATTTATCAATAAAAAAAACAGAAAAGATACTGAACAACATTTTAATGCAAAGCAGAAACACGGGCACCAGTTAGGGTTAGTTTCATCTATTTATTCATTTATTGCTTTATGGACAATCAAGAAATCAGTTACTTTAGTTTATGTAAATATTGTGTAATATTGATCAATTTAGCCCATATGTTAAGGGAGCTATTGTGACAAGGAATCAGCTACAATATAAAGGGAAATAAAGGAGAAGAGAATCATAGCAAGGAGCCTTAGAGGCTCTTGTGCTGCGGTCAGACTGCCAAGCATGCTCTGGACTGCCAGCACATGAAAAGTCTGTGTTTTTTTTATATTTATACACCACTGGGCATGAGCACACAGATATGCAGCATTAAGCTGGGGGCACATTCGACAGATCTGCCTCAATCTTCCACCTGCAGAGTCTCAAGATGTCTGCATTTCAATTGCAATGTCAGTGCGAAGTCCAAAAAGCATGATGAATTCAAAAATAGGAAGTGGAATGTTATGCCCATGAAAAAGCGAAGTTGAAAGCTAGTGATGATGAGTGACGGTCACACATCCAAGAGGCTTACAGGTCGCCAGACCTGGAGGAGGCTCGTCTGTCCTTATGCGCCTTTGAGCTTGCAGATGATAATATTAAGTATACTGTAAGTCTACACAATAGACCACTAGTGGAGGAAACCACGTTCATTATTTTATTGTTTCCTCATCATCAGCCATCCACAGGCGTGAAGAACAAGTTACTGAATTAGTCTATAAACTCTGGTTACACCTTGACCTCTCTGGCAGACATTATAAGTCACATTCACCTTTATTAAAGGAGGTTTAATGCTCTTAATGTAGACAAAAATCAGAGAGTGTTCAAATATAATCACATCCCACTTCAAAGAGGTGATGTATTGTGATTGTCAGTGTTCATCCGTTCGTCTGGCCGTTAGTTAGTCCACCACATATCTTCACAACTGTTGCAGATAGAAAGATGAAACAAAGAAAACATTACTCGGGCAGCAAAGGGGATGAAGATGAGATCATGACCTTGACCTTGAGAAAAATAGGTCAAGGTCAAATTTCAACTTATGTACACTCAGGACCCGGATAAGATAGAAAGATGTGGGAGAAGGCCAGTGTAACACCATAGATCAAAGCTAGTGCTTTGAACTATGCAAGTAGGTCAGGGTAACATTTTGAAATCAGGGGTGTTGCAGGATGTTGCAGTGTGCGATTGTCTTGGTTCTAGCTTTGAATGAAAAAGTCTGAATAGCTTAAATGACATACCTGTATCATTAAAACAGAACAAAAAACTTCACATTTCCATTACTGAGAAGACCTTTGCTGTGTTCCATACTTGTTCCTCACCTGTTGAGCAGAAGCACAAAGACCGTGGCAGTATCTTGTAGTTTGGATGTAGTGAAAGGATCTAATTTACATAATTTAATATATAGTATATATAAAAAAAAAGAAACAAAAAAGATTGGTAGACAGACAGACAGACAGACAGACAGACAGACAGACAGACAGACAGACAGACAGACAGACAGACAGACAGACAGACAGACAGACAGACAGACAGACAGACAGACAGACAGACAGACAGACAGACAGACAGACAGACAGACAGACAGACAGATAGATAGATAGTTCACAGCACAAGGGAGTCAATCTAATACCTCACCACAATAAACAAAAATCACAACCTTCAGCATTTTAAAACTTTCTGTAGTATTTTGGTGTCTGATCAGCCCTCAGGCTTATTAATCAATTAGTCAGTGAACTCCAACATATTTCCTTTTTCATCCTTCAAACACATTGATTGTGTTTTTAAGTGAACAGCAGGTCTCCTTCATAATTTCTCTCTACTGCACTTCCAACTGTTCTTGATACAAATGAGAGTATACATCTGAAAAGAGAAGCACCTTTAACTTTCCCTTGGACCTACTCCATCAAGATCACACAACACAACACAATGCAACACAGAACGCAACACAGAACACATCACAACACAACACAACACAACACACAACAACAGTTACGACTGGACCAATAAAACCAGCTTCCTTGAGACCGTGTCCATATCAGTGTCCACCCTGTATACAGGAATACAATGTAATGTGACCATTAGTCATTTTTCAAGCTTTTGTATTGTATGTTATCTCATACCCGGCCTTCTTGAAGTCCTTGGGAGGGGTACTGAATAGTGCTCTGACTGGGGACTCCATTGTTCTCCTTGGGGACTTCAAGGGGGACGCCTTGGGGACTCACGTGGGCAATGACAGTGAGACCTGGAAGGGGTGATTGGGATGAACACAAGTTCATCTGAACACGAGTGGTGTTCTGTTATTGGACTTCTGTGCTAGTCACAGTTTGTCCATAACAAACACCTCGTTCAACCACAGGGATGTCCATAAGTGCACATGGCACCAGGACACCCTAGGCAGGATGTCGATGATCGACTTTGTTGTCGTATCATCAGACCTCCGATCTTGGACACTCGGGTGAAGAGATGCACTATGCATGCACCTATGCACTAGCTTTGATCTATGGTCTTACTCACATGAACTAGTCTATGCACTCGTCAGGTACTATCTCCAGGGTACCCTGACCTACCCTGAAAGACTCTGACTGCCTTGTTTAAAATGTTTTAGTATGGGATTTATAGCAGAGATGCTAAACATGATTTCAGCATTCAGACATCGTGGCCCATCAGCTGAGAATCACTTTAATTACTACTGCCAGACTGTGCTTTGTGAGTAAAATAAAACAGGAAAACAACCTGACTGATGTTAACTATTGGTGGAATGAACTGAAAATCAAACTTAAAGGGGTGTGTCTGACCTTTGATGACCAGGAAGCGCATCAGATAGATAGATAGATAGATAGATAGATAGATATCAGCACATCATTCACGTCAGTGTGGAGGAATACAGTGGATTAACGTTTAGATTCTTCACGCACGAGGATTATATTCATTCGGCAAAGATGTGAAATAAATATTTCAGACTTTAATTAAAATTTTCTTAGAAAACTGTGACAGAGTGTGTCCACTGTGTATGTGTTTGTTTGTTTGTTTGTTTGTTTGTTTGTGGTTCCTGACTGTAGAATGTAACCTGTGCAGTTACCTTGGTAAAAAGGCTAGTCCTCTCTCTCTCTCTCTCTCTCTCTCTCTCTCTCTCTCTCTCTCTCTCTCTCTCTCTCTCTCTCTCTCTCTCTCTCTCTCTCTCTCTCTCTCTCTCACACACACACACACACACACACACACACACACACACACACACACACACACACACACACACACTACAATATACTGCCAAACAGGTTAGATGAGTACAGGTACAAGAGGAGGACGGGCTAATGCTAATGTCAGTAAACACACACACACAGGCGCACACACACACACACACACACACACACACACACACACACACACACACACACACACACACACACACACACACACACACACACAGCAGACAGATAGTTTGTGTCAAACACAGGCAGCACACCAGCCTGTGTAGAGGTGAACACTGAGGGCAGACAGTTACTCTAGATAGACAAACACACAGACAGGCCTGTAGGTAAGCAGTCAAATGAGTAACCAGGCAGAATGTGAAACAAGACGGCAGCTCTCCCTGTCTGCTGTAACTGGAGAAACGGACCGAAAAAAGCCTTGAGAACAGTCTTTCTGCTCTGCTGCCCCCCCCTTCTAGACACACTCAGACCGAAGCAGCCACTGGGCCATCAGCCAGCTCAGCTTTGGAAGGTAAATGCACTGATTTAGTTTGGATTGAGCTGGATGTCTGAATGTGTGCTCCTGACTTTCCTAAGGCAATATAATTAGTTCATTCTTCCGTTCATCACTGGTTGTGTTCACATGCTGCTGGTTATTCTTTGCTTAGCCGAGAATGTTCTGAAACTCAGTTCAGTAAACAGCTTGTCAGTATTTCCTACTCAGTAATGAGCAGCAGTAGCTCAGATCAAATCACGGGTAGGAATGAAATGTTGACACTCTATGCAATGCAAAAGTGAAAGTAACCACAGGCGCCAAGCTACACTTAGATGGTAATCGCAGTTCAGTTTTAATTTCTTTCTTTGAGAAACAAAGTGCTGGGAGCTGAGAATGACAGAAGGTGTAGGTGCAGCGGTTACCATGCAACACACATCATGTGAGCCCTGTGTCTGTGTACCGTGTGTGTTTGGATGACGTCCTCTGGAGGATTCTCCTCAGCAACATTCATTAACACAGGGCCAGAGGGAGAGCAAAAGGGCCCGCAGGACCACGCTGTCGACCTGCTGCAGTTTGTCTTACTGTGTTCTGCGTTTGTCTGGGGTAGGAGGTACACATAGAGAGACGGGGGGTGATATTTAACAGGTGCTGTGACTGCAGGCATCTAGCTGCTCGCTCTCTCTCTTTTGCTGTCTCGCTCTCTCTGTCTGTCTGTGTGTGTCTGTGTGTGTGTGTGTGTGCGTGTGTGTGTGTGTGTGTGTGTGTGTGTGTGTGTGTGTGTGTGTGTGTGTGTCTGAAGTTGAGAAACCTTTTTAAATCTAAAACTTTCCTCATTAAATTAAGTAAAACGAGCACAAAGGAAAAGCCCAAAAGAAACAAAAAGAGCAATGCAATAATTATAAAAACGGTGAGGTCAGTGCCCGGTAGTGGATTATAGCTCAGCACAATTACTCAAAGTCTGTAATTGGTCTTTTATTGAAAGTAGCTCTTTAATACTGTTCAAGATTTCCATTCACTGCTTTTTCGGGTGAATATGTTGTACATTTTACTTGAAAGATACAGAACACTTCAGAATACTTTAGAATAACAATGCACTAAATCAACCATTAGTTGGGATGAAGAGTATAAATACTGTATATTGGCCCCATACATTATCGAGTCATATGGAATGCATATGTGGGTTTTGAGAAAAGATACAAAATAAAAAAAGTATACTACTATTTTTTATATTAATCCTCATTATTGTTGTATTTTGTTGTATTTATTTTCATGTGTTTTGGCTCAATGTTTACAGCTAGTGGGAGAATTGTAACATATGATACACAATCTGTTACGGAATACAACTCTGGGTTGGGTTAAGTTTCTGGGTTAACAGAAGGAGCGGTGGGAAAATGTAGTTTGAGCTGGACTGACATGTTGGTGATGCATCAATAGCAGTGAGAGTGATATATTGGACAGTCATGTGGAAGAGGGAGTGTCTGCATGGGATCCCTCACCTACGGCAAGGGCATGGCTGGGTGGGGGCGCAGCTGTGGATAGTGATAGGATGAATGAGATTGTAGTTTCAGTCATGAAAAAATGATTTTGTACATATTGGACTGTGCTGAGACTTTGAGATGACTTGTTGAAGTTTGTAATTATTGATTTGAGGGAAAACTGATATGAACCCCACCCTGATTTCTTTGCCATGTCATGTCTTTGTCGTTTCTAAGATGTAGGTGACAAAACACCGCATTTTGTGACACGCCCATCTCAACTCCTACCTGTCCAATCAGCATGCAGTGGAGGGATTATCTCCATCGGGGGCAAACAAAGTCTTTTGAACATTGCTATTGTTAGTCGTGGTGTAGGAAAACCTTCCAGAACCCCTCCCAGCATGTGCCACCACACTGGTCATGAAAAACTGACTTATGATTCACTGAAGTTTAACTTGTGGAAATTTTGTGTCTCTGGGCAGAGTCATGGCAACAAATGTATGTTCTATAATAACCTTATCTGGGTTACCAGGTAACACTATATCTTAGCACAACCCACCCTCCAGCTTACTGGTGGACAACAACACAAAAACAACCACTGCTCTGTGTTCATGTCCAGAAAGGTCATTTGCTCAATCATAAAACTGTTCCCACGACTCTGTGATCCTGGCATTCAGTTGGACTGCTGGTGCTGAGTGAGGCTGAGGAGATACATCAGTAGCTCACTTTTACACGATGACTCAGGCACAAAACAAATACGATCTGTTGAGCGTCTTGACTAATGCATTCCAGTCAAATATATAGATTTCAGTCAAGGACCAGTGTCTCTGAATCAGCGCAGTTATATTTTAGAAACTTGAATCAGTTTAACATCTTAAAAACTATCCGATCGTCTGGATCAATGACTTCAGATGCTTTGTCAGTTAATGTACATCTGCACATCCAAGGGAAGAAATTGTTTTTTTCTTTTACACAATATAAGTTCTTAAAAGTATCCATCTCGTAGTTCTGTTGTATTTGATGTTGATTATGACTCGTTTGAAATATTCTCTTTAAAATGACTTACACATTGCCAAGCCTTCAATCTTTTTTTTCCCCCCTATTTAAATGTAAAGCCATTTTTGTTTGGTGTAGAAGGAAATTTTATTTACTTTTGGATTTGAAATCAGAATAAAACTGTTGATGTCTCACAGCACCATGTAAAATCCTCCCCTGCAAATCTACAACCTTATTTGTTCATAGTTGCTAATGAACAGACTACCATGAAGGTTTCACAGCTTGTGCCAGACAAGGTGAACCCTCCATGGTGCATCCGCCCAGTGTTTATCTTTGTTAAAAATCTTTACCTTCAGTTCATACATGTTTTTATCATTACTGTCACTGAGGCTAATCAGGTCTGACACAGAGTCATTAAAATAATAAGATCAAATCTCGATCAGGAAGGAGTGGTATCTTTTGGATTTAAAAATATTGGCTGATTCGGCTCTTCCAGCATCTCAGCAGGGTGCTGTGGGGGTGTCCTCAGAGGAGGAAAGAGCAGCATCATCATCCATAGATGGCTAACAAAGTTTCACCGCATGTCCATCAGGTCGCTCATCAGGTCCATTTAAAGCAACGCACGGTGGAGTCCCAGACCCCACCACTGGGCCAGTACTGCCTGCTTTGTGGGTCACTACATCAGGGCTTTAGGGCCAGTGAGGAGCGGCTGGATGAACTGCAGCTGGAACGCAGTGCCCCTGCTGGCTAGATCTATGACCCCTGCCCTCCTTCCTGTCTGGGCAAGAAGAGCACGCACTGAGGGGCCCAGTATTGGTAGTCCAAGAAAAAAAGTCCACCATAGCAGCATAAATTGTTGCCAGTAATTAAAACTCGACCTCTAAAAGACAGTTTTGTTACAATCCAGGTCCAGTTTTTTAGCCTCCCTTCCACTTTTTCTTAAACATTTCTTTAGTCCTTTTCACAATACAGTAACCCCTTGCTTGTTCGTGCCTCAGGATGAATGGCTTATATAAAATGGTATATAAAATTAAATTAATACAGATATAAGGTGGTTTAACATCAGTATGGGGAGGGATCATGAACGTTAAAATTACCGTGAATAATGAAATGTATGGTTTGTCGCTATATCGCAGAATATTGTTTTCGTGGTTCCTGGAATGTAATAATCGCGAGTAACAAGGGATCACTGTATTGTGGTCTCACAGATAAACTCCAGGGTACTTAAACCCATTCCTTTTCCATTGGAATTTATCTGGGAGCCTGATCTCCTCTACAACATCTCCCACCATCACTGTTCCCAGAGTTGACTTTGGCAGAGGAGATTTCTCTAAAGTGCTGCACAGTTGTAACAGCTTATATCTTTCTGTTTTTAAAATTGCAACAACATCATGAACATATGCAGACAATTAAATAGAAGTGGGGATATTAAAACCAGAGAAGTCTGTTCTCAACTGTCTTAACAAGACTCCAGGGCAAGAGAATAGAGCAACTCTGAGAAGGGGCAGCCCAGCCTCAGCCCTTCTGGACTTACAACCTTAAGTACACTACAGGGCCTCAGACATCTCCTGCAGGGTGATGCCGGCATCTAGGTTGTTGTTTTGTTCTACTAACACCTTTGGCAGACCGAAGAAAAAGGATGTCAACTTCTCAGGTTTCTCAGTGTATTCAGAGTGAAACTCTTCTTCATAGAAACCTGTAGCGTATCCACAGATATCTGCACCATCATGCAGCATTGTATCATCCATGGATCGCAAAGAGTGGATCAACCTCCTCTACCTGTCTTTCCTCTGCAGCACAAAGAAAAAGTGAGAAAAGAGCATCATCAGAGTAATATTACCAAATCTACTGCGTACCACCATGTCCTTGGCGGGCTCGCCCAGCAGCTCAGTTTAAGCACGCTTTTGGTCTCTGAGGGCTGTAATGAGCCCTCTCTCTCCTGTGGACTCTCTCCAGATCTCTGATAGATCTGACTAAGTGACCAGAGACACTATGACTGTAGTGTAGGCACATATTTTCTGATGTGGCTTTGCCTTACATCCCAACATTGTTGTAGAGAGCTAAAAATCACTTGGAAAAAAAAAAAAAAGTGTTCCATTAAAATTTCGGCACACTCAAATAATTAGTTTCGATGAAATCTTTCAATTTTGTTTGTTTGTTGATACAGCATGAGGTTTCAGACAGCATGATTTGTGTTTAGAATTAGGGTTTCTATGCAGGTAAACCTACCTTCTAAAATTAGGTACTCATTTCTGCTGCATTTCTGAATTTCTTCATTTAAAAATATCCAACTGTATCTACAGTTGGATCCTTGTTTTCACTCGTTGCCCTTACTCGTGGCCTGATGTGATGTCTTCCACTATAACAGAGCATAATTGAAAAGTACAACAAAATACAATCCCTATACAGCGCATTGTGCATCAACCCTCGCAACTTCCCCTCATCACAGATTTTTGGTAGGCAGTCACGTGATATCATGCGCACATTCTATTGGCTGACGGCATCTGGAAATGTGCTCGGTTCCGTGGGTCTGGGACTTCTGTGAGACCCAAAAGTAATTTAAACAGTCTATCAGAGTGTGGGAAAAGGTAATACAGATAGAAGGTGGTTTGATATCAGTATGGGGAGGGTTCATAAGCGTTTAAATTACCGTAAATAATAAGATAATAAAAATAGTTCAGAATCAGAATCAGTTTTAATTGCCATCGTTTGTTAAAAAACAGACAAGGAATTTGTTTTTGGCAGGTGGTGTCTCAAACTGTACATTCATACATTAAATTTAACTATGCTAAATACTATAAATAACTATACTAGATACAAAACACAAGATGCAAAACATAGTAGGTGGGGGGGACACAATGCACAAGTGCTGAGTGCATGTGTAAACAGGTTGCAGGGGCTGGGAGACAAATAATTTAACATTTGCGGTTTAAGTGTCTTATGGCTTGGGGGAAGAAACTGTTCTGTAATGTGGTGGTTTTTGAGAGGAGGGCTCTGTAGCGCCTCCCAGAGGGTAGACTTTTAAATAGTCTGTGTCAGGGTGTGATGGGTCTGAGATGATCTTCCCTGTCCAACTCCTAACTCTTGAGGAGTACAACTTTACACATTGTCTATGTATATACACACAGGCCGCTGACACACACACACACACACACACACACACACACACACACACACACACACACACACACACACACACACACACACACACACACACACACACACACAAGGTGAGGTGGTGATGAGGGGTAGAAGTAAAACAGAAAGATAGAAGACAAGAAAGAACGATTTTTTTTTTTGCAAAAACACTTTAATCACATTCAAACATTTTACAATTTTACATTAGATGAAAGCACTAAAGTGCTTCAGAAGAAGAAGATTGTTGTAAAAAAACTTCAATCACATTAGATGAAACTTCAAAAACACTAAACACTCAAAAACACTAAACACCAATAAACAATAGGAAATACAATTTAAAAATTAGTGCATTATATCAGGAATTTTGCAAAAGTGAGGTGGTCATCAACTAAAGTGCATAGGAAAGAAGGAAAGAATTGTTATTTACTTAGACACCTTTTTTAGCTGATCACACTGGTCAAAGGTATTTTCACAATCTATGTAACATTGTTTAATTGCTATCCAACAATCTGTAGCCTCCCTTGTGAGGAATAAGGTGCTACAGAGACCTGTTCCTGATTCCTCAGTCAGTCCCAAACTACAAATAGCTGAAGTTGTGGTGTGGATTCAGGTTGCTCCTTCAAATGGGTGTGGTCATTAATGTGGAGCTAAATTATCTGTGTCCATGTGTACCGAGATTTTCTGCTGAGGATAAACTGGATTTTCAAGAGTTTCTGAGGAAAAAAAAAAATCTGCTCAGGAAATGAGAAAGCAAAGATGCTGAGATTCCGCTGAGACTGAGATCATGGATGTGATTTTATTGAGAGGTTTTGGTCATGGCATTTACATTGCCATGAGGGTCTGTGATGTATATTTAATGACCTGTTTATCCACAAGTTCCACATGGACGGATGCCTGCATCCGTGAATTTAAGGGTGGAGGTAGCCATGGAGAATGTGTTCCCACACAAAGCAAACCGTCATCACTATGGAGTACTATAGAGCCTCTGCACCAATCTGTATCCCCAACGTCTTCTCAGGTTGCAGCTTCACATGTCAGCACAACACAAGAGGGTGTGACATCACCTGAGCAGGTGGCCCCTCATTATTACACAAAGCAGCAGCACGGAGGAAAAAAAGGGACAACTTAACACATTTAAGCTGTTGAAGTTCTGTGATCTGCGGAACTGGTGTGTGTGTGTGTGTGTGTGTGTGTGTGTGTGTGTGTGTGTGTGTGTGTGTGTGTGCGTGTGTGTGTGTGTGTGTGTGTGTTGGCTGACTTGTCACCCCAGTACTGTACTTCCAAGTTGACTCACAGATAGCTGTTTTTTTCTTTTCCATCCAGGGGTTGGAGTTTGGGTTGTTTTCATTCATAACTTTATTAGATTGGATTAGATTAGATTCCACTTTGTTTTCATTGCACATATCAGGGGTGCAAAGTAACGGAATGTTTGTGTGTTTGTATATTACTGTATGTGGAATTGTATGTGCAGGCGAGGAACAAACATTATGAAACTTTCCATTCTTTCTTTGGGTCTAGTGGTTGTTGTGAGGATTTTCACTGAAGCTTCATCATCCTTTGAATCATAGCTGGCATTCAGAGCCTCAGAGTAATACTTAGTCCAATCAATGATTGGACTAAGGTAATTTAGAGGTCTCAAATAACCTCAACCTTTTCTCAGAAAGGTTGTGTAAGAAACCAGCCCACCGGTGTGGAAGCAGACATGCTTCAGAATGAGTATCCACATCAGAACATGTTCCACATCTGATAGATTCCTGAAATGTACCTAGCAGACCAGGGAATTTCTGCAGAGTTGTATTTTCATCATATGAAAGATTAGAATTCAGAGTAAAATGAGAAAAAATATTGGTTTTGACTTGACTAGTGAAATGACACTTTAATATTAATAATCATCTGATGTCTGAGAGAGTATGAAGTGAAGTGTGATTAAGTAAAAGAGCAGTTTAGCAAAAAAAAATATCTGAATGTTCCACTGCACGACATTGCAGGAAGGTTTTGAGTGACTGCATTCTAAACAAACACTTCAACCTGTGTGCTGTTTGCCTCTCTGGTGTGTATGAGCGCCAGGTCTCATTTCTTGGACATCAAATACTGCCTTTTTGGTGCATCCCTCAGCGGCACTTCCAGATGCAGAAGGTACCCTTGTGAGTCTGGATGAGAGTAGCCTTTCATGTTCCTCCAATGGAAACCCAAAAGCATCAATATGAAACAGGACACATAGAAGTAAAGAGACTTTAGACAGACCCACCAGAGGGGGACAGGGTTCAGTGCTGAGCCATACGAAACATTTCCCTCCTATGCCAAGCCAAACATGTCACTGTTCCGTTTTCCTGAACTTCACTAAAATCATTGTTGTGTCTCAACATATCAATAGAAGTGTTTAAAGTCAAACACACGTCAGAAAGGCTTTGTGGCACATGCTAAAGGGTAAATTACATGTGCATACAGTAGTTAATATTCTACGAGCATCAGCATCTGGTGATCTAGAGTGAGGTGTTACTCAAGGTGACATTTTCACCATATGATTGCTGTTTGGTGGTGTGACGGTATAGCCCTATGTTACTAGTATTAGTAATAATGGTACAGAAGCAGTGCCATATTTTCAATACCAAGTGCTTCTTTGTAATTATTTAATGGAAATGAATAAAAAAGAAAGTTGTCAGAATATATGATAAAGAAAACATGATCTGAATGAACTGTCCTGTATCTGTCTGCATCAGGTGGATCAATCAATCAATCAATCAATCAAACTTTAATTTATATAGTGCTTAATCACATCTGTAGACATTTCACATTGCTTTACAGACAGAAAGCCAACAATGCCCTCCAGAGCAGCATAAGCGACGGTGGCGAGGAAAAACTCCCTCATTTAGGAAGAAACTCCGGGCAGGATCCAGGCTCTGGAGGGCGGTCATCCGCCTTGACCTGTTGGTTGGAAAAGAGAAATACAGTACATTGGGGAAAGAGATAGGTCAAGTAAAAGAGACAGAGGGAGAGAGAGAGAGAGAGAGAGAGAGAGAGAGAGAGAGAGAGAGAGAGAGAGAGAGAGAGAGAGAGAGAGAGAGAGAGAGAGAGAGAGAGAGAGAGAGAGAGAGAGAGAGAGAGAGAGAGAGAGAGAGAGAGAGAGAGACTGACAGATAGGCCAGTTTTAGTTTAATATCCATAGTGAGCTGTTGCTGAATTGGGGGTGGGATTTCCAGGCCTTTGGATATCCTGTCTTCCATCCGCGTTCTTCACCTGTGGAACAGAGGCTCAAAGACAGCAGCAGTATCGTGCAGCATCAAGTCCGGGATACAGACTTGATATGAGAATCATAGGACAGATCTTGATCAAAAATCACTCCCAAGTATACACGGATAGGATCTTTTGGAACTGACATTCCTGACAGAGGTAGGGGAAATTATTTTGGTTATGTATTTTATTGCTCTTCCTAGATTTCACCTCCGCATTCAACACCATCACCCCCCAGACCTGGTGCAGAAACTGTCAGAGCTGGGACTGTCTGCCACCACAGGAAACTGGATCCTGGACTTCCTGGCAGACAGATCACAGACTGTCAGGGTCAACAACACGGTCTCCTCCCCCATCACCCTCAGCACCGGCTCCCCACAGGGTTGCGTGCTCAGCCCCCTCCTGTTCACCCTACTGACATATGACTGCTCAGCAAAACACCCGAGCTGTCATATAGTAAAGTTTCGCAGACGACACAGTAGTGGTGGGACGCATCCACAACAATGATGAGTCCAAATACAGAGTGGAGGTGGAGCACCTGGTGCACTGGTGCAGACGCAACAACCTCTGCATCAATGTGGGGAAGACCAAGGAGATGTTGGTGGACTTCAGGAGGAAGAGACATTCCCCTTCCCCCCTGCACATCAGAGGAGCAGCTGTGGAGGTGGTCTCCAGCTACAGGTACCTGGGGGTTCAACTCACTGAGGACCTCACCTGGAGCTGTAACACCTCCTACCTGCTCAGGAAGGCCCACCAGCAGCTCTACTTCCTCAGGAAGCTGAGGCGTGCTGGACTGGGGAGTGCAGTCCTGAAGGCCTTCTACAGGGGAGCAGTGGAGAGCATCCTCACTCACATACAGCTGCTACACTTTAAATAGACTTTGCTGTTCAGACACTTTTCAATGTACACTTTACAATTCTCAACTTTTCTCTGTTCTCCTATTTATCTTACATTTTTAACCTATCTTTTCTTAACTTATCTTATTTAATCTTATTTATTAACCGGGCTTACTGGGACCTTCAGAGACATACAGGTAGTCGTCGACTTACGACCTGTGCAACTTACGACCGATCGACTTTACGACCACAATGTCCGGGTAGGGCGGGCATTCCCTCCAGCCACAGTACTCACACTCTGAGGCTCCCGCGCTCTCTCCAGTCCCCACGCCGCACACACGCTGTTCAGTCACACTGAGATCAGCAGCCCAGCCCACTACTGATGGGCTGGGCTGCTTAGGAGGCTGTGACGGAGAAATGTATGAATGACGTATGGAAAAACTGTCAAGCGTTACGTGAACTCTTCTGCTGGATTTGAAAGTGACGAAGAACTTGATCAGATTCGGGAGAAAATAGTGAAACTGGCAAAAAACCTCTCCTTGGAGAACTGACGAATGATCGCGCTGTAAGAAGAAAGAGTGGAAGAAGAAGAGAGAAGAGAAGCAGAGAAAGAAGAGGAGGAAACAGAAAAAATGTTCACCACCAAAGGCTTGTCAGAAGGCTTTTCCCTGTTAAATAAACTCTGTGCACACTTTGAAGAAATGGACATAGAACATAGAAACATTTGCAAGGATTGAACGGATGGCAAACGACGCTTTCCGTCCATATCGTGAAATTTATGAGGAGAAAAAGAAACGAACAATTCAGACAAAGCTCACAATGATTATGAAAAGATCGTCTCCCGCTCCCACCAACCCACACGCTGCCCCAGCTGACGATCCGGACGACCCCCAGCCAAGAACCAGCGCTGCTGGATTGAATTTTTACGTAAGAGTCGATTTACGACCAAGTCGAATTACGACCGATCTGTCGGGACCAATCGCGGTCGTAAGTCGACGACTACCTGTATTTCGTACTGTCATATGTAAACGTGTGTCAGCATGACAATAAAAAAACTCTCTGATTCTCTCTCTCTCTCTGATTATTATCAGTTGGTAAATGGGAATTCTGGGAAATGTTATCTGAGCCAGCTAGCATATGTTGTACTCACATTTATCATAAACTGAGTCGGTCATGGATTTCCAAAGTAGCACTTCCACTCATGACCCAAACCATCAGATTTTATAGTGTGATATATCATAGAATCAGTCAATGCTGCAAACCCTTTTTGGACTTACTGGCCTGCAGCTCTTCATGTCCACAGCAGACGGATAGGCAGATAGCAATGCTTCATGGTTGCATATTTTCATAGTTTCCTGATTGATAATTGTTGTAACTCAAGAAAACATTTTCTGCTAAAAACCCAGGAACCAGTCACTCAGAAACCTTCCAATTCCAAGATGTTCCATAAACAGAAAAATACAGGTATTTTTGTATGGTGCCTTTCCTGCATAGGGATCCTTAAATCAATGTTTACTTCGCATTTATTTTTTCCAAATATGTGATCATCTCTGTTTCTTCTTTCATTTTCTACAATACATTTTAAAAGTACTACTATTCCGCTAGTAGTACATTAATATCTCTGGTTTCCTGTCATTGTCATAAGCCTGCAGCTCTCTGATTCTCCCAAACCTTCTTTTCTCTATCAGATTTGCACTCCTCTTATACTATCTGACATTCCTTACTCGAAAGCAGACACTGTTGTCTATTTAGTTTCCCTTCTGAAACACAATCTGATGTGTCTCTCAACCAACAAAAGGTGAGAAAAGAAAAAAAAAAAAGGTGGGTGGCAAGAGAGAAAGACAGAGGGAAGGACATGGAGGATGAGAGGCTAATCTGCGACACGGTATCTCAGACAGTCCAGCACTTTCTTTGTTATCGGTTCTCAATGTGGGAGAAAAGCATCCCACCTTCTTTATTATCATCAAGCAATGATAAGGACGGCCCTGACTACTCATTTCTGTGCAAAGGCAAGCCGATACCTCAGGGCCTTGTACTTGAGTGTGTATTTATGTCTGAGGCCATTTCCAGGATCAAAATCAGGAAAGAATATCTTTTCTGTTTTTTTCTCACAAGATAACTCGTGGTGTGATTCTCACATGTTGAGATAGCAGCTCGGTATAATGGAGCTTAATGACATTTGGATGGAGGCATTCACAGCACAAAAGCATACTGAATTTAAACAGCAGAATTTGAGGTTGGGATTCATCCTCCAGTTTATATTCAGGTGTTTTCCTACTGGGAGCAGATCTCACAGAGGGTCTTGGTTTGTGTATCAGGTTTAATGCAATTACAGTAATCACACACCCAGGCAAACAACTTGATTCATGGACAAGAATATAAAGTCAAATGCAAGGTAAGAGAACATATTTGCCTGTACAATTATTTCGTTGCTGTATGCAATGAATGCCAAACAGCAAGAAACAAAACAATAAACAGATAAAATAAAGATAAGCATAGTGTAAAACACCAGTTATATGTGTAATAGCCAGCAGGAGGGTGTAATACAGGGGTGTCAAACTCATTTCTACAGAGTGCCACATCAGCATAACGGCTGTCCTCAAAGGGTCAGATGTAACTTATAAATATAACTAAATGTAACTCAATGTAATGTGAAAAAAAAATTAACTACTCCTTAAATGTTAAATAACTCCGAATTTATTACTTATTCATGTTACAAACATTGCAGTTACACAGAAAAAACTTTGCTTATTTCTCTGTTATAACATAAATCCTATTGTCAGGTTATTAAACCCACAGAACTCTAACCCTAACCCATCAATCAAGGCTCAAACTATCAGTGAATAAAGAAAAGTAACATCAAACACAAGTAAGTACATTACCTTTGTTCACATTTGTGTCAAGGATAAAAATGGGCTGAATTACTGCATTGTGGGAAATGCAGTTTATGGTCAAAGCACACTTTTGACCTATTCATTTTTAGACAATGACCTTTTATGCTTTCTCGGGCCACATAAAATAATGTCGCGGGCTATATTTGGCCCCCAGTCCTTGAATTTGACACGTGTGGTGTAATTTCACATGTGCAAGCTGATGAAAATAAAAATGTAAAGAGACAAGTGTAAGCCATGATTATAAACTCCTGTCAGCTCTTTGGGAGTTTGCACTGAGTGTTCTCAAAATCAGAAGTCCCAGACTTCACACCTCTGTGGCTCTGGCCTGAGGGAACGTCAGCAGTCCATGCTGGGGGTGGGGGCTCCTTCAGGATGAATAGAGCTCTCCCGTGAACTCTGCCATGGTAGACGCGCTGCAGGGAGGACAGTGAAGTCCTGGTGGTCTTCAGAAGTTTTCACCACTCTCTGTAGATGCATGTGGTCCATAGCAGTAGCTCTACTCTACCTCTGGTCAAGATTCTTTCAATGGTCCATGTGTAGAAGCTGTTGATGACCCTTGGGAACACAAAACTTCCTCAGTGGCAGGAAGCACAGCCACTGTTGAGCCCTCTTAACCTTCTGTATGACATTGAGTCTTCTCACTGGTGTGAGCTAACATCTTAAATATATTTCAATATATATTTCAATCATCTATTGATGTATTTCTCTCCATGCTATGATCTGCAGTGATTCACCAAATGTTCCAGGTTCAATACCCACACATAAATTAGTAACTGAACTGATTATGGCCGTTGCTGAGGAAAAATAATTTGACAGTGAAATAAACAGCAGTAGTTGCCAGCTCCTCAGATGAAATAGATATATACTTTTTTAATCTCGGAAGAAATTGCACTGTACCCTACAATTTTGGATGAATTCTGGACAGATTTCATAAGTTTCCCTTCCTTGATACCCACTTCCTTCCAACACTCTCAATTGTGGGATGAATTTCAGGTCACAGGTAAAATGCCGTGGCAAATATTTTTTCAGTATAACTGAAATAATGTACTCCCCTCATGCTTTTTTTTTTTTGCATGGTGACAGCTCATTTACCTGAACCATCAGTCACACATCATATAGCTGCAGAGACTATAAGAATTCACTGCTTTTGAAGGCTTCTTGGAGCATCTGAGTTTGTCTCTGAAGTGATGTCAGTTGAGGACAGCTGATCCTTTGTTGTGCTAATTAAAACTCAGTGTAACACTGCAGGTTAGAAACCAAAAAGTACAAAACAAAACAAAAACAGCAAACGTATGGCCAAAGTCTTCCTTGGTGAATGGCCCCTCTGGGAATATGGGAATTTCAAGTTGTTTGTTTTATAACAGAGGATTGAGTTTTAAAGCAGAAGTAAATCCAACCCAATTAAGAGGAACTTGTTGTTGTTTTATTTTTCCTCTTCAAAAATTACAGTGTGGTATGTATGCCTACGGATGAGAGATTAATGTAAACTGCTGATGCTTGTGAATATTGAGACCAAGCTGCTGATTATGAATGTGCAGCCCCCGTCTACTTTGTAGTCAAGCCCTGACCTCCTGGTTTATTCAGATTCTACTAGTCCACTGGATGTTAACACACTGAAAATACTTCATCAGAAAGAATAAATCAAGAAATTAAAACTCATAGGTCAAATGTCAGTCAGGATTATATGGCAAATAAGGTCAAATGCATGACCTAACCCTGACCCTGTTACCTTTCTCTCATTAAATGAATAGTTTTTCAATGGGTGACACTGACATCGCTTAAGGTGAATTTAACTTTTTTTTTCATGATTTCCAGTTCTCACAAAAAGTATTATGTCTGCCTTAATACTTCTTTAAACGGATTTGCTTGTGGTGATTCTGACGGAACATGCAAAATGTATTTGATCTGGAGAAAGCTTATGACAGGGTGTCCAGAGAGGAACTGTGGTATTGTATGAGGAAGTCTGGAGTGGCAGAGAAGTATGTTAGAGCGGTGCAGGACATGTATGAGGACTGTAAGACAGTGGTGAGGTGTGTGTAGGTGTGACAGAGGAGTTCAAGGTGGAGGTGGGACTGCATCAGGGATTAGCTCTGAGCCCCTTCTTGTTGCTATGGTGATGGACAGGCTGACAGACGAGGTTAGACAGGAATCTCCATGGACTATGATGTTTGCAGATGACATTGTGATCTGTAGTGAGAGCAGGGAACAGGTGGAGGAGAAGCTAGAGAGGTGGAGGTTTGTCCTGGAAAGGAGAGGAATGAAGGTTAGCCGCAGTAAGACAGAGTACATGTGTGTGAATGAGAGGGACCCAAGTGGAATAGTGAGGTTACAGGGAGAAGAGATCAAGAAGGTGGAGGATTTGAAGTACTTAGGGTCAACAGTCCAGAGCAATGGAGAGTGTGGAAAAGAGGTGAAGAAGCGTGAACAGTCAGGATGGAACGGGTGGAGGAAAGTGTCAGGTGTGATGTGTGATAGAAGAGTTTCATCTTAAATGAAAGGAAAGGTGTACAAAACTGTGGTGAGACCAGCGATGTTGTTTGGTCTAGAGACAGTGTCACTGAGGAAAAGACAGGAGACAGAGCTGGAGGTAGCAGAGATGAAGATGCTGAGGTTCTCTCTGGGAGTGACCAGGATGGATAGGATCAGGAATGAGTACATCAGAGGGACAGCACATGTTAGAGGTTCTGGAGATAAAGTCAGAGAGGCCAGACTGAGATGGTTTGGACATGTCCAGAGGAGAGATAGTGAATATATTGGTAGACGGATGCTGAGTTTTGAAATGCCAGGCAGGAGGCCTAGAGGAAGACCAAAGAGGAGGTTTATGGATGTAGTGAAAGAGGACATGAAGGTAGTTGATGTGAGACAAGAGGATGCAGAAGACAGGGTTAGATGGAGGCAACTGATTTGCTGTGGCGACCCCTGAAGGGACAAGCCGAAAGTAAAGGAGGAGATGCAAAATGTTTCTGAGGCCAAAACATATTAATGAGTCTCTTCTTTATACGCCTTCTCTTCAGAGAAATCAAAACCTCAATATCAAATTATTTCAATGCAATTAATAACATTAAGGCCATGTATTATGTATAATATATACTACAATGAATTACATTAATAAATGAAATTTATAAATAATACTTAAAATCCCAAGTAAATAAAAAAGAATAGGTTTGAAATCATAAATGAACAGTCAACAAGAAGATATTTATCCTGGTCTTGAATTCGGTCAACATCAGAGTGTGTCCTATTTTTTCTAAGATTTATTTCACAGAGAAATATTATGCAACGCTGCATCTCTGTCTGCTTTTTACTCTGTGAACAGCAGACTACTAACAGAACATGAAGAGAATTAGAGGGGTCACATAAGGCCAATGAAAGTGGGTAAATATACAGCGTGATGGAAGAACAAAGCTTTCTAATTTTACTTCAGGATTATGGGGCTCAACCCAGACAAAACCCACAGACAAATGCGGACAGAAGGGAATCAAACCCAGAACCTTCTTGCTGTGAGATGACAGCTCAACACGCTGCACCACTCCGCCACATATTTGCCAACATATGTAATGTTTCTTTTTCTTTTTTTTTCTTTACATAAGGCTCTTAATAAATCACTAGCAAGCTACAGGGCTTTCATCACATCACACATTTATGAAACTGAAAAATGGAACATGCTGGTTATGAAAATATTCAGCCCTTTTTCACTTTGATAAACTTTCAGTTCTAATCTACCTGTTGGTCTGGTGGTCATGTGTGATAATATTAATAATGAGAAAAAGTCTGACATTTCTATAATACAACTTTTTAAGAAGTCTGGTCAAATAAAAGATCAATATATAACAGAGCAGACAGCACAGTGGCCAGTGTGTGTGTGTGTGTGTGTGTGTGTGTGTGTGTGTGCGTGCGTGCGTGCGTGCGAAAACTGTGGTTAGTGTCCTCTCTTGTTCAGTGTGGATTTAAATCTACTTAATGTTTAAATTCAGTTTTGTAGTTTTATTAGATGTTTTGCCAATGATTTATTAATTTGAGAATATGACATTTTGGGAGTAATTCACTATGTGCTCCATTAGAATTATCGGGAGTAACTCCATCGTTTGTCCTCTGCCACTAATTTAGAATAAAACAACATTAATTTTCTAAACCTGCAACATTACTTGACCAATGGTTTTGTCCTCGTTTTTTCACTTTAGCTTCTCACGCATCCCTGTGGATGTGCGAGAATCTCATTTAGGAATGTGAGCATTCAACTCACACCTCTGAAGATAAACCCGGGCTTACCAGGTCTATCCAAAGGTTTTCTCTGCCAACGGACCCAACTCACCACCAGGTGGTGATCAGTTGACAGCTCTGCCCCTCTCTTCACCCGAGTGTCCAAAACACATTGTCGAAGGTCAGATGATACGATCACAAGATTGATCATCGACCTCCGATCTCGGGTGTTCTCGTACCAGGTACACTTATGAGCATCCTTGTGTTTGAACATGGTGTTAGTTATGAACAATCCATGACTAGTACAGAAGTCCAAAAAGCATCACTCAAGTTTAGATTAGGGAGGCCATTCCCCCCAATCACGACTCTCCAGGTGTCTCCATCATTGCCAAAGTGTGCATTGAAGTCTCCCAGGAAAACAACGGAATCACCTACAAGGGAAGTTTGGATGCGTGGACCTAACCCCTACCAGATCCAACTAGTAACGCTCCACCTACAACACAAGCTCCAGTTCCTTCCCTGCCAGTGAAGTGACATTTCACGTCCCCAAAGCCAGCTTCCGTGAGGTGGGTCTGGTCTGTTATGACCCCGTTATCACTGCCACCCATATGGCAGCGCACCCGACTCCATCAGTCTGCCCTGCAGGTGGTGGGTCTACAGGGGTGAGAAATATTCACGTTGCCTTTACGGGCTGAGCCTGGCCGTGCCCTGTGACAAACTTGGCCACCAGGCGCTCGCTGGCGGGACCTCCGTCCAGGCCTGGCTTCAGACATGGGCCCCGGGCTTCCTCCAGGCAGGGTCACTTGTTTACCTCCTCTGTTTGTCATTAGGTCTTCTGAACCTTTGTCTGGCCCTTCACCTGAGACCTGCTTGCCTTGGGTAACCCTAACAGGAGCACAAGACTCCCGACAACACAGCTCTCGGGATCCTTAGGGCAAACAAACCTCTCCACCACGATAAGGTGATGGTTCCTCGGAGAGGAAATCTGAGGCCATGGTCCTTAGCAGGAAGCTGGCAGACTGCCTTCTTCAAGGGACTGTGGTCCCTCCCCAAGTGAAGGAGTTTAAGTATGTTGGGGTCTTGTTCACGAGTGAAGTAAAAATGGAACAAGAGATTGGACGGAAAATTGGGGCATCAGGAGCGGTATGTCAGTCACTTTACCACGATTGACATACTGCTTAGAAGAAGCTAAGCCAAGAAACAAAGCTCTCCATGTACCGTTTAATCTTTGTCCCCACCTATGGTCATGAGCGATGGGTCATGACTGAAAGAACGAGATCGCAGATACAAGCGGCCGAAATGGGTTCTCAGGTGGCCAGGTGGCGTCTCCCTTTGAGCTAAAGTGAGAAACACTGCTATTTGTGAGGGGCTCCTTCATGTGGACAAGAGTCCGCTGAGGTAGTTTGGGCATCTGGCACGGATGCCCCAAGAGCGCCTCCCTAGGGAGGTGTACCTGGCACATCCAGCTGGGAGGAGACCTTGGGACAGACCCAGGACCAGGTGGAGTGATTACATCTCGACACTGGCTTGGAAACGCCTTGGGATCCCCTGGTCAGAGCTGGTTGATGTGGCCAGGGATAGGAAAGTTTGGGGTTCCCTGTTGAAGCTGCTGCCCTCGTGACCTGACTCCGGATAAGCGGGAGAATGGATGGATAGATGGCTGGATGGATGTCAATTTCAAGTGTAAATGGAGTTTTATTGAGCCTTTATTCTGCAATAATGACACTGACACTAGCCAAATGGGATATGTGGCAAGCATATTTACAGCATCATGACATAAGTAATGTACTCTATCAGTATCATTTGGCCTGCAAATCATTTCACACCAGTTCTATCTCTGATCTACAAAACTCTGCCCTGCATAGGCTAAAAGTGTTCTTACCTTTGACCAATTGAACTCCTTTCGTTGCTCTCATTAAAACTGCACACTTCTTATTTTGTAAACTGTAGCTCATATGTCTGTGAGGCATCACTTTTCTGATCAATAACAGTTTCATTTCAGACTGCAGCAGAAGTAAGGCACTGAAAGCTATTCATGGCTTACTTTTATTTTGCAGTTGGACATCATTGAGAGTGAAAGGACATCAAAAGAAAGAGGCGATGGCATACAGATATTGGCCACTGGTTGGTACTGATGTTCATCATTGTGCTGAAAAGTGAGCACATTCCAGCAAATATCTATTCTACGCAGATATTTTTGGAATACTCTTAAAAGTTTGTATTGTGTTTCACAACACAGTAAAATGACTGGTAAACGGCTTTATTCCTAGAAGATGGGAAACAGTGATATAAAAGCTCACTCCTTGAGACACAAGCAGCACTATTGAGAAAGTAATAATAATAATCAGAGTCGGCAATCTAAGCATGGAGTGTTTCCTGGTCATATCTGATCTTTAAGTTGTCATGAATGTGTCACAAGAGAAAAAATAGAATAATAGCGAAGCATTATTTGGAATTCATATAGATATTGAGAGGAGTTGAAGGTTTCCGGTTTTAGTAATGCAACAACTCTTACATATTTTTGGTGCCTGGCAGCGAAAATTCCTTTGTTAAAGATTTATAATGCTT
This sequence comes from Antennarius striatus, assembly GCF_040054535.1. Taxonomy (NCBI): domain Eukaryota; kingdom Metazoa; phylum Chordata; class Actinopteri; order Lophiiformes; family Antennariidae; genus Antennarius; species Antennarius striatus. The sequence goes on along the minus strand of NC_090782.1, from coordinate 2,003,232 downwards.
GGAGGACAAAATATCTTACTTTTGTTAAGTGATTAAATGGTGTGATTTAACATATAATTACTGATAGTTTTCTTTGCCGATGGTAACAAGTGGTGACTCTACCCCTTTAGCGTTTTATTTCACCTTGAAGTTTGACTTCAAGGTGAAATAAGGTGACTTTTTAATCAGCAGCTGTGATCACAACACAGATAGCTATTTTAGCTAGCTTCTCCTATCCTCTCATTTTCTCTCACAGAAAATAAATTAAAAGTTTCAGAGTTTAATCTGTTTTTTTCCCCCAGTTGACTTGTGATTTCTTCATCAAACCACTGAATATCTCATCTCTTCCTCTCCCCATGTGGTACCCAGGCTGATTTTTAACATCCTACATAACTTATTTTCTTTAATGACAATGGTAACCTGCTGTTATTTCCTATAATCATCCTGAGACACAAAATTATCCAATCATTTTACACTGTAAACAAATGGAACTTGACCATGTAGTTTGGACCAAAGAGTTTTTAATCTGGATCTTGGTGCGATGTGTGAAAACATCCTTCATTTGCTCTTCAATATCTCATTCAACTGAATTCTTATTTCACTTGACATTATAGGCTGACTTTGACTTCTGGTATTTAATACAGGGACAGCCAGAACTACCTGAAACATTGATAGAAGAAAATACAAAGCTATCAAGGGTTGTGTGACAATGTTTGCAACAATTTATTTTTTGAGCATTAAAATAGCAACATGGGGGTTGTGGGAGGTGTAGGGGGGAGTACCTTTCATTAAGGTACAATATACCTTAATGAAAATGAAACTATATAGAGTTAGAGTTATAGAAGATTGTTTTCATCATTATACAGTACAATAACATATGATGACATTATGTTCACACAGATTAGGAGTGAAGAAGCACCGGGCCACAGCAGTGTGGAGTCTGTGTGACGGCACACACTGTCATCTGTGACAACCTGCCACAAACACGCTGTCACACAGTTTAAAGTAATCTTTCATCTACCGGTAACGTCCCCAAATTCATGTCAATTATTAACACTTTAAACAGCCAATATTTTTAGAAAACCCTTCATGTTTGATGATGTGATGCTAAAAAATGCACCAGGTGGACAGATCAGTTATTTTTGTGACTTCCCATATTTTGATCATGGCTGCTGCTGTATTAAGACAGTACAGACTGCACAACATGCAGGCTAACTTAAATGAATGAGAGCTTTCACCACTTATAAACAGCACACACATGCATAAATGTACTCCTACACAGATACCTTGATCAAAGACCACTTTGTGTCCAATTCTCTCCCTCCGAGGGGCGCCTCACCTCCCCGGTCAATTTGATAAATCCATTTGGGATCCATTACAGAGGTTTTATGAGAAGCAGCTACATTATTTTTATCTCAGCAGTGAGAGCAGCATCATAAATAAACCCAGAAGTAATAACGATTGTCCTGAAGGGGGTTTACGCAGTACACTTATTTAAGTGCTGCTGCATGACGCATGTCTGCATGTGCCACAATGCTTGATAGCTGTGCTTGGACAGCAAAGTAATTTCTCAATTTGCTATTTGTTCACTTTATATTTTTCAAATACTGCAGCATTTTTTTTCTGTTTGATCAAAACTATTATGCTGCACGATCAAATTATCTGCTAACTGTCAGCAGGCAATATATCCATTGATTCCTTCTATTGCTATTTATGACTCTAGGCGTAGTGCTTTTCTTGATATGACTACTACTACATTCTCCATGTTCTTGGGGCATCACTAAACCCTAAATTATTCCCAGGGACTGTTATATCGATGCGAGTGATTGCATGAATGGTTATTGCTCTGATGAGCAGGTGGTTAGGGTTGGGGAAGCCTTTGCAGATACACATGTGTGACTGAAGCACCCTAGGTGGTCGGTCAGACAAGACATACATATCATTCATCCTCCGTTTTATCACTGTATGTACTGCAATCATGATGCACTGTTAAATAAAATAAAACAATTGAAATGTGTGCCAAACAAAATCTGTAATAATTTAAAATTTCCAAATTCAAATTGATTGGGAAAATAATGTATTAAATGACAAACTTTGGTGAAATGTTTAGCATAGAAAACTGTATCTGGCTGCTTTTTTCTGCATTATTACAATCAAGCTCCTTCATTAAAACAATGGTAAACATCCACTCTCTGTAAGCACTGATCCGTGCTGGAGCCCACATGTCGGACAAGTTGCCACTTCATCACAGGGCCAACAGAAACGACCACTCACATTAACAGTTAATCCATCCTACATCCTAAGCAGGACTGGGACCAGAGTTCTTAGCGCTGAGGGGTATGCTGACCACTAAGCCTTTCTCTCTGCTGTAAACGGTGAATCTCACTGAAGAGGAGCTGGGTCCCCCTCATTGTGGATCATCGTTTGCAGAGCCCATATATTATCCTTGAGAGTAAAAGTCCATAGTAATATAAAACTAATACAATTTACCTTCAATTGCAAAGAAAATGTTCCACTGTTAGTACTGACATAAATCCCTATAGTTTATTATTAAATTCCATCCATCCATCCATCCTTTCATTTTCTTGCAGACAAGATGATGGCAGGGGTTCTGTCTGCAGATGCTTATCTGCCTTTGGGGTCGTGGTTCTGCTGGAGCCTTTTCCAGCTCCCTAGGGGTGAAATGCAGGATAAGATCACAGATCATCACAGGGTTAGATTACAGCTATTTCTTGTAATTATTCATATTTCCAATATCAAACACTATTAAAAAGAAATACTTTTCTGAAAAAAAAAAAGCATTGCGTGACTTTGCCATTAATGCTGCTCAAATTCTTGTGAATGCATGCCAGTTTAGTATATTTCTGCTCAGTTTGATCAGTGGCAACATGTCAGGAAATGTTGTGACAAACTGGGAATTGAGTTTGGGTGACTCATACAGAGACTCTCTCACTGATAGACACACACAGACACGCATATGGCACCTTCCTGTGCTACATGGTGGGGGAAAAGAGGGGATCCCAGATGATAAGTGGCATTCGGTTGGATAGCGGAACTGTGTTGCCAAGCGAGCTCTCTCACACAATGAAAAGGTGTGAGAAAAAAATGTAAAGAAAAGAAAAAAACAATGCATCTAATGTGAATGGATAAATAATAGTCTGGCAGGTAGAAAATTGAAATAGTATTTAAAACTGAGAGGAGGCCCTTCAAATCTAGCAAACATCACCTTGCCAGTGTTGGAATGGCTTGCAACAAGCAGTAAGGAGGCATATGGCAAACTGACAAGCTGTCAGAAACTGAGCTGTAGTGATGCAGAGGAAACGCCTAAAAGATGCTATGAATTGCCACATTACTTTAAGACAGGTTTTTCATCCTCACACTCACATTTGAGTTCTCCACAATCTGCCCGGTAGACGCCCAGATGTTTCCTCCGACTGCTTGTCCTTCTTGTTTTGCCCTTCAGCACCATCAGATTCCATGCCTTCAACTCGAATGCCACGTGCTATTACAGCTCCTCCAAAATAATGTCAAATGTACACCCCCCTGGGGACCTTCTCACTGCAGTTACTTAAGTTGACAGATAGCTCGAGTCACATGGGCTACACCGGGTTAGACGTGACAGAGTACCCATCACAAGAGCACAAAGTAGAGCACTGCTAAAACATTGGTGCACAGTCCATAAATGGTGGAAGCAGATCAGCAGTATAATGTTGAAATATATGTGGATAAATTTAGTCAATACATTTATATCTAAAGACAAGTTGATGAGAGGGGTGCTGGTATTTATTTTGATTTGTTTAAACCTCTTCCTCCTACAGCTAAATGGCCAGACTGTGAACATAGCAGAACTGTCAGATATAAGGGGGAAAAAAATTAGAACACTCCATTAAATATTGGCTCTTTATTACTAAATGTTTGCATATCAATGCCCAATTTTGTTTTTATTCATTCCTGGAAGAGAAAGTGAATTCATTGCAACTACAAAAAACAAAATGTATCCTATTTTACTCATAAAATAAAAGGTATGAACAAAAATCACCATATATTTATCAGACATCAGTAGAAACTGAAGATAATATATTTTAAATACAAAAATGTATCTAAAAATCTAAATATACGTATGTATGTTCCACAACTCAATAAAGACTTTGTCAAATCGAGATAATGGTGAAAATGACTGTGGATAAATTTTGTGTTTATGATTTAAATAAATTTATTAAGTTGTACCACATTTACTGACAAGTGCAGTAGCTCATCTGCATATATTAAAGTTCCACTAGAAATCCAATCCCAAGTTTCAAATAAATGTCATATAGTCACCAATTCAAAACGTATGCGATTTCTATTGAATAAACTCTAGCAATCAGATATTTGTGTTCACATTACCCTGACAGAAATTTGATTTTCATCACATTGAGGCATAAATGAGAACTGAGCCATTAAAATCCCGGTTATGTGTTGGTGGTGTTACCATCTGTTTTTCCCCCCACAAAATTAGTCAAATTGTATTTATTTGCCTCTTTTCTAAACACACACACACACACACACACACACACACACACACACACACACACACACACACACACACACACACACACACACACACACACACACACACTTAAAAACATGTTGCTGTTTCACGCACTATTATCTAAAACCTTGTAGTGGAATGATTGTTTTATTAAACTATTGTAATATCATCCGTCTTACATAAAGCGTTGTTCAAGAAAACCTGTTAAGGAACTTTGTATCATTGATGATACAGACAATTTAGTAAATACTCAGCTAATGCGACGAGATCTCTGGTGCAGACAGCACTGGAACTGTGGAAGTCCTTTTTCTCTCTCCCTCATAGCTTTTACTACCATTAACTCTAATCAATCAATCACATTTTATTTATATAGCGCTTAATCATGGCAAAAGACATTTCAAAGCGCTTTAAATGTGTGTGTATTTAGGGGTGTGTGTGCTGTTGTTGTGGACTTAAGCCGATGGAATGTTCTTTGGGAAGTGGAGATGACATGTGAGAGATTCACAAGCGTCAAACTGACCTTGTGCAGACACAAACACGTCCCTCACAATAAGTTCCTTAACAGGTTATCTTGCACAATGCTTTATGTAAGACAGATCACGTTACAGTGGTTTGATAAAAAAAGTCATTCCACTACAACCACATTACAGTTAACACCAGTCATTTTCACTGATTAGGCCAACAGCCTATTATTGCCAGAAGTACAAGACAGAACTGGTTTTGGTTTGTGAGTACTGCTATGGTTGTATTCTGTAGTGTTGATTTTCAAGTAGTACACATTGCCCTGCATGTGTCCTACAGTGCTCCCAATCATTGTTTGCGTAACTGTGCATAAGGGGATCACTTAGAACAGGGTTTCCCAAAGTGTGGTGCGAGCACCCCTGTTGTGCGGTTGCTGCCGCTAGGGTGTGTGTGTGAGCTCCTTGAAATACGTAAGTAATTAAATAAATAATTTAAACACTTTTTAATGGAGGATTAACAGTTTAAATATTTAAATTCAGTCATGGAAATCATTTGTAATTTTCAATTAAAAAACGTTTTGGGAAAATTTTAAATTAAAAAAAATACCCAAAATGCACTTGGCTTTCTCCTAACTCTGTGCTAGCTTGTTGTGATAGCAACAACAATAATATGCCGAAATGCATAACTGGTTGAAAACGGGCAGTCTGTCCGGTATTAAATCTGTGAGAAATGAAAAGAGGATAGGATACATTGGCCACAACTGAGAGCTGTGAGGTCTACCAGGATGAAGAAACCCAGCAGGAAACAGAGAGTGATGATGACGAGACAGGGAAACTGAAAATGAGGAGCACAGTACACAGAAAACTCACCCGGACACTTCATCGGGAGAAGGGGGTAAAGAACACAATGAGACTCGTACTCGAAAGAGAAAATACGATGTTGAACTTGGGCCTATGTTATTTTGATTCTTTGTGGCGGAGTAGCATGTTTGTTACCATTTAATAACTGTTAGTTTGTTAAATAGGCCTATTTGTTACATAGTAATAACTGCTGTTCATCACTCATCTGTAGTCGGCTCGCTCGGCGACCATTTTGACTTAAAATATTATTATTGTCATTTTTATATTGTTACTATTATTCTCCCCACTGTTTCTAAAGTGAGAGATCATTAGGCCCATTATTGATCAATCTATTCTGTGTTAACAGGAGCCGATATTATTAAACTTGATACCTATATGGCTATAAAGACTACGCCTTTTCTTTATTTTTTTTTTCATGTTCCGGGCATTGGGGTGCATCAGCTAAGTCGGGAGCGGACTGAAAAGTTTGGGAACTGCTGACTTAGAAAGTAATGTCGTCCCCCACTCCCTCCCCTAGCAAGAGGGGCTGGAGGACGGTCTGGCAGAGCTCTTTTTCAGTGTTTTCTTTTTGTTTTGTTTTGTAGAAGAAAACCTTTGTCAAGATGTAAGAGGCATCATTAAGCAAAAATATCAGCATTGCTTGATGCAGCTTTTCACAAAAAGCTAATTTTCTCCATTTTTTAGTCAAGACCTGGTGTTTTTTCGATGAAACAGTCATAGAATACTAATATTCTGCGGGTCTTGAACGATCAGTCAAAACCGCTGGCAGTGGGGGAGAACTCTCCTCTGAAAACAACTGGAAGTCAATGAGTTAAACACTCGGTTTTGTTCCTCGTTTCTGTTCTTAATCTCATTTAGGTAATTATCATTTCCTGTTAGTTCAGTTCTAACACTATTGAATTTTTAACACACATTATTGTGTATGAAAGTATTGGTACCACGTCTTACTGTTAAGCTATTTATTCTCTGTTGCTGTTCTTTCAGTTTTGTTTTGTCCTGCCGTTAAGTTCAAGACATCTGACATCAGATTGCACCAAACACAGTTGTGTGTCTGTGTGTGTGTGCATGTACGAGTGAATGTGTATGCGTAGCATACTATATTGTGTGTGCTACCAACAGACAGCCGCATGGTGTGTAATTAGTACCTGTGCCTGAGTGTGAGGTCAGAGGTCAGGATTGGAGCTTTAAGCTGTTCACTACCACAAAAACCCCAGTAAACAGAGTGGACTGAGTCAAGGTCTGACCTTCCCCTCTTTGTCAGCCTTACCTTTGCATCTGGACAGTGTATTTAATGCACACAGATGTGGTGTGTTCAGTGCTGTTGTTTTTTGTAAAGGTTTGTGAACGCTTTTTACAAAATTACTCTTACTTGTTTGTGTTGGCACAAAACCACCCATAGCACTTACTAAGTAGTGAAATATTTTCCTGTACTGTATAGACTCCACAACATTGTTCATCCAACCGCTAGTAATGCAGCAGTATGGATGAAACCTGGATGAAGATACTTATTTTGTTAACACACACTATCTCCTGACAGAAGTAGCTACAGCAATCTGTGGGAAAAAAGAAAATGCCCTAATGCCATTGGCAAGAATCCACTTCAGCTGAATCTAAACAGCTGAATCAGACCCAGTGGCTGATGGAGTGTCAAAGCTTCAGAAAACACTTGTTTACACAGCAATTATTTTCAAGATCAAGAGTAACCTTTCTAAATCATCCTCACAGAATAAGACCTCAGGAGCTGTTCATCAAATTTATGTTGACAGTTCAACATTTTTTTGTCATTGTTGTTTTTGTCATTCTTTCCCCAGAGGAGAAGTTGTGAAATGCTTTCTATTTCAAATTGTTAACATCATAGTTACCATTAAATATACCATAATACATGTCATGCATGACTACTGGTTTTATTTATTTTTTTGACTCCAAGTCAAACTCCTGTATTTTACAGCATATGGGGACAGCGGACATACATTAATGATCAAGAGGCTCTCCGAATGTGACCTCTTCACCTTTGTAACATGTGAACCATCCCTTGATTTTGAATGTAAAACCCAAAGCCACTGCAGTGCGAGAGCTGCCGAGCTCTCTCTCCAGACCTCTACACCCGCCGGGGTTTAACTCAACCAATGAGATTATTTCTGCTTGAAGAACAGAACTGCCTCCGAGAAATGTTTGTAGGACTAAAACTCAAAATCTGCCAGCTCTCAGCCTCTTGCCTTACATGCTCTCCTGGAGCATTTAAAGAATTTTGAAAGAAAAATAGAAAATACGGCCTAAGTCATTTATTTCACTTCAGCATACACCAATTTCAGCTCACAGTGATACTCAGTTGCTGCTTGTATTTGTTTACTCATTGCTGAACATAACTGGTTTCTGCTTTTTCAATAAGTCAGTATTAAATCAGCTCTACCATGTCAACTGTGAAATAACCATTTCAGTTCTCCATAGCCTCCACTAATGGACAAAATGTGTGGTAGAAGCTCCAGTTTAGCTTTTACACACAGTTTCTCTACTTAGAAAAACAATAATTTCTGGATTATTTTGACTGCAGGTACTAATCATCTGAAACACAGTATACTGTCACAGAGTACTTTGGCTCAAAGTTACTAAGAACATTTGTTTGGGGAGTTTGTAAAATTCTCACACACCAAATCAAACAACTGCTTTTTTACTGAAGTTACCTGACATCTATAACAAAATCAGGCACGTAAGTTTAATGAAGTGGATAAATTTAAACTTCAATTGTGTTTGACATGGTGCAAATTTTGGACAAAAAAAATGCAGTTTGTTGCCTGTAGCTTGCAAACATATGCATTTGTAAATATTTTACCACACCCCTCTCTCTCTTTCTCACAAAAATATATTTTGATTCTGGCTCTTGTATCTCTATTGCCAATCCTGTTGAGGCTGGCCTTTGGGGAAGGTGGTCGAGTCGTTGAATGTGGTGCTTGTGTACCCCAAGTCTTCCAGGAGGAGGTTATAGCAATAACCTTCTCTTGTAAAAATTCCCCTGCTTCCATCCTGGAGTCACCTCCATCCAAAGCAGTAAGCTAACACATCTGAAATGTTCACCTAAAATGAACACGCTTCGCACTCTCCAGGCTTAACTTGCATCACATATTGCCCATATCCTGATGCTGTATTTGGATGCCTTGCCTGGCATGCACTTCTTGAAATCGTTCCCTGAATGCGACCATTTGCTAATTTACTTTTACATTAGAGTTTGGTTTTTAGGTGAGTCCCAAACTTCTCTGCCATCAGTTTGTCTTGTTGACAGTGACCTGGATTGAATCACTGTTGTTAAACTGAATCACCAGTAACAACTCCTTGAGTGAATTTGCATCCCTTACACTGCTGATAGGATCATGTCTGAATCTGTACACACCGGTCAAAATCAAAGTAGGTCCTGGGGTCATCCTGAATAGATCAGATCTTAATTCTCACTATATGTGGACCTGCTATTGTGCTGAGACTAAATGTACTGTTATCAAGGCATCAAAAAGAGACTCCACTGGGCACAGGTTTGAATAGTGGTTGCCGAGGGATCCAAAATGTGTGTGTATTCCACTGTCAAGTGAGGACGTACCTGAGTTTTCAATTAATTGTAGTCTCTCCCATCCTCTTTTTGAACATGGTCACGGAACCTTTAGTCAGTGCGATCAAATAACTCATAAACTTCAAATTGTTGTAATTTGACTGGAACCCAAGACAGTTAAAGCTCTGGTAAAATCATTGCAGTCTACCTGGTCTGTACGCGAGTGTTTTATGTGAGCTATGCTGTGGTTCAAATGTCATGTTTATCGGTTGTTTATCTTTTGTTTTTAATGTAACTCTGCGGCTCTTGGCCAGTCTCCCTTGTAAAACAAATATTTGATTTCAATGGGACTAACCTGGGTAAACAAAAGCTCAGTTAAATAAAGCAAAATCTCACCAGTAGGTGCTTTAACTTTGCCAGTTACATCATTCGTGTTAAGCAAGTGTTAAGCAAGTATAGTGGCACCTTGAGATACAAGTTCAATTCATTTGGTGACCAAGCTCATAAGCTCGTATCTCCAACAAATATTCCCATTTAAATTAACTAAAATCATTTAATCATTCCAGCCTTGTCAGAAACGCCCAAGTACCTGTAAATATTTTTTTTAATTAACCAATAGACATGGATAACTGATGCACCATTAATTATATTATCTAAACAAAGACAAAATATGAAAAGAAACATAAAAGTCACGAGAACTCACGTCACATGGACAACATGTCATAAAGAATAAGATCTGAGCTCAGCTGAGGTTGTATCCATCCGCCAACTAGTGGTGGCGTCCTGAAGCACAACTCACAACTCAGATTTCAACTCAATATCTTTAACAAAAATATGGATAAAGCATAGAATTGGATCTTGAGAAACTTGTACTTCGAGTTGCTCTTTTGTCACCGTATTACTGTATATGATTCTGACTCAGCTTGCTCCTGCATGTGTTTAGTTATTTTATCATCTCATGATAACCCCCATTAGACGTGAACTGCTTTTGGAGCTATTTGTTAGTGTGTCTTACATGGATGAATTGGTTTTCTGGGGTTGTATTCATTACCTGTTGGAGCATTTGCTGTTAGAGCACCTCAAAATTTTAAATAAGTTCAACAAACTTGTTTCAAGTGGCATACTTTTGTGATTTTTTTTTTTTTTAATTAAGAAACAACTACAGTATTTTCTGCACTATAAGGCACACTGGATTATGAGGCGCACCTTTAATGAATTATTTTATAATTTATTCCATATATATGGTGCACCGGATTATAAGGCGCATATAATAAAAAAATTAAAATACATTTAAAAAAATAGTGGCTGTAGTTGTCCACTAGCTAGAGCATTCATGACTGTGAGTACCTTTAATCAGCTGTGAATGGCCCTATTGTTATTTCAATGAAGCCATTCTGACGCCCCGTCCACACGATGCCGGAACTTTTTGAAAACACAACTTTTTTGTTGCGTTTACGCCTTCTGTCCACACGACAACGCAGATATCTGGAACAAAAACTTTTTGAAAACGCTGGCCTAGGTGGATTTTTTTTTAAATGCTGGGTCTGCGTTGTCGTGTGGACGGTGTATCAACAACTTTTTAAAAACGCTGACGTCTTGCCTGCAATGAAAACCTCTGTGACGTCATATTTATGGGCCTGTGTGTTGCTACAACAAAACACAGAGGATTTCTATTCGATAAAATTTGACTCAATACTGCCACCACATGGTTTGGCATGCTTATAACCGTCTTCGAAAACACTGGTGCGTTTACGTGTGGACGGAGATTTTTTTGAAAATGCTGTCATGTGGACGGGAATCGTTTTCAAAAAAATCTGTCATCGTGTGGATGGGGCCTACGCCTCATCAAGGAAACTTGATCACTTTGCCATTTTAGAAAAAGGTCAATAGGCAGAAGTCGTAGGCCTGACGTTAAAAACTGGTTAAATTCATTACGATTGCAGTCAGTGCGAACAGAGCGGATTATTTCCTGATCTGAAGTTCGAGGCAGATATTTAAGCTCCAACGTTCGTCTTCGTTTATTAATTATTGTTTCGATCGGTCGGTAGTCCAGTCGGAGGTGAGGTGCAGCTATTTGCTGCTGTGTGTCCTAAACAACAATTTTCTAACTGGTTTTTAATGTCAGGCTGATGATTTACTGGCAAATATGACGCTGTTTTACTCCTAGAACTGACTTTAACGTTGGTGCTCACCGCCGTGAATCTCACCGCACGTCGCTGCAGACAGGATACACAAGCCTGAATGCGCCCCTCCGCCCCCCAGAGCTATCAACTACATTTGTAAATCAATGCAGCACGCCAGGCAACTTTGTCTAGCAGTGACTCTGCTCTTGAAATTTCAGAAAAGGCTGGAAGTTCAGCTTTGAGGGTCTTTCATTCTCCTTTATGCCAGTTTCTCCGTGTGTTTCCACAGACTAATAGAATAGACTTGTCACTAGATTCCAGGTGACAGCACAATGGCATTTTTTAAGACCAATTAAGTTTAAAGTGGGTTATTTCCGGTGCAACAGTGGTTGTGAAATACTGAGATCAGTCAGTCAAACTTTATTCATAGAATTGTTGAAAGCTCCTTATGTTTTGCTACGATATCGTTCAGTGAGAGCCGCCACTTTGGCGACGCCCCTTGACTACCGTTGTTAGGGGGCGCAGGCTCGAATATCTTGTGAGAATGCCCCTGGTGGCGGACTGCGGCACGACTGCTGGCCAGACTGCCGGCTTTTTTTCAACAAACTTGTTTTTAACCAATATCTGGGCTTGCACCAGGAGCTAGTGTGACTAAGCCACTGTGGCTCAGTGTAAAATAATTGAATAAGCCACAAAAAGCCATACTCTGTGCCCAAGACAGTGGCGCAGCACACAGACGACCAATGCCCGTCGTGGGGAGGTGTGGGAGGAAATTTTTGAGAAAATGGGGTTGTTGTCCTGCATTCTGAGGGCAAAATCTTCTGTTCAGTTTACCTACATAAATACACTAAAGTCAACAGTTGAAGCTGAACTATCTGTATTTCTGTCCTACTTTATGCAGGTATGAATGTGAGATTCAACCATTGAAAACTTCCATTCACTCTGTGAAGATACAGTCATACAAAATATTACTCAATGTTTACTTGTTAGTTTTACTGAGACTAGAAGACATTTTAACTTTGACCACCACCAACACCATTGGTATGCCATAGTTTGTTATTTTATTTTTTTAGTTCAACAACATGATTTTTCATTTCAATTTAAAAAGGCATGAAAAATATCAAGCGAGGTGAATACATATTTACATGTATCACTAGTTATTCCTGCCAGTCATTGGGATCAAAAGTCTAAGACTACAAAAAAGTATTGATAATGTCTTTCATTTACCTTCTGATCGGTCTGTCTCCACTCCCCCCCCCTCTCAGCATTCACCATTTGTTTATTAATGAGGACTTTAACACAAACTCTACTATAAAACACTGAATTCTTTTGATCGATCGTCCTCACCTTGTCTTACACCAATTTGCAGGTTCAGCTTGTAAAAAAACAATATTTTTGTTTTTCGTTGGACGAGAGGAGGTCATGACCCGATGCATATTTAATGATCGGGAGCGTTCGGGTCACTTTCCGTAAAAATAAGAACGCCACTGTGGCTACACAGTCTGAAAACCTTGTAGCCAATCTGGAATTGACTTCGCCTATGGCGAAGTGGCGAATGGCTAGCGCAAGCCCAGAATACTAATATTAATATTAATCCATATATAAGGCGCATCGGATTATAAAGCACACTACGGGATTGTGAGGAACATTATAGACTTTTAGGTGCGCCTTATAGTGCAGATAATACTGTAAAATAATTTTAAAAAATACATCGGACTTTGGGCAGCACGGTGGCGCAGTGGTTAGCGCTGCCGCCTCACAACACGGCTGACCTGGGTTCGCGTCCAGCTCTGTGCGGAGTTCGCATGCTCTCCCCGTGTCTGCGTGGGCTCTCTCCGGCTTCTCCGGCTTCCTCCCACCTCCGCTTCAGGTTGATTGGCCGGTCCCAAATTGACCTTAGGAGTAAGTATGTGAGTGAGTGTGTGTGTGTGAATGATTGTTTGTTTCTATGTGGCTCTGCGGTACACTGGCGTCGTGCCCGGAGTGTCCCCCGCCTCACGCCCTGAGACTACCTGGATAGGCACCGGCTCCCCCACGCCCTGCTTAGCGGATTAAGCGGGTTAGAAGATGACTGACTGACTGACATCGGACTTTGTATGGACTGTGGGCTGTACATATTTTCTTCTTTTTTCCATCCACCACAATCCTCACACTCCATAACAAGTAATATTGGTCATGTGGGGCCATGCTATGGTCTTGCTGTGAGATATGGTTCATATATCATTGGACCTCATTCAGTCATCAGTATGTTCTTACTGGAATTAGAAAATTCCAGTAAGAACATACTGATGACTCATATTTGTGCACCAATTTTTTACACATACGATTGAAGTGCAAATTGTTTTGCAGAGTTAGAACAATTTTAGAACCTCCTCAAACCATTGCGCATCATTTAAAAAAAGACTTTAAAAATAAAAATTAAAACTGCAAATTTTCTAATGAGTTTTACTAAATAACCAAGAAATTGACACTTTTTCATGGTCATCTACTTAAAATCTTGATTCAATCCTGTACCTACTACAACAGCAGCAGGCTGTCTACACCGACACGTCAGTGATTTCCCTTTACTCTCCATGTTTAATAGATTAATTTAGCTTCAGTCTTCAAAGTCAATCTATGTCTGCTTCTAGCAGGGAGGACCATCTGTCTCTCTTTCCCTTTCCCTTTCTCTCTCTCGCTCACATGCTCACACACACACACACACACACACACACACACACACACACACACACACACACACACACACAGAAATACACCATACACAGTATAGTGGATCAAATGTTTAAAAAGTGGAGCCAATCCAGAAGAGTTAGCCTGTCAGTAACTGGGGGGCAATACCCTCGCTGTCAAAAAGAACGCCGATCATATATAAGCCTGTGAGAAATACACCCCAATTGTCAGTTGATTTATCACCACAGCAGACAGATTACTAATGGCTTTATGAGCTCTTTACATTGTTTCACATTGTTACGACAGCACAATGTTCATTTTGTTAAGTATCCTCCTATTCAGAGTGAAACAGGTGATAAATCCAGCTGTGCTCTAGAGCGTCTCCCAGTGATTGACAGGTGGCTATAACATGTCCTCCGATTGGCACTTCCAATCTGGACAGACGGTGTTCTTCCTCTCTGGAGATCAGATATGGATTGTGTTGTCCACTAACCCTTCAGCAAGATAACTCTTTGACTTGCTCCCCAGGTAATATAATAATAATATTACTAATAACAATAATAAAGGAGCGTAACAGTCGGTAGCACTGTCGCTTCACAGCTCAGAGGTCCCAGGTAATCTAGATTCCTTTCTGTGCCCTTAAACAGGGAAATGGTGGTGAGAGAGAAGTGAGGAAAACCACAGGCAGCTGTCTCTCTCTTGCTATACTGAAACATTTTGCACGTAATACATACAAAATGTACTTATATTTAACAATAATACATTCAATAACCCAGTGTCAGTAGCACAGATATTAGAAATATACTTATGAAATGTTTTTAAATTACCTTTTTTTCTAGTACCACATTAATTGCAAAATTATCATTTTACCTGACTGTAGAAGTGTTAATGTGTTAATGGAATTAAATCTTATGAACAAATAACATTAACGGTATTAATTGAGTGAATGACATTATTTTGTGTTGTTTTCTTCACACAATAACCTGTCACATCCGCATGAGTTCTCTCCAGGTTCTTCGTCTTCCTCCAGCCTCTAAAAACATTTTGCTTAGGTGGTCACGCCAACGTGTCCGTAGGCGTGATTGTCAGCGTGAGTAGTTGTTTGTCTTTCGTGTGGCCCCACAAGGAGCTGGCATCTTCTTCGGGATGTATCCCACCTTTTGTTGTAGCCGGGTGGGATAATTTCCAACAGACCCGTGACCCGCAAGACGGTTAAGCAGCTATCAACGAGATGACCACATTTCAGTGTTTCCAAACATGATTTAATGGTGAAGCAATCAGGTTTTCAAGCAAGAAGTTTTGGGTCACTTCTGTGGAATTCAATTGAAATAATGGTCAGTATAGGGTTAAATAGGGTGAATAATTAACACTGATGCACACAAAACTCACCAAGGCCCACAAGACATGTACACACACACACACACACACACACACACACGCACACACACACGCACACACACACACACACACACACACACACGCACACACCTACACCTACACACACACACACACACACACACACACACACACACACACACACACACACACCTACACACACACACACACACACACACACACACACACACACACACACACACACACACACACACACACACACGCACACACACACACACACACACACACACGCACACACCTACACCTACACACACACACACACACACACACACACACACACACACCTACACACACACACACACACACACACACACACACACACACACACACACACACCTACACCTACACACACACACACACACACACACACACACACACACACACACACACACACACACACACACACACACACACACACTTTGTTAGAGTCTAAGGCATCTGCTGTTTGTTCTGCACAAATTATTGATAACAGTAAACAGAAAGTTGAAGGGAAAACAGACATTTCTCATACTGATGAAATTTTCATGACTTGTCAGCTCATTTAAACTAAGGCTTTGTTACCAAGCAGGGTGGCATGACAACAAGAGACATATCCTAACCACAGATTTCCCACTGAGAAGAGAGAGGCAAATAGAGGTGGCTGGTGACAGAAACAAAATAACAAAAAAAAAAAAGACAGCCATGAGAACAAGGACAGATGGAACATGCTTTGTCTGGGCTTTGTCTAAAAAAACATACTTTTACTTCTCTTTCTTTGTGCTTTCCTGTTCCTTTGACCAATGCCAGACGGACACATTTTAACACTTACATTTTGCATACTTTCCTAATCCTTGGGGTCAAAAATAACTCCACTGATGAACCCATGAAGATATTTAATTGTATTTTAAACCAAGATAAAACTGACTAAACTTTAGTTCATCACAAGCTTTGTGATTATTTGAGTTTTACCTCTTCAGGGATGCATTTAAATGAAAGAGACTTATAATGATACAGCGGTCACAGTTCTGTCTTTATTAAAGAAGAAATTAATTATTACCAACTCAAATGACTTCATTTTACATCATCGTATTTTTGTTTGATACTTAAAATAATTATAGAATATCTATTCAACTGATTATGAGCTGGGTATGGGCCAGGAACAAACCCATAAAATATTAAGGCAATCTAATTCAAGAGTGTGTGCGTGTGTGTGTGTGTGTGTGTGTGTGTGTGTGCGTATGCGTGCGTTCGTGCGTATGCGTGCGTGCGTACGTGTGTGTGTGTGTGAATGTATCTCATTGCTAGATAACACATGACAAATTCCTGTTGGAGGTGCAGGTCTTGGGGTCAGGCTGCTCTGCGGTGTGGATTCTGCTGTATGGAGGGTTGTTGAAGATGTTTCTCCTGTCATTTAAGAAACATCTTCAGTTCTGAGTGACTGCTAGAGAGTCCTGATGCTTCTGCTTCTGTTGGAGCATTAATAAAGGACTAAAACCACCAAGGCTATATGAGTCTTGTTCAGTGTAGTTATCGTTAGGGGGTGGTTGTTACGGTGAGCTGGACTCAGGTGTGAATGATTGTTGTGGTTTCTGGGGATGGGGTCAATACTAGAGGTAAGATTGGGCCTAAAAATCCCGGCCGAATTTCGGGTCGAGCTTGGATTCGGGCTTAAGATCTTACCCCTAGTCAATACTGCATTGAGGGTGGTTGATAGAATCCTCCTCTTCATGCAATTTGTGTGAAATCAGCCACAAAGCAGCTCCATATTTGACCAGAGTCTTATGAAAAAATAGCATGCAGTTTGCATTGAGTACAAGTAAAATGGTTAAAAATGGTGAATGTCTTTGCAATGTCACAACTGACAGCAGACCGCCCCAGAAATATGTTAAACTGCCTTTTACAGAGTCCAAGACAAAAAATAGTTTGTATGAAAGCACATAGACAAACGTAGAATTTCAATAAAATGGTAATTTTATTTTAAAGAAGAAATGTTGTAAAGAAGAACTGAGTCTAAAACTTTGTCACTCCTTTGTTCCATTGAAAGAGAACAAAATGCCCAGGCCTGATGTTTACGATCACCTCAAGGATGAGTGTTAACGTTTCTTGACTGCTTTTAAAAAGCACTGCTGAGGATTTGAATAAATCCAGAAACTAAACAAGATCTTTTCAAGCCCTGCCACTCCAATTCAAAAAAATATCCCCTTTGCCTCTAAATTTTCTCCTCAGGGTTGTTTACCTCTCGTAGCAGCATCCTCCTGCTATTCCTGGCCTCTTTATTGACTCCTGCAGACACTTTTATTATCTCCCCACTGTGCTGTCTGGAAAAGTGACCACCTTAAGTGTTCTTTAGTTTCACTCCTGTTGTGGAGCGTGTTCCTGAAACAACCCAGGATGGGCAGGCTGTTTAGACATAATGAGATATGCCAGGAAATACCCAATCTTTGCAGAAGAAATCACTCAAGTACATTTGTGTCTGTGAGTGTCAAACATGTGTTTTATTTTGCTACCTCTGCATGGACACATATGAAGCAGGAACAAGAGCACTGAACAATGGAAATGCAAATAGATCTTTGTAATTATTCTGAATGCCTTTGATTGTCTGGGTGAGTGGGAAAGTAAATATTACTTATATTTTCTCTTGTTTTGATTCTTATGTTCTGACCACTTTATCCTAAGGGCTTCTACTTCTAGAACATCAGGCTGAGGGTCTTCTGCACAGCTGGCACAGATATACAACCCTTTGGTCACTTCACACAGTCAGTTTTGCATGTGGTGTCTACAAGAGTTACCTCTTGTCTTAACGTGGGTGCACATGTGTGATCATTGTAAGACTGTACTCCATATTGACTTCTATGGTTTCTTTCAACAATGTTGTGCCTGAAGGTTTGGAGTGTGCAGCATTTATATTTTCAGTTGGTTCAGTGAGTTGACAAGAAAACTTTGATTTTATATTCATAATATTCATAATTCAATACTATTTATGTTTCATTATTAAGTTAATTAATCATAATTTGTGTTCCTTCTCCTTTGAAGCTACATCATAGTTTTCTACAACTCAGTTACTGTTAGTCTGAAATAATTATTTTATACTCTTACAAACCGGTGCATTACGCTATGTGATACTATGATTGCTTGTTTAATGTTTATCACTAATATAGATATGACTATAGGCACCGGTACTAGTACCATTCATAAAATAGTACAATAAAATAAAACCGTGTCAACAGCTCCTCTCCTCAATACGTACCCATTACATTGTCACAGCGGTCAATAAGCTGTTCCACTCCGTCCACCCATTCATTTAGTTATAAGTCACGACTTAATCACATTCATCTTATTTGATTGCCTAACTTCAAGGAAACTGAATGAACACCCCACTGATGATCCATCCCTGCATTTTCTGTACTCTCGTATTTTGTGTAGGGTCATGGGCTAACTGACTGTAACTAACAGTCTCTACATTCCCTCATTAGACCATTTCCACCCAAACATCCAATTGAATATTGAAATACATAGAGGAAGCATTGATGTGTTCTATAAATTTCCTGCTGGCAAATGTGGAATGAGGTCCAAGCTGCAACCTATATGGTCACCCTTTCAACAAAAGAATGGGCTTATACTGACTGGCTGATTACATATTCAATATATGCAAATTCCATTTAGCAGCATTGCTAAGCCGTGAGGTCAAGCCTACAGAGTCCACATGATCTCTGCACATATGTTCTAGAACAAAGTGCATAAAGGTGGCCACCTTAATTAAAAATGTAACTTAAAAAGCAGACTCACATGAAATCATTATGGGAGACGGAGAAGACTTGGTGAAAATCCTTCCTTCACAAACTGGATTAAATTCCACATTAACTGGAAACAAGCTTGAACAAATTACTTTTGTTCCAGAACACTCTGTTCCATTACATTATCATTTTAAGCCCTTCATAATACTCCTATAATATTTTCAAGAAATTAATGTGGGGAGTATCTTTTATGGGTTAGTAACTTTTCAACTGAAGAAACACATTTGAGTTTATAGTATTTTAAACTATCATACTGTTTAATAGGATCACTTCCCAGCTTATGGAGACGGAGGTAAATTGCAAAAAAAATTGCTCAGGACTATATTTGGCCCTTTTCACATAGAGGTGCAATAGAGCCACAACAAATGCCACCCCTCAAATGCCCTGACTAGAGAGTCAAGGTGTTGAACACAGCCAAACCTAATGAGGTATTTACATGCTCCACCTCATAACGCTGTAATACTGTGATACACCTCTGAAAACATTTTCAACTTTTTGACATATTAAGGGTAATCCTCCCAAACCCAAACATGTTAATAAAGGTAATGTAAAGTAAAAGTGTGTCAAAGAGCATCAGTCCACATTAGCACAGCATCCGGGATGTGTGTGACTGTTTCCAGGTTAAGAGTGTGTGGTGTCGACAGCAGCAACCACTCAGCTCTGTAGTACTGTGTGTGTGTGTGTGTGTGTGTGTGTGTGTGTGTGTGTGTGTGTGTGTGTGTGTGTGTGTGTGTGTGTGTGTGTGTGTGTCCTTGCATTGTTGTATATTTGCATGCGACTATTGTGTACTACTTGGAGCACTCACAATCAATATTTCATTGGAACGGTAATAAATGATTGAATGTTGGCTCATGAGATAAAAATACAAGGAACTTCGTCAAATATTGATGGGAGCAGGTCTTCCCTCCGTAAATATTGTTTTAGATGTTTCTCTGTTGTCCACATGCAAATAAAGCCACTGCTTTAAACACACACAGTTTTAGTGTCTTATAACAGTGGAGTTGACAGCTCAGATTATTCTCACTGGGTAATGTTGGGTCATTTTGAATCGTGAGCACCTTTTAAATTGCCATTTTGGTCTGATGACTACTTTTGTATTTCTTTTGCTGCTTGCGTCCAGTGGGGATCTAAATGCTACTCCAAATCTAATCTCCAGCGCCCCCCACCACTCCTGTCCTGGACCCTGGGATTCTTGGGCATGTTTGTTGTTAATAATTCAGCCTGGAGGATGGGCTTTGGTCTTCATTTGCAGCAGAAAAACCTTTGCTTCACTGAACAATGCACTCACGCCCCGGTCCCTGACGTGTAGACTGGCAGAAATAGCAAAGCCTTTTTTCCTAAGAGGACTGCTCTCAAATTCAGGAGGAAGGAAATGGACAAGAAATACTTTGGCAGTGATTTTATGTAGCTTTTCTTTGCATATGTCAAAAACACAGCCCCTGACAACGCTCTCAATAGAGTTTTTTTTTAGTTTTTTGAGGGTTTTTTTGCACAGCAGCACATTTTTAGAAGCATTCCTTTTTTGCCACTTTAACATGTTAAATCAGTGGAAAATTTTACTCTATTTTCTCTCATCATCTTTTCATTTTCCATTTTCTCCTGTTTCATGGCACATTTTCACATAGTGACACATTAGTATCCATCATTTTGGGAGTGCAGAGCGATCAGGGAGACTGCCCTGTGTCATTATAGCACAGAACTCATTTCCTGCCCGAGTTTAACAATATCTTTGTCCTCCGAGAGGGGAGACTATATGAGGAACAAACGATGAGCTATATGTTTCACACACCACATGTGAATGTCTGGAAATTGAAAATAAACTGGACCAAGTACAGCTAGAAGGAAGGAGAAGAATTTCATACGTCCTTCAAGGTGACTTTGCTGTGTGATTAATTACACACATGTTGAGTTAAATCAACTATATATGATCATTGTTTGTGATTAAAAACAAAGACTTCACTAAAGTATCCAGGAACCTTCTTATTCAATTAAAAAAATCTTTCAAACTGAAAGTTGGAAGCAAATTTCATTTTGCTGCCTTAAAAATTTAAGCTTATTATTGGTAGTCTAAATTGGTAGCACTTCACTTTCAAAAAGAGAAATGTCCTTGTAAATTATGCAACATACATGCAACAGTCATTTCTATAACATAATGTGAGCTTGGTCATGTGAGTGAGTGGATAGTTGGCTCAGGGACATTAAAGGTCTACATTGCGGATCATATTTTGTTTTTCCACTTTTCTCAAAACTCAAAAAGTTCAGAATTTTGAACCTTGTATTTTTTTAATGGTTACACAACTCCAGTGATAAACCACTTGATGTTACGTGACACGGTCAGCCTCTTAACAGCTGCTTTGTGCATAACTTGAATAAAGCCAATACATTTCAGCTTCCACTCTCTTTACCAGACAGGTACCCCTGAAACAGCTACATAGCTTAGGGACAGACATGTGGCCCTTGGCTGGTGAACCAGCTGCCTCCACCATCGCCAATCCTGTTTTATTTGCGCAAATATACCTCTGTTTACCTGAGTAGGATGGAGATGGCTGCTGCAGACCTCCAGCCATGTAATTGGTCGTTAAGTGTGTGAATCTTAGTCCACAGGTTAACAGCAACATTATATTACAACATAAATACTACAACAATAATTCATAATCCATTCATCAGAAAAGAAGAGAAATTACCTGATCAAATCTGTTCTTCTAAACACGCAAGAGGTCACACACGTGTTCAGGTTATTGGTAAAACAATCACTGAGGCGTGAGTCTATCGTGTTCAGTTGGGTGGCGGGTCGATGAAAGTGCAGACAGATGACATCAGAGCTGATCCGTGTCACACCTGAACGAGGTCTAGAACCCAAATGGACAACTATGAAAGAAAAGTTCATATCAGCAATATTTTAATGATAAAATAAGAATAGAAAATCACTCAGAGCAGCAAACTAAAACTGCTCTAACTAAGGATCTCCCCCTTAGAGGAAAAACTATCACTAAAAAGACTCTGAAGTAAAATAACTGAAACCATGACAAAGGGCAAAAGTACCAAAACAACAGCAGCAAAGTATCAAAGAATCAAAGCCTGACTCAGCAAGACATGAGATGTGGACTGATGCTGGTTCTCTGGTTCAACGACTCAAGACGAACTGGCACAGGACAAATGGAGGCACAGTCTATTAATACATGAGCTATAGGAACACACATGGAACAAATCAGAGGTACACTGGTGGGAAAATCACACAAAGAGAGGAAGTCAGGGTCTGAAACGAGAGGGAAGGGATGAGTACCAAAATAAAACAGGAAGCATAGACATACTGCATCATTAAGGGGTGACAGTGGCTCAGTTGGTAGAGCGGATCGTCCAATGATCGTAGGATTCACGTTTGAATTCCTGTTCCCCCAGTCATTTGTCGTTGTGTCCAAGACACTTTACCCTCCTTGCCACCAATGAGGGACTCACTGGTGTGTGAATGTGTGTGATTGTCCCAGTGGTGATCGGAGAGGCTGTTGATGAGGACTAGCTGTCACGTTTCCGTCAGTCTACCCCAGGGCAGCTGTGGCTACACATGTAGTTTACCATCACCATTATGAATGAGGAGTGAATGAATAATGGATCCACTGTGAGGAGTCTTTGAGTGTCTACAAAAGACTTGTATAAATCTAATCCATTCTTATTATTTAAAAACAAAACTAAAGATAACCTACCTTCATGTTCAAACTGTGCGTCTCGGCTCCACATGCTTTGTGAAGTCACATTTGATGGTAGGAACAAATCTGCTTGTTTAATGATTCATTTCCTTTCTGCTGCATCAAGATAGCAATGAACCAGCAGTGAAATGACCACCGTCTCACCAGCCCTGCACAGAAATATACCAGCAGGACATACTGCTGTATGAATTTATTGTAAACATTTGAAAGAAGGCCTTGCCCACCAGTCAGCAGGGATATTTTATAAAGTCAACCGCAATAAAATATTATTGATTTTCTCATCTGGAATTCTACTTTCACAACAGCAGCTGAGCTGGGTGTGGAAGAGGCTTGATGCTAATGGTGTAGCCTGTTGAAATCAACCTGGCACTAAGTGACATCACACCAATGAATGCACCGCAACACATTACTGAGGTCACAGTGCTCTCTCTCTCTATGAATGATTTAGATACTTTTACAAACCCATTGCGCTTGTGTTCAGTCAGTGTTCGGTTTACTTCATGTATATTTTTTTTACACATTTCATATAATGTGTTTTTGAAGTGTGAGTTCCTGTTTGCGTGAATCTCTCTTGGATTCTGTGTCAATGTGACGATCTTGTTATATCGACTTTATGAATAAACACGTTTTTAAAAATCAAAAAAATCTCTCTCTTTCTCTCTCCAGTTTTTCTACCTGCATGGTCTGAGCTGCTGTCAATTAGTAAAAGCAGGAGATGAAGAACAAAAAATACACGACATGATAATTCAAAATGGGTAGAATAACTTAAACAGCCTTTTTTTTTTTTTTTTAGTTTTTGAACCTTTCACAATGAGTGAAATACTCTGTGGAAATCATACTTTTTGTTCTCCAACTTTCATGATAATGAAAGTTAAAACCCCAGAAATGCAAACATAATATAAAAATACAATGAATAAATAAATTAAACATATAAATTAAATAAATTAATTAAATACATTGAATAAATAAATTGAATACAGAATACAATGAATGAATGAATGAATGAATGAATGAATGAATGAATGAATGAATGAATGGAACTACTGCTCCTTCTTTAGGAAGCCAGGAAGTGTGTTTAAACACAAGATGTAACTTTTCGCTCACGTTATCATAATATTATCGTCATGTAGTCCATCCAGCACCACGAAGGGCCTGTTGTGGCAAAATGCTGCTGGGGGGAACACTGGAGCTGTATTTTCAGACAGAGGACACACAAGAAATCAATAGTTTAAATCAAAAAGAAAACTGTTTTCCTCCACCTTCCGGTGTGCTGGATAAAACTATCATTATCCATTTCTGTCTGTCTGTGTATTTGTTTGGTTTTCTGCATGATGTCTCAACGTGTTGTCAGTGGCTTTTGATGAAATGATGGGTACATGGGGACCAAGGGCCAAAGGAGAGTCGATTCCATTCAGGTCAGCATTTGTTCACAATACATTAACAGAGCGTGTGGGAGGTGGCGCTGCACCAGTGTGTAGCACAGCTATTGTTAGACTGTTGTAACCTGCAGCGCTGCATACAAACCAGTAATTAAACCAGAGCAACCTGTTCCGAACCATTAAAGGTCTGATCAGAGGCAATAGTTGGGCCCCCGGGGGCCAAATTCAAATGTAAATCTGATTGTAAATTATATATCATAATCACTTAGCCTTCCCTACATAGTACTCTTTATAATCGTGTTAGATCAACAGTTCACCCTGTTAGATTTCATTTTTATAATGCTTACCCACCTCTATATCCTTCTCCATGTTTTAGTTATTAGTTCTGCCGGATCTGGCTCTGTCTGTTTTCATCTCAACTTTTATTTGACAAATTCTCCCTCCTCCCATTTCTTTCTCTCCGACACACACCTGTGTCTATACGTGAAATGGAGGATGACTGACGGACTGAGAACTAGAAATAACTCATCTTTTTCTACCAAGCAGCTAAAGTCTTTTGTGTCAGGATGGCGGGTTTTCATAGGCAGGTGGGGGTCTTATCTGCTCCAAACACCCGTCCCTGGTCCATAGTGCCATTTAAGACCTCATTGCTGCATAAATAGGTGACAATGCAGATTTTTGTGTCCGTTTTAGAGATGCTGCAGGTTAAATGATTAGCGGGCCCTGGGGACTGTAAGGGCCTCTCTCCCCACCTGCATCTTAATTCCTGGATGTGAGACGCTATTTTAATTCTGGGGTCTCATGTTTGGTAACATTTCTCTCCTGTCTGAGACAGTTTTGTGGCTCCATGCTTAGATTTTCAGTTTGAAGTCAGTTGGAAGATCAGTATATTTGTTGTGATGACAGATACAGTGTTGTAGGAAGATCATTGATTCTTGCCTCTACAGAACATGAAAATATGCTGGTACCTTTGTCTTCAGCTCAACTTCACCTATATGAAGAGATCATTATTAATTCACTACATCCTGCATCATTGACATATTGGGGAAAATATAAGTAAAAAATTTATAAACAACAAGTTATTAAATTTGCATTGAAAAAAATATTGAAAACAATATTGCAATACAAACCACAAACATGCTCACTGAATTGCTTTGGAAC
This sequence comes from Antennarius striatus, assembly GCF_040054535.1. Taxonomy (NCBI): domain Eukaryota; kingdom Metazoa; phylum Chordata; class Actinopteri; order Lophiiformes; family Antennariidae; genus Antennarius; species Antennarius striatus. Next base: position 1,977,639 of record NC_090782.1, on the reverse strand, counting down.
TTGAAAAGCTAAATATAATTTGCTTACATGAATATGCAAATATAAAACTGAACATGAATATGCAAATATAAAATTGAACTTAAGTAATACTATATACAAATATAAACAATAAAAAGTATTTTCATACGCACCTTTAGCTGAAACTCTAAACACACAAACTCTTCAAAAGAAATTGTAAAATAACAAACAGCTTTGCGTCCTCAAATAGTATAAATATAACATTGAGAAACAATTGAGATGTAATCAAACTTGACCCAGTGGTCAGTGTCAGGGTCATCTCCAGCTCTCCAGGGGTCCAGGTGATGGTGGGGTTGAGCCAGTGCAGATCTGGACCTGGTCACCCCCCCTCTCCATGTCCTGTCTGTAGAGCAGGGGTGTCAAAATTATTTTCATCGAGGACCACATCAGCAACGTAGGCGTCCCCAGACTTAACTAATAAATGTAACTGAATGTAATGTAAAATAAATGCAACTACAGTGATACCTCTACTGACCGAATTTTCTACTGATGAAATTTCGATGAAAAAAATTTCGACTTACGTAATGTAAAAACACAGTATCGGCTGATGCTCGAATCTCCCACAGGTTCCTGAACGCAACATTCTTATAGCTGCTCTGCCATTGGCTATTACCTATTACATATCTTCCTGTCATCCCATTGGCTAAGAGGGATACCACTCCACCTCTGTGTGGAGCTAGAACGGTGCTTATGGAGTGTTTGGCATTCGGCACTCGACCCGTGAGATAATCTGATAGTTTTGCGCAAATAAATTAACTTTTTCAGTACGTACTCACTATGGACCCCAAGAAAGTGACGGAGAAAAGAGGAAAAGAAAAGATGAAGAAAAGAGGGTTTTTTTTCCGTACAAACAAAGCAAAAGATAATAGAAAAGCATGTCTCACCAAAGAATATGGCCAAAAATCTACAATCGACACGTTATTAAAACAAAAGGAAGTTTAAGGAGTTTAAGGCATTGCGTGGGTGGTTGGAGGAGTGTGATCCTCTATAGTTGGAACACATCCTGCGGTCCCCCTTTTTGAAAAGAGGGACCACCGCCCTCATTTGCCAATCCAGAGGTACTGTCCCCGACTGCCATGCGATGTTACAGAGACATGTCAAGCATGACAGTCCCAGAGACTTGAGGTACTCTGGGGGACTCTAATCCACCTCTGAGACCTGAGCCTCTGCTTCCTCTGTGTAAGACATGGCAGCGGGACTGAGGAGATCCTCAAAGTATTCTTTCCACCGCCCGACAATATCCTCAGTCGAGGTCAGCAGCTCTCCACCTCTACTGCAAACAGTGTTGGCTGTGAACCGCTTTCCCCTCCTGAGGCGCCAAATGGTTTGCCAGAATTTCTTTGAGGCTGACTGATAGTCCTCCTCCACAGCCTCCCCCAACTCCTCCTAGACCTGATTTTTTGCCTCCGCGACTACTGGAGCTGCACTATGCCTGAACTGCCTGTACCTGTCATCTGCCTCTGGAGTCCCACAATTCAACAAGATTTGATAGGATTCCTTCTTCATCTTGACGACATCCCTAACTTCCAGTGTCCATCACCGGGTTCGGGGGTTACCGCTGTGACAGGAACCAAAGACCTTTCGACCACAGCTCCGAGCAGCCTCTTCGACATTGGAGGAGAACATAGTCCACTCTGAGTCGATGTCCCCAGCCTCCTGCGGGATCTGGGAGAAGCTCTCCCAAACTTTGACTACCACAGAAGTCCAATAACAGAAGACCACTTGTGTTCAGATCGGGGAGGTCGTTCATCCCAATCACTCCATTCCAGGTCTCACTGTCATTGCCCACATGAGCATCAAAGTCCCCAAGGAGAACAATGGAATCCCCAGTCAGAGTAATATTCAGTACTCAGGCCGGGTATGCTGCACTGCTGTTTGGCCAAACAACAGTGAGACACCTGTACCCAACCTGAAGGACGCGACCCTCTCATTCTTTGGGGTGAACTCCAACATATGAAGGCTGAGCTGTGGGGCTACAAGCAAGCCCACACCAGCCCGCTGCCTCTCACCTTGGGCAACACCAGAAAAGTGGAGAGTCCAGCCCCTATCAAGGGTTTTGGTTCCAGAGCCCAAACTGTGGGTGGAGGTGAGCCAGACTATATCCAGTCGGTACCTCTCGACCTCCCTGACAAGCTCTGGCTCTTTTCCCCCCAGCGAGGTGACATTCCATGTCCCTAGAGCTAGACTCTGTCTTGGGATTGGGTTGTCGAGCCCCATGCTGACGACTGCCACTCAATCCACACTGCACCCGTCCCCTATGGTTTCCTTGGTGGGTGGTGAGTCCACCGGAGGTTGGGCCCACAACGTCCTTTCAGGCTGAGCCCGGCCAGTCCCTGTAGGTAGAGGCCCGGCCCGCCTAGCGCTTGCACACGAGCCCCAACCCTGGGCCTGGGTCCAGGGTGGGGCCCCGGTTGTGCAATAGCGTGCGACGTCACGGTCCTTGATGTTTTTCTTGCCATAGGGGTTTTTGCACTGCTTTTCGTCTGGCCCGTCACCCAGGACCTGTTTGCCAATGGACACCCTAGCAGGAGCATAAAGCCCCTGACAACATATCTCCTGGGATCATTCGGGTACTCAAACTCCCCAACCACGATCAGGTGGCAGCTCTTGGAAGAGTTATTACAGGCTGTCAAAAAGAAAAAAAATTAAAGAGCTTATTATTTCACTCTTTCTCTCGAGCTCTGTCTCTATGTCACACACACATATATACTGTATGTATATGTACAGTACATTATTTACATTATATATATATATGTACATTGTATAGGTACATTTTATATATATATAAAAAACAGTTATTGTTATATTCATTAATTCATCTTGGGGTAGGTTGCTGAAGCCTACCCCAGTTGGGTCGTGAGGCAGGGTACACTCTGGTCGTGAAGCCAGTGCACCACGGAGCTACATGAAGGACCGACACACAAACACACACAGTCACAACTACACCAACAATTTCAGACCGGTCAATTTACCTGAAGTGCATGTTTTTGGAGGTGGGAGGATGCTGGAGAACTTGGAGAGAACCCAATGTGCCACTGCAATATTTATTGATTAATGTATCAATTACACCAACTCAGCCATTAGAACAGATGCTGTTGACCATTAATGCCCAACCTGTGGTAATGTATCTGTATGTTTCTGTCATGGATCGACTCTCTGATGTTGAGACATAGATATTTGAAGCCAGAATGTTTTATGGGATGTCTACTCCCTGACCTTATATAAAGATTCTGCTGGAGGTGACATTGGCACATCATTGATCTCCACCAATATCTCATGCAGCCATCCAATTAGATTTTCTCTGTCATGCCTCATACCCAGAGGTTTGGAAAACTGTACACCATCTTTTGCACTGGGGCAAGTATTTTCCTCATTATGATTATCAGAAAGCATCTCACTAATGGACATTAAGTGATGATTTAATCAGACCTCTTTTTTGTTGTTTTTATTTGTTTTATAGAGGAACAGACACACTCCTATGTCTGTGTCACCTGAAATGTCATGTCCTCAATAACATTCACACACCAAACAACTTGAGGTTAACTGAGATATTTAAACAGAACACAAACAATAGGAATCAATGACGTGTACAGTATTTTCCGCACTATAAGGCTCACTGGACTATAAGGCACACCCTCAATAATGTGTTTGTTTTATAATTTATTTCATATATAAGGCGCACCGGATTATAAGGCGCACACAATAAAAAATAAATACAATTTATTTGATAAACTGCAGCGGCTGTAGTTGCGCAATCCGTACACTAGATAGAGCCGTGCTGCTCAGACAGTCATGATTGCATTCATGACTTCCTGACTACCTTTGAATGGCCCCTGTTGTTATGTCAATAAGCCATTCTGAGCCTCATCAAGGAAACCTGATCACTTGATCACTTTGCCATCTTAGAAAGAAGTCAACACGCATATTAAAAAAACCTGACATTAAAACTGGTTAAATTCATTACAAGTGCACGTCATTGCAGACAGAATACACCAGCCTGAATGTGCCCCTCCGCCACCCCCCCAGAGCTATCAACTACATTTGTAAATCAATGCAGCACACCAGACACCTTTGTCTAGCAGTGATTCTGCTCTTGAAATTTCAGAAAAGGCTGGAAGTTCATCTCTGAGGGTCTTTCATTCACCTTTATGCCAGTTTCTCCGTGTGTTTCCACAGACTAATAGAATGGACCGTCACTAGATTCCAGATGACAGCACAATGGCATTTTTAAGACCAATTCAGTTTAAAGTGGGTTATTTCTGACACCAAATAGTTAGTAAATACTGAGATCAGTCAGTCAGTCAAACTTCATTAACAGAATTGTTGAAAGTTCCTCATGTTTTTCTACGTAACCACCGGTGCTCCTACAGTCTGCTCTACCGTCTGAGAGCAGCTCAGTCAGAGCCGGGACTTCGGTGACGCCTCTGTAAAAATGGTTTTATATGATGGGTGGCACACTTCTCAGTGGTGAAATTATTCAGTGGTATTATTCAATATGGCAATCATTGTCATTGCAACAAATAAATAAATAAATAAAAACAACACCTTTTATTAATACATTTGATTTACTTTACTAAAGTTTTCAATTTGTACAAATCTGTGCAATCTTTCCCTTCAATAGAAGACATTCAGTCCTTTAACAGTTAAACTCCGTTTCCTATTCTGAACTAACTGGAGGTCAGACGAAAAATGAATAATTAAAAATTAGAAAAATAACTATTCCTTCAAGGCTGAGAGCAAATTTTTGGTGACCTTCTTGATTCGATTGCATGCAGACTGAATGATAAAGAATCCCTTGTGGTGAGAATCATTCAAACGGACACAACATATTTATTCTCTTTTCACAACAAGTTAAATATGTACTTCATACTTTTTTAATTTGATGAATTTTCATGTGAATACACCTTCTTCTTTTCCTTTCAGCTTTTCCCTTCAGGGGCCTCCACAGCCAATCAGTGTCCTCCATCTAGCCCTGTCCTTTGAATCCTCTTCTCTCACACCAACTACCTTCATGTCCTCTTTCATTACATCCATAAACCTCCTCTTTGGTCTTCCTCTACATGTACTATTATAAATCAGTTAATTTCTTCAAAATTATTTTCGTGATCATTCTGATTCACGGCAGATGGAGTGTAATTGGATGAAATTTTAACAATTATTCTATAAAATACTATGAACTTCTTTTTTCCATAGCAGAAATGTGAGAAATGTCTAGATTCATAGCTTTCATTCATTCATTTACTGTTTCAATCTCTGGCGTTAAAACTCTTGATAATTTCCAAGGTGGTGTGGGAGCAGAAGTGGAATCCATCAGGGTGCACGCAGGCGTAGGTGGGTGGGTGATGCTAATTGGGATCTTATGCTACTTTCAGTAGTGGGAGGAACACTGCGCCACTGACTTTAAACCAGGTTTCTGATGTTTGATGGTGTCATCTCCCACAGGCACACAGATGGGCACAATCACACATCTACTACTTACACAGCATGGGCAATGAGCGAGAAAATGACAACTGTGTTTCAAGAAAAACACTGGCATTGCGTTGTTTTACTCGTATTGACATACAGGGTAGGACCATGGTTGTTTTTTTATTCCATAATTAATACCACTATTTTATTACATATAAAACCAAAAGATCACCCAAGAGTTAAAACCATCTTGTTCTCTGCTCACCAATGGAAAGTCAAGTTTGTTAGGCCACATGAGTTTCACAGCTAACCAGCACTGAAATGTCTCCATCAAAGAGATGAGGGACAGGTTATAAACTATAAAACTTACATTTCTGAACAGTTTTATTTAATTCATACTGAAATGGAGTGACAGGAGCTCAGCCCACTAGGTCTTGGTTTGAGAACCGGAAGGTGGCCGGTTCAAGAGCTGCCGTCGACCAAAACATGTATAGTGTGAAATGGTAGTTAGACAGGTGCCAGTTCACCTCTTGAGCACTGCCGAAGTGCCCTAAAGCAAGACACCATCCCCAAACAAGCTGCTCACTGGGCACACCAGAGATGAGCTGCTGTCACTCTGCCATTATCCTCTCCTTTGCATGCTAGCAGGACACTGTGTGCGTGTGTGTGTGTGTGTGTGTGTGTGTGTGTGTGTGTGTGTGTGTGTGTGTGTGTGTGTGTGTGTGTGTGTGTGTGTGTGTGTGTGTGTGTGTGTGTGTGCATGTGTGTGCATGCATTAGGGTCTGCATACTTATGTGTGTAAAAATATATAAGAGTAGACAAATAATTTCCCAAAGGCGATTAATAAAATATAATTCTGATGAAATACTAAGACAATGCTACAATAAGGGGGAGACAGGACGGCGGGTCAGCGAGGGGATTTCACCGTCACCCCCACAATCCTAGACCCAACAGATACAAAGAGAGTCAACACAAGACATGGATTGACCACCAGAAACCACTAAGAGTGGCTATGGATACCGATTCCGAAGCGGGACAACAATCAGCCATCTCCTCTACATGGAGGACATCAAGCTGTATGCCAGGAATGAGTGAGAAATCAACTCACTGATCCACTCCACCAGGATCTACAGCGACGACATAGGGATGTCACTGGGATTAGACACATGTGGCCGGATGGTATCAAGAAGAGGCAAGATAATAATAATAATCCAGACTTTACTGATCCCCAGAGGGGAAATTCACTTTACACTCTTTTTAGTACATGCATTTCTGTTAGTATACAGCACATCACACACAGTGTTGTGAACAAGGCCCTTAAACACAGCACACTAGGGGCCTGTCATCATGCAGTTAGTCCAGGGAGGAAGAGTGACGGGTTGCGCTCGGAGGTCGCGCCCCAATAAGCAGCTTGTAAGAGGGACGGTGCCTTGCTCAAGGGCGCCTCGGCAGTGGCTGGGAGGTGAGCTGACACTCCCACTATCAGCTCACACTCCAAGAAATGTCGTGGCGGGAGCGGGAATCGATCCACTGATGGCCGGGAGATCCGTCTTCAAGACATCTGCTCTACCGCTGAGCCACTGCCGCCCCCCAAAGATGATCAGAACTGAAGGGGTTGACCTACCAGAGGACATCCAGGACACAAACACACACACACACACACACACACACACACACACACACACACACACACACACACACACACACACACACACACACACACACACACAGCGCCAGCAGCACATATTTGGATTACCCACAGCAGCTGTCTGTAGCAGCTCAGCGAGGCTGACTCGTGCTGGACACCCAGGAAGCCTGTAAAATCTCAATTCACTCAATTAATATGTAGATTTTAATTAGGTGCCAACAGACTGAGTGAAGCAGTGGTAATGGGGGTTTGTTCATTACAATCACAACACAGTCCTGGTAAATATTAACAACACACTTCAATTGTTCAAATTGCTGTTGCACTCTTTAAATGCCTTGGTGAACAAACACTGTTAAATGGGAAAATGTTTGCATAGAAAGACAAGTTGGAAGAGGTCACATATAATTTAACAATGAAAACAACAAGCTGCCGTTGCTAGCTGAATGATGCTTTTAAGCTCTGCCTGCCTTTTAGTGTTATGCTATACTACAAAGCAGAAGAGTTTTAATAGACCCAACACTTTGAAAAGTCATTATTATCCTGTAGTGCTGTCAGCTCCAAACAAAAAGTAAAACTTAGACCATACTAATTGTTCGGTACCCAGGGGGCTTTTCAGAGGCCTGTGAGGACGTCTTTTTAAAGCAGTCGCCAAAGCCAGAGACAAGAAAATTAAAAAGAATTCAATAAACTATTTATTTTTAGTCCAATGTCAGACGTGTAATTTCCCTCTTCGAAGCTCAACAGTTTAATGTCAGTGAAACAATCTAAATCTTTGTGATTGGCTGAAATATTCCCTTAAAAGTGACATATGTGCACAGCGTTACATATTTGGTGCAATTTATTCACTTAGGATTAGTGAAAAAGTGAAAGTGAACCTGCTTAGAAAAGGTTTAGGGATAAAGGCTGTATGGAAACAGCTGGAGCAGCGGAAGGCTATGGAGATGCTCCGAATGGAGAACAGTGGTTTCTGTTTTGATCCATGAAAGTAGATGCTGCTCGTTACTGCTAAACACACTACAATAAGACCACGATGGGGACTTTCCTCCTCTACCTTGTCTTGACTGTCTTTGGCCTCCATGAATTTGTTTTCCTGGTTGCACTAGTCATTGCCTCTTTTTCATTTTCAAAGGCCACTCAGTTGAACAGAAATCTAATGACATTGATGCACATGTAGATGTAGCTAAAGCCTGTCGTCATTAAACAGGACCCTCGTAGAGGTCAACAGCACGTATTTGATTTATGAAGCCCAATTCAGTATCGCTGCCTCTATACAACTTATTTAACCTCCTGCTTACCTCAATATTTAAAGGTGACTCATAAACAACATCAACACTTGGAAACACGTTAGTAAAATCCAGAAACGTTTAAGTTGAAAATTAAGTAAAGACAGACCTGTTATATGTAGTCTAGTGGGACAAGAATTTAATCCTTCAAGTCATTGCTACACAGATCTGTCTGTCTGTGTCCCTCTTTCTATTGCTCACTCTGCCTTTCTCTCTCTCCCTCTGTCATCCTGTCTCTCTCTTTCTCCGCTTCAGTCTCTCCATTTTCTCTCTTGCCTTTGTCTCTTTCTCTAAATTCTTTCTCTCTTCTTCTTTCTTCTCTCTATCTCTATAACTCTCTCTTTCTCTCTCTCTCTGTCTGTCGTTGGGCCTGATGCCAGATATGAGATCTCGGCGGAGCCCGTCCATATGGCCAGCATGTTCAGAAGTCATTACGGGACCATTTAACATGACTAATCGTTAAACATTTGACACCTTGTCAAGACAATTAGTTGAGATTATCTCTGTATAAGACATTGTGATATTGATGTTGTCACTGACTGAAAAACAGCCATACTGTCTGTTTGTGACCAATGAATGTGACATTGACAAAACAACTTTTTCAATTTTTCAATGTATTTTTCTGCACACCACTTATAATTATAAATACTGTATATCTTAAAATTGAAACTATAATTGTTTGCTTTTACTGTGACTATTTTCTTGTCTTTTCAGCTCATTCTCCATTTCACTGCTATGTAGAGAGTCCAAATTGCATGTTATTTTGCATCATTTCACATGAACAGCCCTGTTACTTTCTATTATGGTTGTATTTTATATTTGAGATGAAAGGCTGGAAAAAACACAGGGGTGGCACATTAACAACTGTGTGGGATTGTGAATGTTTGAGGCAGATTTAGCAGGATAATGTCCACTATGTGCAGAGATCCACACAATACCACACAAATAGCTTACGACATGATGACAGCTGGACGACAGCCAGAATTGTTCTTACTTGTTTTACGCTCTTTGATGGTATCTACTCAGGTAGCAATGCAGCGAATGTCAACGCCAAAATTCCAGAAGCTAAACGCAGCACAAAAGCTTCTAAGATCACTTATAGTGTTGAATTGTACTTTGTGAAGCGTTAATTTTTCATCATACGTGGTATTCTACCCTGACCAAAATTGGCAACCCCTTGAACCTTTGATCACTGGTGCTTTGGATAATCCTAAATCAAAATGATTAAAATATTTGGAATTAACACCATTGGCTACAATTATTACCAGTAAAGTTCTTATCATGATTCTGGTTTATATGTTTGTGATTTCTTCATTTCATTTTGTTTCCTAAATTAGTTGCTTTTTCTCATTTGCTGTGTGAATGTGAGTGTCGCTGTGATCTGACTCGCCCATTTGGCATTTTGATGAGGAGGATTCTTATTTCATTGTCAGTTCTGGCCTTTACGTTTCTTTCATTCAATGCGTCCCCATAATTTGTGACTCCTGCCTGTATCTGTATCTGTTTTATGGACTTTGGCTCAGTCATTTCCTGGTGGACTAAGTCTGCTAATTAATTTTGGATCTTTAGTTGCTTAAATTATTAACCTTTGCAGCTCCTCTCTCTAATCTCTCTGGAATGTAATGTATCTTTCACAATTTATGACTTTATTTTTTCTTTCTGGATGGATAAGAATTTGGGAACAGTTCCCCCTCTGACTTCAGAATGATAGTTACTGTTGTGGTCAACCATCACTTTACAGTGTGACCTTTGTGAGAAAAATAACTTCAAGTAATAACTTGGTGGGTTGTTACAATCGGAAAATAAAAATAAAAATAATAATAATAGTAGTAATAATATTCTCAGGGAAGATAACAATATGGATATATGGATATGGTTTGATGCCACAATGTTCATACCAATCGAATGCATACAAATGGTTTGTAAAAGAACCTCTTAATGATTCAATGAGGTTTTTGTGTGCTGCTTCTACATTTACTGTCAGGAGCTGATGATGTGAACACAGATGAAAAGCATAACGGTCCAAAGATAAGGTGGAGACTACTTAAACTCATTTAACTATCACTGATGAAGTCATTTCTTTCTCCGTTGACAATTCAAACGTCATGGAACAAAAAACATAAAACAACTCCTAATCTCTTTTTCTGTCCAAGAAACAAATATAAAATTTGTAATGAGATAGCATGAAAACAATAGTTAATAATAAGCAGACAAATTTAGAACTACTACAGAAAAATAGTACATTTACATATTTGGAAGGCCTGAAAGATAAAGGGGTTTCTTCAGGGAGTAATGCTCTGTCCATCTACTTGATTACAGTAATTGATTAATGTACTCTTACACTGAAAACATCTGTGTGTTTTAATATGTATAAATACTATACTACACTTGTTCATTGATCACGGCATACTGGCAACAGCTCTATCATGTCTTCCAAACAGGAAGTAACTGTGAATGTGTGCCTTCCATGATGCAGCAGTTTGTGTTTGCGTGACCTACCACACGGTGAAAGTGCTTTCCTCCCATGACAGAGAACCAGTGTTGGGGGGGTAACCTCCAGGTATCTATCTCTGTCTACCTCATCCACATATTTAATCCAATCAACGCTACCATCATCCCTTCTTTGTAATCGCCTGCCTTTTTATCTCATACTCATCCTCACTATCTTGGTATCTTTTCCTCTAGGTTCTTTGTTCTGATTTCTGCAGTCATTACAAAAAAGATATTCTCTTCCCCCATTTATCTACATCCTTGTCTCCGTTCTCCCTCCCTGTCTCTCTCTTCTCATGGCTACAGTCTGTTTCTATGTCATTGGCAGTGACAGGTCAAGCATAAAGGCTAATCTAAATTTCATTCAGTGTGTCACCAGGGAGTTTAAAATAAAGAGGGAAGGCAGAGCTCTCCTCTTCCTTTAAACAGTCTATTGCTCTTTCTTCCTCTGTCTATTCTTCTCTTGGTTGCTGCCCTTTTCCTTTCTCTCTGTTCTCTACTGCCCCATCAAATATAAGCTTCCCTACTTCTATTATGCTTCTGAAGGACATCTTGTCAAAAAAGAAGTCAAAGGGCCTGGAAATCTGTCATGAACACATCAGTTGGCCATCGGATGTTTCAGAAATGGGACAGGACCATGATTGTATTACAGTTTTATTCAGTCCCTAACAAGCGTTTGTCCAAACAGTAGTCACATTTTCTAAACTCTCAACACAGGCTCCCACCTAGAAAGCACAGTTGTCCAAATGGTTAATTTTCTTCTCAAAAGCACATTGTGTTAAATAAACACTAACTCTTCATTTCAAAATAGAATACATCTTTTTCTACACACACACTTTACCAAAACACTGGATATTCGACTCAAAATCAAGTTACTGTGTCAAACAATAATGCTTGTTTTCACTTCATTAGGTACATGCAGTTAATCAAAGTACACCAGGTTTCAAAATACTGGGTATTGTTGACAGTACAAAAGTTCCATAGACTTTCATGTTTCAATTTTGCTCGTATTTGCCTGCAAAATGTACACAAAATTTCTTGGTTGGGAGCTTTATGTCCACATGTAATGTTCACATTCAAAAGCGTTCTAGTGAAGAGCAAAGCAGTTTTCTTCCTTTACAGTTTATTACAGGAGGTCCAGTAAAAATACTGCTTACAATATGATAGAACAGAAAAAGCTGACAGTGAACAAAATATTCATGAAAACACACAAGAGCGTTCTGAACAACAAAAACAACGACAGCAAAAAGCCCAGAAAAAAAAAAAAGGGGGGGGGGGCTTATGTAAAAAACCACAAAATGACTGTCTCTGATCTCTACGATCTCTGATGCTCCTGGGATAGAACCTCTTGGTATGCAGGATCCACCCTTGGCAATGATCAGCTGTGTGTCAATGGGGGGGCAGTGACTCAGTGGTAGAGAGGTTCATCCAATGTTGCACAATTGGCGGTTCGATTCCCCCTCCCACCCAAAAACAACCGGAGTGTGAGCTGACAGTGGGAGGTGTCAGCTCACCTCCAGAGCACTGCCAAGGCACCATTGAGCAAGGTGCCGTCACCCTTAGAAGTTGCTCATTTGGGTGCACTGTAAATGAGTGGCCCACCACTCTACCTCCCCCTGCATGCATACAGGACCCATGTGTGTGTGTGTGTGTGTCTGTGTGTGTGTGTGTGTGTGTGTGTGTGTGTGTGTGTGTGTGTGTGTGTGTGTGTGTGTGTGTGTGTGTGTGTGCGTGTATGTGTTCAAGGCCTGTACACACTTATATATACACGTGTAAATTACTAACACTAGAGTGTGCCACTAATTTCCCTTGGGGGATTAATTGAGTATATAACATTTTTTTAAAAAGAAGAATTTAAAAAATATATATATTAAATTGTTTGTTTATCAGCTGCGATATATTGTTTTTGAACTGATCATTGCAGAATCAGAGGTTTTAATACTGTATCTAAGGTTTGGAATATTGTTGTTGCTATTGTGGGATGTTGAGTGTTAACATTTGAAAATAATAGAAAAACAATCCACAATTTTGTTGGGAGGTATAGTTTGTCTGTTTAGAAAATTAAAGCAATGTGGAAATGTGTTCACTGACTGCATATTGTGTGAAAGCAACATGAAGTGTGTGAATGGTACGGACACAAAAGACCGATGCTGTGCTAATTGTGTAGTTTTGAAAATGTGACTGCTGTTTGGACAAACGCTGTAATGACTCTTATTTTGTGTTTTATTTTGCAAGTTCATGAAATGTCCAATGATTTGTACTTATTTTTCCTTCCTTCCAAGTTCTTCATGATTTGTCAGCTGTGCACTTCTCTGCTTCAATTTTGCCTTGCCATTCTGTGTATTTAGAGTGAAGTGTAACAGGAGGGTTACCATCACATCTCTGTTGTCATCACCAGAAAACTCTATTCTCTCATAAATAGTATAGACTTAAATAGGAAGTTTCTCAAGATTTAAAAAATATCATTAATGTGTCAGTGTACTAATAATCACTTGGACTCAGTAAGTAGTTGGATCTGTTGTCAGCCAATTCTAATAAAAAACATTCTAACAACATGATCTAAAATGGCAAGAAATTCCCAGTTCTGTTCAGCAGCAATTATCCAACAAGCCAATTTTATGTCTATGTTGATGAAGCTGTCAATGTCACACCTTCAGTTTCTGCTGACTGCTAGCTTGACTTGGACAACTACACATCCACTGTCCTGTTTTATTTTAAAACATGCATGGATAATGTCACAGAGGAGAAGATGGTTCGGCATTATCCTAATAGGAAGCAGTGGATCTGTGAGCTTCCTAATATGAACCCCTCCAGTGTTCCTACCACCACCACCAGCACCAGCTCAGACCTAGCAGAAGAGCTAAATTTGTTTTTTGCTAGGTGTGAAGTTGGAGAGGAGCAGGGTACCCCAACGCTGCTGCCCGCTGACGTCCTGGCCCTCACTGAGCACAGAGGAGGTCAGGAAGGTGCTCTGCAGCAAGAACCCATCAAAGACTGCCGGTCCTGACAGCGTTCAGGGGAGGGTACTGAGGGGCTATGTGGAACAGCTAGCAGAGGTCTTAACATCTATGTTCAACCTCTCACTGGCCACCTGCACAGTCCCTAGTTGCCTGAAATCGGCCACCATCGTACCCTTCCCCAAGAAAAAGTCGATCAGCAGCCTGAATGACTACAGACCTGTGGCTGACCCCCACAGTGATTAAGTGCTTTGAGACGCTGGTCCTGAGGCACATAAAATCTCTGCTGCCTCCCATCCTTGATCAGCACCAGTTCACTGACGGAGCCAACAGGTCCACTGGTGATGCAATCAACACAGCCCTCCACAGTGTGTGAACACCTGGCAGCTATGCGAGAATGTTGTTTGTGGACTTCAGGTCTGCCTTTAACAAACTTTTTCCGAGCAGACTGCTGTCCAACTTGTGCGAATGGTCGTTGACGAGCAACACCTTCTCATGGATCAGGAGTTTTCTCATGGACCACAGGCAGTTAGTTAGACTGGGGAATTACTACTCCTCAACCTTGGCTGTAACCACTGGGACCCCCCAGGGCTGTGTGCTCAGTCCAATGCTGTACACCCTCTACACCCATGAGTGTTCCCCGACCAACAGCAGGAACTTCCTTGTGGAACTTGCTGATGACATTACTGTGGTAGGGCTGACGAAAAATAATGATGAGTCGGCCTACAGGGAGGAGGTCCTGAACCTCACCACCTTGTCTTCCTACCACAAACTTGCACTTAACTCCTCAAAAACAAAGGAGATGGTGCTGGACTTCAGGAGGAAGAGGGAGGATCAACCGCCTCTTCTAATCCAAGGGGACCTGGTGGAAAGGTTCAGCGATTTCAAGTTACTGGGAACATACAGTACATCTCACAGGACTTTACATGGTGCACTAACACCAATGCCCTTGTGAAAAAGGTGCAACAGTTCCATCTCTACTGTCTAAGATCCCTGAGAAGAGTTAACGTGCCCCAGGACCTGCTACTGTTCTCTACTGTTCTTCAGCATGCAAGTCTTACGTGATTTGGCAGGACTGGCTGTGGCTCCTCCCCTGCCCCATCTTCCTCATGATTGGCCCGGCCCTTGTCTTCATGGACCAGGCTCGCCGAAAACGGTGCTCTAGGCATTCATGTTCGGTTCTCCATGGCCGGGGTGACGAGCGCTGCGCCAAGCTGCTCCAAAAAAAGGCGGTGTTTCGTGGACCGAGAGCTGTTCCAGCCGCGGTACACAGACAAGAAAAGACGGAAGGCGTTGTAGCAGGAAACATGGACCATGTGATAAAAAAGGCACATGGGCCTACCGGCGGCAGGAGTAGGTGCCACCAGCCTGCGGAAGAAAAAACAAATGACATGAATGACATGCATACAATTTCACACATCCCTCTTGATAAATAGAAAAATATTCAATGACATAAAGTGCATAGGCTATTGCTATATCGCACAATCAAACGTAGTGAGTAACAGAAAATAAATACCAGTAAGTGAAATAAAGAAGTGATGCGTAAATACCTGGTCCAGGTGGTCGACGGCTCCTTTGCAGTGATTATAGTCCATTATTATTTGTGGGTTTTTCCCCCCGATTCCTGGACCTCTGGCTCCCGGTGTTTTGTGCTCAGGAGAAGCACTTTTTTTTGTGTTTTTTTTTGAAGACATATGACACAATCGCCGTCTTCTGTGTGAATCCGAACAACGATGACTGCACTTGCCGCTGTTTAGTGTCTAAGAGCTGCGGGGAGAGCTCAGGTTTGTTGGATCTCAGTGTGCCGACCAGGGCAATCCTCTTCTTCCTCAGCCCCCCAGCCAGCGGAAAAGATGTAAAAAAAATTGTCCGTGGTCAGCGTGTGGCCCTGGAGCAATTCAGTGAGCTCAAGTGCCACACGCATCCTTGGTTCCACGCAGACCTCCCCGTATAAACCTGGAGCCTCCACGCGTAAGAGGTCTGAACATCACACAAAGCCCAGATTTTGAGTCCGTACTTGGCTGGTTTGGAAGGCATGTATTGTTTGAATGAACAACAACAACGGCCCCTAAAAGCGAACATTTATCTACTGTGGCTTCTTTTGATCCAGCAAATTTTGCTGGATCAAAAGAAGCCTCCGCTCACCTATTGGATGAATGGAAAAACATAGTTTTGCAGGTGTGTAAACACAGACCTGCAAAACAAATCATGTCCTTTTTCATGTCCTTCTGTCACACCAACTACCTTTCATGAAGGTAGTTGGTGTGAATGAGGAAAGAAAAGAAGAAGAAGGAGGAGTAAACACAGATGGTGGGTCTGTGTCTGGGCTGTGGGGTCAATGTGGGGAAAGTGTCTTGCTGCAGACAATGAAGATCATGTTTCATTATAACATGTAAGCATTATTGTATATAGTAATATATATAATATGCATATATAATATATTTATATTATATATATATGTGTATACACACACACACACACACACACACACAAACATATATGCTTATAGCATATGAAAAATATGTGGTTATAATGGGAGTCAATGAGACCATTTTTGTACGAATCAGGTCCTGTGTGTACACGGCGAAAATCTACTTTTCTATACACTTCCAATGACAGGCATTAAGGAATTTAGAAAATTAAGTTGAAAGAAAATGTCTTGCAAAATTTAATATATTTAGCCTTTTAATTGACTGATTTATTGGGAAAGAAAAAACATAAAATCAACAAAAATGTCACTTTTGGTACCAATCAGTCCCCAAGGGTTAAGAGGAGACCTCTGTGGACTAATACGTTTTTGTCTTGATGATTGGTCTTTGGAAAAAAGAGGGTCATCGTTAGCTACTGGTCTTCTTTTGAAGACTTCGTCCAGTACAGGGACACTGGGTTTCTTGGAAGAAGTAAAAATAGATGTAATTACACTGGAACACAATGGAGTACTCTTCCAAATGTATGCAGAACTGTTTTTAATTTTAGGTTGTCACACCTTGCCCTAATTTTAGCCAGCACTGTGCCCTTATCATTTTCAAACAGTTGACAGTGTGATTATGTTCTTGTTGTCACTATGACAATGTGATTAGGTTATTTTTGCTGCTATGTACATTATTAGATTCAAAATGAACATACTTATACAGACATTACACACAATCATGAAGAAATACATTTTTGATGATTACTTATATATTGTTCATCTCAGTCAACCCCAGCCATTCCTGTCACTTGAATCTTGGGCTTCTTAAGGTGACTTCCTGGTATTACTCAAGGAAGGTGACTTTCCGTGTGAAAGAAAACAAATAGTTCCCAGAGAGGACCGGTGATGGTCACATGCACACAAGAAGTGTGAAAAACATAAAAGATTTTGCTGCAAGACTAAAACAATCATTGATCTCATAAACAGTAGACCCCCTTTTATGGGGTTAAATTATGAGAAAACATGCAGACAAAAAAAAAAGAAATCATAACATACAGTACTATCAAAGTATTTTATCGACAAACATAAATATTACCGTTTTGCTGTGATCTTCCAGTTTTTAAAGTGGTAGATTCTGGCCGTGTGCAGCATGCCTGTAGCTTGGCTTGCTCAGGGCAGATGTGCACATAATTGTAATTTAATTTTGATTTAATCAACTGTATTAATCCTGGGGGGGAAATTATTAGTCCACTCTGGCACACACTGGTAATTAGTCGCATGCATATATACATAGTGGCTACAGGCCCATGACACACGCACAAAAGGCCTGTATGCATGCAAGTACTGGGGAGGTAGAGTGGCGGACAGCTCCTTCTTGATGGCACAACTTATAAAGGGGATGGCGTCTTGCTCAAGGGTGCCTCGGAGGTACCTGGGAGGTGAATTTACACTCCAAAATGTGGTGCCCGACATGGGTTTTGACCCAGCGGCCCTCCGGTCCCCAGCCCAAGACTTAGTGAACTGAGCTACTGCCGCCCCATACAATGAGGCCCTAGATGTTACTATAATTTACACCAGATTTGGCAGTCGTTTCAGATACAAAAGTATTCTGAGAATACTGAAAAGTCTGTTTTTTTTTATTTTTATTTTGTTGTAATTTATGTAGTTGAGTGTGATTGTGACATAGTGATGTGGAGCAATTCTTAAATCAGGTTGCAGTTTAACAGCTGCAGAAAGGTGGAATTTGTGAACCAGTCTCAAACTGAATATTTACTTCATGAAAAAATGTTAGCTTGACTTGAAGTTGATGAGGTCAAAATAGACAGTAAATATGGAAACATTGCATCCATATTATAATTGGAGGGCCGCACAGAGGGCGACACCGGCTTCAACAGGCTGAAGCTGTCAAACAAGCTGCGGGGCTTCAATTTACTGAATGCTGTAATTTTGTTTCCTGGTGTTTCTTGAGGGACCCCATTTACATACAATAATGATATTAATATATTACATTTGCATTTTTATTTTTTTCCAGCTATAATGGCTGCCCTTTCCATCCACTACTGATTAATATATCACCAACTATTTGAAAATGCCACATATGTAAGAATGAATTAAGACTACATAATCAGATATAGCAGCATTATTTAACCAACAGCTTACGTTGGTGACGGTAAATGAAGAACCACCATCTCTAAAGGCATGACATGAAAAAAATCATCTTTTATTTTGACTCCAGACAAAGGTGTTGATGCATGAAGTAATTGTTCCATAAAGCATAAAGTTAAATAGTTCTTTCATGGCATTGATATCTGTTTCTTGCTTCCAGTGTAATCATTCCAGTTCACTTCAATGGAAATCTACCCAACAACTTCTGAAATGCTTTGGTTGGGACCATAACCTTCACATATCCAACAAAGAACCAGAAAAAATGCAAACCTGCTGGATCCAGACAAGCAGTTATACTGTAGGTGGTGAACTCAACTAACAGCTCTGATGTAGGAGCTACACAGACACATGACTAATTATCATGGCTAGAGCACTCATTCCAAATATTTTTTTTGTACTAATTATTTGATTATACTTAACATTGGGTTTTCAAAATGAAATCTTTCAAACTGTCCAACTTCCAGACTCAAATGTATTTGTAAACATACAAATTCTAGAAGGCTATTAGCGCTGACCGACTCAACCCACTCCTCGTCTAGAGCGGAGATGTGCCTCATATATTTTGTCATTTTGTATTACATTAAAAAAAGCTACTGGGGCAGAGCACTTAATGGGGGACAAATGGGTCCATTACGGGGAGGACTGTAGCTGTGTTGCTGATGGTGATGGTAGATGTCATAGCTAGAAAAGTTCAATACTAGAGGTTAGGGAAGAAGAATGTGTCCAAGGTAATCTCCTTTGATAGTTTTAATATTCATAGAGCCATGGTACTCATTCTTGATCATCACTGTGTTGCTTTTGTCCAGCTCATCATCATTAGATAGCTTAAATCAGGCTCAAATTAAGTGTGACTGTAAGACTCTTAATATTTATTTTGAACAACTTTTATCAAATAGTATACATTTCAATGGTGTACATATAATGATGGAAACAGTAGCTTTTCTATTGTAAGTAATTATCTATAGAACAGTCCTTTGTCGATACATTTAAAATTAAAAAGTCAACATACTGCAGTAATAACATTCAAAGTGCAGTCTAATTTAGTGTAGAGTGTTCATGATAACAGTCTCAGGAGCTGTTTCATTTCGCAATTTCGAAATTTCGCAAAGGGTTTGGTGGGGGAACATTCACCTGCAGCACAGAATTCCACCGGGCCGTACTTCATCACATGGACTAGTGAAACCACATAGTAAGACAAAATAATTACTACCGCTGCAGGTCACAACACTTAACAGGACATATGAATTGATAACCTTATGGTCGATTTTCAAGTACTGTATCACCTGTTCTTAAGGTGCTACAGATACACCTATGAGATACATTAGAGATGGTATTTTCTGTGCAAGCCACTTCTTGAAAAGAAGATCATACGTTTTCTCTTTTTCTTTACATTAAGAAGAAATCAAGAGGAACAAGAGAACTTCCATCAGACTCGAGGTGGTCAGACTCAGCATTGCCAGTTGGATTAAGAGAAAGTGCTCGTCCAAATAGTTTTGTTTAAATTGTCAAAAATCTCCAGCAACATCACATCACCTCAGAACTGAAAATAGTCAACCTCAGACGTATTTTCAAGAGAATAAAGAAAGTCTCAACTTAAGACTCAACTACCGGTATTTGTATGCCATTCAATTAAATTAAATTCAAAAAACTTTATTCGTCCCCCAACGGAAAGCAACTAAAGCAGTATTGGTACAAAGACAGGATGGGTGCACAAGGAGAAATGCAGAGTTAAAAGAGCAAAAACCTGACTCAATACACAGAAAAACCAACACTAACACTAAAATACACAATAAGCAGAAATATATAATAAAATATAAACAGGTACAGGATATAAACCGGTGTTATGAGGCTCTTCCAGGAAGGCAACAGGTTCTCATGTCAGCTTGTCACATATTGATTTATTGATATTGATCGCTTTGTCACACCCTTGTGTGTGTCACATGCTGATGCACAAGGTACAGTATGTTTTAACATTAGTAGCTGAGTCTTGCTAGCAGTTGGTCACGATTAGAAAGACTCTTCAGCTATCTGTTGGCGGAAGCATCAAGTTGTTACACTGAGAAACAGATCAATGAGGTGTTCCGGGTTCCACAGCAGTCAGGAGCTCAGGTCTCCCCAGTCACACCTGAGCATCATTCAGTTAACCTGTAAGTGTTTCCCTTGGTGTTACTGTATAAAACATCCCAGGCCGTCTCATCCAGATCCACAAAGGTAGTCTCTGCATCCGGATGAGATTCAGAGGAATAATCACAAATTACAACATTTGGTTCCCCATGAATGATACCAGACTAAAAGAATCGCAGCACGGCGCCAAAACTGGCAGATGGTAATTACCTGCTTAGAGTAGATATTGCAGTAGTAATGAACTGTCAATACAGTTCTCAGATCAACATGTTTTTTTACACATTGTTAATGAAACTGCAGTTAACAAAAGGTTTTCAGTTGAAATGTCTTTGCTAGGTCATAATATATGGTCTGTTACTGGAAAGATGAATGAGTCTTCATAAACTAGCCGTACATTGCCCTTACTATCAACACTGGTCCAGACATTTCTAGTCCAAACCCAACCTGAATAGAGATGACATAACAATTCCATTTGCCTTGCTGTAACCTCCTATTATGCATGTAAACCCTGAAGCTACAAGGGGCTGGCCATGCGTTGTCTGCAGAATGCTGTGCTGTTGTTTGCTTTCTGTTTGGTAGATCATCACAACAGCTTCCATAGGAAATAAATAAAAGCTGTTTGATGAACATAATTCGATTAAACTCTGGACTTACCACTTAATGTAACAACAGAAATTACAGTTACTTGTTACTTTCAGAAGTGCCAAAAAATTGATGAATTAAAAGGAACTCTCTCTGTTGGTTAATATCTGGATTTAGACTAATGGAATCTACTGTATATATGCAAAGTTTCATTTGTTATTCACATCCTATGTTAAATTGGTGATGAACCCACTCTGAATGTATCCACTCCATTAACTTCCTCCTCTGTAGTCCATGACCTGTGTGACCTTCTCAGTGATTATGTGTCATGATGGATGTGGTCAGGTAGCTCTATTTAATCATTCTGAAAGTCATGGTGGAGAATTTACCACTGCGAAGTGGCAGCATGGCAGTGACATATGTTCACACACCCACACCCACACAATACACAAATACCGCATGCACTGGCTACTGAAAGTCAGCCTTTTGAGTGGCCATGTGTGCTAACAGGATAACATTGAATTCACTGTCCCAGTTAACTATAATCAACATGACACTGCTCTGTGATCCAAATGCTAAAAAAAACCCCAAAAAATAGTTATACATATACTCAACAAAAATATAAACGCAACACTTTTGTTTTTGCTCCCATTTTTCATGAGATGGACTTAAAGATCTATAATTCATTCCAGATACACAATATTACCATTTCTCTCACACATTGTTCACAAATCTGTCTGAATGTGTGATAGTGAGCACTTCTGCTTTGCTGAGAAAATCCATCCCACCTCACAGGTGTGACACATCAAGATGCTGATCTGACATCATGATTAGTGCACAGGTGTACCTGATACTGCCCACAGTAAAAGGCCACCCTGCAATGTGCAGTTTTTTTGGCTTTGTTGGGGGTCTGGGGACTCAACCAGTCATTATCTGGTGTGACCACCATTTGCCTCATGCAGTGCAACACATCTTCTTCACATAGAGTTTATCAGATTGTCAATTGTGGAATGTTGGTCCACTCCTCTGCAATGGCTGTGCGAAGTTGCTGGATATTAGTGGGAACTGGTACACGCTGTCGTATACGCCAGTCAAGCATATCCCTAACATGCTCAATGGGTGACGTGTCCGGTGAGTATGCTGGACATGCAAGAACTGGGACACTTTCAGCTTCCAAGAATTGTGTACAGATCCTTCAACATGGGGCCGTGTATTATCTTGCTGAAACATGAGGTGATGTTCATGGATGTATGGCACAACAATGGGCCTCAGGACCTCATCACGGTATCTCTGTGCATTCAAAATGCCATCAATGAAATGCACCTTTGTTCCTCGTCCATAAGAGATGCCTGTCCATACCATAACCCCACCACCACCATGGGCCACTCAATCCACAACATTGACATCAGCAAAGCGCTCACCCACACGACGCCACACACGCTGTCTGCCATCTGCCCTGAACAATGTAAACCCAGATTCATCCGTGAAGAGAACACCTCTCTAATGTTCCAGACGCCATCGAATGTGAGCATTTGCCCACTCAAGTCTGTTACGTCGACGATCTGGAGTCGGGTTCAGACCCCGATGAGGACGACCAGCATGCAGTTGAACTTCCCTGAGACGGTTTCTGACAGTTTGTGCAGAAATTGTTTGGTTATGCAAACCAACTGTTTCAGCAGCTGTCTGAGTGGCTGGTCTCAGACGATCTTGGAGGTGAACCTGCTGGATGTGGAGGTCCTGGGCTGGTGTGGTGACACGTGGTCTGTGGTTGTGAGGCTGGTTGGGTGTACTGTCATATTCTCTGAAACGCCTTTGGAGACGGCTGACGGTGGAGAAATGAACATTCAATGCACGAGCAACAGATCTGGTTGACAGTCCTGCTGTTAGCATGACAACTGCACGCCCCCTCAAT
This sequence comes from Antennarius striatus, assembly GCF_040054535.1. Lineage (NCBI taxonomy): Eukaryota > Metazoa > Chordata > Actinopteri > Lophiiformes > Antennariidae > Antennarius > Antennarius striatus. Next base: position 1,954,643 of record NC_090782.1, on the reverse strand, counting down.
GCTTGTGGCATTTTGCTGTGAGACAAAACTGCACATTTCTGAGTGGCCTTTTATTGTGAGCAGTATCAGGTACACCTGTGCACTAATCATGATGTCAGATCAGCATCTTGATGTGGCACACCTGTGAGGTGGGATGGGTTATCTCAGCAAAGCAGAAGTGCTCACTATCACAAATTTAGACAGATTTGTGAACAATGTTTGAGAGAAATGGTAATATTGTGTATCTGGAATGAATTATAGATCTTTAAGTCCATCTCATGAAAAGTTGAGTGTGTGTGTGTGTGTGTGTGTGTGTGTGTGTGTGTGTGTGTGTGTGTGTGTGTGTGTGTGTGTGTGTGTGTGTATAACCTGTGGGAATTCCACGATAAAACACTATCAGACTTCATAGCAAACGTATGAAAAGAATAAATAACTACCTTGTTCTATGGAGCAAGACAGATAACAAATAAAACTAGTGAAATGCTTAGTGGTTGATAGGCTTTAACCCACTGAATGTATAGCATACTTTTTGTATACCCCACATTCATTGGCTCTGGCAAAGAAGTAGTTCATTTTTTGTGATGCAATCCTTTCCTCTCTTTCAGTCGGAGTTTCACTCACAACTCGTTGTTTTCTGTGTCGTTGCTGCTCTTTGGAGTCTCTGCTCACAAACATGAACATTGTTGGAACAGTTACGACACTCTAAAATCTACGTTAACCGGGAAGTCCATGTAGAGTTATTTCTTCTACTAACAGCGGATGCCTTATGCCATATTGTTCACGTGATTCCTTCTGGCAGATGCGCCGTGATTGGTTGAGTGCTTGATTGACAGGTAGTGGACGGAGTTGGTGACAGTTAATTCAAAGTTTATTATTGAGTTTATTCAAATATGTAGGTGGGAGATGTATATATATATACAAAAGTCTCATCTTCACCCCTTTTCCTGTTTGCGAGATGGGGTACACCCTAGACATGTTGCCAGAACATCAAGGCGTACATTCATTAACCACATGTCTGCATACCTATCCCTCATAAATCCACGTGAGCCCAAAAAATAATTAAATATTCCTTTGTGAATGAATGACATAGTTTATTGATCTTTTCACTGATATTAGTCAGTGTTTGAACTCAGTGTGACTGGAAGCGTCCTTCAGGCTGTCAGGTTGGCTTTGGAGGGCTGTGCAAACAAAGTCTTTATCTGTTAGAGGTGTGTGTGTGTGTGTGTGTGTGTGTGTGTGTGTGTGTGTGTGTGTGTGTGTGTGTGTGTGTATGTGTGTGTTATCTGTTCACAATCAGTGTTTATGTGTTTTCAGCTTGATTAACAAGATGTTCTGAGCTAGACTGTGTTGGGTAAACAAGACAAGATTATGTGACAGATTTTGGAGTAGCTATGACTAATTTGAGAGTTGTTACAGAAGAAAAAACCATAAGCACGTAAGTCACTGTTCTGCTTGACACACACACACACACACACACACACACACACACACACACACACACACACACACACACACACACACACACGCACACACACACTTTCTTGGTGAGATCAGCCAAGAATCTGTGAATAGCAAAGGCTAGAAACATACTGTTCTCATGTTTGTTTTGATGCTCTCAGTGTTTACATACTCATACATTACAAGTGAGGTGTAACCTGTATGTTTGTATATACATAAAATACCTGATATTTAAGACATCTGTGATATCTGATTTTTTGGATGAACTATCAGCTACCAGTTTGTTTGGGGTTTTTTTGAACGGACAGTCACTGATTACTGTCATCTTCCCGCTTTTTCTCTTACAAGTCTACTATTTTTTTTATTTTTTTTGGGGGGGGGGTCAGTTGTTAGATTTCCAAAAAAGTTTTTTTAAACTTTTCAGATTTAGCCTTGAGTGAGCTCCGAATTTCACATCAGTTTGATTGTCACAACATAAAAATGAATCAATGGCAACTCATTTTAAACCATCTTCATTATACTGAGATGTATAATTCATGGTCCTGTTTAGAGTAGAAAAAACCCATCAGGTTCTGCTGTAGAATCAACTTACATTAATCTGTGTCCTTGAGATCTCACTCCAATCCAAAAAGCCTCTCTGATTTACTCTCACCTTCTGATTGCAGTGCCTACAACAATGACAAAAGAGGGAAATATCATTTGCAAAAAATCCAATGTGCAGCTAGCCACCTTGAAAGGTGGAAAACGGTGTCTTTGTAATAAAAGTTATTACTAAGGCAGCTATTTCAGTGCTTTAGAATAACAATTAATAATCATGCTCATTGCTACGGATGGATAAAAAGGAGAAATTGGGGATGAAAGAGCCACAGGCATGGTCAAGGTAAAAACCATTTCACATCGCCCATCGTCTCATTTCAGAGTTAGAAGCCTGTCTTTTGTTCACTTTCCTCTCATTTAGCCTGCCCTCTCCCCTCACCCACAACTCCCGCTTGAGGTTTTTTTTTTTTTTTACTCATCCCATTCATAATTATAACAATGTTATAATGGCAGTTTTACACATTTTATTTGTGAAATTCTTGTTTCTCTGCAGAATATCAGGAAGGGAAAAAAATCCTTCTTTACACTACAGGAGTATTCTTAAAAATCACATGGATTTTTTATTGCCTGGGTTGCCAGCTTCAGTCAACAATAAAATTTTAAAAATGGGGCAGAGAAGCAGAGAGTTTGTATGTTCTCCCCGTGTCTCCAGGCATCACCCCACCTCCAAAAATCATGTGATGGAGGTGATTTCATCAGCTCTAAATGGTCTGTAAGTACGAGTGCGTGAGGGTTAGGGTTTGTCGTGTTGATCCACGATGCGGGCGAGTCGTCTGAGGTGTACCCCGACTCTTGCCCGTAGTCAGCTAAGATAGCCGCCTGCGTACAAAGCAGCGACAAAACGATTACAGTCATCTCGTCTTTAAGAAGATGAACGGATGGATGGAGCAGAAAAGCAACAACAGAAAGAAATGTTATGTCCTTTTACTTCAGTGTTCTCTCTGTATCTGTCAGCCTGCCTTTATTTTCACAGTCTGCACATTTAGTCCCTGTACATCTCTCTCTTTCAGAGTGCACAATGTCTTATTTTTAAAGAAATACCCAGGAGAATTATAGCTCTTGAGAAATCTATAAATTTCAAATTTCCACCCCAACACTTTTTAAAAACTTTTTGAACACATGTCCAAGAAGTGACAGTGTGTTTGGCAAATCAACTAACAGATAAATAATCACGTGACACATCCAACAGACCATTGGTTAATGGAGTTATGTTGTATTCCAAAGTACAAGGCTGGAAAACAACACTAGTGAAAAAGTGGAATGTGTTTTGCTAATTAATCTCGAGTCGGGTGAGTTTGACCGGATGCTGAGGTGGGCTATTGCTATTTGTTAGAATAAGTTAAAATGTTTTCAGATATCACAGATTAGAATAAAGGACACTGATCCAACCCACTGACGTAAAGTCCGTTCCTCTGTCCATCTGAGAGGTGTTGAGTTTTCACAGGCAGCCTTTCAGCCTTTGTCTCTGGTACTTCCAGAGGAGTAGCCGTGAAGCGACGTGAGAGTTGGGACCAAAGAGGGCGAGAGTCTCCGTCTGACTCTTGTCTCTGACAGTCCACAGTTTCTCCATCACTCCTGTGTTTTTTAGGTCATTATAAAGACCCAATCTGCTCCCACACATGAACCGTGAGTAAGATACCTGAGAAAATAACATATTGCCATAAAAGCATTTCTTTTTGCTAATGTCCATTTTTCCAGGTGGACAAACATTCTGCTTGGTGTGAAGATAAGAATCGATTTGCCATAATGGCCAATGCAAGATTATCAATAGTTTGAAATTGGTAAAATAATGACTCACGACATTCATTCTGACATCAATGTATCATCAAAAATTCCTCAATCTCTTCTGATGAAATCAAGAATTTACATTTTTCTTTGTGTATTTGCTTTTTTAAGAATGCAGAAAATCTTATGAGCACATACAAGTAATAATAATAATAATGATAAATCCTTCTGACAGTGTTTTCTGATATGATTCTGGTTCTGATACTGATACTCATTTTGCCTGAAACGAGCTGATTCAGCGTTCTGAATCAGACATGACAGATTTGTGGAGCAAAAAAGTCAAGTGAAAAGTTAGAGGCGCTGTTCACTGGATATGTCAGACATTCTGTTGTCACACACAGACCTGATGCCTCTGTACTATGAGAAATGTACATACCTCTAAGGCTGGCACAGTTAAGAATGAGGTTCTTAGGAATGACGTTAGAGGGAGGACCATGGAAAGGCTGCCAACAACATATTATACTGTTTAAATAAGAACAAACACGTTGGTCTATTACTTGACAACTGTAACTACACATATTAATGTAGGGTGTGATGTGTAAAAAAAAAAAAAAAGGGTAATTGAACAGTTTCACATTCATACTTAAAAAGTCACATTTCTGTCCTGTCTAGCATTCAGTATGTTGCAGCTCTTCACTGGGCACACAATTATTTAAATAAATCAATGCATTTGAAGAGAAAATGGATCAATGCCTTCAAAAATACCTGGTTAAGCAACAAGGTCATTTTATCTGTCAGGAAATCAAGTCAAGGATTAAGTAAGGAAAAAAAACATAGTTAACCTTTAACCTGACGCTCAATCTCAGTTCGTGCACCTCGAAGGAGACCACCTGGAACGGTCGGCGCTCCTGGGAGTCTACAGTAACGACATTACATTCAGCAGGATTCCAAACATCAGCAGCGACTTCTCCATGAAGTAGTTATAACACCTGATATTCAGATTATTTCCAGACCTTTGTTTAGCCCTTCATCAGCACGCAGCCATCGAGGAACTTTAAATCCAAGCAATTGTGTTTTTGTTTTTTGTTTTTTTGTTTTGGGGGGGGGGTTAATATGGCTTAGTGTGACCATATCTGTGTGTGTGTGTGTGTGTGTGTGTGTGTGTGTGTGTGTGTGTGTGTGTGTGTGTGTGTGTGTGTGTGTGTGTGTGTGAGTAAACCCATACGGTGGTTGTCGACAAATGTAAATGCTTGACTGCTTCATTTGATTACTTACTCCAGCAGAACTATGGGAAATGTTAATAGAGGGCCGTTATCACCAGTAACAGTTCACCGCCATCTGCACCCCACCATCAACGGAGGAACGGATAAAACAGGTGGAGAGATTTACAGAGCAGACACCCACTGCTGTGTGTGCGTGTGTGTGTGCGTGTACGTGTGTGTGTGCGTGTGTGTGTGTGTATGTGTGTGTGTGCGTTTAAGAGCCTTGTCTTCCTGACTGAAGCATTTCAAACATGCAATGGTGCGTAAAAATTTCACGTCACCTTACGAAGAAGGTGTAAACCTGACAGTCAGGTACATCTTGTCCAATGACACACACACACACACACAGACGCACCAACAATATCTGCTCTGCTGCTTCCCATATCCCCATATCAGACATTGCTGTGTAGTGCAAGAAGCATCGGACTGTATAACACACACACACACACACACACACACACACACACACACACACACACACACACACACACACACACACACAATGATTTATGGCCAGCGGTTTAGTCAATAAGAGCCGTGGCCCAGATGAAGGACTTGCTGTTGGGACGTGAACACACACCACACTGTTGTCCATTAGCTAAGTGTGCTGGAGAGAGCGCTTTCATCATGGGCCGACTTTATTACGGTGGTAGTAACACCAACGTGGCTTCATGTGCAACCAAAGCTGTACATTCATTATTTGTATATGGTATACAAGATGGCAGATAAATATACGTGTAACTGACATAAAACCACTCGTGTGAGAACTTCCTTTTGGCTTCAACTGATGCATTTCAAGTTATAAAAAGTGTATAGCATGAAAAAATATGACTCTAAATGTACACAAAAGTGACCTAAAAATGTAGACCACTCTGTTATAAACACTTTCTAAGATTTACATTTACTGTATATCCAAATAATTTGCAACCACAAATATGTTCGTGAAGAAAATATTTTGCCAACCAATTTCATTTTGTCACGTCCAATGACAAAAATAAAAAACACTGAGGTCACATAGGTTGAGACTAGTGCTTCATTGAAATGTTGATTTGCAATGTGGTTTAATTTTTGCCAAAACCACACTAAAGAACATCACATTATATTTAACACATAGAAACTCTTATCCATCCATTTATCTGTCCAATTTACTCACAACGCTCCTTTTCATTTCTCTCTGATTTTGTCTGATCCTGTCCCCTCACATTGCATCTTTTTTTTTTTGTTCTGCTATTAAACAGCAGCATGTCTCACCTTACAAATAAAATCAAGATTTAAAGCGCAGCAAGCTCTGTTTTCACGTAAAACGCTGGTAAACTAGAGTAAAGACCCTTCCTGAGCCATAAAACACGGGAGCAAATCAAACCCTCGCATTTTATTTCCAGACTTTGGCATTTTTTCGGGGGCTTTTTGATAACCTATTTTATCGTGTATCTTGTTGTTTAATTACCTGGTTAAATGACGAAATGTTATTTCGTTTGATGGACCTTTCAGGGGGGGAAAAAGCTGCTGTTTTACTTGATTTATCTGTCAGCAGATTTTACAGACCCCAAAACCGACCTAACTGGAGAGTCAAAGGAAAAAGAACGTATTCCCCTTATCATTAGATATGTGTTCATTATTTGAAAGGCTTACCGTGTTCACATGCTAAATTATAATTTTGAACACGCCTCTCACCCTCAGTCAGCTGGGATAGGCTCCAGGTCCCCGCGCCAGCAGAACAACTGGTTACATGATGAATATATGAATGAATGAATGAATGAATGAATGAATGAATGAATGAATGAAGCAAAGGAGAAAAAATGAATGTGTTTAATGTGTATTTTGGTTGGGAACTTGTAGTCAATTTATAAAACAGATTAAAGGTGTGTATTGAAAGGAAGGTTGGATTTATATTGAACAACATAATCTGAAGCATGCAAGATCTTCATAATCTGAAACCGGAGTTTTAAATCCTGTAATTTTCCAATTTTTTTCTTGCATCACTTCATTGATTTTCTATTTGAACTGTAGTTTCTTTTGTTTAGGAACAGGGGGAGCTACAGAGGAATAATGCTGATGTGTTTAAAGTTATTTCAGGAGATCACTTTGTTTAGCACTTCATTGCTCTGCAGCGGTTTGTGGTAGAGAGGAGTTTCTTTCATTGTTAATGGGTAGTTTATTTCCATCAATAAACTCAGGTTTTAAATAAAAGATTTGTCTTGTTTCACCTTCTGCAGTAAAAACAGAAAAAATAGGTAAAATCATAAAATTCAGAAGTGAACTTAGCAAAGCACAAACTACTGTATTACAAACATTTAACAGGTTTCTAAGAAAATACAACCATCTTAAGACGCCGAAGTCAGGAAGGGATCGTCAAATCAATCACCCAGTGACACTGCACACACTCATATACACTCCAAAACCAAGAAAAAAGCCCACAGCACCTAACAACAAAAGAAAGCAAAAGTTAACACAATATGCCCAAGAACATAACACAAGGGTGGACTAAATAAAGATTAGCATAATTTAAACACATTTAATCAACTAATTCCAGAAACTAATGGAAAATACACAGGGCAATGTAACTTCAATGCAACAAATGGAACCAAAATACAAAAGGAAGTTTAGTAAATTAAATTGAAGATAACAATCAAAGAAACAGGTCAAATACAGGTATACATATTTGACTAATAGGTGTTGGCGATCGGCTTGTGAAACGGTTAGACTCTTGAGATAGAGCGGGACAGGCGGTGGTCAGCAAACGCAGTCCGCTCCAGCCGAATGGCCAAAACAGTACAAAACCAAGGGAACAAAATTATTGAATCCAAAATAACAACCAAATAAAGTGAAGCCATAGCAAAGAACCAAAAGGGAAGGGAACTTAAAGTCAACACCAAACCAACCAAATGAAAATAATGATTGAAAAGAGGGCATTTTGCCCTCAGCTCGGACGTCAGGTCCGGATCCGGACCGTGGTCCGCCATTTGGTGACCCCTGCTCTATAGAGAGAGAGAAAGAGCGTCAGAGAAGAGGGAAAAAAAGGTGAACCAAATTTTTTTCCCTAATCGCACCGGTGCTCCCAAATATATTCAATAGTCGCACTGATGAAAATTTGGGCGCATATGCGTCCAAAATGGTCGCAATTTCGAGCCCTGACATACGTAGCCCTCAAAATAGAACACAATCGCAGCAGGTCAGGTCGTTCACCTGGAGCATAAAACACAAACATGAGATTAAAGCGGGTGAAAACAAGTGAAAGGCACAGGGTTGAAAAAAAAAAAAGCTTGTGGGAAAAAAACAGGCTTCATAGGGAATTGATCATGTAAGACAAGCTAGACAAGCAGATTCAAGAGTTTTGGACAACAAACTGAAAAATAAAGACACGCCAAAATGTCACACCAGAACATGTTAAGAGTGATAGCAGTCAGATAATAAAGAGCTGAATCAACACAATGAATACGACAAATCATTGCAGAGATGAAATTGTGGACTGGGCTTACACTAGGAGCTAGTATGACTGAGCCACTGTGGCTCAGTGTAGAAGAACTGAGTAAGCCACAAAAAGCCATATTCTGTGTCCAAGACAGCGGCGCCAACGATCCTTGGAAAGAGCAAGAGAAAAAGTTTCTTTTCTTATGTTGTCGCTCGGGGATATTCGTGAGTCCAAAAAAGTTGTAAGTTTTAGCCTTTTTCTTGGAAAAATAAGCCACTGTGGCTACACAGGCTAAAAACCTTGTAGCCACTCTGGAATTTACTTAACCTATGGCTTAGTGGCTGTCGTCTAGCGCAAGCCCAGGTGGAGAACGTTAAATGTTTATTTTATTATGAAATATGAGTACATGCAAAATACTGCTTGTGAGGGACAAATAGAGGTACAACATGTTAATATAGAGATTTTAATTCATTTTACTTTCATGATCAGAAGCTTGGTGATCTCAAAACTGACATTGATCCAGAGATCCACTTCTACCAGAATGTTAACATTAACTGAATTTTTCCAAAGACCAATTTAATTCCAGTATGATGATAAAAGGGGTTTCATTAATTTATTTAATAGTAAGAGTACATTACAGTAACTTTTCCAAAATTCAAGATTACCTTCAACAGTTTCAACAACGGTTAACTATGACAGACATTTCAGAGACTTGGTGTTGAAAAAAGATCTGCAGGATTAATTATATATTTAAGAAATGTTTGGCAAAACAGGGACCATTACCCTGTTTGTGATGTCTGCTTTTAATGGCAAGTGTTTGTAGATATAACCATTGTTATATCTACTCTTTATAACAACTGAAAATGAGATTGAATGATCCGAAGACATATTAATCACTTGTATTTTTATAAAACTGGTCTTGTACTGTTCTCTTCATGTGTTTTACTTCCCAAGTGTTAACATGAATAAACAGCCAGCCAAACTCCTTTTCAAGAGCCAGGAAATGAGCGACCTTGCTACTTTAATAACTTTCCATACAGCAGTTTAGTGGCGGTGAAACAGTGAATTGGAGTGAAACTATAAAATAAAATACAAAAAATACATGTAAATCACTGTTATAAACAGTATAAACAATTTGCAATTAACTTAATGGAGACGGAATAGGTGAGTAGGTAGCTGTAAGGTTGTCTCGTAAAAAAATAAAAATAAAGTTCCTAAATCACAAATAAACTTCACAAATGTCCGCAAATATAAACAGTTAAACGTAAAGAAAACCATCTACACTCACAGCCACCGCTTTCTGGAGGATGGGCATGGAGGATTACACTCCATTGTGACGGTGCAACAAACACGACTGTCATCACGCTCTTCGACTACGCTCTACCTCCTACTTCATGTTTGTGTTTCCCGTTACCGTTAACTTTCAGTCCTTCAAAATAAAAGCATTCCGATCTATCTAAAACGCGAATAAAACAATAATACAACACATTTATACAATCGAACTGATCTTTTAACATTGTAAACACGTTTCACAAACTCAGGGCAGAGCAGGTGTCATCATCACTTCAACAAGACAATTTGTGACTTATTTGAAAAACAATGACCAGACTACTTTGGTTTGTGGTGGCTTTAACATTGATTTACTAAAATGTAATGATCATATTAAAACTGCAGTTTGTTAAGATTTTGTTCCCGTCCATTAATAACAAAACAAAGCAGAATAACCAAATATACTGCAAAAGCCATCCATCCATCCATTTTCTGACAATCATCTTTCTTCAGATGCATTTCCACCTTGTGGGTCATGGATTTAGTTGGAGCCTATCCCAGGTGGCTAGAGGGCCAGAGGAGGGGTACACCCCAGACATTTTGCCAGTTCATTGCAGGGCTGCTGCAGCATTGACTGATATTATTTTTTTACAAAGGTAACTGACGTGAAAATAGTAAATGGATTACTATTGACTGGTGACACTGATCATTTGCCAGTGAAAGGAATTCACATTAAAAACAATTAATGGTAGGAAAATAATAAGAAAACTAAACAAAATAAAATTGTAGTCATATGATGTGGTTTCTTTATTTTTGCTTTTGTGAAGTATGAAAACAGGTAGAGTTCACATGAAATATGGAATAAGGTACAAAGGAATACAAAATCAAGTTTATGTGAGCGGCTGGAATGCAGTAGTGAGAAATCATAACGCATGTATTAAATTGGATCCATGGTAGCATCCGCACCAGCTTGCCACTGGGCTGATTGGCCTCCTTCCCACACCACTGGGTTTACAAGTCCTACAAGGATGGCAGCTTCGTCCTAGTGATATGCTCAGCATTGTTCATCTTCTCTGTTAGGCTTTATGGTCGAGTTGCTGCTGATGAGGTTGATCAGCAGCAACATGGAAAAGTAAAAGTTGCAGAGCATTCTGGAGTCAGTCACCCTGGAGAATGAAGGTTACGTCCTTGTTCATCTGAGCCTGAAGCTGCTGAGCTTCTCCACCGCAACAGCCCTGTTAATCCTGTGAGTAACTGACTGGATTCGTATGACGTAATGCTTCTTTTTTCATCCTTTCCATCCTTGGAGATGGAAAATACTCTTTATGCAAGCATTTGTTCATTAAGTTAAACAGGACTACATTTGCATTCAAGTCCTTTATGTAGCTTTTATCTTCGTCTTCACTGCCTTTTGTGGTTTTCTTTGTACATTCATGTTTGTTGGCACATTATAGCCACCAACCGCCAAGTAGCGGGAAATCATGTAAACAAAGCCAATTCATTTTGAATGGCCAATGCATTCAAAGTCAGTCAGCTTTATTGTCAAGTGTACCATACATGCACAACATACAGCACAAATGAAAATGCAGTCCTCTCTGACCCACGGTAAACAGGCAGTACAAAAGGCAGTACAACAGGCAGTACAACAGGCAGTACAACAGGTGTACTTTTGAATAGAAATCCGTAGCAGTTCACCATCTTGAAATCCCTCTGAGGGAGACCAGACCTTCACTGACAGACCGACAGTGAAGCGCAATCAATGAGCACTCAGTCAGCAGAGCATCCTCACCGCACAGCGTTGGAACAGCAGGCTCTGGTAATTGGTACTCTCTCCTCCCACTCATGTGATGAATAAGGACAACTTCCCTGGAAAACTAAAAAAAAAATCCTTAATATTTTCCTGATGTGCGATCAGCACCACTTCAAACGACAAAGAAAGGGTGACTTTATGGAAGACGGCGCCGGATGGAGGAGAGACAGGGACACAGATTGTGAGGGAGGGGGGATGTTGACGATGGGGCTCATTAACTCCGGAGATGTAATCAGTGGGAGGGAGACGTTTTACCATCAATTAATGAGCAGCACCAGTGATGTGGTGCAGAGGCCATACCGTACTGTATACGTGCACTGGCTCAACTCCAACGACGTATGATGACTGTATTCATATTCAAAAAGACTTCCTGAGAGTTAAAATGGAAAATGATGAGGTTCTGAGCTTTGATGCAACAGGTTTAGCAAAAGCAGCAACACACACACACACACTCAGCTCCACATGGAGTGTGTTGCTGCCTGTCTCCAGGACGTCCACACCAGACGTTGTTGGACCAGAGTGAGACGGACTGTCAGTCACATGTTTATAATCATGTTTACAAGATTTTTTTGTATTTAGAGTCTACGCTAACTAATTATTTCATTCACTATCCCTATTTATTTTTTATCTTATGTGCAGTGCTGGGGTTGTAATTTCATTTTGCTACTGCTCTACTAGTACAGTCATGCATGTGAAGAATAGTCTAGAGTCTTGAGTCTCTACATCCACTTAAGGTCAGCGAAGCTTTCCTTTGTTTGGCCCAGCAGCGAGCTAGAACTAGAAACTAGAAGGTGCCGGGTGAGCACAAACCTCTCAGATGGTCTAAACTACAAAGATTTCAAGCTTAATCCTCTGCAGAATCTTATTTCGGTGTATAGTACCCAAGCATGACTATTCTGAATCTTTATTAAATTCTATTACTTGGAAAAACTTGGATTATGTGAAAATCTCACAGAGAACAAAAAAAACCCACAAAACTGCTTTTCCATGCCAAATATATATTTGCGTCCATCAAAAAATTATAGAAATGTTCTACTAAAAAAAAAACAAAAAAAAAACAGGCAGACAGAGCAACAAATGGCAAATGTGCATTATTGGCAGGTAATAAAATACAGTATTTTCTTAGCTCTTCTCGAACAATTGCAGTACAACAAAATTATCCTGAACATTCTCCGCAGAGTGGAATATACATTACTTACTGAGAGGTTAGATGAAGGCATTTGCAGTGTAAAGATGATGTAAATACAGTAGCTCTCCCCCACCACAGCCACCATATGGGACACATTATGAGCCACCATATGTTGTCATCAAACTGACACAAGCAGTGATTTAGCCCCGCTGGAATTAGACGGATCCATGCTTACCTTCAAAGTCATGTGGATTCTGCTCTGTGAGTCCAACCCCCCCCAGGGACTCAGCCCAACATGGTGGCTATTCAAGTACCTCTCAATTACTGCTTTTAATTTCTCTTCCACTGCTGGGCCGTCTCCATTAGCTGTGACATTTCTGCCAGACATGAACTATATAGCAGCTTTTCTACTCATTTCCACAGTCCTTGTCTGCTTTTTTTGTTTTTTTTTGGTGAGTAACTAATAGTGTGAAACTGAGCTTAGGGATGTATTACCCCATGGCCACACAGGGAGGGCATTTCATTTCAAAGAAGTGCATTGACAGAGAGAGAGAGATTAATTGATTTGTAAAATCATGTTTATTCATAAAAACCAAATTACAAGATAATCACATCAACACAAAATCCAAAAGATATTCCCGTAAAGAGTATTTTCAATAGTACTGTGTGTTTTCTGAAATAAGACACATATCTAATCTGTTAACATTTATCAAACTAAAAAAATATTATTAATTTTAAAAAAAGCAGACAAAAAAAATTGTTCTTCACAATCGTCCCTTTTATTTTCTATCTTTGTCTGTAAAGACTGGTTGGTCACTTCTTACTTGATTCTTTAAATAAAAGCCGACGCTAACCAGAAACATGTTGAGGTCAGGAAAGAAATGTTCTACTTTGGCCCTCGAACATCTTGTTTCTTTCAAGTTGTTTTCATTTTCGTGCTCAGGGCTACTTGTATGAGGAGGTGCCTCAGGTGTTTCATTAGCAATTTTCTTCACTTCGTTCATTCTTGTGTTATTGTGACTTTTTTTTGTGAGAGATTTGATTTTTAAAAAACTTTATTAGTCTTTTTTCCTTTTGGTATCGGTAATAGAGGATTAATGTATCACTTTAAAATAAATAACATCACAAATAAAAACACACAATTCAAACAATTATATCTGCATACAATAGTTTTCCATTTGCTAGAGAACAGAGAACCCTTTGGACCCCCCAGACCTGCTGGAACGAGTCTAGATCACCAGCCGCTTTATAAAAACAGAAATTGACCATTATCCTGGACCTGATCATCTTTTTGCACACTTACCCACTAAAACCTTCTCCACAGGTGGCAAAAACAGTTTGTAAATCCAGAAACAGAATCATCATGTTTCAGATGTTCTAGATTGTTATGTATTGTTATGTATTGTTATGTATCGTTATGTATCGTTATGTATTGTTATGTATTGTTATGTATTGTTATGTATTGTTATGTATTGTTATGTATTGGCGCTGCTGCAACAAAAAGAGTTGGTGATTTTTTTTTAAAATTCACCAACTCTGACTAAACAGCCTCTCCATGTGGAACATGTCTCCATGTTCTCATGGTTCCCTCTGGGATCCTTCCACTGTGCAAAAATATGTCATATGAATTAATAGTGAATAGAAAATGTGCATTGGTATGAATGAGACCATCAGTGGCTGTCCAGGGGGGCTCCTGTCTGTCGCCCAGCTTTAATCTGTCATTTTTACTCTATTTAGGTGTGTTCCATGTCATACAAATGTACACATGCACACACACACACACACACACACACACACACACACACACACACACACGGCCTATCTCTGCCACCCAGCACCATGCCAGTTGGTGAACGGTCACACAGTGTAGACACAGGAGGTGTCCGACTGTGTCCCTCATGTTGAGGCGTCACAGTCAGTGGGTTCTTCCACAAGTTCTGCCTACAAACTGGTGCCAGACACGAGCAACAGGTGGTGGGACGTCAGCGTACAGCTGACACGGCCTGTGTGGAGGCACAGAGGATTCAAGTCACACTTAACGTCCCTTTAACTTTTAACTTTAAGGAAAGTACCAAGTGTAGCTTTCCTGTGGAGAGGAGAGATTACAATCACCAAATCCAGTCACGTGGCAGAGAAATGTGAGCTCTAAAGCAGAACAGCGTTGTTTCAGACCAAAACCATGCAGATCTGAAGGAACATGTTTCTTCTTCAGTGTGGAACTGTTCAAAATAGTTCATGAACACCTTAGGATTCTTAATTCTGAGTTTATCAAATAATAATTTAAAGTATAATAATTTACAACCTCAATACAACTACTAGGCCCCGTCCACACGGTGCTGGATCTCTTCAAAACCGGGTTGGCCTTTCGTGTGGACACTAACTGAAACTTTTTCTATCTGGGGGGGCGTCTCCCTGAGACGAAAACCGCTGTGACGTCAGTGTGTGACCCGTGTCTACATGAACACACAGAACGGACGGAGTTTAAACCGGCTATTTTCTGAGGTAGAACAGCTGCACGGCGAAGACGCCCTGATGAACATGTTTGATACTTTAATATTTGAGCATCTGTTTCTTTCTTTATGAGTCATAAAGTTTATATATTCATTCATTCACTCGTTCACGTTCCTCTCCAAAGACGCTGACACCAGTTCTGGGTCAGACCGGGACACGCTGCTCCCTGGGGGAGAACTCTGATGGAGGTCGTCCTCCAGGAGGAACGCCCCGGTCCTCCCTCCTGTCGTTCTGAGTTCTTCTGCTTATGAACGTATTGATCAACGCACTGACGGGGACACGTGTGGACGGAGATCTTTTAGAAAACACCGACGTGTGGACGGAGATCTTTTTCTATGTGGGGTGAAAAAAGTTGTGTTTTCAAAAAGATCCTGCACCGTGTGGACGGGGCCTTACTTTTAAAGGAAATAAAGTTGAAAAAACACTTCAGATCTCATCGTTTAATGTTCTAGTATTTTGTTTGTTTGTGAACACTCACTTTGTCTCTCTCTCTCTCTCTCTCTCTCTCTCTCTCTCTCTCTCTCTCTCTCTCTCTCTCTCTCTCTCTCTCTCTCTCTCTCTCTCTCTCTCAACCGTCTACTGTCTCCTGTTCACTGTGGTGTTCAACTGGTTTGTTTGAGGTGTGAAATCATCCCATGGAAACGTCATGAATTAAGAAATGCAGAAAGAGAGAAGAGAGTTCAGTTTCTGTTTTATTATTATTATTATTTTCATTATTATTCATTCAACTTTCCTATGTCAAGACATAGGAAAGTTGTAAATACAGTAGCAAATACATGACTCTAATTTATAATGTATTACAAAACAAATGACAAGGACTGTATTGTTTAGACGAGACTTTGATTGAGGGTGATTCTTCATTAAGGACTGAGGTAGGGGTAGACTGGGAACAGATAAGCCCACTAACCAATTTACCCTTAATTGTGTTGTGGTTCAAGGCTGCAAATGACAAGAAAACAGTCCCATTAAGCTAAGTCCAAATGGAAAACAATTTGTTTGGTTTTTCACCTTTAAAATGCTGATAATGACTGTGAAATGATTAATGCTTGCAATTTAGCTGCTGTGTTGGGCAGAATAACTCACTGCTCTGCAGAATGAGGACTGAGGGAGGAAATAAAATGAAATAAAATCAAATAAAATGGTTCTAAATTGGAAATTTCCATTGAGAGGAGAGAACCGCAGGTTGAAAGCAATTAATGAAATCAGTGTCTATGGCTTCTTGAACTCTGATTAAGTGCTCTGATTGCCAGGAAAATCATTCCCAAA
Source organism: Antennarius striatus (assembly GCF_040054535.1). Classification (NCBI taxonomy): domain Eukaryota; kingdom Metazoa; phylum Chordata; class Actinopteri; order Lophiiformes; family Antennariidae; genus Antennarius; species Antennarius striatus. The sequence goes on along the minus strand of NC_090782.1, from coordinate 1,938,225 downwards.
GAGGTCCATAGCTGCCTGTACTGTAAAGTGGCCTGTTGGTTGACACATTATAATCAGACACAGAGGTTTAAGTAGACAAACACTATCAAGAGCATTGGTAAATTGTATTTCACAGATACCCAACAGCAACCAGTCTTTTCTTTGTGGACCCACAGCGTCTCCTGGCTGATGGGTTGCATCAACCTGGATTTTTGTGTTTTGACAGCAGCGTCTCCTGACAGCAGTGAAACTGTGGCTAGACACCCTACATAACATTACCTCTATTGGTCCAACTGCCCGTCAGTTTCAGGCAGAGTTGCAGGCTTCAGCCTCCCCAGGGTCTTCCACCCCGATACATCCTTGAGCTAACAATGGATATGGAATAATGAAATTTTCATGACCCAGCGAAAGCGGGAAATGGACATTGGGCTGGTTTCAGTAACCAGGGAAGACCTAAAGGAGAGATAAGGAGAAAGAAGGATACAATATGAGTGTGACAAATCCTCCATGAAGGCCAATAAAGTTTTTTTTTTCTTCTCTTTGAGCAAGAGAACTGTCCTAATCCCAATTGGTCACACTGCATCAACCAGCTGCTCCTGCCGACCACGGGGCTGTGAGGCAACGCTTCCTTTGGTCTGTGTTAAAATTCTGTGAGCAACAGCAAAGACTATTACCTTCCTTTTACCTACATTTCTTGTGCAGAGAGCATGCAATACCTTGTTTAAATAAAAATGAAATTGCTTTTCATTTTGCTGTTCATTATTTTCTACATTATAATTCTTGTCAGGGATGCAGGAGGTTGGAGTGTATCCCAGAGAGGCATAGGGTGTAATGATGGGAGACACCTGGTCTTTATTACAGCTCCAACACACCTTCAAATTTAAACTGTTAAATTGAGCTGGAATGGAGGAGACCCAGGAGAAACAAAAATGCTCAGATTTCAAAGAATTCCAGAGAAGGTCTAATTGGTCTTTGAAGACCCCCAATGCAACGTCTAAATACTGAAAACCAAGTAAAGAACATGCAGCCACTATACTGTAATGTTTCATGTGTACAATGCTAAGCTGGTATAAAATAAAACTTAATATTATGTAGTGCAGGGTGGCACGATGGTGCAGTGGGTAGCGCTGTCGCCGTACAGCAAGGTGGATCTGGGTTTGAGTCCTGGTCTGTGTGGAGTTTGCATGTTCTCCCCGTATCTGTGTGGGTTCTCTCCAGGTTCTCCGGCTTCCTTCCACCTCCAAAAAAGTGCTCTTCAGATTAAATGGCCATTCCAAATTGATCATAGGTGTGAGTGTCTCTGGCGCACCTGGCCTCACACCTGGAGTTTCCCCTGCCTCTCGCCCTAAGCTAGCTAGGATAGGTTCCAGCTCTCCGTGACCCGCTACGGCGGATGAAGCGGCAGAAAATGAATGAAATACATATGTAAAACAAAGCTCCATTGCTACTTATTATTACACACACACACACACACACACACACACACACACACACACACACACACACACACACACGATAGCGGTAACAAATAGTGTTTTCTGGGCAAATAACATCCCTAATAATACAAAAGGTTAATAGTTTGACTGGAAATTGATCATTGACAAACAACACCTAACTGGTATATTTAGAGGAAATAAGTACCATTCATTGAGCATCTTTCCTCAGACTGTATCCACAATCAAGTATGCAGACCCACCGGCAGACTTCAGAAGCAGAAATGGTACTATCCAGGGATAGAACAGAATAACTGATGAGATTACACTGTTTAAGTACTGAAGCTCTCAAGGGCCAAAAAGGAAGAAAACAACAACAACAAAACACTAAAATCAGTGAACAAAAAATTCAAGAAAATGCAGATAGTAATCCAAAATAGAGATAGTCAAGTAAAGCTATGATGAAATATCAAACATGGGAAAATAGAACAATGACGGGCACAATAAGCTGAAAAAATGTAAAATAGGAAAAATGACAAAAGACATCGGGCCATAAATGAAAACCTTGTTAAAATAATATTAAAGATAATAATATGAATATGTGAATATAGTATGTTTTAGGTTTTAATGTAGCCACAACAGGGCTTATTGTGCCGGTCCCAAGCCCGGATAAATACAGAAGGTTGTGTCAGGAAGGGCATCAGACGTAAAACTTTTGCCAAATCAAACATGCAAATCAAATCAAATATGACTTCCATACCGGACCGGTCCAGGCCCGGGTTAACAACGACCGCCATCAGTGCTGTTGACCTACAGGGCGCCGGTGGGAATTGGATTACTGTTGGTCGAAGTAGAAAAGGAGGAAAGTGTGTTCGTAGGAAGAGAGAGTACAGGACTGAGAGTAGGGACGTTGAATGTTGGAACTATGACAGGAAAAGGTAGAGAGTTGGTTGACATGATGCAGAGAAGGAAGGTAGACATACTGTGTGTCCAGGAGACCAGGTGGAAAGGTAGCAAGGCTAGAAGTTTAGGAGCAGGGTTCAAGTTGTTCTATCATGGTGTAGATGGGAAGAGAAATGGAGTAGGAGTTATCTTGAAGGAGGAGTTTGTTAGGAATGTCCTGGAGGTAAAAAGAGTGTCAGATAGAGTGATGAGTCTGAAGCTAGAAATAGAAGGTTTGATGTTCAATGTTGTTAGTGGGTATGCTCCACAGGTAGAATGTGAGCTGGAGGAGAAGGAGAAGTTCTGGCTTGACTTTGATGAAGTGATGCAGAGCATGCCTAGAAGTGAGAGAGTTGTCATTGGTGCAGACTTCAATGGACATGTTGGTGCAGGAAACAGAGGTGATAAGGTGGTGATGGGCAGGTTTGGTATCCAGGAGAGGAACGCAGAAGGACAGATGGTAGTTGACTTTGCAAAAAGGATGGAAATGGCTGTAGTGAATACTTTCTTCCAGAAGAGGCAGGAACATAGAGTGACCTATAAGAGTGGCGGTAGGAGCACACAGGTAGACCACATCATGTGTAGACGGTGTAACCTGAAGGAGATCATTGACTGTAAAGTAGTGGTAGGTGAGAGTGTAGCCAAACAGCATAGGATGGTGGTGTGTAGGATGACTCTGGTGGTGAGGAAGATGAAGAGGACAAAGGCAGAGCAGAAGACAAAATGGTGGAAGCTGATAAAGGAAGAGTGTTGCATGACTTTTAGGAAGGGGTTAAGACAGGCTCTGGGTGGTCAGGAGGTGCTTCCAGATGACTGGACAACTACAGCTAATGTGATCAGGGAGACAGGTAGGAGAGTACTTGGTGTGTCATCTGGAAGGAAAGTAGATAAGGAGACTTGGTGGTGGAATGAGGAGGTACAGGAGTGTATACAGAGAAAGAGGTTAGCCAAGAGGAAGTGGGACACTGAGAGGACTGAGGAGAGTAGACAGGAGTACAGGGAGATGCAGCGTAAGGTGAAGGTAGAGGTAGGAAAGGCCAAACAAGAAGCTTATGATGACTTGTATGCTAGGTTGGACAGTAAGGAGGGAGAGACTGATCTATACCGGTTGGCAAGACAGAGAGATAGAGATGGGAAGGACGTGCAGCAGGTTAGGGTGATTAAGGATAGGGATGGAAGTCTATTGACAGGTGCCAGTCGTGTGATGGGAAGATGGAAAGAGTACTTTGAAGAGTTGATGAACATGGAAAATGAGAGAGAACAAAGACTAGAAGAGGTGACTGTTGTGGACCAGGATGTAGTAAAGATTAGTCAGGAGGAAGTGAGGAGGGCATTGAAGAGGATGAAGAGTGAAAAGTTGTGGGAAAGAGTAGTGTAAGCTAAACTAAGGGCAAAAATGAACATTTGTGAGCAGCAGTATGGTTTCATGCCAAAGAAGAGTACTACAGATGCAGTATTTGCTTTGAGGATGTTGATAGAGAAGTACAGAGAAGGCCAGAGGGAGCTGCATTGTGTTTTGTAGATCTGGAGAAAGCTGATGACAGGGTGTCCAGAGAGGAACTGTGGTATTGTATGAGGAAGTCTGGAGTGGCAGAGAAGTATGTTAGAGCGGTGCAGGACATGTATGAGGACTGTAAGACAGTGGTGAGGTGTGTGTAGGTGTGACAGAGGAGTTCAAGGTGGAGGTGGGACTGCATCAGGGATCAGCTCTGAGCCCCTTCTTGTTGCTATGGTGATGGACAGGCTGACAGACGAGGCTAGACAGGAATCTCCATGGACTATGATGTTTGCAGATGACATTGTGATCTGCAGTGAGAGCAGGGAACAGGTGGAGGAGAAGCTAGAGAGGTGGAGGTTTGTCCTGGAAAGGAGAGGAATGAAGGTTAGCCGCAGTAAGACAGAGTACATGTGTGTGAATGAGAGGGACCCAAGTGGAAGAGTGAGGTTACAGGGAGAAGAGATCAAGAAGGTGGAGGATTTTAAGTACTTAGTGTCAACAGTCCAGAGCAATGGAGAGTGTGGAAAAGAGGTGAAGAAGTGTGTCCAGGCAGGATGGAACGGGTGGAGGAAAGTGTCAGGTGTGATGTGTGATAGAAGAGTTTCAGCTAAAATGAAAGGAAAGGTGTACAAAACTGTGGTGAGACCAGCGGTGTTGTTTGGTCTAGAGACAGTGTCACTGAGGAAAAGACAGGAGACAGAGCTGGAGGTAGCAGAGATGAAGATGCTGAGGTTCTCTCTGGGAGTGACCAGGAAGGATAGGATCAGGAATGAGTACATCAGAGGGACAGCACATGTTAGAGGTTTTGGAGATAAAGTCAGAGAGGCCAGACTGAGATGGTTTGGACATGTCCAGAGGAGAGATAGTGAATATATTGGTAGAAGGATGCTGAGTTCTGAACTGCCAGGCAGGAGGCCTAGAGGAAGACCAAAGAGGAGGTTTATGGATGTAGTGAAAGAGGACATGAAGGTAGTTGGTGTGAGAGAAGAGGATGAAGAAGACAGGGTTAAATCAGTTTATTATGTTTACTTTGAAATAAATGCCAGGTATGCACTGGATTATGCGTAAGTCTAGCAACATAGTTTTTACTGTTAAGACTATGTCACTCTAATCGGTTTAAATTAAAGCTGATTACCCTTCTAATAAATTTTAGCACCCCCAAAACTCCAGAACACAGTTGATCTATCGTGAGTATGTTCTGGAAAACCCATATGTGAAATCATACCAAACAAATAACAAATGTAATTCTGATGTTGGGTGTGATGGTTTCACACTGTTAACCAGTATGCCAAAGCCCAGGGAAGGTCATGGATCATGTTGTCTCTGGTGAATATGAATGGAGAGTAAGGTGTGTGACATTTTAGTTGAATTTCCCTATCCAAACAAAAAAAGGTTATAGGCCATGGCCATGCTACCACTTTTGTTTGTTTATGAGATTTTGTAAAATATTATCAATCTAAAAAAATGACCTTAACTCAGCACAGATATGAAATAAACATTTCCTCCACCTCTAACAATAGGCCTTTCCTGGGTTTCCCCTTGCCCACACTGACATTTTCCTTTGGTTGGCTGTATGGACGAGAGACTGACCTTTTCTACAGACTACCACTGCTGATGGAATGGTTTTTGCTGTCATGGCTCCCATTAACCCTCAGCCCATGGCTTTACAGGGCCATGGCTGTGTTATGTCAAGATAAAGTAAAAGATCATTCAGAGCCTTGCACAGGCCCTATTCTACTTTTAATCAAACAAGCGTGTGGGGTTCAAACTGTGAGCAGCAACATGTATGCAGGAGATTAGGGTATGGAGAAAAAAATGATTGGACGTTGGAGGAGTTGAATTAGAGTGGTTACAGAGGAGAGTGAATGTATCTTGGCGAATATGTTAATGTGCTCAGTGGAGCACCTATGAAACAAAGAGATGGAGGTATAAGTCAGTGACATTTTCATTAAATTGTTGTCAGGTAGATCTTCTCCCCACCGCTGAGCTTGACATATTGGAATGTCTGCACACATTTTAGATGAATTGCATAGAACCCTGTGGCTTGATTAGATGAAGAAATAGGGTTGGTATGGGCCCAGAACACTTGGTAAAATTGTTTTAACATGTAATCTCATAACTGTAAAGACATTAGGAAGACAGATATGGCTGATCACCAAGTTCTGTGAACTGCAAGTTGATGCTTTTTAGGATCAGAATTGTTTCTACATCTCATAGATGCTTCACTGGATTGGGATCTTATAATTTTATAATAAGTTACCTTTCTATGTGCTTTAAACAATGGACAAGGTACATGAACATTCTTTGACTATCCATCCCTATGCTTCACCCCCCCCCCAACTTTTTGTGTATAATTACCACTCCAGATTGGGGATGCTGTACCTGACCCTACTTTTTTAACTCAGTCCTTTGTAACAATTGACTTTCTGCTCTTGACTCTTGACTGATCACAACATGCTATCTTGGTCACTAACTGTCTCTTTCATGGAGGGTATTGTTTGTTGGGATGTTATATTCTATTTCAAGGATTACTGTTGCTGTACGTTGAATTGGCTTGTGTTTCTGCTTGTGTGTGTGTGTGTGTGTGTGTATAATAGTGCTGTCAGGCGATTAAAAAATCTAATTACAGGATTTGTAATTAATCTAATTAATCACATTTTAATCTCATACCTGCTAAAGGGCCCCAAATAAAGAATTTGAATTCTAGGACATTACAAAATTGTAGTTCATGACTAATCAATAGAATACTCCAAGAAGAGAAGATTTGAAATCCACATTTTTATTGGTTAAGTGTGCTTTATTAATGAAATTCAAAAGAAAAAAGGCCAAGCACATCAGCAAAACAATTAGGCCAGGTGTATTTCTGAAAAATGTAATACAAATAGTTAAATACAATTTAGAAATAAAATAAAGCTGAGTCTGATATAGGCACATACGCAGACTCTCAATCAAAATGAATACTAAAGCTGACTCAATACAGCAATTCAAAATGAATAGTATAACATGTGTCACAGGGGTAGGGGTTTGGACCCAAATGCAGAACAGCGAAGAGACTAGTTTTGTCCATACCTTTAATCAAAAATTAACAACTACACAGGCAAGATGCAAACCAGACTCAGCCAGACCAAGGCAGAAAAACAAAACAGACTCACAGGACCAAACTTCAGAAAAACAAACCGGCACCGGCTGTGACAAAACCCCTGGCTTAAAAAGCCTCAAGACAATAACACCAAACAATGTTCAGGTGTGCACGATCAGAACGGGGGTGTGGATGAGCTTCAGGTGTGGAACTGTGGCTCCACCCACCAGTGGTGGGTGTGGAACTGTGGCTCCACTCCACCCACCCACCTCTCCCTGCCACACACCAGCACTGCCACGCCGAACCGTGACAACATGCCTCTAAATAAGGCAACATCAATAGCAAGATGCCAACAGACCAGTGGTTCTTAATGTCACCTTTTTCAAAGATCAGAACCAAGACAGTGCATGAACTCACATGAAATGACCTACCTGTAAATCAGTGTGACTTCTGCTGTTGTTATTGAGAGACCAGTTCAGATATGCGTGGCTTCACCTTGACAGGTGTTACTCTGATGTCATTTTCACAGCAAAGTCTGTTTCTGTTGTTTCCATCAGCTTAAGAAAGTATTCCTTTATTTTTCTAGTGTCAGACTAGAGTTGCTCAACTTGACATTCAAATCCTGCAGAACGCTGACTCCCATCACGTTCTGTTATACAGTACATGTAAATTCAGGCTGCACATATTCGTCCGACCACTTTCTTTTTTTGCTCAACATAGTTAGTATGGATTAAAATATTGAGAAAGCAATCAGATGACGTACCATCATGTCAGGCATAAATCCACTACTGAGTGAGCAAAATCCCACGTAGCACAGGTAGGCTAATCGCTATAACGTGATCACCTGCAGCCAGTGATGGCTAAGGGGGGCGTGTCATTACCAATTGACACGATGTGTCAAAAGTACACAGTGATTTGTGTGTGTTCGGCAAAAACAGGCGAGTTGGCTTGCCTCGCTCTACTGTGTCGCGTCCATCTCTGTTGTCAGTCACCCTGCTTCTGACTAGTGGTGCAGGTAGGAAGTGACGTATCACTGCAGCCTACGGGTCTGTCAATGGGACAAATTTAAAATGCTTGTGCATTGACTTGCCACTCACAATTAATTGCGTTAATTTTTATAGCGCGTTAATTTGCATCGTAATTAATTAATCTTATCAACGCCTTAAACTGACAGCCAAAATATATATATATATATATATATATATATATATATATATATATATATATATATATATATATATATACTGTATATACAGTGATACCTCTACTTACGAATGTCTCCACTTACGAAATTTTCTACTTAAGAAATTTCTCAGCAAGAAAATATTACCTCTACTTATGAAAGAAATTTTGACTTACGTGATGTAAAAACACAGTATCGGCTGATACTCGAATAAAAACACAGTAACAGCTGATACATTCTCATAGCTGCTGTGCCATTGGCTATTACCTATTACGTATCTTCCTGGCATCCCATTGACTAAGAGGGATGCCACTCCACCTCTGTGTGGAGCTAGATCGGTGCTTATGGAGTGTCTCGGCATTCGGCACTCAACCCGTGAGGTAGTCTGATAGTTTTGCGCAAATATAATAACTTTTTGAGTACGTATTCGCTGTGGACCCCAAGAAAGTGACGGAGAAAAGAGGAAAAGAAAAGACGAAGAAAAGAGTTTTTCTTGTGTTTGGTTGATCTCGCCAAAGAATATGGCCGTAATGCATCTACAATCACCACATTATTAAAACAAGAGGAAGTTTAAGGAGTTTAAGGCATCGTGTGGGTGGTTGGAGAAGTTCAGGAGGACTGGAATTGACTCTGTTATTCGGCATCGTGAGATAGGAGCGCATGCACCAAAGAGGGAAAAAAACAATGAGGACAGCTGTTAAAAGGTAAATGACCATCATTATTATTCTGTACTTTATTCTTTGTTTTTTACATTATACACAACTCTCATTTATTGTGTAATAATCTAATCGTACCATGTATTTCTTACATGTTTTGATGCATTTTTATGCTTTTATGTCTGAATTTTTGGGGGCTTGGAACAGATTAGGGCATTTACATGGAAAATGCGTCTCTATTTACGTAATTTTCTACTTACGTAATTTCTTCCAGAACCAATTAATTTCGTAAGTAGACGTACCACTGTGTGTGTGTGTGTGTGTGCGCTCTTCTGGACTGAGGCTTCAGATGTTGTTCCAGGAATCTGCTGGAGCCACTCTTCCAGTTTGGGGGTCACTGTCCCAAGTGCTCCTACTACCACGGGGACCACATTAACCTTAACCTTCCACATCTGCTCCAGCTGTTCTTTCAACCCTTGATACTTCTCAATCTTTTCGTGTTCCTTCTTCCTGATGTTGGCGTCAGCTGGAATCGCCACATCTATCACCACTGCTCTCTTCTGCTCTTTGTCCATCACCACTATGTCCGGTTTGTTAGCCAGTAGCTGTTTGTCGGTCTGGAAGCTGATACGTCCCATTGGGATTTGGGTACTTCTAGTCCATATTGGGTACAGATGTCCCTGTACTCTATATACGTATATTCCAGTGACATGCCGTGACATTTGTGGCTGGTGAGGCACTGATGTTACAATCAGTTTTACGAGCCAGAAAGAGTGGGGTATTTTCCATTAAATTAGCAGCCTGACATTAAAAACTGGTTAAATTCATCACGGGTGTACCATTCAGTTTGAAAAGGGCGGGTTATGTTTTGAAGTTCGAAGCAGATATTGAAGCTCCAACGTTATCTGTCCAATCTGAGGTGAGGTTCAGCTGCTCGCTACTGCACTTCGTGTTCTAAATGATTTTTAACCAGTTTTCAATATCAGGCCGCTATTTTACTAGTAAATGTGCCACTGTTTGGCTTGTACAACTAACTTTAAGGTCAGTACCTCACCACTCTGATAGATTCCGACCATTAATGCAGTCAAACTTGATCTTGAAGCACAGATTCTTGAAGACACAGATCTTTATTAGAAGTCAAGCTGAAAAATGCTGAAGGCATTTTTTTTTTTTTTTCAGAACAGAGGAAAACAATTTGCACTTGTGGACTTAAGTTACAATTGAAATAAATGTGGGTAATTAATCACCCCTTGTCTCTTTTCAATCAGGTGGACAAGACATTTGTTCATCTGAGTGGACAAGACATTTGTTCATCTGAGTAGTTTAGGAGTAGAATAAGAGTGTGGATGTTTGGAGAAATAACTTGAAGTCAGCTGTTCTTAATGGGAAGGCATTTAAATTGATGTGAGACTTACTACAGGGTAGGATTGCTTTAAAACACAAGGCTGATGCAAGAGGAAAGAAAATTTCAGTTTTGTATGGTCGAGAAATGTCAGTTTTATAGTTTATAGTGTTGTTGTATTTTTATATTTGTGAAGTTCAGATGCTGGAGAAATCAGGGTTATATACGCTTGTTGATGTGCACGACAACGATCACAGAAGGATGTGACATTGGGGAATGGCCAGGACAGGGATTTGCCTCTGAGAAGAACTTGTTTGAACCAATGCCTATATTTTGTCTGAATGAATGTGAATGAAGTCAGCGGATGAATCTTAATAGCAGTTAGGCAAATATAGAACGTGTCAACAATTGCCATGTCATTCATTGTCAAAAAAAGTAACACAGAAAAACGTTATCTGCAGAGAAGTGGTGAGAGATGTTGAAATGGATAGCCAGGTTGCCAAAAAAAATAATAGGACAAAAAACATAATTTGAAAATGAGTTTGTTTGTTTTTTTCCAATCATGAATTCGCAGAGCATTCAAACCTTCTTTTAATGTGGTCTTCAATTCCCCCAGCATTTTTAAGGCATTTTTGAAGGTCTTCAACCAGTTCAATATAAATAAACTACATGCAAACGGAGGTGTCTGGTTGCCATCTATCCTAATCACATCATCGAAGTGTCTGCAGTGTCTGCAGCAATGCTTGCATATGGAGATTTCAAGATTTTTGAGCTCAGTCACTTTATGGCAGCAACATACTCAAAATTTGATGGGAGCAAAACACCATTCCAGCAGAACAGCGTGGCCTCAGACATTTCAATCATTTGCATTTGAAGCATTTGATTTTTTTCCCATCTATTATCACCTATTCTACCTCTGGTCACCTGTTTTCCTCTTCCAACCATTTTTTCATATTTCTTTTGAGTCTCTCGTGTCCATCTTTAATGGTTTCCATCCAATTATTCCGCCTCATAAAACTCCCTGTCCCTCCATTTGGTCTTGGCACCATCATATTTTTAGTCTTCTTCCCTCACCATATCCCTTTCATTCATTATTTCTGCTTTATACCAGCATTCTTTCCAGCCTTCTTCCTCTTTCTTTTGAGATCTTCCCACCATTCTCTGTCAGAACCGACTGCATCTCTCCACTTCCCTTCTTATTCTTCCCCCTCAATTTCCTCACATTCCCTCATCCTTCATTTCTTTCCTCTTTCTCCCAGCAGGGGAGTGCAGCGTCTTTTGGCAGACAGGATGATTCATGATTGACTGGCAATGGAGAAGGAGACATATTAATCAAGGGGCAGCAGCAGAGCTCTGCCATAATGCAAATGGAGTGTTAATTGAGTGCTGAATGGCTTTGAATAATGGCTGTGGCTTTTCACTTCAGTCAATGTACATCACAACAATGGGCTGACAGTGCACTTTTAATATAAGATACATCCCAAAATGTTCTAATGCTTTTATGACTTCTTTGTTTTGTTTTTGTTTTTTGGGGTTTTTTTTCAGTTACAGTGGATATTCATGTTTGCACACCATAGAGGATATATGAAGGGAGAAAATAATATCCTCTGCATTTGTTTTGATACGCACGTGCAAAAATGAGATTTGAAGATGAACACAGGCAAATGGAATAGAACGGTGATATGTTAATTTGGCTTAAGGAATTAAAAGACACAAACTATCACAAATTTTATTCGACATCTCAATTCTTATTTTTTCCACTTGCTTATGAAATTGAATGTATTCATAAGTCAACCAAGTTTTTAAAGCTACGCCTAGAATTTTATTACCATTCACGTATTAAAATGTTTGACTGAATAACAACAGATAATTATGACACAATTTTACAGTTTTCTGCCATTTTGCATTGTTTTTTTTAGCCCTTTTGAGCCAAACACTTGTTTTTCTGCCTCCAAACCCTTATCAACACTGGTTCCAGTTTCATGTTGTTTTATTAACACCCAATGACCAATGAAATTACACTAGGCAGCTTTTGCCAGCTAAGTTCCACTGAAATATAGTTTATGCAAGAAAAATACTCATCCTTTGTTCAAGTTATATTATGGTCCAGGATGTTTGTTCTTTGAGGCGACCACACATTGTTTGTCATACAGTAGGACATGCTACCTGTGAAAGGGCAACCAGAATAACTAATTACTCAAATATATCTATTATATTAAACTGATCTGTATTTTTTTTTGTTTGGAAATTTCCTTTTTCTATTTGTGCATTTGGAGGCTGTAGAGGTTTTGCCTCGATCTTTTTCACTGCTGTATGCTGAGTGAACTCTGAGTGTGACAGTGATACATTGGCCCCACCTTACAACGCCCACGTCACGTCCTGTCATACTTCTTGTGTAAATCCACTCAGTCCATCTCTTTCTCTAACAGCCCCTCCCTCCAGTAAAAACAAAAGAATGAAGACAGAAAAAAAAAGAGCATGCATGATCCTTCTAGGCAGTGGTAATGCTCTCTCATGCTTCTATCGTTCACATCAGGCTGCTGATTGAGCACTACTGCAGCACCCTATGGGGGAAACGGCTCAAAAGGAAGGATCTCACCTGCTGCGGAATGGTAGTTAGAGTGAAAAGATGCCAAGACGGTAGACACGTACTGCTGCCAGCTGTGTTCTTAACTCTTAGACCCTTGGCCTATTGTGACCGTTTTTTGGTATCTTTGATATTTGTCTCTATATACTGTACCACATTAAAAATGATTTAACATACCCATGCTTGGTATGTTTATCTTCAGCACAACTTCAGCTATATGAAGAGATAGTTATTACTTTCCTATTACTTACTAAATTGACATACTGGGCCAAAATAGACACACACAATCAAATTAGAAAACAGAAAAATTGTATTTTATTGCAAATAAAAACCAAAAACATGCTCATCAATTTGATTTTTGAACTCCAAAAATGTTGCCATAGGCTTCTAATTTAGGTGCCTTCTTTTGTACACTTGATGGCACTGTTGACATCAAGCCATTGTGGAGTTGGCGGTTAGTAGGTAGGCATTTGTAGTGGCAATGTCAAGAAAGTGTAAAAAGACCTTGCAGTCCCAGCGCACAATCCTGCGGTGGGTTGAGTAGTACTGCAGCAGCTGCTCCGACCGGCCACAACACCCATATACTTGTTATAATCAACGAGTGGGGAGGGGCATAGGACCTCTTTCACCGACCAGCTTCCATCATTGTCCTTGGCCCTCCTCCTCCACCCCCCAAAAAACTGCTGGATGGATGGTGGAGCACAGCGACACCACCTGTGTGCCCATCTACTTCACGAAGACCAGAGAACCCTCTGTGATCCACCGTATCGCCTTCTTGCCCAGGGCGTTAGTTCTCTGGGTTTGGTACCCCCTCCTGTTTACCATGTATGTCCCACAGGCTCCAAACTTCATCTTGGTCAGCTTGAGGAACAACTGGGGGGATGAATACATATGACTGAGTGATGAGTGAGGCCTGTTTCCAGTAATCATTGACGCTGGACAGCAACACCAGAGATGTGTAAACCAGGAGCCCAAGGACCTTGCAGAGCCACTCGCTGTAGGGATCTGACCCTAATCCGAGCTGTCCGCCCAACCCCTCTCCCTCTAGGTCTCCGTCTAGAGGGTCCGGTCCTCCCCGTACGAGGTCCAGGTCTACTCTCCTCATATATGTAAACAGACAAATACAAATAACATCTCAAAACTTTTGATTCTCTGGCTCCCTACAACAATGTGAAAAGTCACTCTACAAAGAAGACAAGTAGTAAAAATGACATATTTAAATAGGAAATATGTGTAAGTATAACAAAAAAAACTAAGAAAATTCATATATGTACCTCTTCAGAATGAATTTCCTAACCTTATAATTTCAGTCTTGATTTTTTGTGTATATAAACCTATGTGAATATATGATGTTACATATAAAAAAAGATAATAAAACACACACATACTGTACAGTATATAACACATATGTGAAACTGATAAAAAAAACCCCCATACATCCAGATTTATACAGGTATGAATGAAACAAAAGCTGTAAATATTCATGTATATTTTGACTTACCTCTTATCAACACCAACAAAGGTTGGACCTGTATCCTCATCATCTTCCTCGTAGCTGTCCTCCTCCTGGAGATGAAGATGACAAAAAAGGTACCATAAAAATTTCTCATCAGGGGTGCACCACGAAGGAGCTCCCTTCACTTGCATACCTACAGGCCACTAGTGTGTGTGTTGTGTGTGTGTGTGTGTGTGTGTGTGTGTGTGTGTGTGTGTGTGTGTGTGTGTGTGTGTGTGTGTGTGTGTGTGTGTGTGTGTGTGCATATGTAATGGACTTTAACTTGTCCGTTACATTTATAATGACGGTGATGACTTTATTACTGTGGATGGCTGAAGAACCGAAGGAGGCGTGGAGCAGAACCGTGTTTTATTTTTTTCTCTGTAACAGAAAAAGGTGGGGCACATCATATGAGAGCTGGGGTAACACTGGCATGCCCCTCTCTCCAGACCTCCAGCACCAGGATGCCAATAACAACAAAATAATGACATTCAACACAAACAGAAGTGGGTCAAAATAAAAAATAAAAATAATTAAATACAAAACATGTACAACATTGAACAGATTTTCTTTTTAAAGCTTTTCTTTTTCTGTTTAAAGTATCAGTAAAACATACCTATAACACAAAAAGGTGGGGCACATCATATGAGGGCTGGGGTAATGCTGGCATGCCTGCAACATGCAGTGAGCCATTAGCACCTGTTCACCGTTTAGCGTCTACTAATTAACATAAATTACATCTCTAATATATACATATATATAAATAATATTTAAACATAGAGAGTGTGACGGTGAGCGTCTATTTACCACAAAGTCACATCTGCTGTAGAAAACAATGAAAAATGAAGAATATATTAACAAAAAGTTTTCTGCAGCATGAGACATCACCCCACTCTGCAGACCTCCAGCACGAGGATGCCTGGGTGTGTGCACCCCCAATAACTGTCCCACCGGAACACAATCAAATCATGGAACCAAAAACAACGTAAATATAAAATTTGGGTAAGTTCATTAAATAAATAAATAAATAATATATATATAGTCAGTTGCTAGGGAATATATAGTCAGTCGCTAGGGAACCTGATAGGCAATCTGATGAGAAATGGGTTCCTGGAACAAGACACACATGAACAAGGGTGGAGAATACGGAGTTGTTGGAATGCTACTATATGAGTAATCCCAGAGAGAGGGGATATATGGGGCGGATGTGGGACCAATGGATGCTTCGAAACCCACAATCAAGGCTAACAAAGAAACAGCTGTTAGCCCAGTGTTCCAACATCCGTAACCGAAAACTGCTGTCACAACTAGAAATTGATGAAATACAGTCAAACCTTGGTTTTCGAATGCTTCAATTCTCGACCAAATCCTGTTCAAAGTTCGATAGGATATCTTTTATTAAAATAAAAAACTGTCTATTTCTACCCCTTTTTATTTATGGTAAACAGTATACAGTGCAGTTTATGGTGTAAAATAGTTTAAAAAAAAGAAGTTGTTTTTTAGACTTAGAACGGATTAAAATTATTTACGTTGATTATTTTGGGAAAAATTGTTTCGGATTTCGAACAACTTGCTTTTTGAACAGCCTTCTGGAACGGATTATGTTCGAAAACCGAGGGTTGGCTGTACTACAACAATGCTACGGCAAGGGGGAGCCAGGACACCAGGTCAGCGGGGGGATTTCACCATCCTCCCCCAATCTGAGATTGGGTACCAAGCCCCAAGAGACACAGGCAGCCTCAATACAAGAGCTGCTGACCTGAGAAGGACGATCATGACCGAAATGGAAACCTGGAGCCTCCGACAAATACCGAAGCTAAGTTGTCAAGTACCTTCAGAAGATCTGCTAGAAGATGTGAATGCTGCAATAAGAACCATCCCCACAGGGAACATAACTGAGACCAACAAGCTGATCCACAGTACAGCAACAGTAATCCTCGAGATGCTGGGATACAAGATCAACACAGGGCATAACAAACAATACCCTCCATGGAAGAGACGGTTAGAGGCCAAGATAAAGGCGACACGGAGAGAAGTCAGCCAGCTAGCTGAGCTGCAGAAGGGGAACATGGTGAATAAAGGGGTACCCAGGAAATACAGCAAGCTCTCCATACCTGAAGCACTCGAAACTGCCAAACAAGAAGAGGCAAGATGATCAGAACTGAAGGGGTTTACCTACCAGGGGGCAGGATAGAAAACATCAAGGACAGCTACAAATACCTTGGAATCCCACAGGCTAATGGCAACCGCAAGGAAGTCATCCACAGCCAAATACCTCCAGAGAGTAAGGCAAGTCCTGAGAAGTCAGCTGAATGGCAAGAACAAGGTCCGAGCCATCAACATGTATGCACTGCCGGTCATCAGATACCCCGCTGGGATCATAAGCTGGCCAAAGGAGGAGATAGAAGCCACAGATATTAAGACGAGAAAGCTCCTCACCATGCATGGAGGGTTTCACCCAAGTCCAGCACCCTGAGGCTATACACTAAGCAGAAAGAGGGAGGCCAAGGACTAGTGAGCATCAGGGCCACTGTCCAGGATGATACATCGAAAATCCAAGAGTACATCAGGAAGATGTTAGCCTTACACAGCAGAAACCTGAGGAGGAAGAGGAGGAGGAGGAGACAACGTGGAGGGACAAGCCCCTACACGGCATGTACCACCGTCAGATAGAGGAAGTGGCTGATATCAAGAAGACCTACCAATGGCTGAATAAAGCTGGACTGACAGACAGCACAGAGGCACTGATCATGGCAGGAACATCTGTACCCGGTATGGACTAGAAGTACCCAAATCCCAATGGGACATACCACCGAAGGTGGTTGAGAACGACAAGGCTAAGATCCTGTGGGACTTCAGCTTCCAGACCGACAAACAGCTACTGGCTAACAAACCGGACATAGTGGTGATGGACAAAGAGCAGAAGAGAGCAGTGGTGATAGATGTGGAGATTCCAGCTGACGCCAACATCAGGAAGAAGGAACATGAAAAGATTGAGAAATATCAAGGGTTGAAAGAACAGCTGGAACAGATGTGGAAGGTCAAGGTTAATGTGGTCCCCGTGGGAGTAGGAGCACTTGGGGCAGTGACCCCCAAACTGGAAGAGTGGCTCCAGCAGATTCCTGGAACAACATCTGAAGCCTCAGTCCAGAAGAGCGCAGTCCTAGGAACAGCTAAGATACTGACAGAACCCTCAGACTCCCAGGCCTCTGGTAGAGGACCCGAGCTTGAGGATGACACACATATACCACCCCACAAGGGTGAGAGGGACATGAAATGGTGGCACAGTGGCGCAGTGGTTAGCGCTGCCGCGTCACAACACGGCGGACTCAGGTTCGAGTCCCGCTCTGTGCGGAGTTCGCATGCTCTCCCCGTGTCTGCGTGGGTTGTCTCCGGGTTCTCCGGCTTCCTCCCACCTCCAAAAGCATGCGCTTCAGGTTGATTGGCTGGTCCCAAATTGACCGTAGGAGTGAGTGTGTGTGTGAGTGATTGTTTGTTTCTATGTTGCTCCATGGTACACCGGTGTCGTGCCCGGAGTGTCCCCCGCCTCACGCCCTGGGACTGCCGGGATAGGCACCTGCTCCCCCGCGACCTGCGTTAGCGGATTAAGCGGGTTGGAAGATGAATGAATGAATGAATATATATATATATATATATATATATATATATATATATATATATATATGCATACAACTAATAACCAATGTGTGCTATAGAGTAGACTAATAATGAATAATAATTCCCTGCGGGAATCAGTACAGTCAGTTAACATTAATGGGACAAAGCTGATCCCCAAAAAACCATTTTGGGACCAATCAGGTGAGATCAGTTGGAGAAAGTGTCCGTCCACTGGGTTCACTGCAGGTCATGATGTAAGAGATTTCTCACATCTCAACCTCATTAGGTGGATGAGAAAGTTAAATTCACTTGAATGTCTTATCTTTGAGTATCCATCTCTTACATGCACATTAATGAATATGTTTCTGATCCTCACATTACCATCCAACTTAAGTGATTTGATATCAGCATGGATCGTTTGATAGTGATCAGCTGGGTCCTGGCCCCTGCAATAGGATAAGATCATGGCTCAATCAGCCTTAATCGATGATTTTATCAATAACCTCCTTGAATACTAAGGTCTGACACCAAAGCACATCAATGCTGAAAGAACAAGTCATTGATTCTGTGTCGCCTTCAATCCAAGAAAATCATTGACTAATTTGACTGATATTTGCTTCTGTTGAAGTTATTCGTAGTGAGATAAACTGGCCCAAGAAATTAAAGTGAGACCATAAGTAATGACACACTGTTAACCAGGCTTCAGTAAAGTTTCCCCACCTTGCATTCCAAGCAGATGCAGCCACTATGATTAATGTTGAGTGACCAAGAATGAAACCCAGATTGCTCTAAAAAGATAGGGAGCTTGGATTCAGCAGGAAGCAAAAGATGAATGCAGTGTGCTAGAACAATAAAAGTGAAGGAGACTTATACATATTGTTAAAGTAGAGGATCCATTAATCTTGTCTCCACTTTCAGCAACAGTTTCTAATTACACTGAATGTGCTTTGAAAGATGAGCTTGACCCACTAATCATTCAATGAAAATGGTTTTCGTTAGAGAAAGAAAGGCATCAACCAAACTACCAATCTATCACCCTGCAGATTTCTGCTGCACATTTTCACACCATTGCCACTACTTGGTTTTAAGTTTGAAGTCGCGGGGCAAAGAACACAATTAGAACAACTGCAGACAAAGGGTAGGCTATATCCTGGCATGAGTCAGCTACTGATTTGGCAACTGAGAGGTTTTTGATTGGAGATGAGAACAGTGCATTGGGAAACGGTGACTTCATATTTAACCAAAGAGATGACTAACTTTATCTAACCTTGTCATTAGCTTTCTGAAATGGGTAGCTTTCATTAAGGGGCTATAAACCCTCTGGGTCTGCTAATGGTTCAGTTAACAAGCAGAACACCATTCATTTCTGTTGTATTTAACTGAATGCTGCAGTATGCTCTTTGCAATATAACCCAGTTTCACTTTAAGACCCATTAAGCATTTTGGACTCAAATTGTTATTTTTACATAGATCATTAGATAAATTACATATTACTTTTTTTCATTTTCAACAGTTCATTTATCAGCAGTGGAATTGTGTCCAAAAAATGGCACAGAAATATCCAGGTCCAGCCAAACAAGGGAGAGGGCTTTTAATTCAGTGGATTAGACCCATTAGAAACTCTAATGTGTATCGCCTTGTGCCCTCTTCAGGGTTGTTGAGACACAGGGAAACAGAGCAATAAAAGAAAAACATATCACAGGTAAAACAATGACAGCATACTTCAATTTTTCAGTTTTTCAGTCTCGTCCAGGGTGTAGCCATCTGATCCAGTAGACCCACGATCCACAAGGCTGCAACAGTGAGCATATACAGGCAGTCCTCAACATATGAACATTAAGCGTAGTAATGACATGTAAATGACCTGAAATTGTGGTTATAGATTGAAAATAACGACTTACAAACAATCAGCTTACGAACAACCTCACAGAACCGATTGTGTTTGTATGTTGAGGACTACCTGTAGTTCCTTTCCACATAACACGCAGAGGTCAGGTCAAAGGTTAGTTTACCTATTCCAGCACAGATGATAAGTGGATATTTCATTTTTACTGAATATTCTGAATAAAAGTGAACAAACTGAATCTGATAAGGCCTAGACAGTCATTGAAAAAGATTAATTTCAGATAAGAGATACGAGAGACTATCAATCCCACACTGGGGGGGATCTGCAGAGCCAGGGATATAAAATAATAGTGCAAAAGACAAGGGATAATAAAAAAAAATTACAACAAATACAACTATGATTAATACTAATATAGGGTAAAAAAGTATGTACAGTGTTGTTGACCAGTCTCACAGCATTGGGGGGGCATGACCCATGGTAACACTCCTACTGGTCCCACCTCCCAAACAGTTTAACACAAAATATTACAGATCCGCAGCGCAGGAATTTATATGGGGTTGTGGTAGTCAACAGCTTTATTTTGATTTTTAATCAAAACGTCTCGCAGAGAAGCTGTTTTTCACAATTTCCTGGACCGTCAGAGGCTCAAAAAAAGCTATTTTTAAAAGACTTTTTCTTGTTTGGTGACAATTAAAAAAAACAAGCCTTTATTGGTTTTAGATTCACGGAAAAAAGAATAAAAAGTGGCAGATTTTAAATTTCTTTCCATTTCTGGGACATTGCTGACAATGTACAGTATGTGAGCATGAAAAAAAAAACAGATTAGAAGGAAGTCCTGGAGGTGAAAGTCACTTTAAAAACAATCAGACTTCAATTATTTCAAAGCAAAGAACTATGTGCAAACTTTTAGGAACTTGTGTGTAAATTTATCTGATCTGTGTTCAGTCTGAAGTGTGTGTTCACTTGTTGGTTAAGTTTATACAGTATATTGTTTAGTTTAATATTTTTTATATTATTTATTTTGTCTGTAAATTCATTTTTCTGCGAATCTCTTTTTCTTTTAGATTAGTGTGATTAATTTGTGAATCTGATTTTTGTGAATAAACTTTTTAAAAAACCAAAAAACTTTTTTTCTCTTTCTTAGCAAATTTATAACATTGTGTATCTGAGTTACTAATTCCATTAATAACACAAACTCAAATGTTTAAATTCCTCATCCTTCATCAAACTTACTCTGACGAGCTGCTGAAGGAGGGGGTTGAGGTTAGAGGTCAGATGAAGTGGCAGAATAACCATGTTGGACAGAAATAGTGTCATTTTTACCTGAATTGAAAAAAACCCAACAACTACGATTTCTTGACTTCCTGTTCTGGAGTCTATCTCTGCTGACCGGGGGCATGAGGCAGGGTTCCTGATAGACCAGTGTGATTGTTCTCTCTGTACTCTACCAGAGTAAAGCTTCACAAAACTATGTTTTACCAGCAATGAACATGTTGGATTGTTTTGTAGCCCCAAAGGCAAACCTTCCTGAATAATTG
The DNA here is from genome assembly GCF_040054535.1 of Antennarius striatus. Lineage (NCBI taxonomy): Eukaryota > Metazoa > Chordata > Actinopteri > Lophiiformes > Antennariidae > Antennarius > Antennarius striatus. The sequence continues at coordinate 1,917,029 of NC_090782.1, read as the reverse complement.
AAGTATGTATTAAAGTTTATCTAAAGCTTGGCTCAGAGGAGAATCGGGTCAGTTTGGCTCTACCTTAACCCTCCTGAGAAAGCTACCCTTGTCCTTTTTGTAGGCATTTCCAGATTCATTCATACACACCCTGTTGTGGACTCCTTGATAGTTTTTAAACTTGTTTGATATTCAGGTGCTGACAGAAACGGAACTTCATTTCCCCCCAATCATTTACTCATACAACCTCCGTTGCAACCTCCGCAAACCACATGTCCAAATGAGTTTGGATTCTAAATTTCTAAGAATGTGGTACAACTGTCTCTCTCTTAGCTGTTTAATCACCACTGCTCCTCCTGCATGCATTTGTTCATTCGTTCATTTGTTCTTTTATTTCCTGGAACCACATGTCTCACATATGTTGTCAGTGAATTTAGAAGCGATCCACAATTGTATTGAGTCATTCTTGGCCCATGTTCCACGTAAAATTTTGTCAGCAATTTTTACGTTATTCTGAAACATATAGGCAAACAAATAACATCAACACCCAAATAACAAACAAGACTCCTTGGATGAGTTGACAGTAACGACACAAGCAAACAAACGAAAAACAAGCAAAACAAATAAAAACAAATAAAACACTACTCTAAAGCCATGTAACATTTTTAATAATCTGCAACCCGGGACGGCAGAACAAGCAAGTTTAGAAAAAGGATGGATGGATGTTATTGCACCAAGCACACTCAGTTTCCACCGAGTAATGAGTGAATTTTGATAGACGTGCATGAACTACATTGTGGTACACAACCCTGAGGAAATGTATGTGAAACAAAAATGAGCAGCTACACACAAACGTCTTTATTGGCATATAACAAATCCTTATTTATGTGGAGAATGTATTTATCTGTGTACTCATGTGTACCACTCATACCTAGCCTGGGGTGAGGAGAATTGATTTTTGAGTGCAGCAATAATTAAATTCCTTGAGAACAATACAACTCAACAAAGGACAATGGTTACTCTGAGCCATGCAGAAAAATAACAGCCGACTCATTTTAAACAAACATGACATCAATAACACATTGTTAGCAGTATAAAAGCAAACCGATCAACTAATCAGGTGTTCCTCATTCGTACGTGGTGATGGTGAACTACACGTGTAGTCACTGCCGCCGCCCCAGTAAGTTATTATTGACTGTAAAATCTGTTTGTTTGAAAAGGAAACGTTTGGAAAGGTTTTATGTTGAAATGCAACTGAATTTTTTCACAAATCTACAGCTACCAAATTTCCATTTAGTCCAGTTGAAGACATCTTACAATAAAACTCTATGGGGTTGAGGAAAGGTGAATAGGGCAGAAGGAACAGACATGCCAGTCTTGGGGTGGACTTCAAACCATGTTATTACTGCTTGTGAATGATGGAAAGCCTCATTGTCCCAGGTGATCACAAAGGTCCTCATGTTGTCTCCCTCCTGATCTGCTCTGGATCTAGGTGCTGGTGGAGATCATTGAGACAATCAAGGAGGCGCTCGGTATTGTAGGGTCCAACCTGGAATCTGTGTAGGAGTAATCCTGCATCAGCAATTGCTGCACACACTGTAATGTTTGCCCCTCTGTGTCCAGGCACATCAGCTGTTACCCTTTTCCCAATGACGTTTCCTCCACGTCGACGCCTTTTGGCCAAACTGAATCCTGCCTCATAGATGAGTATGAATTCATGAGGGGTCTGGTTGGCCTCCAAGTCCATAACTCTCTAAAACAAAGTTTATGCAAATCTCATTACTGTGTACCATACTGTACTGTAAGCTATTACTGTTTAGTACTGCAGAAGTCAACATTTGTGATCAGCAGTATGGTTTCATGCCAAAAAAGAGTACTACAGATGCAGTATTTGCGTTGAGGATGTTGATAGAGAAGTACAGAGAAGGCCAGAGGGAGCTGCATTGTGTTTTTGTAGATCTGGAGAAAGCTGATGACAGGGTGTCCAGAGAGGAACTGTGGTATTGTATGAAGAAGTCTGGAGTGGCAGAGAAGTATGTTAGAGCGGTGCAGGACATGTATGAGGACTGTCAGACAGTGGTGAGGTGTGTGTAGGTGTGACAGAGGAGTTCAAGGTGGAGGTGGGACTGCATCAGGGATCAGCTCTGAGCCCCTTCTTGTTGCTATGGTGATGGACAGGCTGACAGACGAGGTTAGACAGGAATCTGCATGGACTATGATGTTTGCAGATGACATTGTGATCTGTAGTGAGAGCAGGGAACAGGTGGAGGAGAAGCTAGAGAGGTGGAGGTTTGTCCTGGAAAGGAGAGGAATGAAGGTTAGCCGCAGTAAGACAGAGTACATGTGTGTGAATGAGAGGGACCCAAGTGGAAGAGTGAGGTTACAGGGAGAAGAGATCAAGAAGGTGGAGGATTTGAAGTACTTAGGGTCAACAGTCCAGAGCAATGGAGAGTGTGGAAAAGAGGTGAAGAAGCGTGTCCAGGCAGGATGGAACGGGTGGAGGAAAGTGTCAGGTGTGATGTGTGATAGAAGAGTTTCAGCTAAAATGAAAGGAAAGGTGTACAAAACTGTGGTGAGACCAGTGATGTTGTTTGGTCTAGAGACAGTGTCACTGAGGAAAAGACAGGAGGCAGAGCTGGAGGTAGCAGAGATGAAGATGCTGAGGTTCTCTCTGGGAGTGACCAGGATGGATAGGATCAGGAATGAGTACATCAGAGGGACAGCACATGTTAGAGGTTCTGGAGATAAAGTCAGAGAGGCCAGACTGAGATGGTTTGGACATGTCCAGAGGAGAGATAGTGAATATATTGGTAGAAGGATGCTGAGTTTTGAACTGCCAGGCAGGAGGCCTAGAGGAAGACCAAAGAGGAGGTTTATGGATGTAGTGAAAGAGGACATGAAGGTAGTTGGTGTGAGAGAAGAGGATTCAGAAGACAGGATTAGATGGAGGCAATTGATTCGCTGTGGCGACCCCTGAAGGGAAAAGAAGAAGACTGTAGTATACCTGGATATATTGTTGTGGTAGCTCCTTTACTCTGACTGTTCCTCTCAAAGGGAACAGTGTAGAGCTGCTTCATCCAGACTCTGTTTCTGGACTATATCTGCGTAATGGTTATTAGGCAGATGCTATTAATATTTTCAAATATGTCGTGGTCCTCCAAAGTTCTGCTTTGAATTTCATGCAGTTTTATTGCATTATTTGCAACAACCATTCCTACAATGGCAAACTTGTGATGATTATTGAGGAACTTTCCTCTTACCCCAGAGGGAGGAAGTCGTTGCATTCCTGTATGGCCTTATTGACATGCCAAGTGGGACTAGAGACAATCCATGTGAAATGCGATAGTTACCTGTTGGTTTGTTGAAAGATGTGTTAAATGGAGGCAACTGATGACTGCCTCATATTGGGCTGCACTCTTTCACCAGCCTCTCCTCGTGCAAGATGTGGTGTGTTAACATTTGGAAATAATAAAAAAAAACAATCCATCATTTTGTTGGGAGGTATAGCTGTTAAGAAAAAGAAAGCATTGTGGTGATACGTTCACTGACCACATACTGAGTGAAAGCAACATGAAATGTGTGAAAGGTACGGCCACAAAAGAGCGATGTGACTACTGTTTGGACAAACGCTTATAAGTGACTGGAAAAAAAACTAAATGTAAGCAAGAAACTACACTAAAACCATTTTTTAAGTATTTGATCATGTTAAACATTCACCAACCAATGTTCTGTTCAATTTGCTATTTTGATATAAAACAAAAACACTTTCGATAGTGATGAAATTAAAATTTCTTACTTTTCATGTATGACCTATTGTCATTGAATAAAGAAAATAAACTAAACTTGATAAACTTAAAAGAAAGAGCATTTTTAATAATTCTGCCTTAAAGAATTCTCGTGTCCATGGGAACCATCTGAAGCCCGAGGGTCCACAGGAAATGGAAGGCAGGGCTACTTGATCATGTTCTTAAGAGAGCAAATAGTGGAGGAAGGTGTAATTGAAGGGGGTTCATTAGAGGCTGATCCACACCTCCCTGAGGGTCATGGGGGGGCTGGAGGAGGACTCACACTGCGCACAGAATTAGACAGAGGATTTGCTGCAGGCTCCGCTGCTCTGGATGGATTCTTACTCATCACACTCCTGAGACAAGCAGAATAACTTGTTAAGACCACTGTAATACTCACTCCTAAACTTGGGAATATTAAAAAAACAGAAACCTCATTTTCTTTCTTGATGAGCACAAGAAAGTCATACTAGTGACCATCTATTGTCAAATTTAACAAGAAAGTTAAATATGGAAGGTTTCAGCTTACATTTCGCCCAGTTGGAGTTTTAGTGTATCCATAACTCAATTTATTACTCATAAAATAAGATATCATCCAAATTTTTATAATAATAATAATAATAATGGTAATAATAATAATAATGAACTTCAAAAATTGAGCTTTCCAAATTGTCCGTAGGTGTAAGTGTGTGTTTGTATTTACATGTGGCTCTGCGGTGCACTGGCGTCGCATCTGGAGTGTACCCTGCCTCACACCCCCAGTCAGCTAGAATAGGCTTAAGAAACCTGCAACAGTGGAAGAAGTGGGATTGAAGATGAATGAATGAATTTTAATAATAAATTATACATTCAAATGCTAAAGGTTCAGAAGTAAATTATATTTAGAGTTTTATTCTCAGGTTGTTAAATACTGACGCTTTGGATGAACTCACTCAGTCCAGGCCTCAGCAACCAAAGCAGCTTTCTGCATCTTAAATCTGTAAAGCTGCTTAAAAACAAGCCTCAGGAGTTTCTTTAATTGACCCCACACACTCACTTCAGCAGGAACACATTTCACATGAACAGGTAGTTGTGCAAACAGATGTGCCTGGGAGTGAATATGTGATGGAATCAGGGTCTTGGTCACATCCATCCATTCCATGCATCTACCGCTGGAGTGAATTAGACCTCCTTCTCCCCACTCACTGCCGATGCCACACCACACGTCTTTTGGTGGACTCTCTTCTTGTGTCCTTCTCTGCCTTCCAGCTGTGACAGAGAACTGTTTTTGCTTTTTTAATTATTTTGTTTCTCCTTTTTCTGTTTAGAATTAGGTTGCTGCTGAGTCTACTGCGATGTAAAGTCTCTCAGCTTCTTTCTGTTGATTCATTCCCTTTGTTGACCATTGACTTTGTCAAGTTGTAAATAAACTTTTTATTTGGCCAAAGCCTGGACTTAAAATGATTTGAAATAATTTTTAAAAAATTATTCTATTTTTGTTTTTTTTGTTTTTTTTGTATTGTTGTTTTCTAGGATGACAGGGGTGAATCACATCCATATCCACAGGATGTTGACAGCATGTACAGTATTTTTCGCACTATAAGGTACACTGAATTGTAAGGCACACCTTCAATGAATGGCCTATTTATATTTAAAAAAAAACCATACATTAAGTGCACTGGATCATAAAAATTGCATCTGAGAACTCATCTTCAATGAATGGTCTATTATAACACCTTTATATACATCAGGCACATTGGATTGTACGAAATTTAGAAAATTATAGTGCGGAAAATACTGTATTCAAGTTGGCACACTGGTTGGTGCAGTCTAGTTGCTGAAGCTGCTTTGTTATTGAAAATGTGAACATCCACTCATCATTTTGTTTCCCTTTGTGCTGTGAAAGGTGGTGCAGACTCATCTTTTTCTTTCATCACACTTTGCAGTTGTGGGTTGGCTTTCACTGTGTGACGACTACATATCATCCTAAGTCATACGATGTACATCAGCCACGAAAGCAAACTTTTAAATCTGTCATAACGTGATTGAAAGCTGTGCTGAAAGGATTCTTTTTCTTTTCTGGCCATCAGTGACGTTAAAAGCAAAAGTATCTCACATTCCATGAAGAAAACATGTATGTTGTGTCAAACAAGCCTCATTGCTGCAATCAGTCGACCAACAGGTGGTCTGGATGGCTGGTTAGCCAGCAGGCAGGCAGGGGGGGGCACAGGAGACGGTTTGGTGTGGAGATGTACTGCAGACCTGTCTTTGGCTTGTTCTCAGAGATGAACATACCTGTTTGCTCACACACCAGGCCATTTCCAAGTCCCTTATATCACTATGGCAACAGCAAGTATGTGGAAATGAAGGTGATGGTGAGTGTTCCTATTAAGTAAGTGAGCTATAACAACACAATGCCCAACCATCTGCAGCATTCTCTCACACACTCTCTGCTGACTAAGCAGGACGTCCAAAAAGGCAGACGAACCACTGAGCCCTGCTGTCCAAAGGAAACACCACCTGCTGCGGGTTGGCTTCATGGCTTCCTACAAACTACTGGTCTAGCTTTGGAGCACAATAATTGTCTCTATTATTCACTTTGACAGCGGCTTGAAAAAGAAAAAAAAGGAATTAACTTCTTAACTGAGTCTGACGTATGTCACTGATGCATTACATACAAAGTCCTGTACTGAATGCTTCAGCTGTTAATTAGATTCATACCAAAGTCACAGTCAAAGTCAGCTTCATTGTCTAGTGTACCATTTATGCATGACACACAGCAGTCATCTCTGACCCACGGTAAACAGGCAGTACAACAGGCAGTGCAGCACAGACAGTACAGCACAAGCAGAACAATATGAAGTACAACAGGCAGTACAACAGGCAGTACAACACAGACAGAACAACAGGAAGTACAACAGGCAGTACAACAGGTAGTACAACACAGGTAGAACAACAGGAAGTACAACAGGTAGTACAAGACAGACAGAACAACAGGAAGTACAACAGGCAGTACAACAGGTAGTACAACACAGGTAGAACAACAGGAAGTACAACAGGTAGTACAAGACAGACAGTGCAACACAGGCAGTACAACAGTCAGTACCGCACAAAGTACCTCTAAGTGACCTCTTCCACCTGCTGGCTCATGCTACCTGGTTGACTGACTGCAGGAGATATTCAATAGTAAGACTGTTGGAAACATATTTACTTCTGATCTAAAAAGAGCAAAATTGCGGACAGATATAAGACATTTATGCTTCACATTAAAATAAACATACTCACATAACCAGTATTGTTGCATCTAAGTCAGATTTTCCTTTCCCTCAGACACATGCATTGGCTGAAACAGCTGAAACTGAAGCTTATCTGGACTTCATGGGATCTGAATTATCATTGGAACATAATTTGAACAAGTCCCCAACTATCACAGAAGGAAAAAGAAAGAAGTAGAATAACAATGTAGGCCCCAAAGAACTTTGACTGTCTTTGTTGACAGTATACATTATTCCAGCACCGTGTAGGAGAAAGCCAGGGTTCCTGGCTCCATATTCTGCAATAATCAATGCTGTTGTACTGCGTGGGAGATGTGACATTGTGTGCTCGAGGCGCTGAAACCCAGCCTCCGTCTCCTCTCCTGCTATGCTTCATGGTCTCACATTGCTTTCTCTGCTGGGCTTTTCACCATCAAAATCCCATCATTTCCACCTAATCCTCATTCAGTCAGCAACTGCAACTCGTTGCAAAAACCAAACAGAGTCGGGTCCTAGCCTCTAGCCGTACCCCATTTCATTATGAATCTACCACAACAAGTTACAAGAAGACTGAATTAAGTGTTCACATGCAGAAGCTTGATATAATGTGCAAACAGAAACGTATATAGCCACACAATGCCTCAAATCAACAAGCTGCAAGTGTAACATGGTTTCTCTGTAAAATAGAGAAAAGGCAGGTGCCGACACGTGTGTGAAAACTCCACTTTGAGTCGTCTCTTATTTTACTACTGTTCCGCTCTCCTATCCTCAGATCAGACATGCTCCCCAGAATTTCGGATGCTTTTACAGTCCTGTTAAAGGCTTTACACCCCCCCTGTCCTCTGCTCTTATCTGCTCTTCCTCCCCTTTCTTTCATCTACCCACATTTCTCTCCCTTCTCTCTTTTTTATCTTGTGTGATTACAACCTCTTATTCACCTATTCACTATTCTCTGAATTCTGCTGCTTTCTCCAGCCCTCCATGGCCCTTTTTCGCCACATGTCCATGCTGTATATGCTTTGTATAACCCGCTTGCACTGAGGCAGACTAAACAGCCCAGCAGTAGAAAAGCAATTTATTTATCTCCCTGCCTGACTTGACCCCTTTTTTAGAGAGCAGATTGCTTCTTAAAGTGTATTTGAGGGTAAAACCAGGTTCTCGGTTTGGGGACAGGTAGTCGTGCCACCCATCAGTGCCCTGTCATGGCGGTGGCCTGTGACACTCGTGTTTTTCTTGCAAATATAGAAGACTTTATAAATGCATTGTGACGTAAGCTCAATGCTAACAATAGAAACAGTCAATGTGCAACCTTAACAAAACTTGGTTCCTGTATTGGACTATTTCTGTCAATCACACACACACACACACACACACACAAACATGAGTGTATGTTGTATATTAGTATATTAGTCTTACATTGAAGTAACAATGAATCTTATGTCTGATATCAGATTTTAATATGTTTTTTCCACGTAAATCCTGGTGGATATCTTCATACTGTGTTGTCCATAAGTCCTCCATTCATGTTGTGTGTAGGACAGACAGTTTGTTCACACACCTTCACCATCTGCTGAAGTTGACAACAAATTCTTCTCCCGTTTGCTGCTCAGTATCTAGTGTGGGACACCAGATGGCAAACCTGAAGGTTGCAGCCCCTCCGTTGTACCTGCATGCATTATTCAAAGCCCATTTATCACAGGAAAAGTCCCAGTGCAACCACATTAAACATCCGCTGGGTGTTTTGTTTATACCTTATTTATGCCTTCAAAATACACAGCAAGGTTAGATACTTGTACAATTAGTGACCTTTATTTAACCCTGTGTGAGTCTGCCTGCATTATTTAGCAGCCATCATTTTATTATGTCACTTTGCTATGCTACATACTGTCCTGGAGGAAAACACATAGTTACAGAAGCCCTGACATCATCCTGTGTGTAAGCATACATCATGATGTACTCCACGCTGTTGCTGAGCTGCTTTTGATTTGTGGTAGCACAGGTGTACAATTCACTGCAAGTAACTGTCGTTCTTAAATGGGGTTCAGTGGCCAGCATTTATAATTTTGTTGAAATCCATGAAAAACAACAAAAATAAAAACTGTTTTCTCTGGTTTTATGGTAGCACAGGGCTTTAAAGGGGATCCAAATCCAGTGAGGGTGGGTTGTTTGTGAGGAGATATTTTTAAGTTTAGAATGCATTGACTTCTTTCTCCTTTCTCAATCTGCCTGCTCTCTGTTTGGAATTCTGGTGAGCGATGGGGAATTGAATATACAAGAGTTAAATAAGGTCCAGATCCTGATTTAAGGCCTTAAGAAGGGAATGGGTTCACGATCGATAGATCAGTATCCGGCAGGTTTCCAGAGACCTCTGATTTCACCGTCGGTGAAGAGAAACAATAGTGGTGTTGGAGGTTTCCTCCGCAGCAGTGAACATGTTGTGTCATGGAGTGCACAACCCTGTCAAACTGTGTATACCACAAAATGTTAAGATGCAGAAAGATAATTCTGCAAAGACAAACACAGTCCTCACAGGGTGGAGCTGTTGGGTTTCTCTCTCTCTCTGGCTTTGATCGGCGTCTCTGCATACCTATCCATTCTTTTCTTTTTTTATGTATTTGGGGGAGGTGTGTTTAGCGGTGGGAGAGCAGGTCGGTTACGACAGCGTTAGAGCTCCAGAATGAACAAACAGGTGGTGATTTTTCCCGTTGAGGTTGACAAAGTGAACCGGGTAGTTGTGACAGCACAATAGTCACCGGCCACCAACCTGGAGCCACAGAGTAACACGCAGGACACGGATAACAGCACCGAGGATGGAAAGAGTGGTTTGGTGGAGGCTGAGGGGGCCGGAGAGACAGCCGCCAGGATGGAGGAGTCTCAGCTGGAGAAGGAGGAAGAGGATGAGATTGTGATGTAGAATTATTAAAAATAGGTCCTAAAAGAAAACACACAAAGTGAAGAAAAGTACTAAAGAAACACCTGAGACACCTCCTGATACAAGTAGCTCTGAGAGTGAAAATGACAACAGTCTGGAAGAAGCCATAACAGAAAAATGATTCGCAAAAGATAAAAAGAATTCCTGCAAAACACAAAACGTTCGAGATCCAAAGTAGAACATTTCTTTCCTGACCTCAACATGTTTCTGGATAGCGTCAGTTTTTATTTAGAGGATCCAGAAGGAAGTGACCGACCAGTCTATACGGCCCAAGAGGTTTTTAGATTGAAGAAACTAATGACAACAGTATAAAGCATGATTGTGGAGAACCATTAGTTGTGTTTTAGATTATCTCTGCTTTTTAAAACAACAACTATTTTTAATAGTTTGATAAACGTTAAAAGGTTACATGTATTCTTTGTACAGGAAACACACAGTACTGTTGGAAATCCTACCATTGCTTGTTTTAGTTTTCTTTTCTTTTTTTTTTTTGTATGTGAATGTCTTTTGGATTTTGTGTCAATCTGATTATTTTGTAATTTGGCTTTTATGAATCATTGTGATTTTGAAAATCTCTCTCTCCCAACCACTAACCTACCTGCCTTGCTACCGGCCTACACTCCTGTTTGTCCGTATTTGGATGCTGTTGACATTATGATATTATTTAATTTAATTGAATTTAAACATATCTTCAGCTATAATTTTTAATTTAAAAAATGACAACTGTGCCTTTAAGCTCTACACTAAGAATTCTACCAGGTTTTAGCTCATTATTTCTGTTGGCTGGCGTGCAACATGTTCGTCTTTGTTTTTGTGGAACAATGTTTAATGTTAACATTGTTTAGCCACAGTCTGGCAGCAGTTCTCAGACCTACTGCCCCCTACCCACTCACCACTGACCTCTGCAGGCAGACGGAGTTACTGGTGAACATTGTGGAGGTTTGTGAAGCTAAAGAGAACCGTGTTTTCTCTCATGACATTATCCTGACTTCACCACAACAGAAAAGGAGATAATGAATCTCCACTGAAAGGCTTATGTTGGAAACTGTAGGCTTGTATATTTTGTGTTTGTACCTTGATAAAGGTCATGGTGTTATTTTCGTATTTATATCATTCCGCATTGTGTTCTTAAACTTGCATTTCAAATGTGTGTGTGTGTGTGTGTGTGTGTGTGTGTGTGTGTGTGTGTGTGTGTGTGTGTGTGTGTGTGTGTGTGTGTGTGTGTGTGTGTGTGTGTGTGTGTGTGTGTGTGTGTGTGTGTAATTACCTCTGGTATTCAACCGTTGACTTCCATTGACATTTAAAGACGTGGAGCTCCTCTGTCAGGATCAACATTTTTTTTCCTGATGACAGAAGAGTCAACTCTTTCTTCTGCTAGTTTCTGTGTTTAAATAGTCATTTAACAATATTCTGTGTGTTTAGAAATATCAGTCAAAAACGCTGTTCCACTGGCAATGTGGGTGATCTCTACTCTGAAAACAGCTCGCAACCAATTTACTGAAAAATGTATTATATTACCTCTGCTGGATTTGTTTGTTTCTTTCAGCAGGAAATCATTACATAAGATATTAAATCTTGGGGTGGATCTAAATAGAGATAGATGGATAGATATATACTTTATCAATCCTGAAAGAAATTACGTGAGATGGTTGGATTCAAAAATATTTTACCAGGATCTTATTCAATATATGTTATCAACTTTGTGAATACATGGAGCTACGGCCCAGACTTAGGGAAAACATATGGTCGTCTGACTTTTTCAGATATATAGTCAGCTAAGTGCCATTTTACTTCTTTGACCACAGGTAAATAACATTTCTACTACATACAAATATTTTTGGAGCGTATTGATCATGACATGGATCAGTTTTCTTCTGCACGATATCATTGTGCCCTTTTAGCCAGCACACAGATCAATTGTCTGAATCTCATTGACCTTTTATGGCCCACAGAAGAAGAGGTTTACACTCTGCCGACTATTGGCACTCACTGGCATTAGTCAGTGTTTGATCCAATTATTGCTGAAAGGAATTCAGACCATCCAATCAGAGAATTGCTGCTGGAATGGTAACAAAAGAAAAAAATTAATGCTAAAGGAATTTGTCATGTTCATCTTTCATACATACATTCTAATGGATTATGGGAGATTGATAAACAAGTGACACTATCAGAACTGTGATCCTTATTTGACCTCATGACCTCATGACTTGTGGTTATTGTTTAGATTGAATCATTAGTTCGGTATAATAGTTCTACCACTCACATGCACAAGATGGACCCCACTTTATCATCACTAACAGACCAGATGAATCAGATTAGTGACGTGTTCATTCATTAAACAGAATTTAAGCAGCCTGTTAATTCAATAGAAGGATGATGTACAAGGTTGTTTATCTTTCCCATGTTAATTACAGAGAAAAACATAATTAACTAAATAATCATGTTGCTACATGAAACTAAGTACCAACACCTACTTCATTCTAACAAATAATTATTTCTTCATCAATTTAAATTGATTTTCCATGTGCCGTCAGTTTGTTTCCTTGTTACTGCTTAGTGATTTATTATGGCAAACCAATAAAGCATGGTGGTGAGGAAGTGGACTTCCTTACACCATAAGTTAATTTGCTGTATTTGAATTTCTAAAGTCAGTGATTAATCAAACGCTCCGGGGAGAATTTATCACGCTCAAAGTGAGGTTGATTATTTAATTATGGAGTATCAAATGGATAAGTCCTCGGTCAAACATGTTTCTACCTTCCTGTTTGCTTCACAACGTCACAAACACCCAATCCCTGCTGCGTTCCTGTCATCTTTCATTTCTTTGCCACACCATCACTCCTCTTTCTCTCCTCTTCTACCTGCCCTCCTGGGATTCAGCACATGTTTAAATTACAGTTTTGTCACTGTTAATTAAGGCCAGGGACAGTTAATAACAGAAATGACCAACAATTCTTTGTTGCTATAATGATTCTATTCTGTGCATTCAACTTTACCCCTGGTAATTAAAGTGTAGAAGAAACAAAGAAACTGAGACATGCATTATGAAAAACATACAACCTTATGGCCGTATACGTAGTAGAGGAGATTAAACATACATGGAGGGGCCTCTGTGCAAATTAAACATACATTTCTTATATTTTGTACATACAGATGAACAAAGTCAGATTTGCTTCTTGCACTTCCTATTAGCTGACAATTTACAGCTGTTGTTCAGACAATGGAATGCGCCTCACCTGTGCCTGCTTATGGACACATGAGGACAGAGGTCATGTCAGGCTTTCAGATGGAGATACTGCACTGTCTGTTTTCCTGAAAGGCTGTTGAGACCCGTCTAGGGGAACGGGAAGCAACATGAACTTACCCTGGGTTACATAACAGGTAATAAATGCACTCAGCTTTTAGTGTCTTTTTCAATTGGACACATAATTAATCTTAATAGGAGGCGTCACTATGTACTGTTTGCTGTATTATAAAAAGTCATAGAACCTTAAGAACCTTAAGACACCTTAAGCAGATCTGAGACTTCAGGTGGTTGGTTCTTAGTTACTTTAACCAGCTGAGGTGAGAGAGAGAAACCAGAATAACAATAACGTTAAAATTTGATGTATTTATAAAAACCTAACACCAGGGGTGGACAGTAACGGATTAAAATTTACTTAAGTACTGTGCTTAAGTACAGATTCTGAGGATTTTTACTTTACTCAAAGACTAGAATTCTTTCATACGTATTACTCTTACTCGAATACATTTAAGAGGGAAAGCTTTTTAATCTTACTCGAGTTAATTTCTGAGAAGGCTCATGAATACTCGTTACTTTTAGGTTTGCATGTTGTTGTTTCATACCCCCCCCCAAAAAAAAAGTTAATTGGTTTGCCAAAGCAGGGAACCTATCACAGTACACATTCTCAACTGGGATTTACATAAAACCGGAAATACGTCATCCCCTCCCCAATCAGCTCAAAACAAGACCGCGGTGGCGATGGAAGAAGAAGCCTCCGTTGAATCTGATGAACATGATGAGCCGGAGTTTCAAGAGACAGAGGAAGAAAACCCATGACCTCATCTTAAAGACATGTTCGAGTTTGTAGAAGTGAAAAAGGACAACGCGGACTCAGACAAGAAAAAGTACATTTTCAAATACTTATTGTGTTTGCTGAAGAAAAACTTACAAAAGTCACACCTAGAGACCTCTGGTCACTTTATTTTACAGACTGACAGAGACTGGCAGAGACTGGGCCACAGAGACACACAGACTGGGGGGGGGGGGCACACAGATTGGGGGGGAGACAGACAGACAGACAGGTGGGGGGAGATAAATATTGTGGTACTGGGATATGTCCTTCCTGTAAACATTGAGTTGTTGAAAGCAGAGATTTAGTCTGTTGTAAAGCAGTGGTTCTCAACCAGTGGTCCACCAGGGTGTCCTTTAGGGGTTCCAGTTGGTCCCCAGTTAAACCAGTTGGTTGGGCCTGTATGGCTCCATTTGGTCTTGTGTGTGTATGGAAGGGGGGAATTGTTTAATAAAATGTGAAAATGACAGAATTGTCCTCTTTGATGATTCCATTAATTTTATTTCCATTGTTATAGATGTTGGGGAAGGCTTGGTTCAGTATAACATAATGGTTCTACAGGCAAGAACATCAGTGCAGGTGGTTTCAAAGAGTTTTCTCTGAAACAAGACATACAAGGTACTATATATAAAATTGTGAAATGACAGTAATTCAGTCAGGTCCATTCTCATCAAAGATTAAAAAAAATAGGAATTTACTCTTACTCTTACTTTTACTTTAAGTACATTTAAAAGCAAGCAGTTTTTTATTCTTACTCAAGTAATGTATTGACTGGGCTACTCTTACTTGTAGTGGATTAAATTTTGACCAGAAGTATTTGTACTCTTACTCAAGTACTGGGGTCACGTACTCTGTCCATCTCTGCCTAACACTGATTAATTAAAATCATGCAGTGTCAGTGATGATGTGATGATGGTGACAGCCATGCCCACACTGTTGATCCACAGTGACCTGCAGGATTCATTCATTCATTGTCAACCGCTTCATCCGCTGTGGTGGGTCATAGGGAGCTGGAGCCGATCCTAGCTGACTGAGGGCGATAGGCAGGGGAAACTCCACGCGCGACGCCAGTGCACCACAGAACCTGAAGGAAAGGGAAGGCAAGTTAGTAACATGAATTAGTGAGAAGTTACATCTACAGAACAAAAAGAAGAAGGACAGAAGAGTTCAGTGCTTCATAAGGAATACCTCAGATAGTTCAAGTTGGTTTTAGTGAACCTGCAATTTAAAATATCTGTACAGTAGTGTGTTTAGATACGAGTTTCATTTGTTTATTGACTGAGATTGTAAGTCAACTTTTTTTTTTCCCCATTTAAAATAATTAAAGCCTTGTAAAAGAGACTGGAACAAATAACGAGATCCGGTCTCACTGATGTCGTATTCATCCACCAACACGTGGTAAAGAACGAGATCCGGTCTCACTGATGTTGTATCCATCCACCAACTCGTGGTAAAGAACGAGATCCAAGTGAAGACTTGTTTTGCAAAAAAACTCATTTGTCAAGCAACTCGTATCTCGATGTCTGCTGTAGATGGATTGGGATCAAGGTGGAATTTGCTGTTGATTCTTGCTAGTTTGGTGTCTAATATTAAGAGCAAGGCTTTCAAATGAATTTACCTTGAGGTTTAGTGATAAATTTAAGTTAAACACTTTGCAGTTCCACTTCCATGGCCCGTGTCTTGAGGAATGTGATTATTAGTATAAGTGGATGGTACGCTGCATAGTTCCTGCTATGGGATTGTCTTATCTCCAGCATGGGAGAAAGAAAACGTTTTGGAAAGTGATTCCGTGCATTTTTTTTTCTTTTGATAAGAGGTTATAAAGTTAATCCGATTTCTGACTGAATAATAATTAAATCAGACCCCAAAGTAAAGACGCCTTACCAACTGGAGTTATGGTTTTGAAGAAACTAAGGTGCATTACCCTGTGGGGACGTCTAGACATTTTTGTCAATGATATGGACATTTTTTGACTTGCATTTCCATAACATTGGCACATGTTCGTCTTTATGTATTTCTGCATGCTATCATTATTTTTGTACCACAAATGGATGTGAACTTTGAAGAAATGCTGTCCTAGAAAAAAAATAATTGTCCACAAGCAATGAAACTGATCAATTGTGTGTAGTAATTGAACAGGGTCCTCTTGTAGATGGTGTTCTCACAACAACACAGTCATAACACACTGATTCAGAAAGGAGAGCTGCATAGTTAACCAGCTAGAGAGAAAAATCAGTCAATCATATTGGAAGATAGAAACACACACGTTCTATCAGTTTCCCACTTTCAGGCAAGAGATCTGAATAGAAACAGTTGAATGGTCACACACAGTGTCAGTCAGTGGGTCAAGGCAGTGGAACAGATGGAGATGAAGAGCTCAGAGTGGAAGAACTAGAGCCACCCAGATGGCACTGAAGACAGAGCCCAGCCAACACATTGCCAGGCAGTCATCTCACCAGCAGCCAAATGCCCCACAGCTCAATGAGAAGGCAATGGAAATGGGTCAGAACAACATAATCATGGCCAGTTTCCAGCAATCAATCACCATGTAGATGGATAATGGGGGTGAAACACAAATGTGTAATTGTGCACAATTTTTACAAAGAAAAAGAAATAGCCACAAGCTGCACAGCTTTGACGGTAATTAGTACCAGGACAGGTACAATCAGGCAGCTTTA
Source organism: Antennarius striatus (assembly GCF_040054535.1). Classification (NCBI taxonomy): domain Eukaryota; kingdom Metazoa; phylum Chordata; class Actinopteri; order Lophiiformes; family Antennariidae; genus Antennarius; species Antennarius striatus. The sequence continues at coordinate 1,900,349 of NC_090782.1, read as the reverse complement.
ATTGCTCATTAAATGTTAACTTCATGAAGCAAGCAACCATTCAAATAACTTCCTAACAACGAAGAGAAGTGTAAATACATAAACATAACATTATACATCAAAAGTGTCCAATGTGATAAAAACCAAGATGACATCTTGCTATATAAATATGTGTACGTCTAACATCATGAATTTATGCCCCAGCATTGACATAATGCAGAATGCTAACTAGGACTACAGTAGATGTTACAATGTCATGAGAACCACTGCAGTCTTGGGGAATGAGATGTTTGTTGAGTGGGATTGGATGGGGATTTTTTTCACAATCAACACTTGTCTGAGTCTGGCCCGACCCAGACTGATCAGACTTGGGTGTGTGTGATGCACCGCAGGCAGTCCATGCTGTCTCCTTAAGCTTCCGCCACAGTTGAACCATAAGGAGACAGCATGGACTCGAGCTCATTGGACTGCATCGAATGAGCTCAAGTTACCAGTTGATGGGTTGGTCCACTGTTTCCCCACCTTCTAAATGAAGGCTGTTCATTGGTGGGAAGCATGAGCTTTTGGGGGCATAGTGTTGAAGGGTACTCTCTTGTTCTCCAGCTCACTAAGCTAGGCATTTTAGCATCTGGCTGTGGCGCTAGATATGTCTACGTTGGATGAGACTGGTCTTGCAACCCACCAGGATTTGTATAAGGGCTGCTGGTGAAGCACAGTGAGGAAAGGCTGGATCCTCTCTAATGTAGAGGTGTACGTTTTCAGTTTCAGATACGTAGACAAATATGACGCAACAGAAAAAAACACAAGATTCAACTATGTCTTGCGAGGGGAGCAGAAGCAGGGAGAAACTTTGGTTGCAGCTTGCCTACATCCTCTCCAAAGTGCTCACTGGGTCTCTTTTCAGTAATCACAGGGTGTCTCTAGTTATATGGGTTGGGTTTATTTAAGGTCACACCATTATGAACATTCAGCTATTTATCAAGAATCAACTTTTTGTGCAATGTCCAACAGTTCTGCTTATTTCACTTCCCCAACGTTGTCTCTGGGCTGCGCCCTCATGTGCTCCTTGGTCAGGGTACACTTCGCTTTGGTAGCTTTCACTGAAACATAATATACTTAGGAAGCAGGAAAGAGATGCAGACAGTGAAGCAATGTTAAGGCAACAATTTCCTAAAATTATTCAAAAATTAGTATCATGCTCTCCTCCGGTCATGGAACACTGGACCAGCTCTACGCTCTCTATCCAGTGCTCGAGGGTTCATGGGAGTTTGCCCAACCAGTCCCAATGTGTTCTGTGGATCTGGAAAAGACATTCAATCGTGTCCTTCCTGGATTCTTGTGGCGAGTACTTCGGGAGTATGGTGTCCGGGGCCCTTTGCTGAGGGCTGTCCCGTCCCTGTATGACTGAAGCCAGGGTTTGGTTTGCATTGCTGGCAGTAAGTCAGACCTGTTCCAGGTGCATGTTGGACTCTGGCAAGGCTGGTTCTGTTAATAATCTTTATGGACAGCATTTCTAGGCATAGCCAGAATCGGGGGGGAATCCGGTTTGGGGACCAAAGGATTCCATCTCTGCTTTTTGCAGACAATGTTGTCCTGTTCAAACCCTCATCAAACCTGGACCTTCAGTGTGCACTGGGACGGTTTGCAGCTGAGTGTGACACGAGTGGGATGAGGATCAGCACCTCAAAATCCGAGGTCATGGTTCTCCACCAGAAAAGGGTGGTGTGCCCTCTTCAGGTCGGTGGAGAATCTTTGCCCCAAGTGGAGGAGTTTAAGTATCTTGGGGTCTTGTTCACGAGTGAGGGAAGGATGGAACATGAGATTGACAGATGGATTGGGGCAGCTGTCTGTCGTTAGATGAAGCTCTTGATTTACAGGTCAATCTACGTTCCTAGTCTCACCTACGGTCATGAGCTTTGGGTCATGATCGAAAGGACAAGATCCTGGATACAAGCGGCTGACATAAGTTTCCTCCGCAGGGTGTCCGGGCTCTCCCTTAGAGATAGGGTGAGGAGTTCAGTCACAAGGGAGGAGCTCGGAGTAGAGCCGCTGCTCCTCCACCTCAAACAGAGCCAGCTGAGGACTGTGTCCTAGGATTTCCAATGTTTCATATTATTACAATGTGGGTATTTCAAATGAACATTGTTTATCCTCTCTCCATTCAGCCTTTACTAAGTACTCTGTGCTCTGCCAAACATTAAGGGCTGCAGATGTACAATATATCTACATTACTGGACATACGTACAGCATTTGAATCAAGACAGTGCAGGTCCCTCTATCCTAAGTCTCTAGGACTGAGGAAATGTCTTTTGCAAACCAAGATCTAAATGCAGTGAAGTCCAGTTCATCAAAAATGAACTGGGCCTCACTCATCATTTCTCATTTCTTTCTTAAAATACTTTAATAAAATAATCTTTCTGCCATATTATTTAGAGGTTATTTGCCAGGTGAATGGTTTTACTGTTTCAAAATGGCTGAGCTATAAGCATACTGCTCAAACTTGTGTGTACCATCTGCCACCATCAGTTCACTGCTTTGGTGATTTATAAATGTGATAATTCTTATTCAGATGCCTGACCAAAAATGACATTTCAAAACCCTTTTATGTTTTATGTCAAAAACCTCTGTCCAATGATTGAATATGTCTTTAAACTGTTTCAGTACTTAATAACATTCGAGATTTATCTAAAGGTTTTCAGTTGCTCTGAACTTCATCCTGTTCTTTGGGGGTGGCTAAGGTGTTAGATAACACCTGACACGTTGGATCTGTTCATGTAATTGAGGGTTCTGGCAGTAGCTGCCCTCTTGAACAGAAAAGACATTTTCCTTCCTTACAGTACTTCAGACTGACATAATACAACTACTCATGCGGGTGACTGAATCTCCTGGTTTGCTATGACAGAGCTACGGCCCACGATTAAGGCCATCTCCCCACTGTGTGTGCAACTCCACCCCAAACTTTTTGACAACCCTTCTTTTGAATGTGTCTATTCCTACGTATATATCCCTATCCCTATGTAAATGCCACTCTGATGACATACTGATGTCTTATAAAGACTTGTGTGTGCCTTATACAGTATATTCAATCAGTCAATCAATTAACAATTATCAATATTATTAATCAGCTGCTGATGAATCCATGTGGATGTTGTACAAGGAAATAAAAGACATCTGATGCTGCATTCCTCAAAGTTATGAGACAAAATACTCTCATCGCATTTGTACTGTTGTCAGTGGGCACTTTACCATTGGGATTTGACAATTGGGATTTACAGTATTCAGATTGAGTATCAGAGCGATCCATTAGTTGGTTACAGTGATCAGAAGCATCACTGGTCTTTCCTGCTCTCTGTCAGGAAACCAGTCAAGAAGAAATGCCGATCTAAAGCCTGCATTCAAAGAAAGTTTTTGGAAGAATTCATGAGTCTGGCTTTCCAGATGCTTTAACAAGTGGCTCTGAATGTGCAGTCCTTGATCCCTAAAACTTGTTAAGCATCCTAGCATCCCACATCTCTCTGAACCACCAGCTCAAATCCTCCTCTCTCCCACTCATTCTCTGACTCTTCATTTAATCAAGCCTCATATTTTTCCTCTAAAGCTCTGATACGCAGACTAATCACAGCTTTTTTTTCTACTCAGAAGTAGTGAAGTAAGGACATGTTCGTTGTCCCTTCTCACAGAGGATGCTTTAAAGCTCAGCACCATTATACTGGAATTATCTTTGATGAAATTGGTATTATGTTTAGTGCTCATTGGAAATAAGTGAATTATTAGTCCCGCAAGGACAGGCGTTGAGTCTCTCTAAAAGTTATTGAAACACTGAATATTGATGAATACAAGAAAATATAATCAGTTTTCATTGATCGGTTCTGTTTGAGGTCACTCTCATTACAAAATGACTTACATAAAAGTTCATAAAATACATTTTGCTTGACTCTGGCTCTGTTAACAGTGGTTGTGTGAAATTTTACCGGATGGAAAATGATTTATTTTCACCACCAATTGTATTGCAAGTGTATTGTTATGGTTTCTGCTGACAACATTTATTTGTGATGGCGTTGGTCACATCTTCTCGGGAATAACAGATTAACATCGATTGAATGGACTTTTATTTGCAAATACACACGATATCTTCGCTAAAGTAGCTCTTCCATTTTAATGGATAAACTGAAACAACATCACATCATGGAAATTAATCAAGTTACATTAATCAATTGAAAAGTACTTCCATGCTGGAAACCATGATCAATTGTCGATTAATCATTGATAAGATAAATGTGAGCTTAAAGCTACAGTATGTACTAACATACAATAATGGAAAAACATAAAAGAGTAAATCCTCACATTGAACACACGTGACTTCACCTCATCGTGGATTTTTAGTAGGTAGTCATGTGATACCGTACCCACATTTTATTGGCTGACGGCATCTGGAAGTGTTCCATGAGACACAAAAGTGCTTTAAACAGTCTAGTGGTGGAAAAGGTAATACAGATAGAAGGTGGTTTAATATACACCTGTCAGTGTAGCTGCTGCTGCAGGTGTGTTGTTAACCCTTTCAGCCCCACCTGTAGGTTGGTTCCCTTTAGAGGGTTCAGAACTCCTCTCATCACACCCAGGGTACCCATTTGTTCCCTCACATCCGACAGAGATGGATCCGTCTTCCTCCTTCACGCCGGTTCCACCTCTATTTAATCACCCCCATTTCCTCCAGCGGGGGCGTAGCATCACTGCTGCTCAGGTCATGGGTGTGATTATAGTTAATGCTTCTCTTAACCAGGAGTCGAGCAATTGGCTGGGTGAGACGCTGCTGACCTTCACCACCTGCCCCTCATGCACACACACACACACACACACACACACACACACACACACACACACACACACACACACACACACACACACACACACACACACATACATGCAGACAAATGCACATGCATGCATTACTACACAACCATGTACTGTATGTACGGTCATACAAACATCGTCTTCAGCAACTTCAGCTTTTCCTGATGCACAGATACCAAGCCTTAAGGCTATGGGTGGTTGGCTGAGTGTGTGTGTGTGTGTGTGTGTGTGTGTGTGTGTGTGTGTGTGTGTGTGTGTGTGTGTGTGTGTGTGTGTGTGTGTGTGTGTGTGTGTGTGTGTGTGTGTGTGTGTGTGTGTGTGTAGTTCTTGGCCAAGCCCAGTGAACAGATGGTCCTCCAGCAGGTGATAATGACCCAAGGCAAACTCTCAAATTGATTAAATCTTTGTGAGAGCAGAGACACAAAGTGTCGCCGAGACACACAAAGACATGCAAACACTGTTTTTTTTGTTTTTTGTTTTTTTGAAGTGGAGTCCTGTTGACACAAATAAATAAGTAAATTAGTTGAAGTAGAATTATTCAACCAACATGAACGAGGAGATGGTTTCTTCTGACTGGTTGAATGTGTCACCAACGTCATTTTTTTTGTTTTTCAGTTTCCTTATGAAAGACAAAGGTTGCATTTCAATGGGATGATGAACTTTCTATTTGTTTTAGATTCTCATATGAAGTAAAATAATTGTGCGTTACACGCACAGTCAGTGGACATGTGTACTTCACTAAATATATTTATGATGGATCCAGGAAGATTTTGTCAACATCACTTTACTGAGCTGTAAGTGTCTAATTTATCAGGAGATAATTAAGCAGTAAACGTCACAAAACTCTTCAGCAAATGTTCAGATTATGTTACACAGAAATGTACTTTCTAATAGCTAAATGTCTGTCTGAAAACGTCCTCATTGTAATATTGGAGCATGTTTATATTTGATTGCCTCAGCAATTGTTATTGTGTTATTGTGGGTATCCATGTTGGCTGGTTTATTTGTCTATATTCCCCCATCTGTCTCATTCTGTCATCACATTTGTTCTAGCTGCTCCTTTTTTTCTCATTACACTGTTCACCATTTATTCATAACCCTCTATATGAGATTTCAATTTCTCTGAAGCTGCAAGGGAAGCTTAGCTTCCTCTAAAACGTCCAAACTAAATGGTGGGATGTGTACTGTTGTGTCATCATGACATCGTCTACAAACGTGTGAGAAGACATTCTCATCAAAAAGCCTTTGTTCTACGACAATGACAAATAAACTGACTGGGTTTTATTCCTTGTCATGCTTTTCCCGTATATATATATATATATATATATATATATATATATATATATATATATATATATATATATATATATATATATATATATATATATAATTTTTAAAAAAAATTTGACAGAATTTCTTTTTTTTTTATTCAACCATTCATACTGTTGGCTAGGTCAGCATGAATTAATCAGCTAGCAAGGTCTGCTGGTCAAGAGGAATACAGTATAACAGCATCACATATCAACAGTGGACAGACTTTAAGTATGACTAAATTGGTAATTCTATGATGTAGACCAACAATGAGCTTTACATCTTTGAATGACCAGCAGCCAACACTGTTCCATCTTTTTTGTCAAAAGGAATTCTCACAGTTGAGCTGTAATGTGCTCTGAAAGAGAATTATTTGTTTGTGTGTGTTGATTGTTGTGTGTCTTGCCAAGATTAGGCAAAGCTGGAATTTTCTACAGATTTAAATAAAAATTGTTTGGATATACAGTACGCTTCAATTCTCAAGGAAGTAATCCATAGATGGGTGCGATGATGCTACTTTAACTCAAGACTGAAAGATCATTCTTCTGATACACTAAAAAACAGTCCAGAGAATGTGCGATGGACGATGTCTTTTGTTGTTTGAAAGCCTGTCTGCTAACTGGAACGGCATTCCATTTGTTTCCCAGTTGGTAAGCACACATTTGCATTGTTGACAGAGGAACTGGGAAAACCTCCGAGACAAAATAAACCAGAACAGGGCAATGACAACTTGCTATGAAACAGTGGATTAAGCTTTCTCCATTTTTAGGTGCGTGATTCTGACATTCAGAGAGCAGAATTATTCACTTTGTTTCAGTTGGTTTAAACTGCTAAATTTTTTTGACAGTTAGATAGAAAAAATTTAGCTCACAGCAAGAAAGGGCAATAAGGACAGGCAGATTTTCAAAAAGAAGGAGAAACAAATTAAGTTACAGACAGCCTGATGGAAAGAGAGAGACGGCCCAATTCCAAATTCTCAGTCAACCCTGAGGCAATGGGTAATTTAGATAAGAACACTTTCCCTCAAGTATTTGGAGCAAAATGAGGCACCGGCGCAGCAGGCAGAGTGCCCTTCCTGCAGGGTCTATCAGACGCCATCGGCAATGTGTGCAGCGCCTGGGCGTGGTGGTCACATCATGGCTAGTGGCTCAATAAAGAGGTTGGGATGATGAATACTGTCAAAGAGACAACTTTATAACTCAGCATCTAATGTACCAAAGTGAGCATGATTCTATTTCTGGCAAAACCTGGACCTGAATCGATGAGGTCCAGTTTCATGACTGCACCGCTGAAGAATCAGTGCTCTGCACTGTCTTCACATCACCTGTTAATACAACCTCAGGTACCTAACAGACAGCCAAGGCAGGTCCACTGGACCTGAGTCATTGTCTGTAAGGCTCTCATTGTTCCGTTCCTATTCTGACTCTTTGCATGGTTTGATATCTATGTGTGCTTTGTGCACATCCAACACCTCATTCCAGCTGAACAAAGACCTTTGTCATGTCCTTTGGTATTGGCCACAAGGCCTGTCCACACTGTGTTCAACAGGAAACAGCACTTTCATTAAGTTCAAAACTATGTGGTATCAGTGACGTGTTTGCTTTCAGTCATGATGTGAACTCCTGGCTAACAATTATGTCTCTGTCTCACCAGTCAGCCCTGACCAACATCCCTCCTGAGAGTTTCTCATTAGTCAAACACATTCCATTGCTCTATTCGTCCTAAATGGATGTGTTTTCATTGGAGGCACATGCATCTTTCTTTGCTGTTCTTTAAAATATCCTATTGTAAATATCTCTGGAATGTTGATGATCTGAAATAGATTAACACTAATTTTCACTTATCTGCCATATAACAGTATAAAAAACCTCGAACCATGAATCTTGGACTCATGAGTTCGCTGCCCAGGCTGGTATGGTACCAAAGAATGGAGCCAAACTGCCAGTGTATGATGCCCAGGGAATGAGGTCCATCTGCCTTTAGTATTATTTGACTTGACAAGCTATTAACCACCTACATTTGGGCTAATAGACAATGTCTACAGATAAAAAATAAATAAATAAATAGTCAGAACGATTACTTCATTTCCAATGACTGAGTTAGGCCACCCTACAACATGAAGACTGTCTGACTGTCTTACACCAACATGCAGATCGATCCATTAAAGTCCACATTAGATGTAGGAGTGAACAGGAACTGTTAGCACTCTGAAAACTGACTCAAACATCAGTCCAATTATTGAGGCACCAATCATCCTGCTAATCTTTGAGGAGAATATTGATGAGATGTAGCCCAACTACGTAAACAATAGATAACAGGTGTTATATATTATTACCATACAATATGGACATTTATAAGAATATTCAGGGAGTTAATAAGTGATGTGATGTAGTTCAGACTGTTGAATGACTTCATTTTCACCCAGAGGTGTTGAGTTGAAAATGTGTGTGTGTCATTAGTCAGACTGATCACTCTTGGGTAGACTACTGTATGACATGGTGTACATAATAGTCTACAGTATTCATAGATCAAGCAGCCACATTGGTGCTATGCTATTGCATAAAGTTCTGCTTTTATGTCCTGCATGGACTAGTGGCCTGGGAATGCAACAAATCCATCCAATAGCATGTGATACTTTATGGATGGCATCCCAGAATGTGTTCTTGCTGAGGCATTCAGCATTACCTATTGGATGCAAAAGTGTCCCAGGCTGTCTGTGGGACACACTCCTGTACGTGTCATTGGTCACACGTGTCCAGAACAGCTGACAGACTGTGTGTACACCAGTCCCTCAGATGAACACCTACATCTGTCATGAAGATGTTTGTTTGGAGATGCCAGGGGGTTTGACAGCTTCTAAATGTTCCTGAGCTCTAGAGGGATCCTCTCATGATCCATGTTCTATGATTAATACCATGTTCCTGAAAAAGTGACACCCTTTTCCACTGGATTGGTCACCAAGTTCTGCTTTTATACCCAGAGATCTCAATCTCAAACGTAAACAGCCACAGACGAGGCCAGTCATTCAGTTACCATGGCAATGTATCTCAGCAAGAAGTCAACCACCATCATTGTACCAAAAACCCAGAGTTAACTCTTAAGTAAGTCTTGTAGTAAAACCCCAGCAGTGCAAATGACAGCTTATGTAACACCAGTAATGAACTGGATGGCTTAATGGTCAGGTGGGGCACTGGTTCAAACAGCCCCATCAACAAATGACAGGAGTGTGCTTAGCGCCTAGCAACAGTCTCAGCCCCCCTCTCCTTTGTCCATTTTCTGATAGAAGTCCTTGTAAGGAATTAATGTTAAAAACTGTCAGGGAATTTGAGAATATTTGTGAAATGGCCGCTGGGCTGAGTAAAAAACTTATGAGCGAGGCAGAGCTGTTTCATAACGTCGAATCTGAGGCCTGAGGGATGTGAAGAAGTTCCCTGGAATGCTTTATGCATCTTTAAACCAGCTCACACTCACAATACACTCATATCAGATGCATTCATATTAAAATGACCATGAACGAACGAATGAACGAACAAATGAATGAATGAATGAATGAATGAATGAATGAATGAATGAATGAATGAATGATATCTTTACAAAAACCAAACTCAAATCATTTCGCACTTCATCAGTTATCAAGCCTGTGACCGTTCATTTCTTTCTTAATTTGTGTGAAAATATCTTAAATCCAGTCTGAGTACACACAACACACACTAAATCATTCAATATTATTTTGCCATTAATATTGATATTAATTTAATATTAATATATTTATCTGACAATTAAAATGTACCCAGCTGGTGGGATATTCCCTTTGATGAAAAGCGGTCCAGACAGTCACGTGTTTTCAAACCTACATGCCCGTCTTCATTTGTGTTGGTAGGGTGATGATCCAGAACAGCATGCTACCGGCTACAGTTGGTGATTGTGTTTTTGTGTTCAGACGGCCAGAGAGGTGTGACTTTTAATAGAAGTTTATCATATAGTATAAGACATAGGATGGGTGAGAAGAACAACTTACTATGTCTCTGATCTCCCCATGATACACACAAATAATCTAAACACATCATGGGATACATTAGAGTTGATGTGATGAAAATTAACCTGAAGGAAAAAAAAAACATTGAGGGAAAGGATGTTACCACTCCATGTACTTTACTTCCATGGCATCCAGTCATATAAATGCATGAAATGTGTTCAAGTATAACAATTCTCATAGTGCTATTAGCATTTTCTCTAAATGTACTCAACTCTCATGATTATTTTTGCTCACAATTTTAATTCAAGTGCTGCCTCAGACTGTATAAAAATGACTGAAATAGACAGTTTACGTGTCAGTTCTTCCAAAAATGCTGATTCGCTTGTTTCCATCTTTATGCGGTGTTTCTTTGTCTGCTGCTTTGTTTTTTTCTGTTTTGTTTTATTGTTGGGTGTTTCTTTGCTGGACGTTTCCTTTGTCCAGAACATATTTTGCTACAACTCTAAACCAACATGAACTGATTCCATACAGCAGATGCTGCTGTGTGTATATATATATATATATATATATATATATATATATATATATATATATATATATATATATATATATATCAGTATCTTAACTGTTCCTAGGACTGCGCTCTTCTGGACTGAGGCTTCAGATGTTGTTCCAGGAATCTGCTGGAGCCACTCTTCCAGTTTGGGGGTCACTGCCCCAAGTGCTCCTACTTACCAAGGGGACCACATTAACCTTAACCTTCCACACCTGTTCCAGCTGTTCTTTCAACCCTTGGTACTTCTCAATCTTTTCGTGTTCCTTCTTCCTGATGTTGGCATCAGCTGGAATCTCCACATCTATCACCACTGCTCTCTTCTGCTCTTTGTCCATCACCACTATGTCTGGTTTGTTAGCCAGCAGCTGTTTGTCGGTCTGGAAGCTGAAGTCCCACAGGATCTTAGCCTTGCCGTTCTCAACCACCTTCGGTGGTATGTCCCATTGGGATTTGGGTACTTCTAGTCCATACCGGGTACAGATGTTCCTCTCCACTATCACAGCTACTTGGTTGTGCCTTTCCATGTATGCTGAGCTGGCGAGCATCTTACACCCTGCTACCACATGCTGGACTGACTCTGCCACGTCTGTTCCATGTGAGACTCTTTTCACTCACAGGTAACATCATCATATCGACTCAATCAACGTTTATTTATATAGCGCTTAATCACATCTGAAGACATTTCAAAGCGCTTTACAGATAGAAAACCAACTGGAAGTCATGTTGTTTGTTCCTCTCATCAGTGTAACACACTTGCACTAATTCAGCGTGTTGAAGGTTCCATTGACAGCCACAGCATGTCATCAGTATCACATGAAGCCAAATCATCCTTTGGCAAGCCTGTGGCACTATAGTAATATCTGTCAGTTAAATTAGCAGCCAGACATTCAGAAAACGTGTTCAAAAATGTGAATCTAGATAATGAATCTATTTGCCCCCTTTTGCACTAGACTTGTGGTTTGGAATGCACAGGTGTGAACAGGTGACAGAGAACTGTGCTTGTCTGCATATCATCTGCATATCTAGAGAAACACTCATCCCATCTTTTTCACACTTGTTTTTTTCTGGGGAATAGAGTACCCAGGTTTGACTTTGGGGCAGTTTGAATCTTAATCATCATTATTCACCACTTTTAGCTGTGATTAATCCATGTGACATGTAGCCCTCTGCACCGTGGTGGGGACGGAACTTCAGGCCCCAACCCAACTCATTTAACTCAGCTTCACACTTTGTCTCTGTGACCAGAGAAAACTAAGACAACTACATGAGTATTGACAGTGTATTAGTTTTATTAGCTTTTGGTTTGAAGTACTTTGATGTTTTCTTCGTTGAGTAGACGACAAATTCCTTGATTGTCGCTCAAAGTCACATCTGTGACATAAACCTTAGGAAGCTGAATTCAATGTAGCTAAATTTGATTAAAATGTGAAAAGAATCAACTCACAAGTAGCTCCAGTTGTCTGCTCTTCCTGATTTACTGTGACCTGGATCACTGAGAACGTGCACAGACATGAAAACATTTGACTGCATTTCAGAGATTCGCACGTCCCGACAAAGTGTGAGAGAAAAAGATTGAAGACACATTTCCCAACCCTCCTAGAGAAAAAGAACTTTTTATTTTTCCTCCAACCGCTGAAGTCCAATGTAGATTGGAACCCCAAGCCTCAGTTAACTGATGGGCTTGATGTGTAATTAATGGTTTGACATGGCCTAATGAAGCTAATGGCGCTAACTGTGCTAGCATATGGGCATCCCATGGGGATCTGCACTTAACACTCTAATTTAGATAGATGATGCCCCAGGTTATGCTGAGCTATTTGCATTTCATTTGATGGAGGCCAGGGGAGAACCAGGGATTAAACAGGGGGGCTGGAAAGGAGAGATCAAACAAAAGGGCTGTTTGGGTGTGGAGGGAAACATAGATGGAGGTGTTTACGCCTCTCGGTGTGTGTGTGTGTGTGTGTGTGTGTGGGTGTACATCTCCCTTTGGCCACGCATGATAGTGTTGTCGGATAAAAGCATGGGTAGGAGAGGGAGCCGGTGACAGATGTCAGAAACAGACAGTAAAAAGCCACGTGTGGCAGTTGTGTTTTTGTGAATGGGTTTGTAATTACTGTACACCAGCCCCTGGGAAACCAGTCACTGTCAGAAAGGAAGTGTCAAGAGGAAAGGAAATAGGATATGTTTTGATGGTGTCGCTGTGATGCATGGCAGGATGTGCCTGTCATGAAATTAGGCGTGTAACCTACATGCATTCTAGATGAATGGGATGAAGGTCCTATTGATCACATTTATTGCTGTTTCATTCCAAAAACGTCCACACACACACACACACACACACACACACACACACACACACACACACACACACACACACACACACACACACACACACACACACACACACACACACACACACACACACACACACACACACACACACACACAAATTTCAAATGTAATTTTCAGGAACGTCACATTCATGATCTCCCTGAGGGTTTTGTTCAGGATGTGTTATCAGAGAGCAGAAACTACAGAGAATCTCCATCTGTGAAGAAAAATCTCAAGAGAAACAAGAAGACGTTTTTGACTGGCTAAGCTAACTAAACAGATGTGACCGGCCTGCGGTGACTTTGTCATGTCGTTCTATTTGACAGTAAATGTTTCCAAGTGATGGTTGGAGATGTTTAATCAGGCAGCTCTGATTCTAATGTAACCTCAGACTCATTTTACTTGATGATAAAACACAGCTATTAAATAGAACAAATGATGACGATATGAATATACTTTTAGTTTCTAAACTTACGGTAATTTTTAGATGGAAGACATTTTCTGAATGGCAAGTTTAAAAATATAAATAAAAGCTTGGTTTTCCATGTTAACATAACTCTTGTGATGACAGTCATCAAAATAAATTCTTCAGCAATTGTGTGCATTTAGCTTAAAAGTGCCATAAATTGTCAAGTGAAGATAACACTTTTCCCTGACTTATGAAAAAAAAAAGACTCTTCAGCAAATGAAGTCTGTAAAAGATATTATACTTTATATTATATATACAATCATTCCTTTGGTGAGTCTAGTTCAGGGGTGGGTGAATGTTTTGTTTCCCAGCTGAGGGGAAGATGGATGGAGTGTTTATTAGTAATAATGCAAATTGCATATAAAAACCATTATATAAAAGGTTTGGGCCTGTTAGAGGCAGCAAAGTAGTAATTTACAACTGAATTAATTTTATAAAATTAATTATATAATCATATGATATTAATTTCCAAGATCCATCCCATACAACCTGACTTCCAGCCGTAATGGACGACATAACCTGGTGACTTGTGGATAATGCAGACTTGGCTCCAGGATGCAGCGAGGATGAAAATGAGGGCAGAAAGTGAGGGAAAAGAAATAAAACATGGTTCTTGAGAGGGAAAACACAAACAAGCAGTGAGATGAGAATTTTGATGATATTGTTTTCAGTTGCAAACATCCTGAGACACCCTGGCCCGTGGTGTTCACAACATTTAATGTACTGTAGAGGAGAGGCGAGAGAGCCTCTACTTACCACGACACCCCAGGGGAAGCCATATTTAATTAATGAACAGTTTTTCCTCTGATGGCCCTGCAGCCTGTAACTACCCCTCGCTGCTCCACGCGGGGCAGATGTTGATGCAGTGCTTATGGATGGATATTGGTTTGGAAGGTGTAGCTTATACGTAATGTGGAGATGAAGACTCTGCCTCCAGCTGTGCTCTCAGACCTGTTGGTTCCTCCTCAGACTCACAGGAGCTTTTTTAAAACATAATATATTTAATGTCATGTCAGTTGTGGTTTCAGCTCTAGCTTTGGATTATTAATTCATTGTGAAAATAAAGCAAGTAATGAAATTATGTATATTGCATAGCATTGGGTTCATTGTGTATATTTTTTAATCATGACATTATTTTGTTTTATTAAAATAAGAGCTTTTATTGATTGATATAAATGTATGTGTACCCAGTCTCCTAAGAATGAAATCCTAACATTAACAATCATATTTTGCATATAGCGGTCACACATTCACATACTACGTTAATAGTAACAATGATTTGTTTTGAATATATAACACATTTCCTTTGGCAGATACATGTTTGTTTGTATGTTAAATATAATATAATATAATATAATATAATATAATATAATATAATATAATATAAATTAGGTACATGCACTGTTCCTCAGAATGGAAGCACATGTGAACCCCTTATTCTAATTCTTTGGGTTCAGTTTTAGTTTATTTTCTTCTCACCACTGTCACGGTGTGGTCGTGTCAGCAGCAGACAAATGTTTTCACTGTAAATCTATGGAGAACACGTCTACTCTTCTTCCTCAGAACAAAGAGATGGTGTGAGGCTGGCAGCAGAACAACGAAAGAGCAAAATATCTCCTTTGGGAATTTGTACATTTGAAACACAAAGAGAGAAACAACAAAGTTCCTCATAAATGAAATAAAACATTCAGCTTGATTTTTATTTAGGAAGGTTACCAATCCCTCCTGAGTGTCAAAGGGAAGATAATACGAAGATATCTAAAGATGTTTCAACTCTCAACACAATACAGTGGTACATCGACTGGTTCTGGAAGAAATTTCGTAAGTAGAAAATTACGTAAGTGTTTTCCATGCAAATGCCCTAATTCGTTCCAAGCCCCCAAAAATTCAGACATAAATGTTTTATAAAGCATAAAATTACATCAAAACATGTAACAAATATACGTTACGATTAGATTATTACACAATAAATGAGAGTTGTGCATAACGTAAAAAACAAAGAATAGAGTAAAGAATAATAATGATGGTTGTTTACCTTCTGACTGCTGTCCTCATTGTTTTTTGCCCTCTTTGGTTCATGCCCTCTTGCCCCACCATGAACAACAGAGTGAATTCCAGTCCTCCTTCTGAACTTCTCCAACCACCCACGCGACGCCTTAAACTCCTTAAACTTCCTTTAGTTTTAATAACGTGGTGATTGTAGATGCATTACGGCCATATTCTTTGGTGAGATCAACCAAACGCATCCCTTTTTCAGGCTTTTCTATCATCTCTTGCTTTGTTTGTACGGACAAAAAAACTCTTTTCTTTGTTTTTTCATTTCCTCTTTTCTCCGTCACTTTCTTAGGGTCCATAGTGAATACTCTAAAAGTTAATATATTTATGTAAAACTATCAGTATACGTCATGGGTCGAGGGCCGAATGACGATGACGCTGCATAGACACCTATGCAGCGTCCTTAACCAATGAGGGACCTCCTCATTGGCTAAGAGGAGGTCCCTCTTAGCCAAAGGGATGCCAGGATGCTAGGTAGTAGCCAATGGCAGAGCAGCTATAAGAATGTTGCGTTCAGGAACCTGTGGGAGCTGCGAGTATCAGCCCATACTGTATTTTTACCTTTAGTAAATTTATTTTGTAACTAGAGGCAATATTTTCCTGTTGAGAAGTTTTGTAAGTAGAGACATTTGTAAGTAGAGGTACCACTGTACTTCCTCAGATATTAGGAGTTAGTTCTCATGAGCTAGTTCTGAATGTAAATGTGGTGAAGACTGCACAGATATGTAGGTGACTATCAGTCTGTATATATAGTTAAAAATGATCAGATCTCATAATAATTTAATAATGATTGTATTTGAATCTGTGTTCTCTGTTATTGGTGATTTTTGTCATGAACCAATCCAAACAGGACTGAAATCTGAAGTCTTTTCGGGCACATCTGTGATTCGTGTTCATGCAGTAAAAAGGTGCCAGTAGAAAAGGCCATTATTGAATGACGTCACCTGATGTATTTATAAATGCTGACTTGCGTCACAAATTGATGTTTCTGAAATGGGTTCGCTCCGTCACACTCCCACACAGGAAGTGAGCTTCAGCATCATTCCAACATATGATTGTCTCTCATTTGCTACTGTCCGATGCAAATTGAGGACCGAGTGTCCATTGAGACGCTCAATAATTTCATTACAATGTTATTTGCATTTGTCCTCCCAAGTGTTTCTTACCATTTTTTCAATTATCTTAAAATATCAGAGGAAAATCCACATGGGAGTTCAGTGTTATTGGATAATGTCTAAGTATTTGATTCATCAAGGTAAAAAAATTACAATAAATTTGGACTTTTTATTCATAATTTACAGGGAAGTCTGAGTAGTTTCTTCTATTTGCATGCTGTTCCCTCCCTCTCTCTGCCAGGACGAGAGAAGCCCTGACTGACAGCTGACTTTATGGTTCGTAACTACGGCAGCTGACAAGGTCACGTCAAATGAAATGATTGGCCGGGAAAAGAGTTTGGAGAAATATTCTCTCTTTCTCTTTGTCTCTCTTCCCTGATCACACAGAATGTGTTCAACATTCTTGCTGGTTCATGAGTGAGAGGTGAATCTAGACTAAAGCAGCCAACGGTAGCGGATCCACCAGACGACCCGTCAATCTGCTCAGCACTGAAACAGACACGATACAAAACAACTCCAGCCTGCATTTGTCTCTCTGTAAGTGTTAGACTTATGATTCCTCAGCATTAGGCTGAAGTGATATTAAATAGTTTGATCCATTATCAGAGCTTGAATGCCTTGCATAGCAGATTAAGCCATTACTGTTCTTAACTACTTTGTCATTAGAATGTTTGCCAAAGAGTTGATGGAATGTGAAATATATTACTATACATGAATGGAGACTGGGCAGGTAGAGGTGTACACATATGAAGAATAAAGAATCATGCAGATGCATCTATGTTTTATAGGAAAGTTAATGTGCTGCTAATAGTTTTCCTCTTAAACTTTGTAAATAAACCTAACAATTTAGTACCAAACAGAGAAATGTCAAATCTGTACCAACATCTTAACTTCTTTAACAGAATGGAATAATAAATAAATAAATGCAGGCCTGAATGTTCAGACGGACACTCCGTGATTGTGACAGCTTTTTAAACCCTAATCCCAGCAATGATAATGTCTGTTCTGGAGGACATGAAATTGTTCTGGAGGTGTCTTCTCAGTCAGATGAACAGCTGGGAAGCTTCTCTATAGCGGCAACGCACCTGCCTCACCTGCCATCATCAATACATTAAGTGGTTATATTTTTACAGTGATGTGTATTTTAAAGTTGTATTCCATTTAATGTCACCAATTTTACATTATTTTTTCTCAAAATCGCTGAATTTTCACATTTACCGCTGAAATACTGATCAGAGACCTGTGGGGAGGCACCAGCCAGCCGAGCCTCACCATGGATTGACCAATGGCTCGACTAGCTGTGTTGGTAGCTAAATAGACCGTAATGCTATCTCTCTATATGTCACAATTAAAATGTTAAAATGTTTGCTCTATGAGCCAAATTTCCCTAATTTAGCTAATGTAATGTACTGTGTTTATTTGCCAACACCTGCATGTGTGTAACATCTTTCTGGAGTTGAGCGGTCCTGAAACCGCTGGGAAAAGGCATGAAGCGAGGCACGCAGTTCTCCTGCCTCATAGTAGGGGGCGCTGGTGATCCCAGGGATTCTTCTTCCTCATCCGTAGAAGAAGTGACAGAAAACTACAATCTATAGTCAGAGAGTCAACTACAGCCATGCATTTGTTTTCTGCTCACCTTGCCTCACTATAAAATTGGAGGATTACATCTCAACTCAAATGTTTTCGATGCTTTTGTTCAGAAGGAGCGATGCATGGACTTCATTTATAAGTAAACATACAAACATGTAGTAACAACATGTTTGTATGTGTAAATAATTCTGCTCTGAGATTTTAAACAACTTCAGGGTAGACACCGGAAGGGGACAGCATGAGGTTTTCGAGTGAGCTCATTCAAATATGTAGGTGGGGATATACCTGTATATAAACGTACAGCCAGTTTGTAGAATAGCAACTAAAACAAGGGAGATATACAGCGGTGGCTCTGAAAGTTAACACAAGTTTAGTTAACAGTTCATATTTTAAAGAAAAGGCAACATGTCATTAGCCAGAGGTCACGGGAACCCAGCAGCAACCACCTCTGCAATCCCAGCATCTGCTAGTGGAGGTGAGGCCCGTGGTGAATTAGCAGCAGGGTTAGGTAACCTGTGAACACCGACCAGGTGTTCACAGGTGTTAATGCCACACAGCTGAGGACCTGGAAAACAGAGCAAACAGTGACCCGGTGGGACCGAGGCCCTGGGGCCGTGACTGTATGTAACAGTCACTCTACCTGTAGTGCTTGGCATTAAAATAAACTTTTTTCTTCATGTGCGACTCATTGAAACTGCCCTGAATGTTTGGAACTGCCATTTTTGTTAAAGTCAGGTTGAAGTTGGGCAGATGCCACTGCTCTGTCAGTGTTAAATGTTGCTTAGAGCTCAAAGAGCATCATTTAGTTTTCATCCCAGAAACCACCATGAGGGACTGAGCCTTAAAAATTCAGTGATCCATCCAGCCGAGACAAAAGCCACCTTTTTCCACATGATTTATTGAGAAAGAGATTCAAAGTATGGTGATATTTCGGTCACAGACATCAACCACCAACAACATCTAACCTGAAATGACAAGGAGGCAGTGGAGCAGCACACAGGAACCAACAGATAGGCTACCTCAATTTAGAGCTAGCCCAGGGCGACAGAAGCGTTGACTTGTAGCACCTGTGTCAGACCAACTTCAAATGGAACCATGTGGTGTTTTCTGATTGCTTGTTTACACGGCACCATAATGCCCCAAACTGGATATGACTGAATGCATAAGCATGTTAGCATAGCATATGACTGTCGTCCACAACAATCACAGCTTGATTACCCTTTACTTATAAGGTGTTCACAATTATTAGGCAAGACATTATTTTGACCACATCATCATTTGTCCATATTTTTCAACTTCAAGCTGTATAAACTTGAATGCTTCTTGGATTTAAATACATCCCAGGTGGTGTGTATTTATGTTACAAGGGAGGGTGTGGCCTCAGGAGATCAGCACAATATACGTATATAGCAAGTTGCGAATAATTCATAGAAAGATTCTTCTTTTCAGGAAAAGTGGGTCAAAAAGAAGTTTAAAGTGACTCTGAAAAGTCCAAAAATATTAAAAAATCTTTCAGAGGGATGCAGCACTCTTCAAATATGGAAGATATTAGGGTTTGATATCTTACACATCACAGAACCACCAAATGTTTTGTTGCATATTGTCATAACTGGTATGGGCAGGTATTACTAAAGATAAACTAGATTGAACTTTCAGGTTGAAAAAGGTCTCAAAATCAACTCTCAGACCTACCGCTAATTTTTAGAACACACTTTCTTTCAAGAAGACTTATTTTTATGCAAGACAACACTCCATCTCATTTATCAAAGTACTCCACCGGCCAGTAAAGGCCTTAAGGATGAAGAACTAACAACATGGTTCACTTCTTATACTGACTTGAACCCCATTGAGAACTTGTGGGCCCTTCATAGCCCTAGAACAATAATTGGGAATCAATAAAGGATTGAATATTATTATTATTATGATTATCAAAATTAGTAATAACATCAGTAACAACAGGTATATTTTGTGCAAAATACAATATCACATTAAATCAAAAAAGGCACCAGGGTCCCACGCAATTCAGACAGCAGCAACACAATGAAAATTATATGACAACAATCCTGTAAAAATCACCTGATGTTAGTGTTCTAGGGCTAAGCAGGACATTCACAGTGAATGTGAACACTCATCTGAACAGTGTCTGAACACTGCCAAATTATAGTGTACCTATAGATATTTTCTCCAAAAGGCCAAAGCTTCACTTTGAGGGTTTGCTAACATTTTGGAATTACCAAGTTGTTGTGGTTGTACGATAACGAAATTAATCCTGAAACACAATTGTGCATGCAGTGTAGAGCAATTCATGTGTTGCAGTGACAACATCCTTTAATTGTAAGCATGTACATGTGTTATGGTTATGGCTGTGTAATCACAGAGTTTTCTGGTATAAATATAGTCATCCTGAAGTGAAAGTTAAAAAAAAAACAGTTCAGTGTTGGAGACAGCAACCCACCATAAGGCTGGATTAGGAAGTCACATAACCTGGTGGTCAAGCACGCTGGTAAAAACTATTGTTATTCAAGCTGTTTACAATTTATTTTTCAGTTTCTAGCTGCCTGAAACAACATCATGCTGACATGATGGTGCCCAGCAGGAGAGGAGAGATGTGTAAACCCGATGCAGGTGGAGAACACTGTGGAAGAGTCACGGCTCCCAAGCTAGCAGCCAGAAACCTGGTGCAACCCATGCAGGGTTTACAGGAAAAAACATGCAGCCTTGTGCCAAAATGTCAAAATGCCTGAAGTGGTCGGAGGGAGGCCTGAAACTCTTTAGCTTGTTCTGGTTGATGTACGTCAGAGAGCAGATACTACAGTAGGTCTGCCTGAGCATGTATTCTAAAAAGTGATTGCTGTCATGTGTAGAATTGTCTAAAATCTTAAAAGTCATATAATAACACAGTGGAGTGTAGGTTGTGGGCCATACTGACACTTTTTTATCATCATTTCTTCCTGCTACCTGTTATGGGTTGACACAGGATGTTTCCCTCTGGTTCACCTGGAACAGGTTTGACATTGGATGCCCTTCTTGGTGAAGACCTTCTGTTTAGCTGAGGTACTCTGGCTTGAGTTATAAATGCACTTGAGTAGTAGTTTGATATTTTGATTCTGTAATAAATCTCAAACAGCAATACAGCTACTACTATACTACCCAATTTTAAAGCTGCTGGTATGTTCTTATTGAGACTAAAAATAGAGTGGAGACTTGATCGGAACTACAGCTGGAAGTCCCTCTTGAAGACAACTGGTCCACCCCTGGTAATACGCACATTTACAAGATGACCTTGTCATCTTTAATAAAATTATTCTTTGAAATCTAAATCGTAAAGTGACCTCCAAAGTGAAATTGTGTGTATATACAAGGAGAAAGTGAAGAGTTTAGTTGTATGGTTTTCAGCAGTGGCAGGCCAGCTGAAACCCACTGGAGTGTGTGAAGCTGTGTGAGGAGGTCAGCAGTTAAATGAACTTTTATTCTATTTTACAGAGAGGATCCTTCATCTGCATTGAAGTAGAAGTAATAAAAGTGTGTTGGACCATTGAAGATTGATGCCAGAGAACTCCCAGACCTCTTTCCTACACTTTTAACCCTCCCTCATTCATCTGTAAACACTCTGCCTCTTCCTTCCTGTTTTCAGCTATTTTTGCATTGTGTTCCCATCACTGCCTCGGTCTATTTTCCGAACTCCTTCTCAGAAAAACCACTGTCGATGCTGCTCTCTGTCTCTCTCTCTCATTTTCTTCCCAAAGAAAAGTGGCTAATCGTATTGAACAGGGCTGGTGCAGCAATCATTCAGACTTATGTCGTCCTCTCAGAGTAGAGCTGACTGAAACTAAGTGATAATCCACCAAACATGATCAGTAATACTTCTGTCCTTATGCAGTTAAATACTGTAGGTGTGAAGGAGAATCTCTGATGTAACAACTGGATAAAACACTTGATCAAATATATTTTTAGCAATATTTGTGTTCTGTCTGAAATGAAAAACAGAATAATGTGACACTTCCTGTTGCATTATTTCATTTTATAGTCAATGTCTTTCTTATCTAGGAAATAAAATCATTTATCGGAGATAAACGTTCATAATCATATGTCTTTTTAGTCAACTTCAGTGTTCTTTCTAGTGTCAATCAATGAAGTTTTTTTTAACTTTTTTATAGAGCTTAATCATGACAACAGATATTTCAAAGCCCTCAACAGACAGAAAAACCCAACTGAACCCTCCAGAGCATAAGACAGTGGTGGGGAAAAACTCACTCATTGAGGAAGAAACTCTGGGCAGGACCCAGGCTCTTTTGGGTGGTCATCCGCCTCGACCGGTTGGGTGGAAAATAAATAAAATGAAGATAAGGACAGGGTCAGAGAGAGACACAGAATGAGAGTGGCAGATAGGCCAGACTTATATTTATGGTTTAAATCCTACAACTTTACTTAAAATTGGCCTTAGCACATTGCACAACAGATAAATCAAATTAATCATATAGAGTAATAGAGTAACTGGAAAATTATGGTGACAAAATGTAGTGACAGATGACATGAGGGTATTATTATTAGTTGTTAACAGATATATTTAAAGGACTGGCTTTTCATCAGGTTCTGCTAAATACATACAATACATACACCAGCCTGCTATACAGTGTTTTCTGGACTATAAGGCGCACCTTAAACAAATGGCCTATTTTAAACCTTTTGTCATATATAAGGCACACTGGATTATAAAACACATCTGATTATAAGGTGCACCTTCAATGAAAGGCTTATTTTGACACTGTTTTCATATATAAAGTAGACTAGATTATAGTCCACTGTCGGGGTGTCAGACAGTTAAAGGCTTCAAGGTGCGCCTTATAGTGTGGAAAATACTGTCATTTAGAAAGGGATAATTTTTCACTGAATAATGTGTTTTAGAATGTTTGATTTTATTTAACTATGTTATTTTTTTTTACCTCAAGTGGTTATTGACGGGGCAGTTCATTTGCCCCCTCATGTTGGACTTTGATGGTTGAGCGTGTAAAAGGGATCGTTAAACTTGATGACACACTAAGACAATAGCTGGAAGGTTTTATGTAGCTGATCTCCAGTCTGATGACACACATACACACACACACACACACACACACACACACACACACACACACACACACACACAATAGCAGTTGTCTGATTCCCAGCTGGGTTCCATGCATGTAGACCCGTTCAGAATTGCCTCAATTCTTGGTTGTTCCGTTAACAATTATTGTTATTTAATGTTTTAATAAGAAACTGAATAATGCTTGAACACAAATGTGATGTGTTTGAAATCCAGGTGGCATCATGGCATACCGGAAGGTGTGTGACGCTCAGGGCGGCCCGATGGTTGGTGAGGTTCTGCACTGCTCTGAAGGTTCTGATCTAGACTGGGACCCGGACAAAGAGGAGCTGCAGGAACCAGGACTGAGCATGGACCGCATCCAGACGCAGCATGTAGACCGCCAGAGGTCAGGTAGGACTGGTACCCTTTGGTTTAACAGACACAGTAGACCTCCATCATCACTTATTAGACACATTGTGATAAATAACAGTTCTAAAGACATTTGCTCTTGTTTTGTCCTATTTTTAATGCTACACTAACCAGATAACATTCACACGGGTATTAAACCCGTTGATGTGAACTCAATGTAAAGGACTGCACAACCTTCATGCCCTTCAACAGATCTCAAAATTATCTGGGATGTCACTGAAATTACAAAAAATAGATGTTTTTGTAAATTTTTATACACTTTATTGAAAATTCACAGATGAACTCAAAGTAACAACAGAGGAAAAGTCAGTCGTAGATTAATAAGGTCTAGATAAAACATTCAGTATTGGTTTAATTGGTTCTCGATTGAAGTTTTGGACTGAAAAATCATCACATTTAACTCTCTATCAGGAAGTAACCTCTGCCAAAGGTCTATGTTTTATTTAAGGTAATGAATACAATATTTTATGACTCATTTTAAATTAACAAGTACACAATCTTTTAACATTCCTAATCTGCTAAAGAGGTTGTTTTTTTTGTCAGTTTATTTATTTATTTTTTGATGACCAAATATCTGCAAATTCAGTTATTCAAATGAACCACATCCACAAGGTTTACTCATGTTAACATATTGATCAGTCTAACAAAGAGTGTTACTGATCAGCTGTATGTATGTGCGTGTGTATGTATGCATGTGTGTGTGTATATAAAATAAGATAAGATAATCCTTTATTGTCCCACAGTGGGGAAATATGTGCAATCATGGCAGCAGTGGGTGTCATATATACATACTTAAATAATAAATACATAATAGCATATTGAGTGAAATATACATGTTCACATATGGTAAACATATTAGCATATGTTATATTATCAACAATTAACAATTTACATTAGCACTACAGACTACAAATTACAGATTACTGATTATATTGGTCATCATCCGGCTTTCGAATTTGATGTTCTCTGAGTGGTCTGCTGGGAGGACTGCTGGTTGTACAGTCTGACGGCCGTGGGCAGGAAGGACCTGCGATAGCGTTCCTTCACGCATCTTGGGTGAAGCAACCTATCGCTGAAGGAGCTCTCCAGTGATCTTAGTGTGCACTGCAGGGGGTGGGAGTGGTTCTTCATCATTGATGACAGCTTGGCTGTCATCCTCCTCTGCACCACCACCTCCACTGAGTCCAGGGAGCATCCTAGGACAGAACCCGCCTTCTTAATCAGCCTGTCCAGTCTCTTAATGCCGGCTGCAGTGATGCTGCTCCACCAGCAGACCACCCCATGAAAAATAGCTGGGGCTTCTATCGTGTCATAAAAAGTCTTCTGGAGTGCCCCCTGCACTCCAAAAGACCTCATCCTCCTGAGCAGACAGTCTGCTCTGACCCTTTTTATAGAGAGAGTGAGGGTTGGTACTCCAGTCCAGTTTATTGTTCAGGTGAACACCCAGGTACTTGCATGAGGACACCATCTCGATATTCACCGCTGTAACCGGGCAGAGTGATCGTCTGGTTTTACCCGCGTTGATCTGGAGGTGGTTCCCCTGGCACCAGTCCACAAAGTCCTGGGTCAGTTCTCTGTACTCTGTCGTCCCCATCAGTGATGAGGCCGACGATTGCAGAGTCATCAGAGAACTTCTGCAGGTGACATGTGGGGGAGTTATAGGAGAAGTCTGGAGTGTAGAGGGTGAGAGGAACGTAGCCAGAACCGTTCCCTGTGGTGCCTCCGTGCTGCAGACAACCGTGTTTGACACACAGTCCCGGGTCCTCACGAACTCTTGGTGGTTGGTAAAGTAGTCCAATATCCAGTCTGTGAGGTGGTGGTCCAACCTGGTGATCTCCAGTTTGTCCCTCAGCAGTGCCAGTTTTATTTTGTATTGTGTACATACATACATAAATACACACACACATGCATATACACTGTATGTGTGTGTGTATGTATGTATGTATGTATGTACGTGTTTGTATGTATGTATGTACGTACAGTATGTGTGTGCATATACGTATGGATGTATGTGTGCGTGTATGTATTTATGTATGTATGTATGTTTGTATGTATATACATGTGTGTCTATGTGTGTATGTGTGCGGTTGTGTATGTGTGTGTGTGTGTATGTGTGTATGTATTCCTGTCTTCACACCCCTGTCCTCCTCAGCCGGTTCTGATGGTGACCCTGATCCTGACCCTGAGCTGATGGAACCCATCCAGCCGTCCGTCTCAGTTTCACCTCATGGACGTTTTGAACGACTCCAGGAAGATCCCAACTACATTTCCCACTTCAGCAGGACCCCCGGCCACAAGGGTCAACGGCAGATCCATTGGTCTTCCTTCAGGTAGTTGAGGATGAAACTACGACCCACATGCATGCATTAGGGTGCAGTTTATAGATTTAATATCCATATCTAAACAACAGTGAATGTCAGAAACCACAGAGTAGTCCTAAAGATCAAACAAATAAGGTTGAGGCAGTCATCAAGTATGAGTTATGACTCAAATCCATGGCAAACAAATCAAAATGACAAAAACACAGAGGAATACAGCAAAAGGCAGGCAGTTGTCAAAAAAATGAGGATTTATAAATTAATGAGGTGGAAAAGGCAGGAACATGTGACTAAAGACATCCAGGAAGAACTGACAACACACAGAAATCTCAGAATAAATACACTGAGCGGAAACAATGGGAAGCAGGTGGCGCAGAGAGGAGGAGACAATCACACAGGAGAAACAATGAGACAGTAACACAATGGAGAGAGGAAAGTAAAAGAAAAAGACACTAGAAGAAATGAATGGACATGAGACTCAGAGGGACGGGAACAAAAGACCAAAACGTGGACAAAAGAACCAGAGATAACAGAGCCAATTGTAAGACGAGACATGAAACATAAATTAAAAATGTAGCATGGAAATAATGAAACAAATAGTAACGCAAAAACATAAAACTAATCATTCAAAAAAAAATAAAAATAATGACCTCTTCAATACACAGTGATGGCAAATGAGAAGTTAGCAAGTGGACACTCTGATCTAAATGACTTTCTGGCTTCTCTCTTCGTCACAGGCACTTCCTGGTGGGGTTGGGCCTGTTTCTCCTGGGGATCCTGATTGGCTGGTTCACTCACTCACCTGCTGTCAAACCACCTGATCCTCCATCTGAAAGTTCAGACCTGCTGGAGGAGCTGCTCAGAAGAATTACTGCTGATAAAATCAATGCTCTTCAAAAGTAAGTTCCCCACTTTACATATCAAAAACACATCATTACTGATTTTTAAAGAATTCTATTATTATTATCATTATCACTAATTATCACAAACCTTGGCATGTGATACGGTGTGGATCTAACCCACACAGTAGGAAAAGATGCTGCAGCCTGCATAGACAGAGCAAATATTTTGTAAAATTATTTTAAATACTGTTTCACATGAATCGTGGTGAACAGAACGGAGTGTCTACAATTCACATTGTAGTACCTGTTTTACCAATGTCAACAAACCACAGACAGGAATTATTGAAACAGTTTGAATATGATGATTTATGACAATATGTACTTCAGAACACAATTTTTCTCCTTTTTATTACAAAAGCGAGTGAATGTTTCAAAGGTAAAAATGTTTCGTTTTGCTACAACTGACATTCAGAATAAACAAGTGTTTGGTCTCCAGCTGCTGGGCAATTGGGTATAATAAACATTAGAAAGTGGCATTTAAGTAAAAATAAAAATAAAGAGAAAGAGAAAGAAAGGGAAGGAGGGGGACGTCACAATGGCACAGTCCCTTTCTTTTTAGTTTTAGTGATCTCATCCTAAAGAGACACAATCTTACATTGGTATAAAGACTGATTTTTGAATTTCCCCACTAACAATAGATGTGATACGTATTAATTTGTAACCCCAACCACATTCTGTGCTTGACCACAACAACCTGATTCCTACTTTAACCAAATCAGCCTCCAGCAGGTGTTTCAATGGCCCAAGCTTCAAACATCAAACCTTCTTCCTAAACACAACCTTCAGCGACCTGAACCAAGGCTCGTCTCCCAGCAGAGATACAGGGTCCCTCATAAACGCCAAACATCCCTCAATAAACACGCTCTGAACCTGAACAAACCTAAAATACAGCAACAGAATATCACACTTTTGGGATGGGAATCAAGAGTTTTACAAAAATATAAAATTGCAATGTCCCTTCCTAAAAACCAAAGGCTTGACCAGGAACGGGCATTACTTGGGTTTGGAAAATTAATTCTCATTGGAATGTTGGTACTGTTGTTTGAATGTCTGATCTACAAAGTGCTCTTCCACCTGCATTTGGATTTAGGCGATCTTGATTTGTACGGCTGACTGTTTTTAGCCGGTGTCCAAATGGGATCTTGCTCTGTTCAGACTGTGCCACATTATTGGTCTATCTGACAGGTTGCCGTAGCAACGACATCGAGGCGGAGGCGTCGTCCACACTCCACATTGGCTCTTGCGGCGCGTAGAGCGACGTCACGGACAGGCAAAACTGATTGGTGTGTTTGAGCTGTTCAGACTGATCTGTCCAAATGTGATATGAAACTACCTCCAGAATGTGGTTTCAGTCCGTCCCGCAAGCTTTTCATGGGGTGTGTGACTGTTCACACTAAAGCAGAGACATCCAATGTCAATGTGAAAGGGCTAAAAACCGGATGTTGGCTGCCGGTCTGAACGCAACCCTAGAGGTCTTGGTATCACTGGTGCCACTGGTGCCCCTGGGGCATCGGGGGTACACTCTATATTGCTCATACAGTTGTCCATCCTTTTATCTCCGACTATTCTCTTTTTCTCTAAAATCATCTGTGCTTGTTCAGTTGTCCAAACAAAAGAGCAAACAAGCAGACAAACAAAGCTAATGGTGGAGATAAAATTTACTGAACACTGTTTGTGTTTAGCCTCTTGTGAAGACAGTGTTTAAGCAGCAGTTTGACTCCTGTTGACCATCAACACTTCCTGTTGGCGTCATTCTCATATTTCTCGAACCCTAACCCCAGTATATTTAGCTGTTTAAAACAAACAATTACTGCAATACTCACACACAATGTCATTCTTGGATGTAATGTGGATAGATCAGATAGTCTCCAGTCTTTGGAAAGCAATGGAAACAATTCTGTGATGTCAATGTAGAATGGTGGTTGTGTCAGAAACCTGAGGAAGGAAAACATGAGATAAAAGGAGCTGAAAGAAGGATAGAAAGCTAAAAATGGGGAAACAATGTTGGAAACCAGTTAGGACTCTATCAATATCCAACTATACATTTGTTTGTTTCCCAAAATTAAACATTCAATTAACAACGTAGATATCAGATTCAACATCATGTCAGGCATTGTGAATAGATCCCAGAGACTAACATCAGATGGTTATGATTACATAATAAAAAAAAAATGACTATACGTACCTGATAATGTACATACAAATCCTTAAATTGCCAAATAAATAATGGCCAATTGCTCTTAAAGGTTTCTTATTAAGTAAGAAATTGGGAGCCAATAAATACAGCTCAGAAGGTCAACGTAATGTTTTGTTTTTTTAAATCTCCACAGCACTAAACCATCAGTAAAACCAAACAGTGTGTGATCACTCAGCCAATCAAACACGTTTAACTGTAGTGTGTGTTTGTAGTGTTGTGTTTGTGTCCTACTCCGTATAATTTTGCAATTGATTGATTGCATTAAGACCATCAGTAATTGCTGCCACAACAGTTTGACAAAATGGCTTTTCACAATATTTGAGGTATGATCAATCTGTTTTCCAGTTATCATAACCTAACTCCCAGTTTGCACATTCTTGTGACAATTCAAAATCTGATTTCTGACTTTTCTGAAGTTTGAACAGCGACAGTCCAGTTATTTATTTATTTATTTTTGCTTTTCTTGATTTACCTCAATCTAGACGACTGAAAATCAATACAGAATCACTTAAAGTGCTGAATATTACATTATACAAAAAAGAACCAAAGATCAAATATAGCTCATGCTTGGTGTGTATATTTAAAGTGGCTGTGTCCATCCACCCATCTCAATCTGCTTATCCACTGTCCCAGTTACATCTCATAGTCACTATTAGAGACAGTGTCCCCTCATTGGGTGTGAGGTAGGAGGTCTTTTGAGGGTTTTTGTTTTAGTTCAGTTTTGTTTTAGTTTTGTTTTTTGTAAGCAAACAAGCTAAATCAAACTTTTCAGACTCGTGGACCACGATATTCTGTATGTTTCAAATCTAAAATTCAGGAACTGAAGTCTTCCAGGACTTGAATTCCTCTTGTTTTTTCTACCACACCTGTGTTTTCTACCAACTGTTAACCACAGCTGGTTATGAGCGGTAACTATTCACACCATTACTCGTTATGAGCGGTAACCATTCACACTGGTACTCCCACACCAGTGGAACAACTACAGGAACAATTTGTTTAGTACGTATCTTCCCCCAACGTTACTTCGACATGGGGGCTGTAGGACTGGGAAATGAACCACTAACCATACGATAAGTAGACGACCACTCTCGCATCGCTGCTGCACATCATTACATTTCAAAATATCTGCAGGTTTTTTTGTTGGTGTACAAGGGCGCCCTCGTTGTTTGCAGTCAATGCGTTCCAGGAACCACGTGCAGTTAAGTAATCAGCGATCAAGATCGCGATCTATTTATCTTATTATTGACGGTAATTTAAATGTTTCTGAACCCCCCCATACTGATATCAAACCACCTTCTGTCTGCATTACCTGTAAAACACTCTGATAGACTGTTTAAAGCACTTTGTGTCTCACGGAAGTCAGAGACTCACGGAACGTAGCACACTTCTGGATGCCATCAGCCAATAGAAT
The DNA here is from genome assembly GCF_040054535.1 of Antennarius striatus. Lineage (NCBI taxonomy): Eukaryota > Metazoa > Chordata > Actinopteri > Lophiiformes > Antennariidae > Antennarius > Antennarius striatus. The sequence goes on along the minus strand of NC_090782.1, from coordinate 1,869,791 downwards.
GCGGGTACGGTATCACATGACTGCTGACCAAAACTCTGTGATGAGGTGGAGTCATGAGCATTGGAGAATGCGCACAGCGCAATATAATAATAACTAAACCACATAAATTTCTCTTTTTAAGCAGAGTAAATGTCTCAAGTACCACAATTCCTCTGTATGCAGATGATGCCATTTTATATACAGCAGTGACCTGCTTTCAAAACTTACATTTATTTTACATTACAACAATCTTGATTTGAATATTTGAAAAAAAAAAGTTTTCTGATATAAGAAATGAGCAAATTCATTGCAATGATTAGTAGCACCTTTGATAAAGCAACAATTTACAGAGTGCATTCGTATAAGATATGTGTCCGACCAGATGTCAAACCAATTTAAATTTTAAAAAATATATGAATTTCCAGGTCAGTTCCAAAAACAAAACCCACCTTCAAATGCATTTTGTATTCACCGTATGTATTATGCTGAATACTGTGCAGTTATCTTAGTTATCCATCTAGATTCAGTTTAGATGGATCTGGATGGATAGATCGATGGATAGATCGATGGATAGATCGATGGATAGATACTTTATTATATCCCACGAAGATAGATGGCAAACTGGGAAACAAATTAATTAGAGACAAATGAATAATTGCTGTTACTGTTTCAGAATATCTACACAGTGTGAGTGAATCAACTGCAGTAAACCTGGGAGGTATGAAGTCACTAACTGTAGAAAGAAATGAGAATAAAAGAATGATTCCATAGTAATCAGTAGATTAAAATGTCCCACACGTGTTTCTTAGTAGGGTTGATGTCTCTGTTGGATGGAACTGATTTGTTTTCTGCTGGCGTGTGTGTGTGTGTGTGTGTGTGTGTGTGTGTGTGTGTGTGTGTGTGTGTGTGTGTGTGTGTGTGTGTGTGTGTTTGTGTGTGTGCGCGCACACTTAAGTGCTCTCATGGAAGATTAAGTGGGCTCAAAAGTCAAACAACCAGTAACGTAACTAGGAAACTGTACATTGTCGTATGAATCAGAAACTGACATTACCTTTGAAATGGGAATGTTTTGTCAGCCACTGACATTCATCAGCATGTAAAGAGTGTAACATGGTATTTATTCTATTTGTTTTTAATGCTGTAGATACAGACCTCCATCCATCCCTCTGCTTTCACTTCACTGATGATTCTTACCTGATTTCTTCATCCTTCCATGAGAAGCGCTGTTAATTTGTGAATCAGCGTCTATGTTGATTGCAGTTGCTCTGGACGTAATAACACAAGCACTTCATCACTTTTACGGAGAAGTTTGTCATTATGAAACACGTCTCCTGAGGTGATATCATTCAGGACCTGAACATGGAAACTAAATCAGAGGATGTGGAGTGAGTGGATCACATATCAGTATTCTCTCTTCTCACAGCATAAATAATTACGTGTTACAACAAATACTGGAAATGATTTGGTTCCTCCGATGTCCTTTTCTGTTTAGTGTAAATACATCCAGCAGAAGTAGTTCACTGCACATCAAGTATGGTTCCTCCATACACACACCATCTGTGTGTGAATTACACAGGGTTGTTAGAATTTACTGTAAACCGTGTGACATAAAAGTATTTTCAACACGTCAACTAAATAAACAGACAGGTGGATCATTTCATTGTATTTGTATGCAGGCATGCATGTGGACATCCCTATTGCTGTGTTGTATGATGAGGTTATGCACTGTGACAGTCAGATGGGTTACACTGTGCCTGGTGTCTTAATAACATCTGACTGTTCAGTCTTTTTGTTTTTATTTGTGATGCTGAATAGATTCATACAAATTCCCCTCATAATAATTCATTAGCATCTGAAGTGAAACATTTTGCAATTTGCAGCAGTTTAAAATTATATTATTCTAATGTTCAGTCTCCCAGTGTTTGGTGTTTGAAAAAAGAGGAGGCATGTTTTATTCTGATGGCAGACGACGTCTCCCTGATATAAAAAGTGATGGGGGCAGAGAGGAGTTCTACATACAGAAGGGGGGGTGAGGGAGAAAAATGAAGATGGAGAGCATGAGGGGACATCAGGGAGGGAATACAAATAGAAAGAACATCTAAGGCCATGATTAACCAGCAATGTGTTGATGTTGTGTAAGATGGAAGTGCAAAAAGGAGAAGATATTCCGGTAATAATTATAAATTACATGGCAGAGTTCACAGCTGTGATACATGTTGTCATTGCATTCGTGTAGTATTTTATAAGTACATATTTTGAAGGGATTCAATGCATTTAAAATTTTTTATTTGTTTCATTTAATTTATGTATTTATTATTATTATTATTATTATTATTATTATTATTATTATTATATTTTAATTAAATGTTTTAATTGCCACCAAAATCATTTTCATTTCATTGCTCTTTGTTTATCCTTACGTATCCTTTTAAGTTTCCTTAAATTCTCTGATAATTTCATTTAAATTTGGAACAGAGGTACAAAAGAAGAATAAAGACAAGGATGGGTTTTGAAGTGGATCAGGCTCTAAAGGTACTAAGAATCCTTGACCCAACAATATTTGGTGGAGGAAAAGAAGGCAATAGTATTAAATATTAGGAATATTAACCTTTCCATCAACACATTTCATTGATGGATGATTTGATACACACATGCAGGCTTTTACTTTTGCATGCAACTGCGTCCTTTAGTGAAAACACTGGTTCAAATCTGATTTAGTTTAAAAAAAGGAACAACAAACACTTGGACAGTATTTTGTAAAAAGCTCCCAATGGCTGCTGCTGTTCCAGCAGTTAAAGCTGAAAATGACACACACTGCTTCACACAAGGTAAGAAGACTTCTGAACTGGGTTAAATTAGATCTGAACATCCTGTTGAGGAAACAGACCAGCTGTACGGACGATGATACATAATTGCTTCTTAAGACACGTTCTACCCAGAAACATTTGTACTTCCTGCTGAATCCCTGCAGACGTCCAACAACAGGAAGGGAGGCTGATGACTCTGTCCTGTTGTTGGAGCAGCGCTCCACCTGAGAGCCCTGCTGGGGTGTAATGTCTGACGCCCCTCTGCCCATCTGGATGCCATCATGATATCAATATGTTTCTTCTGTCCTGGAGTGAATGTAATAATGTGTCACCCCTTGTGGTTTAATCTGAGTGTCAATCATAATCTAACCACGGTCATTATTATGTCATCGCTCTCCAACACAAGAGTTACAGACCTGAGGAACTCAAAGCACTAACATTTACACCGTTTCCACAGTAACAACGAGGAATATTTGAACTTCTTCTACTGTACTGTACTGTACCGTACTGTAATGTACTATACTGTACTATACTGTACTGTACTGTACTATAATGTACTACACTTAGAACTGATATGAGTGCTTTTTGTTTGTCTCTCCATCCACTGCAGCCACTCCTCCAACAGATTGGAATCCATCGTCATCGCAAGTTTACAAATCACATGAAAGTTTAGAAATTATGAAAATTTAATTTTTTAAAATTTAATTTATGATGATGGTAGAAAAATACTTAATGCTGAAAGTGATGGACATCAAAAATCAAACCAAAGTATGAATCACAAACCCATACCCAAAAACATTGGGGACATTTCTAACAATAACTTCAGCCTTAAATAATGGAACAACAGAGAGATGACTGTCGAAGCTCTGCTGCTTCTTGTTTAAAACGGCCATTGCTGCACCAATAGAGAGGAGGCTGAGGGGAATTTAGTCTTCTTGTTGGGGTGTGAACATAAACAGACAAAAAGTTTGTGGGAGTTATTGAGGTACTCACCAACAAGCCATAAAAGATTTAATCAGAACCAGTCACTGTAGTCAGAAATCACAGACCGTAATGTAGTTTTGACTTATAGCGATTATAATTAAAGTTAGCTGCACTTCATTGGTTTAGTGTTATTTACAGGGTAGTCATTTATTTTTATTTGAAACACCAGGTGCAAATATCTATTAGTCTAGTACAATAAATCAGCTTTTATCATTGATGACAATTGATGACAAAAACAAATGTTGTGATGTTACAGATGTGGAAATCTGAAATCCAGTTGTGACTAATCAAATTAAATAATTTGTTGGTGTATAACTTGTAAGATAATATTTTAGTATATACACACAACGCACTGTTTCAGATATAATTTAATTTTATTCATAGAATTAGCATTGTATACATCTCAAATGACAAAACAAATAGGTGAAGCTAATTAGGGCTATATATTGAAAAAATCTGCAAATGAGCATCTCATTGGAAAAATAATGTGCACTTTATTGCAGAAATGTTAGAGTAGGGACAACATATGCAGCACTTAAATCTTTAAGCCCCCCAAACACAACAGGAAAAAACACATAAAAACAATAAACAAAATTAACAAATTAGATTTATGTCGTACACGTGTCAGAAGGACATTTTAACTATACAGTATAGGCAAAGCAGGGTGACATACATGAACATAGCATCAGAAGTGTCAAACATTCAAGTCAGAAATCTGTATTATCATGAAAAGGGACGCGCTAAAACTGATGTTTCAAATGACTGAATGTCAAATATTTTGGCCGCAGAGCTTCTCCCACCGTCTGCACAACAATTTGTTTCAAATACACTCCAGTCCTGTGTAATCATGCAGAGACCGTTATGTGTGAAGTGGTTTTAGCAGGACTTATTCCTTTCTTTAGACGGTTAATGTGGGGTTAAGTTGTTTACGCATCCCCTCTGGACTGAAGTGAGGCCTGTTCTGATTTGCATATGGTGCAGAGAGAGGAGGAAGACGTCATTTGCACCTGAGGCTCCGTCAAGCTAATTGGTTAGCTCTGAAGTCATCCATCAGGAGTCGGGCACGGAAAGAGAAAAGATACACCATAAACTACAAGCACACAAAGAAGGACTTCAACATGTTTGAATAAATAAGAATGAACATTAAAAAATAAAAAAAAAGTTCTGTTCCACATCGGTGGGTAGTAGATGAAAAACTGAGCTCCAAATAAATCACCTGGGGGCAGGTCTTGGTGAAAATTTATGGAAGGACTGGCCATCTGCATAGTGAATAATACGGATCGCATATTTCAGCTTGAGCAGAGAAGAAACAGCAAGCAACAGCAGGAATGAAAAGATAAGATAGTGTCATTTCTGCTGAACGTGCATCTTCACCACCCTGTCAAGGCCAGTCTTCATTATAGAGATACACACTCCAAACTACACCACTGGTAGTACCACAGACTCACAGGGATGGGTCTTTTCCTCAGAAATAGTGTAAAGGCACCAGGTCTCCCTGCACCATGTCCCGGACACACACAGATACCTGACTAGAGTTGAACGTTTTCCAGTACAACCAACTGTAGGCTGACATGATTTTGGGATAAGCTTAGCTATTATTGGCAGAACCTTCACTTGTAGCCCCTTAGACCTGTTCTGTCTGTAAAATGCTTTGGAGAAACACTTCAACACAGAACTGCTTTATTTACTCTACCAGTGTTACATGTCACTGTACGCTAGTAGCTGAACCTTCACATGTGTTTGTGGGAGTTGTGCATTTCCAGTCACTTCCTATATACAATTTACACAAACATGTGAATGTAATTTCCAATTGTTCTAAATTAAGCTAACTTAACTTAACCAGGTCCTGAATTCAAAAGAAAACTCCTCAACAGCCCAGGCGTCCATCATCTTGGTTTGAAATTCTTCTGAAATTCTTTTGAAATTCGCTACTCATCCTGCATTCAGATGATAATTTGTTCGGATAAAACAAACATCTTCATGCTGACCACAATTCACACTGGGATTCGATGAAAAGTAATTTCCAGTAATGGAACCTAATAGCTCCAGTAGAAGTCGTCATTACCGCTTCCTGATGGAACGTCTTACAGCTAGAGGTGCAGGAAGTTCCTTCAGACTGTCCATGTCTCCTCCTGACGGCTTTTCTCTACCACTAACGGTGTTAATCACACGGTGGTTGTCCTCTTTGCACTGAAGGACTACTCCACTGAGAATGGTTCCAGAGCCACATACTGTAGCCTTGTGGGACTGAAAAGATCCATTACAGTATTTTAAAGACAGTCACATTTAAAATAATTAAAAATGGATTCAAATGATGACACACAGTTATGACAACCATACATCACTGTCCCATCAAGAGAATAGGAGTTTTAAAATACATCTGTGGGTTAGGTACAGAAATGAAGAGTTTTGTCAGGACACACTTTGTGGGGTTACCCCCCCCCCCACACACACACACACACACACTGAGGGTTTCTCTTCACTTCCCTTTCAATTAGTACGTGTTCAAATCAGCATGTACTAATTATCCACATCACTACCTCAATGTGCAAATGTCTCACTATTAATGTTCAATGTGACTAGAATTACTATCGTGTCTCACTGGGAAACTCCAGCAAATGTCATTTCCACAGACACTACAGTGTTGTGGTGACATGACACGGCAGGTGGACGTGGAATTAGAGGTCCTGGTGTCAATTCTGATAGGTAGCAGAGAAATGTTGTCACCACTAATCACTGAGACTCTACTGCCAGTAGAGAGAAGAGGACAGGGGAGACATTCTATACAGAGCATTTCTGGTCCTCTTCGGTGGAGTAGAAAATGGTAGAAATAATAGAGAGAGAGCAGAAACAAAGATCAGGATCACTGCTATGCTAAGGTAAGAAGCAATCAATCAAGGTTAGGAAAAAAAAACGTTATCCCATACTACATTTAAAAAGAAACCGATCAAGGTGCAACAAACCCAATGATGGAAGACTAAATACATGAAGAAAACTTTGTAAAGAAACCCGGTAATGCTAAGAAAATTAAATCAGGTTGTAAAAGAACAAACAATATTTAAAAACACCACTGGATATTGCAAATTACTGTTTAAAAGTTGGCACTGATAGTGCAAGGTGGGATTAAGAAGTGGCCAGTTATCTTGTGGTTTCATCCATTAGAAGTTAATCAAGCAAAGATCTTTTGAAATCCATTGTAGTAGACTGGAAATTTTGTAAAACGTACAAACATGATTGTGCTGTTCTTCATGCATGACTTTGATGGTGGTGGTGGTGGCTGATGACTCTGCTAAAGCTAATTAATGCAAAAGCAGGTGCATACGTAGAGAATGTGATATCGAGGTAGAAAAAACATCTGTTTATTAAATATGATCAATTCATAATTATTTTTTTGTTTGTTTTCTGACTCATTTTGTCTTTGGTTTTTTCCTTTCGGCTTTTCCCTTCAGGGGTCACCACAGCGAATCAATTGCCTCCATCTAACCCTGTCTTCTGCATCCTCTTCTCTCACACCAACTACCTTCATGTCCTCTTTCACTACATCCATAAACCTCCTCTTTGGTCTTCCTCTAGGCCTCCTGCCTGGCAGTTCAAAACTCAGCATCCTTCTACCAATATATTCACTATCTCTCCTCTGGACATGTCCAAACCATCTCAGTCTGGCCTCTCTGACTTTATCTCCAGAACCTCTAACATGTGCTGTCCCTCTGATGTACTCATTCCTGATCCTATCCATCCTGGTCACTCCCAGAGAGAACCTCAGCATCTTCATCTCTGCTACCTCCAGCTCTGTCTCCTGTCTTTTCCTCAGGGACACTGTCTCTAGACCAAACAACATCGCTGGTCTCACCACAGTTTTGTACACCTTTCCTTTCATTTTAGCTGAAACTCTTCTATCACACATCACACCTGACACTTTCCTCCACCCGTTCCATCCTGCCTGGACACGCTTCTTCACCTCTTTTCCACACTCTCCATTGCTCTGGACTGTTGACCCTAAGTACTTCAAATCCTCCACCTTCTTGATCTCTTCTCCCTGTAGCCTCACTCTTCCACTTGGGTCCCTCTCATTCACACACATGTACTCTGTCTTACTGCGGCTAACCTTCATTCCTCTCCTTTCCAGGACAAACCTCCACCTCTCTAGCTTCTCCACCTGTTCCCTGCTCTCACTGCAGATCACAATGTCATCTGCAAACATCATAGTCCATGGAGATTCCTGTCTAACCTCGTCTGTCAGCCTGTCCATCACCATAGCAACAAGAAGGGGCTCAGAGCTGATCCCTGATGCAGTCCCACCTCCACCTTGAACTCCTCTGTCACACCTACACACACCTCACCACTGTCTTACAGTCCTCATACATGTCCTGCACCGCTCTAACATACTTCTCTGCCACTCCAGACTTCCTCATACAATACCACAGTTCCTCTCTGGACACCCTGTCATCAGCTTTCTCCAGATCTACAAAAACACAATGCAGCTCCTTCTGGCCTTCTCTGTACTTCTCTATCAACATCCTCAAAGCAAATACTGCATCTGTAGTACTCTTGTTTGGCTAGAAACCATACTGCTGCTCACAAATGTTCACTTCTGCCCTTAGTCTAGCTTCCACTACTCTCTCCCATAACTTCATTGTAGGGCTCATCAGCTTTATTCCTCTGTAGTTGCCACAACTCTGCACATCTCCCTTGTTCTTAAAAATGGGCACCAGCACACTTCTCCTCCATTCCTCAGGCATATTCTCACTATCTAAGATCCTGTTGAACAACCCAGTCAGAAACTCTACTGCCACCTCTCCTAGACACTTCCATACCTCTACAGGTATATCATCAGGACCGACTGCCTTTCCACTCTTCATCCTCTTCAGTGCCCTCCTCACTTCATCCTGACTAATCTTTGCTACATCCTGGTCCACAACAGTCACGTCTTCTAGTCTTTGTTCTCTCTCATTTTCCACGTTCATCAACTCTTCAAAGTACTCTTTCCATCTTCCCATCACACTACTGGCACCTGTCAATAGACTTCCATCCCTATCCTTAATCACCCTAACCTGCTGCACGTCCTTCCCATCTCTGTCTCTCTGTCTTGACAACCTGTATAGATCAGTCTCTCCCTCCTTACTGTCCAACCTAGCATACAAGTCATCATAAGCTTCTTGTTTGGCCTTTGCTACCTCTACCTTCACCTTACGCTGCATCTCCCTGTACTCCTGTCTACTCTCCTCAGTCCTCTCAGGGTCCCACTTCTTCTTAGCTAACCTCTTTCTCTGTATACACTCCTGTACCTCCTCATTCATTTCGGGGGAGCGGTGGCTCAGTGGTAGAGCGTGTGGTAGAGCGGGTCGTCCAATGATTTGAGATCGGCGGTTCAATTCCCGCTCCCGCACCCCCCAAAAAAACACCCGGAGGTGAGCTGACAGTGGGAGGTGTCAGCTCACCTCCGGAGCACCACCGAGGCGCCCTTGAGCAAGGCGCCATCACCCTTACAAGTTGCTCAGTTGGGGTACACCAAGAAGGAGCTGCCCGCCACTCTACCTCCCACTGCAAGCGTACAGGCCCCTTGTGTGTGTTTGTGTGTTCAGGGCCTGTACAAACTAACATGTGCGTGTGATTTGATTTGAACTAGAGTGTGCCACTAATTTCCCTTTGGGGATTCATCGAGTATATAAAATTAAAAAAATAAATAAATTCCACTACCAAGTCTCATTATCTACTTTCCTTCCAGATGACACACCAAGTACTCTCCTACCTGTCTCCCTGATCACATTAGCTGTAGTTGTCCAGTCATCAGGAAGCACCTCCTGACCACCCAGAGCCTGTCTTAACTCCTTCCTAAAAGTCCTGCAACACTCTTCCTTTTTCAGCTTCCACCATTTTGTCTTCTGCTTTGTCTTTGTCCTCTTCATCTTCCTCACCACCAGAGTCATCCTACACACCACCATCCTATGCTGTTTGGCTACACTCTCACCTAACACTACTTTACAGTCACTGATCTCCTTCAGGTTACACCGTCTACACCAGATGTAGTCTACCTGTGTGCTCCTACCTCCACTCTTATAGGTCACTCTATGTTCCTGCCTCTTCTGGAAGAAAGTATTCACTACAGCCATTTCCATCCTTTTTGCAAAGTCAACCATCATCAGTCTGAGTTCCTCTGCTGGATACCAAACCTGCCCATCACATCCTCATCATCTCTGTTTCCTGCACCAACATGTCCATTGAAGTCTGAACCAATGACAACTCTCTCACTTCTAGGTATGCTCTGCATCACTTCGTCAAAGTCCAACCACAATTTCTCCTTCTCCTCCAGCTCACATCCTACCTGTGGAGCATACCCACTAACAACATTGAACATCACACCTTCTATTTCTAGCTTCAGACTCATCACTCTATCCGACACTCTTTTTACCTGCAGGACATTCCTAACAAACTCCTCCTTCAAGATAACTCCTACTCCATTTCTCTTCCCATCTACACCATGAGAGAACAACTTGAACCCTGCTCCTAAACTTTTAGCCTTGCTACCTTTCCCCCTGGTCTCCTGGACACACAGTATGTCTACCTTCCTTCTCTGCATCATGTCAACCAACTCTCTACCTTTTCCTGTCATAGTTCCAACATTCACTGTCCCTACTCTTAGTCCTATACTCTTGGCGTTCCTCTTCTCTCTCTTCCTACGAACACACTTTCGTCCTCTCCTTCTTCGATCAACGGTAGTCCAATTTCCACCGACACCCTGTAGGTCAACAGCATCGATGGCGGTCATTGTTAACCCGTACTGCTGCTCACAATATGGAATTCATTGGTTTGAATTGCATGTTTGATTTGGCAAAACATCGGATGCCCTTCCTGACACAACCCTCTGTCTTTATCCGGGCTTGGGACCGGCACAATAAGACACTGGCTTGTGCCCTCTTGTGGCTACATTCATCATTTTGTCTTTGGTATAGTTGTATAATGGAGATTCCACACGCTTCATTGTTCCCCACCCTGAATTGTCACCTTGTATGCTGATAACCAGAAGACAGAGCAGTTAAAACAGGATACGGACCAAACCCACTGCTACCCACTCAACTAATCACCATTAGCTCCTGGCTCTATTCTGAGGAATTCCTCATTTCTTATATGGATGAAAATCAGTTTAGAGGATGCTGCAGTGTTTTGCTTGAGAAGTTTTTTTTTTTTTTTTTTGTTTTTTGATGGGAGAAAATGTACAAACGTTTTCATATATTTTGCTGATATATTGTATATTAGATTGAAGATATTTTGGTATAATAAACAGTGATATTTGTTTTTAGTCACATTGATTGCTGAACTTGGACACAAGAGACCAGTTTATATTCTGTGACAGAGAAAGAGAGCAAGAGGGGGCCACCATAATAATAGAAAAAGTAATATGTGGTGGGCAATGAGGGCCCAGCTTATCCTGGCTCTCTGTGATTAGAGCTGAATGTCGATGTGGGGCCAGACAGGCCTCTGAGACCATCAGATGTCAGTTTATCAGTGCGGTACAGAGTGTGGAGGTGATGTAATGAGACGATGACTCCAGAGACAAGAGGACATGGCAGACAGGACAGGGCAGGACAGGACAGGACAGGACAGGACAGGGCAGGACAGGACAGGACAGGACACGGCAAGATGGGACAGGGCAAGACAGGACATGGCAAGACATGACAGGGCAGGACAGGATAGGAGGACAGGACAGGACAGGCATTAATAGCAGGCATGACCAGAATGGAATGTTTGTCTTAATCAATGTCAATTTATTTTCACCAAAGCATAAGAAACTGTCTAAAACCAATTATTTTTAGTGTCTGCTTTATTTAATTCCCGTATTAAGACAAGTTATTGTGGCAGTTATGCTTTGCTCAGTTTGACAAAGAGACAACCTTGAATTTAGGAGACCTACAGTGTTGTTTCTCTTTAGCAAGTAAAACGGGTTCAATAACATAGTTTCTTCACATTTGGTTCGAGTGTCTCATTAGCTGTCTGCATTAATGCTACGGGAGGTTTAAACACCAGGTAAAAGAGATAAACATCAAGATAGTTCCGCCGGATGCTTTGGACGTTACATACAGTACCTGTAAATCATTCTGTTTCTTTACATTATGTTGGAAATATTGGTTAAATTATCAAAACAGGTAAAAGCATTGGTGAAGGATGCATGTTTTTACTTAAGCATTCAGAAAACATATCTTTGTTCTGTCTCTTTATCTGAATCAAGCATTTGAAGTGAAAACCAAGGCGGGACAGGAATGTCCCGATTCAAAAGTTTGTAGTTTTTAAAAACTATAAAACAGACCATGAAAGTGTGTCCATGCTGGAGAGACTGAACGTGTTCCTGTAATGGACCCGCTGGGAAGAGGATTTAATAATACGGCTGGATTTTATTATGTGTCTGAGTAATTTTGAAAGTTCAATCTTTATTTTGTTTTATCATTGTAATAATGGATTTAGAATGGTGAACAGAGTTGTGTCAGATGTTCACCAGCGAGCCTCAGCCATAAGGAAACACACAAGACCCCCAGCCCAACAACGAGTAGTGTATTTATCATTTTCAGTCTTATTTGTCTTTTTGTTTTTTTTGAAGTGCGTACCCATCCACCGCTAAGGCCCTGAAAACACCACTAAATGAATATTTTTATCTTTGAATATCCTTGAATGTATTTGAATGTCTTTGTACGTCCTTGAATGTCCTTGAATGTCCTTGAATAGTGAAAAAAACTCAAAACTTGGGAACAAAAATTTTAATGCAGCAGTCTGTTTAATGCAGCAGTGTGTTGATGGTTTTTTTTAAGGATGCCTGCATAGATATTTTAATTCACTGTTGAAACAGAAGTAAACAGTGCAGTGCAGCACTGGATTTCAGTTTAGTTTATGATGGTTTATAATGTATATTTACACTACACAAGAGCTTCTACATCAACTTTTCTTATTGCACTGTATTTTTATAATGTGGGTATTTTGTGAATTTGCTTTACAGCATATATTGAGATAATATGTCCTGGATCAGACTCGAACTGAGACAGCCACCGTAATCTGTGCTCTCTAATCCTAATCCTCTCCATGTCTTGTTAGAGGAATATCATAATTATATGTGGAACAAAAACGCTTTTTCAAACCCAGGTTTTTCAAAAGCTGTTTTGTCAGCTTTAGCACATATTATGTGTAGTAACAACACAACCTGCAGTCGCGATAAAAAATATGTAAATTTGAAGAGGCATGGATAATTTACATAATTAATCAGAGTAGTATTGCTGCGATGTAGGCATTTTTTTCTTGTGTTATTAGCAAAGGTCGTGGAGGAAACTTGTACTCAACAAATTGTACTGTTCTTTGGTGTGGAAGGATTTTATATACACACACACACACACACACACACACACACACACACACACACACACACACACACACACACACACACACACACACACACACACACACACACACACACACAGTAATGCACAGTGACTCATTTTTTGCTGTCAGGATTTTGTTGCTTTGAGGCACATTTCATTGGAATATTTTTAAAAAGGTGTACATTTTATGCCGTAATACTTTGGCCTCAATATATGTACAGATATACAGTGGCTAGAAACAGTTTGGGCACCCCTGATAATTTTCCAGATTTTCTGTTATAAATCACTGGTTGTTCGGATCAACAATTCCAGTTGAATACATCATACAGCAGACAAACACAGTGGTGTTTGAGAAGTGAAATGAAGGTCATAGGATTTAAGGAAAGTGTGTAATAATTATTTAAACAAAAGTAGGCAGGTGAGTAAATTTGGACACTTGTTGTTTTATTGATTTGAATAGCTTTAGCACTAATTATTGGAACACAAAATTTGTTTAATAAGCTGATTGACCCTTGACCTCCATACAAAGGTGAAGCCCCTCACGATGACTAGTTGGAACGTGTTCTCCTTGCATCTTTTCTGAGGAGTGGCAAAACAAAACAACTGCCTGAAATCTATCACATGACCTGAAAACAAAGATTGTTCACCATCATGGTTTTGGGGAAGGATGCAAAAAGCTATATCAGAGATTTCAGCTGCCAGTCTCCCCTGTGAGGAACGTAGTGAGGATATGGAAGAACACAGATACAGTTGTAGTTAGGGTCTGGAGTGACAGGTCAAGAAAAATGTCAGATAAGTGGAGGTAAGAGATGTCTGCACATTGCACAAAGGGAGTCTCTTGAGGTATGCTAAAGCACATCTGGACAAGCCAGCTTCATTTTGGAATGAGATGCTCTGGACTGATGGAACTAAAACTGATGACATAACAAGGGGCAGATGAAGAAAAGAGCGTTCCAAGACAAACACGTGTTGCCCACAGTAATATTTGTTGGTGGTCCCATCATGCTTTGGGGGTGTGTGTCCAGAGCAGGCACTGGGAATCCTGTTAACGCTGACGGTTACATAGATTCCAATCAGTATCAGCAGATTCTTGCAAACAATGTTTAAGATTTTGAGATAAAGTTAAAGTTACACCAGGGCTGGATACGTCGACGGGTCAGTCACCCTAAACATTGTTCAGATTCTACTGACGTGTTCAGAGGAACAAGTACAATGTTCTGGAATAGCTGATCATTCTGGAAGCCATCAAACCAACTGTTGTGGAGACAAACAGTCAAAAATACCTTCAACTAAAATCTAGACCCTCATTGGAACTCATAGAAAGCATTTGAGGCTGTTATTTCTACAGAAACAGACTCTACTAAATATTGACGTAATTTTTGCCTTGCGGTACCCAAACTTATGCATTTGCCTACTTTTGTTTAAATAATTATTACACACTTTCCTTAAATCCTATGACCTTCATTTCACTTCTCAAACACCACTGTGTTTGTCTGCTATATGATGTATTCAACTGGAATTGTTGATCCAAACCAGGCCATACATGTGTGTCTAAGAATCCTTACATCAGAAGATGGTGTGAGGTGAATGTCACGGAGAGAGGAAGGGGTTCAGTGGAGCAGATCATGGACAGAGTTAATTATAGCCAGTGCTGTGAGTCCTACGGATGACTTCCTCATTGGCAGTTGTGTGTTGGACCTGAGTGAGTGTGTTCCTCACACAAGGCTGTGTGTGTGACTGCAAACATGAGCTGGAAGGCTGTCATGTGAATTACTTGGTGTTTATTTGTTAAGGTCTTACGTTATTAATCGGTCACTGATTGTTAGCATTAGGAACACATTGTGTTGCTGAACAAAATAATCTGTTTTATAAGTTCTCTTTCAGGTCAGTTATGGAAAATGAGAAGCATATTGATATTCATCGTTCTCTTTAAAGCGGTAAACTCATTATAACATGACAATTTTGATTTACTTTCCAAACTTTTGAAATCAGGCATCCCATAATGTGGCTGTTGGGTAAATCAGATGTGACAACCCTCCACCAAATCCAATTTTTTGGGACAAAAAAGTCTGTTTAGAGTAACATCAGATGTGCGTTTGCATTGGTTTGCATTTGGCAGACAGAACGGTTTGGTTTAAGGTCAGATGTCACGGCTCATCCCAATAATTTGAAGGTTTGGCTGAGATGCAGCTCTGACACGTGTCAAACCTTATCAATAATCACACCGTCAGCTGGAAGGAGCATCAATCCAGTCACTGAGGTCGCGCGTCTATAATCCAGTTTCTATTTTAAATGTTTATAATGTTCACGTATTTAAACTTCCTGACCTGAATGGAGCTGAGACAAGCTGGAACAAAACATGGATCAACCAAGTTTCACGTGAAAACAGACAAACAGAGGACACTTTAGTGAATTTTGGAAGCTCCATCCCGATGTCAAACCTCCACATAGGTTCCATCGATGGGCTACACTCGACTGTATTTCATCAGTTCATCTCATATCGAGTTTTCTCTCCTTTAACAATTTATTCCTTTCTTTTGAGCCTAGAAAAGGTCTCTTCAGATTTGTTTGCCTATTTTGCTGCTTTCTTAGTTTTGACCTTTGTAGCCTTGTTCGTTTTTTTGTATTTTGATCATTAAATCAATAAACTATAAACTCTTCTATTAGTGTAGAGTATTAGTGTCTCCATTTGCATCCTTCACTTGTGTTCTTGAACACAGTAATTTATGATCCCTTTCTTATCATAGAAACAAACAGACCAAACAGAGATACATTACATTACATTACATTACATTACATTACATTACATTACATTACATTACATTACATACGTTACATTAGCAGGTAGTAGAGAAGAAAGGAGAATCTCCCACCGGCGGCCTGAACAAAAGGAAAAACGTGTTTAGTTCCTGAACGTCAATCCGATTTATTTCACAGCGTCGCTGTTTGATTCTTCTCCCGTGTGTTTGAAAGAGTTCTTTAATGCCGCGTGTTTAACATAATACTGTTGTAGGAGCTGAGCGCGGTGCTGGAATGCAGACACGTGTTGGAAATCCTTCACTGCTTCAGGCGAGCTTTGTGTCTGTGTGGAGTCAGACTGAGAGTCTTCTTCAGGTCTGTTTCTGTTCTGACTATGGGATGTTTCATTTGGGAGCATCTAAATTCCATTCGTGCAGACGTCCAATCCCACTTTTCTGCGTCCGTACCATCAAACATCCATCACGCGTTCCATCGATGTGTTCTGAACATGACAAGACGTGAAAACATCAGTGCTGTGTGAGTTGATGGGGGGGGGGGCGTTGTGTTTGTAGCAGGGATGTGACAAGACAGTCAGAAGTCAGCTAAATGGAAGCAGTCGCCGTGACAACACAACAGTGTTGATGAGGAAGGCGCTGGAGGACTGGACCAGGACGCGGGTGTGTGTACGTGTGTTCCTGTCATTCGCCATCACAGCGGATGTTTCTGCTGCTTGTCCTGGTGACGTGGACGTCTGTCGAACACTTTGGTGATGATGGTCTGACATGTTCTGACTAAATGTTTCAGCGCCGGTGGGCAGGAACATGTTCTGCTGCAGTTGTAAACTTTTTATGTGAAAGAAAGTAGGTTTCAAAGTTTTACCATCATTAGCTTCTTTTTTTCCCTTTTAGAAAGCCTTTGGAATTTCCCCCGGCGTCATTTGTGGCCTCGCATGCTCGGAGAACATAAATAAACAAAAAGTTGCTTCAGTCGTTTTGCACAGCTCAGTGCAAATTATAGTGGAAAGTCATTTATCTGGAGCCGGTGGGAAAACAGGCTGTTAAGACGGCTGAAGCTCATTCACTCAGTCAAATACCCACACATGAGGCTCGAGTAGGATGGAGGAGTTTGGTGAAGACATGAGTTTATAGTTTTGTATTACTGCAAGTCATCTGTTGTTTAATAATTTATAATAATTAATATATAATTATTTAAGCGAAACATTTGAATTCCTATCATTGGTTTAATCAGCTTGCTATGAACGCTCTTATGCATTAAACCCTTACTGGGAACAGTCCCTGTGGGCGATCCAAGCCCACGCTCACCTTTGTACAAGAATATTGCCTTGTTTTAAATCAAAAATTATGTTTTGCATGTTTTAAAACATCTTAAATGGTCTATAAAGGTTGATTTCCATGCCTATTTATACCTTTCTATTTGTACGTATGTTCTTGATTGGTTATTTATTACTCTTTCTATTTGGTGTTGTACTACTTTCTATGTGCTGGTGCTTTCTGTGTGCTTTTTCTGTGTTGTTGTGTACTCACTGTACTGTGTGTAGTGCGACGGAGAAGTTAAATTCCCTGACGGAACCTCCTTAAGGGATCAATAAAGTTCTACTCTACTCTCTATTCTACTCTTGTATATATTTGCATATTTGTAAAATGTTTTTTTTTCCCTTTTTTTTCAGTAAAATTGTGACATTCAGATAAATGACTTTCTACTCACCTTTATTCATTGATTGGATTATAGCTATAGGTATTAATCAATGATTACCCTAACCCCAGAGTGCTGTAGACTCCCTGACTGTGATTACCAGAGCTTGTAATAAGCTGGGCACTGACACATTGATGTATTTTAACTCTCTGTCGTGGAATGTGCTAAAGCGAGCCATCCACTTTCAATTACTGTTGTGCACAAGTCCACACAATATCTGACAGGCTTAACACGCACTCACGTTCACACACACAAGCCTCCAAGGAGAGTGACAGCTACAGGTAATTACTTCACTACCATGCTATCTCCTATAGCAGTGTCCCTCTGATCAATACTGCTGTGAGCGGCTCTATACAGAGAAGCTAACTCCTCCAGGGGATCCTACTGGAGCTTTAGATTCATCTCCACTCATACCAGAAAATCATTATGAAATATACCCTTCAATAATCTCTCTAATATGGATATTGACCCAAGAGAAGAAGAGAACAGGGCACCAATCAAAGCCTTAACGGTTCTACCGTTCTCTATCAGACGCTGTCATGGAACATTGTTAGTACAGCACACATACAGTTTGAAGATACACACAACATACCTGTTGGGTTAAAGTGAATATATAAAGTATATGGTATATATAAGTACACCTTGCTTACATTGTTTTGAGTTACCTAAAACCATAGCATTGGTTCTGGAACCAAATTTCTGGATAGGGGTTGGACCTTGTCCAGGTGTGAGGGGCAGGCGTTTACCCTGGTGGATGAAAGGGTCGCCTCCCTCCCTACCTGTGTGTGTGTGTGTGTGTGTGTGTGTGTGTGTGTGTGTGTGTGTGTGTGTGTGTGTGTGTGTTTGGAGGGGGGGGGGGTTAAACCGATGCTTTCTGAGCAATGGCTTTGTTCACACTGCATGTTGCATGTTGGACTTGGGCAGGGCTGCCCTCTATCACCACTTCATAGTCTTAATGAACGGAACTTCTGGGTGCAGCCAGGGGCCGGATGGGCTCCGGTTAGGGACGTTCATCTTTGCTTTTTTCAGATGCTGTTGTTCTTTTTAGCCTCATCAATCCTGGACCTTCAGAGTGCACTGCGGTGGTTTGCAGCTGAGTCCGAAGCAGGTCCAATAATAATCAGTACCTCCAAAACCGAGGCCATGTTTCTCGATCTGGGATTGGTGGTCTGCCCTCTCCAGAACAGTTTGGAGTTTTTGCCCAAAGTGGAGGAGGCCAAGTATCTTGGGGTCTTGTTCACGAGTGAGGGAAGGACGGGACAGGATGGACCTCTTGACTCCTTTGACCTGCTGTTTTAAATGTACGATGACTTCGTTGACACTTAACACCTGAACATAAAAATATGTATTTTGAAATCTTGAGTCTTAAAATGTTTTTGCCCATGGTGTACCCAATTCAATAAACAACAATCATCACAAAAGCCAGGATACCAAAATCATTGGTTTTCATGGTAACGACAACAGGAACCACGGAGCAGCACTTGTTGCTTTTTACGAGAACAACTTGTAGCTCTGGGAGGTACAAGTTGTTGTTTATTTTATTTTTTTTGAGGGATTGCTCATACATATATATACTGTATATGGACAAAGAGCAGAAGAGAGCAGTGGTGATAGATGTGGAGATTCCAGCTGACGCCAACATCAGGAAGAAGCAACACGAAAAGATTGAGAAGCATCAAGGGTTGAAAGAACAGCTGGAACAGATGTGGAAGGTCAAGGTTAATGTGGTCCCCGTGGTAGTAGGAGCACTTGGGGCAGTGACCCCCAAACTGGAAGAGTGGCTCCAGCAGATTCCTGGAACAACATCTGAAGCCTCAGTCCAGAAGAGTGCAGTCCTAGGAACAGCTAAGATACTGACAGAACCCTCAGACTCCCAGGCCTCTGGTAGAGGACCCGAGCTGGAGGATGACACACAGATACCACCCCACAAGGGTGAGAGGGACACACACACACACACACATATATATATATATATATATATATATATATATATATATATATATATATATATATATTACAGTGATCTCTCGTTCCTCGTGGTTAATGTGTTCCAGGAACCACACCAAATAACGAATTTCCGTTATTATTTATGGTAATTTAAATGTTAATGAACCCCCCCATAGTGATTTTAAACCACTTTCTATCTGTAGTACCTTTTCCCACACTTTTATCAATTCTTCATTTTAATACATTCTAGTTAAGGTTGGATGTAGTTTAATGTTGTACCCAGGATACTGCAGACAAACCATAAGAACACATTGTGGATATTTCATCTCTCAGACAGTCAGACATCATAGACCTGAGTGTGGACGAAGGTGAACAGCAAACTGCTCTCTCCTTCATTATTATTTTCATGAAGTTTCTTCCTACGTTGCAGCCAATCACAAACCACTGAGCTCATGGGTGTGCTCTTTTCCAAGTACAGCGTTGTTCCAGTTTTCAGCAGCTGATTTGCCTGAATACAATGAATTCAATGTTAATACTGATGCTGCAGTTGTTGCAGCATGAACACTGGCTATGAGAAGATTTAAAACCAATTTCTGCTAACTTTGATCTTATTGTCTCTGATCTGTGTATCTCTCTGCTGTTAGTTTGTTGCTTACATTTAACCTGTAAGCTGACAAATGCATTTGTTTTCCTAAATAAACTAAGTGAAGAGAAGGAGAGCCCAGGGGGTTCCAGAAGCCTCTGAACCTGGAACACCTTCAGATGGTTTGACAAACGGGCTTGAAGCAGAGAATAAATCAAGTCGTTGATGTGTTCCTTTCATGATGAGAGGAACTCAACAGGTGTCAGGTTGATGGAAGGTCGACACTAAACTGGAGTCCAGTGGAGCTGATGGGCTGGACTGATGGTGTCCTTCTGACGGAAAAAACCATGGTCTGACCTGGTGCTGCTCTTTTTATGAGGTTGTGTTCATTTACAGGGTAACACAAACACACATGGTGTGTGTGTGTGTGTGTGTGTGTGTGTGTGTGTGTGTGTGTGTGTGTGTGTGTGTGTGTGTGTGTGTGTGTGTCATGCTGACTAATAGCCATGCACCTCCTGCCCAGTGTGTGACGCCCTAAGAGAACCAGCAGCAAACACACAGTAACCCTTCAGCCATGAATCTCTGCCAGATGCACCACTGTTAGCACACTGTTAGCACACTGTTAGCACACCTTTAGCACACTGTTAGCACACTGTTAGCATGCTGCGGTTTGCATTTACAGCAGTGCTGTTGTATCTCAACAGCGATTGGCCACTTCAAATGTTCAACATTATTGCAGATTCACAGTGGCCAACTATTTTTTTTGTTTTTTTTTTGTGAAAAGCTGAGTCAGCACAACAGTGACTTTGATCCTAATATTTTTAACAGCTAATATTTCCTTTAGTAACACGGCAGAAACAACCATGAGAAAGGGCTTTTGATGGTAAAATAATGATGTATTTACAGATAAACGTCTAACGTACATTAAACAAAAATGTGTGATGTGTTTGCTGTGTGAGCTCTATCAGCTCTAGGGAGCTCTACTGCAGCTCCCTGGGTCCACGGGTTACAGCAAAGGGGATATGACTCAAAGCTTCAGCCGGCGACATCCTTTCTCCCCAGACGACCACGAAACATCTGTACCAGTGTGAGCTGGAGGAGCGTGTCCCACTCCATCTCCCCCATCCCTCTTCTGTATATTATCTGCTGATCTCTGAACTAAAATCCGGTCTGCTGCACCTACAGGGGATCAGATCATCACTACACTACAAGCAAACCTTGGTTTTCGAACACTTTAGACATCCAAAAAATCAGAAATTGAACAAAAAATTCGGAATTTTTTGTCTTAGAAGTCGAAAAAAATGTGGAAGTTGAACGGGAAACAAACGCAGTAACATCCACCCTCCTCTTCCTCTCCCTCTCCAACATTCACGTATGCCAACTGCTCACCACCACAAATGTAAAAATTCGTATCTTTATTGTTCGTATGCTTTAACTGTAATGTGCTTTTTATTTTAGTTTTCTGTCTTCAATAATTCTTCACTTAATTTGCGTTCCACTGCCTATGGTACGAGTTATGGTACCGTAAACTTTGGTCCAAAAGACGACGGTAACTCGTACCTTAGAATAACCTGATTATGTTGATGTTTTTCTTTTCTTTTTTTCTCATGTTTGCTTCTTTCTTTTACATTTCTTTGATATGTTTCATTAATATACAATTTGATATATAAATGACATTATGAAATAACATATAGTACATGGATACAGGGTTAGAAAATGGATTGATATTATGTTGACAAAAAAGGTAGTTTTCTAGCGTCTTGGAATGGATTAAGACCATTTACATTATTTGTAATGGGAAAAATGTATTTGGAATTCGAACAAATCGGTATTCCAACAGCCTTCTGGAATGAATTGTGGTCGGAAACGGAGGTTTGCCTGTAATGTAGAAGTACGATACTGATGGAGGAGCTCCGTCACACTGTCCCACCCTGAAAACATAACTGACTTATGTCTATAGACGTCAGTGGCAGTCATGTAGATTCAATTCAAAACCTTCCTTTGTAATGGTTCACTTTTTATTTCTCTCTTAGTTTAAATATTTCCAATCTATCGAGCAAAATTTCTTCATTTGAGAGTTGTCACTAGCACTCTTTGAGTTTTTTGGGCTTTACTGAATACAACATACACGATATGATGTAGAACAAAATGAGTGATTTTAAAGCTTGTCAAGAATGAAGTGTTTGTGTGACAGAGGTGTGGTGTTGTGACCAACGACTACGGTTTGGAGGGTGAATCAGCAGCAGGAAGTCTTTCATTCAGTCACCTCCACTCCGTGTGGATGCTGTGACTGATCCGGAGACTGTCGGTACGTGGACACGCGTGTTATTCTGCTGTGGGTCTGTACAGATACACGTCTGTCCGTCTGTCCACAGGGTTCAACGGCAGCTCCAGGCTTTATTACTGTTACTCTGAACCAGTAGAGTCAGTCATGGAGGACGGGACTAAAGCCACTGTTGTTTTCTTTGCCTTTTCTGTACCCCCGTCTGTTCCATTCTCATGAATCTGATATCACCGGACGGCCTTGGGGGGGTTTCATTCACCCTCATCAAACCGTGAGAGAAGAGTTTACGTGTTTTCTGCTCGATGAATTCAATGTCACTGTTTTTGTTTCCTCTCTCTGCTTTTAATAACAGAACGCTGTGCTGACCTTTAACCAAAGCTGTAAACCCATTATGAATGGGGGGGGGGTGTCTCGACTTAGCTTGTACGCTCCTGGGCAATGCAGAAATGAGCTCTGGAAAAGCCAAACACAATTTCTGGCACTGCCCATCAAGAGTGCTGATTTCCCATAAAAATAATCAAATTCCATTGATATAATCAATACTTTATCACAAATGGATGTAAACCGTGATGACTTATTGATGAAAGCAAAAAAGGGCAACTACACTTCTTGTTATTGTTGATTGCCTATTATTATTATTATTATTATTAGTAGTAGTAGTAGTAGTAGTAGTAGTAGTAGTAGTAATAGTAGTAGTAGTAGTAGTAGTTGTTGTTTTTTTTTTTAATTTAAAAATATCTTGGTCAAACATTTATTTATTGAGAGAGATTTTGACTCAGTATAAATGATTTCCAAACTTCTCAGTGTGTGTGATATTTAGTGATATTTAGGTCACAGGAAATCTGAGTTTGTGCAGATTTCCTGTGCAGATTTCCTATTAAAAAAAAAAAAAGTCCCTCTCACCCTTGTGGGGTGGTATCTGTGTGTCATCCTCAAGCTCAGGTCCTCTACCAGAGGCCTGGGAGTCTGAGGGTTCTGTCAGTATCTTAGCTGTTCCTAGGACTGTGCTCTTCTGGACTGAGGCTTCAGATGTTGTTCCAGGAATCTGCTGGAGCCACTCTTCCAGTTTGGGGGTCACTGCCCTAGTGCTCCTACTACCACGGGGACCACATTAACCTTAACCTTCTACATCTGCTCCAGCTGTTCTTTCAACCCTTGGTACTTCTCAATCTTTTCGTGTTCCTTCTTCCTGATGTTGGCGTCAGCTGGAATCGCCACATCTATCACCACTGCTCTCTTCTGCTCTTTGTCCATCACCACAATGTCCGGTTTGTTAGCCAGTAGCTGTTTGTCGGTCTGGAAGCTGAAGTCCCACAGGATCTTAGCCTTGTCTTTCTCAACCACCTTCGGTGGTATGTCCCATTGGGATTTGGGTACTTCTAGTCCATACTGGGTACAGATGTTCCTGTACACTATCACAGCTACTTGGTTGTGCCTTTCCATGTATGCTGAGCTGGCGAGCATCTTACTCCCTGCTACCACATGCTGGACTGACTCTGGGGCTTCTTTACATAGCCTGCACTATATATATATATATATATATATATATATATATATATATATATATATATATATATATATATATATATATATATATATAGTCTACATTTCATATTTGCATGTGTGGATGTTTTGGATGGATGGATGGATGGTTGGATGGATGGATGGATGGATGGATGGATGGATGGATGGATACTTTATTACATCCTGTGAAGCAGTGACCTCTACTCTGAGAAGAATCTTACTGTACTTGTTATGGAAATGTAACGTTTTAGCATCTTGTATTTCGAAGGCAAACATTTTAAAATGAAAGGGAGGAGACAGTAACTCAATAATACATTTCATCAGCCAGTCTCATCCAATGTTCACTTGTTCCCTTTATGAATGTAAAGTGTTTTGTTTATGTTGCGACATTTCCACTCAGTACCCAGTCTGTAGAAAACATTTTACACTCCTTTATTGTTTTATTGTTTCCTGACCCCATGAATCAAGTGTCACAGAAGCACCGTTGGTTTATTTGTACAATCAGGGAACATGTGGAAATATGTGATGTAAATTGTAAAAATATAATTTTTTAGTTGTCCTTAATTCAAATCTTGAACCAAATTTAATGTTTTCCTACCCAACCCAATATTCAGCCTTCCCTCAAATTTAGTGGAATATTTTCAGTCATTTTTGGCCAATAATGGAAAATGTCTAAAAACCCCGACATGACTGGGGCTCAGAAGAACACTTGTGTTCTCCGTGGTTCAACAAGCTCTTTAAATCCAATCAAGTTGCATTGCTGAATAGAATTTAAATGCCACTAGATCTGGATGTGTTCTGTCGACACCAGGCCGGCACAGTCTAACACACTTTCACAAGATCCAACACGATTTGTCTTTAATGCTGACAAATTAATAGATGGAAACATTTTCCCCTCACATAAATCTGCTGAATAACAATAAATAATCTTAGAGTTAGAACTGTTTGAGCAGTTTAGGGATAATCCTGCAAATAATCATGCAGATCTGTTGTGTTTAACTCTTTATCTACCCATTGATGAGTACATCAAACTCCTATTCACAGTTCTAATGTGGTAAATACACTTTGTATAATATGACATACAGTCCATCAAACAAGACATCACCTTACTGTGAGGCGTAAACCCCTGGGGGGCAGAGACCCTCATGATGCTGTTAACCAGTATACAGTATGGAGATGACACAACTACACCCAGACAACTACTGCTGTAACGGCTGCTGCTGCTCATCTGGAAGAAAAGGGAACCAGGAAAACGTGTGATATTTCAAATGGAGTTCATTTTACCTCAAGAAAGTAGTGCATCCCTGGGATGCGCTTTAAGAAAAAAATGTGCATCCCAACATGACGTTTATGAATCCCCAAAGTAACAACAGAATATACGGTAGAAGCGTAGCAAGGATTACGTTTTGCCCATAGTACGATATAAAAACTAAACAAACTGTTGACTTAAATCATTTTATTAATAAAAACATCAGAACGGTTTAAGTAAATAGAAGAAAATAAATGTATATTTTAGTGGATTGGATAGGATATTAGTTTTATTAAAATGTTAAAACCTGGTAGTCATTTAAAAAAGTTTTAGATAAAAAGAAAGATGTAATAGTTGTTTGTTTGTTTTTTACTTTTGTTTTTCACTCAATAGTTTTCTTTTCCTTTAATTCATATTTTCTCCTGTGGAGACTGAACCAAGCTGACAGAACCTTCACACACATTTAGTAATATCTGTAGTAATATCTGTAGTAATATCTGTTAGTGATATCTGTAGTAGTATCTGTAGTAATATCTGTAGTAATATCTGTAGTAATATCTGTAATAATATCTGTTAGTAATATCTGTAGTAATATCTGTAGTAATATATGTAGTAATATCTGTAGTAATATCTGTAGTAATATCTGTTAGTAATATCTGTTAGTGATATCTGTAGTAATATCTGTAGTAATATCTGTTAGTAATATCTGTTAGTGATATCTGTAGTAATATCTGTAGTAATATCTGTAGTAATATCTGTAGTAATATCTGTAGTAATATCTGTAGTAATATCTGTAGTAATAGCTGTCTATTTTTCTTCTTTAACTTCAGATTATTCCAGAAAGCACTCATTGTTTTGGTTTTGCTCCAACTTTTGCATCTTTTTCGGAACCATGGTGATAATCAATCAATCAATCAATCAATCAATCAATCAATCAATCAATCAAAACAATATTCTGGGTTCGAAATATAAGTGGAGAAATAGAAAAATTGTGAACCCTTTTTTTGAATGAAGTGTATTTAAAGCTTGCGTCCCACGACGCACGCTGTCAGACCATGTACAGTATGTAGAGAATGCACATATATAACATTACTATTCAAAATGATTGGCACATTTTATACAAATGTGGAAAAAGTCAGACCAAAACAGAAAAAAAACATCTAAACAGGACGGAAAATAAAAGGAAACGTCAATAGCTTTAAAAATAGCATGCAGACAATTTATAATACCAGGAAAAGGAAGATGAGACCTTACCTCTGAATCTCTTGGCATCACTACCCATCAACACATTAAGTGAGAAGATCTTAATGTTTGTGCTGTTGACACACTGAAAATTAAGGAAGTGAATGCCTTCAATCCATGAAAGTGCAGCAGAAATGTGTCTGGCTTTCATTCTTTTCACGCTTAAAGTGTGTGAAAACATTAGATTTACTAAAGCTAGAGATAATTAAGCATTCAGCTCATCTCATGAAAGACATCAAAATGTTTCCTGACGTTCTAATAGAAATATGTAATTAACAAACAGCCCAAATGTTTGCAAAGGCAACAGGAAACTAACTGTATGCAAACAAAAGGGATTTGTTCAACAGGGTTTAATTAGAGGTTTGGCCTCTGACAGGAACCAGTTATCACAAACACTCCTAAAATGATAACCTGTTGAAAAACTAAAGACCTGTAATAATAATTATATTTGCAAAGAACCTGACTAAAATACACAACTAAAGAAACTGCTCATGTTTTAACTGCTGGTCCATCTGCTTCTTGTTTCAGTCCTCAGGGTTAAATTCATGCATCACAACCGAGTTTTGATGCTGTTGGCAGGTTTTTGCTTCTACTTATTCATTCATATTCATCTCATTATTGTCGTTAAAGTATTCAACAGAGTACCGGCTCCATGACCCAGTCGCTGAATCCACTCCAACTCTGAGTGGCTTCTCTTGTCAAATATCCCAGCATCACCAAAGTAACATGAAAACACAGGAAGTGGTTTTTGAAAAAAAAAAAAAAAAAAAAAAGACATAAATGGTCCCTTAATGCTGATTATTGGGTCTGATTATTGGGAATATTATTTTGGTTAGAGGAATAAAAAATAAAAAAAGACATAATTTAGAGCCACGGATAAACTGTGCTATGAAAATACAGATGGATGAAGCAAGTTTTCAGGATATAATATTTCAGTAACTAATATGTCATTACATTTTTTAGGTCTATCATAATTTCTCTATTTTATTTTATTTTCTCTATTATATATATATATATATATATATATATATATATATATATATGTGTGTGTGTGTGTGTGTGTGTGTGTGTGTGTGTGTGTGTGTGTGTGTGTGTGTGTGTGTGTGTGTTTATTTTTCCTTATTGTCTCATTTTTCCTCAATGTATATTTTCCCTGTTTCTGTCTGTTCTGCTACTGTGACATTTAAATTTCCCAGTGTGGGATAAATAAAGTAGATTATGTATCTATCTATCTAAAATAATGGAAAAGGAAAAGGGTGAGATGTTGAATAAGTGTTAGAGGTTCAGAAAATGGGGTTTGAATAAAATATAGAGGTAAAATAAGTGGATGGAAAGGATTCAGTGAGTCTAGAATACAACATAACGGGAATGGAGGCGACGCCAGAATGACAGAGGTATTAGACGTGTGATCGTACTCACTCAAAGACGCCCCGCTGGGATCTTCTGAAGGGTTAATAATCAATGCTAACACATCAGCCTGAGCCAATTAACACACAGCGAGAGATCCACCGTGACCTGATAAATGGAGCAGGAGGAAACGCAGGAACCAGAGAGATTGATTCTGTTTACAAGGAATTCCAGCGCCGTGTGAAGCAGGAAGGCTCTGCTCTGAATCTCTGATGTTCTTAAACGCTGTTCTTTAAACTTAAGTCTTGGCGGTGGAAAAAATGGTTATTAAACACAGGAGTGGAGCCTTCAGAGACACGTCCTCGTCTGTCACAGCCAATAATGTACAGACGCGTATCTGTATTTATTTTAAATCACTTTAATGAGAGGGAAACAAGAGAGGCAGCCCCTGAGAGCCTTTAACACACATTCTACACACACAGGGACTGAACACCTTTCAAGTGCAATAGTTGCATTAAGCGAAGGCGAATAACAGTAATAATGTACGCAGCATCATGTTGATGGAAATCTGGTCACCTGTAAACACATAAAACACTCCGTACACCTTGTGTGGTGTCGTCTGGATCCTGTGGGGGTGACGAACGAGAACTCGTCTCACTTATCTTGTCTCTATCTTCACAAAGACATTTTTATGTTTCTGACGTTTAATTATTTATAGAAATGCAACTATGAGAATGAACTGTGTCCATTCAAACTACAAATGACAAACATAATACATTAATGGGCTCTGTTTGCGTGTTTCCAGAAGTAAACTGATCCGTTCCGTGACTCACAACTTAACCCCCCCCCCCCCAGTGCATTTTCAAGGACATTTAATTTGCAAATTCAAATTTATGTACTGACATTTTTTTGTACATGCTAAAATGATTACAGTATTTTGTGCACTACAAGGCGCACCTAAAAGCCTTTAATCTTTCAACACCCAACTGTGAGCCAGTGCATACATGAAAACCAGGACATTTCCCCACGTCCACAACTCTTCTCTACGATCAATCTGCTTCTTTTCATGTGTAACCAGTATCCGAGGCGTGGGTGTGAATCCACGTCTTGATGCCGTTACATCTGGAGGGTTGCTGGTTTAAACACACTATTTTATTGCTTTTAATGCTCCCTATTTCACGCTAGACAGAACAGTAAGTTGCAAAGTTGCACCCGTTCACAGTACATTTAGCAAACTGCAAGAAGTCAGAGCCGTTTGAAAACAGATGAAATGGTGAGCTCACCTGAAGGGCTGTAGTCCATATATCATTCATTTATCCCTATACTTTATTAAATATGCAACTGTCTTTTTCATAGTTTCACCTTTATCTTCTTTGTGTTTGACATCTTTTTTTAACAACAAATCAAGAATCACTTCCAAAATATGTTTTCATTGAATGCACTAACATGTTTTGTTTATTTTTACATAGAAAATTTGAATTTTCCTGTTTAAAAAGGCCAGGAGTGAAAGCTCACAGTAGAAAAGCATGCAGTACATAATGTCTAAACATTCAAATATTCAAATAACATTATTAGACTTTGCTGGACATTAACATCCTTTATTATGTTTCACAGTGAAGTCAATTTACATGTCCACATATCCTTTATTAGTTCTATTTAAAAATTGATTTGATTTATGCATTTTCATATATTTTCGACAAATTCCCATGCTTTCTTTTTAAAATTAGGATAAATGACAGCAAGCCATTTAATTTGTAACAGCTTCTATTAAGCATTCTTGATAGAGGTGTTGCTCATGAGATGAAAATACCCTGAAAAGGTTTTAACAGTGAATTAATGATAACCTGATGACTACCAGATGACTGCATGTTCCAGTTCCATTCAGCAGGTAGCCATAGAAACAACTCCTCCTGAACCAATCAGGGCTTCTTCTTTTTTAAGCATTTCATACGTTCTGAATTAAGTGAGAATATCTGACCTTTTCCATATCTGAAATAAAAATGTGATAAAAATTCAACTTTGTAAAATGTTACTCCTGCAGTCTGTTCATGTTGGAATCACCTATAGGACATCAAAACACGAGGAAGATGAAAGATAATTACTTTTGCACAGGTTAGAAAGCCAATTGTCATGGTGTGTGGAAGGAGAGCCGGGAACGGATGCAGAGTAAAATGAATCTGGTTTTATTACAACCAAAAACTCAACAGAAAATCACTTTGCAGAGAAAAATCTGAAAAATACAACCAGCAAAAAGCAGAAGTGGACTGGAATTGAGATACATCATAACGCAAGTATAAACTCAGTATTCACTCAGAAAATGTTTCCGATCACCACCATCCAATGTTCCCATCAGTTCAAGAGCATCATCATCTTTTTAGAAATCAAACTTAATTAATAAAACTTGCAAGTGCTCAAGGGCACCTTGGCAGGAGGTGAACTGACACCCCTCACTCCAAATGTTTTGCCCCACCCGGGTCTTGAAACACTGACTTCTGGTTCCCATTCCTAGACTTAGTGGACTAAGCTACTGCCGGTTCTTGTTTCAGTCATGATTTAACTTTTGTGCTTTTAGTAGTCACACTTATACACTTGTGTATTCAGACCATAGTGACTTTCATTTAAGTTACACATCAGAAATACTTGGACTGTTAAAACTAGCTTTCAATACACCACATAGACGTAACCTTGACTCCAGAGACCTGACAGCATTCTGATGTCTATTTACTTCAGTTGGCAGTTCTCCAGCCTTCTGTATCTTATCATGCTTCCATTGAGAGCTGGTGTGTTCTTTTCTCATTGTGTGGATAACATAGTCATGCTTGTCCCATTCAACATGTGATCCTGCTCGTGAGCATCAATCTCTCGCGTGAGTTTCTTTGATTTGATCTTGATGTGTTGTACGAAGTCAGAACATTCAGCAACTCCCAACTTCATAAAAATGTATATCTTAACTCATACGGTGTCAGGGTTGGTGCCAGTCATGTCTTCTGGTCTTTTTATTCAAGAAATATATATTTGAGTACACCTTTACAGGTTCAAAGCTGATTCAGTATATAGCTAAGTTTAAAACACAGGCTAGTTTAAAAATTTTATGATTTCATCCAGGGTACACCCTGCCTTATCTGGAATAGACTTTGAATGAAGAAGAGACTGTTGACGTCTCATCTTCTAGAAGATAATTGATTGGATGGATGGATATATACTTTAATAAGACCAAGGGAAATTGCATATATCATCTTCTCACAATAAAGAAATTACCATTTCTGTTACACACTAACAACATAGAAAAGAGACAGTACAATGACAATTGCAATTTTGAGACACAAACAAGCAGGCAAAAAGCAGCAGAAGCATAAAAAACAGTTAACTGTGAACTGAGGGCCCACGTGGTGGGCAGGGCAAATGCATATTCATCATCGTCTACCACAGATAACTTCATTTGACACATACACCTAAGACCTCCACAGTGGATTGTTGGCTTTGCCCACCCCCTCTTTATGTTTTATGCATTGTTCGCTGACCTAGATGACCATGCTGCTTCTCCCCTCCCTCCATCTATGAGAATGATTCTACCCCCTGATGGCCCAGGGCACAAAGGAGGTCCTCAGTCTCTCTGTGGAGGAGCTTAGTGAAAGCAGTCTGCCGCTGAAGGAGCTCCTCTGCTGGGTGAAGTTGGTGTGCAGGGGGTGGCTGGTGTTCCACAGGATCGATCTGAGCTTGGACATGGCCCTCCTCTCTAGAATAGTATTCAGAGTCGAGGCTCTGCCCCATCACAGAACCAGCCCTCATGATGAGTCTATCCAGGTGCTTGGTGCATGTTTTCCTGGCCCCACCACCCTAACACACAATTGCGTAGGACAGCACACTGGACACGACGGACAGGTAGAACACGAGAAGGAGCTCAGTCTGTTGTACAGCTGCAGTTCAAGGTACATGTAGGTTCCCACAACCTCCACCTCCTGCCCTCGATGTCTATTGGCTGTGGAGAGGGAGGTGTTCGCCTCCAGCACCATCTCTTTCATCTTGGAGAAGTTCAACTGAAGCTCATTCCGATGACATGTTCCACAACGTCTGTCACCACCCTCCTCTACTCTCCCTCCACACGCTTCCTGATACATGCCACAATTGCGTTGTCATTCAAAAACTTATATAGCATGTATCCGAGTTGAACTTGAAGTCCGTGATGCAGAGGGTGAAGAGAAGGGGAGAGAGCACTGTCCCCTGTGCAGCCCCTGTACTGCTGGATGCCACTGATGACAAACAGTCCCCCATATGGACATACTGGAGTATGTCTGTTAGGTAGTCGGTAATCCACCTCACGAAGTAGGAGTCCACATCAATGGAGGTTAGTTTCTCTTCTTCTTCTTGTTCAGGACAGCCATGACCGCATTGGTTACCCAAGGTTTATTGTTGGGGTAACCCTTAACTGTCCTAACAAGGACCACTGTATCCACACAGAAGTTCATATAATCTGTTATGTACTGTGTGGGCCCTTCAATGTCTTTCCCCTTGTGAGCCCACAGTGACATCCCAGTTGGTGGTTTTGAAGGTGTCCCCTAAGCATCTCCTCAGCTTCTGGGGAGCAGGTGGACGAGGTTGTGGTCTGATTTACCTAGTGGTGGGAAGGGGGTGGCCGTGTATACCTTCTTGGCATTAGTGAAGAAGCAGCTGTTCTTCCGTGTGGGGCAGTCCACACACTGGACCATTGATGGTGGTGTCAAGTCTTAGGTGACATGGTTGAAATCACCAGTGATGAGGATGGCAGCCTCCGGGACTGGGTCCAAAAAGAAGTGGTCACCAAGATGGTGTCACCCACAGTCTCATGGTCCACCATGGGTATTACGTAGACAGCCAAAGTAATGACGTGTGAAAACTCATGCTTCAAGTAGTAGGGTCTGATGCTAACAGATGTTAGCGCCATATCCCAATTGCACAGCGTAAATGTTATTTCAGGCATCTGCTGTATGGTGGTCAGCTCTGGTATTTAAAGCCTTTATCATGCCTTTGTCAATGTTCATTCATTGATAGCTTGATGGTCAGGTCCTATTTGACAGAGAATACACAAATTTCATGAGAGGTGGGATATGGATCCAAGTGCAGGACACTAAAAGTGAATCTTCCATCCATGATTTATTCAAAACTGAAAGAATTCACCAGACAGGCAAGAAACATAACATACTGCTAGGAATCAAACAAGAGAAACGAACCAGCACCTGGCTCTCATTGAGCTAGGCTTAAAAAGTCTCATGATCACCCCAATGAAGTTCAGCCTGGCCTCTCCCTGCCACACACCAGAACTGCCACACCAAACCGTGACAGTATGTATGTATGTATGTATGTATGGATGGATGGATGGATGGATGGATGGATGGATTGATAATCATAAACAGAAATAAATTTACTGCAGTTATGGTCCATAATTTCCTTCTGGTGTCATAAAAGGTTTGGTCTACTTCAGACCTTTGATCAAAAGGTTCCGAGGTCAACATGGTAAGGTACGAATCCTGTGACTAACTGAATCTCAATCTTCCTGTCATAACTTTTGATTTTAAACCTATCCGTTTGAAGGGTTCCAGATCTCAGTAACAAAACCCTCACATGCAGTGTTGTCCAATATGATCATTGACATTACTTGCCTACACTATAATTTATTCAGTATTGACAGCAGGATCTTTGAATATGTTACAGACAAACATTTGTTTTGCTGTCAAATTGATTGTTCCTCAAAGAAAGTGTCATTAACAGACAGGAGAACCTCATAGCTGAATATATGCAGGTTGTATATCTGGAAAACAGCTATTGTTGTGTCCAGCAGTCACTACGTGTCCTTCAGCCCCTTCAGACAATGTCACTAGTTATGGAAAAGTCTACCATGAGCTAGCTAAACCTGTGGCATGTAAATAATGCTGTATATATGTCCGGATCCAATGCCAGGTGACTCAGCAGACAACACTCCTTTTGTATGAGGTACATTCCCAAAATGAATGGTGCCACCACCACCGTTTGTAATAAGTTTTATAACATGACTGTATTGCATTTCTTATTGCGCCCTCAGTGTTGTTCTCTTTCTGGTTCTCATCTCCGTATTCCTTGGGGCTGCAACAGTCTGGCAGCTCCTAACAAAGCTTAACCGAGGTAATCGTCCTGAAACATTGTCAGAAAAAAACAGGCAGAGAGGCTCATGAAGGTAAGAAAATGTGGCAAACGGAATGGGAGAATGATGTGCATTGTCCATCTTTTATGCACACAGACTAATTGAAGGATGGGGTGCTGCTGAAGAGGAGTTCATGGGGTGAATCAGCTAATGACCAGCCGGTGTGTAGAGAAAGACAGGTGGTGGAGAGGAGTTCAGTCTGCACAAACAGACATGACAAAGTACGGCTGTGTTACTGGTGAACAAGATCACATTGATAGAGACACTGGTTCCACCACTCAGGTGCAGAAACACTAGAAAACTTAAATTAATTAATCTATATGTGATTTAGCTTTGTTTAAAAAAATGGTAGTAAATCAGGCCAAGCAATATTTTATGGTTTTTTAGAGAAGATATGGTGTCATAAGTTGTGAAAAGACACTTTGACACATTTAATCATATCTGAAATCCAGATGGATGGAGGGATGGATAGACAATAATAACCATCCAATAGGGCTTTACAACTCTTACACAAACTGACTTTAAATGACTGTGAAAGTTGCTTTACTTTACATTTTGGCTTGGAAGTTGCTAAATAACTTCCTTATGAGGCAAATTGTATTTTGATGTAGAATTAAAATAATTATTCTCTACATACAAGTGTTGACGATAAAAAGTGACATGGATACTGGATGGTACTTTATTTTCCACCCATCAATCATGTCTTCATAAAAAACCCAAACTTTTATTTTTATTGATATTTATATTGATACATTTTATATTGTGCATTTTTTTATTTTTCTCACATACTTTTACAAATTTTACATTTTTCACATATTTTACATATTTTATATTTATGTATTTATATTTTACATTTTATTGTACATTTTATATTTAAATTGATACATTTATATTCATACGTTATATTGATACATTGATTCAATATGCGAATCGATTTTATATTGATACATTTTATTGATATTGATGCAGATATCATGGAACCCGGCTCAATTTACAAAGTTTAACAGCTCACTCTTTCTACTTGAATTTTTTAGTCCAACATTGATCTGCATAAAACTCGACTTAACTCTAATAAAGATTTTAGCAGAATGGATTTTTTCTGTAAAAGATAAGCATAAATAATACTATTAATGAAGCTGTTGTGTTATTTGGGGATTTGGACTTACTAAAAAGAAATATAAAATTCTTCAGACATGTTAATTTAAATTGATCCCCTGCATTATGGGCTGAGATAGAGCTGTGGGGAGCTGGGTGGGTTTGACATTCACTGACATATCATTAGCCCATTAAAATGAGGTTAAAGTCATTAGAAAGGTGAGATCCCAACATAATACAGAACTTGTATCAAGTGGGATCAAAGTGGCTGAAGTGACGCTGCACTACTTTTATTTCTGTTCCTTATCTGACGGCTCCCTCATTATCAAGACTCAGAGAGCAAAATGTAATATTTGTTCAGGGGTCAGAGGTTAATTGTATGGAGTAGACAGCCGTGTACTGTAGCTGGACCTGATTTGTATTCAGTGACAAACATTTCCTTCCTGTTCCATCATTCATTGTCAGCTTCCATTTATCAGCGCTGTGTTGATTCACAGTTAACCCAACAAAGACTTAAAAAAAAGAAAATTATTTCTAACACGTACAGAATCTACCCCATATTCATTGATCAGTATAAAAGATTAAGAGACGTCAGGAGCACAAGTATTTTTACTACCAAAAACTGAATAAAATCAGACAAACCTCATATACAGGAAATGATCTCCATTATCTGCCTATTTTAGTTTGTATTTGACTAATTTTTGATTTTTTGGTTTTACAATTTGACTTGTTCGCAGCTGCCAGCACCAAAAAATAAAATAAAAAAATCACTCCTCGTAATAGAAGATGCACAAACACAGCTTGACCTTCTCCAACAACTCTACACACACACATCTGCCAGAAAACATTAACATTGAAGAACACCTGCAGATACGCACGCAATAAAACACACATAGCCAGAAACATCAGAGCCCAACGACTGGAAAAGTCACGCTTGCTGTCTGAACATCATTTGGATTTTTCTTTCTCAAACCTTTCTCCAGTATCACAGAATAATTCTGTATCACCACCAGGCAAACCCAGGAGAACATCAGTGTGTTCTCTGCTGTACAATAACTGCATCCTGGCCCAGAGCGGTCTGACGGTCAACGTGAAAGAGAGGCTGAACCGTGAAAATAACGGGCAGAACCGCAAGGTCAATCAATCAGCTCAATCAGCTTTTATTGATATAGCGCTTAATCACATCTGAAGACATTTCAAAGTGCTTTACAGACAGAAAGCCAACGATGCCCCCCAGAGCAGCATAAGTGACGGTGGCGGGGAAAAACTCCCTCATTGAGGAAGAAACTCTGGGCAGGACCCAGGCTCTGGAGGGCGGTTATCTGCCTTGACCTGTTGGTTGGGAAAGAGAAAGAGAGAGAGAGAGAGAGAGAGAGAGAGAGAGAGAGAGAGAGAGAGAGAGAGAGAGAGAGAGAGAGAGAGAGAGAGAGAGAGAGAGAGAGAGAGAGAGAGAGAGAGAGAGAGAGAGAGAGAGAGAGAGAGAGAGAGAGAGAGAGAGAGAGAGAGAG
Organism: Antennarius striatus; assembly: GCF_040054535.1. Lineage (NCBI taxonomy): Eukaryota > Metazoa > Chordata > Actinopteri > Lophiiformes > Antennariidae > Antennarius > Antennarius striatus. The sequence continues at coordinate 1,833,277 of NC_090782.1, read as the reverse complement.
AGAGAGAGAGAGAGAGAGAGAGGCAGATAGGCCAGTTTGAGGTGCCACCTGAAGCGGCTTGAAGCTCCTTTAGCAACAGTTTTGTAAACCTACAACCATTTCTTAAAACTGTATTTAACCTGACAACCTTCACCAATGAAGGTAGTGATGTAACATTCTACTTTGAACACATTAGGGGTCCCAAAATGTTCCCCAACTGTACAACAATCCACGATGTTCTCTAATCCCAGGAATAGAACTGAAAACAGACAGGACCACACTGTAATGACATGAACAATTTGTGAACAATGCATCCAGAAGGATTTTCATAACAAGTTTAATTATTTGGAACCAGTGGTTTGTTCACAGATCTACTTTTTGTTGGTTCTCTTAATCCCAGTTTACGTAAAACAGACACGACTTGTTCTTTGTCCGTTGACTGACTGTCGAGTCGCTGCTGTGGTTTATTCGTCACATCTTTTCAGTGACATTCCACAGATGACTTGAGGTGTATTTCTGGAGGTCTTTAGCAGCAGACCAGAATCCACATCTTCTGCATCAGTGATTGAACTCTCAGATGATGAACCTTTGTAATCCCTCCCTTCTGAGCGATACCAGGAAGTGCTGCGTCGAGCAGCCGGTGGTGTGTTGAATCTACTTTATTGGCAGTCAGTCATGGCTTCTATTCCATTTTAACTCCAGCCCTGGCACCTGACTAAAGATTCCCTTTGATGGCGCCGGAGCATCACGCTGTAGAATGTGACAAATGTAAATGGGATGAGACACATCAAATATGACTAACACATATGGAAATAGAGGAAATCAATTGTCTCTGAACAAATGGATCAGCTATTAAAATGATGGGATGCTACAGGGATATGTCATCCTCAGCAGCTGCCAGTAAAGGCAATAGCAATAGAATGTTCTAAGTCTTCTTAGCCAAAAGAGAGCGACAGAGCCTCTGCTCACAGATTATATCCACAATCTGCATGAGCAGAAGCGCTGATTTATCTGCCTGCTCACATTACCACGGTAACGAGCTCAGTAAAAATGTACCTGCATAAAAGGAAAAGTCGAATTTCAAAGTAGGCTCAGACTGTAAATGTGACTCTGCCAATGCTAATTTGTCTTTGGAGGTGGTGCAACGAGGACTTTGTTCTGAATCATTAACATTTTGCAGCTTTTTATAATTTGGAGGTTTTTGTGTTGCATTGAAATGTTACTTTGAACTGATTTGAGTGACGATGAAAAGATTACCCCCCCCCCCCCAATTTCTCTGTTGAGAAAATTAATTAAGAAGATGTGATATGATTTTTTTTTAAAGTTTTTTTTTAATGAAACAACACATGCATATTACTTTAATGTGGTAATCTACTTATCAGATAAATACAGTTTTGGTACTTTCAATGCAAGCGAACACTCTAAAGCATTCAGAGATCCTCTGTGGGATCTGGGAGGTTTCACAGCTTCAGAATAACACATCAATACTTGTTTTTGATCACTCTAAACGGATTTTTGGGATGAACCCAATATTCATATATATGATGCAGTTTAGATCCATCAAAGCCCATTAGCTGGAGGGAAATGTTAAAGAGAGCTTTCTGCCATAAAGCAGGACACATCACTGCATGATGGTAGGATGTTAACCTTCTGAAATGACCCAAAGCGGCTTCCATCAAAGTTTTAATGAACTAAATCTCAAAATAGTGCCAGCCCTCAGTTTTTGGCTATAGTATTACAGAAGCTGTCTGGTGCTAGACATTTAGATTCACCCAAAACACTGCAACAATGAAAAAAAACTCAATAATATAATTCACTGATCAGTCAGAAAATCTTCATTAGTACTGCCAAATATTATGTCTACTCTCTACTTTTATTATGTTGTGTAAAATTTACAAAATCTACTGTTATTTTAGAATTTTTAACTAATTAACAGCCATTGACGTCCATTATACTGTTGTGTTGATTGTGTGTGGAGATTGAGAACAGATTATGGAGAGGATGCAACAGGGAAACCAAAATGTTTTCGTCAAATGTAGGTGGTGAACATAGTAAATAAACTATCTTACTATCGGAAACCCTTTTTCCGCCTTGTTTTATGCTGTTTTATAGAGACAATTATGAGTTGTCAATAAAGCGAAACATATTGTAATCAAAGTCAGTGTTGTGCTGACACGGCGTTTCACGAAAAGCTCATTTTCTTGTTTTTTTGTCAAGAACGTTTTGGTGAAACCAGTCTGTGTTCTGTTTACTAAAGAACGGAGAAAGAAAAGAACAGAAATTTAAAAAAAAAATCCTAATAAAATAATTCTTCCTTTTGGTAGTTTTGGTGTTAGCATAGTCACGGAACACAATCATTTTTGAGTATTGAGTCAAAATGCTCTAAACGCCCTCTGCTCTGAAACGGCTGGCAGCCAATGAGGTAATGTCGTAATGTAATCTGATTACAGACACAGAAACAAACTATTTTCAGGAAGGAGGGGGTGGTTTGGGCTTCTCTTCTACACTCTGCAGACATGTACATAAAGAAACAGCTTCAGATCAGCACGCACACACACACACACACACACACACACACACACACACACACACACACACACACACACACACACATAAATAGAGACAAAGTGAGAGCCACTCTTACATGTGACGTGTTGTCAGAGCTGGGCCCACGTCCCAAAACATCCCATCACAGGGAGCTCCTCCAAAGGCTTGGTTCAACACCAAGGCCCCTTCAAGGAAACATATATGGAAGTGCGTGCCCTTGTGCACACACACACACACACACACACACACACACACACACACACACACGTACACACACACACACACACACACACACACACCTGCTGCTGCTCCTGGCGAGCTTTGAGACGTGGCCTACAGAAGAGATAATTGCAAAATTGTGTGTTTGGACCATCTGTTGCTGAAACTGACACAGAAATCAGACACACCAGCACACACACACACACACACACACACACACACACACACACACACACACACACACACACACACACACACACACACACACACACACACACACGCACACTAAATGAAATCACGTGTTCCCACATCACCCACACATACCAGGATAGACGTGTAAAAAGAAGGACGATCACTCCCAGTTTAAGTCCCACCTTTAATTACACATACATTCACTGGCTGACAGGGAAATGAGAATATTTGAGGCAAAATTTGATTCGTTGAGCCCAAATAGAGTAAAACAAAAATAAATGAATCACATTTCAAATTTTAAAGCTCACTACATCAATGAAGTGGAAATTTAGATGTTATATTTCCACCTCAAAATGTAACAAGTAATATAGAAAGTGATTGAAGAAAGAAGATAATTGTGCATATTTGGAATTTAAAAAATTAAAAAAAAGAAAGTTATATCGCTGTCCGATTTATTTAAATTCTTAATAAATCCTTATAACACGATCATAGATATATATTTTCTTTCTTTTCACAAGTCTTTTCTTTTAACTGGAGTTAGCACTGTTTACTGAGACATCAGAGCTGGATATTGTGTTTGCTTTTTGCCAGAGGGCTGATATACCCGGTTCATTCTGGAAATGTCCTTATAGCTGAAACTTTGAGCCGGATCAATAAAGAGAGTAAATATCAGCTGCAAAAACTCAAATAAGGCCTGGATCGAATGTTCTCGGTATGTCTGTCAGCCAAGTCAGATGACGTGAACATAAAAAGTGAACTAAAGATATTTTTTAGCAAATCGTGTCCAGCATTTAGTATTTTAAATAATTTACTGTAGTTTCCAACCTTGAGATTGGATGATGTCGTCCTGACGTCATCAGCAGACCGTTCCTCTGAGGGTCAAAGCAAACAATGAGCTTGTTCTGTTCAGTACGACGCTTTGTTTTACAGGAAGTGCTCCATTAATTGTGATCCTTGTGATTGTGATTAATCCTTGGGATTCTGGATGATTGTGACCTCAGTACAAAGAGTAAAGGTTTACCTTTCACATTGTACACTACAGGGAAATGCTAGACTCCAGGAACACCTTGAGGGGTAGGGGGGTTCCTCACAGCTAGAAGGTTCTGGGTTCTAGCTGTAAGTCAGCTGGGATTAGCTCCAGCAACCCCAGTGACTCGCAACAGCGGAAGAAGAAGAAGATGAATGACTGAATGGACGCTCACACCAAATTTCTGTAGGTGTGAGTGTGAGCATGCGTGGTTGTTTGTCTTTCGTGTGGCCCGACGATGAGTTGGTGTAACCCCATTCTTGCCCGTAGCAAGCTTGGAGGGGCTCCAGTAGATCAAGGACCCCCAAGGGGGAGGAGTGGCTGTAGACGAGACGAGTGCATTGCTTATCTACTAAAGATGGATGGATAGATGGATGGATGGATGGATGGATGGATGGATGGATGGATGGATGGATGGATGGATCTTGTCTATTCACACGATGTTCTTGTATTTTCTGTGATTGAACTGTAGTTTTAACTACACATAACATTAAAACAATGATCGACAAATCAAAACCAATCAATCATCTTTTATTTATATAGCGCTTATTCACATCTGAAGACATTTCAAAGCGCTTTACAGATAGAAAACCAACAATGCCCTCCAGAGCAGCGTAAGCAACGGTGGCGGAAAAACTCCCTCATTGAGGAAGAAACTCCGGGCAGGACCCAGGCTCTGGAGGGCGGTTATCTGCCTTGACCTGTTGGTTGGGAAAGAGAAATACACTGGAGACAGAGGTAGGTCAAGTAAAGAGAGAGAGAGAGAGAGAGAGAGAGAGAGAGAGAGAGAGAGAGAGAGAGAGAGAGAGAGAGAGAGAGAGAGAGAGAGAGAGAGAGAGAGAGAGAGATTGGCCAACATAATCCAACACTACGTTGGCCTATCTGCCAGTATGGTATAACCATAACCAATATAGTCTAACCATCACCATAGTGATGGTTAGAATTCACCATCTGACATCTGACATCATGATTTATCATGTTGTAAAGGTTCTGGTACTCCTTGTTAAGTGTAGATAGCTCTAGATTGACAGATATTCATTGATCCCCAAGGAAATTTGGGGCAGGAAATTTGTCAATGAAATGTCGATTTATACAGAAACATGTAGCAGACAGATTTTTTTTTTTCTGTTTTTATTTCATAACCTTCACTGGACTTGATAGGGGTATCAGGGCAAACATGACTTACCTCCTGTCTGGTTGGTAGAGTCATGTGACTGTGAAGGGGTAATTCTAACGTCACTTCAGGCTGACAGTGGAACAGGGTAACAGGGTAATGCACTGTGACCAAACAGAATGGGGGGCAAAAAGTCAACGTCTTTGGTTCTGATGCATTGACTCTGATCGCTCCTTTAACTGCCCACTGTGAGTCAGAGTACAGTGGTGACTCCAGGGTAAACGCTCATTCTTCATTTGAATCTGTTTTCTCTTATAAGAAGCAGATTATGTGATAATACTGTTATTAATTTCAAATGTTTAAAAACACCAAAGGTTAGTCACACTAGTAATGATGTTTACATGGGGCAGTACTGCTGAAGTTGACATGTGTAGATAGTAGTTTTTCCTGCAGGTTTCTGTTGATCCATTGATCAATTTTGTATAATTACCAGTTGACTGTCAGAAAAGCTGCTCATGACAGTTTTAGTGTTACTGATGAAATCTGATGAAACAGGCCGAGAGTGAAATAAAGAGTGAAATAAAACATACGGTGAATGTCTTTACAGGGTTTACAGGAAAATAGATTTTGGTGAGGATGTCCAGAAAATGAAAACTTCACTTTCTTGTTCTGAAATTTAGTAACAAACCTGTAAAGTCTCATATTTTCAGACCAAAACAAAACAGTAGTGCTGCATTGAATGACTTGATGATAACTTTCATGTCCTTGTTCCAGGTCTTTCTCCAGCGTGTCAGATGACAGTGAGGAATCCAGAGCCAGGTACCTCTACCAACAGTGGGTGGGACTCGGCTTGAGCGATGTCCGCCTGTCCAACCACACAGTTCTGCTCAGCCTGCCCGGTTCCACCCCCAGCACCATCACCGACAGGTCTAGTCACCAGTGCTTCCTACCAAATGGAATCCAGTGCGACCAGCGAGGACAAAACGTGCTGCCCAAGTTCTCCTACGCAGCGTATTCTGCTGCTGGAAGTCTGCAGGTACCCCACCCTTTTCTGAACAACGGTTATATCACGCCCCCGGCTGCTGAACCCTTCTCTTTCTCTTCTTCTATTTATCACCTCATGTCAGTGGAGTCTCCGGCCCCCAGCCACCATTAGCAAAGGTTAGGGCCCCCTGAAAAAGTTGTTTCTAGGATCACCAGTTCAGCTTCCAAAGGAACCTCGCTGCTGTTTCAGCCAGTCAGCTAAAGATGAGGATCACACCTATAGTGTCTTCCCTGCTGGAATGTTTAACTTCTGTGTGGCTGTTTTGTGTTTAATTGTTTTATAAAAGACACATTTTCACATGCGTCAGAGCTGCTGGTGATTCAAGAACATGATCTAATGCAGAAGTATGTGTGAAAAAAGTGAAATGAATTTGACATTTACAAAAACCACTGATACTGATCTCAATGAATTCCATTTAAACGTTATTATTCTAGCTTTAAATGAAAGCAAGGTTTCAAAGAAACAGAGACTTGGTTTTTCTTAAAATAGATGGTCCCTTTCCTATTTCCTAGGAATCACAGGACAGGATATCTATGAATTAAGAAATGATATTACTTATTAGAGGCTTGGACAAATGTATGAATATATTATTCAGCTTTCTTCAGTTGTGAATGTATTTCCTTTATTTGACTGGGTCCAATGCCCATTGGCTTGGTCTGTAGTATTGCTGGTATTCTGGTCACAACATTAGTAACATTATATATCCAATATCCAGCAGCACATGTGACCTGAAGTCAGTTAATTAATAGTGAAATATTATAAAATAAAATGGCCTCTTTACTGGTTTTAAATGGGTCATTCTCAGAGGTCGTGTACAGGTGCCTCCGGCCCTCCATCCCAGACAAGAGACTGTCCCATACATAAAATATTTCACTTAGATATGAATAGATGATGAGAACAAAACCAGCATACGTACGCAGAAACCATAAAAATCTTCAAGATGGTATTTGCCTGATGGTAGATGCTGTGTAAATCTTCTCCACCATCCTTTAGAAGTGTGAAGGTTAATGGAAGTCATTATGCATGTAGTCTGCACATGCTAGTCAGCACACACACACACACACACACACACACACACACACACACACACACACACACACACACACACACACACACACACACACACACACATAGATATACAGTCACACTATTTTTAGAGGGGTTTTACTTCTCTGTATCCTGGGAACAGAAAAAGGGGGTTGAAGGAGACGCTTGTTATTCCCATGAGCCGCCTCCAGCCTCAGGCCAGATGAAAAGTTGGAGTGATTCTCTGAATACAAAGTTTCCCTCCTCTTTTCTCCCTCCTTTTTGCCTTGTTCTCATTTCTCCACTTTGTTCAATCCATCCAGCTGTCCACGCATCGGGGTCCACCCACAGGAGGGTCACAGTCATCCATCACCACATGATTTCCTCGGCCCGTTCCTGTGAACTGCCTTGAATTAAGCGGAAGTTTGCTGCTTCTAAACATGGCTGTCATACAATTAAATAAGGCGTTTGTGATGGATGGATGAATGGTGGTCCACAGAAAGTGTACCAGGCTAATGAGTCCCGGTGTCGGTGGCTCTGCTTTACTGGGGGTGCAGGAACACATTCCCATAGGATGAAACACTGAGGGATCAGGAATGGAATGCGACCGTCCTAATGTAGTATTGAAATGTGCAAATTGTAAAACAAAACCACCACAGATATATTGCATACATACTTCCATAATGTAGTTATAGTGACTGTTAAAAATGAATTAATTTACCCTAAATTATCCAGATAATTACATCTGAAGATTTGGGGACATACCCGTCTGATAAGAGGGGATGGTCTAAGTTAAGACTGGATTACCTGCACCTATCTAGGATTTATTAGTTTATCTCATTAAGTTTTCATTTAAGAGCAGAAGCTCTAAATATACGTGTTTCTCCTTGATAACAAAACCATTTGTGTCCACGAAAACACATGCTGATGGTCCCTCTGGTTTACGGGTGTTTAAATTCATTTTCAACAATATCATTCAGAAATATCATCTTGGTCATGGTCTCCATTTTTATTTGAAAAAAAATTAAAAAAACAAAACAAAAACATGCTAAAAGTAATTATGACTTAACGTTTTAAAAGTTATTATGTGGACTTTTCCACACAGTAACCATGGAAGTTTCCATGGTGGGGTGATGGAATGTGCTGTATATATTTTTAATTTTATATTTCACAGTTTTCAGATATTTTCATTTATGAAGAGGCACTTGAAATAATTTAGAAATTGATTTGTATATAGATTGATTATTAATTATTAATATTGATATAAGAATATATATTATACAATCAAACATTTTTTAAAAAATCTAAGACGCATAAAACCAAAATACTGAACAAGTCCGTCGGGAAGTTGAATCTCGGATTCAGGAGGAGCAGTGTGGTTTTGGTCCTGGCCGTGGGACAGTGGACCAGCTCTACACCCTCCGCAGGGTCCTTGAGGGGGCATGGGAGGTCACCCAACCAGTCTACATGTGTTTTGTGGACTTGGAGAAGGCGTTCGACCGTGTTCCTCGGGGGGTTCTGTGGGGAGTGCTTCGGGAGTATTGGGTACCAAACCCCTTGATAAGGGCTGTTCGGTCCCTGTACGACCGATGTCAGAGTTTGGTCCTCATTGCCGGCAGTAAGTCGGATTCGTTTCCAGTGAGGGTTGGACTCCACCAAGGCTGCCCTTTGTCACCGATTCTGTTCATAACTTTATGGACAGAATTTCTAGGCGCAGCCAAGGCGTTGAGGGTGTCCGGTTTGGTGGCCTCAGTATTGTGTCTCTGCTTTTTGCAGACGACGTGGTGCTGTTGGCTTCATCAAGCTGTGATCTCCAACTCTCACTGGAGCGGTTCGCAGCTGAGTGTGAAGCGGTTGGGATGAGAATCAAAACCTCCAAATCTGAGACCATGGTCCTCAGTCGGAAAAGGGTGGAGTGCCCTCTCCGGGTTGGGGATGAGATCCTGCCCCAAATGGAGGAGTTCAAGTATCTCGGGGTCTCGTTCACGAGTGAAGGAACGATGGAGCGGGAGATCGACAGGCGGATCGGTGCAGCGTCTGCAGTGATGCGGACTCTGTATCGGTCCGTCGTGGTGAAGAAGGAGCTGAGCCGAAAGGCAAAGCTCTCGATTTACCGGTCGATCTATGTTCCTGCCCTCACCTATGGTCATGAGCTATGGGTCCTGACCCAAAGAACGAGATCCCAGATACAAGCGGCCAAAATTAGTTTCCTCCTCAGGGCGTCCGGGCTCTCCCTTAGAGATAGGGTGAGAAGTTCGGTCATCCGGGAGGGACTCAGAGTCGAGCCGCTGCTCCTCCGCATCGAGAGGAGCCAGATGAGGTGGCTCGGGCATCTGGTCAGGATGCCTCCTGGACGCCTCCCTGGTGAGGTGTTCTGGGAACGTCCTACCAAAGGGAGGCCCCGGGGACGACCCAGGACACGCTGGAGAGACTATGTCTCCCGGCTGGCCTGGGAACACCTTGGGATTCTCCCGGAGGAGCTGGACGAAGTGGCTAGGGAGAGGGAAGTCTGGGCTTCCCTGCTTAAGCTGCTGCCCCCGCGACCCGACCCCGGATAAGGGGAGGAAGATGGATGGATGGATGGATGGATGGATGGATGGATGGATGGATGGATGGATGGATGGATAGATGGATGGATGGATGGATGGATGAAAAAGTATCTGTCAACCAAACTTGACCAAAAAATCCCTCCTGACAGTATTTTTTTTTCCAGAACCCGACTTACGTATGTAAAAAGACAAACTTGATTCACTTCAAATCCACCTAAGTGTAAATGACATAGTCTGGTTTAAGCTTTGGTAAAAGCACTGGCTTCATGAGGTGAGTCAGTATTAGAGCATTAAGAATATCGCTGATGCCTCATGAATGCTCACGTCTCTGCCTCCCGTGGATGTGGATACTAAGTGAGAAAAAACTTCCTGCTCAGTCAGACGGCTAGGAAACATCGCCAGACCTCACGTTTTACTTTGGATTAATATATATATATATATATATATATATATATATAGTATGTTATATGTATATATCAGTATGGTATATAAATATAACATTATATATATGTGTGTGTGTATTAATTTAAATAAATAAAAAAGTATATATATATATATATATATATATATATATATATATATATATATATATATATATATATATATATATATATATATATATATATATACAGTAATCCCTCGTTGCTCATTGTTAATGTGTTCCAGGACCACCTGCAAAAAACGAAATTCCGCTATATGGCGGCAAACTATTTATTTTATTATTTTTGGCAATTTAAACATCTATGAACCCTCCCCATACTGAAGTATTACCTTTTCCCACACTCTAATAGACCTTTTAAAGCACTTTTGTATTAAAGAAAAGTATTTCTTTAATAAATGGAAGTGTGCTGCAAAGTGAAACCCAAACTAGATCAAATTCATTTCAACATGGTAAAAAAAGAAAGTTTTCTGGAAAAACGAGTTTCCAGCTGGAAAGAACTTCTGAGGTGCATGAAGTGGAAAGTGGCTCACACCCCAGTGTGCTGCAAATGAAAAAGGGGGTGCTGACACCTCAAACCAGTGATGAAGGAGAGGATAAGGCAAAGGACAGCCTGACATTAGACTCAGCTATTCCCATATTCACCTTACTTAAGGTAGGATAACGACACACACCAACCCTCCAGGCAATATCTGACATCTCCCTGAGACAGCCTCAGATTTAGTGTATTTGGGCTTAGAAACTTTACTCTTTGAGGAAAGATTTAATGTGTGACGTGCTGCCCTTTACTGGGAACTACTTATAGTCTTGTCTTGTTTAAGACAGAAGGACAAATGGGGTCATCCACTCTATCACTCAAAACACAGGAAGAGGAATGTCAAACAGTTTTGTGATTCAGATTTTGAGCAAAGTAGCCGGTCAGGGGTCGGTCACCTTTTCTAGAGAAATGCTGCTGTGGAAAAAGTCTTTGGGTTGCAGCTGAAAGCTTCTTGGTTCCTTCAATGTCAATAAGAAAGGGGGGTTCTCTGGAGAGCCACACAGCGTCTCTACCTTATATTACTGGGTCTTGACATTCACATGGTCATGGCTGAAAACGGTGGTTCAGGTGCCCTTTGGCAGCACACTGCACCCCAAACCGGTCAGGGTGGTAAATGGCCCAGCATGGACTTGTAAGGACATCAGTGTCTCTCTCCTGATCAGGAGGTTGTCCTCTTAAATGGCAGCCCTGCCTTCACTGTGTGATTATGACTTGAGTAGGTGGATGAGGCCATTGTTGTGCAGGATTTTAAGTGGTGGATCCTTGGTATTTCATAAAAAGACACCTCAGGACAGGGGCAAGAAATAGTAGAAGGAGTCGGTGAAAAACACGGCATGTTGATGTAACGGTGGGTGAAAAGTCAGTGTAGGGAACAGGCAAAGGTTTCCCCTGTTCCAATTTAAAGAAGCTCCATTGAAGGTAATTAGAGCTTTGTGCAAAGGAAAGATTCCCACTGCTTCTTCACATCGCAGGTTATGGGCTTATTTATCGACCAGGGAGATCATCAAGAGACAGGAGAGATGGGAGCGCTATTTTTCATTAAAGATCCAGGCTTGTCTTTGTTGAAATTACACCAGCATGTCAGGATCAAGAAAGACAGTGTTTCATAGGAGCCTTTCCTCGGATTGGTTCTATTTTCATATCCAAGATCTATGAGCAGAGACCAAAGGCCATCCCCTCATAACCTACATTTTCTCCCTCGCTACAGAGCACCAGTCATACACCTCTATATGTTCCCTCCTGACATCCTCCAGATTTACCACTTACCCCTGACACACTGGTGTGTGTGTGTGTGTGTGTGTGTGTGTGTGTGTGTGTGTGTGTGTGTGTGTGTGTGTGTGTGTGTGTGTGTGTGTGTGTGTGTGTGTGCGTGCGTGCGCGTGCGTGTGTGTCTCGCGGCGAGAAAGTTCCAGCTTCGATTCTGTCTGTGCAGAGTTTCTATGTTCTCCAGTGTCTGGTGGGATGCGGTTGAAGTGAACTGATCACTCGACATGTCCACAGGTGTACGCGTGTGCATGAAGGGTTGTTTCTCTATGTGTGGCCCCATGATGCACTGGCAACATGTCTGGGGTGTACCCATGTCTTGCCTGTAGCAAGCAGGGATAGGCTCCTGCAGGCTGGTTGGTTGGTTGGTTGATTGATTGATTGATTGATTCCTCATGGCCCTGGCTTTGGACATGGTCCTACTTCCCAGAGCCGTCTCCCCAGAGCCCAGGTTCTGACTGACCACTGAACCCGCTGTGGGGATGAGTCTGTTAAGGCATCCCATGTCCCTTTTCCAGGCCCCACCTCCCCCACACACAATGGCATACGACAGCTCGCTCGACACCACAGACTGGTAGGACGTGAGAAGGAGCTCAGGACAGATGTTGAAGGAGGCCATCCTACCCTGCCTCTTCCTGTACACACAGTCCGTGTTGGTAGACCGCTCCAGTTTACTGTCTCAGTTACATATTTTTACATAAAGCAAGTTTAAATATTGTCACAGACCTATTTAATTAAAAAGCCACTTGGGGTGTCTAACGTTATGTATTTGACAGTTTAAGAGTACAAGCTCCACTAATAACAACGGTAATTGTGATATTTTGCATTATCTAGAAGTCAGAATGTCTCCATACTTATCCTCACATAAATCATGGCTGCTACTAATGTGAACTATGCTTCTTAGTGCATAATAGACTTCCTGCAATTCCAAGAAAACTGTGAGAAGACAAATTGTTTTTCCTCATTAATATGCAAATGTGTGAGCGTATGCACCATAGAAGCTAATGAAATCATCTCCTGTACAGGCCAGCCTGCAGGGTGATTAGGAATATCTACGGCTCAACGTTTAGTACCACAGACAGACACACCAGCATGGCATCATTTATACATTTATAGAGGTCAGGGTCAGCAGGTCTCCGGTCTTTTTTTAGTGTTCAATTTATCATATCACCTTTGATGTTATTTACCATGATCAAGTGTTTGACCTTTTATATCAATTTTATATCAATTGACGTAAAACCACATCTTGCAAATGAAAACACTCAAATTGAAGACAAAAAAAGAACAAGGCAGTCAGAGACTGCAACATCCCGCGACTCACCCTGACCTTCTTTCAGGGTACCCTGACCTACTTTCAGGGTAGGTCAGGGTACCCTGTGGTTTCTAGACCAAAGACATGTTTTACTGTGTGTAGCTAATCCATGTGTACAGAATAAGAAGAAGAGAAAAATTGTTGAGTGCATAAAAAACCTTCTTGAGAAATTAATTTTAAACCGCAATTTGTGTGGAAATATTTAAAACTTTTTTCAAATATTAAAGAAACTGCTTCAAAATTATTTTTAGGCAGTTTATCAACATATCGTCGTCAACTTTCTTGAATTATTCCATCCCGCTTTAAAGCAGTGATGCATTATAACTGTCAGTGTTCATCCGTCAGTCCACCAAATATCTTCACAACTGTCACAGATAGAGAGATGGAACAAAAAGCACATGACTCAGGCAGCAAAGGGGATGAAGATGAGATGATAACCGTGACCTTGAGAAAACTAGGTCAGGGTCAAATTTCATCTTTTGTAGTGCTTTCCTCGTTCTTCAAAAACTGAACCAAAACGCGTGGCTGGGCTATGAAGGAGGAATCCTCTTCAGCCGGCAAGAAGCTACTTATATTGTTCATTTCTTTACCTCGACAAGATGAAATGAAAGAAAAATGGACCAAGAAAAAAGATTGCAGTTAAAACAACCCCATCTCAGTGCACACTGAGATTCTCCTGTATTTCAATTCGCTGCATCTTGTACAGTTCCATGGTCTGCAGTTTAAATAGAGGACTTTTGTGATGCAAATGGAGGCAGGAGCGATAAATCTCTCCTGGCCTCCCCTGTGCCTTCTCTCTCTCTCATGTCGTCAGATGCTCTTTTGCGCTCTCCTCCACTTTCTCTCCGCTGCATCATCATGTTACGCTCGGCCCCAGGCCACATGAAAAATGAATCAGGCTCAGGTGATGTGGAAGGGGGGGTTTGAGATAGGGCAGGGCGAGGGAGAAACCAGGAGGCGAGGAGAGAGAGACCCCAAAAAGTAATACTCTGACTTTCATCAACAACTTCTAGGTCACTTCAATTTGGTGGAAGACGACGCGCACACACACACACACACACACACACACACACACACACACACACACACACACACACACACACACACACACACACACACACACACACACACACACACACACACACACACACACACACACACACACACACACACACACACACACACACTTCCATGGTTGAACATTAATCCAATTGTCGGTGGTTCCATGTTATTGATTATCGCCAAATCCCGTCCGACCCGTGGGATTGGGCATCGTGTCATTTAAAAAACCGATTTTATGGTTCACAACCTTTTCTCAGAGTTATTCAATAAAATAGTTTTGTCTGTCACAAAATCTGGAAGTTCATCAAAAAAAAAAAAAAAAAAAGCATTCCCTTTTTTTATTAAAACAAACAAAATAACAACTACAATTGGGGACATAGAATATACTGTACATATTTTTATTTTTTTGCAGGGGAATTTTGGAGGTGCCTCAGCAACACATCACATTTATCATTTGTGTTTTCATTTTGAGAATGTTCCATCTAAATTGTGATAGGAATGACTCCTGTAACACTTAGGTTGATTTATATTGTGTTTAGTTCTCCTGTTTTAACATGTCCTGTCATTTCAGAGCCTTCTCCATCTCCCTGGACTCTATCAGCTCTGTCAGACTGTCAGCCTCCATCCTACGTTCCAGTATTACTGTTTCCTGTCTGTTTACCCCATACTAATTCTGCCTGATCCCTGGATTCTGTCTGTTGTCTGCCCCTTGTTGGATTTGTTTGCCTGTTCAGACTGAATACCTGGTGCTTGAATTCTGCTCTTGAATTAAAGTTGTTGTTGTTGTTGTTGTTGTTTTTAATGCTTCTACTCCTCTTTGGGGTTCCATCTGTCAGTTTTGTCTGAAGCATGAACCAAACCAACTGACAGTTAGTGACAAGGCTATGAAACCACGTGATTTTTACACAAAAATTATTCTTTCAGAACAGAAAAGATTACTTGATCTTAAAGCTTCATAAGTGTAAAACAAAGCAGCTGAGGCAAAACATATCAAACAGCTGTTATCTCTTGATAAGAAACTGTATTTCCTATTTGCTTCAACACAGTATACACAACAGGCTCAGAATTTACTGTCAGATTAAATGTCTTGATCATAAGATCGTACTTATACTATACTTTGTTGGTCAACCAATGAGCCCCTCCCATATCATACTGACACATTCCTCAATGACCTGTTTATCTGTTCTTCTTAGTCTTGACATTGGAAAGATATAAAATAAACTACAATGGGCCATGTTAATAAGTCAGCCTTTAGTATGTAATGCATTCTCCTGTTGTCCCTCCCCAGGGGGAGGTGGTGGACGTGCAGTACGGCGGTGTGGACGACCTGAGGAGAGCCAGAGAAAGCCTGAACCTCAACAACCAGATCGCTGTGGTCAAGCTTGGCCAAACACCGCTCCTGTACAAAGTAAGATCCTATCAGCGCCCTGCAAAGAGCCCCCGCCCCACCCCGCTGATAAGAATCACACGATTTAATGCAGTACAGTGTAAAATACTCACCCTGATGAATGGGCTACTTTTATCTCCTCAGTACCAAACTATATATATATTTTATTTAGTAGAACTGATTTTCCAAGAGGCTCTTGGGTAGATTAAGACAGTACTACAATGGTACAACTCACCCCCCCTAAACACGAAGTAAAGTGTGTTAAACTGGGATCTGGAGAATTCATTTATGAATGATTTTTTTTTTTTGTATCATACATTTATATGTATTTGTATGTCTTCGGTGCAAACATGTGTGTACTCACTGTGCTGTCTGTAGTGTGACGGAGCTCGCTTGTCTCTTGTGACGGAATCTCCCTAAGGGATCAATAAAGTTCTACTCTACTCTCTCTCCTCTAAACTCATTAACTTACATGTTAATTCTAAGAAAAAACAATATAAACTTACTTAAACGTCCGTAGTGCACTGGCGTCGTGCCTGGAGTGTACCCTGCCTCACCCCCGTAGTTGGCTGGGATCGGCTCCAGCACCCCTGGCCCGCTACGGCGGAAGAAGCGACTTTCAAGATGAATGAAAACGTTTTTGTCACGAGTTGTAGTTCACTGGAATGACCTCCAGCCTGACTCCTCCTGCTGGTGCATTCTGGGAGGTTTGTTGGTGTGTTTTTAGGTATTTTCGAGCCCCAGCTGGCGCCACTGACGGCTGACTTCAACCAGTTTGACCTCATTTCAGGTCGTTTCCCTACTCTGACTGGTCTTTTCATGCTCAGCTGTTTTAGACAGATGAAGCCTGTCCTTTATAACTGTCTTCAAACCTCAACAGAAGGAACTGAATAGTGGATCATACTTGATTATATTATCACTAGTATCATAGAATTTCAACTGCAACAGTATATATATATATATATATATATATATATATATATATATATATATATATATATATATATATATATATATATAACTTTTAACAGGAGTAGTATTGTATTAAAACTTTTACTGACTGGAAATAATAACATGATTTACAAATGATGTAAATAATTTCCCTTTGGAATTAATAAACACCAAACATCAGAACATGGTAAAGAATGAGATCCAGTCTCACTGATGTTGTATCCATCCGCCAACACGTGGTAAAGAATGAGATCCGGTCTCACTGATGTTGTATCCATCCGCCAACACGTGGTAAAGAATGAGATCCGGTCTCACTGATGTTGTATCCATCCGCCAACACGTGGTAAAGAATGAGATCCGGTCTCACTGATGTTGTATCCATCCTCCAACTAGCAGTGATGTCCTGAAGTTACGGCTCGTATCTCATCTTTTTGCCCATATGTTGAGGAACAATCCGGACAAACTGACTTGTACCTCGAGGTTCTACTGTGTCTCATTTTACAAATGAGCATGATTGAAAATCGCAGTCTGTTCAGCCATAAAAGGAGGAAATGGGGGTTACCTAAGAATGTGAAACTAAAGGGCGTGAGTGTTCTGCATAAACACATGGAGACGTTAAAGACCACTAGACCAGTTTGCCCCTTCACCACCTGGGACCTTGCAGCAACAGGCTGCTGACCCATTTTTCCTCCTTGCCAACAGTTTGTGACAAATTTGATCAAGTGTGCCTCATAATGTCTGTGTGTGTCGGCAGCTGAGAGAAATGATCTTCCTTTACATATAAATGGGAAAGAATGATTGATGAAGCTTGTATAGTTATTAATGTGTGTGTGACGGTTACATCAGGCTCCGTGTTACACTTAAAGCTAGATTCATATTTGATGCACACATGGGACACATTGGGACCATGTAAGCTTGAACCTGTGGTGCTGAACATCAGCTTCTTTTAAGGAAAAACAGTTTTCAGGATGAATGACCAAAAAAAAAAATGTCTAAAAGTTCACCTTGTCTGCTTTGGCTTGTGGATTTTTTTCAGGTTGTGCATGATTTGTACTGATGGATAAACCAAGTCTTCACCATTCTGTGTGTTCTTGTTCCTTTATTTTAGGTTGGCATCAGAATGCACATCGGGAACACACAGAATGGTGAAAATTTAACCAATCAATATGCAAAGGCAATGAGTCAATGCATACACTGAAAAATGGTAGGAAAAACTCAGAAAAACGAATGATCTTTAAGCAATGCTACTTCTACGTGTGCTCCAGTCAGATCGGGAAATTTCCTCTGAACTCAATATATTTCAGGCATTTTTAAACATCTTCCACTGGTATTGTTAAAGAAAGTCTCGGAAATTTTAATTCTGTTTTCACCCATTAATTGATAAGAAATCTCAAGACTTTATTATGTATTTGTATTATGCTGCTGCCAAAAGGTGTCCTTGGCTAAGAGAATGAAACGCATTAACTCTTTAGACATCAACATCTGTGCCGACTTCACCCTGGGATTATCTCAGTAGAACATCTGTGTGAACACGAAGAAACGTGAAGCAGACTCCAGAATGTCTTTACCGTTTCATACCGCATGTCTTTGGGGACTGCTTTACAATCCATCCCAGGATGGTGACACCTTTGGCTCCCCCCTTTCTCTCCTTTACTTAAACCCATTAAGATGATCTTCACCTGATCAAGGTGGAACATGTATGAGCACCGGTCACATGACCTTCTACCCCTTTTGGATAACAGTGACTGTTATAGGTCTGAACGTGTCGTTCCTTGGTGTAACATAGCAGACATACAGGTGTGTGTGTGTGTGTGTGTGTGTGTGTGTGTGTGTGTGTGTGTGTGTGTGTGTGTGTGTGTGTGTGTGTGTGTGTATGTGTGTGTGTGTGTGTGTGTGTGTGTGTGTGTATGTGTGTGTGTGTGTGTGTGTGTGTGTGAAAATGTCACCAATGTACAGATCAAGGTCAATGAGCACTGCTGTGTTTGTATTTGGTTCAGCTCGATTACATCCGACCTTGTACCATGGCTTACAAGGATGTTCAAGTTCATTCATTCATTCATTTATTCACTCATTCATTCATTCATCCATTCATTTATTCATTCATTCATTCATTCATTCATTCATTCACTCATTCATTTCCTTCTGCTTCTTCTGCTTTGGAGGTCACAGGGGTTGCTGGAGCCTACTGTATACTGGTGTCTGTAGTCTTCTGGTATTAAATACCAACTAAAATTAGTAATATCAACTAATGTGTTTCAATGTTAGAATTTAATTTGATTCATAGTATCTTCAATATTTATATTTCAGTATTTAACATATGTCAATATCCTATAATATCCTATAATATTTCAGTGCAGTAATTTATAAGAGTATGTATCCCTTCTTCTTTGTGTATTTTGTGTACCAATGAAAAATGGCAGATTTTCTGAGACAAGAAGGATATACACAGGACGGGATCAGGGAGGATAACTGAGCAATTATATGTGTCACCGAGTCAGACGGAGCGTCGGTGACCTCCGCTCCATCTCTGCCACCTGGAAGAGGACGGTCTCACACAGGACGTGTTCAAACAGATCTGAACACGCAAGATGTTCATCGGTCTGTGTTGGTGGAGCGTGGAGGTGTGTCCCTCTTATCATGTTTTCATGAAATGAATGTACAAACGTAGCTGCTTTCCCGTGTGTGTGTGTGTGTGTGTGTGTGTGTGTGTGTGTGTGTGTGTGTGTGTGTGTGTGTGTGTGTGTGTGTGTGTGTGTGTGTGTGTGCGTGCATTGTCCCTGCTATCCAGTGAAGGACAGACTTGTGAGAGCAGAGTGACCATGATTGGTTGGTGGCACACATTCAATAAAATAGTCATTTAGGCTCATAAAACACAAGGACACTACAGCTCCCATGGACAACAATGAAATACTGCTCTGTACTGTGTCAGCCCCCCACCCCCCACCAGACATTATCTATTACTGGTGATGGTGGCCACGCTGTGTGACCTTTGATCATCATGAGGAAACTAAGCAGTCGTGGGAACAAACAGGTACGTATTTATCCTTCTAAAACGCCCATGAAAGGTTAACTCCAGCAAACCCCCCCGTGTGATTAATACTGTAGACACACTGAACATGTAGCCTGGCTGGGGTGGAGGTAGAAGGATGAATACTGTTTGACAGCGGGTCTCTGGGTCTGTACAGTTCAGCAGCGACACCGCTTTCCCTCTGATATCCGCTGGCTACACACACACACACACACACACACACACACACACACACACACACACACACACACACACACACACACACACACACACACACACACATTAGAAGGAATGTAGAAAAACCTTCTGTATATTGAAAGATGACAGCAGAGCCATGAATACATACTATAGGCATAACATATAATGTTATTATATATAGTGTTTGAGTACAAGGCCTGTTATTCTGTCCATTCATCAGAGATGAATGGATTCTGATTGAAGAATCTACATTATCTGTGTTCCTTAGTTACAGTCAGAGTTCTGCAGTTGTAACATCCTTACACACATAGTTGGTTCTGAGAGGCTGTTTGTCAGTAGGATTGCTTGTGAGTCATTATTTAACATCTAATCTATCACTACTACTCTAAATACTGAGGTACTCGTCCCTAAGACTGACCAGAAACAATCCATCCCGTAACCCCAGAGGGTCGTTGGGGCCCCACAGACGATCTGTTGACCAGCTCTCTCCATCCCCCTCTGTCTCAGCAGCTCTCACTGCCTCACTGAGTGACTCCATTCTCTGATGTGTCCTCCCATCTTTTCTTTTGTCTCCCTCGTCTCCTGACACCTCGTTCCTTGTAGGATGGTCTTAGCAAGGCCTGAAGATCTGGTGATGTGTCCATTCCACCTCAGTTTCTGCTTTTTAACAGTGGTAAGCAGGTCTTCATGGGGGCCGATGGCTTGGCTGATCTTCAGCCGGACTTCTTCATTTGTGACATGTTGGGTGTTGGACATAAGCAGGAGTCTTCTGTAGCATCTCGTCTCCATGCCCAGAAAACAACACATAAATAAAACCACGTAAAGCCCAGTTTTACTCCACTGAGGTGTTCCACCACACTGACGTGAGTGACGCCCTGATGTCACTTCCTGCTCATCAAAAGTTCCTAGAGTTCCTAGTTCCGACAGGAAGCCGTCCCTTTCAATAATGAACACATGTGAACTAAGAGCAGGTTGTGACAGTTTTCTCATCGGTATCTATCGTCTACATTGCTGCTGTAACGTCCAACCTGACCTGAATTGTCTTCAGTCTCCATGTTGGTGAACGTCTCCATGAACAGAAATGCATTGTGGGTTCGTTTCCTGCTCAGAAGTTCACAGAGATGTGGAGAAAAGAAGATGACGCCAACAGGAAAACACCAAAAGACCACAGGAAGTGACATCAGAGCAAACTGTTTGATCTGAGTCAAGTTTCTGAGTCATGTTAACATGAAACTGAAGTCTGACTCTACAGGATGTTAATGTCTCGCTGCTCGGTGTGGGTTACTGCAGAAGAAACTACAGTCTGTGGTTCTATCTACAAATGTTCATAAGTCAGATGTTCATATTTTGCGGACTACTTGTCCTGTATGAAAGTATACACTATTCCGAGTCAGCATACACAACCTTTGATCTATGGTCAAAGGTAGTGCAATGATACAAAACAAGTTCTATAGTCCAGAACACATTTTAATTTTCAGATTATGTAATTTTGAATTACATGGTTTTCAATTGGATGTCAATTAAAAAAGATACATTAAAAAATAAAGTTCAAGTTTGCAACATTTTATTTGACTTGCAAGGAATAATAGTTCCTGTATTTTGTTCTTTATGCAAGAAAACACTCATTGTCACTTGCTTTTTATCCAGCTTTTGCATCTTTTTCAGAGGCATGGTGATAATCAATCAGTCAATCAATTAACAATTATTTGTACAGCGCTTAATCACATCAGAAATAGGCTTTGAGTTCATCATTGATTAATAATAAGTTACCAGAGGACATCTGATGCCAACATATATATAAATAATATTTTCTCCACAAATGTGGGTGATCACAAAATATCTAGAATGGACAAACGTTACAAAGTAAATCATCTGACATTAAATAAAAGATTTTAATTTAAATATACTTTTTCAGGTTTTGGTTTTCAGCTTTTTTTTTAAGTTTTTTTTTTTTTTTATATTTATGTTGAAAGTTGATCCAGTGATCTGAAATGGATCTGATGTAAACAGGTTGTATTGACAAATGGATCTGATCTTATAAACAGCATGGTGATGAAGTGTTATAATTATGTGTCATTATGCGTTATAATACGTAGGTCTGTCATAGCACAAAGGGTTTCAGGTGAACATTACCATTTGGGTTGTCAGCATGTACTTTTGCAACTTTTGTATATGTTTATTACACATTGTTTCCCTCTCTGTGTGTGTGTGTGTGTGTGTGTGTGTGTGTGTGTGTGTGTGTGTGTGTGTGTGTGTGTGTGTGTGTGTGTGTGTGTGTGTGTGTGTGTGTGTGTGTGTGTGTGTGTGTGTGTTTCCAGCTAGCCCTGCTATCGCAGCTGGGTTTTGGGGGTGCTCTGCTCTACATTGACCCCTGTGACGCTCCCCTGAGCCGCCACACCAGACATCAGGCCTTCAGAGTCACACTCAACCCTGGAGGAAACCCTGACTTTGGTGAGTTCATGCGTCTCAATCATTAGAGAACATTAAAAACACTTCTTCCTGTGCACATGGTAACAGTAACTAAGGGTATTTAGTGGACTGGGTTAAACTCAACAAATATAACAAGTAGCTTCCGGGCTTGAACGGGCCTCAACACTGACAGTAAACCGGCTTCCTCAATAAACTTAAAGTCATCAGATGTCTCAACCCCAAGGATTTGTAAGTATTCTTCTAGAATATCTTGACTCATCTCTGGTAGGTCAGACAGACCTCAGTTATGGTGCTGTGCAGAAATGTCTGCTCCATGTCAGGCCTTTCAATAAGAACGAATAAAATCAAAATTCAATATATGCAGAGTCAACAATTCAAATAAGAGTCATTTAAACTTTGAGTATCTGTGAGCAGCAGTATGGGTTCATGCCAAAAAAGAGTACTACAGATGCAGTATTTGCTTTGAGGATGTTGATAGAGAAGTACAGAGAAGGCCAGAGGGAGCTGCATTGTGTTTTTGTAGATCTGGAGAAAGCTGATGACAGGGTGTCCAGAGAGGAACTGTGGTATTGTATGAGGAAGTCTGGAGTGGCAGAGAAGTATGTTAGAGCAGTGCAGGACATGTATGAAGACTGTAAGACAGTGGTGAGGTGTGTGTAGGTGTGACAGAGGAGTTCAAGGTGGAGGTGGGACTGCATCAGGGATCAGCTCTGAGCCCCTTCTAGTTGCTATGGTGATGGACAGGCTGACAGACCAGGTTAGACAGGAATCTCCATGGACTATGATGTTTGCAGATGACATTGTGATCTGCAGTGAGAGCAGGGAACAGGTGGAGGAGAAGCTAGAGAGGTGGAGGTTTGTCCTTGAAAGGAGAAAGGCCAGACTGAGATGGTTTGGACATGTCCAGAGGAGAGATAGTGAATATATTGGTAGAAGGATGCTGAGTTCTGAACTGCCAGGCAGGAGGCCTAGAGGAAGACCAAAGAGGAGGTTTATGGATGTAGTGAAAGAGGACATGAAGGTAGTTGGTGTGAGAGAAGAGGATGCAGAAGACTGCTGCACGTCATCTTCTGGATTTTGCACTTTGTCACCAATTAACACAGGCAGCAGCCTTAAAAATGTCCCGTTCTGGATACCCTGGCCTGAAAGTCTGGAGCCTGAGAGTTGACAACTCCTGGCTTTGTGAGAGCATCAGATCCTTGGTACTTAAACTTCTTGATATGTGGGTTCAAAACTGAAGATGTGATTTTTTTTTCTAAATAAAATACTTTATATACCACGCATCATCAGACGATAGAACACCAAGAACTTTGGCAGTAACTGTGTTTTTTTGTGTTATTTCTTAGCTGAGCCAAGAGGATTCACAGTTCCAGAGTCTTTCAGGCATTCTGGATTATCAATGAAAAACTGCTGGGACTTAAAGTTTTGACCAACACTTAGGTCACAGAAGTGTTTGAGCTACACAAGACTGTTGTGACACTGAATCTTTCCTTACATCTGATTCTAGTTATTTATAGTTTGTATGACAGATATGTAGCATGCAAACCTCTCTCTCATATTTTCATCATTTACTAATTTTACCTTTTTAGGCTCCATGTGTTTGACCTTTTTTTGACCATGTTGTTCTCAGAGGTCCCTGATGACAGGCTGAGGACAGACCTGAATCTTTCATGCAGTCACAGATTTTAGCAATAGAATCAACAGTTAGACTCATGAGCGTAGTTTACTTAAAGTATAATCCTGTCCCAAATCATCTACATTTTGCATCTCTTCAACAGTTCTTTGTATTGTTGAAGCTGGAAGACATTAAAACAAACAGATGGGGTTGGTTCCTGTGGACTTCACAATGCAGCACGTAACCCCTTAATTGGCCGTTCCAAATTGCTTGTATGTGTGAAGGTGTGTGTCTGTGTTTGTCTGTGTCTGTTTGTGGCTCCGTGGTGCACTGGCGTCGTGCTCGGAGTGTTCCCCGCCTCACGCCCTCAGTCTGCTAGGATAGGCTCCAGCTCCCTGCACCCACAACAGCAGATGAAGTGGTTGTGCTGATGAATGAATGAATTCCTACTGTTACATTAACATTTGTATTTGGTTGTTTCTATGTATGCGTGTCGGTTGATGCAATTTTAACAGTACTGTGATGTTTTATTTTTATCAGTTTATCGGTGAAGAAAGTGCGGTAATTTGTAAATTTTCTAAATATATACTGTATATTTTTTTGTAAATCTTCTTGCTGTAAAATTAACAGTCAGATTTGGTTTGGTTTACAACATATCAGCATAAATTAAACATGGCTTTATTGGTTTAATATTTGCTGTTTTACAGCAACACCCTCAAATTTACAAAAGATGCAAATGGGTTCAACAACATTTCCAGACTTTGTTCCCATTTGTCTAAGTATAAATATACTGCATACATTTGAAGTTTTCTAGTGTGGAGCTTCACAGAAAAACAATGTTGGAGCGTTCAACACAAAGCTGAGCAGATGGAGACTATTTCTAGAGTGTAAAAAGCAATGGAATACAAAGTGATTCATTCATTCATGGCTTTTTAATTTTTACAAAATGTCTCCAAAATACTGTGGATGCCAAATTTTTTGAGAAGAATGTTTGCTTTTTCAAAGGTTTTCAGCCTCGAATATGATAGTATCACGTCAAAGGACGTGCGTGAGTTCAGAGAACACTCAGGTCTGCACACCTCAGTGGTGCTGTTACATCTCATGGTAGTTCATGTGTTTCAGCTTGTGTACCTTCTTCAGAGATGAACACTAAGGGGTTTCGGTTAGAGGCTACAGTCAATATCTCAACTTTAATAAATGTTGCATATAGAACCTTTTCAAGTCATCCTGGGATCTCTGCAGAACTGATTACATCAGAAACCCATGAACACTCTTGACCCCCACCCTCCTGTCCTCAAGCCAACATGTCATGGACTGAGTGACTCATTTCATATTTTATATTTTTAACATTTTCAGTCATCTAGGAAGTTACAATCTACAATCCATCTAGGAAGTTACACTCTTACCTTCAAACACTGGCTTTTTGTCGTGAGTAGATGATTTGAGTTTGATGTCTGTACTGATTCCTGGTTTAACTAACCTGATAGTTTTACTGTTAAATATAACTTTTAATGGTCATGTCACCTGTTAATTATGGTCTGTACCCATTCACACCATCGCTCACACGCCAGTGAAACTATCCGTGGGAACTGGCCAGGGTCAGTATCTATGCCCAAGGACACTTCAGCATGTAGACTGCAGGGACTGGGGAATAGACCAACCAAGACATTCTCATGAAATTAATGTTTACAGTAATATGGAGGAAAAACAAGTGGTGATCTATTAAAACTATCATAAAGCATAAAATAAAGGATATTCTCATGATAACTAATGATTTCAGCAAAAGACACACCACAGACACATGTCCTACCTTGGCCTCAGGCAGAGGGCAGCACATATTCCTGTATCCGTAACTCTCTTCTACTGTATTTAAATCACCCTCCCAAGACGGATGACCTCTCCGACACTCACTCTTGTCCCCGCTTCCTGTTTTTCTGCCCGGTCTGGCCAATAGGGATGTGTCATTACCACTGAAGTATCTTTAGTCCTTGTAAGAGTCCCAGTACCACCGTGGCAAGACCCAGTAGAGCCCCGGCAGATGTCTGGGCTGCTGTGTGAGCATGTGTGTGTGTGTGTGTGTGTGTGTGTGTGTGTGTGTGTGTGTGTGTGTGTGTGTGTGTGTGTGTGTTAAGGGATAGGGGGTGTTGAAGTGGAAGAGAGAGAGACAGATGTTGCCTGTCGAGCCTCTCACCGTCTGTAATGCTCTCAGGTCCACGGTGCTAATTCTGCTCCAAAGAGCAGGAGATGTGAGAGGACACCTCATTAGTCATATCAACCATTCTCTATTCAACTGCCACAGCCGGATGAGTTCAAATGCATTTTTTATGATATAAAAATACAAAGAAATTAACAAGATGAGATTTCTCATCAGCCTTTTTTCTATGTTTCCGTATGCCTCATTCATATTTCAGTATGAATATAACTTCTTGCTGTTTAATGTTAATTTATTTTTTTCATCACAGCACTGAAGAAATCTTGTAAAAGCAGCAAGCAATGTAGGCTAAGAATTTACCTACACTAAAATAAAATAAAAAATAATAATCATTTTAACTCATCACAATTGTGTAGAAGTCTTCCCTAATTATTGATGTACTTTCTGTAACGGCCACACAATGTATTCATGATCGGAAATTGTGTTTTGTTTTTGTTTTTTAGTGGTGAAGTCCCCAGGTACATTAGATCCAGATGGAGGATCACTCTTACTGGTCAACAGTTATACATTCAAATCCAGAACTTATTTACAGTTGTTGCTCTGTGTTTATAGCACAAACACTAAATAATACGGAAAAATGCCAATACCTCATTATAATAAACGGCCACGCCTTCCATTTGCTTCAATAACTGTATTTAATTACTGGCAGTCCTGATGTCCCATAGGAAGTTTCTACATAGCATTAATAATGTGTTCACGACTGCTCATACTACAGTTATAAAGGTCCCATATTATGTTCATTTATTCATTCATTCATCTTCTTAACCACTTCTGTGGGTCACGGGGTCACTGGCGCCTATCCCAGCAGACTTACAGGTGAGGGGGGGTACAATCCAGGTGTACCGTGGAGCCACATGCAAGACAATCGACCACTCACGCACACACTCACACTCACACCCAAGAACAATTTGAAAGCGACCAGTTCACCTGTGGTACATGTTTATGGAGGTGGGAGGGAGCCGGAGAACCCGGACAGAACCCATGTAGGCACGGGGAGAACATGCTAACTCCACACCGAGCGGGACTCGAGTCCTGGAACCATCTGGCTGTGAGGTGAAAGCGCTACCCACTGCACCACCGACCCCCAGATTATAATCTTGATTTGATTTCACACAACTGCCAATTACATCCGACGTTCAGTGACACTGCATTTGAAATGCATTACCCAAAATGCTCCATGGTCCTGAATTTCAGCTGTCTAAAAGTCGCTCAACTCATCCCTACCGGGAACAGGCCGTCCCTCTGTTTGCACCGTCTGTTAACTCCTTCTGCGCTCCCCCACCACGGAGAAGATGCGGATAACAGTGGCACAGCCTAATGTTAACAGGAGATGTAACAGGTGCTCCCCAAGATATGAACATTCATAGATACATACAACCGCTAACTCATGTCTGAATGTTCATAAAGTGCTGTATTGCATTTGTTTGTTGTACTTCACACCACGTCCGACTAGTTCCCCTTCCTGCAACCCACCCTGAGCAGCACCGCTCCATACGCTCACGTCCAACACTCACCTCCGTCATCACGCCCGGTTGGTTTGACACACAGGGGGCTAACATGCAAACACGCACACAGCGACACACCCACAGACCAAAGCGTAGCTAACTAGTTATCCAAATACAAGCTGACTTCACCATTCTCATCAGCAACTGCAAATAAGATAAAAACATGGCGACCCTTGCCTGTTGCCCAGGTCCAGTTCCCGGGTCCTGTGTGGTCGGGGTCGATCCTTTGAGGAGGGTCAGCGTCAAAGAAAAGCCACTTTTGTCCTGACCCTCATTGCTGAAGCCAGCTGAAGTGAATGGAGGAAACGGAACCGGTGCGTTGTTGTTAGAATGAAACACAACCACGGTCTTCTGTTCTTCTTTGGCTGGAACATAACTGAAGCAGTTATGTTGGTTTGTACAACCAACAACTGAGCAACCTGCATGTCGAGCTCTGAGCGACGACACTCTGCTACTGCTGGATGGACACCCCCTGATCTGGGAGGTGTTTCCACACAGACAGGAATGGGCTATATCTATCCCTCCTATCAGTCTCTCCTGTCGTTACGTCATACATGGCGCTGATTCTGATCAAATGGTTTCAGGCCAGTTTCACCAATTTGTCAGCTGAACAATCAATATGGGACCCACTTTCCAGATTCTAGTAGTTGTCGGGTTACGGAGGACCAGTACAGACCAGAAAAAACAAGCTTTTAATTATAGAAGCAATACCATTTACAGCAAAAGTCCTGTTGTTTGCTATACATGTGTTCTTCACAGATTTATTACACGTATGCTGTTTCGAACGATCAAAAATAGAATGTGTGAAACACATGACACAACTTGAGATGTGGTGGTCTACAGTCGACAAAGTCCCCTCCTCATTTCTGTCTTTCTACAAATTTGTTTCTGAGTGAGTCCTCAATGGGCTGAGTTGGAGATTACGTCCATTAGCACAATTATCTGAACTGCACCAGCTTTCCATTCAAAATTCAGTCATGTTCAACACTTGGTGAACGCACTGCAGAGATGCAGGCCTGAAACTAAAGCAAAGCTCGCCGTGTCTCCATGCAGAAGAAGGGAGAACATGTGGCTTCAGTTTGCTTTGACTTCCAGTCATTCTGAAATGTGCCTTTATGCATAAACAATCCCTTATTTGCTAAAATGTATGCTATTTTTTCCACAATTCATGTGCACTTACTTCACAAACGCTGAAGTGTTTCCTGCTGTTCTGTGGGACTGTTGAAAAGCTGTTGTGTTGCACCTGTTATGCAAAGTTTGCAAAACATCTACCTTTCAGGCTGTTGGTGTTTAAAGAGCTTCAAACTATGCTCAGCTCTCTGTGGTGTCAACAGATCCTCCTGCTTGAAACGGGGAAAAAAAACAAGACACAAATCTTGAGTCCCCCCCCAGTGGAAATGCTGCCAGTGGCAGAGCTGTTTAAAATAAATGGAATTCCACTATTTGTAAGGTGCAGATAATACTCCCTACACCTCCCACCCCAGCTTGTGTTTACTGTTCAGACCTCTCCCTGTTCCTCAGCTTGTTACTGAGTGAATCACTGCTAAGCTTCCATGTGATGCCTGTTGAGACAGCTGCAGCAGATACCGTGATGCACATGTATGAGCGTACAGCGCTGCGTGTGTACAAATTCAGTAACGGCTTGTGCATTTGCATATAAGTGAGTAGAACGGAGGAAGTGCATTTATATTTGCACACCAGCTGGTTGTCATGACTTTATATCCACGTGTGTTTTTTCCCATGTTTTTTAAATGCCTGTGAATTTCACAGGAAGCGCCGCCTCAACGGGAAGAGAGAAAAAAACAACAACCTTCAGTTATCTGCTGCTTCACAGAGAGTGCACGCTGTTTGCTTAGATATTGTCTGCAGGTGTTCGCTGTCAGGTTTACTCCATGTTTCTCCAGCATCCATCCAGGCTGATGTGCACCATCCTGCATTCATTTATTCTTGGAGGAGATGCCACAGCTGAGATATGGAGCTGAACCAGCACCAGCACAGAAGTCTGGGCTACTTCAGACACATAAAGAATGGCATCTTGAATTGTGAAAAAGCCTGGTAAATAATTCAATCGAGGAGAAATGATTTGTAGAGCATACAAAGGTAAAAACATGGGGCACACGCTGGACAATTTGTCCTCATTCAGCTCGTTCAACCAGCACGATCTCATAGACATGAGATTCCACACAGAAATCAAGAGATCAGAAGAATTTCAACTGGACAGACTGATAAAAAAAGAAACAGATGCAAACATATTGTTAATCCAAGCATTTAGTTACTAAAGAGAACCTTCTGATTTTGTAATATGTCAGTAGGAATGAATGAGATACTGATGTTTTTTTGGCATCCAACACAAAAATAAATGTAAAAATTAGGCTCATCAGACTACAGTTTGCGAGTGCTTGGAAACGCAATAAGAGAAACGTTTGGCTGTAGTAGTGACTCCTGGTCAGCCCACCAGTTGTTCCCAGTAGCCTCCCTTTGTTATCATAGTTTCATTCCTTTTTGTCCTGAGAAAGTAGAATTTGTGAGTAACACGAGACATTAGTGGCATCAGCTGAGTGGGAGTGGGTCTTTGTCTTCAGGTTCAGTTCAAAAGGGGCCTCTGTTCAGTTTTTTCTTCTTTTTCTTCAGTAAATTGCGTGTGTGTGTGTGTGTGCGTGTGCGTGTGCGTGTGCGTGTGCGCGTGCGCGTGTGCGTGTGTGTGTGTGTGTGCGTGTGTGTGTGAGTTTTTAATCTTCCACGTGGTCTGGCTCGGTTTTGCTTATTAAAAACAAATGACCTATTTTAGTATGTAAAATGATATCCGTAATTACAAACGTATAATTACCTTTAATTTAATTACTTATTTTTTCTGTAGCTGAAATGAGACAATGTTGTGAATTTGTTGTATCTTAATTACATAATACTGTTACATGTATTTAACATATTGTATATAAAAATAATAATAATTGTTTCAGGTGCAACTCTTTAAAATCAGCTAAAAGTTGCTGCAGCAGCCGTAACTGAAGTATATAGTTAAACAGCATAAAGATGGACGGTCTTCTAGCAGGACGGTGAACTACAGGTAGAATTGTTTCATTCCCACGAAGAGGAGAGAATGACAGGTGCACTCTCTCTAAGACACAGCTGTACATTTAAGATAGACAATGACATTGTAATTACAATATTCTGTGATTCAGGAGAGGTTAGACATTTCTGCCCACCTGACCAATAATAAGTTTAGCTTGAAACACACACCTTGTTCCACATTCATGAAATGGGAACAAGGGAAACAGACAGTGCTGTTCTTTTGTGGAATAACAGGCAGACACACTTTTTCCTGCCTGGTTCTTGACCCTCATGTGAGGCAATTTCCTTTGCTTTTCTAATGTAACTGCCAAGTGTGCAATTTGTCTTTGACGGATTGCTTTCCATAACCACTCGCTGTGTTTAACAAATGAGGACTGCTTG
This sequence comes from Antennarius striatus, assembly GCF_040054535.1. NCBI lineage: Eukaryota > Metazoa > Chordata > Actinopteri > Lophiiformes > Antennariidae > Antennarius > Antennarius striatus. The sequence goes on along the minus strand of NC_090782.1, from coordinate 1,802,189 downwards.
TCATCAGCATGTTTATTCCATTCTACATTCATGCTATTATTGATGTCACCCAGCACTGATTGTGTGTACGGTAGGGATTGAATACAGTAATTGTGTTCTCTTTAACACACAGGACATCTCAGCGCTGCTCTGATGTGGACTCATACCTTTTCCCAGTGGCTATTTTCAGCTGGCAGGTGGTTATTTTCATTTGCTCCCTTGGGTTATCTAGAAACCTTTGCAGGATTAGAAAATAGCAAATGGACGGACGGTGAATCCATTAGCATATTCATACCAATGCGGGGTTGAAAGACATACCTACCCCTATAAATGGACCATCATAGCCATGGTAATGAGAATACAGAAACAAAGAACTGGAACAACACATTGCTCTTCTGCCGGGTGTCAGAATGTGAGAATAGAGTATCTGTGTCGTTACTCCCCCCGGTGAGAGGAGAATAAAAACATATTTCTGGAGCCAGAAGCATCTCTGTGACTGCCCCTCATCTTCACTGATAACATCGATTGTTCTTGGATTACACCAGACTTGTAGACAGATGGTCAAGGTGGATATATTCAAACAGATGTTGAAATTGAGAAGTAAGTATGGCATCCTGCAAACCAGTCAACAGCAGGGTAGGAACCATCATCACAGAAAGACAGTATTGGTCTTTTATTTTAACTGGAACAGTAGGACCCCTGAGCACACCAGACACTGGTGAACTCAGGTGTAAACGGAGACAGAGGCTTTAATATCAAGTGAAGTTCCTACAAAGGGGTAAAGCAGCAGGAGTCCACGTGGAGAGGTAGTGCATGAGGAGCAGGATCCAGGGAACAGAGGGATCCAGGGAACAGGGGGATCCAGGAAACAGAGGGATCCAGGGAACAGAGGGATCCAGGGAACAGAGGGATCCAGGGAACAGGGGGATCCAGGGAACAGAGGGATCCAGGGAACAGGGGGATCCAGGGAAGAGAGGGATCCAGGGAACAGGGGGATCCAGGGAACAGAGGGATCCAGGGAAGAGAGGGATCCAGGGAACAGAGGGATCCAGGGAACAGAGGGATCCAGGGAACAGAGGGATCCAGGGAACAGAGGGATCCAGGGAACAGAGGGATCCAGGGAACAGAGGGATCCAGGGAACAGAGGGATCCAGGGAACAGAGGGATCCAGGGAACAGAGGCAGGGCAGCAGCAGAGGAAAGGGGCTAAACTGGACGGAACAGGAGGCAGCAGTTAGACTCAGGTACCAACAAACAGCTATGGCCTGGCTTTACTACAGGAATAGCAGAACTATCTGGCAGAGCCAAAAGTCCTTATGGTGCAGGTGATTGGTTGATGAGGAATAGGTGTGCCAAGATTCCACCCCTGGCCCCGCCCCTGACACCTAACAGTAGACACACAGGGGAGGAGCCAAGACAAACAGGGAAACTCAGGGAGTCACTACCGGGGCTGTGACACCATAGCTGAAGTCCAAACCGCTTCCCCACCTTTGTGGGTCAGTGGGGTTGCTGGAGCCTATCCCAGCTGACTTACAGGCCCGAGGTGAGGAGATGTTCCCGACAGGTTACCGGTGCATCGCAGAGCCACACGAAAGACAAACAAGCGCTCACGTACACTCACTCCTACAGGCAATTTGGAACTGACCAATTAGAAATTCTGACATCTTCTCATTACACATAAATCATAATGTCACGTGGACAGTGTTTGTGGAAGTCAATGTCTTAAAAATAATTGTCAGTACATATCAAAATGTGAGACTGATTCCTTTGAGCCATTTGCTACTGGCTGTGAAATCAGCCTGGGAATGAAAGGCTCCCTTCAGATCCCTAACTGCTTTATATCTGAATTACAGATTAATCAAACTTGTCTGCACACACTTTGTGACTAAGCATTATTGATTAAATAGTTTGGAAATGGATGTAGTGTAACTGTGACATTGGTTGGTGCAGGGTGCAGAACAACATTGAAAAGGAATAATAAATATGCCACGCGTAAATGCTGATTGCAAGATTAAAAACATAACACCATTGCTACCATCAAAACTGTACATTTAGTCTCACCACATAAAGGCCATACTGCTGACTGTATCTGTACTGAATTTAAACAGTGATGTAAAACTTCTCCATTATGCATGGTAAAACTTGCGCCTTGCTCTTCTTTATCTTAATACATTTTTTTAGCACTGTCTATGTCACAAGGCTAGCAGTTAGCATGCTATAAAGTCAAACTTAAGCTTGAAGACAATTAAGTCAGGATAACAAACGGAATGAGCCCACGCAGTTCTCCCCCTGCTCAGAGTGAGGGTATTCAGGGTAAAGTCACCCTACACAGCGTGCTCGACTCCCTCTCTCTGTTCTCGATTCAAGGTGAACAGAAACTTTTAGTGAGTCCTCATCAGGAATTAGCTCACAGTTTTCAGGAGAAACTACTTTCTCTGTTCATTTTGCTGAGAGTCGGACTTTGTTGGATTCATTACAGTTAATTGGGTGTTTAGTGGGACACTACTGAACAGTTGAGTGTGGGAGCTGTGGCATTAGTATCAGCGCTGGCTGAATTATGCATGGAGGTTAAAGCTTCTGAAAGCTTCTGGCTTATGATTTATTAATGTCTGCTCTGAGATACAAATGGATTAGGTCTACAAGAGGAAACCAAACGACGACACATTCATAATGGTCACGGTAGAGTTATGTTAAAAACCACAGAGAAATCAAAGGCATAACAAAGGCGATATTCCATTGCTGTCCAACATTTGTGAAACAGTTGGTGCTCGCAGAATTTAAAGCTCCAATCATGGCGAGAGAAACCCACTAACTGTGGAAATAGAAATCCCTCTCAGTGAGCGCTCTGTCGAAGATAACTGCTTCGTGTTGTGGCACGGCTTGATCTCCATCTGTAGTCACTGGCCTGCTGACTGACGAGCAACGTGGTTCAAAACAAGGAAAGCATGCAGAAAAAGCCAAGCCAACGTGGAGCTCCTGTGTCAGCAACATGTGTTTTCATTAGCTCGAATCAAACGCTTCATCTCCTGTAGTATGACTGCATACAGCAGTGGAGTCCTGTCTAGAGTCCTGTCTAGAGTCCTGTCTGGAGTCCTGTCTAGAGTCCTGTCTACAGTCCTGTCTAGAGTCCTGTCTAGAGTCCTGTCTGGAGTCCTGTCTAGAGTCCTGTCTAGAGTCCTGTCTAGAGTCCTGTCTGGAGTCCTGTCTAGAGTCCTGTCTAGAGTCCTGTCTAGAGTCCTGTCTGGAGTTCTGTCTAGAGTCCTGTCTAGAGTCCTGTCTGGAGTCCTGTCTAGAGTCCTGTCTAGAGTCCTGTCTGGAGTCCTGTCTAGAGTCCTGTCTGGAGTCCTGTCTAGAGTCCTGTCTAGAGTCCTGTCTGGAGTCCTGTCTAGAGTCCTGTCTGGAGTTCTGTCTAGAGTCCTGTCTAGAGTCCTGTTTAGAGTCCTGTCTATTCCTGTCTAGAGTCCTGTCTAGAGTCCTGTCTAGAGTCCTGTCTAGAGTCCTGTCTAGAGTCCTGTCTGGAGTCCTGTCTAGAGTCCTGTCTAGAGTCCTGTCTGGAGTCCTGTCTAGAGTCCTGTCTGGAGTCCTGTCTAGAGTCCTGTCTAGAGTCCTGTCTGGAGTCCTGTCTAGAGTCCTGTCTAGAGTCCTGTCTAGAGTCCTGTCTGGAGTTCTGTCTAGAGTCCTGTCTAGAGTCCTGTTTAGAGTCCTGTCTATTCCTGTCTAGAGTCCTGTCTAGAGTCCTGTTTAGAGTCCTGTTTAGAGTCCTGTCTAGAGTCCTGTTTAGAGTCCTGTTTAGAGTCCTGTTTAGAGTCCTGTCTAGAGTCCTGTCTATTCCTGTCTAGAGTCCTGTCTAGAGTCCTGTCTAGAGTCCTGTTTAGAGTCCTGTCTAGAGTTTAGAGCAAACCAGGAGGAGGTTAGGCAGGGTTTTAAAAGAGAAACAATCAATTAGTGTAAGTAGTGATTCTGCCTAGTTTTGCACATAGAATGGGTAATACTGCAACCACTCTGTGTGTGTGTGTGTGTGTGTGTGTGTGTGTGTGTGTGTGTGTGTGTGTGTGTGTGTGTGTGTGTGTGTGTGTATGTGTGTGTGTGTGTGTGTGTGTGTGTGTGTGTCCAGCCTAATTTTTTTAACTGGCATTTATAACCCTGTGAGAATAAATCTCATACATGTCAGAGTTCCTTTCTTCTTTTTCTATAATTGATATTGTAATTATCATTGAGGTATGAGGGTGTAGGGGCTAAACGAATGAAAAAATGATGACTTCTTCAATTAGGTTTTTTACCTTTGTAATGGGTGAATGCCACCGCTTTACGAAAGACGTTTCTGAGCAACAGGTATTACAATGTGTGCCCTTGTGTGGATGCCGTCAGCCAATAGAATGTGCATACAGTATCACGTGACTGCCAGTTAAGGTCAGCAACAAAATCTTTCCAGGGAGTCCAGACACTGGTGGTGGTGACGGTTGATGATTCTGCAGAAACTGTCTGTGAGTGTGTACAGTAACCCCTCACGTATTCAAGATGTACGGCTTCACTACATCGCAGATTGTTACTAAGTAGTCATGTGATACCGTACTTGCATGTTATTGGCTGACAGCATCCTGTCGACTCACGGAGTCTAAATTAAAGTGACTGATCCGATTTTGAGGTTGTAGCTCAATGTCATTAAGAGAATATGATTTAAAATTCATTTATCAGATTTCTACATTTCTCACCTGCAGTCCTGTGGAGCTCCTCCTCGATGGTTCTTTCAGGTTTATCTGCAGGGAAATAGAGAAAATAGGGTAAAAGTTTAAAGGCGAGGCGCACTCAGCATCTCCCACATTGTATAGAAAATTACCAGGTTAGCTGCAGAGAGTGTGTTCCTGCGGTAAAAAACCCAGAGGTTCAGTTTACCTCGCTTTGTGAAGCAGGTTAGGTTTACTCCTCTGACTCTGGGTTAAGTTACCTCCCTTTGTGAAACCGAAAACCCTGGTTTTACCTGATTTCAGGGTTAACTTGCCCAGGTTTTCCACTAAACTTGCTTTGTGAAACGGGCCCATTGTATGCAAAATAAATCAATCATCCCTTTGTCTTCCTACGAATAGTAGGATACTTTACTTCAATTGTTATTTTTTTATGTCTTATACACTGTGGTGTAATGTTAACAATCAGACATGCAACCTGAGAGATCATAGTTCGGGCCTTAGGGGGTACTTCCAGGTTTGGACTCCACAATGAAATGTTTTGTACAGGGTCATGTTTCGTCAGTACAGGATTGAGAAGCAAGCCTCAAGGTAGTCATTGTTTCTGGTAAAAACCCTACACAACACATCATGGATTTCTTATACATCATCTGTGTATAAATGGAATCAAGGCCTTTTTTCACTTGTTGAGTTGTTCAGCTCTCTATAACCGCTGATCGTACATCGTTACTGTCTTTGGTTAAAAGTGTATTTTTGTATCAGAGCCCATGTGTAACACCAGTCTTCTGTATTGTTCAAGAAAAAGATGTCATCCTTATAGGTAGTAAAGCAAATTAAAAGTTTTGCACGAAGTTAATCGACTAAACTTTGTTAACTTTGTGAATATAATAACCTGCAGAATATATGGAAGTTCTTTAGGTCTTTATTATAAAGTACCTCCTGTAGCTTGTATGTAAAATTCATTTCTAGTACTGAAGTGCCTGAGCTATAAATATGCAGTATAATCTATGTTTCTAATCATGCTGCAGGCACACGTGGGGTACTCTTCGCTCGCAGCGCCGCCAGGATCTCCCTCACATCCTCAGACTTTATGCTATAATCCTCTAATGCTGTCACAACTAAGTCTTCCACCTGTGTCATACATGATCCTATTATCTTCCCTGTACAATCTAAACATCACCGGAGCTGCCTGACTTCACACGAGACAGACAGGCAGCTACATCCTGTTTCAAATTCCTGTCATCCTGGCTTTGCTGAACTTTGTCTTGCAGCCTATTTCACGGCTGATCCATCATGCATGTCAAGTGGGTCTGTTTAACCCGCTAAAGGACATACCTGGCCTTCATTAGACTACCTCCTGCCTCCCCAAAACGCTTTGCTATCCAGTTTCTACTGGAATACTGACTGGTTCAGGGCTTGTGGATGGGCGTGTATGTAGGTGGTTGGGGGATGTTGGGTGTGCAGTGAACTTTCAAATTGCTTCTCCTCGCCTCACGTTGAGAGCGGTGAGTTTGCAAAGTAATAGACATGCAAATAACGCGAGGTGTGTGTATATTTCCAGGTGGTATTGCATCTCGGCACTCAGTCAATACCATTATGGAAATGTGCTGTGGATTCTTTGGGTCTAGCTGTTTGAGTTGGATAACAAGGCAGTCCAATGAGCCTGTTAGCATGGAGACAGTGACAGAATGAGGTGTTTGTATAGTCACACACTGTATCACAGGCGGGGGGGGCGACGACGACGCACACATAAAAACAAGCTGCGAGAGACAAAGAAGCCCTGGTGATCAAAGTTCTACACTCCCTTTTCTTGTTTCCTCCATTTACCAGAGGAAACATGTGCAAACACATTCCGCCTCTCAATTCCACTTCTCTCTTTTTCTAACTGTCAAAGTTTCAGTTTGTCAAGGATAATTGCTTATCAAAATCAACATTGTAGTACAATCTGCTGCACGCTAGAATAACTGAGTTCAGTTTATTCTCTCCAGCGCGTATGAAGTTTAAAGCAGCACGTCTCACTGTTGTCGGCAGACTTTAAAACCTGTTCTCAGAGCCAGGCGTCGGTCCCGTCCACTCTCACATTGAACAGGGTGACAAATTGAGATGTGGTTTATGTGGAATGTGTTTGCTTGATTGCAGTGACATAATTATTTCCATTCTCATGACAATTTCTCCCCTCAGAGAAGGCCTATGTGTGCCATTTCAATGTGCATGTGTGAAAGGATAGAGTCCAGTGGGAAATTTGAACATCTGTGTCTCACTGTCTCGGGGTGCCCAGGAGAGAACTGAAAATAGATGGTTTGCCTATAAGGGATCTGCTTCTGCAGGTAAAATATCAAAAGAAAAAAGAAACAACATATGGTTAACCTAGCAATTGCTTACACTTGTGTGTATTTGCAGCTTGCACTCATTACACTTGAATAAAACTGTTTCCTATAATTATGTTATCCTTCATGGTTGAAAACATTGAGAAGAACACAAACAGAATGAATTCGCTTCAGGACACAATCAGCTCTTTTCAGGACAAGTCATTGGTGAAATATTCAGTTTTATCATTATTATTTATGTTTAATGTACAGATATTGCATTTCATCAGCTAGCCTTCAGCTAACTCCTCTTTCTATATCTTTCTTTTCACTTTCACACTATCTTTCTTGCTGTTGAAATATAATTTCTGAACACTGACAAACATCATCATTATTATCATTATTATTATCATTATTATTATTATTATTATTATTATTATTATTAGTAGTAGTAGTAGTAGTAGTAGTAGTAGTATTATACAACTCAAGAAGATAGCTCAAAAAGGGTCAAAAATGGTCATTTTCAGTGATTTTGCATCAATAAACAGGATGTAAAGAAATAGTTATTTCACTATTTCTATAGGAACTTGTTAAATAATTATACTTTAACGATGGGAGTCAACCTTAATTCACTATATTGGTATTGCATGTTATTTATGGATTTGTGTTAATCTTTTTACTGCCATTTTTGTACAATTATTTATTTATTTATTTATTTTGAAAATCATGAAAGTTTTTTGAGTTCCACCAAGGAAATAATGTTTTTGCTCAGCCTCAGTGTCAGTCAGGCTCGGAGAGAGTTGGCAGATTGCACAAAACTTAGAGACAGAGTATTTAATGCTCTACAAATGCCCATTGAAACTCTTCCCCTATTTTTCCATCCACATCGTGGAGCAGGATCGGTGCTGAATTCCCTTTGTGTTGTGTTGGGACCAGCACCAGGGGCTGTGATGAGCACTGGGGCTCAGTTTCTTGCTCAGGGATACTTTGTCATGTGGGCTGAAGGGCTGGGCTCTGACACCGATGGGTATTGGTCCTCTCTCACCACCTGAGCCACAGACCCACTTGGGCTTTAAAAAACAGGCAGCATCATAAAATTAACCCTAAAAATAGAGGCAACCAGTGAAACAAGCCTCGGTTGATATGATCTCTTATCACTAAGCATGTGAAGCCTGGCAGCAGGGTTCTGGATGTTACACCGGCTCACACCAGACTAAAATTCTTTGACGTTTTCTCTAAATGAGCCGATGAGACGAATGACCTGCTCTTAGTTAGTTGTCTCAGTTGAGAAATGTTGGCGTTGTACAGCTTTCATCAGCTCAACACCAAAGGACGAACCAGGGTGAAACACAACTCCCAGGTTTCAGGCATCTCTCCGGACATTATTGGATATGGCATCCAGACTAGTGGAGAGATTAACAATGCTTGTAATGCTGGGGGCGGTTGTTTTAATTACCTCTGATTTAGAGTCATTTCATCTCAGGTCACTTCTGGACATCCACTTTTAAATATGAGTAAAGCAGTAGTACATAATGAGCAATGCATCAGCGGCGCTAGGCTTTCATTAATCATATGTCTGGAACGAGCATTTATTAGAAACCTTTGTTGTAACACGGGCTGGAAAAAAACCATGGCTCATTATTCCATCCATGACTAAAGAACAGTATGTGACAGGATGAGACAGGCAGACATGACATGAGTACATGAACACTTATTAGGATTTTGTACTTGATGTTCTCTGAATTTCTCAGGAGCCATCACTCTTGTTTTTCTGTGCGTTAGCCTAGAACAAGTCTGTTTTTCCTTTACAGGATTTAGTCTCCACCAAGTAAACCTAGATTGAATGACAATAAGCATTAAGGGGGATTTAGTGACCAAACCGTCTGTCTTGGTTGCCGTCGCCCCTTATGGCCAATTAACTTGTTTCTATTCCTGCCTCTCCCTCTACCTCCATCCTTTCTGGCCCTCCCTGCAGCTCATTTGGGAGGAGAATGAGACTCAAGTCCAGCAAAATGCAAAAGTGTTTTACCCAAAGAGGATTTGTTGTGATCACAACTGTGCAGACTTGTAACCACAGAAAAATAGTTCCGATTTGTGAGAAAAAGACAAGGATTACTGACAGGGATGGTAGCTGCGGAACACATTTGGCTCCTGTTCCTTCTCCTGATGCCGTCTTTCTTATTCCTGTGTGTCCGTAGTGGTTAGTGCTTTACAATTCATGCTTTTGATTCCCAAGACCCTGATCAAACTCCAGTGTTGTGTTACTTCCACAAATTTTAACAGTGTAACTAATCTGCCTCCCAACCAATGGCCACCAATACGTGATTGGCCTAGGTCACCACATCTAGCTTCAACAAAAATGAGACCAGATGAAGCAGCAGATGGTGTGTTTGGATAAAAAAATCACAACAAAAAATAGTCGTCATCCTTACCAGTGTCTTAACCGTCTGGAGGTCATCGCTATTTCTGGAAGCTCTAAACATCCGAATTGTTCTCAGGCAACTCTGGGATGCTCTGAATTAGCCTGCATGACAATGTGTTTTAACTCCTCCCAATACACACAAACTTCTCTCAGCCATTGAATACGAGTGGAGCAAGATCCCAAACACTACCATCTACGACCTCGTGCCATGTGTTTACTTGCCCTGTCCAGTAACCTCAGCCTACAGTGTGAAGTCTGAGTGCTGGTTACTCTCCTCAAAGAGAGTCACCCAGAGGCCACAGCAGGAGTTACAGTAGCCAGAGGGCAGCCCACGGGCGGGGAAGTGATGGTGGGCCCCCTGGCCAAAGTGCAAGCAGTCCCCAGACTCCCAGCACAAGGCCTGCAACACAGCGGTGAAGATAGTCACCCTACAACCATGCTCCGTTTGCACTGGAAAAACAGACAATGGAATGAGAAATAATAAACCCACACAAATATTTCCGTGAAAAGTAAAAAAAAAACTTCTTGAAAGAAGTGAAATTAGTCAACCTGAGGAAGTTGTGACAGAGACTTTCTGTCAGGCTTATGTGAGGGCATTCCTGCATGACCCTAAAAATGTGTGGGGATAATAAATGTCTCGTCAATCCACCTGAGAGGAACTCATGGACCAGTTCAAGACCTTGATCCACCTTCTCCCAGTGTGACATAGACTGGCTTTGGTTTATTGGAAATTAATCCTACAGCTAAACACTCACTCATACACACACACACACACACACACACACACACACACACACACACACACACACACACACACACACACACACACACACACACACACACACTGGCTCATTCCTGGTCAGGTGTCTTAAACTCCCATCTCAGCCACAGAGGCAGCAGAGCTGCTGTCATCTTGAGGTTGAACAAAGTCCGTCCAATCCAACGGTGTGTGTTTGTCCCTCTCTGACTCGTTTCCCCCCGTCTGCTCGGTTCATTATATCTTTTTATCTCTCTCAACCTCTCTTTCTCTCCTTTTCTCTGTTCATAAGCAGCTTTAGAAGCACCACTCTGAGCTGAAGCCACTAGCCGAGCATGTCTTCCCTCAGGCTTACTGAGGGGGCCACTGTATTGGGCCACAGTCTAGACTAGGGGGCTGATTTTACAGCGGAAATCTAAGTCTATAATTGCAATGCAGTTGTGCCACCTTGTGAAACAGCCTTTCCTGCTAGCTTCGTTGATGCCTTTAATCCAACGTGAATCCATCATTTAGATGGAGAGTATTTTGCCCGTTTAACATACATAGTGTATGTTTACTCATGTGTTCTATGCCACTAAATTAAAAGGCAGCAGATGCAAGACCAGCGGCTTTTCTTGTCTGAAGCACATTTAAAACGCGACTGCCTTTCTTGGTATTTAAATCAGTATCCGCACATACGTTCCTCCATATGAGCATGGAAATGATGTCAGGCTAACTCTGCCTCAACACCGTTCGTCTTCAGAGGGAGCACACAATGTGCTGCCGCAACTTGCTATAATCACAGTGTCAAGCAAAACAAGGAGCAGTGCAGTCACAGACTGCAACATCCCACAACAACTATGAATTCAAAATTCCATCCTGACCTACTTGCATAGTTCAAAGATCAAAGTTAGTTCTCTGACCGACTGTCATTGATCAATTCTAGGTTTGATCTATGGTCTTACTCACACTGGCATTCTCCCTCATCTTTCTATGTTATCCGATTCCTGGGTGTACAAAAGTTGAAATTTGACCTTGACATACTTTTCTCAATGTCAAGGTCATCATCTAATTTTTATCCCGTTTGCTGCCTGAGTAAAGTGCTTTTTTATCTGCAACAGTTGTGAAGATATTTGGTGGGCTAACGGACGGACGGACGAACACACAAACACTGACAACGGTAACGCATCACCGCTTTGAAGCGGGAGGTAATTAATTGTGAGTGATATGACCTGTATATGCACATCTATGGTTATATGTACCATGTACGTATATCTGTGCATAGCTGAGTGTGTGCTGGTGCATTCCTTTCATTTCCTGGTGGGAAGAAGTAATTGTGGATCACAACCTTTTTATTAGCTTCTCTGTGGTCTGAATAATGCACCCCGCTGATATCTGGTGACGGGCTTCATACCTCCTTATCTTTTCTTATGCAAATGAAAAGAACCTCTGGCACGTTGCTTTTATTTCACTCATGCCTTATATGAATTTAGAGATAAGGGCCGACCTCTGATTCCTGTCAAATATTCCTCTTACCAGTGTCTTTATCTAAGCGCAAAACACCCCATAACTCACACATTGTTCATTTGAAATAACACAATTGATTGTCTATCAAGAGCAAATTCCGTTTTAAAGCAAGAGGTGCAAATTAATTGCTGGAGTGCAAATAAAATGGCATTATTGCACATGGAGGCACAGGAAGTAAACGGATGCTGCCCAACCACAGTCATTACATCGGTCTCCAACAGTTTTATTACATCCACCGAGGATATTATGTTTTTAATAGCATTGGATTGTTAGTCTTTCCTCGGTGAATAGTCAGAAAGTTAGGAATGACTCAAGGGAACACCCACTGGATATTAGCAGTGATCCAGATCATCATTATTACCTGGATCCAGAAACATTTGATTCCTAGGGATAATTCAGGCCAACGTCATTGAGGTTGGCTATAACACTTGAATGAATCAATAATGTCACGTCCATAAGCACACATGAGCGTCTGACCTGGACCCATGTAATAAACTGTAGCAGGTGAACAACGTGTTTTAGATTGATAGTATTCATGGAGAAAAATCACCTCCTTCAGATATTTACTTTTCTGTTAATGCTGAAAACCATGTATATACCGTATATATTAATTCAAATTTTCAATTTCAAATTCAAACAACTTTATTAGTCCCCAAGGGGCAATTGAAAGCACGTAAAGCAAGATAGGTGTAAAACCTACAATGTGAATGTAAACAGTGTAAACATAAACAACAAACAAAAGTAGTAATTAAATAATAACAAATATGAATACAAATACAATCTTTATGTGAAATAATAGTTTAAAACCTAATTAGTTCAGAACTAAGTGAGCTAGTTCAAAACCTAGTTAGTACAAAACCTAGTTAGTTTAGAACCTATAAAACTTAATGGGTTAGTTAATTAGTTCAGCAACTAGTTTGCTTAAAAACTAGTTAGTTAGTTATTTCAAAACCTAGTGGGCTCATTAAAACCTAGTTAGTTTAAGAAAGTAGTTAGTTCAAAAACTAGTTAGTTTAAAACCTTGTTAGTTCAAAACCCAGTGCGTTAGTTCCACATCTAGTTTGTTCCAAACAGAGTCAGTTTAGAACCTAGTTTGTTTAAACCTAGTGGGTTAGTTAATTAGTTCAAAGACTAGTTATTTTCTGAGCTTAGTTTAAAAACGAGTTAGTTAATTCAAGAACTAGTTAGTTCAGAACCTAATAGGTTTTGACCTACAGCAATCCCTCGTGTATTCGCGCTTCATCTCATCGTGGATTTTTAGGAGAGGGGGAGTTGTTCATCCATTTCCTTCGTTCGTTCATTCAACGCTCCTCGTAGTCGTCTTACAGACGGTGGCGTCAGGGGTCTGTCTTTCGTGGAAAAATCTGTCACCAAACAAAGACCAGGTCTTTGATGTAGACCGTAGTCCAAGGGGGGGTTACACCTGATATCTTGGTCTGGATTAAACTAAAATACGGGTATGACGTTGAACTACGTCCAACCCTGGAGAGGGATGGGCGCTGCCAGGTTTAATTCATCAAGACACACCGTATGATGACAGCCACAGCTTTAAGGAGTCGACAGCAGCTAAACAGACCAGAGACTCCAGTATTCAGAGTACGACAGGTGAATGTCTAGCGGTAGAACATAACATCTTGGACAGGTGGACAGAACACTGCTGTAAACTCCACAGCCACACGACAGGTGGAGATCCAACAGTCCAACTCCACCTGTGGCCAAACCACCATCAGCCTTAGCAGCCATTCCAGCAAAGTCCTCCTAACAATAATACCGTCAGGCAGTGAAGCTGCTGAGGACAGAGAGGGATGCTGGTCAACAGATCGTCTGAGGTGCCCCAGCGACCCTCCAAGGTTATGGGCTAGGATAGGCTAGGCTAGCAAACTAAAATCAAACAAGGTTAAGTATCTTTAGTACACCAGTGTCTGTGGACTTTGACTCATGTCTCTATTAAATCCCTCTCTCTCTTCCTCTTACTCCCCTCATCTTTCTGTTTTTGGCAGACACTGACAGTAAGTACACCAGGGCGTTAAGAGTGTCATCAAGCTTTCATTAAAACACCATCATCATTAGAGAAGGATTAGTTATTCCCTGGATATAGCACTTGAACAGTTCAGGAATATCAAAACACAATCAAAGTCCATTATAACAACAATGTTAGCGGCCCACTGAGAAGGACCAGTTATCCTCCAGCAGTTTTTTTTTTCTTTTCTGAATAAAGTCTGGTCTATTCTGACAGAAGATATGCCTGAAACTGTCAGCAGCAAAGCCAAGAAATGTTGGCATTGAGCTTGTAAGAATGTGAAAACACCCAGAAAAGTCCATGCTCATTTCCACTGAAAATGTCAAAAAAGACTTACACTTATTTTTTTTAGATCACAAATATTTTATGCAGAGAAGCAACAAGCTAAAATGTTTTAAGTCTTAATATTCTCAGCTACATTTTTTCATATCGTGAAACATTATTTCTCGTAGACTTAATTAAGCCCTTCTGTTGGAAAAGTGTGCATATTTGTGGGCTTTAACAAACAAGGTAACAACCCTGTGCTGCTCATTCATGCTTACCTTTCACAATTGTCATTCAGAGGCTGCAATTTTGCAAGTTGTTTAAGTTCCAGTGAGACACTGAAATACATTTCAGAAAAGCCTGTTTCATTTGTCATTTAGTCTATTTGGCAATTAAAAGGACTCAGAAGTGCTTCCTTTTCCTCATTACCAACAGAGAAATAAAATAAGGTATGACCTGTCGAGAATAAAGGTGGACTCATATTTAAATATGGAGACATGTGGTTGAAGAAAGTGCAAATGTATTATTCATAACTCATTTTTTTCCCACAGTTTTTCTTAACACTGAAATATAAAAGTGATGTTGGACCAGTACTTTCAAATTTTATACCTGTAAAAATAACATGTTGAAAGGCTTAAGAAATACCACTTGTTATGTTGCATTACCTTCTATCCATGTGTAGGAATATAAAACACTGAACTATAGCTCCTCTTTTATTGCTGCATTTTTTAAAATCTTTTTTTAATACCTGACATATAACTCTGCTGTTCTTCATTCCAAACTACCAATGTCGTTTCCAATTTGGCATCTATAATTTATAGCTAATTAATAGACTCCCATAACAACACCATATCCAGATTCAGATATGTCTTGAATCTTTCCTGGCCCCAGTTCCATCCCTCTGAAATTTGAACGTGTTGTTGAGATCTCAGACGTAATGAAGACAGCTTCAAATCAGTTCCAATAAAATAACAGAAAGAAATGGAGGAACTTTTGGGAACTGGGATCAGAAACTGACATTTTCAGAAAATGTGGATTCTGGAGCAGTCTGAAATCCCAGAGTACCTTAGCTCCATTGCAACCTGAAACATATTACTATGGAAAATATATGGAAAAAAATGAAATAAAAATCAAGAATTGCAAAATTCAGAATTGCTTCCTCCATCTCCAACGGTAAAGGTCTCCAGAGCACTTCGTCCCACATGCTTCTGTCAAATGGGGATGCATCTGTTGTGTCCCCACTTGACACAATGCATTCATTATATTTTATATGCTTAATTTATTTAGAAACAAAGGTTCATGCTTGTCCAACACAAAATAATGAGTTAACAATATGCAGAGTATAAGTATGGAAAACATGGACACGTCTAAGACACCAGGATCCCAATTTCCCAGAACTCACAGTACACGGTCAGCATATATAATGTGAGAAAACTTTTTTTTTTTTAAACTCCTTTTCTGATGACTTTTGTTTAACAGGGTGGATGTGAAGTGTGCCATCATGGAGCTTCTATCTAGTATCCTACATTTAAATTTCCTTGGCAGGGATTCATTTGAAGTGACTAGGAACATCCTTTAAGTCCGTGGTCCCCAACCTTTTCTCCACCACGGACCAATCAGAAGTCAGACAGTAGCTTCACAGATTAAAAAAACCCAACAAATCTAAATGGTACAACCAGCATAAAAACTGGCATTCAGCAGCTTTGTTTTTCTCTGAAGTTGTGGGTTCTTCCGTCTCTTCCTTTCCAGTCGAAGGAGAAGAAAAAACAATTTTATTAACAACATTAGCTCAGCTCAAAATGTACTGAAGGATTTGCACCGTGTCATCTACACGTTATTGTTCATTTGTACTTACAGTCTTTATCCACGTGTTTTGCTGATGTGCTGCCTGAGTGATATTTTGCAATGATTGGTCAAAAGCCATGATGGTAGGGACAACAGACAGGAGGAAACAAAGAAAGAAGGAAGTCTTCTGACATTCTGTCTTTAATGACATGAAGTCCCCAGTTCCACCTTTGTGTTATGTCTCCATCCATATTTCTCTCCTCCTCTCTGTGTGCTGGGGTGAGCTTAGCATGGTGAGTTCACATATTTACAGACATGTAAGAAAGGGACCCCCAACAGAGCTTATCAGCTGTAATGGATCCCTGTCCTCTGCTTTGAGGAGACCATGTGATGATTCCTGACACCCCATCTGTCCCATGGCTTAAGACATTTCTCCATATCAGATTGCATTGCACATATCAGATATGGACAGATGCATCTCAGTCTGAACTGCTCCAAACACTCCGATTGGATATGGCGGACCGTGACGTCACATCTGTGACGCGAGAGCGAGGTGCAGAAGGAAGAGCGTCGCGCATTACGACGTGTGTGTGTGTGTGTGTGTGTTTTCTCCACCTCTACCAGACAGTGATACCACCAACACACCAAGGCAGGGGTATTCAATTAAAAATCACAGAGGTCCAGTTTTAAAATCTCCTCTCAGTAAAAGGTCTGAACCCAAGTCCAGTTTGTGTCTTTTTATAGCCACATTTTCATTTATTATTAATTTTCAATGCAGGATATGTTTAAGTGAGTGCACAGATAGCTCTTTTACCATAAATAAAAGAGCTATCAATTTAATTTAGGGCAAATCAATTTAAAGCCTTTATGTTAAGTTGAAGAACACAGAAACTTCAGAATTAAGAATAAAGTCCAAACAAAGCTGAATATTCCTTTTGTCTTGTCAGTTCAAGACGTCCCAGCCTGAAGAACTGAAGGCCGTCACTTCAAGTAAAAAAACATCAACATGTTCAGAAAGCACGAATGAAAACTGTCGCTTTCGGGAGAAAATGCAAAGAGAACTTTCTTGATGAGAGAAAGGGTCATGTGGCCTGTTAGTGATTTAAATCTTGGTTGAAATGGATTCAGTGCCATTCTCAAGCAGACAAGTAGCGGTTCATTGGTGAGCGTGCAGCGGTACTTGTTTTTGATAATGTTCACGATGGAAGAAGCTGATTCACAGCTGTAAGCCAAACAGTCAAGGTGTGCACAGGGCACACCTTGACTGTTTGGCACAGCCCCCCTCTCTTTTCCCACCATGTCCCCATCTGTGGTGGCAGAGACCCCCACCTCAGATCCATGCCCCTCTTTGTCAGCATCTCTATTATTGCTGCATACATGTCCCCTCCTGTTGTGTGTGTTGATACATCCAGCAAAGATCCCCTTGTCTTTGTGAAGGAACCTGACACACACACAAGCTGGACGTTACCACTAACACGTAGACTCATCAGTGGCCACATGTATGCATGGTGCTCTCTGAACAGCTGCGTCAAGATGTTAATATTTCTGATTTCTGGTTGCTGTTGGTTGCTGGAGTTAGTCTTGAGTTTTTCACACAATCTGTTTTCCCTCAAATTATGTCTCAACAACCGATATGCATGCATTCTGAACGCAGCCTTAGACATATTCTCTTAGTAATTGAGGAATACACAAGAAGCCCTGAAAGGGGAATTGTTCAAATTCATTGTTAATGTTTATCACTCAAGATTTTAAAAAAAGAACTATGTTTCCAATGTTTTTGTCTCGCGCTTTTAGATAGATAGATAGATAGATAGATAGATAGATAGATAGATAGATAGATAGATAGATAGATAGATAGATAGATAGATAGATAGATAGATAGATAGATAGATAGATAGATAGATAGATAGATAGATAGATAGATAGATACTTTAATAATCCCAGAGGACATTTTTGGGGTATTACATGTTTGACGACACATCCCACCACCATATTGGACTGGTGACATTACGGTTGTCAGTATATTGTCACTTATAGACAACAACAGTAACAGCTTTTCATCAAATTACTTCAAAGATTTTCCTCCCCACACATCTTGGAGTTTACAGCTAATCTTGTATTTCATATTAGACAAGCTGTAACAGGACACACACACACACACAGATGCATTGGCTCTATAGCAGTCTGTTCATCTAGGAGTCAGTTAATATTAGCACGTAGTAACAGAAAGACTGTAAGATATTGATGAATAATCAGTTAATTGAACATTGAGAAGATGGATGAAAAAGAAAATATTGGCAGTCCTAAAGAATGAAAACATGTCAAGGGTTTGGGCAAATCCTGATATTAGATGAGAGGTGTAGAACTAGAAGAACAATCTGAATAATAATGGTTGTCATTACGTAAGGTGATACATCATAAATGATAGTAATGATAATTACAGTATATAACAGTCATTTAGTTGTGTGTAGTTGTAGCTTTCTGTGCTGTAGTTTACTAGAAAAATAAATGGGTGTCAGGTTTTTTTTGGCTGTTACTTCAGGATTAGCTGTTAGCTGTCCGTTAGATTGGCTAATAGCTCCCTTCATGGATATAGCTGTGTAATAACTTGTGCTTTATGCTGTGTAAACTCTTGGGTATCTCAGCTGTATTTTAGGTTATGAATCAATGTAAGCTATCAGCTGTATTTAGACCATTATTAGAATGATAAACTGGGATTAAATAGTTAAACTAGTTGTTATTATCTACAGGCTGCTGGTCTGTAAGAGTTTGGGCTAAAATGGTAAAATGTGTTAGCCGTCTGTTAGCGCTGTGCTAGCTGTGTGCTTCCTGTCAGACAGCTGTCTGCTGTTCATTCTGTAGCTGTTTGTTAGATGAGTACCACTGCCCATCAGTTGGGTCTGTCTGTCACAGGTCTACTAACCAGGTGTAGCTGGTGGCCATCTGCTTCCTGAGCAATTTAACTAGCTGCCTTTTACTGTTTAGTTTTGTTTTAACTGTTATTTTTATCTGTTAGCTCTTAGTTGTGTTTAGTTGTCAGCTGTCTAACAAAGTATTCACTGAGCAAAATGCAATTGGGTTTGGGTTTTAAATAACTGGATTGAAAATGTGTGCTGGGTTGTCTGTCATTGAACTTTGTATTTGTTGTCTATTACCTGTGTTTTAGTAGTTTAATGTCTCCAAGCTGTGTAGCTACCATCTTCTACTGGTTAACTGTGTACGTATGCCTTTACCCGATTGCTCATCTCTCTTTTAGATCCGTTTATCTGACAGAATCAATAAAAATCCTTCAATTTTACAGAGGTGTTATTCAAAACTAGTGGAAACAACTACTTTCTGTTCCCAGTGTTAAACTATCAATAAATCAATCAATCAATCAATCAATCAATCAATCAATCAATCAACTTTCATTTATATAGTGCTTAATCACATCCAAACACATTTCAAAGCGCTTTACAGACAGAAAGCCAACAATGCCCTCCAGAGCAGCATAAGTGACGGTGGCGAGGAAAAACTCCCTCATTTAGGATGAAACTCCGGGCAGGACCCAGGCTCTGGAGGGGGGTCATCCGCCTTGACCTGTTGGTTGGAAAAGAGAAATACAGTACATTGGGGAAAGAGATAGGTCAAGTAAAAGAGACAGAGGGAGAGAGAGAGAGAGAGAGAGAGAGAGAGAGAGAGAGAGAGAGAGAGAGAGAGAGAGAGAGAGAGAGATAGAGAGAGAGAGAGAGAGAGAGAGTGACAGATAGGCCAGTTTAATATCCATAGTGTGCTGTCGCTGAATTGGGGGTGGGACTTCCAGGCCTTTGGATATCCTGTCTTCCATCCGTGTTCTCCACCTGTGGAACAGAGGCTCAAAGACAGCAGCAGTATCGTGCAGACAGAGAGTGATTTGACAGTAATAATAAATTCTAGGAGCATAAAGATAAAGAAAGAAGTGACAGAAGCTCCAGAGTATCTCCCTTTAACGGGAGAGACGGAGAAAAATACCCTCAGCAGCCTAGGCCTACAGCAGCATATCATGTTATTTCTAATTGTAGGCTCTATCAAGGAGGAGGGTTTTTAGTCTACTCTTAAATAAGCTAAGGGTCCCCCCCCCCCCCCCCCGGACCGAGGCTGGGAGATCGTTCCAGAGTAAATATAGCTGAAGATAGCTGAAGCTTCTGCCTCCTGTTCTACTCTTAAAAACCCGACGGGTCACCAGAAATCCTGCCTCCTCTGATGGAAGGGCCCTGGGGGGGTGATAGACTTCAATCAGATCTCCATGTCAGACGGGGCCTTACAGTGGAGAGCTTTATGTGATCATGAGGAGTTTAAATTGTATTCTATAATGAATCTGGAGCCGATGAAGTGACGCTAGGACAGGAGAGATGTGTTCTCTCCTCCAGCTGCATTCTGAACTAACTGTAGAGTCCTAATAGAGGAGCTAGGACAGCCCATAATAAGGAATTGCAGTAATCCAATCTAGAAGTAACAAAGGCATGAATGATTTTTTCTGTGTCTTTAAAGGATAAGAAATTTCTAACTTTAGTAACATTTCTCCAGTGAAAGAAGTCTGTCCGGGATACAGACTGATGAGAATCAGAGGACAGATGTTGATCAGAAATCCCTCCCAGGTTCCTGACTTCACTGGTGGAGGACAGATCAATGCTGTCTAAGAGAATTACAATGTTAGAGAGATCATCTCTGAGATGCTTCAGCCCAATAATAATGACTTCAGTTTTGTTACTGTTTAACATCAAGAAATTGTGAAGCATCTGGGATTTAATATTCCTGAGGCAGGATTCCAATTTAATTTCATTTGTTTTAATTGATAAATATAATTGAGTATTGTCAGCATAACAATGAAAATTAATATTATGTTTCCTTATAATATTTCCCACTGGTAACATACCTGTATACAGATTAAACAGAATTGGCCCCAGAACAGATCCTTGAGGTACTCCACAGGTGACAGTCCCTTGATCTGAAGATTTATTATTTACATAGACAAACTGAAATCGGTCAGATAGATATGAGCTGAACCAGTCTAGTGCTGAGTTTTTAATCCCAACCTCCTCTTCTAATGTAGAGTAGTAAGTATTTCTACTTCTACTGAGAGCCTTCTTATATGACGTAAAGCTGTCTTTCCAGGTTGAATAGGCTAGGTTATTTTTTGTCGATCGCCAGATTCTCTCCAGTCTGGGGGGGCGCTGTTTAAGGTCGCGGACTGACGAATTAAACCACGGGGCTGACCTTTCCTGTTTTCTAATTTTTCTTTTTAACGGGGCTGTTTCATCTAGAGTTGTTTTTAGGATGTTAGCCATACTGTCTGTGAGAAATTCAATATTCTGGCTAGTACTGGAATAGGGGTCAGGGGAGCATACTGACTCTAGGGCTGAGGCTTTTTTTTTCTCTATTTAGTTATTACTGAATCAGTGATCGATCTGGTCAAGATGGTTTTATTCTGTGGGTTATTGTTAATTAGGGCAAAGTCAAAAGTAAGTAGGGAGTGATCTGACAAGAAGTCATTTTGTGGGAAAATATTCAAGTGCCCTATATCTACACCGTGGGTAAGAATAAGATGGATGGTGTGATGGTGTTTATGGGTAGGACCATACACTAACTGTGAGAAGCCTAGAGAATCTAGCATAGACATGAACCCAACGCAGAAACTATCACCCACACTGTAAAAATGAACATTGAAATCTCCTATTACTGTAACCTTAACTTTGGTAGCAGCCAAATTAGATAGAAATTCAGAAAATTCTATCAAAAAAGACGAATCTGGTCCAGGAGGATGACATACAATTACAAATTCAATAGTATCAGCTAGTTTATTTGAGGACTTTAGCACATTCATGCTAAGGCTCTCAAAGGTACTGTAGCTAGACTCAGGTTTTGTATTAATTGATAAGTTAGAGTTGTATATGGCTCCACGCCGCCTCCTCGTCCACTATCACGAGCTGTATGACAGTTGATGTGGCTGGAAGGGGAAGCTTCATTTAGGCTAACATATTCATCCTCATGTAGCCAGGTTTATGTTAGTCCAAAGATATCAATACTGTCATCGGTTATTAGATCACTGACCAAAAGAGGCTTAGATGATAATCATCTAATATTAAAAGACCACATTTAATTATCCTGTCTGAACTTTGTCTAGGTACACTTTTAATATGAATTAAGTTACTATGGTTAATTGAAGCAGTATTTCTAGATTTTAACAGTCTAACACTTCTATAGGTCCGGGGGACAGACACAGTCTTAATGGGGTGTGTATTTGTTAAATTAGAGTTAGCTATGGCTGGGGACTGTAGTAGGAGAAACTCAGAGAGAGAGAGAGTAGGACTGCAGCTCTGATGCCTGATCTCCACTCTGGTATGTCAGGATTTAGAAGATAGACTTTGAACTATATTTTTAGACAAGAGGGCAGCACCATCCCAAGTAGGATGGATGCCATCCCTCCTAATGAGACCAGGCTTGCCCCAGAAAGCTTTCTAATTATCAGTGAAGCCTACTGAGTTATCGGGACACCACCTCGTCAGCCAGCGATTAAACGATGACATGCGGCTAAACATCTCATCACTAGTCAAATTTGGGAGGGGACCAGAGAAAACTACTTCATCAGCCAGGGTCTTTGCAAATGTGCACACCGACTCAACGTTAGCCTTTAGAACCTCCGTCTTTCTCAGGCGAGCATCATTTACCCCACAATGAATTACAATTTGTTTAAACCTTCATTTAGCTTTACTCACTTTACTTACTGGTGGTGTGCAGTAGACTTCTTCTGCCTACGTCTCCCCCTCACAGTTTTCCGACCATGCTGTTTACCCAGCTGCTCGGGGGCCGCTGAGGGTGGGGGGCAGCTAGGACTAGCGCTAGCAGGACCTACTAGCTGCGACGCTAAGCTAGGGTGCTCCGCTCCCGCTAAACCTGTCTGGGGGCTGCTTTTTGCGGGGCTATGCCTGTGCTCGATGGAGCGGAGTCGCCCCTCGACCTGACCGAGCCTCGCCTCCAGCGCTGAAACAAAACTACACTTTAAACAAATCCCTGACTCGCTAATGGAGGTGGAGGTGTAACTGAACATAAGACAGTTGGAACAAGAGTCGATAGGGGAAGAGACGGGGGCAGGCTGGCGGGAGAAGCCATAGTAGGTAGAGTGTTGTTAGAAAATAAAAATATTTAAAATAGGTTGTATAAAATGGAAAAATACCACCTTATCGATCGGCTTCAGCTTGTGGGTAGCTGACACCAGCGAGGACCAGACAGCAGCAAACACAGGTGCTCCTCTTCACTTCTTGCTCAAAAATGTGTCTTTCACTAGGCAGTGTTGGGTGTTCAAGTGAAGGTGAAATAATCATAATAACATCAACCCAGTGTTTCCACTGTGTTTACCTCGTGAGCGTGTGTCCTTGAATCTTTGACGCACATTTTTGACAGGAACACATCATCATCAGACAACATGCGTCCCTGGGATGTAAACTTACATATTTATAATAAAAAAACTCTGATGCTACCTTTTTCCGAGATATAATATTGGGAAAAAATGTACTTCCATTCAACAAAAACATTCACAATTTAACCATTTCTTCATTTAAATTTCGGACCCGGAAATCACCATTATGTTTTGATCTCGCGTGAGTTTCTCATCATGAGACTCAACTGCGTGATTCAGTCCTACTAAAATCGATCAAACAGCAACACAACGTCGGCTTGTTTTACACGCTGCAGCGAGAGACGAGTCACTGTGCCGCCGAAAAAGATGCAGAAGTTGGAGAAAAACCAAGTGACAATGAGTGCTTTCTAGAATAATAAACGAATCAAAAGTTCAAGAAGAAAAATAGACATTACTGTGGATAGTACGGATAAAGACGCAGAAGAAGCCGAGCGAAAACCAGCAAAAATCCGAACATTTGTACCGCAATGGACGCGATTGTTTCCATGGCTGAGGCATGGCTAAAAGTCAGCACCCAATACTAAATAATGAAGCAGCGGCTTACAAAACACTTGTTTGGAGAAGGTTCTGTCAGCTAGGTGCAGCGTCCACAGGAGAATGTATGAATGTATGAATTAAAAGTAAAGACAACTATTGTTCAAAAAGCAAAACTGAAAAAAAAACTGTATTATATTGTATATTTCTAAATATTTTGATAAAAATAATAATTTTACTGTTTAATTTTTTTTACTTAAACAGTTATGACGTCGTCATTAATAAAATCATTAAAATTAACAGTTTGTTTAGTTTTTATATTGTACTATTGGCAAAACTCGATCCTTGCATAAGGTTTCTACCGTATTTTCTGTTATTACTTTTGTATAAATGTCACGTTGGGATGCTCACATTTTTTTGAAGCGCATTCCAGGGATGCACTACTTTCCTGAGGTAAAATGAACTCTGCTATGACACAACTCTTTTTGTTTACTTCAACTACTAAATTATATTAGATAATGCCTTTTATAAAAATACCATAAATATAAAACATAGAAAAGTAATGGCTGGGTTGTCAGATGTTAAATAACCTGGAGTTACTCGGAATGATTTATACATTTAGACAAAAAAATAAAATATTGCATGCATTGCTCAAGACCTGGTGGACTGAGCTACTGCTTCCTAAATGAGTGGGAGCCTCACAGTGGCCCTAAGGCCCTGGAGGAGCACCAGTGGGAGGGGGGTCGGAGGTATGAGCCAGTCACCATTAATTTCTCTCCTCCAAACTGTCAGGTTTTCATCTTTTTTTTGCTCATCGTCTCTCAATGTGACCCCCCCTTCATTGTCCCCTCATCTTGTCTTCCTTCGTCTCCTCATCTCCTTCCTCGTCTCTCCTCTAACTCCTCATTTTTTCCCTCTGGCCATCTCCTGACCTTCTTTTTTTTTTTTAACTTTTTGCCTTCCTCTCCAGTTTTTTCCCCCCATCCGTCTCTACTGCCCCCTCCCTCTGCACACTGTTTTGTCGTGCGTGACGTACATGGATTATTAATGCCCTCGTCTTGAAATGCCTAGCCGACTCCAGAGCAGCCACAGAAAGCTATTGACTGCAACGTTGTTTCGAAGAAACCAGAGATTTTTTCAAGGGCTGTTGCACTTGTCCTCACAACTACGGGTAGAATATTGATTATTCAGGAACTTGAACAAAGTCTGCATCAGCTACAAGAGAGGCAGAGAAGTTCCAGTGTGCTTTAGTTAATGGGGTATACAAGACACAACTGGCTGACAAAATTAGATATTGGAGACAAAGGATGCATGCTTTTGTAATAAGTTATGGCTGACTGCAGCTCCCATTTGTTTGCAACAATATTTTAGTGTAATTATTACAGATGGCAAGAAAATGTAACATAACACAATTTTTCTAGTAAGTAATTTCTATATTAATCCTGGCAAAGAAACCATTTTAAACACATTTCCTCTAATAAAAGCCTTGTTAAATTCTCATGAAGCTTTTGCAGTATAGTGCTGTGGTGTGACAAAGGAGGGCCGTTGGAAAATAAACCACAATATATGTCAATTTTACATTGATTAAATGAAGCATTTGTAAGCACAACTGGTGTCTTCAGCCACCAACTGAGTTAAGAGATTATTGGTGGGAACAGAGATTACAGATGTAATTGAAATAATGGAAGTCATTACTCAGCGAACCAAATTAGTATGATTTAAAAAACAGAACATTTTAAACAAGCTGGTGAAATATTTTGACAATTTAAAATTCTTCTTGATTCATCTTATCATGTAAGCAATACATTGTTATTTTAAGAATATTTGCTCAAATCCTTTACATTACATTTTCATCTGACTAATTCTGAATTATACCCTGTTTCACGTTGTTAAAGAATGAATGAAATTCTTTATGAGACTGCTCCTGCAGCCCCAGTTTTCCCTCTTGTTCTCCCCCCACTCCCCCCATCAGCCCAGCTCCATCCACCTGTCTGCGCCGCTGCAGCTCCTCTTAATCATCCGTCCATCTTCGTCCTGCCTCATCCTTTGCCAGGTTGTTAGTGACGCGTCTGACTCTCCAGCGTTCCTGTTCTTGTGATTACCGTGTGCTGATTTTGCTTGTTTCCTGAATGCTGCCTGTTTGCCCATTCCCCGTCTGATTTGTCTGCCTGATCTCCTGACTACATGATTTTGGACTGTGTTTTGGATTAAAACGTTAGATTCTGACTGGTTCTGCTTTTGGGTCAAAGCCACACCCTTTATCTAGTTGTGCACCAAAATTGTATGGTTTCTGATTTGGCACACAGCGCACCCTTCATGGTAATCTGCTGTGTTCAGACTGGTCATCAAAATCAGTTGTGTAGCCCATCTAGATTGATATCGGAAGTCTCTTTTGTAGTCTGAACAGAGACTGCCTTGGTTCTTGACTGCCTGTGACTTACCCTGATCCACTTCCAGGGTAGGTCAGGGTGCCCTAGCTTTGACCTTTTAGGGTAGGTCAAAGCTATGCTCTAGCTTTGACCATCAAAGCTAGTGCATAGGTAGATCGAAGCACTAGCTTTGATCTATGGTCTTACACTGGCCTTCTCCCTCGTTTTTCTATCTTATCCAGTTACTGAGTGAACAAAAGTTTAAATTTGACATTGACCTAGTTTTCTCAAGGTCAAGGTCATCATCTTGTGTTCATCCCCTTTGCTTTGGACTAACGAACGAACGAACGAACGAACACACAAACAATGACAGTTACAATACATTACCACTTTGAAGGTATAATAATAATGTATGTATGTGCATTTCCATGTATGTCAAAATGCTTGTGTGTTGTAATAATATGCATTTTTGTTCAATCTAGAATAGGTCATTCAACATTTGTGTTTTACTACACTGGTAAACTTATTTTAGGACCTGTATGGATTCAAGGACGACCAGGGTTTACCTTGAATAAGTCATGTGACATTACCATCAAAGTGACAGCTACAACTCCACATGTTCGGCATAATCCTCTAAAACAGCTGTATATACCTTCGATCTATATATATCTTTGATCATTGACATTTTAGCAGCAGTGTGTGTTACTGAGGAGCAATGATGCACTAAATGAACATAGGTGTAACCCTGCAGAAGGACCAACACCCATACATCCATTACTAAAGTTACTTCTGCGGGTTAAGGTGTTGCTGGAGTTTATCCCAGCCGACTGGAAGCGTGAGGCAGGGTACACTCCGGGCGCGACGCCAGTGCACCGTGGAACCACATGGAGACAGACCAGCATGCGCGCAATCTCACACCTACGGGCAATTTGGAACCAACCAATTCACCTGAAGTGCATGTTTTGGAGGTGGGAGGAAGCTTTGTGGTGCCCCCTTTATGGTGACTTTTTGTTTTTTTCGAATGAAAGATTAACTTACTTTTTACAAAAATGTGTTGAATCCACTGCACAGGTGCAGCACCTGAGGCTGGTTACTATGTAGTCATTGAACAGCGGGCGTCACGGTGGCGCAGTGGGTAACGCTGTCGCCGTGCAGCAAGGTGTCTCCGGGTTCGAGTCGCGCTCTGTGTGTGGTTGGCATGTTCTCCCCGTGTCTGCGCGGGTTCTCTCCGGGTTCTCCAGCTTCCTCCCACCTCCAGAAATATGCGCTACAGGTGAGTTGGTTGGTCTCAAATTGCCCGTGAAGCCATGAATGGACCATGAAGAACATTTGGTCTCTCGATGGGGGGAAATCAAACAGTGACACGATCTCTGCTGTCCCAAGCACAGCCCATACAGTCTGAGAGGAAATAACAACGATGGGAATGAAGACAACAGGTGCTGGAAACATGAACACATCCGTATTTTTTGATAAATTAAACCACTGGAAGCCAAACATCTGACATGTCCAACTGACAGCACAAAGAAACCATCAGTCTCCTCCTAACAGTCTGACTACAACATCAAGTACAAATAAAACTTACATGTATTCTTGATCTGATGTTTACATTCTTGAACTTCTAAACTGTTTCCTCAGATCTTTATGGTACAATAACAATCTGACTCACAGGTGACTCTAAATGAAAGTATGTGAAAGACAACATAGAAAAATACTTTTTTTTAAAGTTAATCTCAGACGTTTCACAAGAACATACAATTCACCTCCATAACAAGACACACAACAGGATGATATTAAATATAGCAAAGGAAGCTGAGTCACAGCAGAAAGTGGAATAACAACCACTTGTCTCTGACAGCTCTTGCTGTCATTCCTTCATTTGCCTTCATTTCTGTTTCTTTTCTTCTTGTATTCTCTGCTTGTGTCAAGTCGAAGGATCTGGACAGGATCGGGGGGGTCTGACGTCTCTGTTGGTTCAGCCCATCTCTGCCTTCCTGGCAAAGACGTTACTGTCCTCCCCATCGCTGGGACAGGGAGACGCCTGCACTCCTCTAGCCATGCCCCCCAACTCAGGTAAACATACAAAACACACTATCAATAGATGTTTCCAAGTCGATCATATTCATAACACAAGACTTTACAGAGTAAGGGTGTTTGGAGGGACAGGAATAGAGAGAGCAGGTTTGAGAAAGCAAAGGAAAAGATAGATAGAGTGAGGGTGTGAGAGAGAGAGAGGATTAGAGGGGGTGGGGGGTGAGAAAAGGAGATGGTGAGGGTGTGAGAGGGCCAGGGGGAAGAGAGAGTGTGAAAAAGTGAGTGTGTGAGAGAGAACTGACAGTCAGAGGAACAGAGAGCTGGGAATAAATTAGGATTACGTACAATATTAAGAAGAGGACCACAAAATTATGTTTATTAATGTGTTTATTTGTGTTCATTTGTGTTAGTATGTTTATTCTAAAGGAAATGAGAGAATAACATCCCAATAACAATATTATTCACAATTTCCTGTATTCTATCTGGCTCATAATGTCCCTCTGAATGTTATTATAGCTGAAAAGATTCCTGCCACTCTTGTGTACTGTAATAGTGCTGGTGATATTCACTGTTGTCTTGAATGCTGCAGAAGCACACTCAATAGTCTTTTCATGCTATTTTTTTATTCAGATTGACATGTAAACTAATAGGAATTGATTAAAAAAAGTCTATTTAAAAGTGACTGTGTTCTGGAAGGTGCACAGATGATGTAAAACACTTGCTGTCATTTTTCATGTCCATAAAGACAAAATAACATGAAAACTAAGAAAATATTCCACCAAAGAATTGTTAATCCAACTTTCGTGTCATGTTGGAGACAGAAGCCGGCCTGGTGTCACAGGTGGATACTTTGACTCCCCTTACAGTAGGTGCACATGTTTTGTGTAGGGCAGTTGCCAGGGCAATCTCAACTAGTGCAGGCATGAGTTTAACACCAGGCCTTCTTCTTATATAGAAGAGGAGAGGGAGGCTATGGGTTCAGTCTTAGTCGTGTTCAGTTTCTGCATCTCTAAAGGTCGAGGTACCTCGGGCAGAACTGAAGACAAAGGTTAGCTATTACCAGGCCTTATGCACTATATTTTACATCAATTGTATAGAATTAAAGAAAAGTGCAGTACAGTATAGACTTATAGACTTACAGACTTTTCCAGCCTTAAAAGTAAGAGCTACCGACAATTTTAGTCCTCAGTGCTTTGCCATTGAGCTTCAAAAGCCCATGTCTTTAAACCCTATGTGTGGATACACAAAGAGCAAGAGGAATAAAGGTAAGGAGCCATGCAGCGAGACCATTTACTCTATATATTTTAGGCAGTTGTACCAGTAAGCTGACCAGTGACTCGTGTGCAAAAGTCGCTCTCACTCCATTATTTCTAGTCACTCCAATCTAAAACTATCCCCCTAAAAGATTAGTATTCACTGGGGCTTTATAGACGGATCTGCTCCCTTACCTTTCTTTTATTGCAGTCCTTTTTTATTGTAGCTGCATGTCATCCGTGCTTTTGTTATTTCAAGATATTTAATTGCTTGAATTATTTTAATGTGGTAGAGTTTTAATTGCCTTGAAATGTGACTTGGACCTTGAGTGCAACTCATGGTCAGGTCACCTAAATGAGATGCAGTTGGTAATTAACCTATTGTGAATGAGGTGAGAGAGGAGATGCAATGACAAGCGCTTCCCGTTGCAGCCAGCGATACCCTTTTCACACAAAAACAGAATTAATAAATGGGTGGGCCAATTAAAGGGGAGATCTTTTCTTAGAATGTATTTCAACATCCTTTCTTGAACTGAAAGAGAAATACTAAAATAAGAGAGTTAGGACAGGACATCAGAGACCCTCAGGGCAAAAAACGGCAATTACAAAATGTGACATGACTTAATAAACAAGTGCAGTCTGTACCGGCAAAGTCATTTCACTCCAACTGAAATGAAGGTTTGCCTCATTTTAAGCAACCAACATAAAATTACATCTGAAAATCTCTTAAAAAGGGAGGAAATTTGTCACCAAAGTTTCATTTCCTTTTCCAGATGGAGATGAAAGAGTGATAGGTGGGGGGCAGAGATATTTTCACATCATTCAAACCAAAGGCTGCTCTAAAGAAATATAGCAGAAAGCAAACAGTAGAGAAGAAGATGAAGGTGAAGGAGGTTTTGTTGAAGGAATAACGTAAGTGGAGGATTCAATCACATTGAAAATGGTATTTTCTCACTACCTA
Organism: Antennarius striatus; assembly: GCF_040054535.1. Taxonomy (NCBI): domain Eukaryota; kingdom Metazoa; phylum Chordata; class Actinopteri; order Lophiiformes; family Antennariidae; genus Antennarius; species Antennarius striatus. The sequence goes on along the minus strand of NC_090782.1, from coordinate 1,771,946 downwards.
TAGTACACCCCTCATTCCAAAATTGCGGGGTATAATATTTGCCTTAACTGTTTGTTTGTTGGTTTTTTTTACTGATGTTTTACAAAATATACTAAAAAATGATCAGTATGTTCTTACTTTTTTTTTTAACATTTCACAATTTCCAAACTTTTGTTATCTAGGTTGTGAAATATGTTCCTGATTCTTGCCACCAAATGAAAAATTGTATAGATAGACAAATATGAAATGAAAATGGTACTTAGAATCCCATTATTATATAGCAATAAATCTTTTGATGATGGTGCTTGAGGAGGAATGAATTCAACAGGATTCATCATCTGGAAAGATTGTGTAGATTGAGTTATTTTCCGAGTCACAAACAACCTACGTAATGCTTGAGAAAATCTGTTTTGAATAGCATAGTGTCTAAATCAGTGGTTCTTAACCTTGTTGGAGGTGCTGAACCCTGCCGGTTTCATTTGCTCACTCACCGAACCCTTCTTTAGTAAAAAAAACCATTAAAAAAATAAATAAATAAATATATATATATATATATATATATATATATATATATATATATATATATATATATATATATATATATATATATATATATATATATATATATGTTATTTATTTTTTTCAAATGTATGACATTAGTATATGTTTTGCTGGTGTATTTGATGAAACACACCAGTAAAACAAATCGTGTCGGGTGTTTTTGGTTTTTTGTCTCGACGCCCGTCTCCACTGAACCCCTGAGACCGACTCACCAAACCCCTAGGGTTCAATCAAACCCAGGTTAAGAACCACTGGTCTAAATCATGTCCATCCTACGTATACTGAGGTGTGAACCAGACTGACAACCAACTGTAGTTACCTAGAGGTAGTCTACAATTCACCAGTGTCACCAGATAGATCCAGATAGCACCCAGTATCAAAAACTACAGGCTCTCAAGGACAGAAACACACTCACCTCACGTGTGCTGGTGAATGTGGTGCAATAGTGTGTTTACAAATGGAACAGCATTGAGGGTGTGGGGTAATTCCTGCCACCCACTGCATCCTAACCCATTCAGTTGAGCCTCCACTGACATCTCCTGCCTCCATCCTACCTCTGCAGTCTGTATGGAGATGGGGGGGCGGGGGGGTCATCTCTGGCTGCCAGCATGTTTCACCATTGTTTGTGTGTACTGTCTGTCCAACTCCATTTATCCCCCAATAGATCCAAGCTGGCGGTCACTGACTGGAACACTGTTCTCTGGTGCTGCCCATGTAGCATCTACACACACACACACACACACACACACACACACACACACACACACACACACACACACACACACACACACACACACACACACACACACACACACACACACACACACACACACACACACACGTCTTTAGGGTAGGGGCAGGTTCTGATTGTGTGCCACTCTTGCCCTGATATTGCTTTCAACCACAAACCTGAAGAACATGGTTTAAGTGTATTACAGGACATTTCAACAGTATTGGATTTTGAAGGGCTTCTTGTACCAGATTGTTGCATTAGTGTCTTCTATTGACTCCTGTGGCCTTTTAAGCCGTAATGTTAGCTCTATATCTAGCATGGATTTATTTGTGTCACTTAGATCTAAATTGTGTGTCAGAGGTCATTCAACCTCTGACAAAGGATTTGTTGGTTGTTGGTGTACACGTAGACCAAGTTAATTTACATCCAGTGGTTTGTAAGGTAAGCTTCTGTTTACAATACAGAATGGATGAAGAAAATTAGAGACAAAAGGAAAAGAGTGAGAGAGATGTAATCTGTCTTCAATCGATAGGCTGCAATCTGACCACTCTTGGGATCCAGCTGCTATTTGTTTCCATCTGTCTATCTCCCTTTATTTATTCTCCCCTTTAATACCCTTTTCTCCTTATTTTTCTCTTTTAATTTCCATTCAATTAAGGCTGGCTGAATTGACTGGCCGTTGGTTAATTGCTCAGGGACACTCCATGGAGACCGCCAGAGCTTAATGAGATGATGCAGTCGACTTCACAGTGCTTTCAGCACCGCACCAATAAATATGTTCAGTACTTAATTGAAGTCTGTTGGTTTGGTACTACAGTGTTCATAATGTACCATTACTGTAGGCACAGAGACCTGAATTTAGCATACTTCATATTCGTAAACACATTTCCATGGCAGTAAGTTCAGTTTTTAATCATGTCTTGTTGTACATACAAGGTTCTTACAGAACCTCTGGAAAAACACTGAAGATCACTCCAAATAACTGATGAGCAGTTACCCACCCCTAACCCTAACCCTGGATAATACAAGCTGATTGAGCTTTATTATTAACTAACTTGAGTCACATCCATCTGAAAACACTATGAAGCACCACAGGACTATTGCTGTTATTTATATAGATATGAATGTAATGCCCATATCCTGTTGAGATGAAGCCACTATACTATTTTTCACTTAAATGGTGCTGTTGTACTTTTTTTTTTCATTTAATAAAATGTTAAATGAAGTAAAAATAAAGTCCAGGATTCAACACTGGCAGAGACAAACACTCTTACAGCACAAACTAATATATACTGTATACAGATAGAGCATTATAAATAAAGTGTAGATCAAAAGCGGCTCTACATTTCTTAGTGTCTCCTTTACATTTTTCCATTCCCCCTCTCTCTCTCTCGTTCTTGCTCTGTCCCACTCACAACAAATTCCAAAAGTGAAACTAATTTCCATGGCAATTACATTGCAAGGTATCGGAGGGAGAGATGTGTGAAGCAGAACAACTTGAAATGGCTTTATATAAAGGACTCTCAAGCCCTTTAATTACACCACTATTGATTGCTGTGCGCAGGTTTCCCACATTCACTTACTGCTTTTTTCTTCTCTGCTCTGCATTTAATACCCTGCAGAAAACAGCTCTGAGAAGTTTCTAAATTTACCCCCCAATGAATATGTTTTGGTTCTTTTCATTTTCTATTTATCATACTACAGTGTATAGACAGACACTCTATTCTTCAGTAAAATACCACAATTAGGAAGACCCAGTCATATCCCTATTAATTCAAAAAATATATCAGTTCTACATGTGCATAATCATCAGGCTTAGGAGCTTCTTGTTGCTGGTGTTCTCGGTCTGTTGGAATGGACTCCTACTAAAATGGTAAGAAAAAGAAAAGACAATGCTGTTTTCACCCTGTGAAGACATTGTGAAGACACCAATGAAACCATTCTGCATTAGTCACACAGCTTAGCTGAGGAATACAGTTCCTGTCTCAGTCACGTGACTTCATCCTGCTGCTTCAAATGTTCCCTGACGTAAGAAGCCAAACATGAGTAAAACATGCAAATGAAACTCCGTATTCCAGACTGTCAGCCAGTGGTTGTCACCTGGGTCTCATGCCTCCCACCATAGAAGCTTTGATCTGCTGGCTAGCATTGTTCTAGATTAAATGCTGAGGTTCTCTTTTTCAACTCTTTACCTTTATTACTTCAAAGTAGAAATCTATTGATTCGGTCCACCTTTGTAAATGTCCTGTTAGTCTGAGGGGCATTCCCACTTAAGATGTTCAACAAGCTCCTTGTGCTGACCTTCCCGTATACATGCAGATTGTCTTGGGAGCTTTGGGTCTTTTGCTGCCTCTCTGCCATCCTCAGACACATGGGATGGAATGAAGACGTGCTCTTGTTGTCTTTTATGCATATTGCTCAAAAAAAGTGGCACCCAAATTATATAGATAAATATATGTTCATGATCCCAAACTAGAAACTTCACAAATTCACATTGAACAAATTAAACTCAGGATAAGCAATATATTCTGCATTTTGTGTCCTAAGATTTATGGAAGGACCTCAGCTGTGGAGTAGCCGGCTTGGGAAACTTCATTGCTCAGAGTAAATGGTTCTCAGGAAAGTTCCTCATACGGAAATCCCTCTAAGACAGCTCATGAAACTCTCTGACCAAACTCACTCAGATAATCTTTCCTTCAGGTGCAGTTAAGTGTGATAATTTCACTTAAATACTGACATTGCAAGGAGATATTTTAAAGTGGTAATGACATATCGTGATGACATAGCAGATACTAGGGGATGTTTCTTTCAAATATAAAAACATTATCTCATTAGGTTTTTTTTGTTTGTTTATTTTCGCCAGTTTTTTGCCAACTAAACGTACTTGAAGATTCTATACAAATTTTCATTTCATTCTAATATAATTGCTTGTAAAGGCTAAAGTATCTTCGTACACAGTATATACGACAAACTTTAAGGTCCCATATTATGCTTTTTTAATTCATGTCATTCAGCTGCCAGACGTCTAACTACACTGTATTTGAAATATCTTGCCCCAAATTTATCTGTGATCCTCAATTTCTTTGACTGAATATTGATAAAATCACTTCCTCCCCCTAACGCTCGGTGTTAATGGGGCGTGGCTTCTGAACTTTCTATCTCCACACTCCCACCCCCTCTATCAAAACCTCCCTCCCTCCTTGCTTTCAGATGCGCTTTGCTTGCATGAACGCACGCGAACTAGCGTTCCGTCCACATATTCCGTCTACCTACTACATATTTTGCTCTTATTTTCTACGTGTTTGTCTCTCTTGTTGGTACCTGTCGATTTATTTGCGCTGAGCGTAGAGCAAAGATGTTTACCATTGTTTTTTGTTTGCAAATGGGACAAAAACAGTAGCAACGACAACAGATGTTTACACACAAGATGTATGCTGTTTCCCGACAATCATCACGAACAATGAGAGATCACAGGAAGCGAAACTATCGCGATCTCAAGCGTTTGAGTACTTCACATTGAACTGACTGTTGAGGGCCGTCCCTATTTTCCCTATTCTGCATCCTCTAACCTACAGTGAGGAAAATGCAGGGGTATTACATCCTGTAATGGATGCAGAGTCAGTGACTTCTATCTCAGTCAGATTACTGGTTTGGCCTCGACTTCTTACAACACAGCTGGAGCAGCAGAAGCAGCTACCATAGCCTGAACACCCCCCCCCCCCTACACACACACACACACACACACACACACACCTGACTAGAGCGGGGCTAATTAGTTAGCCAAATGCTAGCTGACTTCAACAGTTTGTGAGGACCTTTCAGTGTGTAGCGCTGAGCTAGGACGTTACCATACAATGCTACCGTAGCCTGAACGAACTCCCCCTCGGGGATGACCACACCCTTGGACATGTCAAACAATCAATATCGTGAAACACTCTGTCCAATCACAGAGCACAATTTATTACATCACAAATTGCGCTCTAGCAAAATCTGATTGTTTTGATTCAGTCTGGGCCATGAATTCCTAAAAGTCCAAATATTTATTCATGCATGAAGCCTTTGTTTACTAGATTGTAGGAGTTGGTAGGGTTAGTTGGACCACTATGTATATGTAGAGACCTGAAAAAATGTGATTTTCATAATAGGACCCTTTAAAGTGGTGATGACATAGCATGATGACATAGCAGAAACTAGGGGACGTTTCTTTCAACTATAAAAACAGTATGTCGGTATTTTTTTTTTGTCTGTTTATTTTCACTAGTTTTTTGCCAACTAAATGTACTTGAAGATTCTATAAAAAAATTTCATTTCAGTAGACGTGTCCATACATGAAATACAATTCCTTGTAAAGTAAAGGCTATAGAATCTTCTTACACAGTATTGTAGGACAAACTTTAACATTTTGCCTTTGGCTCTTATGTCCACAGTAATTCAATTTAAAGAATATTTTCTGGATAACTGGAGCCTTTTTGATGGACTTCTGTGAATTTCCTAACACGGACACCTTACTAGAAGCAGTAGGGTTCCTTCGCAGTGAGCAGAGCCAGCTAGGGTTGTAGAGGAATATAATTAGGATTCCTCCCTATGGAGACTTTGGTGAATGTTTGACTGGGAGAAAAACTCGAGGTGCACTCGGAAGTCATTAAAGGGATTACATAGGTTATCTGGTCTGAAGGCGCCTGGGGATTCCCAAGGAAGAACTGGAAGACATTACTAGGGAGAGGGCGGTCTAGAACCCCCTTCTAGATGTGCTGCAAGTGGAAGAAAATGGATGGAGAAATATCTTGTTGATTTCTGTTAATGTTTTCAGAAAATATACTATATGTTGTGCTATTCATTTGAGCAGACAGACATCTTGTTTAAACTATGCAAATGTGTTGCATGTTACTGCGGAATTGCCTGTATGGTAAGTCACACTCCTGTTTGCAAGATAATTCATCAACTCTATCATTTGGAATGGTAAACAAATAAATACATAAACTGATAAACTGAACGTAACACTTTTGTTCATATAATTTAGTCTGATACGTCTACAAGTCAGGACCCATCCTACCATTGAGATATACTGTATATACAGTATATGAGACATTTCCAAAGAGAGGTCATGCAATCTCTCAGGAAGGTAGAAGCTACAATAATAAATGTTCTCCCTTTTTGTCTATCATAAAAATCAGACACTTGCCTCAGTACCTGTGTATTTTCATAAACTTAAGTCATCATCACCTCGTAATGTGGAGGCAGTCCTATCTATAAACCCATTCATCATCTAGTACAATTGCTCTATGACAAATCCACCCCACTGCTCTCTGCATACGTCTGCAGCGTGAAAACCCAAACTGTCCAGATGACCCAACCCTGCTGTAAAGCCAAAGTCATTTGTGCCAGTGTCAAATATGATGAATGGGTAGTGAATTTCTTAAATGTATTACATAGCAAAGAAAAAGGAAGGATGGGGACATGCAGAAGAAATGGTGCAGAGTGGGGGGAAATGGGTTTCGTTCGGGCTGTGTTGTACTTAGGGGACCTCTGTCTACACACAGCTTGAGCCTCTGCTTCACATCTTCACTGGCACAACATCTGTATTTCCCTGTGATGTCCCACCACCAGCGCCCCTAGAGCTCACAACCACCCAGCAAGGCAGCAGAGCTGGCAGACACAGCGTCAGTGACTGCTCTGTCAGTGTGTCTGCTTTCTTTTGTCAGACTAGATGAAGCATGGCTATGCTAGTAGCTGGTGGTGTAAACTAATCCTGTCTATCTTTTTTTTAATTGATTGATTGATTGTAAGAGAGCATTCTAACTCAACACCACATTTTTTACTCACCGTAATCCAATGGAATGTCAGGGAAATATTCTTAGTCCACAAAACGTTTCAGGAGTATTACTTCCAGTACAACTGCCTCTCTCTATCTGTGACCCTGTCCTCAACTTCATTTAATTTCTTTTCCACCCAACCGCTCAAGGCAGATGTCCGCCCAAAAGAGTCTGGGTCCTGCCCGGAGTTTCTTCCTCAAAGAAGGTGTTTTACCCTGCAGCTGTCACTTATGCTTGCTCTGGAGGGTTCAGTTGAGTTTTTCTGCCTGTTAAAGTGCTTTGAAATGTCTATTACCATGATTAAGGGCTATGTAAATAAAATTTGATGATGATGATGAAGATGGGAACTTGTGGCGCAGTGGGTGGTGCTGTCGCCGCAGAGCAAGGCAATTCCTGGTTCGAGTCCTGCCCTGTGCGGAGTTGCCTGCTCTGTGCAGGCAATTTGATGATACTAAATTGCCCATAGGTGTGAGTGTTTGCGTGCATATAATCTGTTCACCTGTGACTCTGATGCACTGGCGTTGCACTCGGACTGTAGCCTGTCTCAAGCCCCCAGTCAGTGGGGATAGGCTCCAGCAACCCACAACAGTGGATGAAGCAGGTATTTGATGATGAATGAATGAAGATGGGAACTTGTTTTAAAACATGAAAAAACCAACCTATGCCAAAACCAGCGTGCACATATCAATCCTACTGAAAAGTGAAAACCAGAGATCCCAAAGTGACTGGAACAGATAACATGTAGCTAAACCCTAAATGTTTGCCTCTAAGCTTAACGCAGTCTGCCTGGGGGGCCAAAAACCAAGAGGTGTGTAGACTGGCTGACCTTACTTAGACATGTGTTCACTACGTCATGTCACAGAACATTTTAAGTTTTCAAAAGTGTGTAAACAATTTTTAATCAATCTGGGATCTCAGGTCTCATGCTGTACAACCTACAGTAAATGGATCTGGGTTTTTTGTGATTAAAATCTTCTTATGTTGTTTCAGAGAATGTTGTAACATCATTTTGCTGTAAAGCTACAGAAACAGTATGAAGAATAAGAAACTACATAAATCTGCGTATTATCATGAGGGAGAGTACGTAACATGAGAATTTTAATTTGGGCAGACAGTAGCTGAGTCCACTAAGCCTTGGGCTGGGGACCGGATGGTCACCGGCTCAAAACATTTGCACTGGGAGCTGGCAGTGGGAGGTGTCAGTTAACCTCTTGAGCACTGCCGAGGTGCCCTTGACCAAGACATCGCCCCCTCACAAGCTGCTCATGGTGCACCCCACATGAGAGCTGTATGATATATGTGTGTGTGAATATGTATAGTGGAAAAAAAGTAATTTCCCTACTGGAATCATTAATGCATTGGTTATTATTAGTATTAGTTTTATAATTTTGGGTGGACTGTTCAACATTTCCACATTTTCATTCTGGGTTTGTGGAAGGAACTGAGTTTTTCTTAAACAGCATAGCGGGAAACCTTCACATTGAGCAAAATACTCTGTCAATATATTTCATTTGCTGTCTTTAATGGAAAAGTCAAACTGCTCACGCATCTTACTTCAGACTTACATGGAGTAAAATGATGAAACATCATCTTAACTGAAGAAAATTGCATATGGAAGCAATAAAAGCAGTGCTGCTGTCTCCTACCCAACATTTTTGTGGCATATTATTAGCATATAAACATAATCAGCAGGAGGAGGAGCTGAGATATAATCACATGTATGGAACAGAGTGAAGGGTAGAATCAGTGCTGTGTAAAAACTAACCTGTTGGTTCAACTCTGCACCCTCCATTTGATTCGTGTGCTTTTTAATACGAGGCGTCTCACACTGAGGAAGACTCTAATTTAGCAGCACTTTCCACTGATTTGTTTGCTTTGTTGCAGTCAGCAGCATCTCTGACGGAGCCCCGGAGGCATCTGGTTTCACTCTCATACCGACTCTCTCTGGGCGATTACCAAACCAAGAACAGTATCCTCCGGTTTCAGGACAGCAGCCACAAACGAGGATTTAATATCACACAAATAAAGTCAAACTAGGAAAACTGTATTAATTCTATAAAGGGAGTTTGAAAATGGTATTTCTTTACCAATGTGACGACTCAAAATCTGATTTTCCTTTTAATCTAGAACGAAAGAAGATCACTCTGACTGTCAGAAACCAACTGTCCTACAAGAAAATCTACAATGTTTTGGGATACCTGAAAGGAAAGAGGAACCCAGGTGGGTACAGATGTTAAAAGGTTTGTCCTTAAAGCATGCCATGTTGTCTCGGTAGCTCAGTACCTTATGTTAGACTAAAATCAATACATAGGTAAACAGTAAGGATGAAAACAATGGTTGACATCTGTTCTGCTACTCTCACGCGTGACATCTGGACCAACGACAGAGCAAGTTGGAAACCTCCAAAGGAATGGAAACCGTACGAACTTAAACAAAACTATTAATAGGCCGAGACAACTTGACTTTGGCCCACTCAAAATTGAAATCCCAGTGCAGACCATGACTCCTTTATTTCAAGTCAGATCGTCCTCATTATGACCAATTCATTTCATGAGTGACTAATGAACAAGACACTCAAATTATCCACAAAGAAATGCCTAAAATGTTCTGGAAGTGAAAAACTGGGATGTGCTTCAGACGGATCTGCTCTTTCCTCCATTGCCAGGCCTCCGGTGTGGTGTCAGCTCAGGACAGTTCCAAATATATGATGTGTCTTTAATGTTTAAACGGCAGCCCGGTCCCTTCTGCTCAGCTGGCTTTGCCCTTATCCTTTTTAATTGTCATTCTGCGGAGGACACCCTTGTTCTTGTCCTTGCCTCTCTTCCACAGTCCTCCTCTCCCTCTAGCTGTACCAGTGTTTCTCTACTCTACCTGTCCTGCCCAGTCAGTGGTGGAAAATTACCCAGCTGATTTACAGTGTGATATTAGGCAGCCATAATGGCCCACTAAAGCACATAATATGAACCACAAATCTCTGGGAGGAGCGACACTTTAACTGGTTGTTGGCGTTTGATCATATGTCTGTTCCACACCAGTATATCTCCCTGAAACAAAATTAATATTTATGCACAGTTCCAAGGGTTTTAAATTTGCTAGCTCTCAGAAATGACTATTTTGGATAAATCTGTATGTGCAAACAATGATGAAATGAATGCTTTACTTTAACATACAGTTAAAAACCCATGTGAGGCAGGGTTCTCAGCGCTACTTCTTTGGTCTGCATTGCTTTCTAGGTTAGTTTAATATTAGAAGGAACTCCATAAGGAGCTCTGAAAAGAAATGTCATCGACTCAGTCTATAGATCCATACTGAAGCCAAATTCATAAAAAATATCATTAAAAATTGTCCAGATGTCACTTTTTCTGCCCTGGAAATGTTGGGACAGTGCGAACAGTTCAGGATTAGTAGAGGAGTTTTTATTTCTCTGGCCTTCTGTGATTGGTCCCGGCTTGACCGTTGGACCTGAGCTTTTCAAATCATAGGAAATTATTGTTTCCTAATTTAACATAATTTCTAGTATTTATAATAAAGTTAATAAATACTATATTCAGTCATTCGGGATGGGCGTCTGAATGGACACAGACCTTCATAGAACACCCATAAGGCAGGGCCTCTCAATTTAATCATTGAATGATTCAGTTTATTGATGAGACATTTAATTGCATTACAAATGGACTGAAAAGCAAGTGGGAATTATTTTGATTTCAGTGAGAACAAAATACCAAGAGTGGCCACTGCATCCCAACTGTACATGACTTTTGAATGCAAACTGTTCTGCTTCTGACATTAACCCCAGCTAAATAAAATCCCACCAGTGACTTCCACAAGCCTTAGTCAGTGCCTGCTGAACCGCTAATGATTTGTCCGGGCCTGAGGGCAGCGAGAACACAATGTTGTATTATGGTTTTCTTATAAATGCTTCATTTAATTTGCAGTGTGTTAATCCCTGTAGAACAATAAATAGAACCACGTATTGCATTAAAGAAATAGAGGAAATTGCACTTTCACATTTGACTGATTCAAAGCAGTTTACAGTAATGGTTGATTTACCCTGGAAGCTGTGCAATAACATGTTGTCAGCTTGTGCGGCTAAGCTAGCAGGCTTCTCTAAGCACCTCTTTTCTCAAACAAAGTCATCAGCGCCCCGTGTTGAGTGAGGAGCTTCGCTCTGTTCTTCTTCTTGCCTGCAGGAAACCATGTTGTGCATCCATTCTCCACTCTCTGTCCTTGTAGAGAGTGTGAGGCGTACAAAGAAGCCTGGAGCGCTCATGTTTATCTGTGCCTGTCTGAGTGTGTGCATGGAAGAGGATTATTTTGTGCCACTTTTACTGAGCTGTAGCATCACACAATTTTATTTTATGTATTTAGAGATGAATACAGAATTAGATTTTTAATTACGTTTATAACTTATCATGCGACTTCAAACAACCTCTCTCTCTCTGTGTTTGCTGACTAACCACAAATTTAAAATCTCAAACAAAAGTCCTTCTGTGTTTATTTAGTATTTATTTATGTATTTATTTGTTTGAAAAAGGGTTTCTATGGTTTTTCAGATCGCTACGTGCTGGTTGGCAGTCGCCATGACAGCAACCAAGGTGGAGGGGCTTCAGCTATTATGAACCAGCTCATCGCTGCCCTGACAGAGCAGACCAAACAAGGATGGGTTCCTGACCGCACCACTGTCTTTTGCTCCTGGGGAGGTTCAGCCCTGGGGGGCATTGGGTCCTATGAGTGGGGAAAGGTCAGTGAGAGCTAGAGCTGCTTTACCAAACGCTTACGGGTAAGAAGGCTAATGGTTTGAGCTGAGTCAGATTAAAGACAACCAAACAAAAAGTAATGTATATAGTAGAAGTACTGTACATAGTGGCAGCAGATGTGTTACTTCACACCATAATACAGTTCTATGCCTACATTGAGGAAAACTAAGCAGCTAAGAGCCAGAATACTGTAGATAGATAGATGGATAGAGAGTCAACAGAGGCTGTTCTCAATTGTTGCATCTGAATTATAAAATTTGAGAGAAGCACCAAACCTGCATTGGTTTAAACCCAGAGGGTCAACACTGCAACACGTTGATGACAGGGTTTGTAGGAATGCACAGACTGGACTGGTTGGAACGGTCTAACGCATGGAGAGACCTATTGATTAGGACTAATGGAAGTAATGGATGTGGTAATTAACTCGGAGCCAGTGCAGTTACTTAAGGGGCGGTGCTTACAAATGTCTTTCATTCACTTTCAATACCCACTTCATACGCTCTCTGGGTCACAGGGTTGCTGGAGCCTGTCCCAGCGGACTTGGGTTAGGGGAGGGGTAAGAGTAGGGTTAGAGTTAGGGTTAGGGTAGGGTTAGGGTTAGGGTAGAGTAAGGTTAGGGCTAGGGTTAGGGTAGAGTAGGGTTAAGGTAGAGTAGGGTTAGGGTTAGGTAGGGTACACCCTGGGCGTGACACCAGTGCACCATGGAGCCACATACAGCCAGACTACCTCGCACGCACACAGTCACAGGGTTAGGGTAGAATAGGGTTAGGGTTAGGGTAGAGTAGGGCTAGGGTAGAGTAGGGTTAGGGTAGAGTAGGGTTAGGGTAGAGTAGGGTTAGGGTAGAGTAGGGTTAGGGTTAGGGTTAGGCAGGGTACACCCCGGGCGAGACACCAGTACACCATGGAGCCACATACAACCAGACTACCTTGCACGCACACACTCACTCTTACAGTCAATGTGAGACCGGTCAATCAACCTGAAGTGTATGTTTCTGGAGGTGGGAGGAAGCCGGAGAACCCAGAGAGAACCTACAGAGACACAGGGAGAACATGCAAACTCCACACAGAGCAGAGAGTTTGCATGTTTGCATGATCATTCCCCTAATGGAGTGCTGGATTGAAGACACTCTCTGTTTGGCTGTTAAGTCATATTGACCTTATCAGTGAAGTTTGGGCTTCAGATATTAGACACCAACTTACTGCTGTGCAGGAAACCAGGCAGGACCACTGTGTTTTTCTTGTGGGGAGGCTCACTGCTGGAAATTATCGGGTACAATGAGGAGGGGAAGAGTCACCAAGCACAGGACAATCTACTGAGTGAGGAAAGACCAAAGACAGCCTTAACAAGGAACCTTCAGGCTGGGTCAAAGAAAAGGATCTATCTCTGCAATAGATTTGCAGAACAGATTATCAGAGTAGATATGACAGAATTGCTGATTTACTGAAATGATTAAAAAAAAGTATTTGTAGACTGTGGATCCACATTGTGCCACCTGAGCAGCAGCAGCACTCTGCAGTCAACAAGCTGCAGCCAGTGAGGAAAGGTTGTAGATGTAGGCGATGACATGCAGTACTCTGAAATACTCCCACTCTTAACATGACTGAAGGCCAGGTTATTTAGTTGCAGCTTGCTTTCCAGAGGAATCATTCCTTAAAAGTGGTTGTGCAGTTTTTGACCGATCATCACTACCTCATCCAGGCTCCACGGAGGTGATCAACATCCCAGTCTCTCTATCTGTATGTTTATTTTAATAGTATTGATATTAACGTCAGGCAGCAGAAGTTACCGGCACATAAAGACATGCCTGACTCGCAAAACGTGGAAGAAGAGGAGAGAAACACACCGGGCCGATCAGAGGGTGAAGAACAAGCTGCTGCAGCTGCTGTTCGGTCAGGGCATATTCTGGGGTTGATAGGTTCTCCGTTATGGTTGGTCATTGTCACATAAATCGGCACTTTTGACAAATTATTAGATAATTAGTATAAATATATTTATTCCTTAATAAAAAATGTGTTTGTGCACTCCAAACTGATTTATACCTAATTGAACAAAAAGATGAGCGCTCAGACACTTCGCTGTTAATTTGATGATTTTAAATGAGATTACATTACATTGCAGGCAACGGTAACATAAAATATCATTATTGGAGGGAGACAGGAAAATGATCCTTAGAATTAGAAATGATACTTTCTGTGGTGTTGAGATATGGTCATAATGAAAATTTGATGAGTGAGATGACAGTAATTACAGATATATGATTATTGTGAGTGTTAATGACTTCTTTATTGTGTGTGTGTGTGTGTGTGTGTGTGTGTGTGTGTGTGTGTGTGTGTGTGTGTGTGTGTGTGTGTGTGTGTGTGTGTGTGTGTGTGTGTGTGTGTCCTCAGGAGAACAACGTTGTTCTAGCGAGCAGCGCCGTGGCCTACGTGAGTCTGAACTCTCCTGTTAGAGGAACAGACACCCTCACAGCGACGGCCTCCCCAACGCTGCTGCAGCTCAGCACCGACATACAGAGAGTGAGTACAACCACTGCTGCTAGCATGCTACTTTTAGCATGCCACTGCTAGCATGCTACTGCTAGCATGCTACTTCTAGCAAGCTACTGTTAGCATGCTATTGCTAGCATGCTACTTTTAGCATGCTACTGCTAGCATCCTACTGTTAGCGTGCTACTGCTAGCATGGTGCTGCTAGCGTTTTACTGCTAGCATGCTACTGCTAGTGTGATAATGTTAGCATGTTACTGCTAGCATCCTACTATTAGCATGCTGCTACTAGCATTTTACTTCTAGCGTGCTACTGCTAGTGTGCAACTGTTAGCATGCTACTGCTAGCGTGCTGCTGCTAGTGTGCTACTGGTAACATACTACTCGTAGCATGCTATTGCTAGCATACTACTGTATTTACGTTACTTCTATCATGCTACTGCTAGTGTGCTGCTGCTAGCATGCTACATCTAGCATGCTACTGCTAGCGCTGCCTCTGCTACTTCAGTTACCTCATATGGACCATGAAAGAATTCTGATGTTTTATTGTACAGTAATCCCTGTTCGTATTCGTGCCTCTAGATGCTAGATTCACTACATCGCGGACTTTGGTCGGTAGTCACGTGATACCTCACGTGCATGCTATTGGCTGACAGCATCCAGAGGTGCACTGGGTTCCGAGACTCAAGGCACGTGTCACGATTCCATGTATTAAAGAAACACTAAAAAGTGCTCTAAACAGTCTACCAGAGAGTGGGAAAAGGTAATACAGATAGAAGGAGGTTTAATATCAGTGTGGGGAGGGAACAGAAATGTTTAAATCACCGTAAATAATAACATAAATAGTTCGTCACTGTATTGCGGAATTTCATTTTTGCGGGTCCTGGAACGCGTTAACCGTGACTAACGACAGATTACTGTATCTGCTTTTTGGTCTCTGTTCCCCTCCTTATTTAAACCCATTGATGTTACTTTGAAAGCTACAGATTTTT
Organism: Antennarius striatus; assembly: GCF_040054535.1. Classification (NCBI taxonomy): domain Eukaryota; kingdom Metazoa; phylum Chordata; class Actinopteri; order Lophiiformes; family Antennariidae; genus Antennarius; species Antennarius striatus. Next base: position 1,756,625 of record NC_090782.1, on the reverse strand, counting down.
TCTCTAACTTCTATTCGTCCCTGTTTGGTAACCCAAATGTGTTTTCTGTTCATTCAATCCTTTTAAACCGGCACATAACCTGCTCTCTCCAGCTGCTTTCCTCTTGCAGCACTCAGGTCTGATTCACAAAGTTGCACTTCCGTTGTGAAAACACCTCCCTCAGAACCCGAGGTGACTGACGGCAGTAAATGAAATCTCATCTGATTTTTTTACTGATAAAATTCTAATTTTATTCTAAATTATGGAACTGAAGGTGTCATTCCATTATCTGGTCTTGCCAGTGATTAGAGGTCTGATGTCAACTACAGATTGTTTCATTTAGTTTTGGTTTGGTCCAAAATAGTACAAATACATGATAAAATAAACAGTAAATAAATAAACAATCCGCTTGACACAACACAATGCTTCAGTGATCCAAACTCTGTCTCGGTGTATCTACAAAGGCACAAAACCTGAAGTCACAGCCTGTCTGGGCTTAAAAATACAACTGTTCTACGTATCAAACACCTCATTTAATTTTAGTCAAGTGTATTAATCCCCATAGGGATTAGTCCATTATAGCACACACTGGTAGTTAGTTGTTGTAGTAGTAGAAAAATATAGTGGGGCCGTGAACACATCAGCTGCCTTTGTGGTAGCCGTCATCACCAACTCCACCATCTCTGTGGCAGTCAAAGTGTAAACTCCAGGGATCACTACGGCCTGTCGCACAACACCTGCAATGTTCACACTTTCATCAGTTGCAACTTACAATAAATGGCTCTACTTTGTGCTTCAAATGGCTCTCCAAACCTGCTAAAAGGTCACAAATCCAGTCTGCAAACGTGTTTCTTGTCAGGCTGATATTTGTGAAAGTCTGACACTTTTCAGGGCACAAAATCTCTGCAGTTTTCAGCTGTCGCCACAAATTCAACCTCACTAAATTGTTTTGAAGGCAGTGCAATTCCATTTACCAATAAAAGTATCTGGCTTTCACTGCAGCACCACTAATTTCTGATCACTGATCAGCTATGAGTAAAAACAGACCTGCCAACAAGTCATTAACCTCTTCTCTTCTCTGTTGTCCTTGAAAGAGAGCACTTCTGGCTCTCAGCGGGAGCAGACGTCTTTCTTCTGTCTCCTGTTGTCGCTATCTCTCTAACTTATACCGACTGACTCTCACTGGTTCTCTGCAAAATGAGCAGAGGTTGAGGAAAATCGGAGGATACTCAAGACTAGATGGTCTCTTCTATGAAAGAGTTAAAGAACAAGTTAAAGAGCGACTTTGATAAGTGAAGGAGTGACTTTGATAAAAAGTTGGAGAAAAGCTAAAACCGGTGCTAGATGCCGTGGAAGAAATGAAGGACGAAACGAAGAAAATGCAGAAAGACGTGGATGAAAAAGACCGAAGAATTGTTGTCTCAGAACAGGGACAACAAAGAATGGATGATTGGAACAAATCATTCGTATGAATGATGTGATCATCACTGGAATTAAAACCAAGCTGAGGAATTAAAGAAATGCTGTGTCCAGGGGAGATGAAACTCAGCACAGTGCTGACATCGAGACTCTGGAGCAACAAGTGAGTTCTCAACTGAGGGATCTGGAGATAACTATAGATCCGGACCAGATTGAGACATGTTACCCATTACCATCTGGAGGTAGGAGATCACCTGCAGTGCTGATAAAATTCAACAATCGTAAACACAAGATTGCTCTTCTGAAACAAGGCTTCAAACTGAAAGGAGAAAATGTCTCCATTAATGAGAATCTCACTAAAAAGAATGCTGATATTGCTAAAAAAGCTCGACAACTGAAGAAGAATGGACTGATCGACAACACCTGGACCAACACCTGCAGGATCTTCATCAAAACAAAGGGGCTTTCTCTGGACCAGATGGAAACAATGGTGATCAGGAGTGCAGAGGAGTTGGTGAAATACGAGCAATAAAGACGGAATTGTTACTACACCAGAGATCAGTACAACAGAGTCTCTTCAGTAGTGGGAGCTCTACAACAATTTTGGACACGTCAAGTATTTCATGGAACAATGTAGCCGCAAGAGGACACAAGCCAGTGTCTTATTGTGCCGGTCCCAAGCCCAGATTAATACAGTGGGTTGCGTCAGGAAGGGCATCCAGCGTAAAACTTTTGCCAAATCAAAGATGCGAATCAAACCTATGACTTCCATACCGGATTGGTCGAGGCCCGGATTAACAACGACCGCCATCGGCACTGTTGACCTACAGGACGCCGGTGGAAATTGGATTACTGTTGGTCGAAGAAGGAGAGGAGGAAAGTGTGTTCGCTCGAAGAAAGAGAAGAGGAACACCAAGAGTATAGGACTGAGAGTAGGGACGTTGAATGTTGGAACTATGACAGGAAAAGGTAGAGAGTTGGTTGACATGATGCAGAGGAGGAAGGTAGACATACTGTGTGTCCAGGAGACCAGGTGGAAAGGTAGCAAGGCTAGAAGTTTAGGAGCAGGGTTCAAGTTGTTCTATCATGGTATAGATGGGAAGAGAAATGTAGTAGGAGTTATCTTGAAGGAGGAGTTTGTTAGGAATGTCCTGGAGGTAAAAAGAGTGTCAGATAGAGTGATGAGTCTGAAGCTAGAAATAGAAGGTGTGATGTTCAATGTTGTTAGTGGGTATGCTCCACAGGTAGGATGTGAGCTGGAGGAGAAGGAGACATTCTGGTTGGACTTTGATGAAGTGATGCAGAGCATGCCTAGAAGTGAGAGAGTTGTCATTGGTGCAGACTTCAATGGATATGTTGGTGCAGGAAACAGAGGTGATGAGGATGTGATGGGCAGGTTTGGTATCCAGGAGAGGAACGCAGAAGGACAGATGGTAGTTGACTTTGCAAAAAGGATGGAAATGGCTGTAGTGAATACTTTCTTCCAGAAGAGGCAGGAACATAGGGTGACCTATAAGAGTGGAGGTAGGAGCACACAGGTAGACTACATCTTGTGTAGACGGTGTAATCTGAAGAAGATCAGTGACTGCAAAGTAGTGGTAGGTGAGAGTGTAGCCAAACAGCATAGGATGGTGGTGTGTAGGATGACTCTGGTGGTGAGGAAGATCAAGAGGGCAAAGGCAGAGCAGAAGACGAAATGGTGGAAGCTGAAAAAGAGAGAGTGTTGCATGACTTTTAGTAAAGAGACAGGCTCTGGGTGGCCAGGAGGTGCTTCCAGATGACTGGAAAACTATAACTAATGTGGTGGGACTGCATCAGGGATCAGCTCTGAGCCCCTTCTTGTTGCTATGGTGATGGACAGGCTGACAGACGAGGTTAGACAGGAATCTCCATGGACGATGATGTTTGCAGATGACATTGTGATCAGTAGTGAGAGCAGGGAACAGGTGGAGGAGAAGCTAGAGAGGTGGAGGTTTGTCCTGGAAAGGAGAGGAATGAAGGTTAGCCGCAGTAAGACAGAGTGCATGTGTGTGAATGAGAGGGACCCAAGTGGAAGAGTGAGGTTAGAGGGAGAAGAGATCAAGAAGGTGGAGGATTTGAAGTACTTAGAGTCAACAGTCCAGAGCAATGGAGAGTGTGGAAAAGAGGTGAAGAAGCGTGTCCAGGCAGGATGGAACGGGTGGAGGAAAGTGTCAGGTGTGATGTGTGATAGAAGAGTTTCAGCTAAAATGAAAGGAAAGGTGTACAAAACTTTGGTGAGACCAGCGATGTTGTTTGGTGTAGAGACAGTGTCACTGAGGAAAAGACAGGAGACAGAGCTGGAGGTAGCAGAGATGAAGATGCTGAGGTTCTCTCTGGGAGTGACCAGGAAGGATAGGATCAGGAATGAGTACATCAGAGGGACAGCACATGTTAGAGGTTCTGGAGATAAAGTCAGAGAGGCCAGACTGAGATGGTTTGGACATGTCCAGAGGAGAGATAGTGAATATATTGGTAGAAGGATGCTGAGTTTTGAACTGCCAGGCAGGAGGCCTAGAGGAAGACCAAAGAGGAGGTTTATGGATGTAGTGAAAGAGGACATGAAGGTAGTTGGTGTGAGAGAAGAGGATTCAAAGGACAGGGCTAGATGGAGGAAATTGATTCGCTGTGGTGACCCCTGAAGGGAAAAGCCAAAAGGAGAAGAAGAAGTATTACATGGAACAATTGAAAAATCAACATCATCAATGTCAGAAACATGGACTAATGAACAAAAAAACAAAAACATAGATTTCTGATAACATGGGATACACTTAACTTTGAGACTTTAATGAGCACATTGATATATTTTGACAATATAATAGCATGTACCTGTATGACTGTTAAAGTGGTTAATTCTTGTATAAACACTGTCTGCTGAGGGAGGTTAATATGATCGTTATATTCTTGTTGAACACTGGCAAGGTCAACTTCTTGTTTTGACTATCCATGATGTTACAAACCTTGTGTTCCTAGGAGGAATTAAACATGGTTATACTCTAGGGCAAAAGACTAATATCTGAAAGTGGATCAGGGTATGAACATTTGTCAAAAGTCAATGGATGAACTGGTTGAAAACTTTTAATGTCTGAGTTTGTTGATTACATATTCTAATGAGAGATATTTGTTGATTCTGGGGGACGGGGATTTCACAGACCTATTGACTTCTACCCATCAGCCCTTTTTTTTCAGATGTGGTTGATGTTGTAAATGTAACGAAGGAGTGAAGTCTCTATTATTAACATGTCAGAAAAAAATAATACAAAATAAATAAAAGTTCTTGCAGTTTTTTCGCATGAGGTGTGTCATCCTGGCGCTAAAGTTTCCGTTACGTCACCTGTTGTGACCCAACACCCAAAACACAAGTTTCTCATTCACTTCCACAAATAAATAGGATGGAGACCACTTTTTCTTCACTCTGCATCCATTTCTTTCTTGATTGAGACATTTCAGCAATTAGAGTGTGGAATGATCAAAATAGAAGATGCTAAACTCGTACAGTTGACTGCTGCCCTCGTTCAGCTCACACACCATGTTTTTTTACATGGTGTGTCTCCGTTCAGTCGTTCACCTCACAACACTTCCTCTCTACAACACGACGGCGTGGCGTTAACACGATAACAACACTAACATGGTAACAAACGGGTGACTGTTCTCTGAAGAACGTCTCCTGTTCTTTGAGGAGGAGGAAGACACTTAGAATATGATTTAAATAAACTTTAGTCTCACCCCATCCCACTCTTCATGTTCACACACACTGCTGTGGCCATTCTACTGATTAAGTAGCAGTTTTATGATTCAGCCTCCCAAACTGTCTCTTTATTCCAACCTGGGGGTGTTTTGCAGCTATATTCAACCCTCGCAGACATCTTCTTCCAAAGTTTCCTCATTCCTTTAAACTTTGAAAACTTTTGCCTCTTGAAAGAAAAACACACCTAACCGTCACTCTCATTCCCTTCTTCCGCCTCCGCCGCCGCCTCCTCCTCCTCCTTTTTTTTTGTTTTTGCACTTCTCCCTTAAGCGCTACAGGCCCTTATCTACATCTCTCCTTCCTCTATCACTGGTTAATCCCCTCTTTCATCAGCAGCGAGCAGGCACCCCCCACCCCCTCATCTCCTTCATTAAAACTTCCTCCTCACCTCTCGTTTGCTTTTAAATTCTCTTCTCCTGGGGTTGGTATTTTTATTTGTCTGTAGGATCCATATCCATCCTCAGGAAAGGTTGATGTTCCTACTGGACGAATGGGCTGGTCCGGGGGGGTCAGCAGCGGGCAGATAGTACTACACATTGTCCCTTTACTGCCCTGCCTGATCATAAAGCTACTAATTAGTGGGAAATGGTCCAGAGCGTCTGTGACATTCAGCTGCAGCCTCGACCAAAGCATTTAAACGCCTTCTGATGTTCATTCACACAATTACTTCATAGGAAGTGTTCAGCTATGTACAACTTCATGGAGATCTATCAAGCCAAGCGTTATGTTGACTTTTGCGTGCTCATAGCAGCGACTCCAGCTCCTCTGTGAGGGTTATATAAGCTGAACGCTCTGGCTGTGGAAATAGTTTTAAAAGAGAACCGACAGGAGTTTGTGTCCAGCATCCTCCTTTTCCATCCTGCAGAGTAATTACTCAAATCAACAGTCTCTTCCCTTCACATCTTGCCTCCTAGCATGTGACTACATGTTTCTACGTGTGCCCACTTACCTTAATAGCCCTATAGGTGGTTCATTGTTCTGTAAAGCTGCCTTTGGTTCAGAATAGCCATATGTTAAAGACAGTTTATCACTCACAAGATGATAATTACATCTTCCACAGAGGAGAAGGTGTATGACAAGCCAGGTTTGTTTGTCTGTGTCTTCAGGTCTGTTTTGGGGAGGGACGGTCCAGCATGAAACAGGGTGTTTGTTCTTGTTCTGTTTTGTTCAGTCATTTTTGTGACTTTAATTAATATTTAATGACAATTAATATCATTTTAGGATCCCAGATGGCCGAAACGCAAATTATATTGTTCATGGTATTTGAATCAGGGGGGCACAGTGGTGCAGGTAGCACTGTCACGTCACAGCCAGAAGGTTCCGGGTGTGCGTCTTTTAAAATCTGTTACTTTTCACATACTTTACTAAACTCCTTCATAAATAATACTTTACACATCTATCCCAATCACTTTATATGGAATATTTTATAAGGTTGAGTTGTTTAAAAAATAAAAAAAAACATTGTGTCCTTTCCAAAGAAATAATTGCAATGACAGAGTTCAGATGCACACGTTGTCCTGGGCTTATTGTAATTGATAACAAGTGATGCTGTAACTATGCATCAAAAAACTGTTAAATAATACATGACACTGCTGTCAGTATAAAGTATTATATTTGAATTTTCCTGTTGTAAAAAGAACTGCCAACATGTCAATACATATGTCAGTACTGATGTCCCTGACTACTGATATCACATTCTGAAGGATTTTAAAGACTGAGCCAGTGGTCTGTCAGTCAGGTTGTGTCTGCATCAAGTCACTCTTCCGTCTTTAGGCTTTTGAATAAAGAAACAATGATCAGGTACCACCTTTCATTAATCGTTGTGTTAATTGAGTTAATCAAGGTAAACATCTGCTGGCACTAGAGCTGTTATCTAGTGCAAAAAAAAGGCGTTAATAGCATTACAAGAGGCAGCTTGATGCAGATATGTTGTTTCTGTATCCTTCATGCATTCTGAGGAATGTCATTGTGTTTTCCTCATTCTGCATAGATCTTGCTTTCATTCATTACAGTATTTTCTCTCAGTGGTACAGCTTGTACGTCTGACTCATGTCGATCCAGATATACTCATTCTGTCTGTTTCCATAGATTATCTCCTCACAGTCATCCAGGATTGGATGTTTAAGTGGATGACGTCAAACCGCTGGTACAGGTTTTGAGTCATAAAATCAAATGGGTGTTTGTCCTCATCATCCTCACACCACTGTTTCCTGACCGAAGGTACAATAGACTGCGAAAACCTGGGGAGTAATTGAACCTCAGTTCTTGGTAAAGTGGAACATTTGATGGAAAAACATGATCATAATGAGGTTGGCCCTATACGACCAATTTGACAGGGGCATAAAACGCATTCTTTGAACCAGTAACTACAAGACAACAGTCAACATCAGCATCCACACACATCCCAAGTGGCTACTTTAGGACAACAATTCAAAAAACTTAATAATTGCAGTTCGTCCTTGTTCCTCAAAGTTAATGGGTTCCAGGAACCACACGCGATTAACAAATTCCAGGATAGCACGACAAACTATTTATCTTTTAATTTATGGTAATTTAAACGTTTCTGAACCCCCCCCCCCCCATACTGATATTAAACCACCTTCTATCTGTATTACCTTTAAAACAATCTGACAGACTGTTTAAAGCACTTTTGTGTCTCATGGAAGTCTGAGACTCACAGAACGTAGCGCACTTCTGGAAATCGTCAGCCAATAGAATGCGCGTACGGTATCATGTGACTGCCTACTAACAATCCGCCATGAGGTGAAGTTGCGAGCGTTGATGTGTGAATGTGCGAGAGATTACTGTATATCTCAGGACTATCCATCTATGAAGCAGGAAGTCCATCCGTTTGGAGGAACACTCTCCTCCCATCTGTGACATAAAACTATTTCCCCTCACAGATACGTTTGTCAGTGATTACTGTAATGACACATTGATCCAGGAATTCAACAAATCCATTCCATAACATTAATAAATTAAAGTAGAGCAGTGGAGTAATTATCCACTTCAGGTAAAAGGTTATGATGACAAATTATTTCAAAATTAATTTCATTAATTTTCTGATAAGACACATGTTCTTTTTCTTGATGATGACATAAGATGCTGACACTCTGATCACAGAAAATTATGTTATTGAAATTTGTTTTTTATTAAATGTGAATAATTGGGAGTAAATTGAGCTAGTGTTTGGTAGTTGGTGTGAGAGAAGAGGATGCAGAAGACAGGGTTAGATGGAGGCAATTGATTCACTTTGGCGATTCCTGAAGGGACAAGCCGATAGGAAAAGATTTAGAACAATCAATAAATCTGTTCATTGGACAAAATCTTTATTAAATTTAAATATTGATGACAATCACAATCAATTACTGTAAAATCAGACAAACAGCTTTTCCGTTCACATTGCAAGAAGTAGAAGATTTTTTTTTTACACTTTAATCACATTCAAACATTTTACAATTTTTCATTAGATGAAACTTCAAGAAGAAGAAGAAGAAGGAGAAGCAGAAGATATACTTTATTGTTTGTTGGGTCTAAATCTCGAACATTCACTTAAAAACTGTTCTAAGCTAGACCAGGGTCATCAGACAAAGGCACCCAGAGAGGTTTTTAAGTTTTACCAGCTGCAGCAGGGAGAGACACAGAAGAGATGCACTTGACTTGGTGCAATTCAAAGTAGACTCTGACTCTGTCCCACCCGGCTGCTTTCTTTTATTAAAAAATGGATAGAGCAGGGTTAGATAAAGACGCGCGCAGGCGTCGTAACAGTTTAGATCACACACAAGGTCGAGAACAATAAGACGTTTTTCTACATGTTGGGAGTTAACTTGTGGTTATCTATGTTGGAACATTCTAATCGTCATCAAGGTTGTAGCTGTCTGCAGTAGGTGATTAACTGGAACAGGATGTGTTTGTTAGTACATTCGGGTGCAGCACTTCTAAATGTAGATTATGATATTTTAGAAACACACATATACTTCATCTAAGTTTTAGCTTATCTTACATTTCCCTCCTGTTGTGGGTTTCTAAACATCAAACACAACTTGTCTCGAAAGCTTTTCATCGTGTCATCATGGGAGAAACGTCACAAACAGGTGGTCAACCCAGGGAGGGGCGAAAAACCCTAAGCAATTCGGAATGGGAACATGGAAAAATGCACAGTTAGGGAAAATTCCCCTCCTACCCTCCGCACGGAGCGGCAGTCTCATGACCTGGATGACCTGTGGGAAAAAGGGTGAGCCTGACCGAAGGCGCCACAATCGCTTAAGTTGCGACGGGTGCTTGGTGGTGGCTATACCACGTAGCAGGGGACCAGGCGGGTGCCTGCTCCCCCGACGAGGGAGAAAGTTCTTTAGATAGAGGATAGTTCCTCGTCAATGTCAGAGTCAATGTCCTCAATTTTGACAAGGTTGTAAGCATGGAGGTGGGCAACGAACACCTGGCTCATCATGCGTTTTGACATGGGGATCACACAACATGAGCAAAAGGCACATGTTAGGAGGAAGAGGGCGACGACGGCGACAAAGGGGAAGATGATTTTTACCAGCACCTGGGACCATGTGCCAGTGAAGAGCCAATCGAGCCAGCCAGCTTGGGGGTGAGGGTCCGCGGACATGGCGCGGCGAAGATTCGTCATAGTACGCATAGCATCGATGATGGTGGAGTTCTCGTCTGGGATGTAGGTACAACAGGATTCACCGATCATTGCACAGACACCACCTTGGGGGGCGAGACTAAGATCGAGGGCCATCCTGTTTTGGAGAGCCATGAGGCGTAGAGCAGTAAGTTCTTTGTTCTGGGCATCATTGATGGTGATAGAGGCATTAATAAAACTTTGGAGGCGATAGTCGATGGTCTCAAGGCGCAACATGTTTTTTCCTACCCCAATGTTTGGAAAAAGGGCTAGGAGGACTTTTTGTCCTGTTGTCCAATGTTTGTTTTCCGAGGGGACATCGGATCCCCAGATGGGATCATGAGGTTTGAAATCCACATATCGGCTTCTTCTGGTGGGCAGGTCCTCAAGAGTCAGAAGGTAGGTGTGGTCGGATACGCGAACTGGCGCACAGATAGCAGATGAATTTCGGGGCAGGGCCATATATACTCTCCAACCGCAAAGCCACCAAATCTCATCCAGGGCAATGGTGTGAGTGGTAGAGGGAATGGAACGGATTGTTTTGCAGTGACTTGGAATAATGGAGCCTTTCAGATTAGCTCCAGTGATGTTGACACACAATTGAAAGCAGGTGCCATTGATACCAGTGCAATGGTCTAGGTCATTGTGGTTGAGAGTGGCTCTAAGACCTAGGGGCGTAGCATTGGTCAAACGTGGCAGTGGGGTATACCGAGGTGCGTTTGGGTCCGTGGGGGTGAGTCCCAGGGTCTGGTTCAGGATGCTGAGAGAGTGGGTTTCGCTGAGTGGGGATGCGTAGAGGTGTGGTTGGGACACAGCGTGGGGGAGGATGGAGCAAACATAGCAACCAGACTTATTGGCTTTATGGGCTGTAAGGTTGGCGTACTTCCACCAAAGGTTGGCGTGGAATGGAGAAGGATGATCGGGGTCGTTCTCATCGTCGTGTATAGTCCATGTAGACCCAAAGTGGCTGGGGTCGTCGTGTGGTACCGGCGGGATGACGGCTGGGGCGATGAGTCTTTTAGCTGCTGGGAGAGCAGGGTTGCCTCCGACTACGGAGGGAATGGTTTTAGGTGATAAGACACAGACGCGAATGTTGAATTCTGGGTCCGGGCCATCTGTTGCTGGGCACAGGCTGAATCTGACGCATCCTGGGGTGGTGGGCACAACTGTTATTACTACGTGGGTGTCGTTTTTTGACATCTTGGGGAAGAGCTGACGGTAGGCTTTGGCAGTTTTCGATACTGCCCATTGGTACTGATCGCCGGAGTGTGTTGGCCAATATGTGTAGAGGAAGACTTGACTCCATGGTTCCTCATAAGGCTCTCCTTGGTTGGAGTCATAGTGGACCACTTGAGGATTCCTTGGTGCTCCAGCATACCAGTAGAAGTCGTAGTATTTGATTCCGTTGCGTCGTTGTTTATTGGCTTGTTTCCTCCAGGAGTTGCAACGGTAGCAGTAGGTGGTGAGTCCTTCCAAGGGGATGGTGATCGATGCCTTGGTTCCATTGAGGGGTAGGCAGTATGTGTAAGGTTGAACACCTCTATCATAGCTGGTGGTGGTTGGGCATTCTGTTGCTTTGGACTCGTCTCCCCAGATTTTTGCTTGGATGTTCTGCTGGTTAGTTGGGGTGGCTATCAGGAGTCCAATGGTTGTTACCAGGAGTTGCTGGACCTTCATTGTAATTCTTGGACCTTCTTGCAATGGGACTGGTGTATCCACGTGTCTCGTTCAGCAATCTTGACAGCCGTGGGGGTGGTGATCAATACTCTGTAGGGCCCATTCCACTTAGGACTTGACCAGTTTTTTCTCTTGATCACCTTAAGCAAGATCAGGTCCCCAGGTCTCAGCAGCGTCTGTGTGGGCGACAGAGATAAAGAGGAAGGGGGCAGATCATTTGCTCTTTGGATTTCTTTTTTTTCAAAGAGTTTGCACAGCCATTCTGTCAGGGGATCGAGCTGGCCTATTTGTTCTTGTACCGTTTGACCTTCCCACAGTGGGAGGTTGAATGGTCGGCCGTGTACCGCTTCGAATGGTGTCAGACCTGTGCTTGTGGGTGTGATGCGCATGTATGTTTTGACTAAGTCTAAACACTCTGGCCATGGCTTTTTGGTTTCTTCCATGGTTTTGCGGAGTCGCAATTTGACCGTACCGTTTGTTCTTTCAACTAGGCCTGCACTTTGCGGGTGATACGCACAGTGATGTTTTAGTTCGATGCCAAGGTGTTTACTTATGTTTTGGACAATTTCGTTGACGAAGTGTGTACCATTGTCGCTACGAATAACGCGTGGTATACCGTGTTCTGGGATGATGTGTTTGCATAAGGCTTTGGCAACTGTGAGTGCATCTGCATGTTTGGATGGGACTAGTTCGACCCATTTGGTTAGTGTATCAATCAACACTAGACAGTACTTGTAGTTTTGGACTGTGTTAAGCTCGATGAAGTCCATGTGGATGATTTCAAACGGGTAGGAGCCGACTGGATGTTGTCCTCGTTTTGGTCTAACGTTGCCTTGGCTGTTGTGGCGGCAGCATGTGATGCAGTTCCTACAAAAATTTTTGAAGAAGGTTTTTTGAAGAAGGTTTGGAGGCCTTGTGACATATGAAAGGCTTGTTCCACTATTGATATCATCCCTCCTGTTGAGACATGGCTCTTGCCATGACTCAGCACAGCAATCGTGTGGAACAAGCTGCGGGGAATGCATGGCTTCTTGTCAACATGGTAAAGGTCGTCGGTGACGGTAGCACCAGACAGCATCCATGAGGTCTTTTCTTTGTCCGGGGCAGCCGATTGCATGTCTTTAAGGACTTCAAGGGGGATCGATTCAGGAACACGCGATCTGGAGGCTTGATGAAGGTGCATGGAGACGGCGTGTTTGGCTGCAATCTTAGCGGCTGCATCAGCCTTGGCGTTGCCTAGGGAGACTGGGTCGGTGCCTGACGTATGGGCGGCACATTTGCAAACTGCTATGGTTCTGGGTAGGAGGACGGCCTCCAAAAGGTCTTGGAGGAGCGTGGCGTGCATGACGGGTCGGCCCGAGGAGGTCTTCATACCGCGTCTAGCCCATTGGGCGGCAAAAATGTGGAGTGTGGAGAATGCATATTGGCTGTCCGTATAGATTGTGACGTCATCTCCACGAAAAAGTTTGCATGCTTCTGTGAGGGCCGTTAATTCTGCAGCTTGGGCAGACCAATTGCCAGGCAGTTTACCAGACTTTAGAGTAGAGGTTTGTGTGACTACGGCATAGCCAGTGTGGTTCGTTCCATCAGGGGCTTTGGAGGAGGAGCCATCAACAAACACAATATGGCCAGTCGAAAGCGGTGTGTCCTGGAGGTCTTTTCGGGGCTTACAACAGACAGACGTGCGTTCTTGGCAGTCATGTGGGTCACCATCTTCGGCAGTAGGCAACAGTGTAGCGGGGTTCAGGGTGCCGCACCGTTTGATGGTTAAATGGGGCTGTGAGAGCAACGTAGCGGTTACGTTGAGATGTCGAGCTGGTGAGAGGAAGGACATTTTGGTTTGGGTGAGCAAAATATCGATTGCATGGTTAACAAGTAGGGTCAGAGGGTGGAACAGGACCAATTCGGCTGACATGGTGATAGCCATGGCGGCGGCACAGATGGCCTGAACACATGGGGGTAGCGCAGCGGCGACAGGGTCCATTTTCTTGGAGTAGTAGGCTATTGGCTTGAGCTTTTGGCCATGGGGTTGGAGGAGGACAGATGTCATGAAACCGCTTTTGCAATCAACCGTTTGGGTGAAGGGTTTTTTGTAGTTGGGCAGGGCCAGGACCCCGGAGTCTGTGATGACGTATTTGAGTGCTGAGAAGGCCTCTGCAGCTTCGGGGGTCCAATCCAGGCGGGCAGACAGGGGCAAATCTTCTGAGTATATGAGGTTTAGAAGTGGCTGTGTTTTCTCGGCGTAGGACGCAATCCATGCACGGCAGTAGTTTGTCAGGCCCAGGAATGCCATCATCTGTCTCTTTGTGGCAGGGCGAGGTGCTTGTAGAACAGCGTCTTTTCTTTCTGCGGTCAGTTGTCGACCTTCTCCAGAGATTCTGTGGCCCAAGAAGGTGACTTCTTGCTGGCACCATTGTATCTTGGCAAGTGAGGCTTTGTTTCCTGTGTTGGCCAGGTGCGTACACAAGGATGCAGCTTCGAGTTTATTTTCTTCTGGTGTAGGGCTGGCTATGAGGATGTCATCGACGTAGAGTAGGATTTGGGTGCTTTGGGCATGGCCATGGAGTGCGATACAGTTGTTGATTTCTTGAGAAAAGATGGTGGGACTTTCGGAGAAACCTTGAGGGAGTCTCGTATAAGTGTATTTCTTCCCATCAAAAGTGAACCCAAACCAACCCATGGCAGAGGGGTGGAGAGGAATGGAGAAAAATGCATTGGCTAGGTCAATGACTGTGAACCATCGTTGCTCCGGGCGGAGCTCATTCAGTAGAGTATGTGGATCTGGAACGCACGGGGCTCGTTGGACGATGGCTTTGTTGACTTCTCGGAGATCATGGACCAGGCGCCACGTAGTGGAGTCTGCCTTTCGAACTGGGAAGATGGGTGTGTTACACTCAGCTGTGGGGCACTCCACGAGGATTTTGGCAGCAATCATGGTAGCAATGACGGGACGGATGCCTTCCTTGGCATCGGGTTTTAAGGGGTATTGCTTCACTCTGGGTCTGTACGTTGTCTTTGGTTCGATTGTCACTTGGGAGGCTGTGGTCAACAGACCCACGTCGGCTTTGGAGGTGGACCAGAATTTCAGTGGAATCTGTGGAAAGTCGGAGGCTACATGAAGAGCTTGGACTGGTTGTCAGGCAGACAAGTGAGTCGTTGGAGAGGCCGTAGTAGTCCATCCGAGGGGGCGTTTCCACATAGTGCCGTAGTAGTGATGGTCCAAACGAAAAGTGGTTGGGTCAACTTGTTCCCAGTGACGCGTCTTTTCAGCTGCTGATGCGCGTTGGTTCAGCTGTTGCCATGACATCTCAGCAGAACGAGCTAAGGTTACATGCGGTGTTGCATCACTGGGCATCATGGCTGATACTTCCTCCTGGACAGTTGTGACTGCACAGGCCCAGTTTGGACCCCACAAAAGGTATTTGATGTGTAGTCTTGAGGGCCGTAGGCGGTGGAACCTCAATAGCCATTTGTGGTCCACTGGGTGGTGAGGGAAGAGGATGGTCACATGGAGGGGGAATTGCGTTTGGATGACTGTAGAATGGCATGGGACTGAAGATTTTGTCTGTGCGAGGAGGTCTAGGGTCACCGAAGAGGGCCCTGCTGTGGTTAGGTCCAAGGCATAGAAAGTGGTAGGCGTGGACGGACTTTCGAGGACCAATAGTGATGTGTTGTCCATTTTGGAGACTTTGAGCGTCGTTCCGTCAGCGAGAATACTGAGGTTGAGTGCTACAAGGAGGTCTCGGCCTAAAAGGTTGACTGGACAGTGTGGGCTCAGAACGAAGGTGGTCGTGACTTCCGTTCCATCTTCGTCAATGACTTTACATTTTTTGGACCAGGGATTGGGCGTTGGTTTTCCAGAGGCCCCTACCACGAGTATGCTCCGACCGGAGGGTTTCAGACCTGGAACGTCATCACGGATGAGTGACACCTCAGCTCCAGTGTCACAGACGAAGGTGACGGCTGTTTGCAGTGGGCCTACCAGAAGGGTTCTGGTGGCTTCAGTTGGAATTACTAGGGACGAGAAAATTGCCTGCAGGTCTAAGATCTGGAGGGGCACGTCTGGATCTGGTGCATCACTTCCTCCATCGTCTACACTGCGGTCCCGTGCTAGTCATTGTGAATGACTAGGGTTGAACGGGGGGTCTCGTCTTGAAGGGCCTCTGTATCCAGTTTTGGGAAGGGGGCAGTCCCGGGCAAAGTGACCTGCTTTGTTGCAGTTGTAGCAGATGTCGTCTTGAGTAGCCGTGCGGCGTGAGTAGCGTCTGTGGTCCTGGTTGGGACGGCCTCGTCCTCTGCTGCGACGGGCGTTTTGGTAGTAAATGCCAGTCGGCGCTGGGGGGTCGACCGTGGTGAGGGCGTCGACTCCTTCCAGGATAGTCATGAGTTTGGCTGTTGCGTCCGAAGCTTTGCGTTTTTGTTGCACCTCAGTGGCATGTGTTGCCCACTGGATGATTTCCTGAACTGTGGCAGTCCTCCAGGTAATGAGGTATTTCTGGATGAATCTTCGGATGGACTCTTGCATGCCATCCATGAGGTGACTCTTAAGTTGGCTTTGGTAAGCACCATTTGGGTTTTGGTCGTCTTGGAGGCCGCTATTGTTTCTGAAGACCTCTTCCAGGCGGGCTCTGTATTCTTCGACAGACTCAGAGAGTTGTTGGCGGCACTGGTGGATCTTGGAGTAGTCTGGGACTTTTCTGAAGGTTTGTTCCACTCTGTGGAGGACTGCTGCTGTCCTTCCGGCTAGGTCGTTTGAGTCGTGTGGGAGGGGGGCGCCATCGGTTCCGTTCGGGTTGAAGGAGCCTCGTACTCTGCTCCAGCGATGTCCTAGAGCCATTCTAAGGGCGCTTTCCATTTCTCTGCCGTTGAGGTGGTAGCTAAGAGCCAAGCTGCGGAAGTTAATTGTCCATTCTGTGGGGTTATTTTCGACGTCTCCAAGGCCCTTGCAAGCTTCGGTGCATTCCTGCTGAGTCCATGGGCGGTGTACCAGGATGGTTGGTGGCTGGCCATCCGGCTGGCCTGTGTAGGCCGGATTTGCAACGGCGAACATGGGGTATTGGGTGACGGCCCCAGTTGTTTGGGCTGGGCTATCGGGCCATGAGAGGGGGCCGTAGGCTTTGGGGAGTGGTTGAAACTGTGGGCTGCCTGTGTATGCTGGAGGGCTGCTGGTGGCGAATGGGTTGTTCATTTGTTGAGGTGAGTTTTGCACGCCCTCTTGTGGCAGCTCAGGATACAAGCGTTCTTGCTGTCTGCGAGCATGACGGGTGAGGGAGGGTGAGCTATCATCTGGTAGGCGTGGGTTGGCATTTCTTTTGAGGCGGTTCTTTTGGGTCCGCCCCTCGAGGGTGCTCTGAGGATCTTCCTGTTTTTCGTCAGACTTGCTTTGGCTTTCGTGGCGATCAATTGCTTCAGTCGAGTGTTCGGATGGCTGTTTGGGCGTTGTCTCGTGGTCTGGGGAGATGCCCAGCGCAGCCATCGTGGCTGACTGTTTTGCCTTCTTTTTTTCGTCTTTCACTCGGATGGCGAGGACTCTTTTTGTGCTTTGTTCGAGCCAAAGTTTGGCCATTTTCAGCTCCTCATCTTTCACATTTGTTTTCTTTCCTTTCCTCAGTTTTTCCTTTCGCTCTTCTCGCAATCTTCGGACCAATTCTGTCATTTCCTCAGAGTTCTTCAAACATGGGTTGAATCCGTGTTTCTTGATCCATTTTTTCAGAAATTTACATGAGTCCGCATGACATTGTTGCATAAAGCGGACGTCAGGTTTGGTTGCAATGTCTTTTGCTTGGGTCTGTCCCATGGTGCAAATGTTTGTGTGTGCGTGTGTGTGTGTGAGGAATGAGGGCTTGTAGTGTCCTAAACTTCAAACTACAACCACGAATTAGAACAAACAAAACGGAAAAGAAAACTTCATTTAGTTTTAAATAAAATCAGAATATTTCAGAAATTTCATGCGACAGAAATGTTCTTTACATTAAATGTGAGTAATAATGTCTTACAATGAAAAGGATGATTGTGTGTGTCTGTGTGTGTGTGTGTGTGTGTGTGTGTGTGTGTGCGTGCGTGAACGGGCGACGCGCGCGAACGGAGCAAACGCTTGTCCACAGACACAATCTGCCACACAGCACAGAATGGATCCGCTGATCTGATGTTAGTTTATCATTCACTCTTAACTTTCACGTTTATAGCCAAGCAGTGGACACATCGAAGACAGACATGACATGAAACAATGAAACACTTTTGGGTTCGAACCGCTTTATAGTGCACTTTTCCTTCTCTGGGCTTTTTTAACGTATTTATTTTTTTTTTTTTGTGAAGGCTGGACCAACGTTTGATTCTTAAAATTTAGGGTTTCTTTATAGTCGACTCTGGTACGCAGAAACGTTGCACCGAAGACACACTGCGTCGGTCTTGACGGACTCTTAACGTTTTTCGCCGCGGAATCAGTTTGAAACACCGTGGGTCGGAACTCGACACACACTGCCGTGTATACAGGAAGATTCAGGTCCTAACTCAACTCAATAGGCACCCCTTTTCCAGCTCTCACGAGTTACTTTACGTGGGAGGGGGCCCGGTCAGTCGTCCCGGACAGACTGAACCTATTAGGAGATCTCTTGCTTATTTAAATTGGTATTATATGGTCCAGCCTTGCAACACAACAAAATTTCACTTGAATTCTTTTTATTTATCAGATTTTACCTTGTCCGATGTTGCCCTGGTTCACGGGGGACCCGTCACCGGAGCTTCTCCTCGGCGCAGGAAGTCAAGTTAGGCCTTTTTCGGAGCGACGAACGTAGTGTGATGGAATGTGGTTTGGTTCGATGGCCTTCGCGTTCCCGCGTCGATTTGAAGTCCAGGTCTTGGGTCCCGGGTTTCGGCACCAGAGAAATGTTGGGTCTAAATCTCGAACATTCACTTAAAAACTGTTCTAAGCTAGACCAGGGTCATCAGACAAAGGCACCCAGAGAGGTTTTTAAGTTTTACCAGCTGCAGCAGGGAGAGACACAGAAGAGATGCACTTGACTTGGTGCAATTCAAAGTAGACTCTGACTCTGTCCCACCCGGCTGCTTTCTTTTATTAAAAAATGGATAGAGCAGGGTTAGATAAAGACGCGCGCAGGCGTCGTAACAGTTTAGATCACACACAAGGTCGAGAACAATAAGACGTTTTTCTACATGTTGGGAGTTAACTTGTGGTTATCTATGTTGGAACATTCTAATCGTCATCAAGGTTGTAGCTGTCTGCAGTAGGTGATTAACTGGAACAGGATGTGTTTGTTAGTACATTCGGGTGCAGCACTTCTAAATGTAGATTATGATATTTTAGAAACACACATATACTTCATCTAAGTTTTAGCTTATCTTACATTGTTCCACTCAGGGAAATTACATTTGTCACTCAGGTGTACATTGGAAACAAGGAAGGAAACAAACAAGGATCTGCATTAATTATATGCTTTTTTAAAGATGAGATATTTCTTCCTGTGGTGAAATGAATTTAAATACAATCCCAATAAAAGATCAAAAAATCTGCGATGAGTTAAAGTTGTGTGTGTTAACGCGTGAATGTGTGAGGGCCTACTGTAATTCTAACGAAGAAATACAGTAAATGTCCATGTTGGGATTGATAATTCTCCTCCATTCCTCATCGAGGAATGGAGGAGAAGTGTACTGGTGCCCATTTTTAAGAACAAGGGAGATGCGCAGAGTTGTGGCAACTACAGAGGAATAAAGCTGATGAGCCATACAATGAAGTTATGGGAGAGAGTAGTGGAAGCTAGACTAAGGGCAGAAGTGAACATTTGTGAGCAGCAGTATGGTTTCTAGCCAAAAAAGAGTACTACAGATGCAGTATTTGCTTTGAGGATGTTGATAGAGAAGTACAGAGAAGGCCAGAGGGAGCTGCATTGTGTTTTTGTAGATCTGGAGAAAGCTGATGACAGGGTGTCCAGAGAGGAACTGTGGTATTGTATGAGGAAGTCTGGAGTGGCAGAGAAGTATGTTAGAGTGGTGCAGGACATGTATGAGGACTGTAAGACAGTGGTGAGGTGTGTGTAGGTGTGACAGAGGAGTTCAAGGTGGAGGTGGGACTGCATCAGGGATCAGCTCTGAGCCCCTTCTTGTTGCTATGGTGATGGACAGGCTGACAGACGAGGTCAGACAGGAATCTCCATGGACTATGATGTTTCCAGATGACATTGTGATCTGTAGTGAGAGCAGGGAACAGGTGGAGGAGAAGCTAGAGAGGTGGAGGTTTGTCCTGGAAAGGAGAGGAATGAAGGTTAGCCGCAGTAAGACAGAGTACATGTGTGTGAATGAGAGGGACCCAAGTGGAAGAGTGAGGTTACAGGGAGAAGAGATCAAGAAGGTGGAGGATTTGAAGTACTTAGGGTCAACAGTCCAGAGCAATGGAGAGTGTGGAAAAGAGGTGAAGAAGCATGTACAGGCAGGATGGAACGGGTGGAGGAAAGTGTCAGGTGTGATGTGTGATAGAAGAGTTTCAGCTAAAATGAAAGGAAAGGTGTACAAAACTGTGGTGAGACCAGCGATGTTGTTTGGTCTAGAGACAGTGTCACTGAGGAAAAGACAGGAGACAGAGCTGGAGGTAGCAGAGATGAAGATGCTGAGGTTCTCTCTGGGAGTGACCAGGAAGGATAGGATCAGGAATGAGTACATCAGAGGGACAGCACATGTTAGAGGTTCTGGAGATAAAGTCAGAGAGGCCAGACTGAGATGGTTTGGACATGTCCAGAGGAGAGATAGTGAATATATTGGTAGAAGGATGCTGAGTTCTGAACTGCCAGGCAGGAGGCCTAGAGGAAGACCAAAGAAGAGGTTTATGGATGTAGTGAAAGAGGACATGAAGGTAGTTGGTGTGAGAGAAGAGGATGAGAAGACAGGGTTAGATGGAGGACACTGATTGGCTGTGGAGACCCTGAAGGGAAAAACTGAAAGGAAAAGAAGACGTTGGGATTGATGAAGATCAAACTCCTGGTCCAACATTAAATGTCTGACTGTTTTTTCTACCAACCTCAGTGTGTTTTGGTTAAGAATGTATGTTTATGTTTTCTGTTAACTTACGTGATTCTGCAATATCAGGTTTCCTTTTTAACATCTAAAGTTATGTTAGCTAGGAGGTGTTCCCCTACCAGTGTTCACAGTGGTTTGCAAGAAGGTCCCAGGTTGGATTCCCAGGTTCCCTAGTCTATGGGGGTTCTCTTTGGGTTCTTCCTCCCACCTCCAGAAACATGCAGCGTGGGTGAATTGGTCTCCCCAAATTGACTGTAGGTGTTAGTGTTTGTTCGTCTGTCATGTGGCCCTGCGATGTGATGGCGACATATCCAGCGTGTACCCCACGCTGATGATGAGATGATTATGGTCGTCTCATCTCCAAGAGGACGGACGTAAACGTGTCTACTGAACAGCCAAGCAATGGAGCAGAAGCACAAAAAAAAAACTTTTTGGCACACAGGGACCCTTCGAGGCCCAATAACATTTTTCGTGTTAATAAAATAAGGAGATGAAGATGCATGAATTCCTGAGAGTACCACTACAGTAGCCAAAAGACCGAGCAGGAGCCCCCCCTCAGTGCTTTATTTACCTCGCCGTCTCATTTCGTCATCATCATTACTTCACCTCGCCGTAGCAAATCGCCCATTCGGCGGCGGCTGTACCTCTGGCAGGCTGGTGGTCCATTCATCACTCCAGGCACACATCCCCACCCCCCCATCCCGATATTTAGAAACAGGTCTAAGCGTGTTGTTAATCATATTTGTGGGACAGCCATAATACTTGTAACTTATCATACTTTGCTGGGACCTGTCCTCCACATCGAGATGTTACTGCACTGATAGTTTTAGAATGGGTGCTAGGGAACCAATTAGAATACAGAAATGGTTCTTTTTTGTGGGATTTACAAAGGGAAGGGGGCAGCGGAGGGGGGGGGGGTGTTAGCTGGACAGAGAGACAGTAAGCTGAAGGAAAACAGGGACAGACAGAAGCAGGAACAGATACTTGAGCCTTAATTGGGTATTGTTCCAGAGAAATGGGTCTGTGGGGTCTCCAGCTGTAATGGGGGGGTGTTATGTCTGCCCCCCCCATTTGAAAAATGATCATCAGTGGACAGAACATTGTTAGACTGAGAAAGGACCGGAGTGGCAAATCCCCCGTCTGCCCTCTCTGCAAGAAATGGTCATGACTGAACTGCTGTTTCTTTATTCTGTGTGTGTGTGTGTGTGTGTGTGTGTGTGTGTGTGTGTGTGTGTGTGTGTGTGTGTGTGTGTGTGTGTTGAGGTTATGCTAGTGAATATGATGAATCAGAATCCAGCTACTGAACTCTGTGGACGTAGGTTCACTTGTTCACAAAGCGTCTTTAATCAGATTATAATCAGATTAGAACCAACTAGGGTATTTCCTGTTGAAGAAGTGACACCTAAAGCAAACTGAAATAGAACAAATTCTACGTGGTTCCTTAAGGTGCTGTTCTGAATGAAGGTTCCTGTTAAAGCGAGGATGTTGTTTAATCCCAACGCCCACTCCAGTGAGATTATTACCAGAGACATTGTGTGGTTTAATGTGTGTCTCAACACACAAGATTAAGAAACAGTGTCATCAGAAACCAAATCATTGTTTCAATGTTTATTATTTAAGTTTATCTGTTAGATATCAGAAAGAAGATGTCCATGCATGTTTGTTTTTTGTTTGTGGGAGTGGATGTTTTACTATTGAAGAGTCGATTACGTTTTGAAGCAGGCCCAGGATTGAATGTGGAGACCCAAATCCTTAGTTTATTCCAAAATAAAGTTCACAATCCAGAAAAAACTCTTCTGACAGGGAACAGACAGAATCTGTGTACAGTAGTGGAACAGAGAACATGGGTTCTAGAAAATAGGAATAAACTGTAACTCTGTTAGAGAATGGAGGGCTGAACACAATCTGTGTAGAGAGTAGACTAGAGAGGAGTAGAGAGTAGAGAAGAGTAGAGAAGAGTAGAGAGGAAAGAAGAGCAGGGAGTAGAGAAGAGTAGAGTAGAACTTTATTGATCCCTTAAGGAGGGACTACACACAGCACAGTGAGGACACAAAAACACGGAAAAAGCACACAGAAAGCACCAGCACATAGAAAGTAGTACCAACACCGAATAGAAAGAGTAATAAATAACCCAGTGTAGAGACTGTCTATCTATCTATCTATCTATGAATCTATCTATCGTATATATCTCCCTCCCTCTCTGTTTGTTTCTATATATAGACACCCACATGTAGCTGCGTCGCCCCTCAATCAGAGCGTCACATCAGAGTGTTTGAGACTGTGTGGTGAGGAACGAGTGCTGTCGTCACGTGTGGGGTGACATTAATCAGGCTCTACATTATGATGCATTTCCTCAGCAGCAGTTTGCAGCGCGCCTCTTTCCAGGACGGCGACATGCAGCATGACAGAAGGATTATTGTCAGTGATGCTGGTGGAGCGGAGGCAGGTGTGGTGATGTAGCCAGAGCCTGACGTTCATTTCTGCTTAATAAATGGGCCCTAAATGAATTAAAGACAGATTACAGCCTAATTTGTGTACAACCTATCATCCCAGAACATAAATAATTGCTCTTAGCTGGGATTAATAAATGCCTAAACCGTAAGTGCTCCATCTCTCCATGGGCAATCTTCTGCAAGGTTGACTTTTAACCCACTCAGCAATCATGTTATGAATTGCGAAAGAAAAACCAGAGGATTTCTGCATTGAGTGAGTGGGAAAATACATGCATAATTTACAGCTGGCTGTGTGTATTTTTATGATAGGAGTTTATGCATTTGCCAGTTATCTTAAAATATCCATTTAATGGACTTCCTGGACCTCTATTGTTTCATCGGTTATATTATTATTCATACACAGCATGTGGACTGTCTGCATCATGTCCAGTAAATAATGTCATCACGATACTGATCGATGCTAGTTGGACAAAATGTGAGGGCTGTACATGTTTTTATGGGTTTAAATGATTTTATTTCACTGTGGTTGTGACATAATAAACACAATATAGATAAAAGAAATACTTAAATCCTCAAGGAGAATAAAACATGGCTTTTCTTTCATGAGAGCGCTCATGCTTGTGTTTTTATCTCATCTTGTTGAAGGCTTTGTTGTTCTTCTCTAATTAGAAAAACTATATGTATTTATATTGATCCTGATGCCCATTTCAAGCCACAATAGCTTTAATGCACTCACTCAATAACCTAGGTTCACATCCAGCAGGCCTTTCGGTGCACCACATATGATTTTGTTGATTGAGAGCTATTGAGTGCTGAGCTGAAATCTCAAAATGATTTCAGTATCTTCTTATCATAGCAGACAAAGAAATTAAATATTGATTTCTGGTGTGGCACCACAGGCTGGAATTTCACATTCTCTCTGCTCCCCCCACCGTATCTCCAGGCTCACTTGTTTATTCTCTCAGTCCTTCCATCGCATGTCTGCTTTCCACCTCTTTTTCCAATTATTCCCTCTCTGACGGACGCTTCTCTAATGCAGAACTGTTTTCTCTCTTCTTTCTACACTTACTCATTATGAAACAGTGAAATAAGAGAAGGGGTATTTGATTTATATCTCCTCTTCTACTGATGGGATGATATTCTATCTCTACATACAATCCCACTTTGCTAATTGAGTTGTGCTTAAC
The DNA here is from genome assembly GCF_040054535.1 of Antennarius striatus. NCBI lineage: Eukaryota > Metazoa > Chordata > Actinopteri > Lophiiformes > Antennariidae > Antennarius > Antennarius striatus. The sequence goes on along the minus strand of NC_090782.1, from coordinate 1,732,484 downwards.
CTCCTTTCCTCATTCTCTCTACTTCTTGAATTTAGAGATCGCCCGACCCTTTAGAGTGATCATAACCTCAGGTCAGCTGTACGCTATCTCCAATCTGTCTTTAATGAAGCACAGATGAGAGGTTAAGCCAGATTTGATCATAAATACTGATATAAAGTTTCACTTTTTCTTTGAGTTAGAGAATAAAAGAGTGAAGGTCAGTTTTGTGACTTCCTGATCACAAAGTGTCGACCCCTGCTGGGTGTTTCTGAGGGAAAGAGAAGTTGCTTTGTTGCAGAGATTTTATTGATTTGATGAATTACGTCTTTAGCTGGTGTTTGCCCCGCCACCCCATGGGGCATGTATTACACTTCTTTATGTGTGCTCTATTATATACAGTACGGTAATTGATCTGGTGATGTATTCACAGCATTTTCTCCTTTACGTACATGAAGCACGTTACGTCTGTCTGCTAATCTATGCTAACTTGCAGGAACAGTTCTGAAACCTCGGTATCTATAGAAGTGAGTTTATTGAGTGCAGGAACTATTAAGTGTGTTGACAAAACACATTCAGTCAGTCGGTCAGTCGGTGGATTGTATAGAAAAACTCAGGCATCAGAAAGAGACACAATGGAGAGCATTCATAGGAGGACAACACAAGATCATTGTTGTAATATTAGGAATACATTCATGAGCAACAGGTCTTATTTACTAGAACATGTCAGTATAAAAACATTAACAGTGATACTTAATGCACTAATACACAACATTCTGTGGGAATATAATAGATACTGTTTACAGAAATGAAGACTTGGTTTATTTCTTTGCATCAGATGGAAACACCTCAGGTTACTACCAGAGTTAGTGTCAAAGGACATACTCAGGTGTAAAACAAACACTCCTAAAGGTGTGTAATAATACATTTGTTACAGGGGATTGTCTGTATAACTGCTTGTGTTTCATAAAGGAAAGTACAACATAGCAATATGCATTAAAATGGAGTACATTTGTGTGGTACACATACACACACAAACAGGAATAACTGTGTGAGGGGACTGCACACACATATTGATCGGTAACAAGGATTTTTGAACTCATCCACCAGGACTAACTCTGTCATGTCTTACCTGGGCGCTGGCCCTGAAGACGCTGCTGTAAATTGTTTTAACTTATTCACTCATGGATACGATGTGGAAAGTCGTTGCTTGTTCGGTGGTGATATGCGCTTGCAAATTGGATTGCTGGCTGGTGGAAGTGCCTTTAATATCACAGGCATTCATGCAAAGCGAGTTCAAATGAAGTTCATCCAGGGTGTTGGTGGAGCTGGAGCAGCATCCAGCAGAGTGGACAGGCCACGGACGGGAAGTCTTTGCTTGTCTTCAGTCTCATGATGAAGAGTGACTGAGTCTCTGGTAACTAACTGGGAAACAAAAAGATCTGCATCAGTTTGAAATGACAATGTACAGTACATGAATGCAGACCTTAAAGATATCAATACTAAAAGTTTAACAAAGATTTACTCCATCAGTGTACAACACTGAAGCCAGAAGGGATATATTTCCACAATCTCACCACCCACTTGTTGCTCCTGAACTCAGTTTCACTCCACAGTATTTCATCACTTTGTGAAGCAAAAGCAGGACAAAGTTTTAAGTCGTGGTGAGCAGGTCACTGCTTCAACCTGAGTCACATTTGAGTTTGTTATAGGACAACTTTTGGGCTTTAGGGCTCATTATAAATGACTCAAAACATGTGAGAGATATGACAAATGTTTGTTACAAAACATCATATATATAGTATAAGTTTTTGTTTTTTTACACCACTCAATTTATTCTTCACAGTTTTACTCAGTTACTATACATTTCTGAGAATTGGTCATAATATTTGCAGGAAGCAGGCTTTGTCACCATTGCAGGGGGAGCACTACTAATGGAATAGTGACACATCTGACCATGTAATCACAATGTGACCAACTGTCAGTCGCCACACGTATGATTCATGGGAATGTTTGGAATTCCCCTTTTGAGACTGGTTAAGGTATATCTTATCTTATTTGGATATTTCATATATCCATTGACATGACTACAGAGAGCAAAAAAAGATGAATAACTAATATAGCAAAGAGCAGATGAGTATGCAATTAATTCATGACTCACTTTTCTTCCATCCTAGTAAGAGATGGGGAATCCATATTGTAATCTTTTTAATAGATGTAAAATCCTTTGCTCTCAGGCTCATCCTCCTGCCAGTACAATACTGTAGCTATTTAAGATATTTTTTTAGAATTTAGAAAATGATAAGTGTTCTGAAAAGTAAGATTGTGAAACAATCTTTGACCAATGCTTACAAAGCTAGTTTCATGTGGTATTGGTTGTGTAGAGTCAAAGTGAGCGGTTTGAACCTGATGTTATTTCCTGTGCCACACAAGATTTTCTCCCTTCACAGAGAAGTACTAATTGCTGAAATAGAAACAGAATAGAAAATAGAATGTAGAATAGAAGGTTTTTTGGATATGACATCAAGGTGGTACAGTAAGGCGCACCAGCAACCTTTAGAGAGTTGCCGCTTTAGTGATTTCATCGGACTCAAAAGTCCAGAAGCAGACATGAGCCACTTCACTCTGACATTACTCACCATTCATGCTGGACAGGAAACCCTGCTATCTGTGGAAGTATCTCTCTGGGCTGACATTTACTCATAGAAAGCAAAACTAAGCATCAGGACTGGTTGACTAAACGGTGACCTGACCGTGTGGACTGAACGGTTAGCTGTTCTGGACTTGAGGCCAGGCTTAAACCAGGTGCTAGGTTTTGCATACATACAGTCTACCCATAGAACATAATCCTACATGTAATAATGACTAAAGAAGTTCTGATTTTGTTTAGTTAATCTCCTGCGATGTATTTCCATCACTGTTGGACTACATGACCCACTCTCCATTGATGCCAAAATGTGTGATTTCCATTGTGACTCTGAGGTAGACAAGTTGGGCGAGACAAGGTCGCACACAGAATGTACCTGTATTCATTCAACTAGAGCGGGGGGATGCGACATCAAACCGTCAGGAAGCTTTTAGAAAAACTAAATTAGGAAATGATGATGATGGAGTGTAAGTGACCGTGGCAGGGACAACTGGACCCCAGAGCTTCATCCCCTTGAAAAACCTTGGGAAAGAAAGACTTCCATGCGGCGTGAACGAAACACATGGTGACATCAGCAGATGTGGACGACTGAGATAGGGCTGTAGCTGATTGGCTCTGCCCACGCTGGTCTCAGCGATCTCTGTTGTAGGACTTCCTGTTAGGAACAGCAGCAGAAAGCAGCCGTTGCAGAGAACTGTGACAAAAGCTGCAATTAGACAATTAGCCATGTGGCAAATGTTAATGACACATATTTAGAATTATTTAGACCTGTCCTTCACGTAACTAATTGGCTTTATTAAGCAGACAATGTGGAACATGGAACATATTTTAATGGCTACAACTGTGCATTTATTCTGCTCTTCTCCCCACGAATCGAAGCACATCACACAATATGCCTTTTAAGCCTCTTTGGATGCTGGAACTTCCAGGTCATTGCCCCTGAATATTTGAGCTACATTTTGGTTTGACTCCAGCAGATATTACAATCATTTGGTAAGAACATTATCATTTGATAGTTCTGAAATGGTGAAGCACCATGTCCAGAAAGCTGTGTAAATATTTCCTGCTTGATATCCTATAATTGTCATACATTAAACCAGAGTAACTAATAACTTTTACTGCACATTGCATCAAATTATTCTTACATATTAAATTTAAAAGATTCAACAGAAAAAATAAAAGCTTTTCATTAACTCTCACTTCAAATGTCATTTAAACTTCATGATTACAAATAATTTTGACTGGAGGTGATTTTGTAACTGCACAGCAAGACCATTCTGTACTCATCGAAAAGGTCATTTTCTCCCTTGGTTTTGTTGGTAGTCTAAAGCTATTGCTGAACTATTTAATCAGTGGTAGAAAAAAATTATCTGTACTAGTAATATACAGTTAATACAATATACATTTATGAATGCAAGTATCATAGCAAATACTGTTGACGGCAAAATGCTTTGTTCTGATACATCCCATTTATAAAAAGAATTGTAATCCACTAATAAATCCACTGGGCTGTATAAATTGTGTCAAATAATCCAATAAGCTGTTCAAGAAGTAAAAAAAGAACAAACACAGAAGTATTCCAAGTCAAAGGGTGCTTATTCCCCAACAGCAGGTCCTAAACACCCATAGTGGACTCCAGAGGAGCCTGATTAGATCTCTTTGTGGACCCTTTTCATACCCAAGGTCAGTGAGCAGCAGCCTCCCCTGGTCTGTCCCCAAAGCCCAGTATTTAAATGTAAATGTGCAGTGGCTCCTCCGATGGGTGCATAGGCCATCATTTATTTGTGCCATACCAAATATGAAGTTCCTGTTTATGAGGGAACACTGGGTGTGAGCTCCTCCTCCATGTGTGGCAGACACCAGCGTGTTTTCTGCTCATTACAACTATTTTCTGTTCATCCCTTCTGCTTTGTCATTCATCAGCCCCTCACCAGGTTGTCCACTGTGGTAATAAATCAATGGTGCAGAGGGGGATGCTCCGAATGCCCTTTCAGCTTTGCACCTGTCATCCTCTGATCTACTATGGCCAGCTGTGGAAGGCCTTCAATTCAGGGACTTTTCTATAACAATACCAAGTACAATGCCATCAGATGAAACAAATCTAACAACTTAAAAGAAATAGTTCTTCTCTGTGTTAATATGTGATGTATTTTGTTTTATGAATTCAAAATAGGAACCAAATGCAGAGGCAGGCCTCAGATGATGCTTTAATGAGGACAATTTATTGTAACAAGGTACTGAAGATATGGTTCAAAGCAGTTAAATTTGCTTTCTGAGCTGAGTGTGGACAAAGAGAGTCTAGTATAGAGCAGGTCTGAGCAGCTTGAGGGCAGCTGGACGAGGCACGAATCTCTGGAGGCAGTGCGACAAATTTTCATTCAAATATTTCATTTAACATTCAAAATTCAAAGCTAGTCAGGGTACAGGAAAAATATCAATGAAACAAGCTAACAAAACACTGAAGCTGTTTGGGTTTGAAGGGTCTTTATATCCATAAATGACTTGAACGGTCTGGTGAGGACCGGATGTCTGAGCATGGGTCACATGCTACACAGGCTGACCAATGATTGGCTTCAGGCGAGTGGATTTAGCTGCGGGTCGTCAGGTGGAGAGTCGCCAGTAACCATGTGAGCACGCCCAACTGTTGACAGACCAAAGTATGGATGAGAAAAAGTAACAGTAACATAACGTAACGTAAACACGGAGAGGAGAGACTGGCTTACCATCAAGAAAAGGATCAAAATAACAGCAGCGTTACATCATTACATTACAACGTTACAGCATTACATTACAATGTTACAGCATTACATTACAACGTTACAGCATTACATTACAACGTTACAACATTACAGCATTATATTACAACATTACAGCATTACGTTGCGTTACAGTGTTAAAAGAATTACAACGTTACAGCATTACAGCATTACATGACAAAATTACAGCGTTACAGCATTACATTACAACGTTACAGCGTTACAGCATTAAATTACAACATTACAGCATTACAGCATTACTGTACATTACAACGTTACAGCATTACAGCATTATATTACAACATTACAGCATTACATTACAACGTTACAGCGTTAAAGCATTACGTGACAACGTTACAGCGTTACAGCATTACATTACAACATTCCAGTGTTACAGATTACAGCATTACATTACAACGTTACAGCGTTACACTATTACAACATTACAGTGTTACATTACGTTGCAGCGTTACATTGCAACGTTACAGCATTACAGCATTACATTACAATGTTACAGCATTACAGCATTATATCACAAGATTACAGCATTGCATTTCAAGATTACAGCATTACATTACAAGTTTACGGCATTATATTGCAATGTTGCAGCATTACATTAAAATGTTACAGCGTTACATCATTACATTACAATGTTACAGTGTTACATTACATTGTAGCATTACATTACAAGACTACAGCATTACATTAACACTAGGGCTGACACTTTAACGCGTTAATTAGATTAGTTAATTACGCTGCAAATTAGCGCGCGATAAAAATTAACGCAATCAATTGTGAGTGGCAAGTCAATGCGCAAGCATTTTAAATTTGTCCCATTGAGGGATTCGTAGGCTGCAGTCACATCACTTCCTACCTGCGCCACTAGTCAAAAGCAGAGTGACTGACAACAGAGATGGACACGACACAAGAGAGCGAGGCAAGCCCACTCGGACCTTTGGGCGGAAAGTTTATTTATAAAAAGAACAAAGACGGACCATCAACAAAAACGCAGTGATTCTGCGCTGTAGACCCTCCGTCAGTCTGCACCAGGGCAGCTGTGGCTACACAAGTAGCTTACCATCACCAAGTATGAATGAGGAGTGAATGAACAATGGATCTGATGTAAACCGTATATATATATATATATATATATATATATATATATATATATATATATATATATATATATATATATATATATATCATCCATTATTATTATTGTTGTTATAATAATAATAATTTATTATTATTATTATTATTATTATTATTATTATTATTATTATTATTATTATTATTATTATTACTGTTATTATTATAATTATTATTATAATTATTATTATAATTATTATTATTATTATTTGCACCTTTTGTAAAAAAGAATTTTCGTATCACCGAAGCAGCTCCAGCCTAACGTATCATTTAAATGCAAAACATGTGAAGGACACAGAGTTGAACGTTATCTTACCCTTTTAAAGGAAAAGCCTGTTAGCATCTTGCTATTGATGTTGCCTTATTTAGAGGCATGTTATTCTATTCATTGTGAATTGCTGTATTGAGTCGGCTTTAGTATTGATTTTGATTGAGAGTTTGCTTATGTGCCTGTTTGAGACTCAGCCTTATTTTATTTCTGAATTGTATTTATTTTATTTAGCTGTATTTGTATTACATTTTTGAGAAATGCTCCTGGCCTAGTTGTTTTGCTGATGTGCTTGGCCTTTTTTCTTTTGGATTTCATTTATAAAGCACACTTAACCAATAAAAATGTGGATTTAAACTCTTCTCTTCTTGGTGTATTATATTGATTAGTCATGCACTACAATTTTGTAATGTCCTAGAATTCAAATTCTTTATTTGGGGGCCCTTAGCAGGTATAATATTAAAATGTGATTAATTAGATTAATTAATTCAAATCCTGTAATTAATTAGATTATTTTTTTAATTAATCTGACAGCACTAATTACAACATTACATCACTACATTAAAACGTTACAGCATTACATTAGATGTTACAGCATCGCATTACGTTACAGCTTTACAAAGTCACATTACAACATTACATCATTACATTACGTTACAGCATAACAGCATTACATTACAATGTTTAAGCATTACATTAAATGTTATGGCATTACATTATAACATTACAGCAACACATTACAGTATTACAGCATTACAAGATTCAATTATAACATTAAAGCACAACAGCATTGCGTAACATTACTACACCATTACATTCCAACATTACATCATTATATCACAGCATGAAGGCATAACATTATAATGTAATACTGTAACATTGTAATGTTATGCTGTAACATTACAATAGTGCATTACAGCATTGCATTACAACATTACAGCATTACATTACATCATTACATTTTGTGTGTGTGTGTGTGTGTGTGTGTGTGTGTGTGTGTGTGTGTGTGTGTGTGTGTGTGTGTGTGTGTGTGTGTGTGTGTGTGTGTGTGTGTGTGTGTTGCTTGGCCACTAATATACAGTAATCCCTTCTTACTTGTGGTTAATATGTTCCAGGAACACCCGCAAAAAAACAAAAGTTTTCAACACAGCGACAAACTTTTTTATTATTTACAGTAATTTAAATGTTTATGAACCCTCCCCATACTGATATAAAACCACGTTATATTCGTATTATCTTTTCCCACACTCTTGTTTAAAACACTTTTGTTTTGTTTATTTTTTGTTTACTGCTTTTTGAATTGCAGCGCGCTAACTGATGCTGTTAGCCAATAGAATGCATATATAGTATCACGTGACTACCTACTAAAAATGTACTGAAGCTGTTCATCTTGAAGTGCGAACAAGCAAAGGATTACTGTAATAAACATTTCTTCATTGTGCATGTGTGTTGCATTATACTTCCGTATTATTTGAGGTGTGAGTGTAAATCATTATTGTGTGATGATGCATTTAGGATGTGTCAAATCTTTCTGTTTTAATGATGAGCACAAGGACCAATGCCAGGTGACCCTGAATGTGGACATCACTGTTTAGCAACGACAGGCAGGCCTGTGATTCAGGCCCGTCACAATCCTCTAGGCCATTAACTACTTTTGTTCTCTGCATTTGAATATTTAACTGATATTCAGGAGGGGTAGGACTATATCCTGAATATGAATTAATTGTCTGTTTGCTAGATGGACCATGGATCATGATAATTGTCATGTTTGACTCATGGCTTCTGGGAGGAATATGAGAGTATTGATGGTGTTTACTGTGTCAATTACAAGGATTGGACCAAAACTGATCTTCATTCATTCTTTCATTATTTTGACATAACTACATGATATAATGATCACAGCCCAGGTTCATGTGGTGAAACAGTTTGTAAGAGCAGTGTCCTGAGAAATTCTGAGAAACTAAGGTGAAGTTAAGCATCTATGCAGAGATGAGTCACTGAATCCGATAAAATGATTCATTTGGGTGGGTGGCTGCAGTTGGAAATGTAAAAAACACCCATTACAGCTTTATCCTCCGGTCTGAATAATGTTCCATTTAACCACAGAAAAACACCTCTCCATTGATTTCAATGGAGGATCTGTTGATTCAAGATGGCTAGAGCCCGGCGTGTTCAAGAAGCCATGAAATATTTAAATGTGAAACAGCAGTCTGGACCTCCATCACTACACATGGAGGTTATACAAAGTTACAGCCTTAAATGTATCCAGTAATGATAGTTGAGCAGAAGGTGCAACAATTTCCTCTGAAATGTGTTGGGACAGAAATTTAAACGTGGCAGTATGACAAAGTGTTTTCTCTGAAACGAGATTAATTTATTTAAATGGCAGCAGCTCTCCTAAACCCTCTCGCTCCCTTCCTACCAGTGAATTCTTCTCATCCCACTCTGTTTCTCTCTCAGAGACAGCTGCTGAGCTGCATCCGTGGTGGCAGCTGCCCTGGACCCAATGTCAGCTCCCTGCAGCTGCCTGGAGACGGCAAATTCTTCGCCAACCATTTGGCCGTGCCCACCATGGAATTTGCCTTCGAGCAGACCAAAGGAGGAGAGGTATGCTAAAAGTCAAAGCGCCCAAAACTGCTGTGTCCACTACGCCTGAGGAATGCTCTGCTAACAGGCATGAACTTAGACTTAGAATTCCTTTTATTGTCATTGCACAGAGACTCAGAACAGTGAATCTGGCGATGAAATGTCGTTGCTTGGCAACCGGAGTACACAGTATTTGTTCGCATCATTATTTCTATAGTGTTAGGAAACATATAAACAGTGTGAGGATAGAGATAGACATGTTTTAAGCATTATTAACAGTATGAGTCTTATAAATAAAATTTAATAAATACATAATATTGCACGGAGCCTAAGGCCTGGCATGTAAACTTGAAATGTTGAAAATTATGTATAGATTATAGATATATTATAAATAGATCATATTATATAATTTATAATTATAGTACATATATATAATATACGTATATACTATAATATAATAACAATAATAGATTATATTATATAATTATGTACAGTGTCGGTACTTAGCAGCTAACTAACATTAGAGAAGAATATTACACATGGGAATGTTGTAAAAGGTGCAGAAGTGGAGTTAGTGATCATGAACTTAGTGATCATGAACGGACCGGGGGAGATTTATCTGGCATTTAGCAATATATATATATATATATATATATATATATATATATATATATATATATATATATATATATATATTGCTACCTCTACTTACAAAATTAATCGGTTCTGGAAGAAATTTCGTAAGTAGAAAATTTTGTAAGTAGAGACGCGTTTTCCATGCAAATGCCCTAATCCGTTCCAAGCCCCCCAAAATTCAGACATAAATGTTTTATAAAGCATAAAAATGCATCAAAACATGTAACAAATACATGTTACAATTAGATTATTACACAATAAATGAGAGTTGTGCATAATGTAAAAAACAAAGAATAAAGAATAATAATAATGCTCATTAACCTTTTAACTGCTGTCCTCATTGTTTTTTGCCCTCTTTGGTTCATGCCCTCTTGCCCCACCATGAACAACAGAGTGAATTCCAGTCCTCCTTCTGAACTTCTCCAACCACCCACGCGATGCCTTAAACTCCTTAAACTTCCTTTAGTTTTAATAACGTGGTGATTGTAGATGCATTACGGCCATATTCTTTGGTGAGATCAACCAAACGCATCCCTTTTTCAGGCTTTTCAATCATCTCTTGATTTGTTTGTACGGACAAAAAAACGCTTTTCTTCGTCTTTTCTTTTCCTCTTTTCTCCGTCACTTTCTTGGGGTCCACAGTGAATACTCTAAAAGTTAATATATTCACGTAAAACTATCAGAACACCTCGTGGGTCGAGGGCTGAATGACGAGGACGCTGCATAGACACCTATCTAGCTACATACAGAGGTCCCTCTTAGCCAATGGGATGCCAGGATGCTAGGTAATAGCCAATGGCAGAGCAGCTATAAGAATGTTGTGTTCAGTAACCTGTGGGAACTGCGAGTGTCAGCCCATACTGTATTTTTACCTTTCGTAACTCGAAATTTCTTTCATAACTAGGGGTAATATTTTCCTGTTGGGGCATTTCATAATTAGAACATTTTGTATGTAGAGACATTCATAAGTAGAGGTACCACTGTATTACACTATTATACACTGAGTAGCACAAGAGCAACAGTTTGTTTCAGCAGAGCGGTTGAAATGGGGTGTCAGCTGCTTATTATTCGTGTTTCAATGAAGGGTAAAACGTTCTTGGTGTGGACACACACCTCTCGCTGGTCTGTGGATGGTGTGTTCAGGTAGAGACAGTCTGCCTCTGCAGTAAGTCATACAGTCTCACATCAGCAGAGAACATCCCAGCATCATCTGCAAACCCAGCGTGAACCACTGCAGTATGGATTGTGTTTCTATTTAAATAACAAATCTACATCACTGATTGTACAAAATATGCATACCCATGTTTATATCCATTAAATATGCAGCACTGATGTCTGTTGTAGTGCCTTTGGGTGAAAACAAACATTTGGCTCCAGCTAACTCAGCCCACTCAAATTTGAAACTTTGGGCTAAGACAGCAACTAGAGCGTAATTAGAGCGAGGAGATCTAGATATTTATCAGCATGGAAGACATGGTGGCTTTATTTAGGAGAGATAACTCAGGACAGTCTGACACAGAAAGCTGGTCACTGATAGAGAAAGGTACAGAATGTTAGCATTAGCTGAGCAGCACTGATGTCACAAAGTCCTGGTTAATGTGTTCATCGTTTCAGTGAGACGTCCTGTATGTTAAACTGACAGGAACTCAGCTGGGGAGGGGGGGTTACCTATGTACTTCTTTACTCCGTTGTTTAGAAGGACACGTTATTCATCAAGCATCACTCAGAGGAATGCTGCTGATAGTGATCAGAGGATTTGGAGCAGCTTTGCTCTCCTTAGAGGAGGTTTTAGGAAATATTCATGAAGCTTCCTGCATTTTCAGCAAGAAGAGAGGCAATTATAAGGTTAAGATTCAGATGACAGATTGAATAAATTAGTGGCTCTGAACTCCAAAACAAGTGAGTATCTGTGTGTATGAATGTACTTTGTTTATCTATGTTACAACATATTTCTTCTGTGTTACACACAACATATTTTATCTGTCTTACATAGAACACATTTTATCTATGTTATATACATAATGATATACAGTGCGCTGTTGTTGCTCTTGGTTAATGCATTCCAGGAACCACATGCAAATAACAAATTCTGCGATGAAGCAATGAACTATTTATCTTATTATTTACGGTGATTTAAACGTTTATGAACCACACCCCCCCATACTGACATTAAACCACCTTCTATCTGTATTACCTTTAAAACACTCTGATAGACTGTTTAAAGCACTTTTGTGTCTCACAGAACGTAGCGCACTTCCAGATGCCGTCAGCCAATAGAATCCGTGTACGGTATCACGTGACTGCCTACTAACAATCCGCCATGAGGTGAAGTTGCGAGCGCTGATGCGTAAATATGCGATCCATCTATAAAGCAGGAAGTCCATCCGTTTGGATGAACACTCTCCTCCCATCTGTGACATGAAACTGAACCATTTCATCTATTTCCCCTCACAGATGTGTTTTTCAGCGATTACAGTAATGACACATGGAACCAGTGACTCCACAGATCCACACCATAACATTACTAAATTAAAGTAGAGCAGTGGAGTAATTCTCTAATTCAGGTACAGGGTTATGATGACAAACTCTTTCTAAATTAATTCCATTAATTTTCTGATTAGACACATGTTCTTTTTCTTTCTCACAAGCCGGTTATGCTGACAAGCTGACACACACATCACAGAAAATTATGTTATTGAAATTTGTTCTTTTATTAAATGTGAAATAATTGTGAATAAATGGAGCTTGTGTTTAGCTGTGATATCTAGAACAATCAATAAATCTGTTCATTGGACAAGGTCCTTATTAATTTAGATGTCGATGACAATCACAATTACTGTAAAATCAGACAAACAGATTGTCCGTACACATTTCAAACAAGGAAATGCATTAATTATATGCTTTTTTAAGATGGCGTCTTTTCTTCCTGTGGTGAAATGAATTTAAACACAATCCCAACAAAGAATCAATCTATTCCCTAAAATAGGTTTGGAACAAAAACCCAGGTTAGGTGGTGGTTTTCCATCATGACCTTCCTGGTTGCTAGGCAGCAGCCAGTGTTTTGACACACACTGATTTTTCTGCTGGAGGAATAAAATAAGCATTTCCTCCATTGGGTTCAGGCATGATTAAAAAGTTGTTGTTTTTTGTTTTGTTTTTATCTCAAGCATCATTTCAGATATAATCTCATCTACAAGGTAAAGAATAGCAGAAGAAAAAAAATCCAAAAAGATCTCAATATAATTGTGCAATTTAGAGCTTTCAAAATAAATCAATTGCTGAGGTAAGCGCAGCACCAGGATTCCAGCATTTCAGGATCGGTGTCTGTATCACTGTCACATTTTCTTTTTCAGATCACTTCCTTCACAGCAGACCCTCTGCACTATGTGGTTCACACATTACTGGTGTTGCCATGGTGAATTTCCCTAAGTTGAGTTTGAGAAGTTGTGATACATTTTCTTATTTCTACATTGTCCTACATTTTAAAGCAGCTGCTACATAAAGAGAATAGTGGAGGGTAACAAAATAAATGTAATTCGGTAGTTTTAGTGAGTTTCATATGAACAAATAGTGTTATTTCCTAAAAGGACGTCTCTATGACAGGTAAAGGAACATTGTAATGTCTGGTGGAAAATTAAATACAAAAGCACCAAAAGCATAAATGCAATAAATTTTGTGTGAAATTGAAAATGATTCAATCAGGGGTTAAGTTCAGGAAATGAATGCAGCAGGAACGTTCATCCGATCAGGAGCAGATGAACGGATCAGACGCCTGGCCGATCAGGAAATGGGCCACAGAGCGAGTGGAACACACACAGGCGAGCCAGAGAACACACACCAAACCATCTGGCTCACGAACCGGGCCTGTGTAAATACTGGAGGGGGGGACAAAATGAGCTGAGGGGATTGGCCGAGAAACCAGGTGAAGGGAATGGAATGACCGGAGGTAGGGTTGGTTTGAAGTGACAGCAGAGATAATAATCTGGAACAAGACACCAAAGAAGACTAAACTGAATCTCAGTAGGGGTCCTAAACCTGGACTTGTTGCCATTTTTATAATTAGATGAGTAATTTGAAACTGAAAGTGTTTTAAACTACGTCAGGCAGATTGGAACCTATCCCAGCTGGCAATGGGCAATGACGGGGTACACACCTGATGAGGCGCACGCAAAGGATGAGCAACTACTCAGACACACACTCACAACCACGGTCAATCCTGACTGATCGGTTTCCCCAAACTGCATGTTTCTGGAGATGGGAGGAGGTCAGAGAACCCAGAGAGAACCCCCACACACACACACACACACACACACACACACACACACACACACACACACACACACACACTCAGGGAGAACAGTCAAACTGAACAGAAAGGACTCAAACCCAAAACCTTCTTAATGTGAGGTTAGGGTTAGGGCTGTTGTGAAGGATTCATCAGGTCTTCCTCTACAAATCCTTGTTGACTCTGGGTGACTGAAGAACTAGAGGAAGAAGCTTCATTGGTCGTTATACAATCCTACAACTAAATTGTGAGGTCAGATGGAGAGTTGGTCGGGCTGCTGCACCCTGGGGGCGCTCTTGACACTGTGGGCCAAGATGACCTAAAGGTCCCTAGATGTATGTATTTCCCTACCCGAAGAAAACCGGTTCTGACACGGAGAGGACATGCAAAGTCTTCACAGAAAGGGCCGTGTTGGAAATACTAGGGTTTGAACCCATGACCTTCTTGCTGTGAGGCAATAGTGCTAACCACTGCGCCACCGTGCCGCCAATGTAGGATTTCCAGTTGTAAGCAGTATCAGTATATAACCCTAACCTTGACAGACCATAAAAACATGTTTTACAGAGTTTGTGACTTTTAGATACAGTGGAAACTACAGTATATTTGCAGACATTTAAATTCAAATTTGGGCTATCCTCAGTGAAAATGATTAGTTTTGCTATCTGGCTTCATTCACTCCCACTCTTTGGGACTGTTCACTTGTTCTATCGTCTGAATCGTAGCTGACTTTGGTAAAATAATCAGGAGTGAACAGAGCACATGTAGAAGTGGGCGTTTCCAGGTAACCTCCAAAGGGAGACTTCCTGATTGGATGCCTGACAGCTTCAGCTGTCTCATTGTGAATCTATGGAACAATGGTCGTCCTCCACGCTCCCTCTGGATGTCCAACATCTCATCCTCTGACTAAAGCCCAGCCCAGTCACCCTGCAGGGGAAACGCATGTCACCCATTTGCAATCTATTTTCATAGAGTTCATGACCATGGAGAAGACTTGATAAAGCAGCGTTGCGCAGCATTGTGTAGCGTTGTGTAGCGCTGTGTAGCATTGTGTAGCGCTGTGTAGCATTGTGTAGCGCTGTGTAGCGCTGTGTAGCATTGTGTAGCGCTGTGTAGCGCTGTGTAGCATTGTGTAGCATTGTGTAGCGCTGTGCAGCTGCAGACGTCTGGTGCTGAAAGCAGGCCAGTGAGAAGGTGCTGCTGTCCACAGGGGAGCTACGTCTGGAGTCGCATCTGGGCTACCTCCCACACGAAGGACACCTGTTTCCACACCTCCAGGACACAGATAAGATGATTGATGAGGTGTCCACGTTCACACAGAAGCTCCTGGTTATTAGGTTTGCTATTGGTCCCTTTGGTGTTTCCCTGAAGTGTGATTTGTAATTTAAAATAGGTCATTGTTGGCTTTGGTTCCACACGTGCCATTCTACCCACCCTCACTTTACCACTCTAACTACATCTGCAGTCACAACTATTATCAGTCCAGCTGGTACAAGGAGTCATGACATTTTTGTCTCGGTGATCCACACGCGTGTTAGGAACCCTTCACGTCTTCCTTGATCCTTTTTTCTGATGTTGTGGTCACAATGATCTGTATAAACAGGTGAGTAATGAGATTCTTCTAACAAGTCTAATGAGTGTGAAGGTGTGTGTGTGTGTGTGTGTGTGTGTGTGTGTGTGTGTGTGTGTGTGTGTGTGTGTGTGTGTGTGTGTGTGTGTGTGTGTGTGTGTGTGGTTCATCAATACGACCCAACCACCCTGCCTCCGTCTCCCGCTCCACCCTGCCAGGCCTCCTGTTCTTTACATTGCGTTCATTCATCACCATATGCAGATTGATCAGACCTACGGTTCCTGTAATATGTATTAAGAACCACCAGATGCTACGTAGCATTATGACAGTGTTCATGACAGGACTGTGGTTAACCATTGCTTTTTTTGTTTAGCGTCTGTTTTTCCCTCCCACCATACAATAACAGATTTAGACAATCAACCATTCACACTCGTCCATGGTCGATTTACGGCTACCAGTTGGCGATCCTGGGGAGAACCCACACTGACACCCCCCACACAACACTGCAATACTCTGCCACCCACTCCTGTTATAGTTTAACTTATTTTAAAGCATGTTTGAAAAATGTTGCATGGTTGATTTAAAATATCTGAGAAATCACACAGAAGGTCTTATTTTCTATTTACCCATAATGAATTACTAATACAAAATAGTGGTATGACTAGTTTCATTAATGATGTAACATTAATGATGTACTTTATATATTTCTTATATGTTATTTTTTCATAGACATGTGGAAGTAAACTTTTGTTGGTGCAGTGTGTGGGCGGTGCATCTGACATGTCATCCAGTGTTGACTTTGGGGAGTTGGAACAGAAATCCAGACAGACCGGTGAGGTCTAGGAGACAGTCTGTCATCTCTTCAGGACTGTTGCCACATCGGGGTTAAAGCTTACACTCACTATGAGATGTGAAAATAACAGGGCATCACACGCCACAGAATCCATTACATTTCCATGCCTCAGGGAGTAATGAATGCACCAGCTCACACGATCTCTTGAGAAGTAACTGTTCAAAAAAAAATTACTGGAGATGCTGCATCGCCCTACTTTCAGTCAGAAGTCAAAGAAAAAATGAGGAAACATTTGATAGAGTCCGCACTGACTCACCTTTAGCAAGACTTTAACATTTGATTTATTGTCTGCTGACACTAGTATGCTAGCTCACACTAGATCAAAAGGCTGATTTCCCATTGCTTAGTAGCATCATCATCTGAAATATTATTGTTGGGCATCACTTGGATTGGAATAATTCTGGTTCTGCTTTTACGTTCTGATTTTTCTGAGTTTCTCGATTGTGGTTCTTCAAGGTGTGTTAGAATAGGCGACACGTCTGTGTCACAGAAAGGAAATGCATTTGTAACAAAAGGTTTGTTTCATATGAAGAATGAATCAATCATTGTTCTTCACCAGGTGTTGTGGAGGGATACAACGTCAGTGAGACTGGATCTCGTTCTTTACCACGTGTTGGTGGATGGATACAACGTCAGTGAGACTGGATCTCGTTCTTTACCACGTGTTGGTGGATGGATACGACATCAGTGAGACCGGATCTCGTTCTTTACCACGTGTTGGTGGATGGATACGACATCAGTGAAACTGGATCTCGTTCTTTACCACGTGTTGGTGGATGGATACGACGTCAGTGAGACTGGATCTCGTTCTTTACCACGTGTTGGTGGATGGATACGACATCAGTGAGACCGGATCTCGTTCTTTACCACGTGTTGGTGGATGGATACAACATCAGTGAGACCGGATCTCGTTCTTTACCACGTGTTGGTGGATGGATACGACATCAGTGAGACCGGATCTCGTTCTTTACCACGTGTTGGTGGATGGATACAACATCGGTGAGACCGGATCTCGTTCTTTACCGCGTGTTGGTGGATGGATACGACATCAGTGAGACCGGATCTCGTTCTTTACCACGTGTTGGTGGATGGATACAACATCGGTGAGACCGGATCTCGTTCTTTACCGCGTGTTGGTGGATGGATACAACATCAGTGAGACCGGATCTCGTTCTTTACCACGTGTTGGTGGATGGATACGACATCAGTGAGACCAGAACTCGTTCTCGTTGGTGGAGTAAAGATGTAGTTTGTTTGTTCTTGTGACTTTTGCGTTTCTTTTCATTCTTGATCATTGTTTATGTAACATATATAATTAGTTATACACAGGTAAAGTCTGCATGTCTATCGATTGATAAAAATATGAGTTTTATTCTCATAATTTTGGGGGTTTGGGGCTTTTTTACAAGGCAGAAATGGATGAAAAAGATATTTATTATTCTAAATGGGGAACAGTTTGATTTACGAGTTCATTAATGAGACGGACGGACGGACAGACGGACGGACGGACGGACAGACGGACGGACGGACGGACAGACAGACAATGTATTAATCCCGGAGGAAACTGAACAGATTAAATGTGTGTCTTTTGACTACCGCCATATTTCAGTATTTGAATGTTTTAGTTTATAGTGTGTCTTCATGTAGAGAAGATGGCAAACATCTAATTGTCAACAATGCAATAAGGTGCTGCTCGCTGTCTGCTCAGATTGGTACATACAGTTCAGATTGGTACATACAGTTCAGATTGGTACGTACAGTTCAGATTGGTACATACAGAACAGACTGGTACATACAGTACAGATTGGTACATACAGTACAGACTGGTACATACAGAACAGATTGGTACATACGGTACAGACTGGTACATACAGTACAGATTGGTACATACAGTACATATTGGTACATACAGTACAGATCACCATTGTGTAGTCAGTGGCGTTTAGATCTGTGTGCTTTCTGGCCTCCTTTGCACCAAATAAGTTGAAAACCTATTATTTATTGGGACTCATAAAGAAGGTGAAGGTTGTGACTTTTTATTCACCTTATTCCTGTGTTCTATCCTTGCTTGACTCCTTTTAGCCACCATGGTAAACATATTAGAGCGGCCATTGACAAAATCTACAACAAAACAATACGAAATTAAAAGTCAGAAACTAAATTAAATGTCCATGTAGAACTGTGTCCAAACGGACGGACAGAAAACATTACCCCTCACAGAACAAGATGTCCCAGAAAATCTGTTTGGATAGAAGTTATAGGGATAAAGAAACTATTTTCTGAGGTAAATATTTTGCAGATCACATTACAGTTTGTTTTGAGACCTTTAAAAAATGAATGAATGAATTCTGAGGGTTAGAATAATGTTTGTAAAATCAACATTTATGAACTAAGTGGCAGTAAAGTGGAAAGTTGGACACGTATAAAACTCACAGGTTCATCCATAAACTTGATTTAAGATATATTTGACAAGCTGCATTGAATTTGATGGCAATTTTATCCTACAGATTGTCCAGGAGCGCCTTAATCAGACCTTAATTTATTATGACCACTAATGGCAGAAAAACCACTTACACATTTAGTACACAAATTTAAAATAATGTTTTGTCCATTTTAAATGGTATCCCTCAGCATGTTGGTCTGTAATAGATAGATGGAGTGTTGCTCAGTGGCAGCAGCCTGTCAGCGCCTCAGAACATCCTGCAAATATGAACCTGATGAGAGCTGATAGATGGATATTACATCCTAGAGCAGCGCTGCTGTTAGACCCAAACCCCCCGCGGTGTTTCAAATGGTGATGATACCAGGGAGGGGTCCCACCAAACACACACACCCACACACACACCTGTGCACATATTCATATCTCAACCCGACACATCTGACTTGAGGTAATTCTATCAACAACTTTGAAGATGGGGATGAGAGCGGGCGAGGGGGCATCCGAATGAGGTCTGTGGAGAGGCTGGAGGAGTGAGGTGGGACAGGACATGTAAAATCATTCAGGGGGAGGACATCAATAAATCATTACCACATTAAATTTATACATTACCCCAGGTGAGCATATCTCCAGAGGACTCCAGAGGACTCCTGGTCTCCAGAGGATCCTGCTGGGCCCTCTTTGCTTTTACTGCTGACTAATGAGGGAGTAAAGCACCAATATAAACAGTGAAATGTTTTATTTTCTGTCAGTCTAGAGAGAATTTCACCAATATTATTCCTCATCCATTTTCCAGACCTGTTATTCTGCTTTCACGGGTCACGGGGGTTGCTGGAGCCAATCCCAGCGTATGTAGTCCAGTTATTCTTATACAAACCTGATCTACAGTCAGGATAGATCAGAATATTGTGGTCTGTAATTTCCTTAGTATGTGTTTTTCTCATCTCCGTGGTGTTATTTCTTCAGATAATTGTCTCCTGTTTGGCCTTATAGGAGGTCAAGTTCATTGTTTTAAACTCAAAATTCAGCAGTCCTGGAGTTTAATTACGTAACTTTCACTTTTTTGCTCACATGCGGAGTCTGGGGTGAGTTTGAATTGTGTTTTCTACCATAGAATCCCGTCAGTCGTCAGTTTGACTCCACTTCCTGTGTTTTTACTACCAGTGGGACAAAGTGCTGCCTCACATGATTTTCCTGTGATGTCATCATAATAATAATAATAATAGAAGGTCAGCGAAGTTCAGATATAAATAAACTAGGTTTTAACGGTGGGAAATGATAATACTCCTGTTACTGACATGAAATTACCCATCACTCCAGCGATTCCCTACACAGGTGGTTTGAGGTTGGGGGGCGTTTTAATTTGTGTACATTCACCAGCAGACAGTGTTCCTGTGTGACGCACCGGCTTTGGAGACAGAGCTGTCACTTCTTCCTGCTTCCAGCCTGACATACGTCAAAGCTCTGCTGAGCAAAGTCTGCCTCTGAATGGGCCTCATCTGTGGTTTAAAGCCAGCAGCTCCAGTTTCCTCACCCCTACTTAACAATGTGGATGTTTGAAGCTTAAACTCACAAAGTCCAGTTTTCTTATCAGCAATACTTCTGTTAAATTCATACATTTCACCTAATATTTTTGTGTTTAGACAACAAAACTTTTTTAAATGTGTGTTAATGTAATGTTACCATAACCAGATGTTCTTTTCTTTTCTTTTTTTCATAAAAAATGACTCATACAACCCCCCAGGGTAGACATAAACCATACACAAAGTCAAATAAAGAGGGCACTCACAAATCAAATGAAAAAAAACAAACATTACCACCCCTGAGACAAAAATTTGACAGTTTGAAAGACACCCCATAATTTTCATTATGAAATGACTGTAAATGACATAATGGTACTGTACCCAGCAACACACTACGTAGTCCAGCAGCCGTGTGTGCAGTTGGGGATCGCAGGAGGGATAGGTTGATTGGAAATTGTATAACTGGACAATTTTTGAATTTGTGGTAGGATGTCTCAAGAGGGTAACACAAAAAGAAAAGAGTTATTTTACCAGAAAGAGAAACACGGGGCATTAGGAGACACACACACACACACACACACACACACACACACACACACACACACACACACACACACACACACACACACACACACACACACACATATATATATAGTGCTACCTCTACTTACGAAATTAATTGGTTCTGGAAGAAATTTCGTAAGTAGAACACTTCGTAAGTAGAGACGGGTTTTCGATGCAAATGCCCTAATCCGTTCCCCCAAACATTCAGACATAAATGTTTTATAAAGCATAAAAATGCATCAAAACATGTAACAAATACATGTTACGATTAGATTATTACACAATAAATGAGAGTTGTGTGTAATGAAAAAAACAAAGAATAGAGTAAAGAATAAATGATGGTCATTAACCTTTTAACTGCTGTCCTCATTGTTTTTTGCCCTCTTTGGTTCATGCCCTCTTGCCCCACCATGAACAACAGAGTGAATTCCAGTCCTCCTTCTGAACTTCTCCATCCACCCACACGATGCCTTAAACTCCTTAAACTTCCTTTTGTTTTAATAACGTGGTGATTGTAGATGCATTACGGCCATATTCTTTGGTGAGATCAACTAACTCTAATGACTGGGTCAGTGTTTAGATAAATGACATGTGTATGATCATGAACTGTGTTGGATCGTGTCTAGGATACAGAGATGGAGTATGGATGGAATCTAGGCTACCTTCCAGGTCTGTGCTGAGAGTTTCACACCACGGTTCTGTTCCCAGGAGCATCCTTTCTTCTCTGTTGAAGACATCCTGGAGTTCAGGATGATGATGGAAGAAGTGTTGCCCATAAGGGTTTGGCCATGCCCCACTCTTCTATTAAGCAGCTAACTATCAGATAGTTGTAGGTATGATGGGTAGTGTTCCCTGGTAAAACTGTGGGCCTGTAGGTATCTGAAGACGTGAAATACTTCCTGATTTGGCATCATATTCTGAGATAATATTTTGTCACAGAGTACTTAGATGTATTTGTTTTTAGAGAAAACAGTACAAAGGTACTGGTGAGAAAGAAGAGCAAATTTCCCTCTCCATGTTGACTCACATTGGGCTTTGCTTGTTCTAAATGATGTAATTCAATGCAGAAATTTGGACAGACTGACTGCTCAATAATATAACATAAAGTTGGGAAGACCATCAACTGATTTATGTATTTCTAAGAAAGCCTGTCTTGTTGTTGGGAAAGAATGTTCCAGAATGGTTGCATTTGGAAAGCATTAACACATTGATGAACTACTATTTTAAGAGTTTTGAGATGGGCAAGATAGACCACCACTCCACTTATATTAGCATGAAGCTTTTTAAAGTTGGCTTCAGATATATTCTTGTAAGACTGTGTGACCACAATACCAAGGTACGTAAAGTATCCGCTACCTAGTATAAATAGGTAAAAAATAAAAATGATCAAGATTCTGTTAAATTATTAATAGAAAAAAAACACTTTTGGAAAATAATTCAACTTGTAGCTAGATATATTTTAAGCATTGCTTAGTAGTTACATAATATAAGGTAAAGATGTTGTGGGATTGGAAAGATACAAAAGACAGTCGTCAGCATAGAGTGAAACCTTTTGAAAATCTTTTAACAATTTCATAGTCATAGAAAGAAGGCTTATTGGCCGGCATCCACTACATTCTAATGAGTTACCCTTCTATGGTAAGACTGTTATTATGGCCTGATTCATTGATTCTGGAAATCTCTTTGTGAATCTTTATTCTTCCTTCTGAACATCCGTGTCCTTGAGTCTCACCACTCTTTCCCTCTTCATGGCGTTCATTATGTCTCTAACACACGGTGACTTTAAGCTTTTGCATTTAAAAAATCAGGAAGGTTTTCAAAAGACCATCCATTTGCTATGTTTTCTTTCCAAGTACAGTGTCCCTTTATACACACTACGTGCAATGCAATGATATATGCCATGAATTCTATATAATAATGATTAATGTCAGCCCAGTCAGGCAAGTAAATCCTATTTAGAAAATTAAAAAGTAGGTAAACTGATTTAAGGGTTTACCCTCGGCTGCATCCTGTGGTTATTAATCTTCATAACTCCTCTCTCACTGTTGTGTTCTTCTCTATCTACCCTCTTTGTGAGTCATCCACACCACTTTAATAGGATATGAAAGCTTCTCCCCCTTTTTTTTTTCTTTATCTTGCCTCCTTCAAACACACACTCGTACACACTCTAAACAAACGTTCAGGCCAATCTGTTGAATTGGAAAATGTATTATCTGTATCAATGACCTCCTCATGAAAAATCAGGGTGGACTTTTACCTCCTAGATAGACACCAGACCCTCTGGAATCTGTTAATTAGAGGATGAAAACAAAAGATCAAAATTGTATATGATATTGTAATTTTTGTGTAATCTATGATTCCTTAGTCAGCTACCCTCTGTTTGGCTGTTTCTCAGTTGGACTTGACCTAAATAAACTTAAGTCCTCATGCATAACTGTACTAACCACCCTCGGTTCGCTCAAATCATACGTATTTGTTTTTGAATTTTTAAATATTAGTTAATTTATGGGTGTTGTCGCTGGATAACATAACTGACTTGACATTATCAGCGTCTGGAGAAGACGTGATTGTAAAAGTCAATGGAAATAATAACAGCACCATGACTGGGTTTGATTGAACCACCTATGAAAGGGTAACAAGGATGGACTGAGAGAAGTTGTAAATCTTATTTTTTCCATCAAACACTAGAAATTCCTTCAGTTTGAAGGGGAATTAAATGCATCATACCAGTTCAGGTACATGAGTTCACACTGGAATACAGTCTGGTAATATTTCCATGTAAAGCCACTGTATGCTGCTTGAATATCACTAATTGGTGTCATGTTAGTGTGTGTGTGTGTGTGTGTAGTGTGTGTGTGTGTGTGTGTGTGTGTGTGTGTGTGTGTGTGTGTGTGTGTGTGTGTGTGTGTGTGTGTGTGTGTGTGTGTGTGTTAGAGAGGGAACAAATAATTCTCTATGTGTTGTCTTGCATGTCCTAACACATATCTTGCAGGTGAATATATATGCACACAATTCATCTTGTGCCATAAAGATGTTGGTGTTATTACACATGTCGGTGCTAATGTTGTGTGTCAGTGTCTGCATGTGTATGTGTGTTTTGGTGTTGTCAGGTACAGGATGCAGAAGCAGGCTTTAAGTTGTCCTTCAGTTGCCCTGGCAGGAAGCACAATAGCTATAATAGCATCACACATGACTGAGTGCATGCATAATGCGCCTGTGCCTCTCCTGCCAGTGTGTGTTGTCTCGTGATGCTCCTCTCAAGCAGACCGACAGCCCAACATGCATCTCATTTGCTGTGAAGGATGCTGTGAGGACTGAGATACACTCTAAATGTGCAGAGACACAACACACACGTGATCATATGTACTGGATCAGAATTCATGGCTAGGACACCAGTGTAGACAAACAGAAGAGTACATGTACAGTATGTGTCCCTGACATCCCAGCAACATTTACCTGAGTCTCAGATATGAAACAGAGACATCTCTGTTCAAAGTGTTTTAGTCAGTGGATCAAAAATGGCCACATGTTTACTTTGTATTTGTTTGAAGGATGAATCATGAAATGACAGAAATAACCTGTAATTGAGTTAAAAAACAATCGAGTGAGGAGATACACTGTAGACTGGAGGAACTGAAGAGAGTATTTTAAAAAGAAATGATGATCTCTGATGTTGATCCTGTAAATGACCTTCAGGCTGCAGTTTTTCTGGGGGTTTTTTTGTGGTAACATTTAATCTCAAGACTGTGAATATTTTTCATCTTACTCCTTATTTACTCATTTGCTTTACTTGCACTGTAAACTTGTGATCCAGAATGCTGCTCTACATACACTAGTGTAACGTTCATCAAAATAGGATCCGCATATTTGTCTGAGAAGAGAAATTTAAAGCTAAAAGGAATAAAGTAGATTACATGGGTGAACGTAAGTGGGTAAAGGTGTGCATGCATCACCAACATACAGGTATATAACACAAAATGTTTTTGCATACAAACATTGTAATTATACACACACACACACACACACACACACACACACACACACACACACACACACACACACACACACACACACATATAATGCTTTGATATATTTTAAAGATGTATCAAAGCTTTTTATTTAACTAAAATGTCAACCAAGTCAAGCATTCCTTGTGACATTTCCACAGACTGTTCTGGCCTATTATTGTAGTGTATATTTTAAGTACACTTGTTTTGTAGTTTGGATTCCATACATCTTTGTGAAAGTGCAGTGGATATACCAACCCTGTTTACTTTTTGCTATATTGTCTGAATCCTCAGCAAAAGAAAAATAAATCACAATTTTAAAATATTACATTGCAAGAAGTAAATGTCACAAACAAAACGAAGTGTTTATGTTCAGATGTGCTTTATATCCTGTGCCAAACTACCGATTCAAATTTAAAAAGCTTTCTGTGAGTTTTTGTCTCATACTCCTCTCAAAATGACTGAAACCCTAAAAAGCTGGTTTGTGGTGAAAAATATAACACAGCCCACTTTGAACAGTGTCTACTGTTCAAAGTGGTGGAAAACAATTGTCTTTTAAAGAATCACTGCCTGAGGGAGCGCTTTGACTTCTGAAGCAACATTCTAGTTCTGTAGAATTAAAATATTCACTTGAATATATTTTACTTGGAACACCTTTAAGTTTGCAAGCATAAATAAGTATTGCTCCTCTGAGATATGAAAGTTTTAGTTAGAAATGCTTCAAAATTATTTAATCAAGCAGGATTTTCTTGTGCTTGTGAAGCATACTGTTTTATTTTTCTGTTTTTATTCTGCCATATTTTTAAAGGAAACTACACTGCTCAAGAAATGAATGTGACATTTACATTGTACATCCAATCTGATGAATGAAGTGTTCGAGTTGAGAATCTTCACTGATGTTCTTTGTATAATTTGTTGAGAACAAAATGATGTAACTAACTTCAGCAGTACGCAAAATCAGTGGAAACCAAATTACCAACCCTCTTAGGACTGGACTCAAAATCACACCACAGAACTGAGAACAATGAAAGGAGAGATCCATCTCATGGGTGTGATCCTGTCGTACCAGCTAGGCGTCTCTTAACCAGTGACCAGTGTTCACTTAATGTCCAGCAGAGCTCTGCGTCTTCAATAGTCTGGCTCATTGTGATTTCAAGTCCTGATTTGAATACAGGACTTGAAGTTCAGACCTCAGGACACTCTGGAATGCTTCCTCTGGAAATACTTCTCTCATATCATCAGACTTCCCTGGATTGATCACTTCTTCAAAGCACAAACTTTTTAAATTTAAAATACCCCGAGGAATCAGCTCCATGAGATTATCAAGGGTGGCGATACACCAGTTTCTGGAGACACGGCACTGTCTCATGGGGTCACCTCGTGGGTTGGATGTGATACCTGCTGCTTTGACACAAACATCTTAACCTTGCACATGTGCTAATGTGTTCATTGCTCCTTCCATGCCTTTTATATAACCAGTCTAAGTTAGAAACAAAATTTTGACCAGACCAGACATCCCTAAGACATCACCACAGTAGACATCCCTACTGTGGCGTATGACTGGACAAACTAACAAAGTGAAGGTAGATTCAAATAAGGAAATGTTGAGATTAAGTTAAACTGAAACAAGGAAATACCATGTGTATTTGATTTACAGTGTAAGAAATGAACATTGGAGATGGTCAGTGGCACCAAGTAAATCAATAAATGGGTTGCAACTTGTCTTTCCATTTCACTAGCAAAATATGTGTTGGGACTCAGCTCCCAAAGATCAAGCAAAGGTGCACATCTCAAAAAGGGGATTCAACCTTGAAACTGATCCTCTAATGATTTCATGTAAGTCCAGTGTCCAGGCCAACCAAGGCCAATCCTCTGCCCCATTCAGAAACAGAGATGCCAAGTGTCAGGGGGTGGAACAAATGGGCAAATGCATGGACACTACAACAATAAATGAGAAGTTAACAAAATCAAGTCAGTCAATGTCTTACAAGTAGCTGACTCTGAGTGAACTCATCTTCGAAGTTTTGTAAAGCATTTGTAGTCAATGAAAGGTTAACACAAAGGTTAATAGATAGATAGATAGATAGATAGATAGATAGATAGATAGATAGATAGATAGATAGATAGATAGATAGATAGATAGATAGATAGATAGATAGATAGATAGATAGATAGATAGATAGATACTTTATTAATCCCAGAGGAAATTGTACTGTTTTATTTTGATATTTTAGGGGAAAATGAGCTTCCCTTACAGTCTTAGAGTCACTTCTGTCCCGCAGGTGCTCAGTTGAATTTGTGTCAGGGTACATGAGTCCCATCAATGCCTCATAATCCAGGATCTGCCTGCACAGTCTGGCCACATAAAGTCAGGCGTTGTCTTAGACCAAGAGGAACCCAGGAACCACTGCACGGCTATTTCTGACAATCCCTCTGAGGATTTCATCCCAGTACCCAGAGGCAGTCAGGGCACCACTGGCTATGACCTGCAGGTCATGGAGAAAATGTTTCCCCAGACCCCTCAGACCCATCGCCTTACTGGTCATGCATGTACAATATTACAGACAGCATAACCTTCACCATAGAATCTCAAGACTCGTTCACGCCTGTCACACATGATCTGTGGGAATCTGTTGTCATCTGTGAAGATAACAGGGCACCAAGGGTGGACCTGTCAATTCTGGTGTTCTCTGGAAAAATTAGATCAAGCTATATGGTGTTTGGTTGTGTCACCGGTCCCACTGGAGGACGACGGACCCTGAGGCCCACATAATAGTCTGTGTTTGGGAACATGCAGTATCCAGTAGCTCTCTGGAGGTCATGTTGTGGGGCTCCCTGAGGTTCCAGTTCTTCCTCACAGTTCCTCCTTGTCCATTTCTCCTAATGTAACAGGCAGCCTCCTGCCATTTCCTGCGTGCTGGGACACGCAGCACACTTTCTTTGCAACCTCAAGAAATAGATAGATGAGACATCCCAAAGAGCCTGCATATCTGTGCTACCTGATTGGGCCGTTTTAACTATTCAGTCTCTATGATTAATAATCACTTGAGTTTCCTAAATTGTGAGAGAGTGAGAGAGAAAGACAGAGAGAGGTGAAGACATCCATTCAGAGGTGGAATAGAAACATTTTCAAGATCATCGTCCTGCTATAGAACCCAAATTCGTTTCAGCGTGGGGTCGCTAACAGATGACATTCTCCTTCAGGATTTTTTGGTACACAGCAGAATCCATGGTTGCATTTATTCATCAAGTATTCCAGCCCCCAACCAACAAACTACCAAAACCATATGTAATTGTTAAAATGATGTTTGTTTTCTGAAATGCAGCGTTACATTCATGCCAGATTTAATGGGACACACACGTTCCAAAGAGTTCAGCTTTGATCTCCTCAGACCACAGAGTATTTTCCCAAAGATCTTGGGGTTCAAAATGCATTGTAACAAAATTGAGATGAATCTAAATATTCTTTGAACCCAATGTGGAACCTTGGAAGGAAACAAACACGTTTTCACACCACTGCATATATTGTACAACTGCATAACTACATATAAACTTATTTTTACTTTGTTAAAGATACCTGACAAGTCATCTTAATTGATTCTTTTCTGCATGTCTGCAACTCCTGACATACAATAAGTACCATTGTATGGGCTGATATGTGAAATAACCTGAAATGGGATGTTATTTCCCTCCACTTCAATGAGTCCTAGGGATGTTCCCTCAGGGACATTGAGGTTCTCTGCTTTTGACTCACCCTGGGGACCAGAGAACAGCTCCATAGCACCCGGGGGTAGTGGAGGTTCTGTGAGTTGATCAAGGATACATCAGAAGAAGCAGAAGAAGAAAAAGAAGAAGATCTTGATTTTTAAAATCACGTTTATTCATAAACCAAAAGAAAGCGTAGACTCCCTTCTTTCATCAGGAAAAAGGATCATTTGTAACCTTTTCAGCAAAAACACCATTTCTTGATAATAAATAAATAAATAAATAAAAACAGAGAAAGTAAGCTTTTTGTGAAAAGTTGTGTCAAGCAGCCACAGTGACTTTGATACTATTCATTTGGTTTGTAATACCATGAAAAATGTCAACAGTGATTTCCTTCTATAAAACAACAAAAACAACACTGACAAAAGGCTTTTGGTATTGTAAAAATGTATTTATAAAAATGAATCTGTTCTACGTTTGAAATTTTTTTTTTTTTGCTGTCATAGTGATAGTGAATCTAGTGAGCTCTACAGTAACACTGTGTAGTCCACAGGTTACAGTTACCATCTTTTCTCACAAATGCAAGACTTTTTCTACTCCATTAACACAAAACAAATCTGTATAATATTCTGTGTATTAATGAATACAGTATTATCATTAAAGAAACCTATGTGTTCAAGAGACTTATGAGGCCAGCAATGTTTCACCTCTAATGTCGGACGGACGGACGATCGGTTGTCTTCAATATCTTTGATTGAATATAGTTATGCCAGCTGACTTCAACAGCTTGTGCGCAACTTTCAGTGTGTAGCTCTGAGCTCGGTTGTTACCACTGCCACCGTAGCTTGAACTAACTCCACCTCGGGGATGACCACATCCATATCTGGGTGGACCACCAAACATGACTCAGGATAGGTCAATAACTCAATCAATCCTTCAGTTTGTTACGTCACAAACTGAACTATTAAGAATCCGTGTGTATTCACTGTGGAGTTTTCATCAGATTCTAGGAGTTGGTAGGGTTAGGGAGGACCACTATGTACATGTAGAGACCTGAAAAAATGTGTTTTTCACAATAGGACCCCTTTAACAGTCTGTTTTATCTGTTTCTATCTGCCATTTGAGGACTAAAGAAAATCTAATTGTGACAATTACAAGTTCAACCTCAAACAGGGTTGTAAGCATACAGTTAATGTATTGACAGACCAGATCTTCAGTTTATTATTGCAGTGGTGGAGTTCAAATAGGATTCAGCCTTTAGATATACGTAGATAGATAGATAGATAGATAGATAGATAGATAGATAGATAGATAGATAGATAGATAGATAGATAGATAGATAGATAGATAGATAGATAGATAGATAGATAGATAGATAGATAGATAGATAGATACATAGATACATAGATTAATACTGGATTAAACACCAGGAGAAAAAGAACGACTGACATCACAGACCTTACTGTCCCATAGCAGTGGTTGTAGAGTGCAGCTGAAAGAACACAGGATATACATTAGCTCAAAGTTTGTAATTCATCTGTAGAGAGATGTTACCCAGGACACAGTGTTCGATTGAGCTGCCTTGCATTTGTGTACATTGATTGAACACTTTAGAGAATTCTCTTTGAAGTGGCTAACAGGTCTCCAATCACGGTAATGCTGAAATCTGCACTCCAGACGCAGCCATGCTTTTTCATTTCATTGTCTGTTCACATGTAGTGATACTATTGATTCCTCAATATCTTGAGGAATATCAGTTTCTGTAATCCATTAATATGGAAGGCATGAGTATATATTGATTTTATGTGGCATGAAACTGCTTACGTGGGGATACTCGCATTTTAAGTTGCTAGTTTACGATCATATCCCTTTGCAGTATGACAGCACTTTTCTGCTTCATGTTTCACCATAACTTGCCTTACCTTAAATAGCAGGTAACTTTTACCTCTTTTAACAGCCTGTTTAAATATTTTGTAGTTGTTGTTTTGTTTGTTTGTTTGTTTGTTTGTTTGTTTGTTTTTGGGGGGGTTGTTGTTTGGACAATGACCTGAAAGCCTGTTTTTGTTTTAAATTGATATACAGTACTTTTATTTTAAATATGTGCAAAGTGACATCACATATAAAGTGTCACAGACAAATATCAGAGTGTGTGTTCTGGTCATGTCAATGGTTTGGTAAATGCTGGTCCCAGCGGTTTGACTGGAATCTTTAGTGTTGGCCTATCCTGAAGTTTAATGACATGAAACAAACTGGGTAGCCTCTGAGGATGGATGGGACTCAGGAGAGACGTAAGAATACAAACAAGCCTTGATTTTCTCGAAATATTGAAAAAGAGCAAAGACTGGAGATGTGGAGAGAACTGTTTGATGTGTCCTCCTACCGGTACCTCAGAAAAGGGGAGAAAGAATAGGAAGAAAGGAGAGAAAGAATTGAGGTGAGCAGATGTCACTGTTCATGTTCTCTGTCTGGCTCAAATTTGTACTCTTCCACTGTTATTTCATTGCAAATCAGTGCAAACACACACTGGTAGCTTTGTCAAAGTAACATTTCTACTCTCCTTCAAAAGCTTTTTCTTCCTCTATTAATCTCTAATGAAATCTACTCATTTTTTGTAATTAGTGACACAATTTTTTTGATGAATATCTTTTATTTATTTATTTTATTTTATTTTCTATACTGTTATCATCCCTGAAGGGAATTAATAACACACTCTAGTAATCAGTCAAAAAGCATTCATATATATAGAAGAAGAAGAAGTACACTTTCTTAATTCCAAAGTTGCCTTAATTAGAGGCATGTTATTCTATTCATTTTGAATTGCTGTATTGAGTCAGCTTTAGTATTCATTCTGATTGAGAGTCTGCTTATGTGCCTGTTTGAGACTCAGCCTTATTTTATTTTTGTATTTGTATTTATTTTATTTAACTGTATTCGTATTACATTCTTCAGAAATGCACCTGACCCAATTGGTTTGCTGATGTTCTTGGCCTTTTTTCTTTTGAATTTCATTAATAAAGCACACTTAACCAATAAAAATGTGGATTTCAAATCTTGTCTTCTTGGTGTATTATATTGATTAGTCATGCACTACAATTTTGTAATGTCCTAGAATTCAAATTCTTTATTTGGGGATCTTTAGCAGGTATGAGATTAAAATGTGATTAATTAGATTAATTAATTACAAATCCTGTAATTAATTAGATATTTTTTTTAATCGCCTGACAGCACTAGTCTGATTGGGTTTTTTTCTTCTTCTTTTTAGAAACAAGATATTTACTTTTCAACACACTCTTATATTTAAGGTTCAAGTTGATACTAAGTTGAAATGAACGTTCTGCTGTAGTTAAATGAGTCATTTCCCACCTTCTGAACGTCACATTGATTTAATGTGACCCTGGTTTTCTAATAGTATGCTGCTGCTTTTAAACACCAGTGTAATGTGAATGGGGCTACTGGTTGACCTTTAAACACCAGTGTAATGTGAATGGGGCTACTGGTTGACCTTTAAACACCAGTGTAATGTGAATGGGGCTACTGGTTGACCTTTAAACACCAGTGTAATGTGGATGGGGCTACTGGTTGACCTTTAAACACCAGTGTAATGTGGATAGGGCTACTGGTTGACCTTTAAACACCAGTGTAATGTGGATGGGGCTACTGGTTGACCTTTAAACACCAGTGTAATGTGAATGGGGCTACTGGTTGACCTTTAAACACCAGTGTAATGTGAATGGGGCTACTGGTTGACCTTTTAAACACCAGTGTAATGTGAATGGGGCTACTGGTTGACCTTTAAACACCAGTGTAATGTGAATGGGGCTACTGGTTGACCTTTAAACACCAGTGTAATGTGGATAGGGCTACTGGTTGACCTTTAAACACCAGTGTAATGTGGATGGGGCTACTGGTTGACCTTTTAAACACCAGTGTAATGTGGATGGGGCTACTGGTTGACCTTTTAAACACCAGTGTAATGTGGATGGGGCTACTGGTTGACCTTTAAACACCAGTGTAATGTGGATAGGGCTACTGGTTGACCTTTAAACACCAGTGTAATGTGGATGGGGCTACTGGTTGACCTTTTAAACACCAGTGTAATGTGGATGGGGCTACTGGTTGACCTTTTAAACACCAGTGTAATGTGGATGGGGCTACTGGTTGACCTTGGCAATGCTGCCTCTTCTGTTCGGCAGTGACCCCCAGCGGTGAAGGACCTACAAGGGTGGGAGACAGAGAGAGGGTAAAAGGATACGAACAGAGCAAAACAGAGGGAACTAAATTGAGAAACCAGGAGTGTGTGCTCACTTCAGGAACCCCAGCAGAGTCCAAATGAATATCTCAATACACTATTGATTCACACACTGTCACCCCCATTCTTTACTCCAGCCCTTCCACCTCCTTCTCCCAGTCTTTCCATCTTGTGTTCGCACTTTCAGTCAGTCTAATTTGTCTTGTTTTTCTTGCCGTCTCTACCCCTCCCTGGCTAGAATCCCCCCCCCCCCTCTTGGTGACCTGGGGTGTAATCAAGTAGCTGCCACAGAGATGGAGTGGATCAGGAACTGGCACAGAGCTCAGTGTGTGTGTCCACACTCTATAATCTAATGTCCTCAGGCCCAGAGGGGTTGTTTTACTCTATGGACCCTGGTCCAGGGGTTGAGCATGTGGTTAGGACCCTTTCAGCCCTGAAACACTTCATTTCTGAGTATATGTGCTATTTTTATGACACTGTTATGCTTTAGAGAAATTTAACAGGAGAGATATTCCCATACTACCAGGTTTGATTTAAGAAAAAAAAAAAGATGCTGCTGCTTCTGTTACCTGAGCACAGGTCACACAATTCTGAGGTGGGTATTGTGTGCTGTATGTCTCCCCAGCAACACCCCCGAGGTCCCCCTTCTGAAGCATACCCAGGTCAGATGAGTTCTGTGACACAAAGTCTAGTCAATCTCACCACCTGTGTATTTGAATAAGCTCACTTGAAAACCTCACTCTGTCACATTTTAACTCCACCCACTACTTGGCGCCCAACCAATCACGGCCCATCTGCCAGAAGGAATCACGTGAACAAAACGGCGTAAGGCATTGGGCAGCGAGGCTTTTTGTTGTGGTTACGCCTTCCGTCCACACGACTACGCAGATATCAAGGATGAAAACGCTGAACAAAGTGAAGTTTTATGAAAACGCCGGGTCTGCGTTGTCGTGTGGACGCTGTAACCTAAACTTTTTCTATCCGGGGGGGCGTCTCCCTGCGAGGGAGTGACGTCAGTGTGTGTGACCCGTGTCTACATGTACACACAGAATGGATGGAGTGAAAACCAGCTATTTTCTGACGTAGAACAGCTCCACGTCAAAGACGCGTTGATGAACATGCTGACAGCTGGATATTTGTCTGTTTCTTTCTTTATCCGTCATAAAGTTTATTTATTTATCCATTCATTCATTCACGTTCCTCGCCAAAGACGCCAACGCCAGTTCAGGGTCAGACCGGGATGTGCTGCCCCCTGGTGGAGAACTCTGTTTGGAATTAAGTCTGATATTAATGCTTTATCGTGAAATTTCCACGGGTTCCTGCTGTGTGTGTGTGTGTGTGTGTGTGTGTGTGTGTGTGTGTGTGTGTGTGTGTGTGTGTGTGTGTCCCATCTGTCTGTCTATCTATGTAAATAATAATATTCAAATAATTAGCAAATAGATATAACAACTAAACAATACCCGAGCCTTGTCTAAACTGAGGGTTTTTTACTGTTTTTTCAGGGGGTGTCCTGTTTATTCTCGTCTCTCTCTCTCGAACTCTGTGGA
The DNA here is from genome assembly GCF_040054535.1 of Antennarius striatus. NCBI lineage: Eukaryota > Metazoa > Chordata > Actinopteri > Lophiiformes > Antennariidae > Antennarius > Antennarius striatus. The sequence goes on along the minus strand of NC_090782.1, from coordinate 1,697,729 downwards.
CAAATAAATCCCTTTAGCCAAAATCCTCTGAAGGGTGTAACACTTGAGTGTCCACAAACTTTTTGGCATTTTGGTGTTTATCATGGATGTTTGAGACCCTCAGACAAAGTTTGGATTGAGTAAAAGAGAGACCATTCTAAAAGGCTTTTCTTATCTCTGCTGCCTAATCAACCACTAACTCCCTGTGATCCTGCCATTATGATCCCCACAGAAGAGAGGACTGAGGGAAAAGAGGCAATGAAGGATAAATAAAGAAGACATAGCCAAAATTAAAGTTAAAGAAAATTGAGATGATGGGTAAATGCTCCCAAGTAGTAGACATCAAATTAGGAGAAACACTGTAGGTCACAGGAGAAGGAAAAGTTTCAGGAAAGTTTTGTTATCCATTAAAAGTGAAAAAGAAGAAGGAAAAAGCACGTCTGTTTGCTTCCAGCTCTAAACTCTTGATGCTGTGAGTTTACCCTGAAACACAGTCTGCAGCTGCTTTTAAGAAGACATTATCATTTTAATTCTAATGGTGTAGTGAGTGTTTGAGAGCAGAACAGCAATGGTCAAGGTCTGGCAAGTTTGTACCAAAATAGGAGACTGTGTTATTTTGCGTTTGTTTTTTATGAAGGTATGAAATGTCACACGGTAATGGAAATAAAATGTGAAGGTGATGATGAGAAGAGCCCGTAAAAGCTTTCATGACAGCCTCATGGCCTCTTTTTAGAACAGTTTTCGAACACTGAGCACCAGAAAGTTTCTCATTTTAGATGTTTGTGTGTGTCTTGTTGGAAAATTTATTAAAACAAGAGAACACATGAGAATTTAAGAAAGTTATGAAACAGAAGAAGAAGAATCAACTTTTATTAATGAGGGAAATCATTTTTTCCACTCTAGTTATTATCAAGTATTCTAACTAAAAGAAAGACAGGACAATGTAAGCATTACAACGAGATTATGGTAACAGATTTCTATGTATGAACAATTAAAAATATTGGTAGATTGCAAAATCTATCATCCCCAGTCTTATTACTTCAGTTTAATAAACTTTTCCACGTTCTGCACGGGTTCTCTCCGGCTTCCTCCCAATCTCGTTAAACACAGTTCTTTACTCTGATTGGTCTGATGCTACAGGGATACGTTTATGTAGCAACGTTGGAGCGCAGCAATAGCCGAGTTTATCATTCAGCGTTAAAAGTCATCCAAATCCCCATTTTTAAAAGTGTAGAAGTTCTTAAATACAGATTACTCCAGGATTATGTGGTCCAAGTCGCTCTTGTTGTTTTTCTTTGGGCTACTCATTCCATTATTACCCACCAGGGTAAATCTGCTGGGCTCTCTGATTGGCCTGGTCTTTGTTTTACCCTTCAGGTTAGGGAACAATATTTTGTAGGAGGGTACTTTTACATTTCAGTGTCAGGTCTTCACCAGCTGCTTTTTAGCCTGGGGTCAACATTCTGATGGGATTCACACTGCCAGCCCATTCAGTGATGTATACACATGTCCCACCCTCCCAAAGTTACACTGAAATGTTGGTGATGCTCCATCTTTTGATAAATAAGATAAATAAGCTGGACGAAGCTGTGGGGCCTTAGCTATATAGCTGTTCTACTCGTAAAAGCCTGACGGGTTACCAAAAATCCTTCATCCTTGGAGCGAAGAGCCCTGGGAGGGTGATACAATTATCAGTAATGTCAACTTTATACCCGTGTGTCACTTTTTGATAAAGATGAACTGCCACAGCTAAATCATATCTCTGTACTGACAATGTTTTACATTTAAAACATGTAATAATCCAAGAGTGATAAACACAAGATAAATCAGCTCAAACACAGTGATCCCTCAACAGTGTCATAATGAAGTCCTTTTATGTCAATGTCTTTGTTCAGACTGAACAATAAAAGAGCATTCAGCTATCGAAGGACGCACGGAAGTGTTAATGGTAGTTAGTTTATAGTACCTTTTATTCTGATGATAATGATTCTCAAGCATTATCTATGAAAGTCTCATTCATACAAGTCATGGTTGTCTTAAGGCATTAAGTTAAGTCAGTTGGGTTTGTGGAGGAACTTTCTTAAATTCCATTGGATTTGATTTAAGGCCTTTAGGTAACTCTCAAACACTACTCTCTTCATTTTGAAGACTGGTCAGCTGCCAGGCATTCACGTTGCCCCGACGTCTTTCAAACAGATTGTTGGGGCAGAATAAAGATGCACAAGGCCCACATTGAAATCACTGTCTGAATGTGGTTGCAGTGCAGAAAGGAACCATCACTTTAACATTTTTAAATAAGACTGGATATAAAATCTCATGTTGATTAATTACTGATAACATTGCTGCTTGATTGTTCTTTCATGCAGCATTGGCTTATCATCAAGGGGTTTTTGTATATTTAATTTTCACATATTAATATGATGTTTAACAGATACATATTTTTATTTTTTTTTAAAAACACATACCGTTAATTGAAAGGGTTGCAGTGACATTATTATACAGAAGATAAATCAACTAAAACACTGAGATCACAGAAACAGTGTCGTAACAAAGTATATTTTCCTCAAAAAAACTCATATAAGACAACTGAACTAAACCATATACTAAACTAATTTACTAAATTAATATACTAAACTGATATACTAAACTGATATACTAAACTGATGTACTAAACTGATATACTAAACTTATATACTAAGCTGATGTACTAAATGTATATACTAAACTGATGTACTAAACTGATATACTAAACTGATATACTAAACTGATGTACTAAACTGATATACTAAACTTATATACTAAGCTGATGTACTAAATGTATATACTAAACTGATGTACTAAACTGATGTACTAAACTGATATACTAAACTGATATACTAAACTGATGTACCAAACTGATATACTAAACTGATATACTAAACTGATGTACTAAACTGATGTACTACACTGATATACTACACTGATGTACTAAACTGATGTACTAAACTGATATACTAAACTGATGTACTAAACTGATATACTAAACTGATGTACTGAACTGATATACTAAACTCACTGATGTTCTGAAAATCACTGGAAAAACAGACAAAGAAGGACCACATAGTGATATTGTGTTATTAATACTCATGTTATTAATGATCTGTTGTGTGTGATACTCCTCCCATTCATTCAGTAGTCCATCCAGAGTGAACTCCCAAAGATTCCAATCTGGTATTACATTGTATAATATCTCACAATAAGAGGATCAGTTATCTTGAAGAACTGGTTTAGGTTAGTCATGGATTCAGCATAGGGCTAGCCTGGACATGCATGTAGACATTGGTGTTGTCATGGACACCAGCAGTCCCACAGGAAGAGAGAGGGAGCTGAGGTTCTTCACCAGCTGGGTGGACTTTTGGGTTGTTAAGTCCAGTTTATTATACATCCATAACTGGCTGTCAGAGCTCACTGTGTTCCCCTCCTCCTGCTCTCAGTCTGAAACCCACAGTTTTACAGTGATGAAATCCAATTACCTCTGGCACCTAGGAAGGCAAGGAGGGAAAGAAAAGATAGACAGAGACGAGACTGAGAAAGACAAAGAGGAAAGAAATCAATGAGAACCCAGCCGTAGTGGAACTAAGCCTGACAGGGCAACTCCTCTCTACTCGGCACTCATTTTGTTTTCCTGGACTGATAAAAGTGACTGTCTGGCTGTTTATTTCACGTGTACTCACCACATTACCCCCCAACACTCTCAAGGATTTGTTCTTTATTTATCTATTGTGTTTATTTCATTCATCTTCCCCTTAGCAAAGTCTTTCCATCCGCTCGTCGACACGTTTAGTGTCCACTGCCATGATTCTCAATGTGTTTTGTGTTTGACTTTGTGACCGCTTCCCTCTACAGCCTGTATTCTCCATCTCTAATTTGGCAATATGATTATGATAATGAGCATATACTCCTGTTAGTCTCCCCAGATAGCAGCAGCATTGTCAGGCATCATTTGGGCTCTGTGCAGACACCTTGTCTCCATGACATCATTGATGCTCAGGAGGTGGGTACCAAAGGTTGTTTGGGGTGTTTTCAATTACCCCTGGAGAGAACGACCACGTGTATACTCAAACAGGAAGTAGAATTATTGTTGAATCATTAGAAAACTAGTCTTTATATCATGATGTAGAAGGCCAGCACCAATCCATGTGAGACCAGGCCTACAGCGAAAGGCATATTTACTTCTGATAAGGAGTTAAAATCAAAGATACATCCTGAGTTTTAAAAAAAGATCTCAGTTATTTCTACCATATCATTGCTAGAGGTCAGACAGGAATCTCCATGGACTATGATGTTTGCAGATGACATTGTGATCTGCAGTGAGAGCAGGGAACAGGTGGAGGAGAAGCTAGAGAGGTGGAGGTTTGTCCTGGAAAGGAGAGGAATGAAGGTTAGCCGCAGTAAGACAGAGTACATGTGTGTGAATGAGAGGGACCCAAGTGGAAGAGTGAGGTTACAGGGAGAAGAGATCAAGAAGGTGGAGGATTTGAAGTACTTAGGGTCAACAGTCCAGAGCAATGGAGAGTGTGGAAAAGAGGTGAAGAAGCGTGTCCAGGCAGGATGGAACGGGTGGAGGAAAGTGTCAGGTGTGATGTGTGATAGAAGAGTTTCAGCTAAAATGAAAGGAAAGGTGTACAAAACTGTGGTGAGACCAGAGATGTTGTTTGGTCTAGAGACAGTGTCACTGAAGAAAAGACAGGAGACAGAGCTGGAGGTAGCAGAGATGAAGATGCTGAGGTTCTCTCTGGGAGTGACCAGGAAGGATAGGATCAGGAATGAGTACATCAGAGGGACAGCACATGTTAGAGGTTCTGGAGATAAAGTCAGAGAGGCCAGACTGAGATGGTTTGGACATGTCCAGAGGAGAGATAGTGAATATATTGGTAGAAGGATGCTGAGTTCTGAACTGCCAGGCAGGAGGCCTAGAGGAAGACCAAAGAGGAGGTTTATGGATGTAGTGAAAGAGGACATGAAGGTAGTTGGTGTGAGAGAAGAGGATGGAGAAGACAGGGTTAGATGGAGGCAATTGATTCGCTGTGGCGACCCCTGAAGGGAAAAACTGAAAGGAAAATAAGAAGAGCATTGCTAGAAATCTACCAAATAAAATAAAATAAGACTTTGTTTCAGGTGCTCTACTCTGTGAAGACTACTTCTGTGGACTTCATTCATGCTGCCTCACCTCCCTGTTCTCTCAGCTCTTACTTTTATCAGTTGTCTCTGTAGAGACAGTCTAGCCTATAAACAATACATTAATGATTCCCGACACCGCTTGCATCACTTTTGTCTAAATAATGCCTCAAAGAGCCTTTTTCAGTCTTTTAGGACAAATTTAATGATGTGAAAGTTTAGTGAATAAAATAAACAGAGGAGACTTGGATATTTATTTTTTAGTTTTCAGTGAATACAGAAAAATGACAAATTCTTCTGTAATAAATTGACTAAAGGGAAAGGAAAGTTATACTACTATTAATTTTAAATCCCTCAGACATGTGGCTGTTCCTTCACCTCTTTGTGAGGCACTTGATAATTTTAATACTAGGAATCAAAAGGATGAAGTTATTTTTATCAGAAATAGGGAGAGAGACATGAGATGGTTTTGAATGCACTGTGATAAAACTATTGAAATAAACGATACATGATGGTAGTTAGGGTGAGCACACACACCACTGGCCACGGTGGGTGGCTGATGAATATTTTTTAGCGCTAATTGCTAACATTGGTCATGGACCACAGATTTGAGATATTCCTTTTCAACTGTTTTCTTGTTGATTGAGCCTTCAATTGTTGATGGAATTCAACATTAACAGAAATCAATTTGTTGTTCAATTAACATGAAATAAACACGAGGGATGTGAGCACTGACACATACAGGAAATTCTATTTCCCTTCAAAGTCATTGTAGGCGTAACTTTCAGACTCTCTCAAGGCCAGACACCAGACAGGAAAGTTGGGTCAGATTAGAGTTTTGTTGACCTTTGTCTGTAAAGCCTAATGGAACATCGGTGAAGGGCAGGCACTAGAAATAGCAGCCTCACTCACTAATGTCACGCTTATGAGCCAATCTCAGTGGTGGAGGTTAGGTCCACACATTTATCAGTCACATTTTCATCAGTCAAGAAGAAGCAAACCAAACAAGAAAGCAGACAGAGTTCATTTTAGATGGAACAAAAGAAGAACAGGTGCAAACACCGCCCAGCGAGGACGGACACTCCGCTAACAATGTGGACTGAGTTCCGCTGTGATGCTGATTGCATCCTACAAACGGGCCTTTACACTTAGTGTTAATACAGGTGTCAGCTCAGTGTTTGAAACTTCAGAGACAGATCGAGGCCCAGTCCAACGTTTTACAAACTCTCCATTCAGAGTCCATAAAACATAGTCGACGCAATAAATCTGGAAAAGCCATTTATGCCCCAACCTGAAACAGACTGTCCTGCTTCTCTCGGTGTGCAAAGCAGTGGTTGATAAAGTGGAAACGGACAAGCGAAGGTGTGGAGGTCCACACAAACAGTGTTTTCTACCTGGTCAGAGTTCCTTTAGTCTTACGGATCACTAATGAATGTCACATTTCTTCCCTGAGGATCCAAAACACTGTTTAGATTCTGGTGTCATGATAATGAAAATGTATATTTGGATCCTCCCCCCAGAAAAATTCCAATTTAAAAGGGAAACTTTTAAATGAAAATTTTGTCAGAAAAAAATAGAATAACAATTCTCATTTTAAGCATGTTTAAGAACTGCATTAAATGATTTGTTTTAATGGTGTGGTATGTTTCTTTTTAACTGATCTGGTAAGCTAATCTCCGTACTGGCAGCTATTTGTAGTCCTCTAAATCAGCGGTCGCCAACCATTTTTGCACCACCTTCTTCAACCTTTTTCATCAAAGACAATATTTTCATTGATTTTCTCAACATTCGTTAATGATGCCAAGTCGGCTGGAGTCTAATAATAAATCACTGTAGTGGTGTTTTGTCAAATGCAGACATGAACAGACAAAAAACAACTTTTATTCATAAATTGATAATCAACATCCCTGTTCACAAAATGATTTATTTTAGAACAAATATCATCTTTAAATTAAAAAAATAAAAAAATAAAAAACTTGATTCAAGTGTCTGCGCTGATGAGGTTCATTTATGAGGTGAATCAAGTTTTTAGTATAATTATTTCTTACAATTATTTCTTTTACATTGTTAGAGTTATCACCTGAATTTAGCTCTAATAGCATAGAAGTCCAATTCATCTTCCTAAATATTAACAACGAAGGCGGCAAATCTTTCTTGTCTTAAGTTTATCATTTCTAACATATCTATAATCTGTGTGAACATATTCATTTGCTTCATTTAAAACATTGTCTTTTCTACCCGTAATAAATTCTACATGTAATTCTTATGTCATGTATTTCCGGTGCCTTTTCTCGGGAAATAGCAGCTCAGAGATTTATGATCTTCCTTAAATGAGACTCAATATTCAATATACAATATTATAAGAATTTCTTTTACACTCCCCAAGGTCTATGTTTTCCTAACAGCAAGACTTAGTTATAGAAAAGTATGCACTGCTTTTCTGTCCTACTACAATAAAGGTCATACAGTATGTATTGACTCTGAAAAACCAACACTATACGCCACCGTCTGAAGCTAATGTTGTAATGCTGGATGAATGGATGGAATCACAACATGGAAACACACGTCAGGGGTGCAGAACACTTGTATGAAAGGCTCGAACCAACACCCCCTTGAATTTCAACGCTGTCGCACCGTATGAAGTGATATCAATACAGTGTGAGGTCTCGTAAACACTTACCTATTCAATGCTCTGTGTGACGACAACTTAAACACTCCTCAACAAAAAGAACACAATGGATTCTTTATCTGACTTTTCTGTCAACATCTTTCAGTGTGACAAAAGGTTGTATGTGTGTGTATGTGTGTGTGTGTGTGTGTGTGTGTGTGTGTGTGTGTGTGTGTCTGTGTGTGTGTGTGTGTGTGTGTGTGTGTGTGTGTGTGTGTATGCGTGTGTGTGTGTGTGTGGAGGTGAGAGGATTGAGTGTTTCATTGTTATTTTGAATAGATGGTGTTTTCTATTTTTCAGTCTTGGTCTCCAACATCGTTAGCATGCTAAGGTTCCTTTAGCATTTGCAATATAAATGCTATTCTGACTGAGGGCGACTCACACAGGAGCTGCACTCAAAGCTAAACTATTTCCCAGAAAGGTTTGAAACAGTGGCAAACTGTGAATTATAGCATATCCCCACCAGGGGGCAGCATATCCCGATCCGACCTGGAACTAGTGTTAGTGTCTTTGGAGAGGAACCTGAATGAATCAATGAATGAATGAATACATATATAAACTTTATGACTCGTGAAGAAAGAAACAGACGAACAAATTTTCAACGAGTCTTTGACGTGTAGCTGCTATATGTTAGAAAATGGCCAGTTTTAAGAAGGGTCACACGCATGATGTCACATTGCTTTTCGTCGCAGGGAGACGCCCCCCAGATAGAGAAAGTTTCGGTCACAGTGTCCACACAACAACACAAATTTTCAAAAAATGTTACTCTGGCTGGCGTTTTCGAACAGTTACGTTTTCGTGCCGGATATTTGCTTTGTCATGTGGACGAAAGGCGTAACCGCAACAAAAACTTGAATTTTTAAAAACATCCGAGCTCGTGTGGACGGGGCCTACATGTAACCCGATGGGTCACTGAACAAAGAGAATCTTCTGGACCTGCTGCTGAGGGAACGGGCTGTGATTTGGTGCTGGAGATACAACTACCTTGACTTCAGTGGTTGTGTCAAGATTAAGTCCTACGTGATTTAACGTGCGGCACATGGAGTGTCTTCTTGGTGTTTAAACCCTTTCGGATTGGGTTCACAGGGTTTTGTCCTAAAGGTGAAACAAAGTGATGAGAGTATTAAGGAAAATAAGAATTAGGAATCATTAAAAACAAATCTAAGGATAAAAATTGAGATTAAGAATAGGCTAGCAGCAGGCAATATGGAGAGGTTGATGGTGAAATAAGTTAAAGAAATGCTGGGAAATGAAAGACAATGAGAAAAAATGTAAATGCTAATGAGTAGATATAGCTATATAAAAACCTCTATATATAGATATTTTGTTTTGGCCCTTTTAATGCTCCCACAAGCGACTCAGTGGACTTCATTCAAACTTTTTTGAAGAGTGTGTCTAAGAGTTTGAACAGAAACAGAATTATAACGTTTATGGTTTTTAGTTCCACCCATGAACTGACATTCATGAACCGGTAGAATGAAAACATATAGTTCCCGAACTGGATAATAATGTTCCTCATAAATATAAATAGGTAGGTAGCTTTAGGATTTTTAAATTGACAATTAAAGCAGTTAGGGAGAACCATTGCACCGAAAATGACTGGCAGCCAATGAGTTAATGTCCAAATCAAACTTTTTTTTTTTTCAGATTGACAGATTGCAGTGTTCATCTGTTATGAATATAATCCAGATTGGGAGACTGCCTTTACCTTGGCTGCTGGTCATATGTCTCTACTTCTCTCGGCTCTCATCACACATTGAGTGAACGACAGGAAGGGAAACATAAGGTCAGATATTTTCTTCAAGAACAACAACAACAAAAAAAGCCAGTATTAACCGGTTACAATTATTTTTTGCTCCGATTTTGTTCTGGAACATTAAAAAAAAAGTTTTAAAGTTTTCGGTTTCATTTTCATTCCTGGCAAAATACCAAAAGTTTCTGGTTTTCCTTCCATGAACCGGTTCAAAGCCCTGGGTATATGTCCACCTGTATCTGCCATGAGTGGAGGCCATAATGTATATTAAGAATAAATAAACAAATAAATTATCTGATATATCAATGGAACAAGGAAGAGTCTTCTCAAGAGATTCTCCAGTGAACATTCTGGTGTCCTTCTATTGTATAAAATGAGACACTGCCATTGGGATTGCCCTACTAGCAGTAAATGAGCTGTAGACTGCTGGGTAACACGGGGGTACACATGTTGCAGCATCTCATTAAAACACTTTGAATCTCAGTCACAGTTTGGAACTGTTTCACCCTAAATGTTGCATGATTTTTTAAAAATCTGGTTCCTTCTTACCCGTGCCCCTAAGACAGACCACCACTGTCTGAACTAATGGCTTGAATCCAAAAGCTTAAAGTCCTACAATCCTCTATTTCAGCCTGTCCTCCTGTGGGGTTACATCCGACTCTATGCTGCCAAATGTTTGACTCCATCACAAACTGTCACCTTCTCTGTCAGACAGTGTACAGTATGATACTGCCATTGATCTTTTCTTCTCACAGAAAAATGGAAAAAGACTCAAACTGACCAGGAAATGGAAAACCTGTGGGACAGAGGTGTCTACATGTTTAAGCCTCCGCGTTTGAGACAAATGTGGAGAGAGCTTGTGTTCATTTAGTCAGTACATGTATGGTGTATGATGGAGATGATGGATGGACGCACATGAAGGGACTGGTCATACTTGGAGGAAGCATCAGTGGGTCTTTACATAGACTTGTCTCTAACCATTGGGTTTTGGTTTTGTTTACATCAATAGGTCTTGGTGATCAAACAGACAAAGTCTAAGATGTCTAACATTGAATATAGGGATATATGATTATCTTTTTTCTGCTTTAAAATATTTGAAAATCAGTTTTGTATGAGAATAAATTACTTAATCCACATACAGTGGTACCTCTACTTATGGAATCAATTGGTTCCGGAAGAAATTACATAGAGACATTCGTAAGTAGAGGTATCACTGTGTGTCCATTTTGTTCTTTATAACTACAACGACTTCAGTAACCGTTAGGGTTCGTCTTTCATTTACTGTGATCTTACCTCTGGACATGGAACAGGTGACTTTGTGTCGTTGAATCCAGTTCGAGTATTCTGACACCTCAGAAGAGGCTAGTCATTCAACTTTTAGCCATGTTTGTGTCCCTTTCTCTCATTAGTGCAAGTCATTGCAGAGAAACAACTTGACCACAGAGATTGACAGCTGCAGTAATTTCTGGAGATGAGAAGCACTTGGAGACAGTTGGTGAGAGAGTAGTGCAGATGATGTGTTTGAATTCTTCTGTGGCAGAGAGGTTTCATTTGGAGAAACTCTGCTCATATTCAACTTGCCATTAACAACAGGGGCATATTTTCAGGCAGCTGTTGCGCTCAATAATTCACATATTTATTCAGAGGCAGTGCACGAAAAAGCTTCATGAAACTTTCTGCTTGTGCCATCTTGGAATAAGTGTATGTGTGAATTATTAAGCAAAACCTCTGAACATGTGCCCACACTGCAGCCATATTGACTCAATAAATTGTCTGTTAGGAGCTTCTCACATGTTGGCGGAGAGGATGGGCCATTTCTTTACATCTGACGTGTTTTTCATTTAGTTACTCCAAAGTTGCACAAACACATTGTCTTCTGACTTTGGGGCATTTAAATATGTGACGTCAAACATACTAGTCTAATAAATACACAACAGTTAATGTTCCCTAACTAGCAGCGTTGCAGTTGCAAAGATATTCCCACGCTCTTACAGTATAGCAGTCATGTCCATTATTGTAACACATTCACACTGCAACAACAGTCATATCACCAACACAAAACACAACACAGACAACCAGAATACACAATCACAGTTATTTGTGAATGTTCCAGCAGATTTACTGATACCTGCACAACTCGAGTTCTTTTGGATGGGATGACCCTACCCTGTTTGTCTTTTACATCTTTCTCTCAGCATTCAAGGTTTTAAAAGCAACTTGAAGCAACTAATTCTATACATCCATTTTCTTTGGGGCGACAGTGGCTCAGCGGTAGAGCAGACGTCTTAAGACCAGACATCGCCCAGCCATCGGTGGTTCGATTCCCGCTCCCACCAGACATCCTCGGAGTATGAGCTGACAGTGGGAGGTGTAAGCTCACCTCAGCCACTGCAGATAAATTGTGTATATATATATATATATATATATATATATATATATATATATATATATATATATATATATACACTGTATATGCATGTACAAGTGCGGAGTATAAAGTAAATTTCCCCATTGTGTGGACAAATTGGTGCTCCACAGGGGACTGTCTTGTCCCCAATCCTCTTCTCCCTGTACACGGCGGACTTCTGCTACAACTCAGAACTGTCACATCGCAGTTCGCAGATGACAATGAGGAGGAGGAGTATAGATGCCTGGTGAAGGACTTTGTTGACTGGTGTCACAGCAACAGTCTGCAGCTCAACACCTCCAAAACTAAAGAGCTGCTCATTGACTTCAGGAGGTACAGACCCCAACCTAGACCAGTTCTGATAGGAACGGGGGAGGTGGAGATTGTGCAGACCTATAAATATCTTGGGCTGTGGCTGGACAACAAGCTGGACTGGACCAGCAACACGAGGCAGCTGGACCAGAAAGCACAGAGCAGGATGTACTTTGTGAGGAGGCTGAGGGCATTCAACGTCTGCAGGAAGCTCCTGTGGATGTTCTACCAGTCTGTGGTCACCAGCGTCCTGTTGTTCGCTGTGGTGTGTTTGGGAGGGAGTGTGACCAAGGCGGATCTCTCCAGGATGGAGGAAGCTGATCAGACGGGCCAGCTCTGTGGTCGGGATGAAGCTAGACCCTTTTTTATCCCTATGCCCTCTTTATGCCTTTCTATTTGTATATTCTTGTTGGGTTATTTATTACTCTTTCTCTTTCTATTTGGTGTTGGTGCTACTATCTATGTGCTGGTGCTACTTTGTGTGCTTTTTCTGTGTTTTTGTGTACTCCCTGTGCTGTATGTAGTCCAGCGGAGAAATTAATTTCCCTTATGGAACCTCCTTAAGGGATCAATAAAGTTCTACTCTACTCTCTACTCTCTCTCTAAATAAAGTGCTTAATCTTTAATCTTGTCTATGTTCCAACCCTCGACATAGTAGGGTTTATGTTTCAGGAGGCTTTACAATGTCAAACAAAGTGGATAGAAGTCCTGCATCTTTGTGCCTCCACACTTGACATTCCATTGACCATGGTCCACCTGTTCTCCACGTTTCATGGAAGTCTGCCCTGTAGCGTGTGTATAATTAATCATCATTAAAAAATAAAGTGACAGCAGCTACTGAAATCTTAAAAATCAGTCAACTTCCAATTATTGACCACATATATCCTTTGTTAGTAAAGTAACACTAGTTTAGGATCTCAGTTCATCACCCATCCGTTGTGCACTGGTGTTGCATCCGGAGTGTCCCAAACTAGAACCTGTTACTGCTCTTCACAGAATATCCCCCGTGGCACTACTCTCTGTCCTCTATCACACTAAACACGACCACATGACCACACCATCCTTCATCAGCTGAAAGCCTCTCAACTTCAACCGGCTCTGTAAAATGAGAACATCGTGTTACAAACATGTCACAGCAGTCAGACGGGCTGGGATTGTTGAATGTGTTTCCAATCAACACTGAGTAGAATTTGAGTGTTTGAAGCTTTACATTTCTTTCTGCATAATATGACTGACTTTTTTTTTTTAAATCAACAAAGTTTACACAGTGGTTTGGACTTACATTGATAACTACTGGTGTAATTATGTGTATTTGACAGCAGAACAGAACATCCTGACATCATAGTGTCCTTGGGATCATTGAGTGATTATTTATCTTTCCTATTAAAAGCTTCACAGGCCATCCAACTGTTTCCCAGTTTAGAATAGAACAAAATTAAGTATGTTAGAAAAGACACTGACAAAAATGCTGTCTTCATTGTGCTACATAGAATAATGACTTGAAAAGGAAGAAAATAACATAAAGTAATTCCAATGTGTCATCAATGTCTCGTTCACCACAGGTCGGCAGCTTCCTGTCAGAGGTCCAGTTTACTGCTGAGCTGCCAGAGACTCTGGACCCACTGTTCAAGTTCCATGAGACCATCGCAAAGGTAGGATCATCGACTTCACATTATTCAGCAGCAGATTAGTATCAATAAAAAAACTGGAGATGGAGGATGTTAAAAATAACACCTTAACTTGTGCAAGTTTTTAAATGTGTTTTTAATGGTGATAAAAACCATGGCAGGAACATACCAGAACTCCTTTCAACCTAAATTAGCAATAGACACATTTAATTTTGTTCAACCTCAGTGAATATATTTGTTGTGATGCATTAAAAAATAGAAAGCAACTTTATTTGAAGTTAAAGTGTAGAGCAGGGCAGGAAAGAAGGAATGATGATACAAGCAAAGCAGAGTCCACAGGTGAGGAGTGGCCCTGAGACACAGGACCAGTCTCAGCAGGGGTGAAATGCACATGAGGAAAAATTTAAAGAAATGGCTGGAATAAAATTAGTACCTCAAAGCACACTGAATAACCCGGTGAAGATTCCAGCTGTGAAATGGATGCTGCAGGGCATGATGGGTGGACAGGTCACCGGTGTGCAGCTGATGAGAAACCCAGAGCATCACGCCTGGACACAGACACAGGAAAAGACAATCAAGATACAAATTCAGGATGATGGAACATCACATCCTATCAGTACACAATGCTGGACAAATTAATGGCTATTAAATAATAAAACGCTCTGCATTTCCCTGTAAACCTCAATTTCATTTTTCACCATCGAGCACGGAACCTCCTGGAAAAATGAAGGCTGTCTGATCCAGTCGGGCTGGTAGCCTGGCCCCATTTCCATCTGCATTAATGTCTCTATTATACGAGGGCTGAATGATAAGTCTGTGGCCTCGGGGAGGAAGAGATGGGTTACACTGCTGCATGTGCCGCCAACCTTTTGAGCGATTATGCAAAAAGAGTTTGGAGTTAATAACTTTGTGGTATTTCTGTTGTGGGTAATTGAAATACGCTCGTCAGCTTCATGCAGTCATCCTCTACCTCAGTCTCAAAGACTCCCAAGTCATTCCAGGAGGACAAAGGGGCACTGACAAGGGAGGGGTCACCCTCAGACTGGCACCGATTATTCTACATGAAGATGGAGCTAATGGTGACACTGATCTCTGCTGGGGGACACTTTCAGGTCCAAGACCCGAATATCTACAAATAAGATGTAAATGAGTAATAAATAAATAAACACACACATATATACATAGATACATACATAAATGTTTAAACAAATATATAAATATGGGATGGGAGCATGTTAATCCCTTCTACTTAAAAGCATTGTGCTCACCGCAAATAAAGTGGGTGAAATTTTTTCAGTATATTTCCTCATTTAATATTATTTGGATTTCTTTCGAAAATTATACCAATGACAGCGCTCATGAGCCAGAAACAGAATATATCGAATCAAATAAATAAATCAGTCCTTTAGTAATCCCAGTAGGGAAATTACTTTTTTTCCACTCCAAATATTGCAATATTTCTAAAAACTTAGGCATACTTAAATTATCTAAACGAATCACTTTATTTTTATCTCTTGGCCTCATCACAACTAAAGTGTCAGTAATTCTGTATTTTCATGCACAGGAAGCAGTAATTCCACAAAGCATCATGATACCTCTCTGAGTAACAGTCTGTCCACTTGTGAGCCTCAGAACCATGAAGTGCACCAGTTCCTTTCATTTGAGAGCCCTGCTCACACACTGGCACTGATAATGTCCTCTGGCTGTTTCTAGGCAACCACACATCCAGCCGCTGTCAGTCCTCTGGCTGGTGTGGAGAATGAAATTTACTAAGTCGTTAGCTAAATAAAGCATTAAAAAGCCGCCATCCATTTTTAGCTATCTGTCAACATTGATAATATGTTTTTTGGTATTGAGTTGACATCAATAAGCTGCTTCTCATCTTGACTTCTGACAGACACTTTGCGTCGCTGACATTTTCCACTCATTCCTCAACTTCCCACCTGCAGGTTAGTCGTCTGGAAAATGTTGCGACAGTCGATTCAAACAGGAAGCGTTTGAATATATTTATTGGAGGTATATTTGCAACTACAATTCAGTTTGCATATGGCCAAAGAGCTGCATAATAAAACACAAACTATTGAATGTCCTTCCTGATCAAAAAGCTTTATCCAGTATTGCAGAGAATGGAGACACTGGCATCTCAGCTTAGGTTTGATGGATGTGTAGGAGCGCAGAAGCCTGTCTTCTGGGGAACAGGCTCCTCAAGCGTTCTGTGTGAAGTGTGTTCCTGTTTGCTGAATACGTGTACATTAACAGTACATTAACGTGTACATGTGATCATGTACATGTCTTATATTATGATTGATATCTGTTACAAACCTTCTGAAGCATGTTTCCTACTTGTAGCTTAACAAGTTTTGGAACACACAGGTTGTCTTATTTTAGCGTAGAACAAGAAAAACCTCCTAAAATATAATATAATTCTAAATTGACGAGAAAACTTTTACAGGGTAGATACTGGCAGGACCCTGACTCTTTTGGGTGGCCATCTGCTTTGACCGGTTTGGTGGAAAAGAAATAAAAGGAAGATAAGAACAGGGTCAGAGAAAGAGAGGCAGAGAGAGAGTGGCAGTTAGGCCAGATAGAGTCAGTGTCTTTATGGTTATAGTCAGACTATTGGGGTTGTTGCCTTCAAAACATGTTCCCCATCATGTAGTTGGTAAATTCAAGGCACAGTTACATTTGCATGGATGTAATTGTGCCTTTACAGAACAGATATATAACTGAGACGCTGTTAGGTCAAACATAAACACAACTCGGTGTGTGCATGTCCTCATTTTCAGTTTAAAACAGGCTCAAATTAAACCGGATAAGATCGCTTGTGATCGTAATTAAAGACAGTGAGAGGAGACAAACGGGAGTCTGACCCGGACCCCGTTGTGTCGGGCCCCACCGCTCTCACGTAATGCCCCATTTTGGCGCCTTCATCACAATCTTGTCCCAGATTTATAACACATTATTCCCTGTGAGTCTACAGATTATGTGACCAGCAAATATTCCCTCGGTGGATTTAAATGTCAAAAATAATGCAAACATGTCTGTGTGTACCTCAGTGGAGTCGAAGTCCTTGTTCTGTTTGTCGGGGAACTGGCTCTCTGATTCAGGTACAAACACCGCCTCCTTGTGACAATGACGTTCACTGACATGAAAATAGTCCCTAAGGGGCAGTTAATACTTGTGTTCAAGGTGCAGATCAAATAAAGTACTATGGGGGTAGTATGTGAAGGAAATAGCTTTCCTTCTTATGGTATGGAGAGATGCAAATGGCACAGATGATGACCATAGGTTTTTCTGGGGGACATGGGTTGAAGTGTCGATACAGACGACTCAAATCTGTAAGATCAAAATACGTAGTTTTATGGGGTGATTTTTTCTTGCCTCTCAAGAGGTCATTTTTGTCAGGTTGATCAGGTGCATGGTTTTGGTTTTTGGGTCTTTTTTCAGTAGAATTGCACAGAAACTACTGCATGAATTTCAACAGACTTTAGGAGAGGAGTTACGCTGGAAAGAACTAATGAAAATTTATTGCTGATCCAAGTAGATTCTGCGATCCACACGGATGCTGCTACATGATAAAATCCTGAAGCAATTTCCACAAAATGCAGTGTAGGTCTGAGTTCAGGGCAGTAAACATTATGTAGAATTATTTATTGTCATGTAACAGCTGCAGAGATTTTTAGGGTTGTTCATCTTTGCTCTTTGAAAAGGTTAAAACATAAATTTTGCAGGGTGTGTATGTAATAACACGGGATAAATAGCTACTGCATAACTTAATATATTAGTTTGTCGTACATGACGTCTGTGCTAGGGGGGTGTGGTGGGTCGCGCTGTCGCCTCACAGCAAGATGGTTCCAGGTTCTATTCCTCTCTATGTGGATGATGCACTTCAGTGCAACTGATGGGTTACAAACTGTAAGAATGGTCGTTTGTCTTTCATGTGCCCCGTGTTGAGCCGACAACACACCCGGGGTGTACCCCACCTCTCACCTGCAGCCAGCTGGGATCAGCTCTGGGGTAACTCCAGGGTAGTTGAGAGGATTACAGCCATCTAGTTTACAAGAAAATGGTTGGATGGTCGTCTGTACTGTTGAACTTTCTAGTGTCTAAAAAAGGACCACTGGGCTGTTTTGGACTTAATCATCTCACCAGGCGCTTCACCTGATCCTTAGAGATCCTTGGACCAGGTGAAGAGCCCGATGTTATTTGATGGCAGTCAGACAGACATAAAAACCCAAGGCTGAGGGTACGCTGACACGACATGTCATGATGAAGGGCAAACGGAAGATAACAGCGGTGTTATTCTCCATGTAAAATATTCAGAATGAGAGGGGTGTAAAGAGTAGCAAAAAGCCTCTGTGACCTCTTTTGGTGTGTGTGTGTGTGTGTGTGTGTGTGTGTGTGTGTGTGTGTGTGTGTGTGTGTGTGTGTGTGTGTGTGTGTGTGTGTGTGTGTGTGTGTGTGTGTTCCTCAGGATGTAAGGCAGTCTCCTTTCTTGTCAGCAGAAACTATATTTGGAGGGGAGACATGGTGAGAAACTAAACATCTACTTCTCTGTAGGCCTCAGTGTTGTTTTTAGGCTGGGAAAACTTTTTCCTTTAAGAGATTTTTCACATGAAGTTCTGACAACAACGTGACCCATTAAAAGATAAAATGATAAGATGATTACTAATAGAACTGCAGTGGCTTCTCTACTTACGAAATTTTCTACTTATGAAACACTTAAACAGGAAAATATTGCCTCTAGTTACGAAAGAAATTTTGACTTTAAAAAGGTAAAAACACAGTATGGGCTGATACTCACAGCTCCCAAAGGTTCCTGAACGCAACATTTTCATAGCTGCTCTGCCATTGGCTATTACCTAGTGTCATCCTGGCATCCCATTGGCTAAGAGGGACCTCTGTGTGGAGCTAGATAGGTGTTTATGCAGCGTCCTCGTCATTTGGCCCTCGACCCGTGAGGTGTTCTGATAGTTTACGTAAACTTTTAGAGTATTCACTATGGACCCCAAGAAAGTGACGGAGAAAAGAGGAAATGAAACAAGAAAAGAGTTTTTTTGTCCGTACAAACAAATCAAGAGATGATAGAAAAGCCTGAAAAAGGGATGCGTTTGGTTGATCTCTCCAAAGAATATGGCCGTAATGCATCTACAATCACCACGTTATTAAAACAAAAGGAAGTTTAAGGAGTTTAAGGCGTCGCGTGGGTGGATGGAGAAGTTCAGAAGGAGGACTGGAATTCACTCTGTTGTTCATGGGGGGGCAAGAGGGCATGAACCAAAGAGCGCAAAAAACAATGAGGACAGCAGTTAAAAGGTAAATGACCATCATTTTATTCTTTACTCTATTCTTTGTTTTTTTTACATTATGCTCAACTCTCATTTATTGTGTAATAATCTAGTCGTAACATGTATTTTTTACATGTTTTGATGCATTTCTATGCTTTATAAAACATTTGTGTCAGAATTTTGGGGGGCTTGGGACGGATTAGGGCATTTGGATGGAAAACGCGTCTCTACTTACGTAATTTCTTCCTACAATGTGTTTGGAACTGGAAACTTTGTTGACGGTTATTTTCTCTCACGTCAATTTGGTGCAGGTATTTTTGACATACTCTAACAGAACCAGGTGTAGCACCGGTTCACACCACTAACTGGTACTGGACCAGTTCCAGGTTCTAAGGAGTGGGGAGCAATAATAAATACACCAGAGACCGTCGTTTTGAATAGAAAAGGTCGGCAATTTACTGAACATTAGAACACACATATAAAACACAGTACACCAAACCAAATACCCTGCAGGTTAATGATAATAAAGTAAACATAAATAAATAAATATTTTACGCTTTAGTTTATTTCTTTAGTTCACCTAAATTACTTCAGTAATGCTAATTTAATTTAATCTAATTTAATTAGATTGCACATATTTTAGGATTCCTGCTTTCTTCCTAAGTTAACTCTTTTTCTTCTTTTAATCAAATACTTTTTAAACTCAAATGAATCAAAGTGGACCACAGTTTGAACCACATTCCGAAACTTAAACATATGAAAATAAAAGTATGACACTTTCAATTAAAATTCAAGTCCAACTGTAAAATCAAATGTTCGGTTCAATGAGGAGTCCAATGAAGTTTCTCTTTCAGTCCAAAACAGTTCAATTTGGTCCCAGTTCAGTTCAGTTCAGTTCAAATACTACTCCAATACTCCTACCGCTCTGCAGCAAGTTACGAAGAGGATGGAGTCAAGGGTCCGGGTCTGGCTCGCCATCGTGAATCCACATCTTGAGTCTGCCATGTGCAGGCCTGCACATGGCAGACCAATCCAACACAAAAAACCTGACCAAAACCTAAGTTCTCATAGAATCACTGCTTTTCCTGTTAATCACTCAACGCTCGTTTCTGAGTCCTCCTCTGATCTCTCCCTCAGGTTTTCACTCAGGTGTTGCGCTTTTGTTAACTAATCCCATGAAGGGGCAGCGCCGTTATTTTCTGTCAGCAAACTTAAATTCTAAATATTAAATAATTGCCAAATTAACATTTTAATTAACTCTAATAATCAATTGATATTAAATAAATCCAAATTCATTTATACAGCTTTTGTTCAACTATTTATTTCTAATTATGTCTTATTTTAACATGGGTTACACAGGACATTGATTGTACTTACAGAAAAGTGAATCAGCATCAAATCAAAAACACTGGCAACATGTAAAATATGTATAATGTATAAAATGTATAATATAATTTCCAATGGTAATGAGGACCAATGGGACCAAAACAGTACTTTAAACCAAGCCGGACACTAACCCAAACTCCTTCTTTATCATTCAGTGTTATACCAGACTATTTGCCACAGTCCACCTAACAGAACCACAGCCAGTGGCCCTGAACTGGTCGAAGGGTCCGACATGCAGTCTGAAGTACAAAAACACAATGACAGGTTCTGCTCACCTGGAATGATGACGGGAATTTATGCAGATGATATGCAGCTGTTCACAGTTGCCCTTTTTAGGCTATACAGCCTCAGTCTTTGCCAGAGTTTCCTCTGCTTCCTCCCACTGCTTCACCCCCTCACACACACACACACACACACACACACACACACACACACACACACACACACACACACACACACACACACACACACACACACACACACACACACACACACACACACACACACACACACACACACTTACTCTCTACGGAGTGGTGTGTGTGTATTGTTAACATTGTCGCTCAGGGACTGTGCCTATGTTCTATGTCCCTGTACTAATTTGTCAGCTGTGGTTTTGGATGCAGCGGGTGGGGTGGGGGGGTGGCAGGTGGCAATAGCCAGCATGTCTCTTCCTCTCACTTTCCTTTTTTGTCGCTTCTCTTGTCTCCATTGCTACCTAGACGTCTTTAACTCTCATTGGGCGTTGTCCTCTGTATAACTACTATGATTTGTTGATAACCTGCTCAGGGACATGAAATAGGCATAAGTTAACAAATGCGAGGGGCCGCTGGTTTGATCATTTACTGGCTGTGCACTGCTGGCTCTTTGAATTACTGCCATCAGAAGGTTAAATGTGCATGTAAATGTAGAATATATTGCTCAGTGGCCCTTGTAGCCTACAAGTTGAATGGTTCCTGAGGAAGACACTGTGTCTCTGTTTGCTTTCAATGGCTGATCCATTGGCATGAATGATCGTATGAATGGTGATCACTCTCAGTACACAAGTTACTGCTCGGACGGGCACTGTGCCTAATCATCAAATCCCTTGCAATTGATTACTTGTCACAGTTCTGTAAAACTGGCAGATGGAACACAAAGGCACAACAGGAGGTAGATACAGAATCAAAGTTTGCATTTAATGCAAAAGCAGAGCTCAGAATACCAACTAATGAGATCAAACAGGCAAACAAATCAGATGAGGGGTAGGCAACAGACAGAGTCCATGGATTGGGCAGAATAAGTACAAGGTAATAGGCGAGAAGCAGGGATGCTGGAAAGTAGAAAGAATGGTAAGAATCTGGCAGACACCTGAGGGCTGAATGGAGTCTAGATTGAGTGGAGTTGAGTTACAGGTGACTGAGAAACAAAGGAGAATGGATGAGCTTGATTGGATGCACGGAGTTGGAGAAGGCTCTGGACTGGCCGGAGATGTTAATGCCTAGAAACCACTCAAAATGAATACATTTAAGAATAAACTTAATTATTGATGAAAGTTATGGCAAAAGTATGGGATAAAACTGAAGGAATCCACCTCACCTACTGTATATACAGCATCCCGTCCTACAGCCGTCCATGGAATTTGTTTGTACTTGTGCGGATCTAGAATTACAAGTGTTTCTACACGTCTGTGCTGAATCTGATCAAAACTGTCACTGATGAATTATTGACACAGTGAACATTGTTTTTCTCCTATATTGAACAAATAATATTGGCTGTAAGTAAGCACAAATGTGACAAAAATATGGTAGTCAGAAAACATGTGATTTGAATTAGTTTGCATATATTATGTAACAGTCTCAGAGAACACTGGGGGGGGGAAATGTCACCTAGAAAATTGGGGCACCAACAATCTGCTTACTCTGTAAAGGTTGGTAGGCTTGGAGTTATTTGCTGGAGACTTTTGTTAGACCATGTCTGGATTATATTCAAATGGAGTACCATGTGCTGCTGGACTCCTCGGAGATTCTCTGAAACAGAGGTGTAACGCACAACTGGACCAGAAGGTAGAGCAGGATACCCAATCAGTCACACATATGGGAATAAAGACGCTTCCAGAGGCATTTACGATGTTACACTTCCCTGTGCAGGCGAAAAGAAAGACAGAAATGTTTACCTGAAGAAGGACTAAAGAAAGGTTGCAGAGTTTTGTTCCAGACACGGAATTCACTTTTAAATTGAAATGTAGGACAAAATGGTCTGAGATGCTGTTTTTAAAGGAAAACTATCCTAATGGTGGCTACGTTTTTCTATGTCCATCGTACCAAGCCACACCTCTGCATGTCAGATGTTTTACATGGAACTTTATACGTCCATTGATAAGTCAAATAGCTGATGATGCCTTCAAAGCATAAGTTGCTTGACATGTTGGTGTTCTATCAGTATACAAGGACAAAAGACTTGAGGGTAAGACGCATTCTGCTGCAGGACAACAATGTCCCAAGGTATTCTGACTATATTTACAAGCCATTTGCACGCATCATTGACATTGATTCCATGTCCTTGTCCTAGTAATACAAAAAGGAAATGGAAAGGGAGAAGGGAGGGATATGTGGTGACAGAGCACAGTCTCAGAAATGGACACAAGGACAGAGGGAGAATGATATAGAAGCCTTAAAGAGTAGCTGAGGGTGGAAGCAATGAAGACGTACTGCTCCAGATCCCTCCCCCAGAGAATCTGATTGGTGTAAATTGAAATATCATTGAAGTGATGAGATGAATGATGATGGAGTAATGGCCAATCTAACAAATCTAAAAAAAAGGCCTGGTATGTTATTAAGGTGTGGAACAGAATGAAACTGATAAAAAGACAATGGTAGACTGAATATCACAGAGAGGAAAGACAATAATACCGACAGATGCAGGTTGGTAGGTGACGATAAGAAAGATCAATGTGACGGCTAGGTGTTGTTGACGAATGTGACTCAGGAGAGTCTCTGTCAAACCAATCTAATCACCTCAACCTGCAGCCAATCAAAACTCAACACTGCAACAAATAAAGATTTAATCTGGACTTCTTTTAGTCATTTTAACACCTTAGGAAATGACAATCCAAATAAAACAATAACGTTTATTTAGAGGATGTACAAATTTTAAACATGACAAGTTTAAGGTTAGTTCCTAATCCCATAAATGAGATGCAATTAAATGTGATGGGTAGAAGAAATAAAATTGCTCTTGGTGGAAATTTAATGAAAGGTGCAACTCTGATGATAATAACCGACACTCACCAGGGAGTTTGGTTGAAGATGATTTGCATCTACTTTTTCTTTCTGAGGTCATTTATGAAAATCAACATTGTTATGGTGTCTCTGGTTATACACACAACTCACACCTACGGCAATTTGAGGATGACCAATTCACCGGTAGTGCACCTCCAAAAACTCTGTCTGAAGTTTTTGGAGGTGGGAGGAAGCCAGATAACCTGGAGAGAACCCACACAGACACAGGGAGAACATGCAAACTCCGGACAGCACGGGAATCGACCTTGTTGTACGGCAACATGGCTGCCCACTGCGCCACCATGCCGACCCTGTCAGCTACGACCAATTTAACCTCTACCTCATTGGTCAGACAACACTCTGGTTACTGACTGTTGAGTATTATCTACAGACCACCAACCTCAATATGTAAAATATTACACATTTCCTCAGATTTATATCAATAATTTATATAATTGGGACAAATAAAGGTTTATCTTATCCTAAAAGTTTATCGATATGTGTATCGATATGCTGTGCAGTCATTGCCCACTACCTCAGTGCTACTTCCTTGATTTATAACTACTAATGTTACTACTAATATGACTACTAATGTAACTACTAATGTAACTACTAATATAACTACTAATATAACTACTAATGTAACTACTCATGTAACTACTACTGTAACTACTCATATAACCACTAATGTAACTACTTATGTAACTTATAATGTAACTAATAATGTAACTACTAATATGACTACTAATGTAACTACTACTGTAACTACTAATGTAACTACTAATGTAACTAATAATATAACTATTACTGTAACTACTAATGTAACTACTAAAGTAACTACTTACGTAACTACTAATATGACTACTAATGTAACTACTAATGTAACTACTACTGTAATTACTAACGTAACTACTAATATGACTACTAATATAACTACTACTGTAACTACTCATGTAACTACTAACGTAACTACTAATGTAACTACTACTGTAACTACTAATGTAATTACTAGTGTAACTACTAATGTAACTATTTATGTAACTACTAATGTAACTACTAATGTAACCACTAAAATAACTACTAATATAACTTCTCATGTAACTATTACTGTAACTACAAACATAGTGGCATAGGGCGCAAGGCGGGGGACACTCCGGCCACGACGCCAGTGCACCGCGGAGCCACATACAAAGACATACAAACACGCACACACAAACTCATTCCTACGGGCAATGTGGGACCGGCCAATCAACCTGGAGGTGGGAGGAAGCCGGAGAACCCGAAGAGAACCCACGCGGACACGGGGAGAGCATGCAAACTCCGCATAGAGAACCCGGACCCGCCGTGTTGTGAGGCAACAGCGCTAACCATTGTGCCACTGTGCCGCCCACTACTAACCACACTCAGTAAAAACCAACTGTAACTTTTGCTTCGTTAAAGTCCCCATTCACACGGTGTGAGGTTACCACATATATGTACTCAATATCAATCTGTTAATCTCACTGTTATATCCTTTTCATCCATTTCTACTTTAGCGACCATGACGCTGAACTTAGCCATCCGTTTAACACCTGTAATCTCATTACTGTACTGTTAAAAGACAGACAGATTTTGCTTTGTAAAGCCAGTTTTTGCAGTGCTGTTGCTTCCGTGCCGACTGCCTTCTTTCTAACAACTCAAAAAGAGGGGATCATTAAAGCAGGCATAAAATGGAGATTATAGCAGAGCAAAGAGGAGGAGGGACAACCCAGGCTTTTCCATCCGCTAGGATCAAAGACTTGGCTTGTGTGTAGAAGATACGTCTTATCCATGTGCTGTTGCTTTTAGGGCCCGAGGGGCCTTTCCTAGACACCACAAACCTGCAGACCCCTCCTCAGGATCAACAGCAAACAAACAGTTTAGGGGTTCAACACCCTGAAATGCATTTTAACCAGAAAACCCAGTGCTGCCAGTAATGTAAGCCATTATAACCAGTTTACCCAGAGACATCAACAGAAGGCCATGCTACCGTCAGGAGTGATGGATGAAGACATGCATGTTAACTTTCCTTTCTTCTTACATTGCTATAGTTTATTAGGATTTAAATAAAAACCAAGTGTGTGTGCTCCAGAAGTCACTTAGTTGATGTGAGTTACTGATGTTTCTAGAGAAAAGAACTGATAAGACGGTGCTAGACAAACGTTTGTGGACAGAATGGAGTATTTGGAACAGTTCAGATCGAAAGGATTTCTGCTTGTGAAATTAGGCATTCAGTCATGCTGGGTTTGGAATGCAGCCCATAACAGGAGGGGGAAGTCGAGGTGTATCTTCAAGAGCATTACAAAATGTTGACATGGTGCACAACAGCAGGACAGAAGAAGAGTCTGTGGGTGGTTTCGTTAAGGAAAGCCCTTTGATCACATGGGGGGGTTACGGGACAGTTACGCTAGATGGGTAATTACTGAAAGAAAACACCTGGTCATATTATATAAAGCTTGTTTTTGTTATCCTACTACACGTCTGATAAATGTTGGCATAAACTCACTCTAAACCTCTTTTTCAGTTAAAGTATGATCTTATCATACCTGAAAATATATATATATTTTTTTTTTTAAATGTTTTGAACTGAACATTATGAATTAAACTCCCACTAACCCCAGTTGCTCTGGGTGTGCACAGCGACGTGTGTTGTTGCTGCTGTATTCCATTAATGTCAGTGTGAAGACAGATAAATAAACTCCTGATCAGCCGATGTTCCACTGGTAATGGACTAAAGGAGAGACCTATAAAGTATGACCATGGGGAGCCCAATAAGTGGTCACATGATTCTGTTTAGGAGCACGCCATAAAATAATGTTGAAGCAAAGCTACTGTCCTTAAACTACACTGTAACCCTGTCAGAGGCAAATATAAATCCCCTTTAACCTCCTCAGCAAAGTTAAATGTAGTCACCTATCCAGTGATTTAGGATCATTAAAATGTATTGCTACTGCTATCAACCAGGGGCCCACCACAAGTGGGTCTGCCAGCCATTATGGGGGGGTCACAACTCACTGAAGGATGACCACACACCTCCAAAGTCCAGCCCTCACAATCCATCACCTGCCCTCCCTGTGTTCTCCTTCCCCTTCCTGTCCAGCTGTGGAGCTTCTATCTGATCTGACCTCTGTTCAGGAAGCCCTGCAAATGAACACAATTTTAAAGGCCTAGTTAGACCAGTACCATGCCAGTTAGACCAGCACCACTCCAGTTAGACCAACACCAGTCCAGTTAGACCAGCACCTGTCCATTTAGACCAGTACCATGCCAGTTAGACCAGTACCATGCCAGTTAGACCAACACTAGTCCAGTTACACCTGCACCATCTCCCAGTAAACCACATTTATGTATTTAGATGGCTTTCTGACACATTACTAGTATTTTTCGCACTATAAGGCGCACTGGATTACAAGACGCACCTTCAACGAATGGCCTATTTTAAAACTGTTTATCATATATACGGTGTACTGTCGGTATTTGAGTAAAGTACAGGCTTTTAGGTGCTCCTTATAGTGCTGAAAATACTGTAGTAATTCAACCACAACATCAGGTTTCTTGTGCTTCCGTCTCTGATAAATTCACTAACACTCCCCCGGTCCTGTCATGTGTACCAGTCAGCAACTTCCTGTTCATGAGGACTGTTTCTTTACTGTTGTGTTTTACACATGGAGCAACTTTTCTGTGTTGGGGTAATGTCAGAGCTCTCTACCACACTGATAGGCAGCATCACACTCCTGAACATGAAATAGTGTGGTAAATAAATGGAATCCCAGATGGATTCTTAGTTTGTCTGCTTGAATAACAAGTATTAACTCACTGCCCTGTATTTAGAAAATTCAGCTCACACTGGAGAGTTAAAATAGAGCGTGCAGTTTTTAAAATGAAAATGTATGTTGCTCTCATTAAACATTGATCAGTTTGTGAAGAGGGGGAGATGCTAACATCGTTGCCAGTCAGTCAGCCAATCAGAGAGGGAGTCAGCTGGCGGAGCGGTGCTGGAGTCCATCAGCCGAGCAGCCACGCCATCCGTCTTAGCGGCGCCGCGTACAGCTGACAGCTCCAGTCAGTCCTGTCCGATACGCCGTGGAGCTGCTGTGACGTGGCTCCAGCGGCAGTCTGCGTCGCCGCGGCGACAAGCTCCTTTATCACCTGTTAACAGGAGCCGGGGTTGGGCGTGAGCACATTTGAGGAAGCATTGAAGCAAGTCCAAGCTGTATGTATTTGTTGGGTCGGTGTGTGTGTGAGGCTGTGTCCAAAGCTGCTTGTGTGAGTGTGAGTGTGTGTGATAGAGACAGGTGTGAGTGTGTGTGAGAGCTGACAGAGGTGTCGGCTTTGACAGCCTTTGTAATGGAGGAGAAGGTAATTTGTTCGGCGGTTCCTCCTCCACGGCGGCCTGAGAGCCCCCCCCCCTGTTCATCCTGCTCTCCGTCGCTCTCATCAACCCATCTCTTGTAAATCTCCCCAACCATCCATTCTCCCTGCCTTCCCCACATCCTTCTGATCCACCCCCCCCCCCCTCCGTCCCCCTATGCCCAGCTCCAGCCCTCATCCATCAGGCCTAATGATGAAGCTGCTGCCCTGCTCATCTGAGCCCCCACTTCATATTTCCCAGAGCTGAGAATGGCTTTGAGCTGTAGTAGAGGAGCCATAGAAACCCAACGAGGAAAAGAACTCTGATTAAGGACCACTTACCTAAATGTAGGTCTCTGTCAAAAAAATAAAAAGTAAAAAATCACTCCACAAAGCTGTGTCTTTCATTTCATTAATCAGGAGCTGCTGGTTTTGACACTTTCAGACTGTTTTGTTTCAGGTGTTTTGTTTTGTGACTGATATCACTGTTTGTGTTTATGGATTCTAGCTGCAGATGTTTCCCCAAATTTTAAAAGTAACCATTTAAAATCAATCAATTAGTCCCTCAAGAAGATCAATCAATCAATCAATCAATCAATTAATCAATCAATCAATCAATCAATCAATCAATCAATCAATCTTCATTTATATGGCGCTTAATCACATCATCAGAAATTCCAAAGAGCTTTAACAGACAGAACCAACAGAACCCTCCAGAACAAGCATTAGCGACAGTGGCAGGGAAAAACTCCTTCATTGAGGAAGAAACTCTGGGCAGGACCCAGACCCAGATCCACTCTAAAAATGAGCACCAAACCCGAAAAAAATATCTGAAATGATTTGTGGTGTATTTTCATTGCCCATCCTTTGTACTATTATTTAAACGTGTATATAAATAGAGCTGTGTCTGTACTTAGTAAACTGAAACTAATGTTAAGAACATTTGTTCTGATTCTGCTGCAAACTCCAGGGTGCTTCTGTATCCCCTTACATGTCTGCTGCCTGGATCATGGATGTGGACGAGTTCCTCTGACTTGTAGCTGATCGGATTCATCGCTGCACATGCTGACGTTCTTATTCAGAAAGATTACAAATTCACATCTAAACAGCTTCCAACCAAATAACAGTGTTTTTAACTTGAAGACTGCATCAAACACAACAGTCAGGAAGTAGAAATTAGAAGTCTGTTTGGTAAATCTTTTCAAATCAATATTTCTCAGTGGTAAAAGTGTTGCTGAATCATCTGTGCTGAAATGGAAAGATTTACTGGTAGAGGATAGTAATGTAATGGTTACTACTATTATCACTAATGTAATAGTAATGGATGGGTGAAGGAGTGAGGAACAGATGAGGAGGGAAATGATTCAAGTGTGAAGAAGGGCAAGACGACCGTCTCCAGGATTCTGTTAGAGATTAAACTGCAGATAACTCGACCTTTTCTATTTATTATTAGTTACTGGATTATTATTCCTGTCAGACACAGCCTGGTCTCCATTCTCCTTCTGCTTCCAAAATAATTACATGTTTGATGACATCCATCCATGCATCCATCCATCCATCCATCCATCCATCCATTCATGCATCCATCCATCAATCCATCCATCCATCCATCCATCCATCCATCCATCTTCTTGAAGACAACTGTAACATCTCGTCTTCAGCCTGTTATCTGTGTGCCGGGTACGGGTGTTGCTGGAGCCAGTCTCAGCTGACTACGGGCAAGAGGCAGGATACACCACAGACGCATCGCCAGGGCAACACATAGACAGACAGCCACTCACGCACTCACAAGTATGGACATTTCGGGGTGATCTTTTCATCTAAGATACATGTTTTGGAAGTGGGAGGAGAACCTGGAGAGAGCCCACGCAGGAGAACATACAACACACAACATAACATACAAACTCCAGACGGAAAGGAATCAAACCGGAAACCTTTTTTGCTGTGAGGCAGCGGCACCAGCCGCGGCGTGGCCATGCCATCTGTTTGATGACATGAGAGAGGATATTGTTTTTCCTACTTTTAGAACTGTTAGACCTGGAACTGTTGAGTAATCAACAGTTCTAGATGAAGTGATGGTGTTACAGGGACCTAGCAGGATGTGGCTCGTTACCAGGAGTCCTGGGGTTAGACGATCTTTTCTGTGGCACACAGAAAAGATCGTTCTCATTGGTGAGGAGCTGATGAATGTTCTGCTGTGTTTAGCTTTGTTCTGAATCACTACATTTAAAGTTACTGTAATATCATCTTTACAAAAGTCACAACTTCCTGTAACCTTCCCTTACATCTGAGCCAGGCCTGTCTATTATTAGAAAATTGGTACCAGGCTAATATGGAATTAAAGGTTCTATATTCTGCTTTTTTTAATTCATGTCATTCAGCTGCCAGATGTCCAACTACACTGTATTTGAAGTGTCTTGACCCAAACTGATCCGTGATCATAGTTTGTTAATGAGCGGTGTTGTTGCTATGGATACACACAGCTCTCAGATCACTAGAAGAGATAAAGCTGCTTTTAGTCATCAAAAACCAGACGACAGTTCTGATTTAGTAGCATCTTCATCTATGAAACTGGTTATAAGTTTAATATGACGATATGACGCTGAGGACACACACACGCAGACATACACACACACACACACACACACACACACACACACACACACACACACACAACTGACTGAAGTGGAGCTAACTAGTTATGATGACAATCCAACTACTATCAAATCAGCTTTTATAAATATAAATTATAAATGACTCTTTTCCGCTGTACCACTGACTAGCTCATCATTGCCACATTTGCTAACGTCAGCTTTTGAATTTTTTTACTGGTCTCTGAGTGAGACCATTGGGCAACAACTGGCTGTGACGTTCAGCATCAGCATCAATCCAGAGGAGGAAACATGCATTCAGAGGAGCTGATTGGTGGCTGCTGTCATCCTGTCAGCTGACGCAGGGGGAGGAGCTTCCTCAGGTGGCGTCGGGTTGGAAATGTAAACCTCAGTCTGGCTCCGCTGGATGTGAGAGAAGGCAGACGTGGAGATGAACAGCGCTACAGGTGACGGGGGAGATGATCACATCATCTGCATACTGCCGACGTGGACACCCCCTTCCCCCCTTCTTGGTCACGGGTACCTGGACCTACAGGCAGTTCCATTGTTAATTACGTTGCAGAGAGAAGAGCTACTTTGATGCCGGAAAACTCTCTCCTACCCCCCCCTCCCATCTATCTCCACATGAACACTAGTGAGCACCGTCTCTTCCTCCCACCCTCCTTTATTACTCAGTCCCTGGATCTGCCCTGTGGTGGTTTTACCTACTAAAGACAATTAATGGAGCCAGAAACAAATGTGTAATTTGGCAAAATGGCACTGAAACTGAAAATGTTTAAAGAAGTGTGTGACACGAGTGTGCCCACTCATGTCAGCAGTGACGCCCACAAACACACCATCACCACTACCAGTTCAGTCACCCAACAGAGACATCCGGGCGTCTCTAACACCACACACACCCATGCTGGAGGCGGAGCTGGAAGTGTGGTGCTCTCTGTTCTAAAGCATGACTGATGAATGAGTAACGCTCAACGTAACGCCGCTCCAGAGCAACACGGGGGGACCGACACACACCAGAACAGCCGGGGGCTGCTGGCGCTTCACTGTTTTCATGCGCTCCTTTCTTGTTGTCGTGGTGACTGTTCCTCCTCTTATGCATACCCTCACAAGCAGTGCTCTGGATGCACAAGATGAAAAATTGATTGGCATTATGATTTAATCAATAGATGGACATGAAAATGTGATGCGGATGCTCCTGGGATGGAGGGGAGGGGGACGCTTGAGTGAGAAAGGAAATGGCTTGAAGACCCAACGGGGGTTAACACACACACACACACACACACACACACACACACACACACACACACACACACACACACACACACACACACACAGCTAAATGGTGATATCAGGCTCACATGATTGGCAGCTATGGGCAATTTTTTTCTTGTGTTTTCTGGAGATTAAAGATAAATGTGAGAGAGATCTGTGTGTGTGTGTGTGTGTGTGTGTGTGTGTGTGTGTGTGTGTGTGTGTGTGTGTGTGTGTGTGTGTGTGTGTGTGTGTGTGTGTGTTCGTGCTGAGGGGGGTGAGCCCAGAACAACATGAGGGGACATAGGAGGAGGCGATAGCAGCCGGCTAGAGGAATGCTGGGAGATCATACAGGGGACAGGAAGTACGAAACGATGCTAGACGACAAAATAAACCAGGAAACATGGATAAAAACTGTTCACGAGGTGCTCGTAGCGTCCAAATTTTGCAGATGTATTTTTGAAAGTTGACAGGCAATGCGGTGGCGGATAGAGAGCAAACAAAGCTGCTGCTTCTTCTTCACTGCTGCGTCGGGCAGGTTCGGTGCTACCATGGTGCACTGCTGCCCTCTGTTGTCTGTTTGTAATGCCCCTCTCCGCAGTTACTGGACTGACATTGAAATGTACCCCAACCCTGTGCTGATACTCCACTGCTCTTCACCCTAGATGAGCAGAGCACCAACAGGAACCTCTAGCGGATCTATTCCAACCCTGAAGAAGACACTGGAGTGTGTTTAGACACGTGTCTCAACACCGCCCAACGTCATTCTGAGCAGACGACCCACAATCCTGTTCGGTCCTCATTCCCGTCTAGTGTGTTCATCTGGTTGTCCAGCAGCCCAAGCAGACTGAACACCACCCAGCTCTCTGTCACGTCACCCACCCATCAGGATGTTTATTTGAGAGTATTCCAATAACAACGGTGGAACACTGCCCTGTTCTGTTTCCTCACAGGAAAACGCTCACAGCTTCCATCCAGACTTGTCTTGTCAGACGAGTGAGAACACTTTTGAACCATGACTCTGGCTTTAAATATAATCAGTGCTCTTGTTGACCGTCATCACTTTAAAGTCATGTTTAGTGTTTAGGGCTGGACACATCTGTCACTTCATTCATTGATCAGCGCTAACGTGGAGCCAAAATGACCCACCAGGGACCGGGGGGGTTTGTCGTCTCTGTTCTCATCTCTTCAAATCTGGGACAGTCTCCCAAAAACCTGCTGCATTCTCCACTTCCTTTTTCAGAGCGAACGTCAGATGTCTCTGCATCAGGCTTTAAGTTAGCTGGAGCCCCGTATGTTTCCTGGGAGCACAAAGAACACCTCGTTCTTTTCATGCCACCCTCCACTCGTTCCTTTCCTGATGCTTTCCCACCTCGTTTCTCAGGGCCTCTCCCTCCCTTTCTTCCACTGATCTGCCCCCTTCTTCTTCTGCTTTTCTTTCCTTTCTCCCCCTCCCCTCCTCTCTCCCCCTCCCCCCTCTAATCACTTTCCCATACCTCTCGTTACCTCCTGCTTTAGCACCTGCCGCTCCTCTTACTCCTCGCCTCTTTTTCCGGTCAACTCGTTTCTGAGCACGAGTTCCAGAAACCTCCCCCACACGCACCCCATCGGTGTCAGGTGAATGGGACATTAATATTCATACTGTTCCGTCTGTGATGTGCATACTATGCACTCTGTCCAGTTATTATGTTTTTTCCTCTGTTTGTGTCGGGGCGTCTGATGTTCGCATGAGAAACAGAAGTAGTTGTTTGAGCGTGTAAAGATTGGGGTGATTTACTCGGAGGAGCCCACTTCTGCTGACACAGACATGCAAACCGCGGCGAGACAAGCTTTTATACCAACACAGCAATATAACTTCATTTGGCTTGTACAAAAATCAGGATTGACTGACTTCCTGAAGGACACAGCAAATATTTACTGCCTGATAGAAAACTATGAACATCCACATTCTCTCAAAATGAGAGAAATATAATATGCTCATTGCAAATGTCAGCCTGTCGGTGTGTTCTTGCCACCGTTAAGGTTGTTGAAAGGTCAGATTTAAATTTTACAAGAGAGAACATCTCTGTCAACACATTTTATCCTGAAGTTGTGAAAGTTCACTGACACTGAGCAAATAAATGGCTAATACCTGGTATATTGGTAACTGTGTGGCATTAAGAATTCAAATAAAAAGTCAGAGAAGATGCGTGTTCTTCAGTTTCTTTGTTACACAATACAGACAACCTGGTTTCTCTTCTTGCCGACTCACCTTAGTTTACCTTCCACAGCTTTTAAATATTTAGTACTGACTTGGAACATGGAGCACCACTTCATTTTAAATCAACTTTGTGAATCCCCTCCACAGTTTGGGTCCTCATACTAAATAATTGTCTCAATGTGAGCGTAATCAAACTGATTTGGGTGTTTCTCAAAATGCAATGAACTAAAATAACATCCTGTTTCAAAAAGTGTTGCATGTAATTTATGTGATTTCAGACAGTTCACAAGTTTGAGGGGGGAAATGGTCAACCAGCATATGTGTTAGACCTGAAGAGGATGAGGCGTGTCATGTGACCATTGTACACATGCATTACAGCCCAGGTTGTCTAACTAACTCGCTGGCTTCACATCCGCCATGCAAATTACAAATATATTAGGAAGGACTGCAGCTTTTTTCACTTTACTGACCAATCACAATGATTAAAATCACAATTCCTTCTCCTGAACTAATAACCTGTTAGCCCACTGAGAACAGGAAACACACACTGATGAATCAGCTGCCAGCGTGGGGTGCTGAGGTTGGTTTGATAAGCAACAAAAGGCCAAAGTATTCATATTCATTTTAAATAGAGCCCCAATGAGCAGCTGTGAAATAATAATGTGGTGCTGTAGCCCAGAAATAATGTGTAACATACAATCTGATCATTTGAGTAAAAAATACACTTTATTTCTTAGAATAAATTGTAACGACATCACTTTATGTTTGACAGGGTGTACATGTACACTATTAATTACCTCTGATCAAGTCCTCTGTAAAGAAAACTAAATTTAACCCCCCCAATTAAAATCTGCATCTTAACTTGGTGTCTTTAGAGTAACTTTGAGAGGGTGGTGTGTCACCTGTTCTTGTTTGCGGTGTGATGTGCTGTTTATCTGTCTGTCTGTAAAGGTTCAAGTGAACATCCACTCGCCTGAATAAAAACTACCGGCAAATCTCATAAGCCAAATTTTTTCAAGCTTCCCAATTATCTGCAGTGCTGTGAATCTCAGAGGACATGAGCTTTAGTGACTGGGGCTACAGGGGATTTCTCCTCCACTATCAGAAGTAGCCACTGGAACAAATTGGCAGCCAGGCTGGGTGGCGGTGTTCAGCTTTTAATACATCCATATTTATATACATACATAAACATCCAGAGAGTGGGATCGCAGTGGAAATGAGAGCCGAGAAACCTCTTGTGTCATGCAGAGCTATCACTTGTGCCCAGCTGGGTTTCCCACTAGATTATTTCCCTACAAGGCAAAACGGTTGGAAGTCTGAACGGTAAATTGTGTTGTTGAGAGTAATCGGTGAGACGTGCTCAAACAGTGTCTGCTGCTGCTCCTTGTGGTTGTCTCCATCCCAACTGAGCAGTGCTGCAGTCGTCACCCACCTTCACCAGCGGTGAATTAACATGCAGCCGGCTTTAAGAGTCTGAGGCTAATTTGAAGATACTGTGAGTCCCTGTTCAACACAACATGGAGAGTTTAAGCTGCTCTGTAGACCTTTACTGAGGCAGCAGCTAATTACTGAGCAGATGCCTAAAACATGTATGCATGTGTTTAATGGAACAGTTCAAACATAAAGTAAAGAACACTTCTGCCCCTCATGACAATGTCTCCAAATGACAACACAGTATTTCTGGAGATTTACATCCAAACACTGATGCAAGACTAAAAGAAACAACTAGAAAAGACAACCCAATGTGAATGCATCCAGACTCGTCCTCTATGGAGTCCAGTCCCAGACACAGCCAGCCCTTGTTACTGGTCTGTTGGGCCCTCCCTGTCCCTCACTGAGTGTCCACAGTACCAGGAGAAGCTCTGATGCCACCATACACAAACAGTTTTAAAAGAGTCCTGCACACAGTGAGGACCTCTCCACCTCCATGTCCAAACCCTGGATGTTCACCGGTGCAATCTGAGGATCTTTCCATCTGAAGTCAGTCGGCTCCTCAGTTGTGTGGCTTGTGTTAATCCACAGGTAGTTCAGAGCTAACCAGGTGACCAACTTGGTGAGGGCCTCCCCAAATGTCCAACGGTGGCTGTCATTGGAGAACATCTGGAGGTGGCAGCTGTCTGTCAGGTGTACACAGGGTGAACTGGAGCCCCCATGCTGACCATACGACTTACACATCATAGGGTCATGAAGCCTCATGTTGGTGAGGCAGTCGGTAGTCGCCCATCCATGCAGCCAGGTGACGTGGACATGAACTACTTCCAGCCTCCAGCTTCCCCTCAGTAGCGATGGCTGGATTGGCCCAAAGCACTGGAGTAGTCAAAGATATTTGACTGAAGAAACCAATTTTTTGTAGATGCATGTTGTGCAGAAAATGTTATTTGGGATTGAATGCAAAGCAAATGGTAAACAGACTCCTTCATTTAGTTTCTTAGTGTAGCAGTTGAGTAATTCAATGCAGCTCCCTTATACCGCTAATCTATTCTATTTTATAATGAATAAAATAGAATAAAATGTAACAAATGGAAAAACATTGAAACAATCAAAAAAAGGAATGAATCCTCAACTACACCAGATCTCCTCCTGTTTATGCAGACTTCCTGTAACAGTAACAGACTTCCTGTAACAGTAACAGACTTCCTGTAACAGTAACAGACTTCCTGTAACAGTAACAGACTTCCTGTAACAGTAACAAACTTCCTGTAACAACAACAGACTTCCTGTAACAGTAACAGACTTCCTGTGACAGTAACAGACTTCCTGTGACGGTAACATACTTCCTGTAACAACAACAGACTTCCTGTAGCAAAAACAGACTCCCTGTAACAACAACAGCAGACTTCCTGTGACCGTAACAGACTTCCTGTGACAGTAACAGACTTCATGTAATGAAATCAGACTTCCTGTAACAGTAACAGACTTCTTGTGACAGTAACAGACTTCCTGTGACAGCAACAGACTTCCTGTGACAGTAACAAACTTCCTGTGACAGCAACAGACTTCCTGTAGCAAAAACAGACTCCCTGTAACAACAGCAGACTTCCTGTGACAGTAACAAACGTCCTGTGACTGTAAAAGACTTTCTGTAACAGTAACAGACTTCCTGTAACAGTAACAGACTTCCTGTGACAGTAACATACTTCCTGTGACAGTATCAGACTTCCTGTGACAGTAACAGACTTCCTGTAACAACAACAGACTTCCTGTGACAGTAACAGACTTCCTGTAACAACAACAGACTTCCTGTGACAGTAACAGACTTCATGTGACAGTAACAGACTTCCTGTGACAGTAACAGACTTCCTGTAACAACAACAGACTTCCTGTGACAGTAACAGACTTCCTGTAACAACAACAGACTTCATGTGACAGTAACAGACTTCCTGTGACAGTATCAGACTTCCTGTGACAGTAACAGACTTCCTGTTACAGTATCAGACTTCCTGTGACAGTAACAGACTTCCTGTTACAGTATCAGACTTCCCGTGACAGTAACAGACTTCATGTGACAGTAACAGACTTCCTGTGACAGTAACAGACTTCCTGTGACAGTATCAGACTTCCTGTGACAGTAACAGACTTCCTGTGACAGTAACAGACTTCATGTGACAGTAACAGACTTCCTGTGACAGTAACAGACTTCCTGTAACAACAACAGACTTCCTGTGACAGTAACAGACTTCCTGTAACAACAACAGACTTCATGTGACAGTAACAGACTTCCTGTGACAGTATCAGACTTCCTGTGACAGTAACAGACTTCCTGTTACAGTATCAGACTTCCTGTGACAGTAACAGACTTCCTGTAACAGTAACAGACTTCCTGTGACAGTAACATACTTCCTGTGACAGTATCAGACTTCCTGTGACAGTAACAGACTTCCTGTGACTGTAACAGACTTTCTGTAACAGTAACAGACTTCCTGTAACAGTAACAGACTTCCTGTGACAGTAACATACTTCCTGTGACAGTATCAGACTTCCCCCACGACAGTAACAGACTTCCTGTGACAGTAACAGACTTCATGTGACAGTAACAGACTTCCTGTGACAGTAACAGACTTCCTGTAACAACAACAGACTTCCTGTGACAGTAACAGACTTCCTGTAACAACAACAGACTTCCTGTGACAGTAACAGACTTCCTGTAACAACAACAGACTTCCTGTGACAGTAACAGACTTCATGTGACAGTAACAGACTTCCTGTGACAGTAACAGACTTCCTGTAACAACAACAGACTTCCTGTGACAGTAACAGACTTCCTGTAACAACAACAGACTTCATGTGACAGTAACAGACTTCCTGTGACAGTATCAGACTTCATGTGACAGTAACAGACTTCCTGTTACAGTATCAGACTTCCTGTGACAGTAACAGACTTCCTGTAACAGTAACATACTTCCTGTGACAGTAACAGACTTCCTGTAACAACAGCAGACTTCCTGTGACCGCAAGAGACTTCCTGTGACAGTAACAGACTTCCTGTGACAGTAACAGACTTCCTGTGACAGTAACAGACTTCCTGTGACAGCAACAGACTTCCTGTGACAGTAACAAACGTCCTGTGACTCTAACAGACTTTCTGTAACAACAACAGACTTCCTGTGACAGTAACAGACTTCCTGTGACAGTATCAGACTTCCTGTGACAGTAACAGACTTCCTGTGACAGTAACAGACTTCATATGACAGTAACAGACTTCCTGTGACAGTAACAGACTTCCTGTAACAACAACAGACTTCCTGTAGCAAAAACAGACTCCCTGTAACAACAACAGCAGACTTCCTGTGACCGTAACAGACTTCCTGTGACAGTAACAGACTTCCTGTGACAGTAACAGACTTCCTGTAACAACAACAGACTTCCTGTGACAGTAACAGGCTTCCTGTAACAACAACAGACTTCATGTGACAGTAACAGACTTCCTGTGACAGTAACAGACTTCCTGTAACAACAACAGACTTCCTGTGACAGTAACAGACTTCCTGTAACAACAACAGACTTCATGTGACAGTAACAGACTTCCTGTGACAGTATCAGACTTCCTGTGACAGTAACAGACTTCCTGTTACAGTATCAGACTTCCTGTGACAGTAACAGACTTCCTGTAACAGTAACATACTTCCTGTGACAGTAACAGACTTCCTGTAACAACAGCAGACTTCCTGTGACCGCAAGAGACTTCCTGTGACAGTAACAGACTTCCTGTGACAGTAACAGACTTCCTGTGACAGTAACAGACTTCCTGTGACAGCAACAGACTTCCTGTGACAGTAACAAACGTCCTGTGACTCTAACAGACTTTCTGTAACAGTAACAGACTTCCTGTAACAGTAACATACTTCCTGTGACAGTATCAGACTTCCTGTGACAGTAACACACTTCCTGTGACAGTAACAGACTTCATATGACAGTAACAGACTTCCTGTGACAGTAACAGACTTCCTGTGACAGTAACAGACGTCCTGTAACTACAACAGACTTCATGTGACAGTAACAGACTTCCTGTGACAGTATCAGACTTCCTGTGACAGTAACAGACTTCCTGTGACAGTAACAGACTTCCTGTGACAGTAACAGACTTCCTGTGACGGTAACATACTTCCTGTGACAGTAACAGACTTTTTGTAACAACAGCAGACTTCCTGTGACCGCAAGAGACTTCCTGTGACAGCAACAGACTTCCTGTGACAGCAACAGACTTCCTGTGACAGTAACAAACGTCCTGTGACTGTAACAGACTTTCTGTAGCAAAAACAGACTCCCTGTAACAACAGCAACAGACTTCCTGTGACAGTAACAAACTTCCTGTGACAGCAACAGACTTCCTGTAGCAAAAACAGACTCCCTGTAACAACAGCAGACTTCCTGTGACAGTAACAAACGTCCTGTGACTGTAACAGACTTTCTGTAACAGTAACAGACTTCCTGTAACAGTAACAGACTTCCTGTGACAGTAACATACTTCCTGTGACAGTATCAGACTTCCTGTGACAGTAACAGACTTCCTGTAACAACAACAGACTTCCTGTGACAGTAACAGACTTCCTGTAACAACAACAGACTTCCTGTGACAGTAACAGACTTCATGTGACAGTAACAGACTTCCTGTGACAGTAACAGACTTCCTGTAACAACAACAGACTTCCTGTGACAGTAACAGACTTCCTGTAACAACAACAGACTTCATGTGACAGTAACAGACTTCCTGTGACAGTATCAGACTTCCTGTGACAGTAACAGACTTCCTGTTACAGTATCAGACTTCCTGTGACAGTAACAGACTTCCTGTTACAGTATCAGACTTCCCGTGACAGTAACAGACTTCATGTGACAGTAACAGACTTCCTGTGACAGTAACAGACTTCCTGTAACAACAACAGACTTCCTGTGACAGTAACAGACTTCCTGTAACAACAACAGACTTCCTGTGACAGTAACAGACTTCATGTGACAGTAACAGACTTCCTGTGACAGTAACAGACTTCCTGTAACAACAACAGACTTCCTGTGACAGTAACAGACTTCCTGTAACAAAAACAGACTTCATGTGACAGTAACAGACTTCCTGTGACAGTATCAGACTTCCTGTTACAGCATCAGACTTCCTGTGACAGTAACAGACTTCCTGTAACAGTAACATACTTCCTGTGACAGTAACAGACTTTTTGTAACAACAGCAGACTTCCTGTGACCGCAAGAGACTTCCTGTGATAGCAACAGATTTCCTGTGACAGCAACAGACTTCCTGTGACAGTAACAAACGTCCTGTGACTGTAACAGACTTTCTGTAACAGTAACAGACTTCCTGTAACAGTAACATACTTCTTGTGACAGTATCAGACTTCCTGTGACAGTAACACACTTCCTGTGACAGTAACAGACTTCATATGACAGTAACAGACTTCCTGTGACAGTAACAGACTTCCTGTGACAGTAACAGACTTCCTGTAACAACAACAGACTTCATGTGACAGTAACAGACTTCCTGTGACAGTATCAGACTTCCTGTGACAGTAACAGACTTCCTGTGACAGTAACAGACTTCCTGTGACAGTAACAGACTTCCTGTGACGGTAACATACTTCCTGTAACAACAACAGACTTCCTGTAGCAAAAACAGACTCCCTGTAACAACAACAGCAGACTTCCTGTGACCGTAACAGACTTCCTGTGACATTAACAGATTTCATGTAATGAAATCAGACTTCCTGTAACAGTAACAGACTTCTTGTGACAGTAACAGACTTCCTGTGACAGCAACAGACTTCCTGTGACAGTAACAAACTTCCTGTGACAGCAACAGACTTCCTGTAGCAAAAACAGACTCCCTGTAACAACAGCAGACTTCCTGTGACAGTAACAAACGTCCTGTGACTGTAACAGACTTTCTGTAACAGTAACAGACTTCCTGTGACAGTAACATACTTCCTGTGACAGTATCAGACTTCCTGTGACAGTAACAGACTTCCTGTAACAACAACAGACTTCCTGTGACAGTAACAGACTTCCTGTAACAACAACAGACTTCCTGTGACAGTAACAGACTTCATGTGACAGTAACAG
This sequence comes from Antennarius striatus, assembly GCF_040054535.1. Classification (NCBI taxonomy): domain Eukaryota; kingdom Metazoa; phylum Chordata; class Actinopteri; order Lophiiformes; family Antennariidae; genus Antennarius; species Antennarius striatus. The sequence continues at coordinate 1,655,894 of NC_090782.1, read as the reverse complement.
ACTTCCTGTGACAGTAACAGACTTCCTGTAACAACAACAGACTTCCTGTGACAGTAACAGACTTCCTGTAACAACAACAGACTTCATGTGACAGTAACAGACTTCCTGTGACAGTATCAGACTTCCTGTGACAGTAACAGACTTCCTGTTACAGTATCAGACTTCCTGTGACAGTAACAGACTTCCTGTTACAGTATCAGACTTCCCGTGACAGTAACAGACTTCATGTGACAGTAACAGACTTCCTGTGACAGTAACAGACTTCCTGTAACAACAACAGACTTCCTGTGACAGTAACAGACTTCCTGTAACAACAACAGACTTCCTGTGACAGTAACAGACTTCATGTGACAGTAACAGACTTCCTGTGACAGTAACAGACTTCCTGTAACAACAACAGACTTCCTGTGACAGTAACAGACTTCCTGTAACAACAACAGACTTCATGTGACAGTAACACACTTCCTGTGACAGTATCAGACTTCCTGTTACAGCATCAGACTTCCTGTGACAGTAACAGACTTCCTGTAACAGTAACATACTTCCTGTGACAGTAACAGACTTTTTGTAACAACAGCAGACTTCCTGTGACCGCAAGAGACTTCCTGTGACAGCAACAGACTTCCTGTGACAGCAACAGACTTCCTGTGACAGTAACAAACGTCCTGTGACTGTAACAGACTTTCTGTAACAGTAAAAGACTTCCTGTAACAGTAACAGACTTCCTGTGACAGTAACAGACTTCCTGTGACAGTATCAGACTTCCTGTGACAGTAACAGACTTCCTGTGACAGTAACAGACTTCATGTGACAGTAACAGACTTCCTGTGACAGTAACAGACTTCCTGTGACAGTAACAGACTTCCTGTAACAACAACAGACTTCATGTGACAGCAACAGACTTCCTGTAGCAAAAACAGACTCCCTGTAACAACAGCAGACTTACTGTGACAGTAACAAACGTCCTGTGACTGTAATAGACTTTCTGTAACAGTAACAGACTTCCTGTAACAGTAACAGACTTCCTGTGACAGTAACATACTTCCTGTGACAGTATCAGACTTCCTGTGACAGTAACAGACTTCCTGTGACAGTAACAGACTTCATGTGACAGTAACAGACTTCCTGTGACAGTAACAGACTTCCTGTAACAACAACAGACTTCCTGTGACAGTAACAGACTTCCTGTAACAACAACAGACTTCCTGTGACAGTAACAGACTTCCTGTAACAACAACAGACTTCCTGTGACAGTAACAGACTTCATGTGACAGTAACAGACTTCCTGTGACAGTAACAGACTTCCTGTAACAACAACAGACTTCCTGTGACAGTAACAGACTTCCTGTAACAACAACAGACTTCATGTGACAGTAACAGACTTCCTGTGACAGTAACAGACTTCCTGTGACAGTAACAAACTTCCTGTTACAGTATCAGACTTCCTGTGACAGTAACAGACGTCCTGTAACAGTAACATACTTCCTGTGACAGTAACAGACTTCCTGTAACAACAGCAGACTTCCTGTGACCGCAAGAGAGTTCCTGTGACAGTAACAAACGTCCTGTGACTGTAACAGACTTTCTGTAACAGTAACAGACTTCCTGTAACAGTAACAGACTTCCTGTTACAGTAACATACTTCCTGTGACAGTATCAGACTTCCTGTGACAGTAACAGACTTCCTGTAACAACAACAGACTTCCTGTGACAGTAACAGACTTCCTGTAACAACAACAGACTTCCTGTGACAGTAACAGACTTCATGTGACAGTAACAGACTTCCTGTGACAGTAACAGACTTCCTGTAACAACAACAGACTTCCTATGACAGTAACAGACTTCCTGTAACAACAACAGACTTCATGTGACAGTAACAGACTTCCTGTGACAGTATCAGACTTCCTGTGACAGTAACAGACTTCCTGTTACAGTATCAGACTTCCTGTGACAGTAACAGACTTCCTGTTACAGTATCAGACTTCCCGTGACAGTAACAGACTTCATGTGACAGTAACAGACTTCCAGTGACAGTAACAGACTTCCTGTAACAACAACAGACTTCCTGTGACAGTAACAGACTTCCTGTAACAACAACAGACTTCCTGTGACAGTAACAGACTTCATGTGACAGTAACAGACTTCCTGTGACAGTAACAGACTTCCTGTAACAACAACAGACTTCCTGTGACAGTAACAGACTTCCTGTAACAACAACAGACTTCATGTGACAGTAACAGACTTCCTGTGACAGTATCAGACTTCCTGTTACAGCATCAGACTTCCTGTGACAGTAACAGACTTCCTGTAACAGTAACATACTTCCTGTGACAGTAACAGACTTTTTGTAACAACAGCAGACTTCCTGTGACCGCAAGAGACTTCCTGTGACAGCAACAGACTTCCTGTGACAGCAACAGACTTCCTGTGACAGTAACAAACGTCCTGTGACTGTAACAGACTTTCTGTAACAGTAACAGACTTCCTGTAACAGTAACAGACTTCCTGTGACAGTAACATACTTCCTGTGACAGTATCAGACTTCCTGTGACAGTAACACACTTCCTGTGACAGTAACAGACTTCATGTGACAGTAACAGACTTCCTGTGACAGTAACAGACTTCCTGTGACAGTAACAGACTTCCTGTAACAACAACAGACTTCATGTGACAGCAACAGACTTCCTGTAGCAAAAACAGACTCCCTGTAACAACAGCAGACTTACTGTGACAGTAACAAACGTCCTGTGACTGTAATAGACTTTCTGTAACAGTAACAGACTTCCTGTAACAGTAACAGACTTCCTGTGACAGTAACATACTTCCTGTGACAGTATCAGACTTCCTGTGACAGTAACAGACTTCCTGTGACAGTAACAGACTTCATGTGACAGTAACAGACTTCCTGTGACAGTAACAGACTTCCTGTAACAACAACAGACTTCCTGTGACAGTAACAGACTTCCTGTAACAACAACAGACTTCCTGTGACAGTAACAGACTTCCTGTAACAACAACAGACTTCCTGTGACAGTAACAGACTTCATGTGACAGTAACAGACTTCCTGTGACAGTAACAGACTTCCTGTAACAACAACAGACTTCCTGTGACAGTAACAGACTTCCTGTAACAACAACAGACTTCATGTGACAGTAACAGACTTCCTGTGACAGTAACAGACTTCCTGTGACAGTAACAGACTTCCTGTTACAGTATCAGACTTCCTGTGACAGTAACAGACTTCCTGTAACAGTAACATACTTCCTGTGACAGTAACAGACTTCCTGTAACAACAGCAGACTTCCTGTGACCGCAAGAGAGTTCCTGTGACAGTAACAGACTTTCTGTAACAGTAACAGACTTCCTGTAACAGTAACATACTTCCTGTGACAGTAACACACTTCCTGTGACAGTAACAGACTTCCTGTAACAGTAACATACTTCCTGTGACAGTAACACACTTCCTGTGACAGTAACAGACTTCATATGACAGTAACAGACTTCCTGTGACAGTAACAGACTTCCTGTGACAGTAACAGACTTCCTGTGACAGTATCAGACTTCCTGTGACAGTAACAGACTTCCTGTGACAGTAACAGACTTCCTGTGACAGTAACAGACTTCCTGTGACAGTAACAGACTTCCTGTGACAGTAACAGACTTCCTGTAACAACAACAGACTTCCTGTAACGATAACAGATTTCCTGTAACAACACCAGACTTCCTGTAACAGTAGCAGACTTCCTGTAACATGAACAGACTTCCTGTAGCAAAAACAGACTTCCTGTGACAGTAACAGACTTCCTGTGACAGTAACAGACTTCCTGTGACAGTAACAGACTTCCTTTGACAGTAACAGACTTCATGTGACAGTAACAGACTTCCTGTGACAGTAACAGACTTCCTGTGACAGTAACAGACTTCCTGTAGCAAAAACAGACTTCCTGTGACAGTATCAGACTTCTTGTAACAGTAACAGACTTCCTGTGACAGTATCAGACTTCCTGTGACAGTAACAGACTTCCTGTGACAGTAACAGACTTCCTGTGACAGTAACAGACTTCCTGTGACAGTAACAGACTTCCTGTGACAGTAACAGACTTCCTGTGACAGTAACAGACTTCCTGTGACAGTAACAGACTTCCTGTGACAGTAACAGACTTCCTGTAACAACAACAGACTTCCTGTGACAGTAACAGACTTCCTGTAACAACAACAGACTTCCTGTGACAGTAACAGACTTCCTGTGACAGTAACAGACTTCCTGTAGCAAAAACAGACTTCCTGTGACAGTATCAGACTTCTTGTAACAGTAACAGACTTCCTGTGACAGTATCAGACTTCCTGTGACAGTAACAGACTTCCTGTGACAGTAACAGACTTCCTGTGACAGTAACAGACTTCCTGTGACAGTAACAGACTTCCTGTGACAGTAACAGACTTCCTGTGACAGTAACAGACTTCCTGTGACAATAACAGACTTCCTGTGACAGTAACAGACTTCCTGTGACAGTAACAGACTTCCTGTGACAGTAACAGACTTCCTGTGACAGTAACAGACTTCCTGTGACAGTAACAGACTTCCTGTGACAGTAACAGACTTCCTGTGACAGTAACAGACTTCCTGTAACAACAACAGACTTCCTGTAACGATAACAGATTTCCTGTAACAACACCAGACTTCCTGTAACAGTAGCAGACTTCCTGTAACATGAACAGACTTCCTGTAGCAAAAACAGACTTCCTGTGACAGTAACAGACTTCCTGTGACAGTAACAGACTTCCTGTAACATGAACAGACTTCCTGTAGCAAAAACAGACTTCCTGTGACAGTAACAGACTTCCTGTGACAGTAACAGACTTCCTGTGACAGTAACAGACTTCCTGTGACAGTAACAGACTTCATGTGACAGTAACAGACTTCCTGTGACAGTAACAGACTTCCTGTGACAGTAACAGACTTCCTGTAGCAAAAACAGACTTCCTGTGACAGTATCAGACTTCTTGTAACAGTAACAGACTTCCTGTGACAGTATCAGACTTCTTGTGACAGTAACAGACTTCCTGTGACAGTAACAGACTTCCTGTGACAGTAACAGACTTCCTGTGACAGTAGCAGACTTCCTGTGACAGTAACAGACTTCCTGTAACAACAACAGACTTCCTGTGACAGTAACAGACTTCCTGTAACAACAACAGACTTCATGTGACAGTAACACACTTCCTGTGACAGTATCAGACTTCCTGTTACAGCATCAGACTTCCTGTGACAGTAACAGACTTCCTGTAACAGTAACATACTTCCTGTGACAGTAACAGACTTTTTGTAACAACAGCAGACTTCCTGTGACCGCAAGAGACTTCCTGTGACAGCAACAGACTTCCTGTGACAGCAACAGACTTCCTGTGACAGTAACAAACGTCCTGTGACTGTAACAGACTTTCTGTAACAGTAAAAGACTTCCTGTAACAGTAACAGACTTCCTGTGACAGTAACAGACTTCCTGTGACAGTATCAGACTTCCTGTGACAGTAACAGACTTCCTGTGACAGTAACAGACTTCATGTGACAGTAACAGACTTCCTGTGACAGTAACAGACTTCCTGTGACAGTAACAGACTTCCTGTAACAACAACAGACTTCATGTGACAGCAACAGACTTCCTGTAGCAAAAACAGACTCCCTGTAACAACAGCAGACTTACTGTGACAGTAACAAACGTCCTGTGACTGTAATAGACTTTCTGTAACAGTAACAGACTTCCTGTAACAGTAACAGACTTCCTGTGACAGTAACATACTTCCTGTGACAGTATCAGACTTCCTGTGACAGTAACAGACTTCCTGTGACAGTAACAGACTTCATGTGACAGTAACAGACTTCCTGTGACAGTAACAGACTTCCTGTAACAACAACAGACTTCCTGTGACAGTAACAGACTTCCTGTAACAACAACAGACTTCCTGTGACAGTAACAGACTTCCTGTAACAACAACAGACTTCCTGTGACAGTAACAGACTTCATGTGACAGTAACAGACTTCCTGTGACAGTAACAGACTTCCTGTAACAACAACAGACTTCCTGTGACAGTAACAGACTTCCTGTAACAACAACAGACTTCATGTGACAGTAACAGACTTCCTGTGACAGTAACAGACTTCCTGTGACAGTAACAAACTTCCTGTTACAGTATCAGACTTCCTGTGACAGTAACAGACGTCCTGTAACAGTAACATACTTCCTGTGACAGTAACAGACTTCCTGTAACAACAGCAGACTTCCTGTGACCGCAAGAGAGTTCCTGTGACAGTAACAAACGTCCTGTGACTGTAACAGACTTTCTGTAACAGTAACAGACTTCCTGTAACAGTAACAGACTTCCTGTTACAGTAACATACTTCCTGTGACAGTATCAGACTTCCTGTGACAGTAACAGACTTCCTGTAACAACAACAGACTTCCTGTGACAGTAACAGACTTCCTGTAACAACAACAGACTTCCTGTGACAGTAACAGACTTCATGTGACAGTAACAGACTTCCTGTGACAGTAACAGACTTCCTGTAACAACAACAGACTTCCTATGACAGTAACAGACTTCCTGTAACAACAACAGACTTCATGTGACAGTAACAGACTTCCTGTGACAGTATCAGACTTCCTGTGACAGTAACAGACTTCCTGTTACAGTATCAGACTTCCTGTGACAGTAACAGACTTCCTGTTACAGTATCAGACTTCCCGTGACAGTAACAGACTTCATGTGACAGTAACAGACTTCCTGTGACAGTAACAGACTTCCTGTAACAACAACAGACTTCCTGTGACAGTAACAGACTTCCTGTAACAACAACAGACTTCCTGTGACAGTAACAGACTTCATGTGACAGTAACAGACTTCCTGTGACAGTAACAGACTTCCTGTAACAACAACAGACTTCCTGTGACAGTAACAGACTTCCTGTAACAACAACAGACTTCATGTGACAGTAACAGACTTCCTGTGACAGTATCAGACTTCCTGTTACAGCATCAGACTTCCTGTGACAGTAACAGACTTCCTGTAACAGTAACATACTTCCTGTGACAGTAACAGACTTTTTGTAACAACAGCAGACTTCCTGTGACCGCAAGAGACTTCCTGTGACAGCAACAGACTTCCTGTGACAGCAACAGACTTCCTGTGACAGTAACAAACGTCCTGTGACTGTAACAGACTTTCTGTAACAGTAACAGACTTCCTGTAACAGTAACAGACTTCCTGTGACAGTAACATACTTCCTGTGACAGTATCAGACTTCCTGTGACAGTAACACACTTCCTGTGACAGTAACAGACTTCATGTGACAGTAACAGACTTCCTGTGACAGTAACAGACTTCCTGTGACAGTAACAGACTTCCTGTAACAACAACAGACTTCATGTGACAGCAACAGACTTCCTGTAGCAAAAACAGACTCCCTGTAACAACAGCAGACTTACTGTGACAGTAACAAACGTCCTGTGACTGTAATAGACTTTCTGTAACAGTAACAGACTTCCTGTAACAGTAACAGACTTCCTGTGACAGTAACATACTTCCTGTGACAGTATCAGACTTCCTGTGACAGTAACAGACTTCCTGTGACAGTAACAGACTTCATGTGACAGTAACAGACTTCCTGTGACAGTAACAGACTTCCTGTAACAACAACAGACTTCCTGTGACAGTAACAGACTTCCTGTAACAACAACAGACTTCCTGTGACAGTAACAGACTTCCTGTAACAACAACAGACTTCCTGTGACAGTAACAGACTTCATGTGACAGTAACAGACTTCCTGTGACAGTAACAGACTTCCTGTAACAACAACAGACTTCCTGTGACAGTAACAGACTTCCTGTAACAACAACAGACTTCATGTGACAGTAACAGACTTCCTGTGACAGTAACAGACTTCCTGTGACAGTAACAGACTTCCTGTTACAGTATCAGACTTCCTGTGACAGTAACAGACTTCCTGTAACAGTAACATACTTCCTGTGACAGTAACAGACTTCCTGTAACAACAGCAGACTTCCTGTGACCGCAAGAGAGTTCCTGTGACAGTAACAGACTTTCTGTAACAGTAACAGACTTCCTGTAACAGTAACATACTTCCTGTGACAGTAACACACTTCCTGTGACAGTAACAGACTTCCTGTAACAGTAACATACTTCCTGTGACAGTAACACACTTCCTGTGACAGTAACAGACTTCATATGACAGTAACAGACTTCCTGTGACAGTAACAGACTTCCTGTGACAGTAACAGACTTCCTGTGACAGTATCAGACTTCCTGTGACAGTAACAGACTTCCTGTGACAGTAACAGACTTCCTGTGACAGTAACAGACTTCCTGTGACAGTAACAGACTTCCTGTGACAGTAACAGACTTCCTGTAACAACAACAGACTTCCTGTAACGATAACAGATTTCCTGTAACAACACCAGACTTCCTGTAACAGTAGCAGACTTCCTGTAACATGAACAGACTTCCTGTAGCAAAAACAGACTTCCTGTGACAGTAACAGACTTCCTGTGACAGTAACAGACTTCCTGTGACAGTAACAGACTTCCTTTGACAGTAACAGACTTCATGTGACAGTAACAGACTTCCTGTGACAGTAACAGACTTCCTGTGACAGTAACAGACTTCCTGTAGCAAAAACAGACTTCCTGTGACAGTATCAGACTTCTTGTAACAGTAACAGACTTCCTGTGACAGTATCAGACTTCCTGTGACAGTAACAGACTTCCTGTGACAGTAACAGACTTCCTGTGACAGTAACAGACTTCCTGTGACAGTAACAGACTTCCTGTGACAGTAACAGACTTCCTGTGACAGTAACAGACTTCCTGTGACAGTAACAGACTTCCTGTGACAGTAACAGACTTCCTGTAACAACAACAGACTTCCTGTGACAGTAACAGACTTCCTGTAACAACAACAGACTTCCTGTGACAGTAACAGACTTCCTGTGACAGTAACAGACTTCCTGTAGCAAAAACAGACTTCCTGTGACAGTATCAGACTTCTTGTAACAGTAACAGACTTCCTGTGACAGTATCAGACTTCCTGTGACAGTAACAGACTTCCTGTGACAGTAACAGACTTCCTGTGACAGTAACAGACTTCCTGTGACAGTAACAGACTTCCTGTGACAGTAACAGACTTCCTGTGACAGTAACAGACTTCCTGTGACAGTAACAGACTTCCTGTAGCAAAAACAGACTTCCTGTGACAGTATCAGACTTCTTGTAACAGTAACAGACTTCCTGTGACAGTATCAGACTTCCTGTGACAGTAACAGACTTCCTGTGACAGTAACAGACTTCCTGTGACAGTAACAGACTTCCTGTGACAGTAACAGACTTCCTGTGACAGTAACAGACTTCCTGTGACAGTAACAGACTTCCTGTGACAGTAACAGACTTCCTGTGACAGTAACAGACTTCCTGTGACAGTAACAGACTTCCTGTGACAGTAACAGACTTCCTGTGACAGTCACAGACTTCCTGTGACAGTAACAGACTTCCTGTGACAGTAACAGACTTCCTGTGACAGTAACAGACTTCCTGTAACAACAACAGACTTCCTGTAACGATAACAGATTTCCTGTAACAACACCAGACTTCCTGTAACAGTAGCAGACTTCCTGTAACATGAACAGACTTCCTGTAGCAAAAACAGACTTCCTGTGACAGTAACAGACTTCCTGTGACAGTAACAGACTTCCTGTAACATGAACAGACTTCCTGTAGCAAAAACAGACTTCCTGTGACAGTAACAGACTTCCTGTGACAGTAACAGACTTCCTGTGACAGTAACAGACTTCCTGTGACAGTAACAGACTTCATGTGACAGTAACAGACTTCCTGTGACAGTAACAGACTTCCTGTGACAGTAACAGACTTCCTGTAGCAAAAACAGACTTCCTGTGACAGTATCAGACTTCTTGTAACAGTAACAGACTTCCTGTGACAGTATCAGACTTCTTGTGACAGTAACAGACTTCCTGTGACAGTAACAGACTTCCTGTGACAGTAACAGACTTCCTGTGACAGTAGCAGACTTCCTGTGACAGTAACAGACTTCCTGTAACAGTGTGCAGTGAGCAGGAGGGAGGAGCTGTTTGTTTCTACGGGTGCACTGCAGGCACCAATAAACACAAAGTACTACAACATTACAATGTGCTGACCTCTGCAACACACACACACAGACACACACACACACACACACACACACACACACACTCTCACACACACACACACACACACACACACACACACACACACACACACACACACACACACACACGGATATGACCATCTGGTACCGTAATGATCGGGGCTAAGCACCAACTTTCAGTATCAATCTTCCAGACTACATGTTATGCGATGCCACATAACAAAAGCAAGTGTGTGTGTGTGTGTGTGTGTGTGTGTGTGTGTGTGTGTGTGTGTGTGATTGTGTGTGTGTGTTTTTTTTGCGGGGGGGTGCATGGTTACTACAACTGTGAATGAATCTGTGTTATATCTGAGGGTCAGATCTGACATTCACATGAAGCTACTTCATCCCACACGCGTGTAGTTTGTCTGTGTGTTTCACTTCACTGTTGTTCAACACAGTTGTGGGTAATGAAGGTTTAACTCTGTGTTTATCCAATTACAGCTTTGCCAATTATGTATGTTCGTAAGCGCTTGTCTCAGGGAGATATCATTTTTCTTTGATTTTGTTCCATGTCGATGAAATGAAGACACACACACACACACACACACACACACACACACACACACACACAATTGTGTTTGGAGAGAGGTGCTGCCGATGGGACCATCTGTTATTAAAGCTCAGGCTCATTGAAGCAGGAAAAATATCTTCCAGAAAGCAGTGTGTGTGTGTGTGTGTGTGTGTGTGTGTGTTAGTGTGTGTGTGTGTGTGTGTGTGTGTGTGTGTGTGTGTGTGTGTGTGTGTGTGTGTGTGTGTGTGTGTGTGTGTGTACAGCAGTCCTGGCAGTGGCCACGGGTGTGAATGGTGTGTGAACACTTACATGAACAGCAGCGCCGTCACTTGTTTCCCGGTAATGAGCGTCCAGTTTGACGCCTGACGTCACAGTAACCACGGCAACGCTGTCACCAGGAACCAGAACCAGAACACAATGGGTCAGAAAATGAATGAATGAATGAATGAATCCACTCAGCATAGAACATAACCTGGCATGGCTGACCACGTCTGCCTCCAGCTCCTGTTTCTAGTAAATAAAGGAAAAGTTTTCCGTTGACATGAATGATTTATCTGTAATAAATTATGAGGCAGAAAAAGTCATCATATAATATAATCAATATGTTTATCTACATAACATTGAAAAATAAATTGATGTTACAAATTCATTGACATAGCTGTGCATGAATAATCTTTGTATGTACACAAAATGTGCCACATTAGCACATCTATTGTTGACAGTTAAATATTGATGAGTAGCTTTAGACGTTCAAACCCAGGGTGTTCATTTACAGGAGACACGACACTGGCTGCAGTCGTGTGGGGTTTAGGCTTGATTTACTGTGCACACAAACACACACACACACACACACCTTTGCTACACTGGGAGCTCAGGTGTTATCAGATGTTTAATGCAGCAACAGAGGTGTGGGCTACTGAAGGTGTATTCAAGTCCAAAGGATGGTCAGATTCCATTTTCTTCCACAAAGCTTCTACAGAAGACGAGGAAGTCTATCCTGTCGTATTTTCTCTGGCAGAAATAATCCCCCATTTTACTATTTTGCCCCAGAAACCTGTGGGTCTTTGCTCTTTCTCGGAGGCAGCAGCCGGCCGGCTGCCCGTCGGCCCTGTGGACTCTGTCACCGCTGAGATCTCTGTCTCCTCATTGTGTTTCTGAGTGGGGGAACAGCGTGGGTGTCTGCCCCCTCTGCTGTGGGCTTGTTGACTCCAGCAGTGGGTAGAGGGGGGGGGCAGCGATTAGCAGACGCTGGAGCTAGCATCTCCAGCCTGTCTGGACCTCTGTGGTATCAGCATGAGGTATCATCCACAAACCACCAACTACATCCAGCTGCACAGCATGTCAGCAGAGAAGCAGCATTTACTCAAAACCTGAGCCTGTTAACACTTTCGACCTATTTTCTATTTCAGCAGTGAGGAGTACTGTAGGTCTGTTTGTTGGTGGGTCGTCCCTCATGTCCAGCCAGAAACATCTATTAATATCATCACAGAAATATCTGTACTGTCACACAGTGTCCTGTACTTTGATTTATGACCAAATCCAAATCTTTAGAAGTACTACTGACTTAGCTGAGATGCAATGGCATGAACTGGGATGTTAAATCGTGCGCTGTAACCCTAGACCAGTGGTTCTTAACCAGGGTTCGATCGAACCCCAGGGGTTCGGTGAGTCGGTCTCAGGGGTTCGGTGAGTCGGTCTCAAGGGGTTTGGTGAGTCGGTCTCAGGGGTTCTGTGAGTCGGTCTCAGGGGTTCGGTGAGTCGGTCTCAGGGGTTCGGTGAGTCGGTCTCAAGGGGTTTGGTGAGTCGGTCTCAGGGGTTCGGTGAGTCGGTCTCAGGGGTTCGGTGAGTCGGTCTCAGGGGTTCGGTGAGTCGGTCTCAGGGGTTCGGTGAGTCGGTCTCAGGGGTTCGGTGAGTCGGTCTCAGGGGTTTGGCGGAGACGGATGTCAGGACAAAACACTCGACACGATGTGTCGGGTGTTTTTGCCGAACATACACGAATCACTGTGTACGTTTGACACGTTGTGTCAATTGGTGATGACACGCCCCCCTTAGCCATCACTGGCTGCAGGTGATCACGTGACGCTACATCATTAGCCTACCTGTGCTTCAGGGGATTCTGCGCACTCAGTAGTGGATTTCTGCCTTCATGATGGTACGTCATCTGATTGATTTCTCAATATTTTAATCCATACTAACTATGTTGAGCAGAAAAAGAAAGTGGTCAGACGAACATGTGTAACCTGAATTTACCTGTACTGTATAACAGAACGTGATGGGAGTCAGGGTTCTGCAGGATCTGAATGTCAAGGTGAACAACTCCAGTCTGGTGCTGGTAAAAATAAAGGAACACTTCCTGAAGCTGATGGAAAACAACAGAAACAGACTTTGGTGTAAAATGACATCAGAGTAACACCTGTCAAGGTGAAGCCACGCATATCTGAACTGGTCTCTATGACAACAGCAGGAGTCACTGATTTACAGGTAGGTCATTTCATGTGAGGTCATGCACTGTCCTGGTTCTGTTCTTTGAAAAAGGTGACATTAATGCACAATTCATTAAATACACCAGTAAAACATATTTTTATGTCTGAAATTTAAAAAAAAAAATACTAGAGAAGGGTTCGGTGAGTGAGCATATGAAACCGGCGGGGTTCGGTTCCTACAAGGTTAAGAACCACTGGTCTAGAGCCTCTCATTAGCGCCTTGTTTGGCCAAAGGTGGAGTAGAAACAATCAGCAGTTTGCTCAATCTTCTCCAGTTTCACAAATGAAAGGATGGAGCACGAAAAACAAGCCAAGGTCGACTGACGAGAAGAGGAAAAGAAGTCACTTTGGTCCACACTTTAGCTGTGTTAGCTGCGTTAGCTGCGTTAGCTGCATGCTGGCTATCCACGCTTCACACTCATTCAATAAATTGCAGGTGGAAGGCATTTGCTGATGTGAAGCTACTCATGCATACCCTGATGTCTGTTTATGCACTCGAGCACAACCTGAAGACCGACCGCCACCTCCCCTGCTCCCACTGTACCTCCAAATCCTGCATCTATTCATATGCTGTTGTTACATAACTTAACTACATAGCTTATGGTTTATTCATGAGGTCTATTTTGGCCCACAGAAATAGGCGTCCTGAATCAGACGAGAATCTCTCCATCTTTCCACGAGCCTCAGGGGAAAACAGTCAGGCAGGGGAATGAGATCGCAGACTCCGACAGAATTACCACTTCACTGGGAGAGAGGGAGGAAATGATCTGTGTCACCTGCTCTGACTCCTCAATGCAGCCGTCTGACCGGCGGCTTCTCATTGGCTGGCCGTTATCATCTCTTTACGTGCATCTATGTGTTTAAGTGGTGCACTATGAATGTGGTGCTGCCTCGCTATGTCTACATGCTAGCATTCACTAGACCGTCACTGAAAATGATGCTTCGAGTCTGAACTGGACACGGGTCGTCCGAGAGGCTGAGACAGTTGTGAGACTATGAGAGAATCTGCTGTAGGTTCTCTGAGGTGGTTTGAAGGAGAGACGCGGGAGCTAGCACGTCACAGGAGAGCCCTCTGCTGTTGGAAGCATCCACCACTCCACGTCTTCAGTGGGAAGTTTGTTCTCAGCTCTTCATGAAGTCTGCCAGCCAGTTCTCAGGTGACACAGGTGTTAAAACAGGGAGAGGTAACAGACAAATTAACATAGTTTGCTTTGTCGTTTGGGATTTATTGACAGCGTGGTTTGGATTAACGTGGTACATCACAACATTCACACTGGAATGACGCCAGCCGGGCCTACCCTCCCCTATAAATGATTAGTGGACATGGGTTCAGGTGGCTTTTGGGTAATTTGAGATTATGTAAAAATATAATTCAGTATTTTTAAGTTGTTGTTTTAATTCCTGGATCTGCTCTTTGTCTGCGTAGATCACCTAGAAAAACAGAGACTGGTGAAATCCTCCTTTTGGAGGTTAGAAACACTTTTACTTTAAATCAAATGACGCATCAAAAACACTTGAAATGCTTTAGACACTCAGACATGTTCATTTCTAGCTCATTATTTGCTGGCAAAAACCTTAAATTTCAATCCTACTGTGACTATAAAACTAGTCAAGAAAGGTTTTTATTAATTTCTCTTTGGGTTTGAAGGACACCACTGTTAGCTTCTTCTTCCTCATCAGACTTTGTGAATTTGATGAAATGAATCAGGCCATCGCTGATCTAGACCGTAGCAGAGTTGTCACACCAGCTGATTTAACCGTGGACAACATGGAGCAAATTGGACCATAGCATTTGCAAAATAGATAAATCCAACAAAGTCAGGCAGTCAGCCAGAGATTGAATCGTGTTTAGCTTTGAGACATGATGTCGAAAGAAGGAAATTTAAAAATGAAATGACAGCACGGAGGGAAAAATCAACAATGCATGCTTGAAGAGAAAGTGTGAAGTGGCCCCAGAAGCACAAACCGCAACACAAAGATCATTTGGCCAAAAGGTCGCCGGAGTGTGTGATTCTCTTTATAATGTCAACGTATTAAAAATGTATGTAACACGTACCAGTGCAACAAATGTTAAAGTGACATTTCAATGTACCCCATGTTATGTTCACATTATATTACAGCTGATACAGCACACAGACAGTAGTCATGGAGAAATATAGATTTCAGGCTTTTCCACAATATCTGATGGTCCACCACCACCCAACAGGTCATCTCATCTGACTTCAACAGTTCAGTGCAGTCCTTTGGTCTCATCTTGAACACAGCATTACCAAACGATGAAGGCCAACTACCGAAGAGTGTCAGGACGCTTTTTGTGATGAGTCAAATGCAAAAGCTGGATTTGACTTCACTTTGAGGTCTGCAGTCCTTTTAGTCTCAGTCCATTGTTCAACTAAAATATAACCTCATCCAACAACGTTTATGAACTCTACCCAGCGTGCACAATGTAGGCCCACTCACAGTGATTGTTGCTATGGTTACAAACTCACATTTCCTGGCTCAAAAATAGATTAATAATGACCACTGAGACTGACTGAGGCAAAAAGGCTGTGAAACTGAACAGTGGAAAAGAGATCCGAGGCTGAAGGAAAATTCTCCTTCACATTAGATTGAAGTTCATCAGGTGACCGGAGACGAGTATCAGGAGGGGACGTGGCCTCCAAAACAAAACAGTGTGTTTCCGGCGTGTGTATGGATGGACATGCTTTATAAATGATTGTGTCTTCAAGAGAAGTTTGAGGAATGTGTGTGTTTTGAGTTCATACCCTATGATTAGAGTGAGTGCGTGTTTGCATGCACCTCATGCACACACGCACATGCATGTGGCGCATGTCAACTGCATCTCGATAGCATAGCGTGTCTCTGATAGCATAGCGATAACTTTCAGTAACTTTGTTACTACGTATTTCCTTCTTATTTTTCTTGTGTTTTTCTCCCTTGTTTTTCATGATATAACGTCATTTTGATGCAGTAATCATGGAGCTGCTTTCTCAGTTAGCTTAACGTGTTTTGTGGCCCATTGTCTAAACATGAGATCAGCTGATCCAACTGAGACCACCAGTAAATATCACAGAGGATTTGTGGAGTAAACAGTGTTTGCAAATGGGTCAGAAACGCGTGGAGGCAACAGGTGATTACAGACAGAAGGTGATTAAAGCTGTGGTTCCCGACAATCGTCACAGACAATGAGAGATCACTGGCTAACAACACCGGGGAGCTATGCTAACACAGTCTAATGAAACATGGGATGTTACCGGAGCGGTGAGACCAAACAGGTTTTTACTTGTATTCGTGAAATTATTGAACTGTTGGCTGTTGGGCGCCATCCCGACATTACCTCCATCCACTGACCCTTGAGGAGGAGGACGAATGGAATCTAGGACACTAAAAACTGTGTACACCTGTGTATACCTTCATTTTTTCCTCTGTTCTCTATTTATTAAGATTTTTTTAACTCTTCATTCTTAAATTCTCCGTATTCTGACATCAGCTGTGTGTTTTTTCTGGAGCAATACAACTATAACGAAAACTGATTCCCCCCTCGGGATCAATAAATTCTGTATCAATATACAGTGCACCCTCAATCTCCCATACTGATATCAAACCACCTTCTATCTGTATTACCTTTAAAACTCTCTGATAGACTGTTTAAAGCACTTTTGTGTCTCATGGAAGTCAGAGACTCACAGAATGAGCACACTTCCAGATGCCGTCAGCCAACAGAATGCGTGTATGGTATCACGTGACTACCTACTAAAAATCTGAGATGAGGTGGAGTCTCAATCGTTGCGTGTGTGTGTATACTCGCTATGAGGTTGAGGATACATGGGGAACACAAACACACATTGGCAGACTACAAATACACAGACCAAAGCTCAGCTAACTAGTTATCCAAATGCTAGCTGACTTCAACAGCTTGTGAGGAACTTTTAGTATGGGAAAGGGGAGAGTGTTCTCACAGACCGGCTCAGGATACGTCAATCACTCCTGTTGTTACGACAAGACGGGAGCTGTTATGAAACGACTCGTTCGTATGGCGTCTAGCCAATTTTTTAGTTTTCTATCAATGCAGGAAGGGTTGATTTTCCAGATTCTAGAGGGAGGGTTCGGGTTAGGGAAGACCTGAAAAAATGTGTTTTTCATAATTTTGAAAAAAGATCCTTTTTGGTGTAATTTACTGCAACATAACAAAATGATTCATATCTGTGACTTACCATGAAGACCCAGCCTGAAACGTGTTCAGATGGTTCACATATTACCAGGGTAAGAGGTGGCTGCGGCCGAGGTGGACAAAGCGTCTATTTGTGGGAAGATAGGTGGTTCAAGCCCCAGTCTACATGTCAATTTATCATTGAGCACAATATTAATTATGTATGTTGCTTTTTACACTCTATAAATTAGTGAGCTATTTGAAGTGCATGTTTTTGGAGGTGGGAGGAAGCCGGAGAACCCAGAGAGAACCCACACAGACACGGGGAGAACATGCAAACTCCACACAGAACAGGACGCAAACCCGGAACCGCCTTGCTGTACTGCAGCAGTGCTACCCACTGCGCCACCGTGCCGCCCCAATATAAGGTTGTAAACTTCAAATCGCTTTCAACATGCAGTTTAAACATTCGGGCCAATAAAATAAGATTTTTCCACTTTTAAGCCTCCATCTTCTTCTTCTCCTCTGGGCTTTTCCCTTCAGGGTCTCCACAGCCAATCAGTGTCCTCCATCTAACCCTGTCTTCTGCATCCTCTTCTCTCACACCAACTACCTTCATGTCCTCTTTCACTACATCCATAAACCTCCTCTTTGGTCTTCCTCTAGGCCTCCTGCCTGGCAGTTCAAAACTCAGCATCCTTCTACCAATATATTCACTATCTCTCCTCTGGACATGTCCTCTCTCCTTCTTCCACTAGCAGTAGTCCAATTTGTGTTGAGAAAGAAGTACTGTTGAATCAACACAGGCTTTATGGTGTGACTACATCCAGCTTTTTACAGCACAAGTGTCCTCAGAAAGGAGAGATGAGGAGAAGAAAGGTCACTACGGGTCAAGAGGAGCAGAAACATGAAGAGCCGTTCATCTGCTTTGTTCCGTCTTCCACTCCTCACACTGTCAGACTGTCGTCGAGGTTTTCCTTCGCTGTTATGTCACAGCCACTTTTCTGCCTTTCTTCCCCCATCATTATCTCCGTTCATCGCTCCCCATCCTCTCCAACTTTCTTTTCGTCCTTCTTCTAAGCCTCAGAAAGAGACACTCAAAAATGAGGCCATAAATAAGAAATCAACGGCCTTTTCTGTCCCACCACATTACAGTCTTTTGATATTTTCTGCAGGAGTATTACTGAACAGCTTCAAATCAATGCTCTAATTCCACCCAAATACCCTGTGGGGGGGTGGGGGGGTTATAGGGACAACTGCTCAAGACGAAGGCGGATGTCTGATTTCTCAAAAGCTGTTTTACAACTCATTTTAAATGCATTATTTTTACATTATATCATTTTTATTTTATATGTATATTTATTAATATTAGTTTTTTCTAATATCATTTATTTCGATTTTACTATCATTTTTCTTACATTTATCATTTTTGAGCTTGCTGGTCTGGGTTTGGAAAAAGGCCACCTGTTCAGTCTTTCAACATTTTCATTGTCATGTTTGGTTGTAGTTTGGTTGATTTTAATTTTCGCAAGCTTGCATAACTCTTCTGATTTTGACTCGAACCACTTCCTGATGCCGTTCTAAACAGTCAGCAGTTCTACAGATTTGATCTTATCTATAGTTTTAACTGATGTCTTTGAACTCAGACCCTACAAGTTCCTATTTTCTCACTTTCATTCTAGAACTAGGACTTTGAACCTCTAAATAGTGCTTTTAATGCTAGAAGCATGAATTTATAATCACATTTTGACTTATTAACCTTTATTTTGCGCTTTTAACTTACGTGGCCTAATTTTATTGTCTTGTAGTTTAGGGGCTTCTAACATCTTTTCACCTTTTTAGACTAAATAATTCTGGGCAATTTAACGTATTCCATCAGAGGCTGACACTTTGTCACAGTGGGATCGCAAAATCTAATTTATTAAGTGCACTTAAAGTCCTTAAATCTTCTAAAAAAATCAGCCGTTGTTGTGCTTACTGGCAGGCTGCACCCCCAAAAAAATCTGTTCAAATGTTTTAGTGTGACTTTGATAAGCGATGAAGACGCGCCGCTGGATTGATTGTTGGACCGTTCCCAGCTGACAAAGTGACGTATTAAAGTCGGTCTTTGGTTGAATATGAGTTACAACATCAGACAACATCTGATAACTAATTATGTAGCGCTGGAAGATAGCATTGTTTCAACCAGGTGTCCGCTATCGCTGGCAAGGAAAAGCCAATCAGAGAACAGTACATAATGTGACTAGGCCACCTTTTGTTTTGGTGTTCCATACTGTTTTAAGTAATTTAAATTTGGATCTACTTGGAATAAATGGTTACTTAAAGGTATAATTCACCCCAAAATGAACATGGACGTAATATCAGCATATTGGGCCACAAAACCTCCTGTGGATCTCAGTCATTTGTTACTGTAAACCAAATGTAGCGGCTTGCTGTCTGCTGAGAAGATTCATTATCACACACCATCCTGCTCCCTGAGACGGACATTCATAGTCTGCATCCTTTTGTTACAAGCATGTCTTCAAATGTCTTCAAAAACTTCAAAATGCTGTTTGATCGTCAGAAAGGAGATCACCGACACCAGTGATCACCACTGACCACCAGTGATCACCACTGACCACCAGTGACCACCAGTGATCACCACTGACCACCACTGACCACCAGTGATCACCAGTGATCACCACTGACCACCACTGACCACCAATGATCACCAGTGATCACCACTGACCACCAGTGATCACCAGTGATCACCAGTGATCACCAGTGATCACCAGCAGACGACTGAACACTTCTTTCTGTGACGTTTGAAGTGAAGGCTTTGGGAATAGAAAACAATTCAAATCAAAGTTCCTGAAGGGACACCTTTTAGAAACAACGACCAGGTTTTCACAGAACAACTTAGAGACGACTTAGACTGAACCCAGAATGCTCTTCTAATCTGCTCAAAAGTGAAATACTGTTCATTTACATAACCCAACGGTCAGGCAATTGTTTGTGTGTGTGTGTGTGTGTGTGTGTGTGTGTGTGTGTGTGTGTGTGTGTGTGTGTGTGTGTGTGTGTATGTGTGTGTGTGTGTGTGTGTGTGTGTGTGTGTGTGTGTGTGTGTGTGTGTGTGTGTGTGTGTGTTGTAAGTGTCTTCAGATGCCTATCCAAGTCTGGGCCTTGGGTTACGCTGGGGCCTATCCCAGCAGACTTGGGTGACTACAGTTATAGTTTTGTGCGTTGTTATCACTCTTTCTGCTCAGAAGTTCAAAACGAGACGGTCAGTTTCTTGTTGGATGCTCCTGATTGGAGCTTCAGGAAGTCGTCCGTGTTGCTTCTTGTTCTCCAGCTTAAGAGGATGAATGTAATCAATTCCCAGTTGTGAGAGCAGATGATACAGAGTGACTTGTTGGAACAGTGAGCTGCGCTGACATTATCCTGATGAAGAGACTGCAGCAGCGCGGCCTCCACCTGCTGACAATGGACAAATGAGCGCTAAAGCCAGTCTTCACTGCGGAGCGGAGCCGGATGACACTCTGATGGGGACGAGGCTCTTCAGCGCCGGCTGCCAACACAAATCTCCATAAATGTTTGCTCACACTGCAGCCAATGTCTCCGTGGTTATTTGTCCCCCACACTGACAGCTGTTGTCATGTCAGTATGAAACACAGTGGGTTCATCCCTCTGCCCCCCAGTGGCGCTGGTGGGGCGTTAGTGGGGGCAAACCACTGAGGGCAATAGGGTGATCTCTGCACCCTGTGCAGTGACCTGGGCTGCCCTGACCGCTCAATAATACATATAAAAATTACATTTATATAGTTGAGATCCAGTTGTTTTAAATGGTGTATAGTTTATATATATATTGATATCATGTCATTATAATATTAATTTAACAACATATGTTGGTCATTGATTTCATATGTTTTTATTTTTGTCTCACATTAAAACATTGTTAAAGTAAAAATCAAGACAATGTAATGTAACAAACATCACACGGTCTTGATTTTTACTTTTGATCACGAAGAAGTGATTGGTTTATAGGACTTCATATTGATTTAAGTGCCAATTAAAATAATGCATTGACATACAGTGGAGTATCCTGGAACTGCTTTGCTAAAATGAAGTCTTGATGTTTTAAATGGTGCTATCACTATTAAATTTAATTTAGATTAAACTTTATTCAAACTACATGTCACAGGTAGAAAGCAACAAAATAGACTTAAATAACTGGAATATGACAAGTTGTTTGCAAAGACTAAGACCAGAGAGATATATAAATCCTTCAAAAACTATTGACTTAATTATTGATTTTAAAGAATGGTGTGCTAAAATTTATACTTTCAAAATATGTGAAACATGTGGCTATTAAAATTAGGAGGTTGAAGTTCAGCAGCAAACAAAGACAAGGCAAGGCAGGTTTTTAAGCATTTAAATTGAAATTAATGCCTAAACAAACATTTATTTTCTTTACAGAGGACTTTAAGTGAGAGAAATAAGGGAAATGTGTTCATATTCCCAAAATTCAAGAACATATGACTGGTGGAAGTCATGAGAGTACAAGTCCAAAATGACTCAATGTAAGACTGAAACCGTCACATGTTGTGTGTTCCCCTCCCTGTAAAGAATTACAGAATGATGTTGACCACCTGAGAACGTTCCTTCACCATGATCGTTGGTGTTGACACGTTTTCCTGTGTTTACACTCGTGTCATACACACATCTGTGTTATAGCTGTGATGCATATCTCTGCGAGAGTAGACAAAATCACATCAAACTAAATGCAGTCCAATGTCTTTTATTTCTGCAGATGACAGCAGAAGCAGTTCTCCGTTTGGTCAACGACCCCGTCCTGCCGTTCTACCCTCTGGACATCGCCCTGGATGTTCAGAACAAGCTGAAAGCTAACACAGGTAACATCAGTGGTGTCTCATTGAGATTGAGACAGGATGAACTCTGAGCTGTAGAAGATCTGGTGGAGGTGTGGACATGAAAACACCACAGAGATGAGTAGGATCAATGTAGAACTCAGGTCACGACCCACGACAGGGACGGAGTGTTCAGCAACACTGTGACATGAAAAACAACTGGTCCTACATGACAAAATACAACATTCCCAGCCATAAGAAATACATACGAGTAATATTTACTAAAGTGAAGGAAAAAAAACTTGTTAAGCGCGTAATTTTGGCAGAAGGAGCGAGAAAATTGCTAAACTGAAGCATCATTTCTTTTTTTTTCATCAGAGAGCACAAAGCTCTGAGTATGAACTGAGATGATGATGCAACTAAAATGCGTGTGGAATAAATGTACCAAATAACTCACTCCAGCTCGTTCAATGAAGAAAATAATATTTAATAATGGAAAAACAGCACTTCACAAAGACAGGAGGTTGGAAATGGAAGGAGGGTTTAAGATACCTTTTGGGCGATCTCAGGATAATCTGCATTGACAGTAATCCAGAACACTGGAGCAGTTGTGGGCGCTTCATTTAGGGGTAACGGCTGGTAACCTGTCACGTGACCCAGACCTGTCAAGAGGCTCAGACACACGCATTTGTCTGTGCGTCATTCAGCACAGACGTCACTTTTCAAAATAAAACATCTTTAGACTGGTAATCAATAAAAATGAAACAAATTGAACAATTAGATATACACTAAATATATCTGAAATGCAGAATCAAGAAGGTGAATTTCACACCCGCATGAAGTGCTCTACCAATTTTAATCCAAATTGTGTAACTTGAACGTCATGAGGAACACAGTACTTTAATCAAGGTCTGAAATAGAAGTCTGTGAAAAATTTGCATTGCTAAATATCCAGCATTTAGAATGCTGCACAGCTTCTCAGGCGAGTGGACAGAATCATCGTATTCAGTGTCAGAGCAGGAAAACACTGTCCTTGAATATTAAGATGACCTTTAAAAAGTAATACACCAGAGGCTTTGACACTGTCCACACAGGCTTTAAGGTTCCAACTAGAGTGAAATGTGTAAATATTCAATGAAGTATTAGAGCTGTTACTCTGTCTGTAACTATTATCACCCAGATGTCACACATTGCATCACTAGATGATGTAGGAAGCGTCCCATTTAGACCCACACCGAGTCGTCACGCGACCCTCTCAGGATGAATATGAGCTGAAAGACAGACCTGCTTGGTGCTCAGTCCTGTAACCTCTTTCTGCTGGTCCCCTGTGCAAGCCCCGCCCACCCTCACCCCCCCTTGTCTTACCTTCACAGGTACTTCATTAGCTGCATATCAGAAAATTTAAGCACAATTCAACTCAATATTGGTCCATCCGTTGTCCAAACACACTTCATCCGCGGTCCCGGGTCACAGAGTACTGGAGCCTGTCCCAACCGACCAGGGGAGTGAGGCAGGGTACACTCCGGGCGTGACGCCAGTGCACCACGGAGCCAAATTTAGACACACAGACAAAAACACACTCCTACTGTCAATTTGGGACCGGCCAATTAACCTGAAGCGCTTGTTTTTGGGAGGAATCCGGAGAACCCGGAGAGAACCCACCCAGACACCGGGAGAACATGCAAACTCCACAGAGCGGGACGCGAACCCAGAACCACCTTGCTGTGCGGCGCTAGCGTTACCCACTGCGCCACCATGCCGCCCCCATCCAGCCCATAATGCAATGCTCATTAACTGAATAGTGGAACGAGATCGTTGGTTGGTTCATGAGCTATGAAGCTGTAAAATGAGGAGAGCTCGTGTTGTAGTTGAATGCTGTACCGTTTAGCCGCGTTAGCGCTCTGAGGTTTGAAGCTTTATTTTGAAGTGTGATCTTTGTTCATTACCTTCAACCACAGTTTAGGTGTTTCTGAGTCAGTTTTCCACTCAGGGGTTCATTGTTTTGATGACTTTACACCACATGAATGTGTTGTTACACTACACTTTACATGTGGCAGTATTTATTCCACGGAGATGAAAGACGTGTCAATGAGATGAAACTGGTGTGAATGTGCAGACTGAACCAAAAGGTGAGCGTTCCGTTTCATTTTGGACCTTGTGCTGAGAAATGAGGACACTGGGGAACAGGCTTCATTTTAATTGCAGCTGCTTTATAATACACAATAGCATATCACTTCATCTCCAAGTGTCATTTTACATATGCTGGCGTTTAGTTTTATTATTTTTGCCAGCTGTGTGTGATCACAAAGAGGCTGCTGTGACAGATTTGGCCTCTTTATTGCGGTTATTAAACTGGTATTAACTTTAATTCCAGGTGGTGTAATAAATGTGTTCAACTTATAATACAGCTTTGTGAAACATGCAGATACTCTCAATGCTTGGTACAAAGCGGCTCCTGTTCAAGCATTAAACAGGTGGGAGGGGGTTAAAAGTACAGAGAGGCTCCAGATGGAGGAGCAGGACAGCCGTAGAAGTACTTCTGATGGGAGTGTGTTCACACACACGGAGACGCACGCTAATCATCCCTAGCATGTGTGTTTGTTCGCAGCAGGAGGTTCAGGGTGAAGACTGGCATCTACACAGTCAAACCTGAACGTCTTCTAAACGATGGAGAACAGAAGTAGCAGAACACATGGACGCACCAACTATTCAGGACTAAAACTGACAACCTGTCCTGGTTTACCGTCCTTTAACCAGGAGAACCTCCCATTGGGTCAGACTGACTCTTCTCCCAGGAAGAAACTCTTCTCACGGATGACATCATGTTGTGTCTACAGTGTAGATGTTCCTCAGATCCCCGTGGTCCTGAGGTACGCCCTAGTCCCTTTAAACAGTCACACATCCACTGTGATGTTGTGATGACCAGAGTACCGACTACACCTTAGTGACTACTGGGTACATGTAGTGTGGCCCGGTGACGCTCTGGCGATGTGTCCAGGGTGTACCCCGCCTGGGGCCTGTAACCAGTACAAGAGGTCTCTAGAAGACCTGAGACCCACAGGCTGGTGGATGGATGGATGGATGGATGGATGATGGATGATGGATGATGGATGGATGCATGCATAGATGGATGGATGGATAGATGGTTGGATGGATGGTTGGATGGATGGATGGATGGATGGATGGATGAGTGGATGGATGGATGAATTGACAGATGGATGGATGGTTGGATGGATGGATGGATGCATGCATAGATGGATGGATGCATTGATGGATGGATGGATAGATGGTTGGATGGATGGTTGGATGGATGGATGTATGGTTGGATGAGTGGATGGATGGA
The DNA here is from genome assembly GCF_040054535.1 of Antennarius striatus. NCBI lineage: Eukaryota > Metazoa > Chordata > Actinopteri > Lophiiformes > Antennariidae > Antennarius > Antennarius striatus. The sequence goes on along the minus strand of NC_090782.1, from coordinate 1,630,300 downwards.
TGCATTGACAGATGGATGGATGGATGGTTGGATGGATGGATGGATGCATGCATGCATGGATGGATGGATGCATTGACAGATGGATGGATGGTTGGATGGATGGATGGATGGATGCATGCATGGATGGATGGATGCATTGACGGATGGATGGATGGATGCATGGATGGATGGATGGATGGGTGGATGGATGGTTGGATGGATAGATGGTTGGATGGATGGATGGATGGATGGATAGATGGTTGGATGGATGGATGGATGCATTGACGGATGGATGGATGGATAGATGGGTGGATGGATGGATGGATGCATGGATGGATGGATGGGTGGATGGATGATTGGATGGATATATTGTTGGATGGATGGATGGATGGATGCATGCATGCATGGTTGGATGGATGCATGCATGCATATATGGATGGATGGATGCATTGACGGATGGATGGATGGATGGATGGATGGATGGATGGATGCATGGATGGATGGATGGATGGATGGTTGGATGGATGGTTGGATGGATGGATGCATGGTTGGATGGATGGATGGATGGATGGTTGGATGGATGGATGGATCGATAGATGGTTGGATGGATGGATGCATGCATGCATGCATGGATGGATGGATGGATTCATTGACGGATGGATGGATGCATGGATGGATGGATGGAAGGATAGATGGATGGATAGATGGTTGGATGCATGGTTGGATGGATGGATGGATTGATGGATGATTGGATGGATGGATGGACCGATAGTTGGATGGTTGGATGGATGGATGGATCGATAGATGGTTGGATGGATGGATGCATGCATGCATGCATGGATGGATGGATGGATTCATTGACGGATGGATGGATGCATGGATGGATGGATGGAAGGATAGATGGATGGATAGATGGTTGGATGCATGGTTGGATGGATGGATGGATTGATGGATGATTGGATGGATGGATGGACCGATAGATGGTTGGATGGATGGATGCATGCATGCATGCATGGATGGATGGATGCATTGACTGATGGATGGATGGATGGATGGATGGATGAATAAATGGGTGGATGGATGGATGCATGGATGGATGGATGGATAGATGGTTGGATGGATGGATGGATGGATGTATAGATGGTTGGATGGATGGATGGATGGATGGTTGGATGGATGGATGGTTGGATAGATGGTTGGATGGATTTATGGATGGAGGGATGGTTGGATGGATGGATAGATGGTTGGATGGATTGATGGATGGATGGAGGGATGGAGGGAGGGATGGATGGATGGTTGGATGGATGGATGGACAGATGGTTGGATGGATGGATGGATGGATGGATGCATGGATGGGTGGATGGATGGTTGGATGGATGGATGGTTGGATGGGTAGATGGTTGGATGGATGGATGGAGGATGGATGGATGGATGGATGGATGGATGGATGGATGGATGGATGGAGGATGGATGGATGGATGGATGGATGGTTACCAGATGAACCTCTTTGTCTCAGAGGAGGATGTCCAACACAGTGCCAGCGGTCCATCCCATCAGAACCGGTTCCTCCTCGTCTCTCTGGGTGCAGAGCTGCATTTTAACATCTGGTGAAATTTCAAGTGTTTAATTAATTGTTTATAAAATATGGATGTTCAGAACTGCAATTATGGAAGAAAACATATTGATTCCAAATCAATACTCTTGAGCTAATTTTCCCCAAAATGAAAGAAAGCCATGCTGACTGAAGATAGCCTTCATAGCTCTGAGTCCTTCATACTGCTGGAGTCTTGGGTTAATGTCATGCCCCTATTGGATTATGTCATGCATGTTCTTATCAAATGACCTTCATGTCTTTATCATGACTTGGTTTTCACTGATGACTTCCTGGTAATTATTTTCTTGCACCAACATAAAGGTCACAGCAAAGATCTGTCTGAAGCAGTAAACGTGTTGTCTGGTCATCACCTTCATTTCTCCACAGGTTCTAGAGGAAGATGTTGTTTTTGAATCTACACTGATTGAGCTGCTGAACATTCCAGGTTTAGTCCAGATGGAACTTTATTTTTCTTCTGCCATAGTATGAGTCCAGCCACTGGTCTCTGACAAAATATTAGTTGAGAATTATTGCTGACTCAGCTCCTTTTGTTTGTGTGAACACAGCCTCACACCTTTTACCTTTCTGAATCCTTCATGCAGATGATTCAAGCAGTTTCACTCATATTCATTACAGCATCTTTAAATCAGCAGAGCTGGAGGTCAGTCAGTCCTGATCACTGAGTGGATTCACCGACTGGTGTTCCCCCTGCACCCAAAGACGAGTGTGTGTGTGTGTGTGTGTGTGTGTGTGTGTGTGTGTGTGTGTGTGTGTGTGTGTGTGTGTGTGTGTGTGTGTGTGTGTGTGTGTGTGTGTGTGTGTGTGTGTGTGTGTGTGTGTGTGTGTGCGCTCTCTGGGGGCTTCAGCAGTCCCCTGCGGCGGCGGACCTCACTGGTATTTAATGGATTCTTCACAGCCGCTGCAGGATCCCTGACTGGCAGTCATGGAGGGGATTCAGATCAAACAGGCAGAGCTAATTGAAACCCCCAAAAACCTTTTGTTCAACTTTTTGTTATTCACTCTTCTCCTTTCTATTCTCTATACTATAAATACAAAAAGTGCCTTTGGTCTCATCTGATCTGACATAAATCTTCATTAATTTCCTGTAGATAGTGTTCCGTTGCAGGACTGCTTTAATCCTTAACTGCAGAACTAAAGAGAGGTAGGAACAGCTGCTGTCTGTAGGGAATCCAGTGAGGTAGTCACTGTTCAGTTCATTAAATATGTATGTGTAGATGTCACCTGAAGCTCATTGTCCATGTATTAGTTTAAGGTACAGTAAGTGAATATGATCACTACTGGGCCAGTTGAAGTAAAAAACTTGCAACAAGGAAATTGTTCTTTGTTCAATGTTGAGGTTTACTATTTTTCTGAAGTCACAGACTTGTTGAGGTGACCCAGACTCTCTAGTCCACTCAGCGTGGAGACGTGTAGGATGTCTTCTGACAACAATCCAAGCAGCAGAGGTACAGTTTACTACACCAGCTGTTTCACCACCTCATTTCCCTGGTGGGATTATCATTGATGATCATCTTCTGGAATGCCCACTAGGGTCAGTGATGTGCCCCCATTACCCCCTAAAGTAACCCCACTGGTTCCCCCAGCTACAGGCAGTTCACCCCACAAATCACCCCACATCCATGCTCTTGTCTAAATACCCAGACCATTCTTCACAGACGAGCTGTCACACCGAAATCTTGTGGATTATTCAAAAATATTCCAGAGTTCATTTAAAGTAGTGGATCCCTGGGAAGATGTTTATGCATCCCAAAAGTAATAACAGATTATACAGGAGCAGCATAGCAAGGATTGAGTTTTGCCAATAATACAATATACTGTAGAAACTAAACAAACTGTTAAGTTAAATGTTTTTATTAATAACAACGTTATTACTGTTTAAGTAAAAATAACAATAAAAGTAAAATTATAAATTAGTTTTATCAAAATGTTAAAGCCTGGTAGTCATTAAAAAACCTTTTACAAATAAAGAAAGATCTAACGACATTTTTCTTTTCACTTTTACTTTTCACTCAATAGTTTTATTTGCCTGTAATTCATATTTTCTCCTGTGGACACTGAACCACGCTGACAGAACCTTCACACACATTCAGTAATATCTGTAGTAACATCTGTAGTAATATCTGTAGTAATATCTGTAGTACTATCTGTAGTAATATCTGTAGTAATATCTGTAGTAATATCTGTAGTAATATCTGTAGTAATATCTGTAGTAGTATCTGTAGAAGTATCTGTAGTAGTATCTGTAGTAATATCTGTAGTAAAATCTGTCTCTTTTTCTGCATTAACTCTTGATTGTTTTTTATTCTAGAAAACACTCACTGTCACTTGCTTTTTCTTCAACTTTTATATTTTTTTTGGAGGCATGGTGATAATCGATCAATCAATCAATCAATCATCATTCATTCCTTCATTCACTCATTGTCTACCGCTCCATCCGCTGTCGTGGGAAGCTGGAGCCTATCCCAGCTGACTGAGGGCATCAGGCGGGGTAAAGTCCGGGCGTGATGCCACACGTAGGCACAGACAGACACAAACACACACTCACACTTATTGTCAATTTAGAATGGCCGATTAACCTGAAGCATGCCGGAGAACCCGGAGAGAACCCACGCAGACATGGAGAGAACATACAAACTCCACACAGAGCGGGATTCAAACCCGGAACAGCCCTGCTGTGCAGCGACAGCGCTACCCACTGCACCATTGTACCACCGATCAATCAATCAACCTTCATTAGTATATTAATTAATCACAGCAGCAGACAGTTCAAAGCGCTTTAACAGAGAAACGCAACAGGACTCTCTAAGCATAAGAGACAGTTTATGATCGCTCTGGAAGGTCTCCTCCAAGTCCACCAGTACCACCCCTCATCCATCCATCAGCTCAGGTCCTGCTTCCTTTCTTCGTCCGTGCTGCCATACAGTCATCCACGCAGCTGTAATTCTGCCTTGACTCTAGCAGTGGGAAACATGACCTGAACCACATTGACACTGACTCTATCTGGTCTATCTGATTCTCTCTCTGTCTCTCTCTCTTTCCCTGTCCTTACCTTCCTTTGATTTCTTTTCCACCCAACCAGTCAAGGGGGATGGCCGCCCAAAAGAGTCTGGGTCCTGCCCAGAGTTTCTTCCTCAATGAGGGAGTTTTCCCCCGCAACTGTCACTTATGCTCCGGAGGGTTCAGTTGAGTTTCACTGTCTGTTAAAGCGCTTTGTAATGTCTGCTGCCATGATTAAGAGCTATATAAACAAAACTTGATTGATTGAACTAACTCCTCTCTCACTGCAGACGTGTTGTTGTTTGGTCCATTTTAACATGGCAAAACCACGCAGGTGAGTCTCGTGACGAGAGACTCACGCGAGAATCTTGCGAGAAATCAATACATAATGGCGATTTCCAGGTTAAAAATTTAAGTGGAGAAATAGAAAAATTGTGAATATTTTGGTTGAATGCTGTCTGACGATTGTGCGTCCCGGTCAAAAAATGTGCGTCAAAGACGCTGGACGCTTGCAAACAAGAACACTGACATCCCCCCACAGTGCAGTGCTGGTGTCTTCATGCATGTAAAGCATTAAGGTTCCCAACCTGGAACCGTAATGCTATAGAGCAACATGCTAACTACTGTGCAGCCGTGTCGCTCTGCTATATGTCCAGATTCTTGGACGTGTTTGTATTTACATGTTTATGCTATTATATACTACCTCAAATACATTTATGTGGGTAAGTCACTCCACATGACACATGGTCACAGTTTTTTTGAGATTTAGTTGTTGCTGTTTTTAATATTTATTGGTTTATTTTCACAAAATATTTGCCCCATTCATCCAATACCCTGAGCCTTGCCTAGAATAGCTTCCATTATTTGTTTTATTTTAATTTTAAACCTAAATTTAATTAGGTTGGTCACATTAAAAATGTCTTTCAAAGTAGACTTGGCCAAAACAGTCAGTACCACACACACACACACACACACACACACACACACACACACACACACACACACACACACACACACACACACACACACACATACACAAAGGGCAATAAAAAGAGTAATGAAAGTCAGGCGAGAAACAACATTGTTGTTAGAAACGTTCTTCTGTCTCTGATTTCGGATTTAACAAACAATAACAGAAATCAATCAGACTGACAACCAGTTAAGCTACAACCAGTGGAGCTACAACCAGTGGAGCTACAACCAGTGGAACTACAACCAGTGAAGCTACAACCAGTGGAACTACAGCCAGTGGAGCTAAAACCAGTGAAGCTACAACCAGTGGAGCTACAACCAGTGAAGCTACAACCAGTGGAACTACAACCAGTGAAGCTACAACCAGTGGAACTACAGCCAGTGGAGCTAAAACCAGTGAAGCTACAACCAGTGGAGCAACAACCAGTGAAGCTACAACCATTGGAGCGACAACCATTGGAGCTACAACCAGTGGAACTACAACCATTGGAACTACAACCAGTTTATCTACAACCAGTGGAGCCACAACCAGTGGAGCTACAACCAGTGGAACTATGGAACTACAACCAGTGGAACTACAGCCAGTGAAGCTGCAACCAGTGGAAACACAACCAGTGGAGCTACAACCAGTTAAGCTACAACCAGTGGAGCTACAACCAGTGGAGCTACAACCAGTGGAGCTACAACCAGTGGAACTACAACCACTGGAACTACAACCAGTTTATCTACAACCAGTGGAGCTACAACCAGTGGAACTACAGCCAGTGGAGCTACAACCAGTGGAACTACAACCAGTTTAGCTACAACCAGTGCATCTACAATGGTACCCCTACTTACGAAATTAATTGGTTCCAGAAGAAATAATGTAAGTAGAAAATTATATAAGTAGAGACGCGTTTTCCATGTAAATGTCCTAATCTGTTCCAAGCCCCTAAAATTCAGACATAAATCTTTTATAAAGCATAAAAATGCATCAAAACATGTAAGAAATACATTACAATTAGATTATTACACAATAAATGAGAGTTGTGCATAATATAAAAAAAGATAAAGAATAAAGAATAATAATGATGGTCATTAACCTTTTAACTGCTGTCCTCATTGTTTTTTGCCCTCTTTGGTTCATGCCCTCTTGCCCCACCATGAACAACAGAGTCAATTCCAGTCGTCCTTCTGAACTTCTCCAACCACCCACGCGACGCCTTAAACTCCTTAAACTTCCTCTTGTTTTAATAACGTGGTGATTGTAGATGCATTACGGCCATATTCTTTGGTGAGATCAACCAAACGCATCCCTTTTTCAGGCTTTTCTATCATCTCTTGATTTGTTTGTACGACCAAAAAAACTCTTTTCTTCGTCTTTTCTTTTCCTCTTTTCTCCGTCACTTTCTTGGGGTCCATAGTGAATACTCTAAAAGTTAATATATTTACCTAAAACTATCAGAACACCTCAGGGGTCGAGGGCTGAATGCCGCAGCCACTGCATAAACAACACCATCTAGCTCCACACAGATGTGGAGTGGTATCCCTCTTAGCCAATGGGATGCGAGGAAGATATGTAATAGGTAATAGCCAATGGCAGAGCAGCTTTGAGAATGTTGCGTTCAGGAACCTGTGGGAGATTCGAGTATCAGCCGATGCTGTGTTTTTACATTACGTAACTCGAATTTTTTTCTTAAGTAGAGGAAATATTTTCCTGTTGAGAAATTTCGTAAGTAGACATTCGTAAGTAGAGACATTCGTAAGTAGAGGTACCACTGTACAACCAGTGGAACTACAACCAGTGGAGCAACATTTCCTGCTGGTCCTCTTTTATCCTCCCAGCATTGAAAATGCTTTATTATAACTATGAGTTTACACAGAAACTACGCTGCAGTCTGTTCGTAGCTTTGTGGGGTGAGTCACCTCATTTAGTGGATTTTTAGGGGTAGGGGGGTGACATTCAAAAGGAAGTGGCTGCACCAAAAAGCAAGCAGGATATTCTTTTGAAGAACAATCCAAATACTTGTGAGACTATTTCATGCACTGTCATTGTGAGTTGTTGAACTATCTGGAGCATTGCAAATTACTTCATTACTTCTTACCTCGTATCCTCACAGCCTCTAAACACCATTCCTGCAGCAGACATCCACCTCATTTGGCAATATGGTGGTGGAGAGTGTAGTCCTAATGCCAAGTCACATTTAAAAATGAGAACAACAGGATTCATCCTGGCACAAACTCTGCACAGTTGTCGCAGCTTGATAAATTAATATTTTCATGGCCGGTTGGCAAACTCTAGCTGGCAACAAACCCAGCACAGCGTTCCCCCATTTCGTCTTTTTAAAAATAAACTCTTCATCACACGGCCCGTATCATACCATATTCACACTGAAGCATTTATATTAATGACTCTTTTCATAAATGATCAAATCAACTCATTAAAACACATTCCTGGGGACGGGTTTTGATTTGAATAAACAAAAGCATCTCTGATTTCTTTACATGCCATGCTTCTGGGATTAGTCACCGTCTACAAAACATCGCTCACCAAAGTTTATAAAGGTGAAGCACCAGTTACTTAGTTTGATCATGATTATCTGGATTCACCTGTGATCACTGAAGATAATCTGTTATATGCTACGTAAACCTGGTTGGGGTTATGACTCCATGAGTCATTGTTAGCTTATTCAGATTGTTAGTCTGGACAACTGACTACTTGAATGGGTAGTTTAACAGTAAGGCCTTCACCTCATGATATATAATGCTTCTATTTCAAGTATGGAGCAGCTATTCTAGGTACCAATACATGACTGCTAACTGCATTTCCACACCTAGTCTGATGTCATTCAGAAGAATAGAACAGTGCTGTTGTAACTGAAGCTTTGTGGAATTTGCCATTTCTCTTCTCCAAACCTCAGCATGGAGTCGATAGACTGCTTTTTTTAATTTCTGGGACTTGAAAAGGCTGAATTTGTATTTGAAATGTTAGCTAGTCATCTCAGCGGTGAGCAGCCAGCTGTGAGACTCATTATCCCAGCAGCCTGTCAGCCGGCTTGTTTTGCATGGAATATGCATACATGCATATCATATGTATGAATCGGACTACAGTATTTATTTTTGAGACTAAATGTAGAACTTGAGCGCAGTAACCACAAACACATTCCATGTAGAATATACTTAACCTAACAATCCAGTGAAGCTGTGCCTAATTAGATGTTAGTATAATTAACAACATCAAATGTGTTTGTCTTTGCAGCATGACAGCTGGAAACTTGAAAATTACCGGGGCAGACTTAGGGGTCCTCACACAACCGAGCACATTTGCTTCATGGCACTGAGAGTAGTGGAACCTCTATCATGTGAAGGCTCAGTTTTATGGACGGTTTGTCCATCGACGTCTACATACGTCTGTATTCTTGGTTGAAGCCATGGGCAGTCAGACTAAGACTACCGTCATTAAAAAAAAAAAAAGATCTTCTAAAAGTCTACTTATGGATTCCTGTCAGGGATGTTTAGCTATTCTCCAGCTACAGACAGGAACCAGTGTATGGAAGAACACAACAAAAAATAATCCTCTTCTAAAACCAATTTCATGCCTGAGAAGTACATTTAATATGTCAGAGCATCTGCTACATGGTTTAAAATGCAATGTTTTTGATTTCCCCAATCAGAGACAAAAAAGCAACAGGAGAGAAGAGAGCTGAAAAACGATACCCTGAGAACAAATGCATACATGATTTCCCCCCATACAAGGTATATTTTAGAAAAGGAAGACAAGAGTTCAGCTCAAGTATTGATGCTGCAGCTCTGACCAGCAAACACAGGATTTCAAGAGTTCAGAGAGACGAGATGGAGCAACGGAAAGTACAACGTTGGAGTATAAAGCATAATTTGTGTTAAATGGATGTTATACACTTTAATGAATAGACTGAATCGTGTGTGTGTGTTATGCTTTTTGTTTTTTGAATCTTGTCCTTAGTTGTTAAGTGCTGGATGATCTGTATTTTAGTGTAAAAGCTGCAATATGAGCTGGGATGACCAGCTAGACTAGAGGATGTTGCTCTATCAAAGCTTCAGTCTCTCCATCAAACACAAAAGGGCTGATCGTGTTTTCTTGTATATACACAGGCAAACCTCGGTTTCCGACCACAATTTGTTCCAGAAGGTTGTTCGAATACTGATGTTTTTGAATTCCAAATACATTTTTCCCATTATAAAATGGTCTTAATCCATTCCAAGACGCTGGAAAACTAGCTTTTTTCAACATAATATCAATCCATTTTATGCTGCTGTATCCACATACTATATGTTATTTCATAATGTAATTTATATATCAAATTGTATATTAATGAAACATATCAAAGAAATGTAAAAGAAAGAAACAAACACGAGAAAGAAAGAAAACAAACATCAACATAATCAGGTTATTCTAAGGTACGAGTTACCGTCGTCTTTTGGACCAAAGTTTACGGTACCGTAACTCGTACCATAGGCAATGGAACGCAAATTAAGTGAAGAATTATTGAATATAGTAAACTAAAATAAAAAAGCACATTACAGTTAAAGCATAAGAACAATAAAGATAAGAATTTTTACCTTTGTGGTGGTGAGCAGTTGTGTTAAGTACAATCCTGTGACGCTCTTATTTTGGGACTTGTACCAGGAAGTGGTTACATGTAAATATAATACGCTTATTCTATTGAGTGTGACATACGTAATGTGCCTGTGTTCAATTGAGTGTTCAGGTGAGCGAGCGTGAGCGTTGGAGAGGGAGAGGAAGAGGAGGATGGACGTTACTGTGTCTGATCCGCATTCGACTTCCAAATTTTGTTCGACTTCTAAGACAAAAAAAATTGGTCAAATTCTGATTTGTTCGATGTCGAAAGCATTCGAAAACCAAGGTTTGCTTGTATATTGAAATGTACAAATCAAAATTAGTCTTAATGAGGGACGTGAGATAACTAAAGCATCAATAATAAAGAGGGGGATAGAACAAGAACATAAGTATTGAAAGATAACTTGCAAAACTTTCTGCTACAATGAAACAACCAAAGTTTAAAGTTTGGACAAAAGTTTCAACAAAAGTTTGAGCCAGTATTAAAATCTGATTTCAATAAAGCATAGTGAGAGCTGATTAAAACTGCATAAGGCCAAGAACCAACCTTTATGACTGAGTGTAGATTTAGGTGTACTAATAATACTTGATTGAATGAAAGCTCCTTGATGCACCGTTGTTGCAGGAAGCCACGTCCCAACAGTACGCCCAAACACAAATACATGTGCATGTGTCCCCATGTGTCAAAAGACGTGATGGATTACAACAATCAAATAATAATTCATGAGTCCCAGCTGGCCGTGAGGGGCCAGAGCCTTTTAAACAATTCCCCTCATCTATTTTTGGCCACACTATCTTCCTGTTTCATTTCCAATGAGTCACGCTGTTCCAACCTTAAGTGACTCATAGGAGCTGAAAAAATACTTGAATCAGATCATTATTCACACTCTTCTAGTTTATAATTACATTTCATTCAAACTAAATAGAAACGTAAACGTGTCTTCAAACGATTTGTGTCATTATATGCTGTTTATTGGTCACAGTTTTGTGCATAATGATCAAGCCATCACCAAGCCTCAAGCCAACATTGTACATGATTGGATGCTGTCATTCTGGGGGGTGTATCATTCAAATTAAGCTTTTTCGCTGTTGTTGTTCTTGTCATAGTAACTTGTTTTCTGTCTGTGTACTTGAATAAGGCTGACAGGAACCGTAACAAGCATGCAGAAGGCAGGCTTTATAATATTCATACTTAGATTTACCCATTTAAATATCAACCGCGCCTTTTTGAAAGGCTTGTTACTCTGGAGCCTGTTTTCAAAGGTTTGTAATTTCAGTCCTCCTAAAATAATGTCTCCATCTAAAAAGCAGCCAAAATACAATAAACATTTTTTTGAATGTCATTAAATCAATCATTCTGTAAACAGTCCTTGGATAACTCCAAGTAGTGTCTCCGTCTGAGCTTTGGATGCACATTCAGAGCACTGTGCAAAGGTGCACTACTGCACTTTTTGAGGGTTTCCTTGCTTGTCCTCACTGCAGCCTCCACAGAAGTTGCGGTTAGCATTCCCTATATTCAAGGGTTTTTAGTCTTAGTGATAAAAACCAACCAATGTCAGGAAACAACCTGAGAGGTGTTGTGGAGTGAATAACAGAAGGACCTCCTTGGCTTTGAGAACATAAAGTTATCACAGCCAGCAATGGATTCCACAAAGGACCATCATATTCTAGAGATGTAAAGGTCTGGACGTCAAGGGACATTATGCAGCTCCCCCAGGATAGAAGAGAAACATTGACAGTGTTCAAACAGCTGCTAAAGTCTGGCAGGTACAATATGTAGTTGAGAGTAGACGGTTGGGTACAGAGGATCTGCAGCATGCTAACAGTCTGCGCAATGAAGTCATTAATGGATTCCATTCGACCCGCTCTACCGCTGAGCCCCTGCCGCCCCTCATATGTTTACTTGATACATATGAAACACAAATGACACTGAGCAGACACAACATTACAACGACACGCCCATCATGATGAGGGTCCACGTCTCTGACCCACTGGGTCCTGAAGTCCACCACACCTCTGAAGGTGTGTTAACTAGTGACGTGACGCTGGGGACCGAAGCTCCGAAGCGTGTGCTGAACAGGAGAGGGGCGTTCCCGCGAAGCGCGTATCGAGGCTTGCTTCATCGATGGGAGGAGCTGTAAATGATGACGTCCGAAGCCTCGCCGGCAGCAAGGCTTCGGACGTGTCTTCCGTATCGACGCTCCCATCACGGGAACACCCCTCTACGTGGTCGATACCACGTGACTGGGCTCGCGACACGCGCTCCAACACCGATATAAAGCATCAGACTCCATTCAGAATGTGGTTGTTTGGTGGAGAGTTGTGGTGAGATGGTGTGGAGACAGTTAGGAATGTATATGGCGTTAGATATATTCTGGAGCGAGGTATAGATAGTGTGGAGAGTCAGAAACACGATCATTGTCCCAACCCCAACCAAGTTGAACGCAAAACAAACGCCTTTTTTCTCGCCGCCAGGCGTGCGAAAAGTCTAGAGAAAACGTGACGGTAATGCGCTTTTTATTTTAGTTTACTGTATTCAATAATTTTTCACTTGATTTGCGTTCCATTGCCTATGGTACGAGTTACGGTACCGTAAACTTCGGTCCCAAAGACGACGATAACTTGCATCTCGGGCTAACCAGATTTCTTTCTCATGTTTGCTTCTTTCTTTTACATTTCTTTGATATGTTTCATTACTATACAATTTGATATATAAATGACATAACATGTCGAAAAAAGGTAATTTTCTAGCGTCTTGGAAAGGATTAAGACCATTTACATAATTTGAAACGGGAAAATTGTATTTGGACTTCGAACAAATCGCTATTCAAACAGGCTTCCGGAACAAATTGTGGTTGGAAACCGAGGTTTGCCTGTATATGTTATACAGGCTTCGATGCTTCGTCTGCCCATCACTAGTGCTAACCCTAACCCTATCTGGCTTCAGCTTTGTCTGAAAGAATATCTGCCGTGTGTCACGGTTTGGTGTGTCTGTGCTGGGGTGTGGCAGGGGGAGAGGCCAAACTTGTGGGTGGAGCCTTTGTTCCACACCTGTTGCTCATCTCCACACCTGGACTCGATAAGGGTAATTATCATGAGGCTTTTTAAGTCAGGTTCTGTCTGTGTTCTTTAGTGATGGGCAAATGATAGTGATGGGAGGATGAAGCCCAATGAGGCACTGAAGCTTTTCATCCCAATCGGTTCACGCTGGTTAGAAGCTTCATGAGGCTTCATTTGCTCTAGTGCGACATCTACTGGATGTTAAAATATCAGGTGGCATGATTTTGAAGTGTGTTGCATGTTGCAGAAAGCCTGTTAATAAAACTGTCAGCAAAATAAGGAAGGATGCAAAACATACATATTTTAGTGATTGTAATATACATATATATATGTATATATGTATATAGCATATATAAACAACACACACACACACACACACACACACACACACACACACACACACACACACACACACACACACACACACACACACACACACACACACGCACCGGCAGTATGGAAAGTGATTATTTGGACATGAGGAAAAAGGAAATAAGCGTGTACAGTGAGGGGAGGGTGGTTGGTGTTGATTGTTTCTGTAACATTGAGGTAAGGCCAGTGATTATGATTTGTGACATAATCGGTTTTTATTTAGAAACAACAATATCTCCACTGTGGGAGGTTCCATCTCCTGAATCTCTCCTAAACCAACTCTCTCCACACTATCTATACCTCTCTCCAAAATATGTCTTGACTCAAATCCCAAACTGTCTCCACACTATCCACGACCAAACAGTCCCGCTACAGTCCCATGTAGCGGGACTTTCCCGTGATGGAAGCCTCGATACGGAACATCACGCCCGAAACCTCACTGCCCGGCGATGCTCCGGACGTCATCCTTTTCAGCTCCTCCTTTGGATGAAGCAAGCCTCGATACGCGCTTCGCGGGAACGCCCCTCCCCTACTCGGCACACGCTTCGGAGCTTCGATCCTTCGATCCTCAGCGTCACGTCACTACCAAATGAAGCTTTTGTGAAGCACTGAATCACTTGAGTCAACTGGTTCAAAAAAGCCTTCATTACTCGAAGCTTCAGCTATAGTGACCTCTCCTGGCGTAGTTCAAACCCTGCGCTGCGAGTTAGTTTGTGTATGTGTGTAGTTGAAAGCTTCTTGTCAATCACCTCCTTTTTGCTTGGACTTAAAGTATCTTTCATTTTAAATGTTGATACACCCTAGACTGAATATTATATTCCATGGACTGATAATGATTGACAAATGCGTGGAGTGGTGTTGAGGAGCGAATGCTGGGAAAATCTGGTATTGGTTGGTTGTGCTTGTGCAACTATGAAAGGGCTGATTTTTTATTTTATAAGATTTTTATTGCGGTACATGATTTTTTCCACAGTATTTGGATTTAGACGGTTTCTTTTTTTGGTCACAATTTCTCCAGATTTGGAGAACACTCGTTCACATGGAACACATGAAGCATGCTTTTTTTTTTTGCCAGTTTAAACAAATCGGGGTAAACATTCCGATGGTTCTGCCAGTAATCCACAGGGTCTTCTGACCTGGCCAGTGGTGGTTCGGTCAGGTACCGCTGCACCTCCACAGTTGGGTCTGCAGTAGCATTCCTTGCCCTCCTTGCATGCGACGCATCTCGGTCCAGCGTTTCCCGAAGGTTCCTATCTGAGAGACAAACATGACAACAATCATCAGCATTGTAACTTATTGGAAAAAAAATGCTATTTATAATATTACTTGTGGGTTTCAGCAGATGCTGGTTGATCCAATGTGGAGGGCTGTTGTTCTACAATTGTGGGGTGGTTTTGTTTCTTATGGATTCAAAGCACTGAGCTGTCAGTCGTCTCACCACTGCCTGGGCCTGTCCTTAATTGTAGGATCTGATTGTTTGGAATCTTGGATCCAGCAGCGTTGACATCCTCAGTGCTGTTTGGCTTTCTGCCGTCTCAAATTTATTTTGCATCATAGACACTAAGTTCTGTCCCTGTTGTTTTGCTGTTTCATGGCTGGTTTTCCCAGTTGTGTCAAACAAATACAACATAAGCTGTCAGGAAGGGAGGGATATGGACACAAATGCAGGACACGGTGGATGAAGCTTTTGTCCATGATTTAAACAGAAAAACTCAAATCTCCGGATACAAGCAATATCAAACAAGACGAAAGCAGATATAGAAAAACGTGTGCAGGAAAGGACAGAACCACAAAACTACATTCTAGGACTACAGGACAAAATTCCAGGACAAACTGGCAAAGAGCTCTGACCAGACCTGGCTTAAGAAGCCTCATGTCCATCATCCCAATTGAGTCCAGGTGTGAAGACCAGTAACGGGCGTGGTGATGAGCAGCGGTTGAGGAGAGGACCAACCGTTGTGAAGCCGTGACTTCTTCTTCATGAGAGATCTTGTAGCCGCACTCATGTTAGCTGCAGTGTGTGCTTCAGAGAAAGGCACTGTGGCCAGCTTCATGAGGTCCTCCATGTAGTGGCAGGTCACTGCAAGACACACCTCCATATTAACGGACGTCCACATATCAGCAGTGAGACTCACAGCCTCCACCCTCGCCATGACAGCCTTGGCCTTGGTCTCCTCCTCATATTTCTGCAGCAACATGTTCTTGAGAGCTCGCCTGGATGGAAGAACGTATGAGGGATCAAGTAATCCCACAAACTCCTTGAAGCATGCATATATGTGTATGCATATATATGTATGCATAAATACATATATATGTACGCATGCATATATATGTATGCATGCGTTTGAATCAGTAGCAAGAGTGTGCGTTCTTAATTTCCCTTCGGGGATCAAACCAGTATATAAAATTTAAAAAAAAAAAAAAGCCACAGTCATCCACGATGGCAAAGGGCTGCGAGTCTTTCACCACCATATTTACAAAAGCCTCATCCATCTTTCGCTTCTGGTCCACTATGACAGAAATAAAAAGTAAATGATTAAAACAATACCAAAAGGCCTACGACTCAAGAAACACAGCCAGACCACATTGTGTTAGTGTCTAATATAATAATATAGCCAAACTTGATTTGGGGTCCCCTGATTTCCAGCAGCTCCATGTTTAGCAGTGAAGTGTGTTATCATGGAGGAAGTATCCCCATGATACTTCAGCTCAGCGGAACACACCAAGCACTGGACCAGGACAGAAAGTTATTTGTTAATAATAATAATACAGTTTGACTCTATAAAGCTGTCACATAAACAGCATAATTTATTATTATTAATCAATATACACGGATGGTAGACCATAGCTATAGCTAGTTACTGTTAGACATGTAACTTCCTTCATTACAGATGTGACATTACACCTACCTTACCAGCAGAGATCAGAATGAAGTGTTCCCACATTTCAGAACGACCTGTCTCCCTGACTGGCTCCATAATGATCCAACGATCCAAAAAAGCGACGCAATGCAATAACAACAGCAACAACAACTCTCCGACAAAAACCCACAAATGTTGCATTTTTTAGAGCGTATATAAAGGAGTTTAGGCGCTAAAATTCAAACCTGTCACAGACAAGGAGGCGGGTCAGTGAATTAAATACTCAGGATGTCGGGTGGTTCCCTCAGGAAACAAAGCAGTTGCTGCTTCAGACGTCATTGTCACGTGACTTTCTTCCGCCTCAAAGCAAGCTTCGTAGCAGTGGTTCTATTGAATTGTAGTTCTGGGGTTTGAAATGTGTACCGAAGCTTCAGTGTCAAACTGTCATCACTAGTATACTTTGCCAGTTCGTACTTGTAGTTCTGACCTGAAGTTTTGCCTTGTAGTTCTGTTTTGTAGTTCCGTCTTGATTCTGCCTTCATTTTGTATTCTGCCTATGTTTTGATTTGATTTTGATTCATGGACAAAGGCTTCTTCACTCGTGTCCTGCATTTGGGCCTATACCCCGCCCACCGTGACACCGTGTTGTGCATCATTCCTTCATTGCAGCAAGCTTCATTTAAAAGACCTGTAAGCACAGATGCTGACTCCATTGTCCATGTTGGGACATGCTGAAGTGAATTAACTTAGCCATACACTTAGCAAAGTTAGCACTTGAGCAAAAGAGGCAAAAAAACTTGTATAGGATGAACACTTTCTAGACACGCAAGTTTTCCTCGACCAGGACACAATATTTTTAAGTTTTTGTTTCAGTCAGCAAACTTTGTCAGGTACGCCAGTATTATGGTTATGATGGTCGATACGTACAAAAGAGGTTGAGTTTTGTGATATGTGTTCTGCTGTTCTTGTTCTGTGGGTTACATTTTTACCATAACCCTAACTTACTGCCAACAATGTGAACCAGACTCTGACTCCAGAATTACAGGGACTGAACGGTCTGAAGCAATGAGTCATCCACCCCATACTCCCGAAAAACTCACCAAAGGATGCCTCATGGGGGGACATGATTGTAAGCCCTCTTCAGGTCCTTCCAGCCCCCTTGCAAAAGTATAGAACTGGTCCAGTGTTCCAGCATTTGAATCAGAGGCTCAACTAACAGCCAGACTCTCCTCTCCAGGGAGTAGACTTTCCCAGGGAGGCCGAAGGTTAAGATCCCTGTGTGAAACACGCTCTATGGTCCCCCTTCTTAAAAAGGGGAACCACCACCCCAGTCTGCCACTCCAGAGACACTGTACCTGTCGAACACACAATGTTACAAAGACATGTCAACCAGACAACCCTAAAACATTGATTGAGGAGATCCTGGAAGTATTCCTTCCACTGCCCAACTACACAAAAAGAACCCCCAAAAACATTAACCTCAACTTGAAATCACTTACTTTCAGTTCAACTGTTTTCCATATGTTGCTCTTTTACCTGTTGTGGCACACAAAGTGACCCACAGTTCTGCTGTTCACGTCATCTGCATCTCTGCCTCTGTTTTACATGTGTCTAGAGAAGACAACTGTGTCCCAGGCTCTACTGTCCTCAGCCTCGTCTCTGAGAGAGCACGCTGCTTTCCTCCAGTCAGAAACCATGCGGCCGGCCAATGACCCTAAAGAGAGAGACCCCTCCCACATCCGGATGCTGAATGATGTACTCCGTGACCTGGAGAAGAGTTTCATCATCCCACAGACCCTTCCTGGAGTGTACAGGTAGGAGACCATTGATATGGTACACAGGTACAGACTGCAGACGATGGACATCACAATCTGTAGGTTTTGTTCTTTTTCTAAAGATAAAATGGGTCTTTTTTCTTTTATTGACCAGCAGATATTCAATCTACCATCACTAAACAACATATATCTCAGGGTTTTTTTTCTCTTTTAGATTCTGTCACCTTTTATTAATTTATAGACATATAGAAAACATGTTTGCATTTGTCATTGCATTAGGCAGACTATTTCAATGTTTCCTTAGTCAAAGCCTTCTCCTCCACGGGCAGCATTAGCTGTTTGCTTCAGGACTTGGTGTGCTATTTAAAATCACAGACGCGGAAATATGCCAGCATTGTTGCGTCAGTGTGAAGGAACAAAACCCTTTTTTTCTGACTATTTGTGGATCTCTTTGTCAAATGGACTAAAATTTCTGGGATATGGTGAAGTGATTGACCAATTAGCTATTTGACTCAGACATTAGGGGCCTCATGAAGGCTTTTGCACTTTCCATAATTGCCTAACATAAGAGAGATAATGACAGTCTGTGACTAAAAGTGGAGTCTATCATCGCGATTCTGCGCCCAACGGTGTAACATCACCGTAATAATAGCAACACATTCTCATTCTCACACATACAATGACAGCTTTGTGTCTTCAGACACATGATAATGTGACAGAGCAGAGAATCGTCAGGGTGCAGATCTCTCCACAGTTTGTGGGGCTTCATTCAACTCTACTGCAGGAAAAGTGGTCAAACTTTTACATCATTCAGAACACTGATCAGCAGGGACGTGCACAAAACCTTCAAAAGGTGCTGTTCAATGTGTGAACTATCACATCTCATGTTCTTCAAAGGTTGAAGGGAAAATGTCACCGCTGTCCCTCCTGATATCACCATACAAGCAATTAGCATTTGTTCCTGATATGGAAAGCCTGTCTGCAACAAGCATTTCAAACACCGAACAGCACTGTCATTAAGATTAGACCCAAAATCTCTTTGCTTGGTTTAAGGTCACTGCTGACGTGATCTGACACATAGAAACTAGACTCTGGGCTCCTTTGTGAAAGTGTGTGACCCAACATTCAAAACCATTTTGGAAAATCAAGCATTGTAGAATAGATTCTGTTGTTTAATTGGTCTACTTGTCTGGCATGGATTTGTTTTTCCTTTGGAGGAATTCTGCTGCTTTATAAGGAATGTGCCAAGATCCCTGGGAATGAGACCAGGGTCCCCATAAAATATTCTTGTCAGTGTCATATAGACACGGGATGCTCTGGTTTCAGCCCTCCTAGTAAACATGTGTTGGTTCAAACCACAGTGAACACTGATTCTCCTTGTCAATTTCACATCCTTTTCCTTCTGCTGTTCTTTTATAGGACATACATCCGTGTTATGCAACTGCTATCTGAGAAATTGATTAACCGTGTGAACTTTTCTGTGAAGGACCTTGAGAGTGGCTTGTATTAAGAATCCCCCCAAAAATTAATTTGACTGTGGCACAAACATTTTGTTTTTTTTAAATTTCATACACTATACTAATCCCCAAAGGGAAACTAGTTAGTTGTACACTCTTTCAGAATTTTAGCTATTAGTCATGCATATAGATGCATATAGATGTTATGATCACACACGATATATATATATATATATATATATATATATATATATATATATATATATATATATATATATATATATATATATATATCGTGTGTGATCATAACACACACACTTAGAGGGCCTGTAGGCAAGCAGTGTGGGGGAGGTAGAGTGGCAGGCAGCTCCTTCATGGTGCACCCTAATGAGCAACTTGTAAAGAGTGCCTTGGCAGCAAGGGCGCCTTGCTCAAGGGCGCCTCGGCAGTGCTTTGGAGATGAGCTGACACCTCAAACTGTCAGCTCACACTCCGAGGTGGCTGGGCGGGAGCGGGAATCCAACTGACAACCTTGGGAACATTGGACGACCCTCTCTACCACTGAGCCACCGCTGCCCCTAATTAGATTTTAGTGGTCAAAGATCAGAATAAGTTCAGTGACTTAAATCAGGGATTCATGCCATTTTAAAGGAATCTATTATGTATGTATAATAATGATGATGATGATGATAATAATAATAATAATAATAATAATAATAGTAATAATAATAATAATAATAATGTCATAATTTCACACACGTATCCAACTGAATGAAATTAAGTCATGATATTTTACATTCCGAAGGTAAAGGTCAGTTCTATGTAGTTAATTTCCTAATCATAAATGGTAACCAAATGTTCATATTTTTTGCGGTCAGAATTGTGACGTTGTTCTTGGACCTCCACCTTGAAGCTGAGCTCATCGATCAGAACTTCTGTGAAGGTGGTGAAGCATCTTCACAATAACAGCCAAAGAGCAGTCGTCCTACAAAAGCTCTTTCCTTCAGCAGGTGCTTCAGGTGATTGCATGTGACAAAGCTCTCGGTCTCTGTAAATTTGGCCTCTGAAGTAAGACACCTTGTTTCTCTCTCAAAATTATGGAAGGAAAATGTATACAGCTCAATTTAGTGATGACGGTCATCTTGAGAAGAAAAAAAAATGGGTACAATGATTTGGAACAGATTACGGCTATCTGATGTTAACCAGTCATTTGAAAAACAAATTCAACACTCAATTCAACCAAAAATGAACCAGAAATATAGACGAACCTTGACAGGATTCATGCATGAGGCCCATTGTTGCTCTGCCGTAATGATGATTCACAGTCCTGCACAGTAGCACCGTATTCACGACAAATACTCACATCTATTTCCAAATGAAGGCTGCACCAAGGTAGGAGCTTCACACAGATCAGCACAAGACTCGTGTTCTAGACGAGCGAACCTGGAGCCGAGGCGAAGACTGACGTGTTGTTTGAGTAATACCGTATTCTTATTACATTTTAGCACCATATTTAGTTTTCATGGAGGTCAAGTGATAGCAAGAATATGTTGAATGTATTAAAATCAATTATCTAAATCTGATATGTTAGAAGTTACCAGAACTGAACCATTTTAAAGGATCAAGAGCTCCTGATCTACAGTCCATATGATATAATGTGCAAATAGCTTAGAAGATGTTACTGAATTATTCATAGATGAGCTGGGCTTAGCATTAATTAAACCAATCAGTATTTAATTCCTCATTCTCTTTAAAAGCCAAGTGCTCGTCCATCTGACATCTCTATTGAAACCATTAATCTTTGCTGACATATTTGGCCTCTGGCTCCACCATTTTCAAATTATCTACCCCGTCAACAACAACTTGGGGGAGACAACATATGAACAAATGGGTTTATATTTACCTGAGTAGGGATGAAGAGGTGGAACGACGCAGCTGTGTAGCCTCCAGGAAATAAATCCAGATCCTTCCATCATTAATGCTGGTGGCAGAAGATGAAGGAAGTGGATCCAGATCTCATCATGGAACCACCGTACATGAAAGATGGCTTGTTTTATCGTGCTTTGCCTATACTGTATAGTACATATCATAAGACCGTTGGTTAAGCAAACAACCTTTTTCTTAACTGTCTGGGTGGCTGCTCTCAGACAATTCTGAGGAAGCTGTATATTACTAAACTTTTGGAAACCAGTGTGAGATGTTTTGTGATGAGGTTGTGTGTGAACCCACCAGGTGGATGAATGAACTCCATCGGTGGTGAAATGCTCACTTCAATGGGTTTAAAAACATTAGCAAACATCACATCTTTTAATTCAGCTCCTGAAAAACAGTGGCAAAAACAAAATTGCTTTTATTTGTTATATTTCCCAGTGGTGATGGAATCCATGATAACAGAGGCAATAGATACGTAGCTCTACCCTCTTTCTGAAGCCCTTTCTACCAGAGAAATCTTCCCCAACCCCAGAATCACATACAGACCTGTACTGTAGTGTGTTGGCCATGATTTACATCCGCAGTCAGCCTTCTGTCTTGTATTGGGGGCATTCAGTTGTTTTTCATTGTGTTCTACTTGTTGAGCAGAGCAGCAATAATGTAACATAAAGCTTCATATTTATTCCTCCTGACTAAAAAGATGAAAACACAAATAATTTACAGACAGCAGTGTTTGCTGTTTTTGGCCTGGAGCAGTTTTTCAGGACAGAGCAGCGGTATCTCATTGGCTCCATGCTGTGCATGAACAAGTAAGTGAGAGCTCTGGATTAGTTGGCAAAGTTATTTTAGTTAGGGTCCAGCCAAAGAATAAACACCATAAATCATTTCACATTACATTTGGTTGGAGGACAGCTGACCTTGACTGATAGTGGCGACTTTTTCCCCAGCAACTATATCTCATAATAGTAACGCCTCTGCCCTGTTTGATTTCATCCTCACTCTGTCTCGCACACACGCCGTCTTCCCCTCAGCACTTTATCTGTCTACCATTCAACGAGATTCCAACGGAATAAATGGCCTCAGCCGCTCACTGTTATTCACAGTTTATGTCAGTAATAGACATGTTAATTGTCCCACACTGCCATTAGTATCCAAGCTAAAATTTGCTGCTCCATCATGCTTGAAAAGCATTAAGGCTTAATAGCAGTCATTTATAAGGGAAGTTAGCATTACCTCACAGGACTGAGACAATTAGACAAGTCTTTAAAATGTTTACCTTGGTGATTTATCGTTTAAGCAATAAAACCCTGGGTCGAATTTTAAACAACATAAACAAAATTATGATTTAATTATTATTTAATTATGGTCCTAATGTGTATTTTTGTGGTTATGTGCAAGCTGCTTGTTAGGTAATTAATCATTAAATTCCTCACTGACGTTTATGACCCTTTCCAAAGAATCCCATCGTCAGTCTTTCTGTTACACACAAGATGTTGTCAAGGGTAACTCGCGTAAATCAGGGATGGAAACCCAAATATACGAGGTGTATGACATTGATTAAAAAATTCTAATAGAGAATCCTCAAGGTGAGGATTCTGAAGGTACAGTATGTTGCACCTCACTGGCAGGTCTGACTGATTCTTTTAAAAGTTGTGATTGGCTGCTTGATAATTCAAGGTTTTCTATTTCTGCCAAAAAAAATCTGTAAAATAAACACAAATAGCAGCATAAAATAAAACTGATGGAGGATCATGTACATGGGAACACTCTTCCCTTTGGACAATATTTTTTCTATGCCGTCATATTTTTTGTGAGCTGTATTAATGTAACATCCTCATTTCAGCAGTCTACAGGCTGAGGCAAGAAGCAGTAAGCAGTGGAGTCCTGAATATCGCTGAGGTGGCAGTAAGGAGTGTGTGTGTGTGTGTGTGTGTGTGTGTGTGTGTGTGTGTGTGTGTGTGTGTGTGTGTGTGTGTGTCTGTCTGTCTGTCTAAGGTGACAGGGGGACTACAGAAGGCTCTACATTGTGACATCATTGCAGCTGTGTCATCCTGCTGACAGACATTAGTTTGTTTCAAACACAATCACTGCAGCACTGTTGTGTTTTCTTACTACCAGTGAGGTGATGATGTTATTTCTGGCATTATAGAAATTAGTTGGGAGGTTGGGGGCATCTCTAATGAGATGGGCAACAAGAATTAACCCTCAACACTCCCATCAGTACAGGTCCATTAACTCACCTGTGTCCCTCAACTCAAGAACTCCAGCTTTCTCTTATTTAGAGTTGATGTGATTCACTCTTCAATACAGTCTAAACTGCAAGAAGAGAAATTAGTGGTTCTTTCTGCCAAAAGAATCCATGTTCTTCCACCAGTCTGTAGTGGCCAGCGTTCTCTAGAAGTTCTACCACCAGTCTGTAGTGGCCAGCGTTCTCTAGATGTTCTACCACCAGCCTGTAGTGGCCAGCGTTCTCTAGATGTTCTACCACCAGTCTGTTGTGGTCAGCGTTCTCTAGATGTTCTACCACCAGTCTGTTGTGGTCAGCGTTCTCTAGATGTTCTACCACCAGTCTGTAGTGGCCAGCGTTCTCTAGATGTTCTACCACCAGTCTGTTGTGGTCAGCGTTCTCTTCTCTGCCGTGGTCTGCTGGGGGAGCAGCATCAGAACCAGTGACACTAACAGAATCAACCAGCTGATCAGGAAGGCTGGCTCCTGATTGGCTGTAGTCTGGACACTGTGGAGGCTGTGGTGGAGAGGAGGACTCTGAACAAGCTGTCGTACTGTACAACAGCTCTAACACATCAGAGTTCCACCACTTTCTGATGTGTGGATGGGTTTTGGACCATAATCTTAACCTGTACATTTCACATTTATTAGTAACCTCTACCTGACATTTCACTGTACAAACTGCTTGGATATTTGTAATGTTTTTTCTAGGGTATATACTATATATATTCTTTTACATCTAATTTATCTCCATGGGTGGCATGGTGGTGCAGTGGGTAGTGCTGTCGCTGCACAGCAAGGTGGTTCCAGGTTGGAGTCCCACTCTGTGTGGAGTTTGCATGTTCTCTCCGTGTCTGCGTGGGTTCTCTGCCGGTTCTCCTGCTTCCTCCTACCTCAATTAGTATCATTAAAGTCTATCTACTTAACAATCTTTTGTGGTACATCCAGATCATAGAAAGCATATACTACGCTGTATAATAGTCACTGTGAAGATATTAATCATCTTGATAAGTTAAAAGTAAATAAGGTCTCCCTCCCATTGGACATAAATTTAAGGCTATGATTAGAGGCTATGATTGTTTATGCCAAATCATGTAACTCCCGGGGTTGGGGTGTTGTTTCATAATATCCTGTATATATCCAGCCACATTAACATCAGTCAAGCTGACCCTCACCTAACTTGTTTTGAATGTTTTTATGCATCCCTTAGTTTTCTGTGGGGGTTAAGTGTCCAAAGTTTTTCTTGGCCCTGTTTGTGTACCAGTAGGCCAGCTAGACAGATTGAACTAGAACAGATTAATGATGACTGTAAGATTTGCACTGTTTTAATATCATTTTGGCACTGAAGCCAGTAAAGTCTAGGATCCTACGAATCACTCAGACATTGCTCAACAGAAATTTAAACACTATCATAATCGTTTATACTTTGATGGAATGTTTTTTTTCCCATGATGTTTGAAAGGTGAAAGATTAAAATATTCTATTCAATAAAGTGTCCTAACCCCAAACAAATAAAATATAAAGTAAAAATGAAAAACACAAATGTCAGAAAAAGTGACATCAGAAGCCAATTTTAAAATATAGTGTAGACAATGTGTGTGTGTGCCTGTGTGTGTGCGTGCGTGTAGCTAAGGAGGCACTCGTAGTTATTAGATGGTCAGTATTGGTACTTGGCTGCATGTTGTTGTGCGTGTTCCTATCCTTTCTCCAGTATCCTGTCCATTGTGTGTGAGAGTGTGAATAATTGTCACTCTTGTTGGGCAGGTGGTGCTTGTGTGTGTGAACGTTAGAGGAGCTGACATAAGTGTTTGTGTTTATTTAAAAAAGCACACCTGATATCACCTGAACCTTCAATTAACCGCCCACCTGATAATTCCACTGCACCTCTTATGTACCGGTGCTCAAGGTTTAACTGCATGTTCAGGTTTAGACAAACAGAGGAGATAAACATCTGATCCTTTAGCTTAACAGGTGATTTAAAGAAGCTGCTGTTGTTGTGCAACAAGCTGCTGTTGTGCAACACCCAGAATTTCTTTCCCGTCCCCAAGTCAGTGTCTGCATCAAATGGTCTAACGATAACCATAAAGACACTGACTCTATCTGGCCTATCTGACACTCTCTCTCTCTCTCTCTCTCTCTCTCTCTCTCTCTCTCTCTCTCTCTCTCTCTCTCTCTCTCTCTCTCTCTCTCTCTCTCTCTCTCTCTCTCTCTCTCTCTCTCTCTCTCTCTCTCTCTCTCTCTCTCTCTCTCTCTCTCTCTCTCTCTCTCTCTCTCTCTCTCTCTCTCTCTCAACCGTCTACTGTCTCTCTCTCTCTCTCTCTCTCTCTCTGACCCTGTCCTTACCTTCATTTTATTTCTTTACCACCCAACCGGTCAAAGGAGTCTGGGTCCTGCCCGGAGTTTCTTCCTCAATGAGGGAGTATTTCCCTGCCACTGTCGCTTATGCTCTGGAGGGTTCCGTTGGGTTTTTCTGTCTGTTAAAACACTTTGAAATGTCTGTTGCCATGATTAAGCGCTATATTAAAAAAAAAGAACTTGATTGATTTTCTTGTAGGTGAGAATGGTAGTTGTGTTGTCTGCAGCTGCTTATGTGCTTTCTTGGACTTCCTGTTTCTAATGATTAATTGACTCTCTCTGAAGAATGCTTTGGTGTTTGTCCTCACTTTTGGAGTCAGCTGTGAGAGAAGTGACATCTGTTTGGACAACAGGGATTTTTGTTCTTTTCTCTTTGTAAACTGATTAAAAAAAAAGTGTTGCTCCACAATTTTTCTCTTTTGTATGTGATATGGATTAGCCGGTCAGACAAACGCGCTTCAAATACTGCATTGTGACAAAAAGTACTCTTTCCACTCAGCAGGGAAATGGTATGTTTTTTTTCTTCGATGTCGAGCTTCCATGTTCATTTTAGTGCCTAATATATTGAAGGCTAACTATATAATTATCTTGCTAGGGATTTTACTCCTGTTAGAAAAGATTAGATCTCAGACTGGATGGGCTGTATGTCAATCAAGTTGCAAATGACAGTGAGACCTACCCATGAAACAGATGTGATTAAGCGGTTGGTCTAAGTATTGGGCGCCCAGCCCTGTTTTAGGGTGTGCCTAATCTGCAGGCTTCTAATTTTTGAAATACAAAATATTCCATTTTCTGTGTAAAAGCCCTGAAAAGCAGCCGGTTAGTTGTAAAAATACACATTTACAGAAGCAAGCAATCACATTGTGGTTATCTCATGACTTTCAGTCAATCTCTTTGTGATCATAGTACAATATTTACTTGTGTTATTGGTATTGCATTTCACTTCCTTACTTGGTTACCCACAACCACATGTGACTAATCTATCCGTCATTCATCCTTTGAGTTCATTAGTTGTGACATCATCAACATCCTGTCAAAGACATCAACATAGTCCAGCTTTGGCCTTAATGGGATCTGTGGCAATGTGTCGGCTGTCAGAGTCCCAGTGGATGGGCACTCAGGTCGGAGTAACCACCCACTGGAGGTAACTGACCATACAAGTACTCACTATAGGCAGGTATGACCACCACCTGACATCAAAGCTCTTCTCAGCATTGTGGTGGAGGAGATCCTTCTAGCTGAGGGGTTACGTCCAACTTTCACATCCATCCAGCAGGATAGACTCTTCCTATAAAGAATTGGATCTTGGTCATCGTTGACATGCTGGACTTCCTGAAGTTACTCATCTGAATGAGGTCCTGCAAGCCTGAGCTTTTCTCACTCCGATGTCTTTTTCGGAGGGTCATCTAGCTAGGATCCAAATATCTGAAGTCATCCACTTGTTCTCGCAGTTTAAAACTTCTACAGGGATTCCACTGGACTTGATAGCTTTCCTAATTAGAGCCACTTTTAGCTATCTGAGTTCAGCTTCAATGAAGCGACCATCACCTACTGTATTTCTAGCTCTTCAAACACCTGGGGTGTGTCGTCGTTCAGTTCCTCCACAACTGGTGGGCAACCCAGCAGCTTCTAAAAGTGAGTAAACCAAATAGTTACTCTCTCCTCTGGACTTGAACCAGCAACCTTTCCCTCTTAGCAATTCCATTTAATTTGTTTCATTAATCTTACAATAATTACAAAAACAACTTATCTAGCAGTGCAGTCACTCTCTCACCTGCTGTGTGACCAATAAAGCCTGGCCATCTCTGAAATTCATTACAGCCCTGTTGGTTTTGAATCAGATTGATGCAGACTTACACCAGCCTGGTTTATATTGGTGATTTGTCCAGGGATGTGGCTTTCCTCTTGCCCAATGTGTGCTCAGATAACTTCAGCCTAGGACCATAAGCAGGACAAGCACGTACAGACAATGGATGGATTATGGTCTCAGAGTAAAAAACACTGCTTTTTATCCTACTTACCAATATAAAATGTTGCTATCAACTTATTTCCCCCAGCAAAACAAGAGTGTAATATAAAGTACAGCTTTGTCCTTTATGTGGACACATCACTGTCTGATGGAATAATATCTCTGCTTCCCATGAGCAAGTTCCTTCAAGCACAACCAGATAGCCTGATTTCTCCCTCCTCGTACGTGAATGGAATTTTCTGCAACGCATAAATATTACAGACATTACACAATCAGCTGAGGGGCCACGTTTCCAGGAAAATTTGCATTTTTTTAAAGGTTATCTTACATTAGGGACTTTTTGCTGGCTGAAGTGTTACTGATCACTGATCAGAATTGTTCCTTTACTTCATTATCATCTCTAATTGTTAGATATTACTCGCATAATATAATCACCAATAAAATGCACATCTAAACCAAAAAAAAAAAGAGTATACAGGCTACAGTGGAGGCTCCAGCTTTGTTATGGATGTACATGGTATATTTTGTATTTTGGGCTTCTGCATCTGCAGTGTGGTATGATATTTCATTTTAAAAATAGTCTTTCTTTTCCAGTTTTTTGTGCTTTGCGAAATCTGTGAATTAAGCGCTTGGCTGTCTTTATCCATAGGAGTGACTAGATAGTGACTGGATCTTCATTTCCATGTGAACTATTCTTTTTGGCTCTCCAGTGTCATGTAATGGTGTTGTGGTACAATACATAGAGGATCTTCGCAGTGACATTGATTATAAATTGTGCACTGAAGGTCAGTGTTCTTCACACCCTACAGCTCACAGCCTGTGTCTTAACAGATGAAGAATCATTCCATTTACTCGCTGAGACTGTCTGTGCAGCCACTTTAAGAGAAATCAATGTACTCCAGCCCCCAAGGAGAGCAGGTCTCTGCCATTGAGACCTACAGGTGACTACCCTGCCACTCCCAAAGGCTTATTTGCATTTATATAGGTGTGCTTCTCTACGTGTGAGCATCCTGTTGTGTGCTACAGTGTGAGCGGGATACAAAGACACATGTATAATTGTAATCACTCATATGGTACAGCCCATTTGCAGCTCGTTTCCCGCAAGAATTAGGTAAAGGTCTAAATCTGAGAAAGATGCTGTCATACATTGTGATGAATGTCAGATCAGAGTGGTTGAGTGTAGTTCTGCATGTAAATGATAGATTTACTGCAAGTGCAGACGGATTCAAAGAGGAAACTCCCAGTCTGGTGCGATTCATGCATTTTGACTTGTCTAATTTCATTTAAGACTCTAAAGAGTAATTCAGCTGTACTTTTTTTAGTAGGTTTAGTGTAGTTTAGTTTAAGGGGACAATGCAATTTCATATAACACGTGATTATACATGGTTAAAAAAAAAGCCAGAATTACCCAGAAGACTAGTTTTCATCTGTAGTCCCCTGGCCATGATGTATGAAAAGCAGTAAAATCAGTAAAATACATCTACAATATAGTAAAAATATACATACTCAAACACTTACTGTACTATTAAAAGAGAATCACACATATTAAACATAACATTTGATCACAACATCAAAACTTTTAGTATTGGCAGCTATAGGAGTCGATAAGCCACATTTTCAAGTTTTTAGTGAAGACCTTGTATGTTGTGAGTGGTTTAACCTCCTCAGGTAAAGAGTTCCACTCACTAGCGCCCCCCACTGACCAGGCAGACTTACTGAAAGTGCTCCTGCGCAGAGAAATGAAGCGGTCACCTCTGACAGAGCCACGAGCGACCCGCTCAGAGCTGTTTCTTTGGCTGATGAACTCTGCCAGAGGATCTGGAGCCAAATCACACAGTACTTTATAAATGTAATTCAAATCTGCAAATGTGTGAAGACTGTCCCAGTCTGAAAGGCTGCATTTTTTTAACACTGCACGATGATGATAGGTCCTAGGTTTTTTTATCCATAACTTTGATTGCTTGTTTGTACAAAGCTTTCAAAAGAGAGTTGTGAATCTATTACTAACCCAAGATATTTATATTGGCTGATGATTTGTATTTTTTCTCCATTAACACGCATGTCAGGGTCAGGTGATATTCTATTTGTTTTGGTGAAATACATGCCTATAGTTTTAGAAATGGTTAGCTGTAGACAGAACTCTTATAACCAAGTTGTAACACAGGACATTGTTGTAATTTAGCAGTTTAGCAGCAACAGTGTCTTTGGAGCAACCGTGAACAAAGAAAACCGTGTCGTCTGCATCCATTAAACATTCAGTGTTAGGAGAAACAGTAGGCAAATCATTGGTATAAAGACTAAATATAAGGGGGCCTAATATTGATCCCTGGGGGACTCCAGATGTAAGCCGAAGAGAACCAGATCTGCAGTTGTTAACTGATAGATTGTGTTCGATCATGCAGATAGGATTCAATCCAGCTCACAGCGTTGTGAGAGAAGTTGAATTTCAAGAGCTTAGTTAGAAGGACAGAGTGATTTACTGAATCAAATGCTTTCCTGAGGTCCAAGAATACCGCCCCTACAACTCCACCCTTGTCGAGAAAAGATTTAATTTTCTCAATGAGGAGGCATGTAGCCATTTCAGTAGAATGCTTGGATCTGAAACCAAACTGCATTGGGTGGAGAGAGGGGGAGCTGGTCTTTAAGTTATGGACAATCTGCTGTGCCACCCATTTTTCTGCAATTTTGGAAATGACAGGAAGAATGCTTATTGGCTGATAGTTATGCAGAGAAGTTGAGTCACGAGATTTTAAGACAGGGGTAACAATAGCAGATTTCCAGACCTTTAGAAAGTGTCCTTGAAAGGTATGCTGCATGTATGAACACCTTTATTTCTGCTTCATTCAATCCATTGGCAGACTAAGTGAAAAGCTGTACCTCTAAAGCTTTATTTCTAACTTATCTTAAATTTGTTACATTTTTTATCACAGCAGCTGTTTTTAAGACAACTAAAGTTCTGTCAAACTTTCAATCTGAACTTTTGATTTCACAGAAATACAAACCATTCAAGTGTGACATCTAACCAGATTCTTAAAAATAAAGCTGGTGAGGCTTTACATGAACATTAACTTCCTGAGCGACATCTTCCCACTATGAATGTTTCAACCCAACTGCACACTGACATATGAATTTCGGACTCAGGAACAGGCTGGGGCTCAGACTCAGGAATTGGATCTGGTAATGGCGCTGGAACTGGTTCAGGGACAGGCGCGGAGGTTGGAGTTGGAAAATCGAGGAAGGCCGACAGCCAGCATGCTGCTGCTTTGGGCAGCAACACCCTGGAGAAAGCAGGGGTCCAATATGTCTAATGTTGGCGAGATCGTTCTGTCACGGAGAGCAGGATTAGGACCTTAATCAACTTATTTTTATTGTCTCTACCATTCATAGTGAAAACATGATGAAGGCTTTTAGGAAAAAGAACATTCAGACATCACTACACCATTCAGACATCAGAACCAAGAGAGAACCCATCTTGAAAAGCCTCAGCCTAATCAGCCTGATCAAGCACAGGTGCTGAGAGGAGCAACAGGTGCTGAGACGAGGCTCCGCCCACAAGCTAGGCCCCTCCTCCTACCACACCCCAGCACAGCAGAGCAACATGACACCAACACCAAACCGTGACACCCAATCCAAGCTCAACAAATGTGAATGGAAAATAATTGAAGAAGAAACCTGCTCTGTTCACTGTTCTCACTGTTATGGGCTGACAGAGCACAACTAAGCACATCTTCTGCTTTTACTAATATGCATTTACTAGTTATATTATCACAACCTCCAGTGACCATTATTTGAAACTGCTCAACTCCATAAAGGACAAAGGGAAGAACATAGCTGTTAACACAGGGATGCATCCATTACACGTACATGGAGGGAGCATATAACTAAAGCAGATAAACTAGGTGACTGTAACTGAGAGAGAATCAGACTGATTGTACTTCAAGTCATCACTCTGCCCGGAGGCACGTGTTCTGTTTGATATAAATGTGTTATGTCTCTCTTATTCTAAAATTCACAATCTATGACTATTCAGATATTTTGGACACACAATGTATGAGACATTTCTTTGAAGCTCTGCAGGAGCTGAAACGTGTTTGTGCCTGAGAGATAAAGCAAGGAGAGATGAGATGCAGCCCAACAGATAAAAAACTGTTATCCTAGCTGGTCTCACCCATGGTTGTGTAGAGTGATTATCTTTCTTCTTCTTCTGCTTTCGGCTTTTCCCTTCAGGGTCTCCACAGCCAATCAGTGTCCTCCATCTAACCCTGTCTTCTCATCCTCTTCTCTCACACCAACTACCTTCATGTCTTCCCTCATTACATCCATAAACCTCCTCTTTGGTCTTCCTCTAGGCCTCCTGCCTGGCAGTTCAAAACTCAGCATCCTTCTACCAATATATTCACTATCTCTCCTCTGGACATGTCCAAACCATCTCAGTCTGGCCTCTCTGACTTTATCTCCAGAACCTCTAACATGTGCTGTCCCTCTGATGTACTCATTCCTGATCCTATCCTTCCTGGTCACTCCCAGAGAGAACCTCAGCATCTTCATCTCTGCTACCTCCAGCTCTGTCTCCTGTCTTTTCCTCAGTGACACTGTCTCTAGACCAAACAACATCGCTGGTCTCACCAGTTTTGTACACCTTTCCTTTCATTTTAGCTGAAACTCTTATATCACACATCACACCTGACACTTTCCTCCACCCGTTCCATCCTGCCTGTACACGCTTCTTCACCTCTTTTCCACACTCTCCATTGCTCTGGACTAAGTACTTATAATCCTCCACCTTCTTGATCTCTTCTCCCTGTAACCTCACTCTTCCACTTGGGTCCCTCTCATTCACACACATGTACTCTGTCTTACTGCGGCTAACCTTCATTCCTCTCCTTTCCAGGACAAACCTCCACCTCTCTAGCTTCTCCTCCACCTGTTCCCTGCTCTCACTACAGATCACAATGTCATCTGCAAACATCATAGTCCATGGAGATTCCTGTCTGACCTCGTCTGTCAGCCTGTCCATCACCATAGCGAACAAGAAGGGGCTCAGAGCTGATCCCTGATGCAGTCCCACCTCCACCTTGAACTCCTCTGTCACACCTTCAGCACACCTCACCACTGTCTTACAGTCCTCATACATGTCCTGCACCGCTCTAACATACTTCTCTGAGTGATTATCCTTTAATCATCTGTAATAATTATTACCTCCCGCTTCAAAGTGGTGATGTATTATAATTTGTTTATGTTTGTGTGTTTGTTCGTATGTCCACCAAATATCTTTGCAACCGTTGCAGATAGAAAGATGACACAAATAGCACATTACTCGGGTGGCAAAGGGGAGGAAAATGAGATGGTGACCTTTACCTTGACAAAACTTGTCCAACTACACTCAGGAACCGGATAAGATAGAAAGACGAGGGAGAAGGTCAGTGTTAGACCATAGATCAAAGCTAGTCCTTTGATCTACCTAAACACTAGCTTTGATCTCTGGTCAAAGCTAGTGCATAACTTTGACCTACCCTGAAGCTTTGACCCTGACCTACCCTTAAAGTGGGTCAGGGTATATCGCGGGATGTTGCAGTCTCTAACTGCCTTGTTATTCATATTTTTACTTCTAAATTGCCTCCAACAAAGGAGACAGTTGTGCTCAAACACTGATATTATAGTATCGTATTGCATTCAGACATGACAGTGATGTTTTCTAGGACCTTTAAGTTGTGAACTGCTTCAAAACAGAACTGTAATCTGCAGGTTTAGACAAATCTAAACAAACACATTCACTGGTGCTCTGCTCTCTCTTTTCCTGTGTTTCCATAGTAACCTACTGTACAGTCTTCCAGGGAAGACTCCACAGTTCTCCATCCTCAAGCTCTCACAGGAAGTCGCCAATCTTTACAACATCACCAGCAAAGTCGTCAAACCCTGCCCTGCAGAGAAGGAAATGACTGGCCCCCCCACCGTCACCCGGTCCCTGTCGCTCATCCTCAGGGCTGTCCAGGCAGCGGAGAGGCTGATCTGCTTTGGGCTGGACCTGTTTGAAAATTATCCAAATGGCAAATGATGATCCTTGTCTGATGATTAGAGTCTGAAGCAGTCAGGAGTAGAAACTGCTGCTAAAGTCGATGTAGTTTAAACACAATGCAAAAGTTCCAACAAAAAGATTCTCTAGCTGAAGTCAGCAACAGAGGAAAAAGCTAGAGGGTTGACACGGTTCTCCAGAGGAGAACCCTTATCCTGTGGGTCAAAACTTCTTCAGGCACTTGAAATTAAATGTAGTCGAGGCTGAATGTGACTCTTCATAAGTATCTCAATGACATTCACAAAAAAAGTTCTGTGTTTGATGATTGTAGTGAACGCAACTTCCAAACTATAAGCCAGATATGCAAATAGCAGTGAGACAATGGGCTCATTGAATTATCCCTCAACCCTCCCTGAATGGAAGCCACTAACTAGCTAGAAGCTAAATGAAATATCCCCCTAGAGCTCCACCAGTCAAACAGATCAATGGAGACAGTGTGTTAAAGACATCACTTCTTAAACTGTATGCTACATCTGTGGGGTTACGGTGTGATGAGTCACACACTTCACAATGGCCTTTGGCCTTTCCAACACATCCTGATTTGCTATGCCTGCAGGTGTGCTTTTCCACCACAGTATACACACTGATAGACAAGATCAGAAATATTAACGTTTACATCCATATATCCATTTTCTTGAAGACAAAATGATCGTTATCATCTTGTCTTCAGCAGCTTTTCTGCCTTGTGGTTCACAGGAGCTGCTGGAGCCAATCCCAACTGGCTGCACCCTGGGGAACACCCTGGATGTATTGCCAGTGCATTGCGGGGCATATAAATGCTTTTTATATCATAATTTACCGATTATTCACTGAGAAATGAAGGGAAATGTGGAGCCATGCTGACTATTGGTTTTCAATGCTGTTGGGTCCCAAAACGCAGCACAAGTGATTCTGACAAAACTAAAGCAATCCATAATTAATATGTGAGTTCAGTCTGCAGGTGTAGCCATAGAGACACAGGGTGTTTGGTGTTGTTTCACACACACCTTCTCCGTGTTTTCTCTCTGTCTCTGAGAGAGTACTTAAATTAAATTGATATAACCTACATTTCTGTGTAATTGTTTTTAATGTTATGTTCAAGTAGGCATGATGTACAGTTAGCTGCACTGGCTGATCTAGGATGGGGACAATGTTTATGTTTTAAATTATTTGTGTAAAATGCAGTCCTACTATTGAAGGTTTAGTGGTGTCAGAATGTGAGCTAATATTCCACATTTTGGTGATAATGGAACAAAGGAGATAACGTAAACATAATACTAGTTTTCCACTGATGACATAAAAACCTGTTTAATAAGTCGACCAAAAAACTCGCTGTAGCTAATCTAAAGATACCTTAAGTCACGGCAATACTACTCCTGAGCATAAACCACGCCGCCCTCCAAAGTCTGGGTCCTGCCTGGAGTTTCTTCCTCAATGAAGGAGTTTTTCTCTGCCACTAACTCTTGTTTTTGCTCTTGAGAGTTCTGTTGAGTTTCTCTGTCTGTTAAAGCCCTTTGAAATGTCTGCTGGTGTGATAAAGTGTTATACAAATGAAAGTTGATTGATTGGTTGATTTATTGATTGATTGGTTGATTGATTGATTGATTGGCCTGACTCAGCAGAACACAGCAATATAAAGAATCTAAAGCTTTAAACCCTGCCGCCACGAACACAGCATCTAAAGGCTAAAAAACTAGTTCAAACAGCTACTTTAGTTTTAGTAACTTCATAATAAATATAGTGATAGACAATAAACCACAGACTGGCAGCTCAAGCAATATTTTCTGATGTGATTTGACTTTTTTTTTTTTTAAAACTACTAGTGTTTGCTTTTTGTGAAGCATGATGTTTATAACAAGTTTGTGTGAAAAAAATAGAGTAGAAGACTTTCTCTTTGCTTGAGTCTTATTTCATACTGAAACATATGTGTAGCATTTTGTATTAGACAGACAGACAGACAGCATGGTGGGCAGCTTCACTCTAATTATTACTGTTTTTTAGAATTTTTACTCCGTTTAATGACAATTTTGGAGAATAATTCAACCATCTGGAAATATATCAACAGCACTATGTAAAGACATTTCATTACTTTCACAGATATCCAGATTCGTCTAAAGCATGTTGTTGTTTTTTAATTGACCACATCTCAATTTGCAGCAAATATTTGATACAAGACTGAAATATTTTGTAACACATTTTAATAATTTGTATTTAACTGTCAAGTTTGGAAAATTGATCTTACAAAATCCTTTCAGGGAGGAGAAATATAAATGTCCATTGCTTTAGATCCTATGCCTTTTTAAAAGATGCTTTAATTTACAATTCAAAAGGAAAAAAAAGGCTAAATAATTTTTTAAAAAATCTTAAAAATGTCTTTGTCAGCATTAATCAGCTGGCATAATTGTACATTTATACAGCACACTACTTTACAGAAAGGGCAATTACTTCCATTAATTTTTAAACAGCCTCAGCTACCCTGAACTGCAGTTTGTGTACTTGACTGCTTGCAGTGTAACAAACATTATTTCAAAAGCATTCAAATAACACAAATAACCCAAAGGGAGAGTTTACATCATGCATATAAATGCTTCAGTGTGGCACCAACTTAACATATTGTACCACCAGGTTCATGGACAGAAAACACAAAACAGATTACTCTGTCTAGACAATCCGTGCATCGACAATGTGCAATTATTTTACAGTTCATTACACTGTTGTATTTAAATAGCTAAGTGTTTATATTTTTAAATCTTATAAATTAAGGAAAAAGCTATTCAAAGAATGCATCAAGTCACTATTGTAACCTGAATATAGTTTGTAATAACTTTGACAATATAAATGTGAGGGTTTGGAATTTAAAAAAAAATTCACTGCTGCACAAGCGAAGCTTCGGTCCTTCCGTACAAATGGTTGGATGTATGGCTAATGGAATTCTGATGAATATGTCTACTAATTTAGATCTTTATTTCAAAGTCAACTACAGTGTTCAAGTAATGTTATTATGGTCACAAACCTTTATAAAAAAATATGAAAAGTTTTGTTTGGCTTTTATTAAAAACATTAAAAAAACCTACATTCCAACTGAACCTTGGTAGTCATGTGTGTAAAGTGTTTGTTTGGATTTTTTTTATTTTTTTTGCATTTTATTGTTGATCTTATATGCAATGTTTGATATTTTTAATAGAATTGGACAATGCTGAAAACTGCTACATTGTGGATTTTGCACAAAGTTGTGAATGTACATTGAAACTTTGAAAACAAATCTCCAAACCTTTGCTTTTACACACAGCTAATGCTAACGCTGTATCAGAACTGTACTCATAAACCTTTGGGGACCAAAAGGCTGACTGTCTTATTGGAAACTGTTTTTACTGTGAACCATCAGATCGTGGTTTGGTCCGGTTTCTATATGCATGACATATTATCAGTAGCTTCTGCAGGCATGTTGCTCGCATGCATGGTTTTTGTCCTGTTGGAGTCTTTTTGAGTCTTTAATGCAATAAAGAACACTTTAAACGTACGTCTCTGCTGCTGAGGACGTCACAGACAGCCTGAGTTCTACATAACCAGCACACAAACGCAGTTCCATCAAACACTTCAGCTCCAGCTGCAAATCTTTGCATCTTGAACATCTCATCTTATTATGTGGCATTGGTTTGGAAATGTTACACCACCATTCACTACACTGACACACACACACACACACACACACACACAACAACAACATTTTCAGCCACTTTTGCTGATTGGTGAGAACAAGAAACATTTCAAAAATGAGGCTGTGAGTGCAAAAGTTGGTAAAAACGCAAAAAAGCCTCCATTTGCAGCAAAAGCACTGATTTGTAACCGTTTTAGTTTAGAGGCTGAAAACAGAGAACAGGTTTTTAAGGTGGAGAATTGCAAGTTGTTCTCGTCTTTGCATCTTTATTTATTTATTTATTTATTCAGTTTATTTTCTTCTTTTCAGACATGTTATTACAACAGATTTTACTTTCATCAGTGTTGAGACATCAGCAACATCATCTGAAAATTAAAAAAAAGGGTTGACGGGTAAAAGCCATTGGCTTGTGAGGTCTTTGCATCTTCTCTGAAGAGTGGAAACATCGGTGACCCCGTTAGAAGCTGTAGGAAGCATTTACAGGCTGTTTTTTCAGCAAAAGGAGGATCCACTAAATGTATGCACCTGTCTATTTCTGTTTAAATAATCACTGCACACGTGCTGTAAATCCTATAAACTTTATATCAGATATATATTAACTGATATATTTAACTGAAATCAGAACAACCAGGGATTTATAAAAGGAATATATTAAAAATGATCAGGGGTCCCCAAACTTTTTCATATCACTGCATGTGAAGCATCTTCAACTCTTTATATCGGCTTTATATTAAACATAAAAAGGAATTAAGACACATTTAAAAACAACCAAATAGCACAGATATGAAAAAAAGCAGCTCTGCCTGGAAAGACTGAAAATATTAAAATAAAAGATGAAATTAATATCAAGTAAAACAAGAACAATGTTAGTAGAGTTGTCCCTCGTTACTCACGGTTAATGCGCTCCAGGACCACCCATGAAAAACCACATTCTGTGATATGGTGACAAACTATTTATTTATTAGTGATTTAGTTCATGAAGTTTGTGAACCCCCCCCTTACGGTATTTAACCACCTTCTACCTGTACTACGACCCCCACACTCTGACAGACTGTTTAAAGCTTTTGTGTTACAAAAAAAGAGGAGGGACTGTGAGTTGGAACACAGCGCACACATGGATGCTGTGAGCCAATAGCATGCATAGACAGTATCACGTGACCACCTGCCACAAATCCACGTAGAGAAGTAGAGAAGCAATGCATCTTAAAGCGCCAATAATCGAGGGATTACTGTAACGTACGTAACGTCAGGGTAGCTGGATGCAAGGCAGTGACTGTTAAGGTACAGTGAGTGTGGTTGATGGATGGATGGATGGATAGATAGATAGATAGATAGATAGATAGATAGATAGATAGATAGATAGATAGATAGATAGATAGATAGATAGATAGATAGATAGATAGATAGATAGATAGATAGATAGATAGATAGATAGATAGATAGATAGATAGATGGGTATTATGTGTATATCACCAGCTAAAATACATTCATACATTACAACATAATAAGTACATAAATACACACAAGGGAAACAGTTGCCACACAAACAACAAACAGACACAAACACAACAATAAACAACAGCACAAAACTAAACAGATCAATTTGCATCTCAAGAAAAAGACCAGTTACAGTACAGACACACACCAGGACACGCAGGAGACTCACGGAGCTACAGACCTCCTCCCTCAGGCTCACGTGTTCCAGGAACCACCAGGGGAACGTCCCTGACAGAGTGGGGGGGCACTGATCTGAGCACTAACGTCATTTAAACCTTTGTGAACCCCCCCACTGATGGTAGACCTGGACCCCCCCACACTGATGTTAGACCTGGACCCCCCCACGCTGATGTTAGACCTGAACCCCCCCACACTGATGTTAGACCTGGACCCCCCCACACTGATGTTAGACCTGGACCCCCCCACGCTGATGTTAGACCTGGACCCCCCCACGCTGATGTTAAACCTGGACCCCCCCACGCTGATGTTAGACCTGGACCCCCCCACACTGATGGTAGACCTGAACCCCCCCACGCTGATGTTAGACCTGGACCCCCCCACGCTGATGTTAGACCTGAACCCCCCCACGCTGATGTTAGACCTGGACCCCCCCACGCTGATGTTAAACCTGGACCCCCCCACACTGATGTTAGACCTGGACCCCCCCACACTGATGTTAAACCTGGACCCCCCCACACTGATGGTAGACCTGAACCCCCCCACACTGATGTTAAACCTGAACCCCCCCACACTGATGTTAAACCTGAACCCCCCCACACTGATGTTAGACCTGGACCCCCCCACACTGATGTTAGACCTGGACCCCCCCACACTGATGTTAGACCTGGACCCCCCCACACTGATGTTAGACCTGAACCCCCCCACGCTGATGTTAGACCTGGACCCCCCCACACTGATGTTAGACCTGGACCCCCCCACACTGATGTTAAACCTGAACCCCCCCACACTGATGTTAAACCTGAACCCCCCCACACTGATGTTAGACCTGGACCCCCCCACACTGATGTTAGACCTGGACCCCCCCACACTGATGTTAGACCTGGACCCCCCCACACTGATGTTAGACCTGGACCCCCCCACGCTGATGTTAGACCTGGACCCCCCCACGCTGATGTTAGACCTGGACCCCCCCACACTGATGTTAGACCTGGACCCCCCCACACTGATGTTAGACCTGGACCCCCCCACCCTGACAGCCTGTTTAAAACACTTTCTGTCTGACGGAAGTCAGGCTCGTGGAACAGAGCACACTTCCGGATGCTGTCAACCAATAGAATGCGCGTACCGTATCACGTGACTGCATACCGAAAACCTGCGATGCGGTGAAGTCGCGAGCGTTGAGGCGCGAGGGCGCGCTGTACTACATTCATAAGAGGAACGATCCCGGGCCGTTAGCCTGGAGCTAACTGTGTTAGCACCGCTACATGTATTACTGCCCCCCCCCACTTCCTGCTTCTTCTCCTCTGAGACGCGGACTGGGGGCGCGCGCAGCATCCGGAGGATGGTGCGCGTTCCCGTTAACGGAGAGGGGCGGGGGCGCGCTCCGGAGCTGCAGCTGAGGGGGGGGCAGATAGAGAACATGATGGCGACCGAAGCGCAGGAGGTAGGAGAGCCGAGCAGCCCCGGCCCCGGCCCCGGCCCCGGCCCCGGCCCCGGCCCCGGCCGCAGCCCCGGCCCCGGCCGCAGCCCCGGCCCCGGCCCCGGCCGCAGCCCGAGCCCGGTGTCCGTCCGAGGGACGCGGAGGCACCGCGACAGCCGCCGGAAGCTGCGCCTGGTGTACCTGCAGTGCTGTGAGTACCGACACCCGGCAGGGGGGCGCGGCGGCGTCACCGGCAGAGGGGTGGCTTCTGACGGCAGAGAGGAGAGCCTCTGTCCGGGGGGGTAA
This sequence comes from Antennarius striatus, assembly GCF_040054535.1. Taxonomy (NCBI): domain Eukaryota; kingdom Metazoa; phylum Chordata; class Actinopteri; order Lophiiformes; family Antennariidae; genus Antennarius; species Antennarius striatus. Next base: position 1,589,020 of record NC_090782.1, on the reverse strand, counting down.
ATAAATAAATAAATAAATAAATAAATAAATAATGCTGCTCCACACATCAGCTCCGTTCGTCTCCAGTGATCACTGAACCAACAGTCACCGTCAGTCCGGACCCAGCGGTGCTCACACTACTTCCGGTTTGGTCCCTACTTCCGGTTTAAGCGGTCTGTTACATAGTCACGTGTCTGACTCCTGGGGGGGTAGTAAGAATCAGTCACCACAGTGATGTTCCTCATTTATATGTTCACCTATTCATTCAATTAATAAATACGAGCAATCATCATGTCAACCACTTTGGCAGTGGAGTGTAGAGTAGACCACATGTGTCCAACCCCAGGCTCTCAAGGGGCCAACTAAAATGATGTGGCCCCTGGACAGCACAATAGGTCAGTGACTAAAAATAAATTGGTAAAAAGCAAAGCTTTGACCAAAACCCACATCTCCCACAATGCAGTAATTAAGACTATTTTAACTTAGACAAAACACAAAGTTAATGTCCTAACTTGTGTTTGATGGTTTGTTTGTTTTTGTTTTTTAATTTATTGATAATTTGATCCTTGATTGAGGTGTACAAAACTGTGATGAGACCAGCGATGTTGTTTGGTCTAGAGACAGTGTCACTGAGGAAAAGACAGGAGACAGAGCTGGAGGTAGCAGAGATGAAGATGCTGAGGTTCTCTCTGGGAGTGACCAGGATGGATAGGATCAGGAATGAGTCCATCAGAGGGACAGCACATGTTAGAGGTTCTGGAGATAAAGTCAGAGAGGCCAGACTGAGATGGTTTGGACATGTCCAGAGGAGAGATAGTGAATATATTGGTAGAAGGATGCTGAGTTCTGAACTGCCAGGCAGGAGGCCTAGAGGAAGACCAAAGAGGAGGTTTATGGATGTAGTGAAAGAGGACATGAAGGTAGTTGGTGTGAGAGAAGAGGATGCAGAAGACAGGGTTAGATGGAGGACACTGATTGGCTGTGGAGACCCCTGAAGGGAAAAGCCCAAAGGAGAAGAAGTTTGATCCTTGATTGATGGAGTTCTGTGGGTTTAATAACCTGACAAATTAAAAGCATTTATGTTATAACAGAGCAAGAAGCAAACCTATTTTTTGTCCAGTTGTAATGTTTGTAACTTGAATAAGTAATAAATTCAGAGTTATTTAACATTAAGGAGTAGTTCTGGCCCCTTTGAGGACAGCCGTTATGCTGATGTGGTCCTCAGTGAAAATGAGTTTGACACCCCTGTTAAAGACACACAGGTTGTCACTATTTTTATATATTATTGTTGTTCATGTCCAGCAAGTCCTCAACATATGAACACAATTGGTTCTTAAAGTTGTTCAAAAATTGAATTGTTTGTAAGCCATTATTTATTAAATCTCAATCTATAATCTCCATCTGAGGTCATTTAAATGTCATTACTACTCTAAATACTGAAGTTCTATTCACTAACAATAATGGGACATTTTTAGTTTTCCGTACCGCTTTTTCTGCTTACTTGGGTCACGGAGGTTGCTGGACCCTATCCCAGTGAACTTTCAAGCATGAGGCGGGAATATGTTCCCAAAACATTGCCAGTGCAGCGCGGAAAAACAACACATAATAAAATAAAAGTAAAGGTCATTTTGAGTTAAGATGTTCTTGATTTTAAGTCGGTTTAAAGAAAAAAAAATGGAAAAATGAAAGTCAAGTTTACATAATTCTTCACTACTTAATATCTGTCTGCCATAAATACCGAACCCTTAACAGAGCATGATATCATGTCACTGTACTATAACACAGTGACATGATATAAAAACATTTATTACATTAAAATATGTACGAATAGTTCTAACATCTACTGTTATTTGTCACTCGTGATTCACGTCAAATTTTTCATCAAGATTAGTTTACGGTAAACTTTAATCCTTATAATTTAATCCTTGAGCAGAAGAAGAAAACATTCAAGGAGCTCTCCACCAGTTATTAAGATCATCAACAGCAGTCAGAGTCAGCTTTGGATGTTGATGATTCTCTGTATGCTACTGTAGCATGTAGCTTACCTTTTGAGTGAAGGGAGAGCAGGAGGGAGGAGTTACTGTGGGTCAGGGTCAGAGTTGTCATCAGAGAGATGGTCACCACTACCACTATCTTCACTACCTTTTTCTTAATTATCCATGATAAAGAGTAAAGTATCCAAGATATGAACGTCTGATGCTCTGAGATGCGAACAGAGACAAGAACAAACAACAACAAGAGAGGGAGACGAGTGATGGAGCTGTGTGAACACAACAGTGCTGCTCCCCGGAGTGTGTGGTAGAAAGTGGAACTGCAGGACAATAGTCGAATATGGTGAAGCATGTTTGTTTGTTTTTCTGAATGTTTGTAAGTCAAATGTTCTTTTCTTGAGGACTACCTGTATATGGGGTTGAAGTTGACCATAAAATATTTATTCCTTGGAAAATGAGAGAAAAAGTTTTGTATGTTTTTTTTGTTTGTTTCTTTTAATATCTCAAGACACAACTCTTTATTATGGAAATGAAACATCAGTGACTGTAGAATTTAGCAGACATAATTCCAAATGGGCAGACTGGTGACTACACTTCTGGTCAGGGTTTGTTGAAAGAAAATAAAAAGGTATGATGGCTGAATTAAAGAAAGGCTGCGTCGTCCACTTCATGTTATCTGTGATGGGGCTTTGAAACATGCACTTGAACACACCACAGATGCTACAGCTAGCAGCTAACTAGCACATATACTCTGCACTTCTCCACACTAGATGCTGGTGGTAACCTGTATTCTTAAAGGGAAACTAAAGACCTTGGACCATTTATATACAAACCATTATATGAAATAACCTTAAGCCCACTTAAAACTTAAACCTGTGTTTCATATTTACATCTTGGGGTGATCAATAAAGAGTGAGGTACACTTTCTGGGTGTACCGTCTTAATACACTCCTTTCCCGTTCTCCTTGTTTGCCTTTCCATTTCCATTTCTCTTCCCTCACTTTTAGTCAGACAACCAATTACAATGATATCTCAGTGAACAATGACTGAGGGCCGACCATCTGTCTAGTGGGCCAGGGCCCAACACTTTGGGTTGGTGGGGAGACACATAGCAGGGGCCAATAAGCATTCCACATTTTGAGGAAAAGGAGCTTTTCATTGTGTTGACATCGGCATCCTGTGCAGTTGTGATGCGAACACTTTTTAAGTGTGACATCAATCAATACAATTAAATGAAGGTCACTCTGTCCACGCTCCTGTCTCACTCCTCTAACTGAGTTTGTGACGCGACTTATTGAGTCGTTATCTTTCATGTCGCTGACGCTGTTTGACCACAGACAATCTGAAAAGATGATGATGACATGTCTAATTACTGAGGCCATATGTTCCTCTGCCGTGTTTGGAAGGGCGGTGTGGGAGCGCACAGGATTGATAAGACAATCATGAAAAATGATCAGACTGATTCAAAATGACATCCTGTTTGCAGTAATGACGGGGGGGTCTGTAAAGTGCAAGGGAAAATTTGAATATGACAGAAAAGTGACCCGTCTTGTCAATGCAACAATCAGGCTGTGGTGACAGAGACTGCTTGTTGGCGTTAATCATCGTAATAAGGCCTGACAGGCTGCGTCGCAGTGTGGAGGAAATGGACGTGAGCGTATTTGTTGTAAATGTGAAGCCTTTTACATTAAAGAAAGGGTTGGAAATAAAACTATTTTCTCCAATCCAGTCTTTATTTGTTGAGCACTTTACAACAACCACAGTCGACCAAAGTGCTGTACAGATAAATAAATAAAAAATGAACATTATAGATTAAAGACAAAATGGCTCTTCTCAGTCACCATCACTGACTGCAGAGTCATCTATCTCTATCTATCTATTAAGAACCTCAGATCTTTGAAGTCTGTTAACATCTTTTATTTCGTTTTGGTCTAAACGTGGCAGCATTTCTAGAATTTTGTGAGGAGAGGTATTGAATTTTATCTGGGGCAGAATGAGTGAGCAGAGATGCTTTTATTCAGTTTTTCATTACATCCCATGTCAAAGCGGTGATGTATTTGTCAGTGTTTGTCCATTAGTCCTCCAAATATCTTCACAACCGTTGCAGATAGAAAGATGAAAGATCACAACTGCAGGTGCCAGTGACTTCATGAACAGAATGTACAATTATATAAAGGTGGAGCAGTACTAGCAGGCAACTAGTTAGCTGTCAGCTATCGGGTCACATGTTGATCTACACCCGTTTGTCTTGTTCAAGTGTTTCAATTTAAAAGCTCCTTAAAATTTTCCCAGTGGACAGAAGTCCTCGAGGTCTTTAAGGTGAAACAGTTGAGGGTCTATCAGAAACATGATTAGTGTAACACGTCGTGTTAGATTTCATTAGATTGCTTTGGTTTATTGTTTGACTTGAAGCCCAATGAGACTCGTTTTTCTAACACGTCGCTCCACATCAGACAGTCCTGCTTTGTAGACGTCTGTCTCTTCAGCTGCATCTCTACCTTTATGCTTTCTCTCTCCCCACATTTGGGATCTGACTAACCTCTGCTTGTTTTCCCAGATTTCTTGACCATTGCAACAATACTGGGAACTGGAATCTTAGGTTAGCGCTTCTATTTTGTTACCTATGCTGTGCTTTCTCTTGGACTTCCTTCTTATAATATCTAATGTTTTGGGTTATTAATTAAAGCTCTGTCCATCTCTGGCTTTCATTGGCAGAGCAAATTTAACTGTGGTTTATGAAGTGTAGTTAACACCCGAGGGATTTTTTTCTTTTTTTTGTAGATGTGGAAATTACATGCTACATTACATTTAAGTACTTTGTTTTCAGCATGTTCTTCCACAAAAGGTGGAGCCCTTGCAAGTTATTACTTGTTCAATCACTTAAATGTCATATTGAAATTAGTGTCATACATAAAGTTTAATGGGAAGTTTGAGACTGAACGGAAAGGAGTGTCTGTTAGAGAGATGTGCAGAGAGAGCGACAGACGAGTAGATGCATCGAAGAAAAAGTTAGACAGGGGCTCACAAATGTCTGCTGTACAGATAGACTGGATTTATTGTTATTGGGTGTAGAATAGCAGTGAATCAGACTCAGAAACTGCTTCTTACTCTTTTTAAATTGTAGGTCTTCCAGTAACGATAGCCCATGCTGGACTGGTGCCGTTCCTCGTCTCCTTTCTTGTTGGCTTCTTTGTCCAGGTCAGTAAAGCTTGACGTTTAAGTTGCTGAGAACTGAGAACAAAGTTATCAAAGCAGTCTCTAACTCAACACAAAACTTTTTACAAACTTTAGACAGAAGTGTGGGACTTACCGGTACATCTTTCTGCCACTGTTCACTCTGTCATTTCCAGAACAAAATAAGTCCTATTTATCCCTCTGTGCTTTGCAGGCCCTGCTCATCTACCTGTTTGTGGAACTTCTGCAGAAGTGTCAGGCGATGCAGCTGGAATCACTGAAGGTAAGCACCAGAACAAACCCCCACAGCCGTGTTTTACTCTCTATTATTAATTGGTAACAGCGAGAGCGACTGTGCCAATGTAGAAAAAAAGAAGCTGCTGTTCTGTACTGGAATACATCCAGGAGGAAAAATGGCATCGCACCACAGCTGGAGCTCATGTTCAGAAGGGAAAAGTCAATTAATACAGGAAATACCATAAAGGACAGCACACTCTTGACAATTAAACCAGAAACTATATGGAACGTCCTATGAATGCTGTGAAGACGGGGGGTCGTCTGCAACAAATGTTGCTGAGTGTGCATTAACCACAGTTCCATTAAACCTACCTGAAAGTCATGACAGTGTGTAGCATTAGCATAAGCAGAAGGTAATAGGTCACCTCTATAGAATACAGCGGTTCCATTACAAACTGCCCACTGGGTAAGGCCTAGTTCAACATCATCCCATTTATAATACCACTGACCACTATAATACTACACATTATTCATCTCATCAGACGCCGTATCCACATTCATGTATTTAAAGTTTGCTTTCTGCCTGCCTGTCAGCCCCAGAGGGACAGGACCCAGCATGAGACAACCGCTAATTCTTGTTTGTTCTTTCAAAACCATGTCTTGTCTGCTATTGGTGGAAAAGTCAGAGTGATGTTGTACACCGGTGTCTGATGCAGAGCTAACTAAGCTAACATAGCTGGTGTGACTTACAGAATCATCTACGTCATCCTTTAGAAGAGGAGCAAATGAATGATTGTGAACGTGACGGAGAGCAGCAACATTGTGAGTATCTCACTCGGGTTGATTCTCCTGCTTCTGTTTCAGACAGGCGTTGCCGAGTGCATTGTGATGAACCAGATGAGTGTGGAGGACCCAAACCCCACAGAGGAAGAGGAGGAGGATGATGAGGGGGAAAATGCAGAAGCAGGTAAGAAACCTTCTGAACGTTTTCCTCCAATCGAATCTTCTAGTAATTCCAGTTCACTCCCAGGTTGAGGTGTGAACTGAACAGTTTAATGTCTTCATGTCAGAAGTGTGTTCTTGAACAACTTGGCTCAGATAACAATCAGGAATTGGCCTGATGTGGACAAATTGAAGTCAACTGCACTGCACAGATGCTTATTTGTATCCACGCTCCCTTGTGCATTAAGAATGAAATTGAATTTTAGACCACCGTTCTACTCATCAAGGCCTATTTAAGACTTCATGTTATCTGTATTTATGTTCATTTCATCCTAATTCAAATAACCAGCAGTCTGGTAATTATATCTGAGATTCTCAGTCTTTTTTTCATGTGTTTTTCTTCATGTTTCTCTCCATTTAACCAGAAGTAGGTTAAACAGGGTGAGGATTTCCTTCTTTTATGACTTTGAGTAACAATTTAAAATCACTTAGAAATGTTACAGGGTGGGCGATGTGACTCCCCTTTATTTACCTCCCGGTCTACAAACTAACAGTTTGTGTCAAGTTTTGTTCTCCTTTTATTTTATTGTGGTTTATCGTAGATTCAGTGACGCAGCGTTTCTAAATCTCTTTATAACGGCTCCGATTCTGTCTGTCTCTACATCACACTGTTGAAATCAAGTTATTCTGACGCTGATGACAATTTCAAGACTCTGCTTTCCTGGTCTTTTATTGGCACTAGTCTCTCAGTCATGTCTCGCTCTCTGGTGTGGCTTTAATGTGGGAAACTGCAGACAGTGATAAGTGAAGCTGATGACACTCAAACTGATTCTGCTGCTTCTCGCAAAAAGCAAGAACAAAAGTTCTCTTCAAAAGTTGAGTTTGAGTTTGACTGATTATTTTTCTGATTATTGTAGTGGAAAATTAACTGATATTTCTCTGTGTTGAGTAAAGTCAACTGAACTTGTAGAAGAAGCGTCTTGGATGTCATGAATGTTTGTCTTTGTTGGTTTGTTTTATTTACATTAACAGAATTACTTAAAAAATAGATACTAGCTCCAGAGCTAATCTGTTACATTTTGGTGGTGATCCAAATCCTCATCCATAGCAGGAAAGGGGCAAGTACCAAATGATTGATTCATGTGTTCTCTACAAGGTTCAACTTTCTACAACAGCTAAATCAGAAAGAACGCTCTTCTTTCTGTTTTGCTTTGTTTTTTATTTCAGACATTTCATCTTAAGAACAGAAGGACCATTTTAGGCAAAGACAATTTTAGACAAGTCAATCTTCTTAACGGAAGGAAACAGTGAAAACAGATACAAAATAATTCACAATATTCACTAGTTTAAATGTTACCAGGAAAAGTGTGTATTTTTGGGGTATTTTATTTGCAGTAAATACACGTGGACAAAATTGTTGGTACACCTTTGTTAATGATAGAGTAGTCTCTAGAACAAGGGTAGTCTCAGGAATTTCGAAAGAAAATTATAGACCAGCGTGTTAAAGGTAAAGGCTATAAGACAATCTCCAAGCAGCTTGATGTCCCTGTGACAACAGTGGCACATATTATTCAAACGTTTAAGATCCACGGGACTGTAGCCAACCTTCCTGGACGTGGCTGCAAGAGGAAAATTGATGATAAATTAAAGAGACGGATAGTTTGAAAGGTATCCAAAGAGCCCAGAACAACCTCCAACGAACTCCAAGGCCAAGGTACATCTGTGTCAGATCGCACTATTCATCATTGTTTGATCCAAAGTGGACTCCATGGGAGACAACCAAGGGGGACACCACTGTTGAAAGAAAATCATAAAAAATTGAGACTGGAATTTGCGAAAATGAATGTTGACAAGCCACAAAGCTTGTGGGAGAATGTTCTTTGGACAGATGAGACCAAACTGGAGCTTTTTGGTAAGGCACATCAACTCAATGTTCACAGACGGAAAAATCAATAAAGCTTGGTCTCAGTTGCAGATCATGGGTCTTCCAAAAGGATAATGACTCCAAACACACAACCAAAAACACCCAAGAATGGCTTAGAGAAAAACATTGGACTATTCTGAAGTGGCCTTCTATGAGCCCAGATCTAAATCCTATTGAACATCTGTTGAAAGAGCTGAAACATGCCATCTGGAGAAGACACCCTTCAAACCTGAGACAACTGGAGGAGTATTCTCACGAGGAGTGGGACAGAATACCTGTAGAGAGGTGCAGAGGTCTCATTGACAGCTACAGAAGTCGTTTAATTGCAGTGATTGCCTCAAAAGGTTGTGCAACAAAGTTATGAGTACCATCATTTTTTTCCAGGCCTGTTTCATTAGTTTGTTTTTTTAAATAATTCTGTTGAACGATAATTCCAAAGTAATGTCTGATTTTTATTGTTTAATTTTCAAGAAATTTTTATTTATTGTTACTTTGGTGAGTTTCAGGTGATTTTGGTGACCATTGTGGGTCTTTCTTTCATTTACAGAGGGGTATCAACAACTTTGTCCATGTGTATAAATGAACCTCTCCAAACATGAAGTACATGGAGAGGTCGGTCATAGACTGATGAATGAGAAACACATACTATAATCCAGCATGAAGCAGTCAAGTCATCAAATGACTCTGAGACAGTAGGGTCAAACAATAAACGTCACTGATTATTATTGTGTGCAATGAGTGTGAATTTCTGTCTGAATCTGTGAAAGCAGTTACTGTATGCGAGTGTGAGTGTGTATGAGTACACATTCAGAACTGTAATTAGAGATCACGCTACTTTAATGGCAAATGAAAGGATTAGCCTGAACTAAGCCTCATAATTAATCCAGCAATAATCATGGTTGAACTGTTTTCTGCACATTGTCTGATGTCCCTGAAGGTCTAAACATGTAAATGAAGCGGGTAGGGTTTGGCCATAAGAGGCTCCTGATGATGGGGATGTTAGACGGGTGTGCAGGGAGATTAAACCCTGACAGCTGGATATCCAGAGAACTGTTAGCTCTTCTCACGCCCAGGGGAAAACAACTTTTGATATGCTGTCTATAAAAGATGGCTTCGTCATGCTACTTGCGTATTCCACCACAGGCCAGCTCTGATAGATACACACACACACACACACACACACACACACACACACACACACACACACACACACACACACACACACACACACACACACACACACACACACACACACACACACACACAAACTCACACACATACAATGAAGTACAATGGATGTGGCCTGCAGCTGGAGACAAAGGCACACACTGTCATGATGAAACCTAAAGCGGCAAATACAATGCTCGGATTGTATTCCTCCAGTACAGCCTGGGCTGTATCCCCACCTATATATGGGAATAAGCTCACTAGAAAACCTCACGATGTCACCTACTGGCGTCTACCCTGAAGTTGGGGCCGCTAGCCGAGTTGGCTCCGGTCTTCACATTTGTCCATGTCTCTCACTTACGGAGCCGTTTGGTCTTCCTCAAACACAGCGGTTTATATTCTCTGATTGTGACGGACCTCACGTTGTCGTGTGGGGAACCCCGATGCTTTATTCACCACGACCCAACTCACGACGCCGGCGTCTACCCGGATGGCCGAACCGTAACGTGGCCTTTGTCTTGGCGTTCGTCCGTCCCACACACTCGGAGCCGTTACAGCTTCATCAGACACAGCGGTGTGTTTTCTTGTGACAGCAAAGAAAAAATGTAAACAAACAAAGTATAATATTATAGTTTTATTGTGTAATTTCCACGGGTTCCCGCATAAATAACAAGAAGTCACATGGAAAGTGTCTGAATATGAGTAAAAATGACATCTATGTAGAGTTAAAGCTCTTATAAAATCTTTGGTCAGCGGTCAAACCTCCACCAAAGGAGCTTTTTCCTTATTCTGTTTTGTTAAACAGTTTAGTAGGTCACAGGGTCAGTTTTAAGATACAAAGGGCTGAATTTAGCCAATTATCTGTTTTGTGTTGGGTGTAGAAGAAATGAAACCAGTCAGTTTTCTGTCAGGCGTTTTCAAAGTTCCATTAACACCTTGGGCATTTTATGTTGCTCCTGCCATAAATATGTGAGCATTCCGGTGTGTTCTCACTTCCAAAGACACAAAATGCAGACAATCTAACACGGGACGTGACTAAAGCAAATATCAAGTGGAACCTCTGCTCTCTGCTTTGTTTCCAAGAATGCTTTACAGTCTTATTTTAATAAATTAAAAGGCTAAAGCATTCAGTGCTTCAGCCTCTTTGCATTTCCATTCCCTGAACATATTATTATCAGTATTCTGGTCCCATTATAACCAGTCCACTCAGCGTTTCTGTCCAAATCTGCTCAGTTTCAGATGTTACTGAAGCGTTTATGCTGTCACAGCTTTGACAGGATGAGACAGAACCCCTCAGCCATTTATTTACTGTACCTTTGAACGTACACAGTTTATGCCGTTCTGCGTTAAGGAGATATAAGTGAATATTATACATATTCCTCAAACCCTTTATAATTATTCATGCTGTGTTTCAGAAGACTCACTTCTGATTTCCTAAATGTTGCTTTCAGCATTTCCTGTGACAGGATAATTGGTGAGTCTTTGATACCTTTTACAAACCTGTCAGTTTTGCGTGAGCGTAGCCTACGGGCTAAAGCAGTTCAGGCTGGAACCTTCACTGAAAGCTTTAGTCAGTGAGGTAAGAGCTGATTTGTACTTACATGGACCAGCACTGTGTTGGGCACACACTGGAAAGCTGCTGAGGCTGTCTCACCAACAAGAACATTCTCACTGTATTTGGGCCAATCAGTTAACGGTGCAACACGCCATGACTCATTGGTTGTGATATGTCTGGTACAGGTAGACCTCGGCTTACATCGTTCTTCGTTAAACACTGGTTCTCAAAAAAACACACGGAAGAATTTAAAGCAAGTTTACATCATTTCATTCAACTTAAACATAGTAATAATTCCCGTGTTTTATAAACTAAATAATTTATCATTCATTTGTGAATAAAGCATCAGTGATCTGTGGTAAACACCTCCAAACTGGATTCATGATGTCAGATTTTTTTTTTCTGCACTACATGAAAAACTAAAATTTGTTGTTTGTAATCTTAAAATAGATTTATATTAACCAAAATCCATTCATAAATAAAGTACAGCACTGAACTGGGAATGGTTATTTTTGGTTTAGCCTGGAGACTAGTTAATTCAACTTAATGTCGTTTCTCGACGTACGTCGTGTCTCCTGGAAACAATTACCAACATAGGGCGACATATACGTACCTGCACATCCCCTCTGAACTCTTTCTATGCAGCGCAGGGATGGGTTTTCTCTGTGCTACCACGTAAACAACATGTCCTGATGTTAACGTACAAATGTTATCATTTAATAGTTCTTCAAGTTTGTTGAGCTTCTGACCTGATATCACTGTTTAGTTCCAATGTTAACAATCATTCTGGCACACGCATTTACATCGAGGTTCTTCTTCTCCTTTTGGCTTTTCCCTTCAGGGGTCTCCACAGCGAATCAGTTGCCTCCATCTAACCCTGTCTTCTGAATCCTCTTCTCTCACACCAACTACCTTCATGTCCTCTTTCACTACGTCCATAAACCTCCTCTTTGGTCTTCCTCTAGGCCTCCTGCCTGGCAGTTCAAAACTCAGCATCCTTCTACCAATATATTCACTATCTCTCCTCTGGACATGTCCAAACCATCTCAGTCTGGCCTCTCTGACTTTATCTCCAGAACCTCTAACATGTGCTGTCCCTCTGATGTACTCATTCCTGATCCTATCCATCCTGGTCACTCCCAGAGAGAACCTCAGCATCTTCATCTCTGCTACCTCCAGCTCTGTCTCCTGTCTTTTCCTCAGTGACACTGTCTCTAGACCAAACAACATCGCTGGTCTCACCACAGTTTTGTACACCTTTCCTTTCATTTTAGTTGAAACTCTTACATACTCTGTCTTACTGTGGCTAACCTTCATTCCTCTCCAGGACAAACCTCCACCTCTCTAGCTTCTCCTCCACCTGTTCCCTGCTCTCGCTGCAGATCACAATGTCATCTGCAAACATCATAGTCCATGGAGATTCTTGTCTAACCTCGTCTGTCAGCCTGTCAATCACCATAGCAACAAGAAGGGGCTCAGAGCTGATCCCTGATGCAGTCCCACCTCCACCTTGAACTCCTCTGTCACACCTACACACACCTCACCACTGTCTTACAGTCCTCATACATGTCCTGCACCGTTCTAACATACTTCTCTGCCACTCCAGACTTCCTCATACAATACCACAGTTCCTCTCTGGACACCCTGTCATAAGCTTTCTCCAGATCTACAAAAACACAATGCAGCTCCCTCTGGCCTTCTCTGTACTTCTCTATCAACATCCTCAAAGCAAATACTGCATCTGTAGTACTCTGTTTTGGCATGAAACCATACTGCTGCTCACAAATGTTCACTTCTGCCCTTAGTCTAGCTTCCACTACTCTTTCCCATAACTTCATTGTATGGCTCATCAGCTTTATTCCTCTGTAGTTGCCACAACTCTGCACATCTCCCTTGTTCTTAAAAATGGGCACCAGCACACTTCTCCTCCATTCCTCAGGCATCTTCTCACTATCTAAGATCCTGTTGAACAACCCAGTCAGAAACTCTACCGCCACCTCTCCTAGACACTTCCATACCTCTACAGGTATATCATCAGGACCGACTGCCTTTCCACTCTTCATCCTCTCCAGTGCCCTCCTCACTTCATCCTGACTAATCTTTGCTACTTCCTGGTCCACAACAGTCACCTCTTCTAGTCTTTGTTCTCTCTTATTTTCCACGTTCATCAACTCTTCAAAGTACTCTTTCCATCTTCCCATCACACTACTGGCACCTGTCAATAGACTTCCATCCCTATCCTTCATCACCCTAACCTGCTGCACGTCCTTCCCATCTCTGTCTCTCTGTTTTGCCAACCTGTATAGATCAGTCTCTCCCTCCTTACTGTCCAACACATTTAAATCAAGCATCATTTCAAATATTAAATACATCCATTGAGTATTGCAGTAAAATTTACAGCTCCACCGCATTAATGTAGTGGAGATGATAAATAATTTTGCATTGGCATTGCATGCATTGCTTTTGATTCAGCTGCTCAACTATATATATGCTATATTTACCATTTATTTACTGATACACAGTGTGTTACAACAAAAGGTTTCAGTAGAATAATGTTTCATCGTCAATTACAATGTGGCTCTATTCGCACAAATAAGCCTTTTCAATAATAATAATAGTAATAATAATTTATCATTGTTATTATTACTATTATCATTATTATAATTATTAACTAATCAAAGGAGTCAAAGCCTAAACTCATCCATAAGCTGTACATGTGCTGCTGTAGAGCTTCTTGCTGTGGCACAGAGGGTGATGGGGTATTTGTGTCTCTTATACAAGACACTATTGCGTTGCCATTCATTTTCGATGCTTGGTTGTCATTAATTTAATAGGCTTGTGTTTGATTGCAGTACTAAATAATGTACAGTCTGCCTGGACCTCTTCCATTAAAGTTATTAAACAGTGAACATGCAGCACAATGATTGGCTGCATAGATAGGTTACTAGGGACAGGCTGTAAAGTAGTTTGGCTCTGGTGTCGAGGACGGTGACGGGAAGACAGATTCTGTGCATACAACTCAGCAAAACAGAGAAGAGATGATATCACCAACATTGTAAATATGTGGAAACGCTGAACATTTTCCTGTCTAACAACTGTCCCACACGGTGGGTCCCAAAAAGACAAACGATTGAAAGTAAGAAAAATACATTTTTGAAAAAAGTTCATCTGCAACACAGTGTAATTGAAATAATTTAAGAGTGGAGATGTAGTTTAACCTATCTATAGATTCCTTTGTCTGTAAAGTGTCTTTCAGTATTTTATGGAAGTGCAGTGGTGGGGATTGAATGATGTATAGGCATGAGAGAATCATGTTTAACAATGCAGCCTCTGCCAGTGGAGTTGTGTCCCTGTGCTACTGAGTGGGTGTGACTCGCTGTGGATTTCAGGTAAAGCATCAGATGGTCAAAGCAGGAAGTAAGGACTTATACATTTGTATTTTCTCTTTTTCAATGATAGGTTTGCTACAACATAATGCATCAGCGTCACACAACCAGCCGGAGAACCTGCAGCCCAACCTGCATCTGCTCGGATACCTCTTCCTGTCTCGGCCGATGAGCCACGCCTTCAACTGCATCCTCCTGTTCCAGTTGTAAGTTACAAAAATAAAAGCCTTGAAAGAAGGAAGAAAGGAAAGCACTACTTATTATTGTGGAGGGTCACATGTTCAAATATTTTGATAATGATGCAAATACTATGTGTGAGCACATCAGAGGACAGCACATGTTAGAGGTTCTGGAGATAAAGTCAGAGAGGCCAGACTGAGATGGTTTGGACATGTCCAGAGGAGAGATAGTGAATATATTGGTAGAAGGATGCTGAGTTCTGAACTGCCAGGCAGGAGGCCTAGAGGAAGACCAAAGAGGAGGTTTATGGATGTAGTGAAAGAGGACATGAAGGTAGTTGGTGTGAGAGAAGAGGATGCAGAATACAGGGTTAGATGGAGGACACTGATTAGCTGTGGAGACCCCTGAAGGGAAAAGCCGAAAGAAAAAAATATGCAAATATGATGTACATGAAGGTAGAACCTGGAAGCCTGTTTTCTACTTGTTTAAATCTACACAATAATCGTCACCACAACGTAAATGACAATGGGTTATGTGACCATCCCATTGAACACAACCTAACAAGGACTAAGTACAATGTCTGAGATCAACAGAGGAGAGTTCAACGACAAGAGAATAGAGTCTCACAGTGATGGAAAGCCTCTCCCATCAGAGGAAGGTCAGGAATGACAGAAACATTCATGAAGAGAGGCATGTGGCGGAGTCGTGCCACCAATTTGGAACAAAGTCAGTTTAGATGGACCTGCCAGTAATGCCTCTGAATGTCTCCAGTTCATCTTGCTAAAACAGAAATGAGGTAATACGATTGTGTGGTTGAAATATTGGTGTTTTTTTATCTGTTAGAAGCAGCAAACAGACATCTTTTATTTTAAAGATGTGAAAATTAAATCAAAATTTGATCAAAACCAAATAAAATCCAATTTGATGTTACTGCAGTAAGTTGGAGTTGATTTCAATGTTTGAGAGATAGAGGGAAGAAAGAGACAGAACAGTAGGTGGGGGTGGGGGGCCTACATTGTTATGAAGGTTATTTTAATACAAATTTAAAAAGCATTATATACTGTATGTACATTTGCACAGGTGGAAACTAAAGTGATTCCTCCTTTTAAGTCAGTTAAAGTATTGATTACCTCTTATGTCATACTGATTGATTGATTTAGGTTTAGTTAATTATTGGAAAGGTTTACCAGTCAACATTTTTGTCCATTAGGCTGAGTAGGTCGATCTAAAGAAGGGGCGATCAACACATCGATCGTGATCGATCGCTCGATCCTGAGGGTGGGTAGATAGATAGATAGATAGATAGATAGATAGATAGATAGATAGATAGATAGATAGATAGATAGATAGAACATACCACAAGACATACACTACACTAACAGACACAAGTAGCATTAACAGGGCATATACTAAAAAAATTAAAATATAAACAGTATACAATTAAATTAAATTAAATCCATTTAACCCCGTACTGACCTCCCACCTCCCCCCGCTCCTCCTGAGAGAGTCATTGTACCCCCTGATGGCACGGGGCATGAAGGAGGACCTCAGCCTCTTTGGCCTCTCTGTGGAGGTGCTGTGTGACAGCAGTCTGCCGCTGAAGGTGCTCCTCTGCTGGGAGAAGGTGGTGTGTGTGTGTGTGTGTGTGTGTGGGGGGGGGGGGGGGGGGCTGGTGTTGCTCATGATAGCCTTAATTTTAGACATGGTCCTGCTCTCCAGAAGCGTCTCCACAGAGTCCAGGCTCAGCCCGACCACTGAGCACGCTCTGCGGATGAGTCTGTTCAGACGGTCCATATCTCTTTTCCTGGCCCCCCCACCCCAACACACAATGGCGTATGACAGCACACTGGAGACTACGGACTGATAGAACATGAGAAGGAGCTTAGGACAGATGTTGAAGGAGGCCAGCCTCCTCAGGAAGTACATCCTGCTCTGCCCCTTCTTGTACACACAGTCCGAAGGGTAGTTCTGCTAGTTCTCAGTTTGGGTAGAATAGATCGCACGACATTAACAGACTACAGTCCATCATTCAGCCCATCATGTGACTGACAGTCATGGCAGCCAATCAGATGGTGTGTTCATGGACAGATAGGTCACAGCGCTAGCGCAAACAATGACACTAGCAAGCCATTGGTAAATAGGTTAAAATAGTCGTGAGCCTATCATTCATCCCGTCACTTGATTGACATTCAGGGCAGCCAATCAGAAGACTTCTGATGTCTTCTTGACCTGAGGTCTCTGTGGATGCACTTTCATACAGAACAGGAGAAAGACTTTTTTTTTCACTTCGACATTTTAAAAGTGTGTTTGCCTCACCTGCGAGTCTACCATCTATAAAGTAGAGCAGTATTTTCAGACTGCTCATAGAAACTACGACACTGAATTTCCTCCAAAAAGTGAACTGACAAAGAGAAAGGTGAAGGAACTAAAAGGCTAGTTGTCCAGATAGCAGAAATTTTTTCACAGCCAACTTCAGAAGCGAAAGCCGCAGATTTCCAGTGTTTCTCACTGCATTTGGACAAAATTATGGACGCGAGCCCAGATGTGTATTTCTATTTGTATGGTGTTGACTGATATTACTGCAAACAATGCGCTTTTAGCAGCACTGTCCATGAAAGAACAGCTGTGACGACCGGATATATTTCTGTACAAATTGGTGTCCATCACTGCGAATTGAGCACCCGCAATGGTCGGCCGCTTGAATGGATTTATTGCTGTGCAGTCAGGGCGATGCTTTCCCAGACTTCCTGAATAACTACTGCATAATCCATCAACAAGCACCTGTTCTACTGGAGCCAGAGCTCTTCAAAAACAGATATTCTGCAAACATCTGTAGAAGTCTGACTGCAACACACTGATGTGAGGGAGCTTAGAGGGAGCTCTCTCCAGAGTAGGTAGGTAGGTACCAGAGTTTTTCAATCTAGCTGGACCTGCAGAATGCAGGCAGCTGAACAACATTCAGTGGCTGTTGGTAAAGTCAAGCCTGAGTACTGTTTCACCATGACTGATGAGCTTTAGGAGGTGAGGCTGGCTGCTGTCTGGACTGTCTATCTGTGGCTGATTCCATTCAGTGTCGGTCATCAGAGTCAACTCAGGACATGACAACAACTTGACATAGTTGGTGGCTCTGCTTGACTTGGTCTTTTATAAGCAGCTCACATGCTAGAAAAGTGTGAGCAGCCCTGATATAGAGATCATGAAATGTCACGATAAAACAATCTCAGACTTCATACCAAATTTATGCAAAGAATAAATAGATACCTTGTTCTATGGAACTTAAGCTACATTTCTAACGTGTTCGCTCCAGCTAAACAATAGCCAACTGATGCTAGTCGAACTTTTGCTGCAACACAACCTGAGATACGGTGATGTCATGTATGTTAGTGCATATTCCTTCTAGATTACTTTACTACCTGGACAGTGATTTCTACATTTTATTAGAACAATAAAAGTTTCAGTTTTTGATGATGTAAATTTCCAGAGTTGGAAACATCCTGTTGGACACCAGGACCCAAAACCAGCAGGACGTCCATTCTATTGCTGATGCCATCCTGACCTCCACTGAGTCTGTAATCTGGTGGAGAGACTTTTCAAAATCATCTGAACGGATTGAGATTACAGTAAGGATTCAGCTCATCTTCATTGGATTAGCATTAATAAACTCAACAGAGTCTGCAGCAGAAACACAACTGGACGGTCTGATGATGTTTCCTTGTTGTTTTGGCCATAGATTGGTTGTTAATTGCATGAGCAAGGCTAGAAGGAAACTTAATAAACCTGCAAACTGAAGCTTTGATTTCATCCCTTTTAGTTGAGTTTAGCCCATTTTTTGACGACGGTACAACAGAATTTAGAAAAGTTTTCATCCCCTGCTGTTCGCAAAAGGGCGGACTTCGCAAATATAAGTTTCCTTTTTGTCCGAAGAAGTCATTGTGTAAACGGCCATAATTTTTGTATACCCCACATTCATTGGCTCTGGCTAAGTAGTACTTCTCTTTCTGTGACGCAATCCTTTCCTCTCTTTCAGTCGGAGTTTCACTCAGAAATCGTTGCCGTTTTCTGTGTCATTCCTGCTGTTTGGACTCTCTGCTCACAAACATGAACATTGTTGGAACAGTTATGACACTCTTGATTGACAGGTAGTGGGTGGAGTTGGTTACAGCGTGAGACTTTCAAGTGAGCTTATTCAAATATATAGGTGGGGAGATAAGCCTATTCCTTCCACATAGCATGTTGTCTCTTACGAAGACATAAAGCAATGCTGTGCCACACATTCAATCACAAAAGTGATTCATTCTAGCCCACAAATCAGCAAAAATAACCTGATAATTATTCCCCAAACTCTACCCAAATCATTTAGCAGAACTACGACAGTCAGGATCAAGATAAACTGAAATACTGGCTTCTGGCCTCTCACATTACTTCAACCACTATGAATCCACCGTATGCAAGTTGTTCTGCTTGGGTATGCTACAGGTCACGATGAAACATATTAACATGTTCAATAGTTTGAGGGAAACCACCATGCTCAGTTTCATTGTTCTGGACCAGGAACGAATCAGACCTGCTTGAGGTTCAGACTTCATCAGACTTCTGCTACACAGTCCCAAACCAGAGCCAGAAAGAGCCTTTCTATATCTCCACCATGTTTTCAGTCGCTGTTCTCTGTAGAGGTCTGAGTAATCGTTCTGAGACCACCATGGCCACTTTATGTACAACTCTCAATATGTAAGAATATTTTATCACTATTAAAGCCAAATGTCATTTATTTTTGATATTTTCTTTTAAAGGGTAGTCTTATTATCATGCTGTTCAGCAGTTTCCCCCAGTGGCCCCGCGTTAATGTTGTATATGTGCCACCCTAAAAAGTAAAAAAGTAATGAACTACCCACTAGTTTCTTTAATACTGATGCTCGTGTCAAACACTGATGCATCACGGGTTCACAGTATTCAACCAACTGTGGCTACTTGTTTTATAAAAGATCTTTTTTTTTAAATTTACAACACTGCTCTAATGTGGAGGAGATGCTTTTGGATAGTTTTGAGTTTTCCTGTGTGTGTCCTTGGGGGCACAGGGGAGGGGGACGGGCTCCTAGCATTGCTGGTGGAAGGTCTTGTTATCAGTGTACAAGCAGCTCTGCAACACCTGGCCAATCGATAGTTCCCTCATTGTGTTCAAGGAGGCTTAGTGGTGGATCAATGCCGAAGCTGGACCACACACACACAAATGCACACACAAACAACTGACCAAACAACACACGTTCGTCTTTATGCACTGCCCTACAGAGTGGAGGTGATGGGCGACACACACGGCGGCTTATGCAGGAATATCAAGAGAAATTGTTTGTAAGGCATTAATACAAAAGAGAACAATTTTAATTTTAATGAGCATGCGTAAATGAAATGCTTGCATAAAAAGATTGTGTAAAATAAAATACTTAAAGGATAAAATATCCCATGCCTGTTACCTTTCAGATTATTTCTACATTACAAGTCTTAAATGCTGTTTTTTTTACCTCCATCACATATTCTAGGAAACTTAAATATGCTCAAATTATGTCAGTATCATCACATACACCTCTCTACATTAACATACCTTCAGTTTTGATTAGACTTAATTAGACTTATGTGTTTTTGTAGATCTGGAGAAAGCTGATGACAGGGTGTCCAGAGAGGAACTGTGGTATTGTATGAGGAAGTCTGGAGTGGCAGAGAAGTATGTTAGAGCGGTGCAGGACATGTATGAGGACTGTAAGACAGTGGTGAGGTGTGTGTAGGTGTGACAGAGGAGTTCAAGGTGGAGGTGGGACTGCATCAGGGACCAGCTCTGAGCCCCTTCTTGTTGCTATGGTGATGGACAGGCTGACAGACGAGGTTAGACAGGAATCTCCATGGACTATGATGTTTGCAGATGACATTGTGATCTGCAGTGAGAGCAGGGAACAGGTGGAGGAGAAGCTAGAGAGGTGGAGGTTTGTCCTGGAAAGGAGAGGAATGAAGGTTAGCCGCACTAAGACAGAGTACATATGTGTGAATGAGAGGGACCCAAGTGGAAGAGTGAGGTTACAGGGAGAAGAGATCAAGAAGGTGGAGGATTTGAAGTACTTAGGGTCAACAGTCCAGAGCAATGGAGAGTGTGGAAAAGAGGTGAAGAAGCGTGTCCAGGCAGGATGGAACGGGTGGAGGAAAGTGTCAGGTGTGATGTGTGATAGAAGAGTTTCAGCTAAAATGAAAGGAAAGGTGTACAAAACTGTGGTGAGACCAGCGATGTTGTTTGGTCTAGAGACAGTGTCACTGAGGAAAAGACAGGAGACAGAGCTGGAGGTAGCAGAGATGAAGATGCTGAGGTTCTCTCTGGGAGTGACCAGGAAGGATAGGATCAGGAATGAGTACATCAGAGGGACAGCACATGTTAGAGGTTCTGGAGATAAAGTCAGAGAGGCCAGACTGAGATGGTTTGGACATGTCCAGAGGAGAGATAGTGAATATATTGGTAGAAGGATGCTGAGTTTTGAACTGCCAGGCAGGAGGCCTAGAGGAAGACCAAAGAGGAGGTTTATGGATGTAGTGAAAGAGGACATGAAGGTAGTTGGTGAGAGAGAATAGGATGCAGAAGACAGTGTTAGATGGAGGCAATTGATTCACTGTGGAGACCCCTGAAAGGAAAATCCGAAAGGAAAAGAAAAATAAGAAATTTTGATGAGACTCCCTCTGTGTAATTCATAAATTCATAGAAATTCTGTTATCTACTTGACATTAGTCAGATGTAAATACTCACGCGACCTCTGTTCTGGAGTTCTGGAATCTTTTGCTGGAATGCTTCCACCACTTCCAGAACAGCCCTGGAAGGCAACACTCCTTTGTAGCTTCAGGAAACCTGTTTAGAAAGGTTTCCTGGCTCATCTTCAGCATCTGGCTTTATGAATGCAAGTATCTGTGATGGTCTGTGTCTGTCTTGCTGTTGTATTTTATTTTAAGGGTTCAGTTCATGTACTTTTATGTTTCTGTGTCTGCCACATTTAGTCATTTGTTGCACCTGGTTTGTTTTCCCTGATTGTTTCATTTTGAGTTTAGCCAATCCGTGTTTAGTTCTCCCCATATTGAATTAGTTTGTCATTTGTTCCACCTGAGACCAATTTAGCACCCTGGCCTGCTTATTTAAGGAGCTTCTCTTCTGTTCAGCGCTGTCACAGCGTAGTCAGTAGTCCCTTGAAGCAGAGTTTCGTGTTTGCCGATTGTTTACTGTTTTACCAGACCGCCTTTTTGTATGACCACGAGTTTAGCCTTGCCTTGTCTGTTCTTGTTTCGGTTTTGACCTCTTGCCTGTTTGACTACGACTTTTGGATATCCCACTGGTACTGTAAGATCTGAGTTTTTTTCCTGGCTCTGATTTTGGACTGATTAAAGGATTTGGATTTTTTTACTTTTGAACTCTCGCGCCTGGTTCCTTTTGCAAGTTGTTACAGTACGTTGTGACCAAAATGGAACCAGCGAGAGACCCACAGCTCCAGGCTACGGTGGAGCAACAGAAGGCCACTCTGGAGCAGCAGCAACAACAGCTGCTAGCTGTAATCCAACAACTACATATCATTACACACCAGATGACCGATCTGCCTTCCACTGTGGGAGCTAGCCAGCTCACTGCCTCTCCTCCGCCGCCTGCTCCAGCAACTCCGCCGGAACCCCGCCTTCCTCCTCCCGAGAAGTACGATGGTGAGCCCGGAACCTGTTGTGCCTTTTTGACCCAGTGCAAGCTAATCTTCAGTCTCCAGCCCAGAACTTTCCCCACAGAACAGTCCCGCGTGGCTTATATCATTACGCAGCTGACCAGCAAGGCCAAGCAGTGGGCGACCGCAGTGTGGGAGGCTGGGTTGCCGTGTACCCAAACGTCAGCCCTGTTGGAGGAGGAAATGAAGAGGGTTTCCAACCGGTCTTGGCATGGTCATGAGGCGGGATAGGGATTAATTCGTCTCAGACAAGGTAACCAATCTGTCTCTGACTATGCAATCGATTTTCAAACCCTGGCCACCAACAGTGGTTGGGACAAGAGAGTATTATTTGATGTTTTTCTTGACGGCCTATCTGAGAGGATTAAAGATGAACTGTTGACCCGTGACTTGCCGGACAACATTGAGAGACTTATTGAGCTGGCTATTCATGTGGATTCGCCTTTTGAGGAGAAAGACTGCTTAACCAGCTCGAGCAGTTTTCGGGTTCGTTCCACTCCCCGAACATTGTCTGGACAGGCTTCCCCAGATAGAGGAAACCTGACACGCCCTCCTTCAGAGGGGGAACCCATGCAGCTGGACCGGGCCGTCTCACCAGGGAGGAAAGAGAGACTAAACAAACGTGCCTGCTTTTACTGAGGTAAGCATGGACACTTGGCCGCAGGGTGCCCAGTAAAAGGGCAGCGCTCACTAGTGAGGAGAGGAGCACTAGTGGGCGTACTTCCCGTCAAGTCCTCCTCAAAGAACAGAACGTGTCTGCCTGTCACTCTGGAGTGGGGGTGACAAGAAGACCTCTGTCCTGGTGGACTCTGGCGCAGAATCCAACTTCATGGATAGGGGGGCAGCCATCAGATGGGAAATTCCCCTGGAGGGAATAGAGTGTCCGCTGGTGGTAAACTCCCTTAAAGGCCAGAGAATTGACCATATCACCCACTCAACCACTCTCCTTAAGCTGAACATTTCTGGAAATCATCAGGAGAGGAAAAAGTTTTATTTAATCGAGTCGCCACACTCCCCTGTGGTGCTAGGCCATCCCTGGCTGAACAAACACAACCCTCAGATGGACTGGGGGAAGCATGAGATTTAGGGCTGGAGTCTGTCTTGTCTTGAATCTTGTCTTGTGCATGCAAATAATCATGTTCTTACTCCTCAGGGGGAGGAGATTCCTTGTCTGGATCAGATTCCTAACGTTTATCAGGACCTAAGACTGGTTTTTAGTAAGTCTTGTGCGACCTGTTTACCTCCTTACAGACCTTATGACTGCTGTATTGACCTGAAACCCGGGACAGTGCCTCCTAGGGGGCGCCTGTACCCTCTATCCCGTCCAGAGCACCTGGCCATGGAGAAGTACCTGGAGGAGTTGCTGGCGGCTGGGACCCTCATCGTCACCAGCTGGGGCTGGTTTCTTCTTTGTGGGCAAGAAGGACGGTTCCCTCAGACCCTGCATTGATTACCGTGGTTTGAATGACATCACCATCAAGAACCGGTACCCCCTCCCCCTCATGTCCACGGCGTTCGAGATGCTCCAGGGAGCCACGATCTTCACGAAGCTGGACCTACTTAACGCTTACCATCTGGTGCGTATAAGGGAGGGGGATGAGTGGAAGACTGCATTCAACACACCAACAGGGCATTGGGAGTATCTGGTGATTCCGTTCGGGTTGTCTAATGCGCCAGCAACATTTCAAGCTCTTATTAATGATGTGCTTCGAGACATGTTAAACCACTTTGTGTTTGTTTATCTGGAAGACATTTTGATCTTTTCTAAGTCCACAGAGGAACACATTGAACATGTCAGACGGGTTTTAAAAAGACTATTGGAGAATCGGCTGTTCGTCAAGGCCAAGAAATGTGAGTTTCACGTCTCATCCACCTCCTTCCTGGGGTTCAACATTGCAACCAGATGCATTAGTATGGACCCTGCCAAGGTTAATGCAGTTTCAGAGTGGCCTCCACCCACTGATCGTAAGTCTCTCCAACATTTCTTGGGGCTTGCTAATTTTTACAGACGTTTTATAAGGAACTACAGCTCTGTGGCTGCTCCTCTCTCTGCCCTCATGTCCACCAAGACCCGGTTTTGTTGGACAGAGGAGGCGGAAGAGGCTTTTCGGGAACTGAAAGGACTTTTTACTACCGCTCCCATTCTCATTCACCCAGACCCGGAGGTCCAATTCATTGTCGAGGTCAATGCATCTGATGTTGGGGTAGGGGCAGTATTTTTTTTCAGAGGGCACGTTGAGACAATAAGGTTCACCCATGTGCCTTCTTCTCTCGCTGCCATAGCCCGGCAGAACGGAATTACAATATCGGCAACCGGGAACTGCTGGCGGTTAAGTTGGCCTTGGAGGAGTGGCGACACTGGCTTGAGGGTGCTCAACATCCATTCCTGGTCTGGACTGACCACAAGAACTTGGAATACCTTCAAACAGCCAAGAGACTAAATCCTCGTCAAGCCAGGTGGGCTGTGTTCTTTGCTCAATACAACTTTCATCTCGCTTATCGTCCAGGGGACAAGAACGTCAAGCCGGACGCTCTGTCCAGATGTTACAATCAAGAGGGAACCTCCCCTGCGTGTGATCTTGGACTGTTATCGCCGTGGGAGGGGAGTCCAGTACCTCATCGACTGGGAGGGGTACTGACCGGAACATCGTAGCTGGGTTCCTTCACGTTTCGTCTTGGACAGGTCTCTGATCAGGCAGTTTCACAGGGACCACCCATTGCCCGGGAGATGAAAATGCCAGGAGGCGTTTCCTTAGGGGGGGGGGGGTACTGTGATGGTCTGTGTCTGTCTTGCTGTTGTATTTTATTTTCTGGGTTCAGTTCATGTACTTTTATATTTCTGTGTCTGCCACGTTTAGTCATTTGTTGCACCTGGTTTGTTTTCCCTGATTTTTTTTTGTCCCAATTTAGCACCCTGGCCTGCCTATTTAAGGAGCTTCTCTTCTGTTCAGCGCTGTCACAGCGTAGTCAGTAGTCCCTTGAAGCAGAGTTTTGTGTATGCCGATTGTTTACTGTTTTACCAGACCGCCTTTTTGTACGACCACGAGTTTAGCCTTGCCTTGTCTGTTCTTGTTTTGGTTTTGACCTCTTGCCTGTTTGACTACAACTTTTGGATATCCCACTGGTACTGTAAGATCTGAGTTTTTTTCCTGGCTCTGATTTTGGATTTTTTGACTTTTGGACTCTCGCGCCTGGTTCCTTTTGCAATCGTTACAGTATCTCACTGAATCACTTATATAGATAGATAGATAGATACTTTATTAATCCCGGAGGAAATTGCATAGACACCAGCATATGCATATAAGTAACTGCTATCACACAATAGGAACGAAACAGAGACAAATAGACAGTAAGAGTGAAGATGAGAATAGCCACACATGTACAAATCCAATTCAAGAAATGTCAACTAACTTCATTTTGTATGTCCAGTTAAAAAAGGTATGAGTTGTTCAGTTGCTAAAATGACATTATGTTTGGTGAAGAGTGTCAACTTATTCAGGATCCCAAACAATTTTGGTCTTGATTATAACCATATACGTCTTGTTTTTAGAATTGTTGGTCTTGACTTGAAAGTTGTCGTTCTTGACTTTGTCATTGTAAGCCTGGACAGAACATTGTCCGTCTTGAGTTTAGTCTTGTTGATCTTGAGAGTTGTCAGGTTGACTTTAGCCTTGTCAGGCTTAACTTTAGACTTATCAGGCTTGACTTTAGACTTGTTGGTCTTGACTTCGGCCTTGTCAGACCTGATTTGAGAGTTGCCTTGACTTGAGAGCAAAGACTTGCTCAATGACAAAACGATGACTAGGTCTGACAACTACTTTTTAAATTTATTATGAAACTTCACATGGAACAGTTAATGATTTTTTATGCTGTTGCATGTTAAACTGCACAAACACATTTGGAAAAGTGGGTGAAAAATCACTTGTTCAGTCATAGAGCGGTAGTATGCTCATCAGATGGCTGGTGGTTCGATCCCCTGCCCTACAGCCCACTTCTCAAAGTATCCTTGGGCAAATTTCTCCCAGTGGCTGTTTCACTACTGTGTGAATAGTGGTGTGAATGGTTACTGCTCCTAATGAGCAGGTGGTGGCTGCTGACTTCAATGGTGAGCACTCTGATTTGTCAGACTAGAAAGGTGCTACATAAGTACAGTCCATTTGGCTGTCTAGAGAAACTGCTGATGGTTTTTCACTCTCAATAAACAAGAGAACAGAGTCTGACAGGTTTTAGTACAGAATAGATGTTGAGCTTAAAAGTCCCTACTTTCCCCAAAGTAATATTTTGTTCAGAAAGATGATCAAATTGCTGTGGTTCAAGCAACATTTCTGTGCTTACCCTCTGGCTTAAAATACCATAGAATGAAACACGATCATAAACCGTTGGGTTTCACTGAAATATCCTGAATTCAACATCATGGATACTAAAGCTACATTCATTTTGATCAGGTAATATTTGTAGCTTCTTGAGGAGGGGATCTGTTTCACACCTTGCACTATTGGAATTATTGTTAGTTTACTACAGGCGTCACTTTCACAGCCACTACGTGTGTTGTTGGTAGTGAATGTGTTTGTGTCCATCTGTGTCCTGTATATGCTAGTATGTGACCCTGAGCTGTTCTTAGCTTGTAGGTGCTGTGATTAGTCAATAGCCTGATGTAAGTTGCAACTCTCTCAGAGTTAAAAATGTAATATTCAATCTTTAAAGAGTGTTGATGATGAGAGCTGATGACGACACATCCCCTAATCTGTAGCAGCTCTTCTGTTTGTATTCTGTCACCTTTTCTACTTGTCTTTCTCTTCTCTTTTATTCTCCAGTGTTTCTATTGGAATCAGTTATGTCTTAGCTGGCAGTGAGGCCTATGCCGCTCTTTTTAATGTCAGGTAAGTCCATTATTTAGCGTCCGTACCACTATCTATGATCAGAAGTGTTCTTAAAGGTTTTTGCTGAAGATCAGTGGTGTTTTTTAAAATCTACATCTGCTCAATCACATTACGGTCAGTTCTCAACATTCTTGAAAGAAACCAGTAAAGTATTTTAAACTGAGACGGTGAGTCTGATGCTATCAGCCTGTTCATGTCACTCTGACTCACCAGGCGGAGATCTGTAAGTGATGTCAAGGACCGATGCTTCTACTCGCTCACAAACACTGTCTGTCACAGGAAAGACTAGGCCAGAAAAAAGTTTTCATTTTCACCATCTTTCAATAAATTATTACTTTAAAATTACCTCACCGCTACCAGGCATTATGTAATCAACCTGCCCCAAACAGAACTGGCTCTTGGATTAATGTTACTAAAGCTGACACTATTGAATATTGAGACACCGGCTGCTTATAAAGACAACAATGTCGTCAGCATCTTTGAAAAAATATTGGGGGTTTCTTTCTTAGAGTAAAGACTGGATTTTGTACAAAAAATCCATCAAATATATCCTGGGGTTAGTTTAAGATTAGTTTTAGATTAGATTGTGTTCAGATTGAACAAATGAGTTGTTTCATTATGACTTTGGGGTCCATCTACATATAAATCACTAACATTATTCTGAGATTTAGCTTCTGACTCAGTGAGTGATTCAGACTGTTGGAATGTAAGGAAGCACTGAATGAGGTGTAGATGAATGATATATCATCAGAGGTTCCCAGATTGAATAACAACCACAACTACACCCTCCATCCATCTGAACCTCAGTCAGGTCATCCTTCATTTCTTGCTATGATGTTACCAGCAATTTAGAGAAGGGAAATTATGTTACATGAGCTTACAATAAAAACATTTTGATTAAAAGAAATATGATGTAATACTGAAATATGGTAGCTGATCACCATAGTCAGAGGATTGCACTCACAGCAGAGGTGTTCCTTCAGACAGATTCCATAATCAAACAGTGAAGATTTATTTCTTTATTTATAACATTTACTTTAGAAGTCTAACCATAGTCTGAAGTAGAAATCTCGACACATGAATGCAGATTGAATTCATTAACTTGAATCTTTGCTGTCTAACACTCCATTCACTTCACTTAAAAACCTTAATCACAAACAAAGGAACATTGTTTCCTTAAAAATGAATAGTTGGACTTGTGTTGGATAGCATGGTTCTGTCAGGGTAGGACTGCTGTCTGGACTACACACTGCTGCAGATAAGTCGACTGGCTGTTTGTGTTTCTTCAGTGGTGAAATCTGCCACTGGGGCTCTGCACAGTGCAACCAGTTACAGACACTTTATGGGGGTAATACCCCAAGAATCTGTCACAAGTCTGCTTTTTGGGGCAGGTGTGTTTAGAAAAGTGGCAACTTCTCTTATTTGAGACATTTCAGCCCTGCAATTGTTGAAAGGCAGTTTGACACATGGGAGATCAATAACTACAATACCTTCATTTATAGGTGACAGTACTATGTATGTAATGCATTTTCCAATGTATTAATGGAATATTTTTCCAGTAAATTGCTGAGCACTGCTGTCACCTTCATTTCCCTCTTAGTGAATGTAACTTGTTCTTCATTTGTCCAAAGTTGTCCAGCTCAGACACACATGAAAGACATTTATCTCAGGTCATTCCTGCTTCAAATTCCTCTCTTCTCATTTCCTGCAGCTCCCTCAGTTCTTCCTCTGTCCAAAAGAAATCTCACATTTTCATGTTCAAAATGCTGTACTTGAAAAATTAGCGGGTACTAAATGTGGACACCAGATTACCCAGGAGATGTAGCTGCACTGACTACAGGATTCAGGATTACTTTTATGATTTTATAAATTGATTTTATGCACAAAATATAATCTCCATCCCACTACTTTTTTTTTCTTTAAATGCCACGTGAACTTGAATGCAGCCTCAGTCTTTCAACCAACCAAGGTCTTCTTATGTGTTCTTCAGACCAACTCAAGGAAAAAGGGGACTGTGCATTCTCAGTACATTTTTGGAATGCCTTTATTTGGATTCCATCTTACTTTTAATAGTTTCGCAGTAGTAATTTGAAAAAGAAAAAAAAAGGTCTAAAGGGTAATGTGCACACACACAATAAATAGCTCAAACTCTAATAAACATCATCATCATTATTAAGATCCTAATCAAGTTACTGAAGCAGGAATCAATGCAGCAGCGTGAACTCTCTTCTTTCCTCCCCCAGCGCCACACCTTCTCTTTTCTCTCCCAACCTATAATTACCTCCATCAGTTAACATCACTAATTTATTTTGCCATGCACCAGTGAATACTTAACCCAATAACGTGATTCAAACTCTTCAGCTAATGTGAACCACTACACGGTCATCCATGAGCGCTTCATCATTGGCCTGCTCGACGCAAGAGCAGATACTGATGTGTGTTGTGGGAGTGGGACTGCAGGGCTTACTGAAGTGGAAACAAACCTGAGCATCCTCTTTCCATAAACCACCTTATTCCCCCTCCCCAGGGGCAGTAATCAATAGGTAACTGCTGGTTTCTGCACAAAACCTCCCCTCACTCCCCCTGCTACAGAATGCTGGCTGTCTGGGGAACCAACCCCACAGAGTTCTGCAGGTTTGAACCAAACGTTTGGTTGGTTACTAAGCCTTCAGCTGAGGTTTAGGTCTAGAATGAGGTTGTTCTCTACATAGCTTAACATACTACAGAATTAAACTCCATCATAAACCATTGGGTTTCACTGAAACCCCATGAATTCATTAAACAAAGCCACAGTCCTCCTTTTTCTCATATCATGGATATTAAAGCTACATTCATTTTGGTCAGGTAATATTGGTAGCTTCTGGAGGAGGGGGTCTGTTTCACATCTTGTACTATTTGAGTTATTGTTAATGTGCTACAGGCGTTTCTTTCTCAGCCACTACCAGTGTTGTTAGTTGTGAATGTCTTTGTGTCCATCTGTGCGCTCATCAGTGTTGCCTTAAATTACTAGTGCACATTGTTCAGGCACGTTAATGGACAAATTGGGACAGTGTTGTGTCTGTGTTTAATGAACAGATTAGACAGTGTTGGGTCTGTCTTTAATGGACAGATTAGACAGTGTTGGGTCTGTCTTTAATGGACAGATTAGACAGTGGTGGGTCTGTCTTTAATGGACAGATTAGACAGTGTTGTGTCTGTCTTTAATGGACAGATTAGACAGTGTTGGGTCTGTCTTTAATGGACAGATTGGACAGTGTTGTGTCTGTCTTTAATGGACAGATTAGACAGTGTTGGGTCTGTCTTTAATGGACAGATTGGACAGTGTTGTGTCTGTCTTTAATGGACAGATTAGACAGTGGTGGGTCTGTCTTTAATGGACAGATTAGACAGTGTTGTGTCTGTCTTTAATGGACAGATTAGACAGTGTTGGGTCTGTCTTTAATGGACAGATTGGACAGTGTTGTGTCTGTCTTTAATGGACAGATTAGACAGTGTTGGGTCTGTCTTTAAAGGACAGATTAGACAGTGTTGTGTCTGTCTTTAATGGACAGATTAGACAGTGGTGGGTCTGTCTTTAATGGACAGATTGGACAGTGTTGGGTCTGTCTCTAATGGACATTTTGGACAGTGTTGTGTCTGTCTTTAATGGACAGATTAGACAGTGTTGGGTCTGTCTTTAATGGACAGATTAGACAGTGTTGGGTCTGTCTTTAATGGACAGATTGGCCAGTGGGATGCAGGGATGTGGCCTAAATCCACTCAGAGTCTACTTGGACAAATGCCCGTTCAGAAGGACGTGTCGCTACAGAGAGTCTCTGGATTTGTCAGAAGGAGCCCTTTGGTTGTTAATGAGAACACAGAACACAAAGTCAGAGGCAAAGATAAGAAATTGAGTTTGTCGAAGGTGTTTTTTGCGTAGGTATACAAGTACAGTAGACATGGTTCCACCTCAGCACTTTGGATCATATACATTCTGATCTACATGAGATGGAGGGCCAGGGGGATGAGGTAGTAGAGGCCCACTTGTCAAGGACCCTGTGCATGACCCTGAGCATGTGCTAAACTTCCAATGACATGATGCAGGAAGATGACTGACTCTCCAAAATCCGAGACTTTTAAGACTACTCTCCATTCTGCTTTACACCCGACTTTTGTGCCCTTGCAAACTTGGTAGATGGACTTGAACTCCAAACTCTGGCCTTCTCTGGAGGGCTCAAGTGAAAGGGATGTTCAGCACAAGAACAAATTCACTGGAAGGAATTATTTCCACACTTGGAGCGCTGTTGTTGGTGACAGTAACACGGTGTCTGCATCTTTCAGTTGTTCTGTTCATTCAATGTGAACACAGCATCCAAACTCTTTTCTCCACAGTCACATCTATGTGATCCCTGCCTTCACCTGGACTCTGACGCTCGCTATCTTACTGGCCCACACATTCATCCAGCCAATAACGTCCCTGCTCACCCTGGTGAAAGGAATCCTGCTCATTGTCACGGTAACGAATATTATCCTTATTTTATTATCATTATTTTGTGTCCTGCACTTTCCTTAGTAATGACTTGCCAGTCCATGCAATGAAGCAAATTATGCTGCAGAAAGCCAGTGTGTCATTGTAATAAGAAAAGAAATGCAGAGAAGAATCCATCCATCTTCTTGTAAATGAGACAACTGTAATCATACGGTCACGGGTCACAGGTTACAGGAAAGAATATTAAAATCATTTGATAAAGCAGTGCATAAAATAAATTCTTAGCTTGTATATAGTCTACTTTTATGGTGAACTGCTGACAGTGTGACTGGGTTCAGTTCCTATGAATCTGAATGATCTGAGCGGTGATGTCAGAAGATGGATAAAATGAAACTTTATGATAATGATTCATTATTTTAAAACATAAAAATATTTTTCATCTTGGTATTTAGTTTAGTCACCATTCGCGCATCAACACTCGCTCAGAATGCAGCACACTAAAAAAAATCCAGAAAAAAATCCTAGTAGTCAACAACAGTTACTTTTCAGACCAAGCAGAGGGAACATATTATGGAATCACTCAATTCTGAAAAAGAAAATGATGGAATCATGATAAACACACTTCAACACACCAGTGGCACCTTGTCGCACCTCCTCTGGTGTCTAAAACAGCTGCCAGTCTCTTAATGGCATGAACTTAATGAACTCTTTATCAGTCTGGCTCCATCTTTCTCTGATTGCTGTTCCCAGATCAGCTTTGCAGGTTGTTTTTTCTGTATGGTGTTAACGATGGCATTCATTGAGCTTTTCTGGATGTAAATCCCATTTCCGTTAGGTAGTCTCTTACGGTTCGTCACATACGTTTACCCCAGTTTTCTCCCATTTGTTTTCCTGTTCGTTTTCTGTTTTCAGGACATCTTGCTTTAACTTTTCTGTCTTAATGGTTTGATTTCTTCCTCGGTCTACCAGCATGCTAGCCTTTAACAACCTTCCCATCTTATTTGTTGGTGGTCCACGATTTAGCCACAGCTGACTGAACAACCAACATCTCTTTCAACTCTGAGTGATGATTTACTCTCTCTAAAAACTTTGATAAACTTCTTCTTCACAACTCTCTATCATCTCCAAAACCTCTCCTGTTAGAGCCGTGATTCATGTCAGTCCAACAGCTCTCCAAGGTGTGGTCACCACTGTTTTTTTCCTATTCTTAAAGCCAGACAGACTTTTTTGTGTCATGTCTGTGATCTGCTTTTTATCTCCAGCATTAAACAACTGAATGAACCATTTGTGACTGGTGACTCAATCATTTTTGCTGAGGGTCGAATCGATGCACTTTCCCAGAGACCAGACTGGTTCTTTATTCTACAGAAACCCAATGCTGCTCCATGACGAGACCATGGAGCTGTGCTCACGGGTCGGGGTTTGTCACGTTGCTCTGCTGTGCTGCGTTGTAGCAGGAGGTGGGGCCAAACTTGTGGGCGGAGCCTCGTCTCCACACCTGTTGCTCATCTCCACACTTGTGTCTGATCAGACTGATGAGCCTGAGGCTTTTTAAGCCGGCTTCTCTTTTGGTTCTGTTCGAGATTGTTTTGTACCTTTGATGACGTCTCTGGTTTGTTGGTCTTCTTGAGTTTTCTTGTGTTTCCTGGATTTTTGGCTGATCAATTAAACTCTGCCTGAAATCATCTCCACTGGTGATCTGCACAAGGGTCCTAACCCTGCACCATGTGACAGATACAGGGAGAAGATGCTGCTCCAGATGTTAGCTGTTAACATTTCACAAAGTCAATAATGGGCTGTGACTACATTTTGAGGACAGGTTGGTGCAGCTAAGAATCTGTGAGGCATGTCAAAAGCATTTCAAGATTTTACTCAGTTCATTGTCAGAAAAGGCATAAGAATCCATGAATTAAAAAATACTTCAAAAAGCAATTAAGACATTTTAAAAAGTTCATCCATGATTCTAGTAGAGTACTGAAAATGAGATTAATTTATATTTTAAATTATGTATTGTATATTTAAATATTCAGATTTTTTTTTTTTTGTGATTAAAAGATTTTAGTTTTGATGTAATTTTAGTTAAATATACTCAGTTTTCAATTAAATAAATACTGAACTGTGATGCATCTAATCACAAATGTTTGTAGGGGTGGTAAAAAAAAAGGACAAAACCGAAACAATCTGCGCATGAGCAGGAATAGATGGGAAAAGAGAGGAGCAATAAAGAAATTAAAGTAGACATTCAGAGACTACAACATCCCGGGACACCCCTGATTTCAAAACAACCTACTTTCATTGGTTGGGGTCATTTAATAAAAGACCCATGAGCCAACATGTAACTGGTGCATTCTACTTGTCATGAGGTTTCAGAGATATGTTCCTAAAATGGTATAAAATAGAAAATGTGACCTTGACCTAGTTTTTCAAGGTTGTGATCTCATTTTCATCCCCTTGCCTCCCTGAATATAACATCTTTTGTTCCGTCTTTCTATCTTACCCGGTTCCTGAGATATGTGCAAAAATATCTCAGGATAGAAATATTTCAGACCGTAGATCAAAGCTAGTGCTTTGATCTATGGTTTAATGGGAATTACAATGTAATAGTTCATGTGTTCCTCTGTTTCATGGTCACAAGTTCATTCAGGGAGTTTTTCTCTGAGTTCTGTGTCAGATGAAAGTTTCTGGGGTATTGCTTGAAAACTGTTCAATATGTTTTCACAAAATTCTATGAACTGTAGAACTAAATTTGAAATTTTGGTAATTTTATATATTTTATCAAACTTTTTTAGAGATTTGCCAGATGTGCAGAGAACAAGAATTGTTACTTTCATAACTCATCCACATTCTTTCTTTACTCAATGAAATGCAGACATGGTGGGAATCCTGTGTTTTGTGTGTAAGTGAAAACTAGTTGACTTGCTCAGACACACCTACTCATTTAAATCTGTCATACTTAGTTTTAAAAATAGAACCTTGTGAAAAGAATGATTAACTTTTGACAGCGGAACCAGCCATTAGAAATACTGTACTGTTATCATTTAACACTTGACAAAAAAATTAAGAATATATCTTATTATAATGTAGATTTATTATACTTAGTATATTCTTAGTATATAGTGTGCCTTTGCGCATTTGCGCATCAACACTCGTGACTTCACCTCATCGCAGATTTTTGGTAGTCAGTCACGTGATACTGTACGCTTATTCTATTGGCTGACGGCATCCTGAAGTGTGCTCCGTTCCGTGAGTCTCGGACTTCCGTGAGACACGACAGTGCTTTAAACAGTCTATCAGAGTGTTTTAAAGGTAATACAGATAGAAGGTGGTTTAATATCAGTATGGGGAGGGTTCATAAATGTTTAAATTACAGTCAACAATATAAGTAGTTCGTCTCTCTATCATGGAGTTTGTTCTTGGAACGCATTAACCGCGAGTAATGAGGGATCACTGCAGATTTATTATACTTAGTATCTGCTCTGAGGACATCAATCTGTAGTATACAACACGGGTTTACCCAGTGACCTTTATTTATCCTCTCACCTTCACACTCAATGGGCTTTCAGGCTTTGTGGTAACTCACTCTTTAAAGTGTATACCCCTCTTTTGATGGATGATGCGCCGCCATGACTGCTGTGTTGGCTGTGACGTCCTGCTGGAACATTTGATGGAAGGGGCATGGCCAACCGGCCAGCTCATGCAGAAGCGGGGGTACTTACTGTGGTTCGGGCTGTTCTAGGTCAGTGCTGCCAGCGTCAGACTGTCAGCAGCTCAGGAGGCTTCAGCCACAACATGTCATCTCTCACATCCCATAATGCTCCACTGCCACGAAAGGAGCTTGTTGCTGGAAGAAGCTGGAGTTTGGAGAGACATTGCTAATTATCTAACACAAAATAGCCCCCTCACAATTAGCTAATGCTACTATCAGTTAGACAAGTTAAACAATACTAACATGAGCTCATGATATATGTCTTAAGCTAGCATTAACATTAGCACCGATGCTTCACAGGCCTTGCCAATTTGTTAGTACTGATGACTAATGACCAACGAGCTCATATCGTTTTGTTTTTTACTGATTTTAACAGCAGTAACATTAACAGTGTGCCGTGTTGGGCAG
This sequence comes from Antennarius striatus, assembly GCF_040054535.1. NCBI lineage: Eukaryota > Metazoa > Chordata > Actinopteri > Lophiiformes > Antennariidae > Antennarius > Antennarius striatus. Next base: position 1,553,296 of record NC_090782.1, on the reverse strand, counting down.
ATTTCCTTCCTGTGTGGAGTTTGTATGTTCTCCCGTCTGTTTGGGTTCTCCTGCTTACCCCCACCTCTAGAAACATGTTTCACAGCCATGATCTGTTCAATCCCACACTGTCCTTGGGTGCGAATGTGAACATGAATGGTCTACCTATGTTTCCCTGCACTGAGCTGGCATCTCATTCAGGGCGTATCCTGCCTCGTACTTGTAGTCATCTGGCATAGACTGTAGCAGAACCCGTATGTCAGATAAGGGGTGGAAAATGATGAAGGAAAAGGTGTGCTTATTTTCAATTCTGTTATTCCTGTATTGCACAACTGAGGCTCTTGGCCAGTTGTGATTTCCTGGTAAAATAAAGGTTTATTAGATAGATAGATAGATAGATAGATAGATAGATACTTTATTAATCCCAGAGGAAATTGTATATATCCACTGCTCAGGCATTACATAATGAATAAATACTGGATAAACACCAAGAGAAAAAGAAACACTGACATCACAGGACATACCACAAGACATACACGACACTAACAGACACATGCGACACTAACAGGACTTGTATACTAAACTATAAATAAAATAGAAACTATAAAAATAAAATATAAACAGTATAAAATTAAAATATAAACAGTAATTAAAAATAAACAGTATAGAATTAAGAATATCAAATATTAAAATAATATTAAATATTAATATTAATATTAAAAATAGAGATGTTAATTTGTACTCTTGTTCCTGCTAATACTAAAGTCATGACTCTGGTACATGTTGTAGTGTTTGTAACAACTAATATATTATATACGTTAAGCCAGTCTGTCCTCTCTTTTAATGTTTTCAGCCTCCTTCGCTCATTATTATTAGTTTAGTATATTCTAATTTATTTGGACATTTTCCCCATTAGCATGATCTTATGTAGCAGTGTATACTATTCTCAATTAAAGATTATGATTAAGATTTAGAAAAGCGGGTTGGAAGATGAATGAATGAATAAAGGGTTCAGTAGGTTGCTCCACATGGTCCACCCTGAACCTTTGAATGCTGCGAGGCCAGCTATGCATTACAACTGTACAGTTTGTCCCAGTTTGTCTGACGTTACATGTACATTTCATTCGGTTAATAAAAGACACACAGTACCTGACACACAGTACATTAAATGCATTACAAATGCATGTAATGCTTATATCCCATTGTGGCCTAAACCTTCTAAAAGAGACACACCTGGTTTCGGTGATCATTTTATAGGGAGGTGAAAGGGATTGGAGCATACCACTGTGACAGGGGTGGTTGATCATATGATTTTGTTATAAATAGTGGGGTTGTTGAGTTTAAGTGGACTGCTTACCGTGTCCTGTGGTTTTTTGTTCATTTTTGTCTGCAAAATTATGGGTGAGTTTGTGTTCCATTGTTAGGGCAGTCTGTTGTTACCAACAGCAGAAAGGTCCTGTTCTTTGTGTTTTGGGGAGTTTTTTCTCGATCAGCCAAGAGGGAGGATGTGCTGCTGACAACACATGTTTTTTTTGTTTTTAACTTTTGAGTACAGCACTTGCGATCTTTTGGTTCGCTCATGTCTGTGCACCTGGCCCTCATCAGAAGAACCCATTTGCATTGAACAGCTGAAGTCAGTCGCTGCAGTAAATGACAAAACAGAGCAAAGACCAGAAAGAGAGCGGGTCAGGGAAGATGAGGACAAAGGCATAAGATACATTTAGGTCCATTTATGTTTGGACACTGACACAAGTTTGTTTTTAAATCTTTTTAGTCAAACATATTCAAGTTATAGTTATATAATGGACATGGAAAGAAAGGGCAGACTCTTAGCTTTCAATTGATGGTATCCACATTCACATTGGATACAGAGTTTTGGGGTTTCATCTCCTTAAATGAGCCACTCTACTTAAATGGGACCAAAAGAAATTGGATAATTGGCACAAAGACCATTTCATTGACAAGTCCTTCTGCATGATTACCAATTAAACTTAAAAGGCCTGGGGAGTTGATTTGAGGTGTGGTGGTTGCATTTGGGGGATGTTGTGGTGAAACAAGTTGTCCTTAAGCTGTGAAAACGGAAACAAAAATATCTACAAGATCCATCCATCCATGTTCTTCGGCTTATTAGGGGTCGGGTCGCAGGGGCAGCAGCTTAAGCTGGGAAGCCCAGACTTCTCTCTCCCTAGCCACTTCGTCCAGCTCCTCCGGGAGAATCCCAAGGCGTTCCCAGGCCAGCCGGGAGACAGTCGTCCAGCGTGTCCTAAGTCGTCCCCGGGGCCTCCTCCCAGTAGGACGTGCCCGGAACACCTCACCAGGGAGGCGTCCAGGAGGCATCCTGACCAGATGCCCCCGAGCCACCTCATCTGGCTCCTCTCGATGCGGAGGAGCAGCGGCTCGACTCTCGCCCGGATGACCGAACTTCTCACCCTATCTCTAAGGGAGAGCCCGGACACCCTACGGAGGAAACTCATTTTGGCCGCTTGAATCTGGGATCTCGTTCTTTCGATCACGACCCACTGCTCGTGACCATAGGTGAGGATAGGAACGTAGATCAACCGGTAAATCGAGAGCTTTGCCTTTCGGCTCAGCTCCTTCTTCATGACGGACCAACACAGAGTCTGCATTACTGCAGATGCTGCACCGATCCACCTGTCGATCTCCCGTTCCATCGTACCCTCACTCATGAAAGAGACCCCGAGATACTTGAACTCCTCCATTTGGGGCAGGATCTCATCCCCAACCCGGAGAGGGCACTCCACCCTTTTCCAACTGAGGACCATGGTCTCGGATTTGGAGGTGCTGATTTTCATCCCAACCGCTTCACACTCGGCTGCGAACCGTTCCAGTGAGAGTTGGAGATCACGGCTTGATGAAGCCAACAGCACCACGTCATCTGCAAAAAGCAGAGACGCAATACTGAGGTCACCAAACCGGACACCCTCAACGCCTTGGCTGCACCTAGAAATTCTGTCGATAAAAGTTATGAACAGAATCGGTGACAAAGGGCAGCCTTGGCGGAGTCCATCCCTCACTGGAAACAAAACCAATTCACTGCCGGCAATGCGGACCAAACTCTGACATTGGTCGTACAGGGATCGAACAGCCCTTATCAAGGGGTCCGGTACCCCATACTCCCGAAGCACCCCCCACAGAACCCCCTGAGGAACACAGTCGAACGCCTTCTCCAAGTCCACAAAACACATGTAGACTGGTTGGGCGAACTCCCATGCCCCCTCAAGGACCCTGCGGAGGGTGTAGAGCTGGTCCACTGTTCCACAGCCAGGACGAAAACCATACTGCTCCTCCTGAATCCGAGACTCGACTTCCCGACGGACCCTCCTCTCCAGAACCCCTGAATAGACCTTGCCAGGGAGGCTGAGAAATGTGATCTTCTGCAGTTGGAACATAACCTCCACCCCAGTCTGCCAATCCAGAGGCATTGTCCCCGATGTCCACGCAATGTTGTAGAGGCATGTCAACCAGGACAGTCCCACAACATCCAGAGCCTTTAAGAACTCCGGTTGGATCTCATTCACCCCCGGGGCCCTGCTACCGAGGAGCTTTTTAACCACCTCGGTGACCTGAACCCCAGAGATAGGAGAACCCGTCTCAGAGAACCCAGACTCTCCTTCCTCATGGGAAGGCGTGTCGCCGGAATTGAGGAGGTCTTCAAAGTATTCTCACCATCGAGTCAAAATGTCCCGAGTTGAGGTCAGCAGCGCCCTATCCCCACTATACACAGTTTTGATGCTGCACTGCTTCCCCCTCCTGAGACGCCTGATGGTGGACCAGAATTTCCTCGAAGGTCGTCCTCCAAGGTCTCACCGAACTCCCCCAACGCCCGAGTTTTTGCCTCAGAAACCACCAAAGCTGCATTCTGCTTGGCCAGCCGGTACCAATCAGCTGCCTCAGGAGTCCCACAGGCCAAAAATGCCTGATAGGACTCCTTTAGCTTGACGGCATCCCTTCCGCTGATGTCCACCAACGGGTTCTGGGGTTGCCGCTATGACAGGCACCGACCACCTTACAGCCACAGCTACGGTCGGCCGCCTCGACAATGGAGGCGCGGAGCATGGTCCACTCAGACTCAATTTCCCCCGCCTCCCCCAGCACGTGGTTTGAGTTCTGCTGGAGGTTGAAACTCCTTCTGACAGGGGATTCCGCCAGGCATTCCCAGCAGACCCTCACAATACGTTTGGGTGTCTGCCAGGTCGGACCGGCATCTTCCCCCACCATCGAAGCCAACACACCACCAGGTGGTGATCGGTTGACAGCTCCGCCCCTCTCTTCACCCGAGTGTCCAAGACATGCGGCCGCAAGTCCGATGACATGACCACAAAGTCGATCATCGAACTGCGGCCTAGGGTGTCCTGGTGCCAAGTGCACGTATGGACACCCTTATGTCTGAACATGGTATTCGTTATGGACAGTCCATGACGAGCACAGAAGTCCAATAACAGAACACCACTCGGGTTCTGATCAGGGGGGCCGTTCCTCCCAATCACGCCCTTCCAGGTCTCACTGTCATTGCCCACCTGAGCATTGAAGTCCCCCAGCAGAACAATGGAGTCCCCAGTGGGAGCGCTCTCCAGCACCCTCTCCAAGGACTCCAAAAAGGGTGGGTACTCTGAACTGCTGTTTGGTGTATAAGCACAAACAGTCAGGACCCGTCCCCCCACCCGAAGGCAGAGGGAGGCTACCCTCTCATCCACCGGGGTGAACCCCAATGTACAGGTGCCAAGCCGGGGGGCTATAAGTATACCCACACCTGCTCAGCGTCTCTCACCATGGGCAACTATAGAGTGGTAGAGAGTCCAACCCCTCTCGACAGGACTGGTACCAGAAACCAAGCTGTGTGTGGAGGTTAGCCCGACTATATGTAGTCGGAACTTCTCCACCTCACACACCAGCTCAGGCTCCTTCCCTGCCAGGGAGGTGACATCCCACGTCCCAAGAGCCAGCTTCTGTAGCCGGGGATCGGATCACCAAGGTCCCCGCCTTTGGCCACCGTCTAGCTCACAATGCACTATGGCCCCTCCCACAGGTGGTAAGCCCATGGGAAGGGGGACCCACGTTGTCCTTTCAGGCTGTGACCGACCGGGCACCATGGGTGCAGGCCCGGCCACCAGGCGCTCGCCTTCGAGCCCCACCTCCAGGCCTGGCTCCAGAGGGGGGCCCCGGTGACCCGCGTCCAGGCAAGGGAAAACATGGTCCATTGTTTGTGTTCATCATTAAGGGTTTCTGAGCCGTCTTTTGTCTGGTCCCTCACCTAGGACCTGTTTGTCATCGGTGACCCTGCCAGGGGCAGAAAGCCCCAGACAACTTAGCTTATATCTACAAGATTGCTACAATATTAGGAATAGCAAGATCTATGTTTTATTATATCCTGAAAAATAAAAAGAAGCCCCGGTGGATCCCCTTGTGTTTGTGTGTATGTGTACACAATATATAAGCATACTCAAGCAAACTCAAGAATAGAAAGACTAGATTGGACTTTGCTAAAATACATCGAATAAAAAGCCAGCAAAGTTATGGCAGAACATTGTTTGGACAGATAAAACCCAGATCAACCTCTACCAGGATGATGGCAAGACTCAAGTATGGAGAAGGTGTGGTAGCTCATGATCCAAAGCATCTGTAAAACATGGCAGTGTGAAGGCAGGGTGATGGCTTGGGCTTGCATGGCTGCCAGTGGCTTTAGGTCAATGGTGTTTATTGATCACATGATCAAGAACAGAAGCAGTGGGCTGAATTCTGAGCTGTTCAGAGACACACTGTTGGCTCAGATCAGCCAAATCCATGTTACAGATGGACAATGACCCAAAACCTACAGCCAAACATACCAGGACTTAATTATAGCAAAGAATATTCTCGAATGAGATCAGTCACTTGATCTCAACCCCACTGAACATTCATTTAAGCTGTTAAGACTGAACTTCAGACAGAAGGACACACAAACTAACAACTGGAAACCGCTGCAGTGAAGGACTAGCAGAGCATCACAAGGGAGGAAACCCTGCGTCTGGTGATGTCCATCACTTCAAGTCTTTGGCAGTCACTGCCAGTAAATGGTTTGGAACAAATTATTACAACATTTTGGTAATAATATTTAGTATATTAATATTGTGGAACATTTTTAGTAATATTTAATTAGTCCAATCACCTTTGAGCCCCTGAAGTGAAGGGATTGTGATTAAAAATCTTTTAGTTCTTCACAGTCTCGGCAGTCTCAGGGCGTGAGGCGGGGGACACTCCAGGCACGATGCCAGTGTACCTAGGAGCCACATAGAGACAAAATATCTTTCACACTCACTCCTACGGTCAATTTGGGACCGGTCAATCAACCTGAAGCGCATGCTTTTGGAGGTGGGAGGAAGCCAGAGAACCCGGAGAGAACCCACGCAGACACGGGGAGAGCATGTGAACTCGAGCGGGACTCGAACCTGGACCTGCCGTGTTGTGAGGCGGCAGTGCTAACCACTGCGCCACCGTGCCGCCCTAGTTCTTCACATTTTTCTATAATCTTTTTATTCAACTCCCTGAATTAAAGCCGGAAGTCCGTACTTCAGCTGCATCGGAAATGTTTCCTTTAAAATTCATTGTGGTACTTTACGAATCCAAAAACAAAATACTTTGTCTCTTTGTCTCGAGGAATACTGAGGAAGCTAACTGCGTGTTTCAGTAGATCTTGATATTATACACATAACCATACTGTTGGTGTTTGTGGCATAGACCGGCAACTACAAAACAATTAACCAATCAGAACTGCGGAACTAGTAGATCTAATTGCACTACCAGGTCTGATTTAGCACCAGTCGTGTGAGAAATACAGTCACTGACACACAGAGAATTAGTCACAACACATCCTTCAATCCCAAACTCTGTTGCGTCTGATGGTTCACATCAGACCATTTCACATCAACAGCGTGGCTCTTGTGGTATCCGTACTAACAACATGTCTTATTTGTCATAAGAGTGAATTACTGAACAAACTGTCCCTCTAGGAATTTATTTGTGCCTGGAAGTGCAGTCTCATCTGTGAGCCAACAGACAGCTGCACTGTGTGTTGTGTTGTGGTATGTATACTGCGTTTCCTGCAAATTAGGAGTTGCATTTTCATTTTCAGTATTTTCTGCACTATAAGGTGTACCTAAAAGCCTTTAATTTTCTCAAAAACCGACAGTGCGCGTTATAATCCAGTGCACCTTATATATGAAAAGGGTTTTAAAATACGCCACTCATTGAAGGTGCGCCTTATAGTGCGGAAAATGCTGTAATTTAACTTGGTGGCCAAACATATTAAAGTTTATTTTTAGAGTAGAAACTAACCACATACCGTACTTCTAAAGTCGGTCATGAAGGCGGCTCTCAGCAGAACTGTTTTTGAGCCATCAGTACTGGACAAGAGGAAATGCCAGATAATCAGGCTTGAGTCACATCACGTGGTGGTACAGACTGACAGGTCTGTTCTTTCACTGGCTGAGGTGGAAGAGAGAGGGAGTGAAGGACAGAACAAAAGGAAATGATAGTTTTTAAGGTGGCTTTAAATTTTTGCTGCAGGTCATTTAAACATGCCATCACCTTATTAATTACAGATATTAATTACAGATTGATTACTCTGAACTGGAGTGATCACCACTACAATCAATAAAGGTCTATTCACTCTAAAAAGGATAAAAATATGAAGTGTCTTTTTATTTGAAGCTGCTCTAATCAGACAGCAGCTTTAAGGTGGGAATCAACATAATGAGGGCAGATAAAACAACCGGTTTATCTTCAATATTATTGTCATGTTTAAATTTTTAGGGCCCCATTGCAGTTTAGTTCCAGCTCTTCTACATCCAGCATTCATTTTCTCAGAATTTCCCATCTCTACTCACTGATTATTGCTAAAAAACTTTATATAACTTGCACTTATTTTGACCTGGTATAAAAATTAACACATCTTATCAGATTTAATTATTGTCAACCTGTTAATTAAATCATCAAAAAAGATACAGCTGTCGTGTTCACACAATGTTGATCATTGTTAGTACAAACTCCTGAGGTGCAAATTGATTGAGGGGCTGTCTCCTCAGAAAGCAGACGGTTGTGTTCCAAGTAAAAAAAAAAAAAGTATCGCATTTAAGTCTTTGAATGCATTGCTCTTATTTTAGAACTACCTCTGTAACATTAAACTTTATTACTGTCGATAATGTCTTGTTAATAATGATTACACCGATCAGTCTTTCTGGGTCATTTCCATAGTTTAAATTCTCAGTGGATGATTGTATATTTTATGATCATTTTGCGTTGAAATTCCGTAACGTGATCATGTACAATCAAGTTATAGCTTTCTGTCAGTCAAAGGCTTTCCTCCAATCAACACACTAAGAAGTGTGACAGCTTGGCCCCACAAAATATTTCAAATTTCCATGTCATTGTTTGTTTGTTAAGCATGTTATATTGACATAATGATCCACCACAAGACCGTAAATGATCCTAAACCAGATTAAACCAAGTTCCTACAAGATGATTCCAGTCAGACACATCTAAGACTCTAAAGTGAGCTGGAACAAATGAATTGGAGGTCAGAGAGCAGTTATCCCTGTAAAAATACAATAACAGTTAAATTGTTACACTAAACTAGAATAGAATGTCTTCAATGTCATCATATTCTAATGATAAACAACTAAAGTAAGCTCCCATGTTTTGGAGACATTCCTTTTGGACACATTCCTTCAGTGTATTCAGAGAATGTAGAAGACACAGATTAGATTCCATGGTCCTCTCAGGCTCACCTAAACTCTGAAATGGGACCAGATGTCCAACGGGGATTGAAGGTGTATTCAAGTTCACCTTGTGAGAAACACGTCTGAGCAAAGAATAAAAGACATGCTGCATAATGCACTGATACAATCCTGCAAACAGGGAGCATTCTGTTGCTTTATTTCCATGCTACTGTCAGGTTTTTCTCATTTCCATTAGAAAGCTCCAAACTGCAGGAAAGATTCTGTAGTTCACAACTCGACCCAAGTGTTTGTCATTATTTTTTGTGATGTTTATGTTGCTAAGTCAGTGTAGAGGTTAGCAACAGTCTGGTAGCATTCATGACTAGTTGAGCTACTTATACATTTTTAAACAGCCCCAACCAGTAGAGCATTAATTCATATCAATGTCATCATTCATAGTTAAATTTCAGTTTCTTACCTAAAAATTAAGTGTTTTTTTTCACATTGACATTATTTTCTCATAAAAAAGGAAAGACATGAATTGGTATATGTAACTAAATAACTATGGAAAGTAACAAAAATCAAACAAATAAAGGAACTGATAAATACTTTTTTCAAAAATCAGGAAAATTACTGAATTTTAGCAGAGTTAAGACAAACTTTCTATGAGGTGCCTACTGAGCAGAAGATCAGATTTGTCTACTTTAGGCCTTGTTCAGACGAGTCGCCTATATCTGATTTTTAGCCCATCCAGATTGATGTCACATCTGAACAGTCCCAATCGGATTTTTGCAGGATGGACTGAAACCAAATTCTGAAGGTAGTTTCATATCGGATAGGGACAGAAGCACCTGCAGTCTCAACAGCTCCAAACACTCCGATCAGATATGGCTGTTGGTGACACACATAAAAAATATCTGAATGTATAGTTTAAATGGTCCTCTCTTCGTGAGTCTTGTACATGTAGTGAGGATTTGTTTTGAGGTCTAGTTGTTTTTTTTGGCTCTTCCTTTCAGGGGTCTCCACAGCCAATCAGTGTCCTCCACCTAACCCTGTCTTCTGCATCCTCTTCTCTCACACCAACTACCATCATGTCCTCTTTCACTACATCCATAAACCTCCTCTTTGGTCTTCCTCTAGGCCTCCTGCCTGGCAGTTCAAAACTCAGCATCCTTCTACCAATATATTCACTATCTCTCCATGTCCAAACCATCTCAGTCTGGCCTCTCTGACTTTATCTCCAGAACCTCTAACATGTGCTGTCCCTCTGATGTACTCATTCCTGATCCTATCCATCCTGTTCACTCCCAGAGAGAACCTCAGCATCTTCATCTCTGCTACCTCCAGCTCTGTCTCCTTCAAATTAAAGTAACTTATGGCTGTTGCTATACTCACTACACACCGCATCCTTTTAAAACATGTGTTTTGGCTCTGCAACAAAGGAAATGTGTTGTTTATCTTCAGAATTACGGGTTGAACAAATTCACAGCTGTTGTGTGTGGCAGTTAGTCGTTTTCACTTTCACAAAGTCAAATTATACAAATTCGCAGTGAAATTAATCAACATTTAGACAGTTACACTTTCCAGTAAGTCTGTTTAGATAAAATATCATTTCAGAAAAAGATGTATTAAATCCAGTGTGTCAAATAGACCTAAGATGCAACAGGATAACTACGTACACCAGCATCAGATGGATGATGTCATCCCTCCAGAGCAGGAGGCAGACTCCCCAAAGGACCGTCTGCCCTTGAGGAACAATGGAGAATTTTGTCAGACTGATTTTATATTGCATTCCTGGCACACACACACCCTTAAAACACTGAATAATTTCATATGCGAACAACAGCACCCACTGCTTGGCCTGTCGAACCTAAACTGAGTTTCAGTACCACCTATTAACTGATGTGGTGTGTTGTTTCATCTGTGCCCTGTAGGTGGAGGTATTTACATGGTGTATAGGTACAGTAGCCACCCGCACACACACACATACACACATACACACACATTGTGAGAGAAATGTGTCCTCAAGCTAAGTCCCAGCCAGGCAGAGGCGTAAAGATTTAGAGGTTCACCTCTGGAGCAGGACGCTGAGAGCCATTCGCTTCACTCCACATCAAAATGAGTCGAGCTGCCAAGGCCGCCTGAAATAGTATAAAACACACTATCACCCAGCACCAGCCATTTATGGCCCAGCGAATGTGATTTTTCTCTTTATGTCTGAAATATTAATATTTCTATTTCGGTATACTTGGGAAGAAAACAGCAGTTTGCTGGCCCTGAGCTGCCAAGACAGTGGGGGTAAGAGAAACAGGGGAATTTAATAAGTGATGTCAGGCCAAAGAAAAGGGTGGGTTAAATATGACCTCCAGTCAGACCAGCCATTTCAGGCCTTCAGCAACTGGCACATAAAAGCTAAGAAGCTGTGACAAAGGAAATTGTTATTTCTATTATCTTGTTCTGTATTTTCTTTGAAGAATGTCTTGACGTTTGTGTGACAAAAACTGGTTATGTAAAGCTGAGGTACCAACACCCAACAAGAGGGGAGGCGAGTGTTTGCACTTCCAGATGCACGGCTTCACTACATCGCAGATTCTTAGTAGGTAGTCAGCTGACAGCATTCGGAGGTGCACTGCGTTCATAGACTCACAGAATGCAGCGCACTTCCGTGAGACACAAAAGTGCTTTACACAGTCTATCAGAGTGTTTTAAAGGTGATACAGATAGAAGGTGGTTTAATATCAGTATGGGGACAGTTCAGAAACGTTTAAATTACCATAAATAATAACGTAGTTTGTTACTATATCAAAGACTTTCGTTTTTCACGGGTGGTCCTGGAGCGCGTTAACCGCGAGGAACAAGGGATTACTGTACCTGCATACAACCGTTAGGAATGTTCATAAATTTAATTTTAAATTTAATATACTTCAGTAATCCCCGAAGGGAAATTAAGAGCACACTCTAGTTATACGAATGAAATCACATGCATATGTTAGTGTATACAGACCCTGAACAAACAAATAAACACACACAGGGGGCCTGTATGCATGCAGAGGGAGGTAGAATGGTGGGCAGCTCCTTTGTGGTTTGCTCCAAATGAGCAACTTGTAAGAGGGATGGCGCCTTGCTCAAGGGTGCCTCGGCAGTGCTCTGGAGGTGAGCTGACACCTCCCACTGTCAGCTCACCTCCGGGAGCGGGAATCGAACCTCTGATCTCTGAACATTGGACGACCCGCTCTACCGCTGAGCCACTGCCGCCCTGGAGGTTTCACGGTGATGTTCGTATCTTGAGGACGACTTGTTTAACTCCTCTGCTCATGCGCGAGCAGGCTGCAGTTTCCTCTGCTCAGAGCGAGTTTGTTATGCTTAATTTTGCGTTTTTTTCTGTTTCTGTGTATATTATTCTAATATAAATTTCGGTAATGTATAGCAATATGGGGGCGCCACAGGGGACCGTGCTCTCCCCCATTCTCTTCACCCTCTACACATCAGACTTCAAGCACAACTCGGATACATGTCACATACAGAAGTACTCCGATGACACCGCGATAGTGGCATGTATCCGGGAGGGTGATGAGGGGGGTACAGGGCATTGGTGGCTGACTTCGTGGAGTGGTGCCAACAGAACCAGCTCCAGCTCAACGTCTCCAAGACGAAGGAGATGGTGCTGGATTTCCGGCGGGCACCCCCCTGTCCACAGCCAGGGTAGTGAAGTGGAGGTGGTAGGAAACTATAAGTACCTGGGACTGCAGCTAGACAGCAGACTGGACTGGTCACTCAACTCTGACTGTGTGTACAAGAAGGGGCAGAGCAGGATGTACTTCCTGAGGAGGCTGGCCTCCTTCAACATCTGTCCTAAGCTCCTTCTCATGTTCTATCAGTCCGTAGTCTCCAGTGTGCTGTCATACGCCATTGTGTGTTGGGGTGGGGGGGCCAGGAAAAGAGATATGGACCGTCTGAACAGACTCATCCATAGAGCGGGCTCAGTGGTCGGGCTGAGCCTGGACTCTGTGGAGACAGTTCTATGGAGCAGGACCATGTCTAAAGTTAAGGCTATCATGAACAACACCAGCCAGTACAATGACTCTCTCAGGAGGAGTGGGGGGGAGGTGGCGAGGGCAGCACGTGGTTGAATGGATTTAATTTAATTTTATACTGTTTATATTTTAGTTAGTTTAGTATATGTCCTGTTAATGCTGCATGTGTCTGTTAGTGTAATGTATGTCTTGTGGTATGTCCTGTGATGTCAGTGTTTCTTTTTCTCCTGTGTTTATCCAGTATTTATTCGTTATGTGATACCTGAGCAGTGGATATGTTCAATTTCCTCTGGGATTAATACAGTATCTATCTTATCCATCACTCCGATAAGCGTCTCCTCTCCACAGACTGTGTGACTTACTGCTGCTGTGGACAAGTGTCATGTTCAATCAAACAATGCCTTCAAAAACATGTACATGTAAAGGTTAATGAGCTGGACTAGCCTAAGGAACCGTCCACAATGCTTTACAACACAATCCAGTACATAGCCCTAGCCTGCATGGCTCCCACCAATAATAATACTAAGTACAGTAATCCCTCACGCATTCACGCAACAAAGCTCATGACTTCACCTCATGCGGATTTTTTGTTGGCAGTCACATGATACCGTACGCGCATTCTATTGGCTGACAGCATCCAGAAGTGCGCAATGTTCCGTGAGACGCAAAAGTGCTTTAAACAATCTATCAGAGTGTGGGAAAAGGTAATACAGATAGAAGGTGGTTTAATATCAGTATGGGGAGGGTTCATAAGCATTTAAATCACATAATAAGATAAATAGGCTATCGCTGTATCGTGGAATTTGTTAATTGCGTGTGGTTCCTGGAACGCGTTAACCACGAGGAATGAGGGATCACTGTATATCTAGGCTGGTTGTAAAAATCCAAGAGACTTCATCAGACTTTGCTCAACACAGAGAACCATACCTCACCACATGGAAGAAGACTTTGATTGACAACCTTTCCTTTATTTCCTGTACAGGTTGTTTTAGGATTTTTTTGTTGAACAGGAGCCCAATGGTTCTCCAGTCTCTGTTTTTAAGGGGACCAATGCCTTCTAGCTTGAATATAACCCTCAAGAGCATTCCAGTGTTCGAGGGTTATATATAAGAAAAAGAAAAAAAAAACTTCAGAGTTGGCTCAGTCATGGGTGGAATAAGTTTTTTTTGTTTTTTTTTAACTGAGCATTAACAAGCTAGGAAATAACACCAACTTTACATAGTTTAGTCATGGGTGTGAGGAAGGGACATGCAAGTGAAATGCTTGCATGTCGACTGGCTCTTTGTTAAACCACAAATGTTTCATTTTTTTTCTCCTTTTACTCCTTTTTAGTTCATGAATCTATTGGGATTTTCTTTACAAGATAAAATCAATGCTGCTATCTCTTTGATTGGATCCCTTTACATTTATACAATCCTAAGTGAAGTTCTCCATGACTAGAAGGGCATTCGGGAAGCTCATACTCCTGTCGAGGCCCAGTTCTCCCTTTTAATATAATTAAGAAGTCCAAACCCAAATAAAATGCCTCTCCTTGCAATGTGAAAGAAGTGAAAACATATTCCTGTATCTGACCTTGTTACCAGATCCATTCCACAATTTAATAGGTTCTTTGTTGGCACGTGTCTTCTATTCTGACCGGTTTCATGAGAATTTGTAAAGGGGATTTGAAAAACAAATCATCCAACCAGCACACACAGGACTGATGAAAACATATCCCCCTTAATATATGACGGTGCTTTATTCTCCAAACACTGGCCTCAGGTCTACGCTTCTCTGCTGTAAAGCAGTAAACAACTTTTGGAAATGATTGATGGTTGCAGGATTCAAATTAGTTTCTTTGAAGGCCTCTGAAGAGGCTGAATGACTGACAGCTCCCATCAAAACACACAGCATTGCATTGTGGGATAGAAAGGAGAAGGTGGTATATCGTGAACATACGAGACATTTACACAAGATGTGGACATTAAAATAAGAAGCAGTTGAAAGAATTAAGTGTAGTGTAGTGAGTAATTACACCTCATTCATTCTCCTCCTCCTCTCTACTCTTTCCGGTTTTCGGTGAGTGTGAGTGTGTGATGGACCCTTGTGGCTGGACTTTTTGCACCCTTTCTATTTCTTCTGTACTGTGTACATGGTCAGGTAAGTGTTTCCAATTTTTTTTCTCGTTTGTGATTCTTAATGGTGGAGGGCAGAGCCGCGGTGGAGGCTTGTGCCAAAACAAAAAAGTTTACTGATGTCGTGGACAATACAGCCGGCGTTGTCGAACCATTTACCATGCCGTTAGTAACAGGAGGTGGTTCTACTATTACGCGAACCGTGACAAACAGGAGTCCAGTGGAGGGACGGAGCCAGGCTGAAGAGCAGCGGGTCTCCGGGGCTGTGGAGACCAGCAGCAGCTCCCAGGTTGAGATCACTGAGGTTTTTTCTCGGACGGGTGGTGCTTGCACTGGTTCCACCTCAAATGAAATAAATGCAAATGGGGGCAACGGACAGACTGAGTCTCACAGCCAGGAGTCAGTTGAGAACGAGATGGACTACGACTCTGAGTCAGACACAGTTTCTGTGGGTGAGTCTGCCAACAAGCTCACAGAGCTGTACTCTTTAGAAGACATTGTTCAGTTTCTTGATCAAACCTATAAAAGATCACCGGAAAAAATAGTGATTACTTTGATGACACCAATAAATTCATCCATTCGGTAAATGTACTTAAAAGGAGGGTAGGATTTGATCAGTTAGATGAAAGGAAACATTTTCGTTTAAAAAAAAACACATCACAACACTGCGGAAGGAAAAAACAGGTAAAATAGTCAAAAAAGTTAGCCAATCTAAATGACCATGTACAGTGCGGTGTTTCTTGCCTTCAGTATGGAGAGATTTACAATTGGCTCTTTCAACATCAATGGAGGGAGAGATAATCAGAAAAGAGCTGTAGTGTCTGAGGTTATAACTCAGAAAGGAGTGGATGTGATGTTTCTTCAGGAGACTCACTCTACACCTTCTGATGAGACAGATTGGGTTTCATGGTGGGAGGGGTCCCTTGTCCTCCACCATGGCTGTAATGTCAGTGCAGGTGAGGCAAATATCCACATGATTAAAGGTCATCAATAACGGGGTGTGTGCAGTTGGACTAGATTGGCGGTACACTTCACAGTGTCTCACCTCCTTGCTAGCTGACAGTAGAATAACCCCAGTTGGTTTCACGGACCACCACTTTGTATGCATAGATATGATCTTTTCACCAGGTGTGAGGGTTAATCCCTGCTGGTGTTTTAATAATAAACTCCTGCAGGACAGAAATTTCTGTAAAAACTTTGAGTGTTTCTGGCAGAGATGGAGAGCGACCAAAGTTGATTTTCATTTGATGAAACTGGTGGGAAGTTGGAAAGACGCAGATTTGGGTGTTTTGCAGACAGTACACAGCTTTATCAACTTCAAAACTCAAGACAATTATAAAACAGCTTGAAGCAGACATTAGGTTTTTAGAAGAAGGATTACTTCAGGGCTCAGGACCACACGCAGGTTGCCTCAGGTAGACTGTCCTCTGATCCGGGAGTCATGAGGCATCATGCAATGGTTTCTATGCAGACTTCTTCGGGGCAGAATCTTGCAGCATCGAGAGTCGTGAGGAGCTCCTGGATGATCTTCCTCAGCTTAGTCCAGAAGAGAAATATGTTCTGGACTTAGAACTGTCACTGGAGGAGCTGACTACAGCAGTTGACCAAATGGCACCAGGACCGGCACCAGGAATTGATGGTCTCTCCACTGACTTTTACAAACATTTTTGGAAATTCCTCAGGCCAGATCTACACAGGGTCAATCTTGAACGTTTTAGAACTGGGTTTCTTCCTTTGTCCCGTCAGAGAGCAGTACTCTCTTTGCAGTCAAAGAAGGGGGACCTGACTCTAATTAAGAATTGGACACTGGTTGCTCTGTTGTGCACAGACTACAAGGTGCTCTCCAAAGCTCTGTCTAATCGGTTGAAAGGTGTTTTAGCTTTAATTGTGGACCAGACTTACTGTGTCCCTGACAGAATCATCATGGACAATCTTTTCCTTGTAAGAGATATTTTTGACTTGGGTCAGGAATACAGTGTTAATATTGGAATTGTGTCACTGGATCAGGAAAAAGTTTTTGGCGGGGTGGATCGTACTTATTTGTTTGCTGTACGTAAAGCTTTTGGTTTTGGTGACGAGTTTATGTCTTGGGTTAGTTTACTGGTGCACAGTGTTTGTTGAAGATGGGGGCAGGGTGTGAGTCAGCCGATTAATGTGCAGCGGGGGATCAGGCAGGGCTGTCCTATCTCAAGACAACTCTACAGCCCTGCCATAGAACCCTTGCTGTGCAGATTGCGAGGGTGGCTCAGTGGTATTTCGATACGTGGATCCCTCGGTTTTGAGCGTCCTACTATTCAATCGGCTTAGCAGATAATGTTTGTGTTTTTGTGTCCACCCAGGAAGATATTCAAAATTTTAGGGGTCCTCTGTCCTTATATGAAAGGGCCTCATCTGCATGGATGAATTGGGGAAAGAGTGAGGCTTTTCTGGTAGGGCAGTGGAGGAACCAGATGGTACCTACATTGTCTCGAGGGCTTAAGTGGGGGAATGAAGGGCTGAAAGTGTTGGGGGTTTTCTTGGGGACTGAGGGCTTTCAGAGGAGGAACTGGGAGGGAGTGAAGGAGAAAGTGTCATGGACATGGTTGCTACCCCAGCTGTCATATAGGGGAAGCGTTCTGGTTGCAAATAACTCAGTGGCACAAGCTAGTTGCTTTGAGACCATTGTCTGGTATAATGGAGGAGATCTAGAAAAATATTGTCCACTTCTTCTGGTCTGGCCGGCATTGGGTCCAAGCACTAGTGCTCTACCTGCCGGTTAGTGAAGGAGGCCAAGGATTGGTGGACGTTAAATGTGAACATGCCTCCTTCAGACTCCAGACAGCTCAAAGATTCCTCTACAGCTGTGGCCCTAGCTGGCTGGATTCTGCTTGATTGCTGCTGAGGAGAACTGGGAGGTTGGCTTACGATAAACAGCTGTTCCTGCTTCAATCAGAGGAAGTGGACCTTTCTGGGATGTCTCCCTTTTATGCTACTGTTCTGCAAGCTTGGGCAATCTTTCACATCACCCGCTCTAACCTTGAAACACCAGCACTGTGGATATTTGAGAAACCTGTTTTTCAGTCACTTTTTAAAACTGAGGCTTTGCAATCTGTTAGCTTGTGGGCCAAGCTTAGGGGGGCTGGATGTACCAAACTGGGGCATCTGATGGGGACGACGGTGGATGCCCTATGGGAGAATTGTGTCATCAACTCCATCAGACTGGTTACTAGAGTGTTGGAAGGAATCTGCACCACCCTACCTCTTCATTGAGGGGAATTGCAACGGTGGGACTGTTGCATCCTGGATTTTTTCTGGGATGGTGAGCATTGGGTCTGGCAGCAGTCATCCCTGTGGTGGAAGGATGGCAGGGTCTGATAGACATTGAATCTAAAATTGTCTCTTTTAGACTCCAGACCATAAAGACTTCTGTATGACTGTGGCCCAAGCTGGATTGACACAGCTAGACTGTTGCTGAGGAGAGCTGAGGCCTGTACCACAAAGCTTGATGAACCTAGCCGGGATTCCTCTTACTTATCTGGCTTAATTTACCGATACATCCGCTCTCTGGATTTTCGGTACCATAAAGCTGGCTATCAACTCACTAATTCAATCCAGGCTTGTTCACTCTAGATCTGTGCGCGCTCACATAAAAAGGGCGGAGTTTACTGTATGCAACCAATCACAAACATGGAAAAGTCTGCCCGAACCGCATATTTCACAACGGAGGGGCAAACAATAATAATTAATAAATACGAGCAATACAAATCAATCATCCAGGCAAAAACCAACACAGTTGCAGCTGTCAAACGGAGCAAGGATCGCTGGGAAAACATCGCCGACTGTGTCAATAAGGAAATGTGTGCCATTATAATATTACTTCCCCACTATGACTGCACTTGTATATCTGACTACAGTAACATTTGTGTTCCATAAATGTATGTGTGTACCACATTTTTCGTTATGGCATGTGATTGTAGCATTATTTCAGATGCAACCCGAGTGGAGCAAAGCAAACAAGTATAAAAATATACTTCAAAGTGGTCAGTACATTTACTATATCTTATACATGTAGCATATGTATATGTAGGCCTACATGTTGGAGGCTATATAGCCTCCAACCTGTGAAAGGCTTTACTACTTCACACTGTCTGTGTAGGATGGTCACAATGGAATTGATATGATATTCTTTGCAGCCCACAGGAAAAAAGCTCAGCTGTACACACCTGCAGAGGAACTGGCCCTCTCCAACAATGAGGATCGACCCTTGTTGGAGGGTATGGGGGGGGGGGGACTAACTGGACATGGGACTAACTGGTGTCCTCAATGCTCGCTATCATAAAATGAATTAGCTGCTATAATGTCTATGTCACAGGAAGAGGGAAATCCTCCAGACCCCGAGCCTGTGGCCCCCACCTCCAGACAGTCCAGCAGGAGACAGTCGCAAGATGTAATTAACTTCAACTTAATGGGGATAGTCAGTGTGACATTAGCATTATTTTAAAGCCAGCCATTAAACGCAGGAATGCTTATATGGTGAAGCAACTGTAAAATGTATGTAATTTGTTTCAGGTCGGAGCTGACAGTGTGACAATGCTGTACAAAAGAAAACTGGAACTAGACATTGCTGCAAAGAAACTGGATATTGAATATAAAGAACTGAAAATGAGAAAACTCAAACTTGAGGTGGAAAAATTACAACATGAGAAGAAGGTAGTTCACTGATTTATTTTCAGGCAAATTAAACAATATCAGGGGAATTTCCCAGTTTGGGATCAATAAATTAAATCTATCTCTGATGTAATGTTTTTCAGACATAGGCAACACCGAGACTCAAAATGTGCTGTTTTGTTCCAGGAGCGGGAGAAGAATTAAAACTGAAAAAGACATTTTTTTAAAAATGCCATGTTTGCTTTTGTCATTTAACCAAAAACATTTTCGGTTATGGCCTCTCTCACAGCCCTGTCTGAAGGGAAATCGACAGTGATGGGGTCCACCACATCCGGGGGTGGGAGGTCACTGGGGGGGGTCCTCTCCTTCCTCATTGTGGCGATATTGTGCAGAACCACACATGCAGAAATGATCCTGCATGCCTGGTCTGGGGCCACCCTCAGGCCACGGAGGCATGAAAACCGTGCCCCCAAAGGTCATCTCTATCCTGACCCTAGTTTTGGCATGGGCCACATTGAACCTCATTTGTGGCCCTGCACCGGGATCAGGATAGGGGGTCAGGTCTACATTACACAAATTACACATCAACCTTGCTTACCTGCAATGTCATAAAAGCCCTCTTTGATGCATTGCGTGGGTAGGTGTTCGGAAAACACCACAAATGCATCGACAAGCTCAGTCAGGGCCCCGTGACTTTATGAACAGCTCTACATACTGTATTCTTCCCGAGGTTTTCGGAATTGCCAACAGAATACATAAAAGTACCTATGAATGAATGAATCAATCCATGATTTACTTAAACAAATAATTGATTAATGGCATTTTATCTGTGTCTTGCTTGTAACCCGTCCAACGAGGGATTTAAGGACATCATAATAATTATGAACATCACCAAGAAATATATTAACTGTGGCAAAGAACCTCGGTGCAATGCACACTGTGTGGGGCTGTCAGCGCGTGGTTGGGGTGCGTTCCATTACTGATGTGAGGCTCCAGCAGCTGACAGATGTAATGTAACCCCTCCCCCCAAAACCTCTACCTTTCTACTGTTCAGTCAATTCCACCAGATTACAGCCATCTCTAAATATTCTCTCTGCCTGAGCGCTCTTCACACAAGCTGTGACCCGAGATCCACCGGGTTCTCAGGGAACGGACGGCCCGTTTTCAAGAGAACTGATTGGTCAGTAGGTGGGGCTGTTATACCCGCTGAGCTCTGATTGGTCAGTAGGTGGGGCTGTTATACCTGCTGAGCTCTTATCCTGAACTTATCCTGCTCTGGAGCAGGTTAGGTGTTCAGCATAGGTTACCGCGACAACGTAGCCCGATAGAAAGTCAGCCACCTTTATGGTACCGAAAAGCTGGGGTTAAGCCTGAAGTTATCTGGCTAAGCTGTAATCCAGCTTTATGGTACAGGCCTCTGGTGCGGTAACAAAACCAGAAAAGTACATGAACTGAAAACCAATAAACAAAAGACAGTCAGGAACGTTTGACTAAGAACGTGACATGACAGAACATGGCAGATGCAGATCATCACATAAACTTCAGGATGCAGGGAAAAAAGAAATTTATGCGTGTGTTAAGGTGTTGAACCTGCAACTTTTGGCAGGGTTAAAGATGGTCTGAGTTTATTGGTCCAGACATCTCCCCTACGGGCCACTGGCGGAGCCTGTACCAGCCGCCCGCTGAAGACCCGACTGAGGGTGGAACACTCATATTTATTGGTTGATGGACGATTTTCAGGCTTTCAGTCGGACGTGGGGTGTTGGGGAGGGGTTATGCTCTGTGGGGGGAGACGGAGAGTTGATTGACTTGTAATAGAAGTACCTATGTTTGGTTGACTGTTTTCTTTCCCTTTTGGTATGGAATAGAGGGATTTTTGAACGCCCTCCTCTCCTGACTGATTGTCTCACACTTGAACCTACTGACAAGAGTGAAACCTAAATGAAGCTGATGCACCTCAATCAGAGGGCTACTTGTGAAATAAAGTCAATGAAGCTTTGGACATTACGCCAACCACAGGTGTGTGTGTGTGTGTGTGTGTGTGTGTGAGAGTGAGTGAGTGAACACAATTTTAACACACGAATACACCTTCTAAATGAAAGTCATTCACTGAGCTGTGGAATTGTGTTGGAAGGTAGATTATTCATGGAGAATTGACTACAATTTCACGGCTATCTGGAAATAATTGGCGTGACATTTACTCAGGCTTTCTAATTGGTTAAGACTCCAAACCGTCACCTCTAATAAAGTTGTCATTGAACCTTTAATGCTGCCCGCTCCCATGTGGCAGTAAAGTATTTCAGCCTTGTGCTGGCCAGTCAAATCATTTGGAAAAGGATAATGTAGTTAGGTTTATGTTGTGTGTGTGTGTAAGTGGTGAGCAGTTGGTGAAAAGTTCTTCCTTCTCCCCAGACCACACTTGTCCATCATGAGGGATGAAACATTCCTGCCAGACATACACCTCAGCTTCCTGCAGCAAACAGCAGAACTTATAGAACTGAGCTTCCAGAAAAACAAGGAACATGAACACATAACTCTTATTTTTCCTCCTCATACTTTGCTCCATGTGTGTTTGTGTAGTGTTTAAGTCCATCAAATGTCTTTCCTGTGTTCTAGGGGCCCGGCTACAGGATGCAAGTTACAAAGTGCATTCATTCAGGGTCCTGACCTTTTGAACTGTCTAGCAGAGGACGTCAAGGCGGCTTAATCTGCAGTCTTAAAATGTGCTTTATTGGAGGGGTGTCACTGATTGCACTGGAGCTTTTTTAATTTCCCGTTGACTCTTTATGTAAATAAATTATTTTCGTCTCTCTGGTCTGGTTGCTTTTTTGTGGTCGCTCTTCTCACTCGTCATCTATCTCCTTTGGTTCTCACCAACTCACTTCTTTCTATCTTTGATTACTATATTTGAAAAATAAACTTTGCTCCACCTCTGTCCTCCTAACTTGCCAATCTTTATTATATGTTCCTTTGAGTTCTGTCCTGCGGTGAGTACAGGACAATTGCTTTGATACTATCTGAATGTCTCCTACCTCTACTGATAACATTTGACTCCTTTGTGTCTCAGGTGGCTGTGACATTTGCAGTGGGGTCAGAGGTCGGCCTCCAGAGCAGCAGCGACTTCAGTGAGATGGGGAAACCTTTCCTCATGGGCACAGTGGCTCTGGGTGAGAATCAGCTTTTACCATATTGCTCCCTGTCTGTCTGTGTGTTTACACCTTTCCCCCTCTCTGACCCTTAAATGTGCTTTGTCTTTCAATCCATGCATCCTGCTGTATAATACTAAAGGCTAGTGATGGATTATGTTGCCTGTAATAATGCTGACTAGTGGAAAACTGACTTATTGTAAGTTAGCAGTACAGCATACAAATACTAGACAGTACATGTACAGTATATAGAAACTCAGTCATTTTCAGATGGATGACTTTGTTGCATCATTTGAAACTCGGAGCAATGATTGTTTGATATGTGATATTATACAGTATATCATGTATATAGATTGGAATTATATATTAATATATATGCACATTATTGACTTACTTCGACCTACACATTATGAGCATTACTAGGCTGTCGACCGACATGTCTCTTTGTTGTGACAGAGGTCTAATAACAACATACTAAAGTATGGTGAAACAGGTGGACCACTGCACGCCACCAAATGACACTACTTAGACTCCTGGTTGCTGAACATCTCCGGTTCAACCTCATACAAGAGGGGAAATGGATTTGTCCTTAGTTGTCAAACAGTGGTCCTGCTCTTCATGCCTGCACATTTCATTTCATGGGTGTAGTTAAGATGCACATGCAGGACACTTGGGGAGATGTTCGTATTTGTAGTTTTAATCAGCTAAGCCCTACAACAGGTACCCAGAAGATCAGGCAAGGAACAGACAAGCAGACAAAAATCAGGAAACAAGCAAAATATCAATGTGGCTGCAGTAATCCAAGTAGTCCTTGGAACCTCATGACGTCTGAAGAGTAGGACGAGCAGATGACCACTGACTCAGTGAGGTCTGAGCGGGGCTTAAGTAGGTGGAGTCTGATTGGAGATGGGACACAGGTGGCTGCAGCAACACAGGTGACAGGAATGAGTGGATTGTGTGGGAGTGGATTCAGGATACAGAGGACAGGAGGGCAAACTGGAACGGAGACCATGTCAGAGCAGTTGTTAGGGGGGACTTGTCACATTGCCATTGGTATGGTGAAAGTGATCCTTGAATTAAAATAATGTTAAAGACATAGTAAGAACTATGTCTCTAGTATAGGATATGATAGGCCAGGCCAGGCCAGGCTCCCCTTTTAACTTTTACTCATGATCCATGTTAAAATGGAGCATGAGATCAACACGTGGGCAGGTCAGCTGTAACACAGGTATTGTCCTGAACATGTGAAAGGGGAACTGGAATAATACAGAGCAGATTGCCTGTTGATCAATGTTCCAACCGTCACCTGTAATGAGTTTCCATTCACTGGCTCAGCTTTAACATGAAGGTCTTCTGAGTAGATGGTTCATGGTTCGTTTGGTCCATTTGACCTGAATTCTGTTTAGAGGTACTGTAGGTCCGACTGTTTGGAGGCCCAGAAAAGGATGAGAAAGGACTTCAGAGATCTCATGTGGCTTTATCGGTTCTCACCCTGTTACATAAGCACAAGCATCAGAAATGTATGGGCTGTCCATCACAAAGTCTTCTAACTCAAATTAAGGTACAGTAGTACCTCGAGCTACGAGTTTACTCTGTTCTGTGACTGAGCTCATGACTCTTAATACATTTTAACCATTTAAAATTATTAAAATCACTAGAATCTGTTTCAAACTTGTAAAAGAAGCCCCAAACTCTAAATAATGAAAATAAAAAAGTTATAAACCAATAGACATGCAGACTTTACCTGTGTATAATTAATTATCTAGAAGTTACGTAAACAATTATAAAGAATGAAAAGAAACACAAAAGTCTCACTAAACTATATTTGCGGTCATTTTGATGAAGGATAGTTTACCTTTCTAACTGTGGAGCTCCTTCTCTCGTGTGCATGTTATATACTGTATGTAGAAGTTTCCACTCTGCTTCTACTCTACATGCTTTAATAGGCTAGTTGACAATTTAGTCTGTCCTTACCGTACGAGTTTTCATTTCCCGGTGGTTCATGTGCAGATTGAACAAAAGATACTGATAAAAGCACCATAATAAAGTAGACCACATATAGATACACAATCCAGATAAAAGTATGAAACATCTTCTTTCTTACACAGTGTGATATTTGCCTTTTTTTGTTGTTTTTTGGGGTTCTTTTTAGTTTTGCTGCATGCAGACAACAGTTTTTCATTTCCCTGCTGTTCTGTTCTTGTGTCGACAGGAGGGATTGTAAACGTGATGCCTCTGCTCTTCTCCCAGATCGCACACAACAAAACACAGGTAAATCCAGTGTGTGTGTGTGTGTGTGTGTGTGTGTGTGTGTGTGTGTGTGTGTGTGTGTGTGTGTGTGTGTGTGTGTGTGTGTGGTTGTGTGTGTGTGTCCCACTGCTCAACCCTGTCCTCAGAATACTGATGGAGGAAGCGGCCTGTAGGGGCTGCCGTATTATTGTCTTTATTTAAACACTCAGAGAAACATGTGAGGAGCAAAGCCGTGTTGTCCCTCGTGTGTGTCAACTTTATTATTAAATTTAGAATAAAACTGTTTTCTTCTGGTCTTTCCTTTTTTTTTAGTTGTATTTATCCGACACTCCTTAAAAGACGGTCCGTGAGAATATTGTGTGTTGTAAAACCAGTGTGTGCAGCCAAACTGTTTGGGGAATGCTGCCTTAAATGATGGAAACATGAAAACATGATGTCACTTTATTGTAGATTAATTTGAGGAAGGTCAGTCTACACAGAGATAGGGTTTTCCCCTCACATAATCTATTTGTTGAATGTGTTTCCACTTCTCTTTATATTTTTGTGCCTCCATGATTTAACATTAATAACGCTTCACTGATGTTATGCTGCAGTGATAAACTCACCCTGTATTGTTCTTTGTGTTCAGATCCTGTGGTATCGGAGAGTGGTGCTGGGGGGTCTGACAACCTGCACGGTGCTCAACATCATCTGGTAAGACACTGATTCCACAGACATAGGAGAGAAACACGTCCAAATCATTCGTTATCATTTAGAGTCAAACTCTTGGTCGTCCAGTGTGAGAAAGTTCTCACCACAACATCAAAAACAAACATGCTTCTCACCATGCTGTTCTGTTCTTATGAATATGTACTCATTCAAGGAGAGAGACCTGGAAAACGTGGTGAATCATCTCCGGGGGGGGGGGGCAGCCACGACCTCCCCACATCACCCCTCAGAGGGTCCGTTCTACAGATGGCTTTGTTCTGTGGACAATTAACATTAGCTTTACACTTCGGCATCACAAAGACGTTTGGATTGTGTAATGTAGGCTTAGACGTTTGGGAACAGCTGTTGGCCTGTTACCAAAATGAAGTTTCATTGTACAAAATGAACAATAAGAGCCCTTTTTTACATTGGGGGGTTTATTAACAGTAGGGTTTCTACTGAAATATCCACATGAGTTCAGAGTAGAAATACCAGCAGGCTGTTATTATCTGAGGTCAGCATCTGGAGTGTTTGGTGGAGATAAAGACTGAAGAGAAGTGTCGTAGAGTTCTAGAAGTACCATTTTAGCCAGATTAATAAATTCAGTAAACGTTCATTCTGTTGTGTGTTGGACTGTGATTACCCCTGAGTGGTGTGGTGGGACCATCACAGGTAACACCATTACCCTCTGAGACCTCCAGCTGGACGCCAGCAGGCTGTACTAGTGATCAGGATGGAGGAGAGAAGGAGGCGGTCGGCATCTCAAACAGAGGACAGATGACCTGCTACAAACACTGGAAACTGTTTACAGCTGAACACTCATAGGCAGGAGCCTTTGTGTTTCCACATAGAAGCAAACATCAGCGACGTGGAGGTTGGATGTATTGTTAGCTATATGGTCTGTTGGTCAGATGGTTGGTTGGTTGGTTGGTTGGTTATATTCCTTCATTTGTTCCTTCATTCTCTACTTGTATATGTGGAGTTTCTGCTGTCCGCATACCAGCTAGCAGGTAGCGATGCCTTCCATTAAAGGTCCTCCTTTATGAGTTCAAAGTGTGTCCACATGTTGGGACACGGACTTCATTTTGACTAAGAATACTAAAAAAAAAAATCATAAATGCAATGAGTATTGTTAACTCAAGGAATAGTAGTTTGGGGGTTTGTGTGTTTTTTGCATTCGTATCCCGCCTTTAGCCCCCATCGACCGGAATAGGCTGCAGCAACCCCCGTGACCCTAAAGCAGAAGGAGTGGCTGCAGACGAGACGATCACAGTCTGGATGGATGGATGGATGGATGGATGGATGGATGGATGGATGGATGGATGGATGATCTGTTGGCTTGCTTTTGTGTTGCTTCTGAGCTGGAACTCCTGCCTGACTTAGTTGTTTCTATATCAAAATGAAAATAGACTGTTTCTGTTGGACGGGGCGACACTGACAGACCAGCCTCACCTAACGGGAGAATTATAACACACTAATAAAGAGAAGCACACTTCCTGTGAAGAACATTACACCGCTGAGAGAGAGATCAATGATTTTTAAAATTACATTTATTAAGTCGATATTACATCATAGTTATGTTGACACTAAATCCAAGAGAGATTCACGCAAACAGGAACTTACATTTCAAAGACACATTATATGAAATGTATAAGAAAAATATACGTGAATGAAACCAAACTCTGACTGAACACAAGTTCCTCACTCAATGTGGGACGTAACACACCTTTGACACATTCTTCTTAAAATGTCTTCTGCACTGCAGTCAGACGAACCGTCTACCTTTTCCTTCCTGCTTTGATAGATTGCCATCTTTGTTTGGTCCAGAAGAAAGTCTAGAATCTGAAAATCCTTTTCTTGATTCTTCATGTGTTTCAAACCTATAATGTATATCCGTTTGTCAAAATCAAGACAGAATGAGAGAAAGATACTCTCCAAAAAAGAAAGAGAGAGAGCACCAATGACAGATTACCCTGCTCTTGGCCCAACAACCACCTGCGTCTGACCGTTGGTGTATTTTACTGATCAGCTCCTGGCTAAACAACTCACAGCAGCTCGACACAAGAAATCTCTCCCCTCTGGGATCCTTCTCTGAGATTTATGAGCCGTGAGCTTCACATTGCTTTTTTTCCTTTACCTCAGAGAAGAAGGTTATGTTTTTGCGTTAGTTTGCCTGCTCTGTTTCTGAGTCCATCCTACACACCAGACCCTGAACACAGCGTTCTGTAGAACAGGAGTGCTCTAAAGGCACATTCGTTCACAGGGAATCAGTCCACATCATTTCTGAGTGATTTCTTTCTCTCACTCCGTTTTCAGTGGCCTTTGGTCAGCTCATGATCTGCATTAATGCAACCCGCCCTGAAATCTTTAGCTCAGTACATGCATAAAGTGTTCTGTGTCTCAACTGGGCTTCTAGTTCATCTGAGCTCATACTTGATGAAATGTGTACACTCAGTACTCTATCCACTGTCACTGAGCCATTCTCCACACCTCCTTTAACTGTAGTTCATGTGAGTCCTCCTAGGGGCAGCTGCATTACCAAACACATGTGTCCTGTGTAATGACAGAAGTGTGTTACATTCACTACACAAAGGAAGCAAGGACAACTTTTCTAGCAATTTTGAAAAAGCACTGAATGTTTCACATAAATGAGATTAACCATTTCTAATAATGACATTAGGATCTTACAATTATGAGAACATTGCTAATTCGGCTCCATGCTTTCCGTCGCCACTAGATTAAACAGGGTGATGAAGAGTTACAGCATAAAACCTGTTTACTATGAGATCAAGACTGCACCTTTTACTGATAATTAGGAAATAGAATTTTTTGATGTTTCCATGGAAATGTGATTTTTCATGTGAATCTGCAGGTTGGATTGACACAGGTATTGTGGTAAATACGTGTTCCTCTTACCGTCACATGACTGGTGTTTCTTGGTGACGACATTGTGTTGCTGTGTGACGAGGCAGTTTAAGCTGTGATGGTTTTACCCCAGCATGCTGGTTCAACCAATCAGTGGTGGGAATGCTTCTTCTTTTATTAGCCATCATTTTAATGGCTCCAACTGCCCGTCGCCCATGTCGACTCCCATGTTTCTAGATTGCTCCACATGTTAGACATCAGATTGGGGGTAGTCTAGGTGTTGCGCTTGTGTCCCTCAAGACCCCCACAACAGGAAGTGTCACATCTGCAGTCAAGTATGATGAGCGCTGTTGCTGTTGGTTCCAGGCAGTGTTGGAGGGAGGTCTTTTCTTACTTCTTTGAATAAAGTCTCAGAGTTTCTTCGCCTGACATCTACCAAGTAAACAACTGACTTCAGGAGGAGCGAAAAAGTCCTTCCAACTTTCCAGGAGGACACATCTCACCTACTGCACCGTCAGAAACGACTGGGAGAAGAGACAGTGACTGAAGTGAAGAAGATGCATATACAGAACTGTATATCAGTAACAGTGACAGCATTAGAATTGAAATATTGCCATTAACAGCATTTATAATAATTCTCCTCGTGTTTCTTCTCATTGTATGTCCAACCAGCTGAGATGAGGCTGGTGCACACCATCAGTTCTGTGTGGACCCGTGGGTGTGATCCAGGGGCTCTGCCTTGTGTTTGTGTCTGGGTCACAGCTTACGTGTAACAACAATGACGAATTCAAGAGTATTCCAGCAACTATTCATGCTCTCCTGCCACGTCACAGGGCACTAAACTCTCCAGATGTCCTATTTAGCACCCGTTTTTATGCTGCTCGTATTTTTGGGCTTGGAGTGGTTGACAGAGTGCAGATTAAATGGTCATTATGTCTGAATGAAGTGCTCCTCAGATTATCCAGTAGTGTTTTAGACCCCTTCTCCCCCAAAATTGGCATCTGAAGTGGATTTTATTTCAATTTCTCACTCATGTTCCACTACTTCTGTCAATATGTGCCGACAGTGTTTGAGACCATGGAGCCTTTGGGGACAGGTTGTCCTGAACTGTGCTCAGTTATTCCCATTTTCACATTCATGCCATTTCACTTGTCACTATAACAACAAGGTTTTTTTCCTCCCCTTCAAGTGGGGGTATTTTTAACAGCTAGAGACTCTTTTGCCTTCAACCACTCTTATATGACACGACACACAAATGTTCTATTCAAACGTAACCCGCCTTGAGCAGCTGCTGTCAGATTCTCAGAGAGTCAGAGGCATATTCATGGTCCGTTGTAAAAGTTTTCCTCGGGTACCTGTGCTGTCGCTGGCGGCTCAGATGCTGTGAGGAATATGAGAGGCAGTCATGCTGTTTGTCCTGGAATCACAGGGAAACGAAGCAGTCTGGTGTTTCTCATTCAGCATCAGATGCACAGGTCCTAAACACGACTACAGAGACTGCCCACCGCCGAGCGGATTAAGGAGTGAGGAGACAACAGGATGTCAACCGAGGTTTGGTTTAAATATATGAGTTCCTGACATCAATAAGGTGCAAACTGCTTGAAGAAGTTCTTCTGAAAGTTCAGCCAATAAGACTATCCTGAATCTGAGCCCACGGTGTCCTTCGTTCATTACTCGTACTGTTCATGTCTAAATGTGAGTTGAGGTATCAGTGGTTTGCATCAGCTGGACATGTCTGGTCTTTATTTTTAAATCTCATTTACTACTGTTATACACAACTTGTACTTCTACATCATAGTCAAGTCGTCCTACTTCATCATCGTTTCAGTCTCAGCAGCGTCATCAGACACCACCACCACCACCAGGGCAAACAGTCTGACCACAGTCTGTTAGAAGTGTGAGCAAAAAAAGACTTTTTGCGGACAGAATTATCGTATCATTATCTTTATTTCATCCATTTCCTCGTATGATTGAACTCTATGTCTGCAGAGGTCTTACCAGGCTGTTGGTTTGAAACAGAATGAAAAAATTGTATTGATTTAAGGAACTTTCATACCAATTTTAATACTCTTGGAATGAAAAGTCGGTATAGTAATGTGTTCTGGGCCACATTTTTCTGAGGTCTTGAACAAATTGCCACTAGATGTACAACAACCACAATAGAACAGAGTTGATTGTGTTTGGTTTATTTATTTTTTTACTGTATTTAACAGCTCGGCTACAAGCGGTCGTTTACAGAGCTGACATCTCATAGATACATACGCATGTATGTATCTATGAGACACTTTAGATTTCTATTGTTCTGAGGTATGATGATAGATGTTTGATAAGGAATTCCTTATAACTATGTTGGTAGAGCTTCATTTTCCTCCTTTTAGGGTGAATTAGTGATGTTGTCTGTGGTCTTCCCCTGCTTGCAGAGTTCTTGACACCTTCGGTGGGCTTTCTGCATTAAAATGGTTTTGTCCTCTCTTTGTTTAAAACTTTGTGGTGGAACTATTTCAGTTAGCTTCCATTCCATATAGTTATGTCCCCAAACTTCTAGTGACTCCTAAATTTGATTCTTTAGGTTTTGGATTGGTGATTTCTTAGTTTCCCAACAGCAACTCCTGTCGTCCAGTTTTCTTTCTGGGCTAAGGTAAACATAATGGTTTGAGACAGGATTTATAATTAGAAAAGAGGATTCAGTCATTCAGTGTGTGTGTTTTTTCTGTCAGATATCATCACACTACCTCTCATTTCCTAACCTGGTGTGGATTATAACCATTTCTATTATCGTATAGCTGAATACCTTGATGGAATAACTGAATCCAAACGAATATGTGATGCTTTTGAAGTGGTCTCATTTGTTCCTCAAAAAGCTCGGAGCCTGGCATAGTTTTTCATTCTAACTTAATTGAAATCACTATTTGCACTGCGCACTAGCGTACCCTCTCTCACACACTGCTCTCTTCCATCCCTCTATCTGTCTTATCAACCTTCTTCTTTTTGGGCTGCTGTTCCTGCTTGACATCCTGGTAAGCAATTTCCTCTGCCTCCATTTTTTAGACCATAATTTTGATTGATAATTATCGTTGGGGACATAATTCTGTTGAGCCACTCAGCAGAGTGAACGACTAGTAGAATAAAATAGAATGGCGTGTTGTTGGGCGCATTCGTGCGTAGCCACAACAAATGAATGGATAAATCTCCCGGAGCTGCACTCGGCACCGCCGATGCAAACAGACCAGCAGCCGGTGCAGCAGGGACACCACAAACTCCATGACTTCTTTTGTCTCCCTGCAATCTAACAACAAAGAACTTGTGATTCATCCTCTGTCGTCTGTTTCCTGCGTTTGTTTTTAGAAAACCTTTTAAAACTAACATTAAGGCAATATCATACGGATTTCCCCCTGAAGTTGGGGATAATAGTGCTGCTGGTCATGGCTGTGATTCTCTGTCAGGAGTGTCACCATATTAAAGTGTTTAATACTCCATCCTTTGAGTCAGGCAGAGGGAAAAATGACAAACCAAAACTTTGTCATGGAGATCCGGCATCAGTGATGAGAGTAGATGAGAGAAGTTTAGTCATGACCTCGGAGTCTTTCCACAAACAGCAGTCGGTAGCTGCTCTGGAGGGTTTGTTCTTTCCTCAACTGTTTTGTTTTTTAAGAAAATGTGGATTTTAACATATTTGTAATCATTACAAAAGATCTTTTTTAAGCTAATTGTTCATTTGCATCAGTACAGTCTTAGTAGATTGTGCATCCTGTCATGCTTGTGCACTTGGTACGATAACACAACTACTGTTTGCTGTTTAACATATTTGGATTGTTTCAACGGATCAGTAAGGGTAACTTTAGTTTTGATTGTTAGTCAGGTTTATCCAGTTAGACTTCGTAGCATTGATGCTATCAGATGATTGGGGCAGTAGCCCAGCAGAGTGAGGTTAGCATGCGGCGCACCTTGGCTGAATGATAGCAGGAACTCTGACACGGGAGGAGAGCTGTGATCACTTGTGCAGCATGGCTCCGTCACACTTGACAGAATGTTTATTTGTCCTGTTTCAGGATCGTGAAGGGTGGCCTCGGCTTTCACTGGGGGTCGGTGGACGATGGGACAGTTTTTAGAGCCGGCTATGCAGAGTGGAGGAATTCACTTACCTGTTGGAAAATATCACATGTTTAAGAAATGAACTGTTTCAACCACATCGTCACCAGCAGGTGAACATTTTGAAATGGATTTTGCCCTCAGTTAAAGTTCCAACTGATCACAAGCTCATCATTTCCAGGGAAGTTTTTCAGATATTATGGTGGATGTCATCAGTCAAGGTTCCAGGAGATACTCAATTACTTTAATAAAACACAAGTTAACATGTGTGTTCTATTAAGGCAATTACACAATGCTTGTTTGAGGTAGTTATGTATGTAATTATCACTTATCACTATCAAATGTGTGTCATCTACAAAGGTGATATTCTGGTCTACATATCAAACTGATGGTAAAAAGATGTCTTGTTCTTGATAAGAACAAGAGATTATTGAGGTAAAGGTAATGAATTCTTCAGGGACGTACTTAAGCATGAAAATGTGATGTGTTCACGTAGTAATCTTGGGTTTATGAACTCATTTGTCTTCTCAACACATTTATTAACCCTGTGATAACAGCTGGAGGTCCTCATTAACAATCTGAGTGGAGGAGTAGTTCACCGTGTTCACCTTACGTGCAAATGGATGTGCACCACTACAAAGTCATTTCCACACGTAACACGAGGCGGTGAGAACTTTGTGTTCTGACTGTTTCTAAGGGGAACTAACAGTCCACTATCCTGTTAGTCACCGGCTGCGTTCCAACTGTTTAGCAGAACCTTCATGTTAAATCTGTCAAATGCTGACCTGGAAACAATGAAACATGAATGCATCCAGTTGGTGTCATCGTCTGTTCTGTCTGACCCACAGCTTTGCACTGGTCAGTACACACATCCCAACATAAAGCAATTACCAACGGTGAATAATTAGAGCCCTCAGGCCGATCCACTGCGGATCAGTCACATGGAGTTCCTCTAGTCCTGCACACAGGGATCTGACAGGACAGGAGAACCAGCTACTGTACAGACAGATGCCCTGAGGAGAGAGACTAGAGTAGAACTTTAGTGATTGAAGGGAGGCTGATCTGCAACCTGAGATGTTCAGGTGTGTTTTGGGTGTGAAAGGAATCAAGCTAATCAACACATCATCTCCCACCCCCTTTGAGAGCCAGCTGCCCCCCACCTGCTGCCTCGCTGTTCACTTCGTAATGTGGTCATTGGACATCCTGTCCCAGGAACAACAGCTCCATCACACATTAGCAAACGGACATAATTACTGATCATAATCTCAACGTGGGCCCTGCTCATCAAAACAGGTGCCTGATGGGAACTGGCGGCCACGTTTATGATGTCATTCCTCATCCAATTTGTTTTCCCTTTGAAAAGGTCAAGAACGTTTCCTGACCTTCTTAGAGGCTTTGCTTTCAAGACATATTCTAAATTGGCGAGGGTACAGCATCGTCACTGGATCACGTTCAGGATGTAACGCTGAGCAGGTCCTGACGTGGGAATACCTTTTGATTGCAGGACATTCGTTTGATGTGGTGATGAGTTGGAGCTGTCATCGTTTCAGAGGTCAATGATGAAGGGATGGTCATGTGATCATGTGATCATGTGATGTTTACCGTGTGTGTTTCAGGTGCTGGGCGGTGCTGGAAATCGTCCCCCAGACGCCGCTGTCAGAGAGGAGGGTGGCGGCAGAGATGACCCCCCAGACGGACTCCAGCCAGCCGTCCGTCCCCCCTCCTCTCTATTCCAACGTCTCACTAGAGGAGTAAGTTTGGACCAAAAATCTGACTACTGTAGACTAAATGATGGTTAGATTCTATACAGAAGTATATCAGTACTGACAATGGAACAAGGGCGGCGCGGTGTTCCAATCCCGCTCTGTGTGGAGTTTGCATGTTCTCCCCGTGTCTGGGGGGGTTCTCTCCGGGTTCTCCAGCTTCCTTCCACCTCCAGAAACATGCGCTTCAGGTTAATGGGCCGGTCTCACGTTGTCAGTAGGTATGAGTGTGTGTGTGTGTGCGGTGCATTGGCTTTGGTCACAGAGTGTAGCCTGCGTCACGCCCACTGAGATAGCTGCCAGTAACCCGTAACCCACAACAGTAGAAGTAGAGGGTACTGAAGATCAGTGTTTGTATGTATACAATGGAACACGAAGGCGGGGGCAGGAAATCTGTGGAAAGGTAAACGTGGGGAAAATAGACCACCTGAATATAAGACGCACCAACTGAATTTAGGAACAAAGAGACATTTTGTACATGTTCAAGCCATGTCTATAAGCTACAGGTGTTGTAACATTAAATGTTACACAGAAAGATTTTAATTTTTTTTAATTACCTCTTTTTTCTGAACCGTACCTGTAACACGTGAGTGAAACTACGCTGCCGTTTCTGTCTGACCATCGATTCGTTGATGCCAGGCTGACCTACAGCAGCTGTTTCCTTAATGAGGCTTTCTTCATCATAAGGGGGGAGCAGGATAGGGGGTGTGCATCGTCCTCTGTCTATTATCTCATCCACCTGTCTGTCTCACTCTTGCACTTCCTGCTAGAGCGCCCCCTGGAGGCCGTTAGTCCGTAACAATCTGTAGATGACCAAAATCATTATTTAAGCTGCAGGGTCCAAAGCGTGTGAAAAAAGTAGCGTCTTATAGTCCAGTTTAGGGTCCAGAGTTCAGGCTTGATGCCCAGGAAGGAGAACATGTGTGGACAGGACATCTGACTACATCTAACTACATCTAACTACATCTAACTACACCTAACTACATCTGACTACATCTAACTACATCTGACTACATCTAACTACATCTAACTACACCTAACTACATCTGACTACATCTAACTACATCTGACTACATCTAACTACATCTGACTACATCTAACTACACCTAACTACATCTAACTACACCTAACTACATCTAACTACACCTAACTACACCTAACTACACCTAACTACACCTAACTACATCTGACTACATCTAACTACATCTGACTACATCTAACTACACCTAACTACATCTAACTACACCTAACTACATCTAACTACACCTAACTACTTCTAACTACATCTAACTACATCTAACTACACCTAACTACACCTAACTACACATAACTACATCTAACTACACATAACTACATCTAACTACATCTAACTACACCTAACTACTTCTAACTACATCTAACTACACCTAACTACATCTAACTACACCTAACTACATCTAACTACATCTAACTACACATAACTACATCTAACTACACATAACTACATCTAACTACATCTAACTACACCTAACTACTTCTAACTACATCTAACTACACCTAACTACATCTAACTACACCTAACTACATCTAACTACATCTAACTACACCTAACTACATCTAACTACACCTAACTACACCTAACTACATCTAACTACACCTAACTACATCTAACTACACCTAACTACATCTAACTACACCTAACTACACCTAACTACACCTAACTACATCTAACTCCACATAACTACATCTAACTACACATAACTACATCTAACTACACCTAACTACACCTAACTACACCTAACTACATCTAACTACACATAACTACACCTAACTACACCTCACTACATCTAACTACATCTAACTACATCTAACTACACATAACTACATCTAACTACACCTAACTACACCTAACTACATCTAACTACACATAACTACACCTAACTACACCTCACTACATCTAACTACATCTAACTACATCTAACTACACATAACTACACCTAACTACACCTCACTACATCTAACTACACCTAACTACACCTAACTACATCTAACTACATCTAACTACACATAACTACACCTAACTTACAAAGTAAAAATAAAAAAACACAAAGCCATGACAATGGCAGCATGTCCCTCCTCTAGATTATATATGTGATGAAGAGAGTGTCACTCCTATCTATTTAACCTGAGATAAACATGACAAACTGTCTGTCCTTGTTGAAACAAACACAGGATAATGAAGGGATTCTAATGTTCAGTTAGACCAGTGTGAGCAGACATTGACATGAATGTGAGCGTGGGTCCAGAGAACACTTTGTTCCAGATAAATAACTGCATGGTTTCTGTCCTTGTGTGCTGAAGTCAGTTTGAATTACAATTTTACCTACTTAAATGAATACCACCATATTTTTTGATTGAAGGCCAGGATTTTACTGTAAATGCCTCAGTGCAGTTATTTAGTGCAGCTGCTCAAAGGTCTGTTCTATTACCCGATCAAATGAATCAAAATAAAGCAGTAAATGCTCCAGAGGTCATTCTGTGCTGGATGAGAACGAGCCCTTACATGATCTCGGCAACGAGCCAGCCCTTGATATTCTGTTGTGCTGTAAAGCTTTTCCTCGGTAGAAAGTCTGGAGGACGTTCTTGAGGCCGTTAGCCTCTACTGATTATCAGAGGATGAATTTGAAGCTCCATCCAAACTAGAAGTATGCTGGATTATGATTGCTGTTGACATGCTCTTCTTGGCCTTTTCAAGAAGCAACTGACCGTCAGTCGGGGAGAACATACAGACATGACTCCAACCTGGAACCGTCTCATTGTGAGGCAACAGCGCCTCCAATAATATAATATACCGGACATGTAATTGATATTCAGTGGTACCTCTACTGACGAAACGCCTCAACAGGAAAATATTGCCTCTAGTTACGAAAGAAAGTTCGACTTACTAAAGGTAAAAATACAGTATGGGCTGATACTCGCAGCTGGGATTATATCTCAACACTGGCCTGGGAACGCCTTGGGACCCCCCAGTCAGAGCTGGTGGATGTGGGGGGAAAGGGAAGTTTGGGGCTCCCTGTTGAAGCTGCTGCCCCCGCGACCCGACTACGGATAAGCGGTGGAAGATGGATGGATGGATATATATCCATCTATCTATCTATCTATCTATCTATCTATCTATCTATCTATCTATCTATCTATCTATCTATCTATCCATCCATCCATCCATCCATCCATCCATCCATCCATCCATCCATCCATCCATCCATCCATCCATCCATCCATCCATCCATCCATCCATCCATCCATCTATCTAAGATAAAGGACTGTCATTTTTATTCTTTATTCTTTGTTTTTTACATTATACACAACTCTCACTTATTGTGTAATAATCTAATCGTAACATGCGTTTGTTAGATGTTTTGATGCATTTTTATGCTTTATAAAACATTTATGTCTGAATTTTGGGGGGTTGGAACAGATTAGGGCATTTGCATGGAAAACGCATCTCTACTTAATGAAATTTTCTACTTGCGTAATTTCTTACGGAACCAATTAATTTCATAAGTAGAGGTACCACTGTATTAGATGAGATGAGATAATGAGAAAATAAAGTGTGTGTACAGTCAGATAATGCTACATAGACATGTGACTATGTAGCATTATTCACACTGCAGTGCAGAGCCATAAGCAGCAACACTATTCAGACAGGAAGTTTCTGAAGTTGTTAAAGTTTCCAGCTAGTCTTCCTTTGTGTTTTTCAAACAGTAGTGAGCAATAAAAAAAGTAAGGTCATTGAATGTCAGGTTGAACTGGCTCATGTTCAGGGATCCAGGGGCCCCTCCACCCTTCAGGAAACGTCAGAGCCCGAAAAGAATCCAGGGTGCTCATTTAGGAAAAAGTAGATGTTTAATTGTAAAGGTTTTTAATTTTTAATTTCAATTCAGAATTGTACCTTAACCAGGATATGTGTCCAAGATAAGTGGGTGTATTAATACACACATGGGCGATGGTCTTGACTATGTGAGTGTTTTCTGTTATCCTTAAAAATAGGAAGAAAAAAAGATCTTGAATCGAGGTCACCTGAGTTTGCTGTGGAGTTAAAGAGTGTTGTGATGGATCTGGACCAGTAATGAATGGTGTTTGTTCAGGATGTGAATAATGCCTCACGCTGGCTCCAATCCTCACAGAGAGCAGGTCAGGGGGGCTTCTAGAGGTAAAAACCAGATGATAGTATCTGATGACTTCAGCTGGGTCCTGAGTTAACCTGGAGACACAGACACAACGTCTGAGCGCCCCAACATCGCATCAGAGCGCCGGCTCTGAGTTAGCTTCCTGTCCACACGCGTGAAGCGTGTGCTGCATGTCGACACCCAGAGGTGACAGCGATCATACGTCCAAAGAGAGCAGCGTGAATGTGCTGAATATGTAATTATTTCAAAGCGTGTTTGAATTGTAATTGCTTCCTGTCTCAAACCTCTGGTTTCCATTAAACCTTCTTCATTCCAGTGATTTGCAGAACAACCGTTTTTCACTGATTGCTTGGCGTGCGTTTTTATTTCTGTTATCCCCCCCCCCCCACTGATCGCTGCTCATTGTTCATCTATTTAAGAACCAGAGCTGCTGCGTCCCACATGGCGACGGCTACGGCCTCGGCGACGGGTTCGCTTCCCTCCACGTGTAGCACGGCTTCGACTTCCACAGAACCACAGTGCCCCCTGGTGGGCGGGTGTGATGGGTTCGTCATAGGGCTGATGGATATGAAGTGATCCAACAGTGAGGGAAATAATGTGAGGTTTTTGGTGCACTCAAAGTGAAGTGTCGTGTGTTCTGTTACTGGGAGGACTGGGATGTTTGCATTCTTTTGTGTTTTCCTGGTGGTGCACCTCACATAGAGGTGATGATGGAGAAGTTCTCCCACTGGGACACACAGTAGTCCAGAGGTCCAGAGTCTAGGACATGAGTGTGATCACGTGTGTGTGTGTGTGTGTGTATATACACAACGCTGTATCACGGACACCTCTGTTCACAAACATTAGTGTCAGTGTGGAAGGTATGTGTAAATTAATAATGTTAAAATTAAAAATATGTATATAAGTTTGAGATTGGTGCACTTTAGTAATCGAAAGTAATCCTAGTAATTCATACCAAACAGAGTGTAAACTACTTGAAAGGATCAACGGGGACATGCCTTTAAAACGTGTTAGTATAAATAAAATCTCATACGTCTGTTGGGACTGAATGGACAGCTTGAAACAACAATGTGAGACAATGACTGTTAATGTTTATCATATTTATTGTATTGTATGAATAGGCTGAAAACATGTTGTAATGACAGGTGTTTGTTGGTTCTGGGGACGGGAACTGCACAAACCAGACGGCCTCTACCCATCAGCCTTTTTGACGGATGTTGTTGATGTTGCAATTGAGATGAAAGTGGAGAGGACTGTTGTCTT
Organism: Antennarius striatus; assembly: GCF_040054535.1. Taxonomy (NCBI): domain Eukaryota; kingdom Metazoa; phylum Chordata; class Actinopteri; order Lophiiformes; family Antennariidae; genus Antennarius; species Antennarius striatus. Next base: position 1,513,576 of record NC_090782.1, on the reverse strand, counting down.
ACCATGTCCGAAAAATAAATAAATAGATATAAATTAATTAATAAATACATACATATACAGTATACATCAATCAATCAAGTTTTATTTATACAGAGCTTAATCATGGCAACAGAAATTTCAAAGCGCTTTAACAGACAGAAAAACCCAACTGAACCCTCCAGAGCATAAGCGACAGTGGCGGGGGAAAACTCCCTCGATGAGGAAGAAACTCCGGGCAGGACCCAGACTGTTTTGGGTGACCATCCGCCTTGACTGGTTCGGTGGAAAATAAATCAAAGGAAGAGAAGGACAGGGAAAGAGAAAGAGAGAGAGAGAGAGTGACAGATAGGCCAGATAGAGTCAGTGTCAATGTGGTTATAGTTATGTTTCCCACTGCTAGAGTCAAGGCACAATTACAGCTGTGTGGAAGACTGTATGGCAGCACGGAGGAAGAAAGGAAGCAGGACCCCAGCCGATGGATAGATGAGGGGTGGTGCTGGTGGGTTTGGGGGAGAAGGTCCACAGCGGATGGGCGGATGAGGGGTGGAACAGTAAGATGACACCAAGGAAGAGAGGCAGCAGGACCCCAGTCGATGGTTAGGTGGGGGGTGATACTGGTGGATGGGAGGTGTAGGTCCACAGCAGATGGTCCACAGCGGATGGGTGGATGAGGGGTGGATCAGTATGGTGGCGCGGAGGAAAAAGGAAGCCAGACCCCAGCTGATAATTAGATTAGGGGTGGTACTGGTGGGATGGGAAGAGCAGGTCCATAGCAGATGGGTGGATGAGGGGTGAACCTGAGAAAAACCTGTGAGAACATAGAACACAGAGACTCCAGGGAAGAAGTTTAGTTAGTAAAGGTGTGATTGGAGACTTGGAGAGTGAGGTCAGAGAGGAGGAGGAGTAACAGAGATGGTTGGAGAGAAGGGGGAGGAGAGAGGAACTCAGTGAGTCTGGATGTTGAGTCTCCAGCAGTGTAGGTCTATATGAATATAAACGTAGTAACCTGAGTCCATTAATTGTAAAATTTATGAAAAAGAAAAGTTTTAAGTCTAGTCTTAAATAGTGAGAGGGTGTCTGCCCCCCGAACTGAGGGAGGGAGGTGGTTCCACAATGGAGGGGCTTGATAGCTAAAGGCTCTAGCCCCGTCCACCAGTAGGCCAGTATGTTGAGAGCGTAATGCTCTAGATGGATTATAAGGAACTAAAAGTTCCTTCAGATAGGTCGGTGCCACCAAGGGCTTTGGAAGTGAGGAGGAGTATTTTAAAATCTATCCTAGCTTTCACAGGAAGTCAGTGCAGAGAAGCAACACAGGAGAAATATGGTCTCTGGTCCTGGTCCTGGTCAGAACCTGGTCTCTGTTACTGGTCCTGGTCAGAACCTGGTCTCTGGTACTGGTCCTGGTCAGAACCTGGTCTCTGGTACGGGTCCTGGTCAGAACCTGGTCTCTGTTACTGGTCCTGGTCAGAACACGGGCGGCAGCATTCTGAATTAATTGAAGAGTCTTCAGCAACTTTTTGGGGCAGCCTGAAAAAAGTGCGTTACAGTAATCTGGTCTGGAAGTGATGAAAGCGTGGATTAATTTCTCTGCATCACTCCGTTTTAAAATATGCCTGATTTTAACAACGTTTGAGATGGAAAAAGGCCATTCTAGAAACCTGCTTAATGTGTGTGTTAAACCAGAGATCCTGATCAAAGATGACACCAAGGTTCCTCGCAGTGGTTTTGGCCTCAGAAGGTGGAGATATACTGTGTGTGTATGTATATATATATATATATATATATATATATATATATATATATATATATATATATATATATATATACGTACATATATACATGAATAAAATGTAAAATTAACAATCGGCACAAAGCATGTCGTGACAAACACTTTGAAATTATCCCAAAAGTGAGGAAAAAACAGATGCTTTGTTCTCTTATTCTCAAAAACATACTAAGTAGCAAAATCAGGAAATATAGAGCAATACATACTGGCAGTTTGTGACATAGGCGGTGCAAACCTTTAAAAGGGAGACGGTGGCCAGAGAAAATGAATGGATGCAGGATTAGTTAGTTATTACAGCCTGAAGCCAGGAGGTGAAGTTTTCAGCCGCTTCCGTTTGTGAGATGTTGAGTTTGGTGCCAAAGCTGTGGATCTGCCTGGAGCCGCCGCTCCCACCCTGAATGTCTTGAGACAAGACCTCCATATTTCTGCTCTCCAGACCTGTAGTTTATGGAAGACAGGAAAAAACTTGGCCTGAGCAGCGCGTCCGTGTTTCTCCTCTCGGCACACACATTTGTCCTTTCTGGCTTTTTCTTTACTACAAAAAAACTTCTGACCTGATGTCTTTGAATCTTTGTTGTTGGTTGTTGCTCGGGTCATGCACCCTAAGATTAACCCCAACCCTAACCCTGGCAGGAGGATGTGTCGACTGAGGCTTTCTAGTTTTGAATGTATTCAATGCATGGCAGCATTTTCTGTAAAATGTCTCAAAAGATGTTATTTTACTATTAAAACTCTCATCTGAAATTAGTTAAGAGAGAGCAAGGCTGGGGCAGGTCCAAAGAAAGCAATAATTTAATATTTTGCACACAGACACACACACACACACACACACACACACACACACAAAGGGGAAATTAGCCATATTTTAATGTTGAGATTCAAATCGAGATGAGTTTTTCATTTGTTTCTTTTCATAAGTTTTAAAACAAACAATTTCAAGTGTTAATATGAACGTCATTAATTTGAGGTAAGCCAATGAAAGACTGTGTCAGCTGGTTTCTCAGACGCCCGTCTGGGGGCGTCCAGAGCCGTTCCTCTCTTCCCTTATCTGGGAGCAGTTCAGAGACAAACACGTCTGTCTTCTGTCCTGGAAAAAAAAATGCAAACACATTCATCAGAGATTGAATTAAGTAGATGTAATGACTGCTGCTGACGGCACATCGCCCTTCTAGCACCATCCTGTGAGTGTGACCTCAGCCGTTCACTAGGATGGATGAGGTGGTGAGCAGCAAACACCTCACGGATCCAACAGGAACGTCATCTGGGTGCCTCAGGAGAAACAGCTGCAGGATTCTTCATCCATGCATATTTTTTAAAAAAAAAGTTTTCAAATCAAAAAAGTCATCGGTGTTTAACTCTTTAAATTCAGCCCATGGTGACCCATGTCATGACTGACTGAGAGAAGCAGCAGACAGGATCCAGAGGCCGTTTGGAGCCTCATCTCATATCATTATATCCCCAGTTCAGGTCCGTTCTGTGTTCTGAAACACGTCTGAGTCTGTGCTCATAAATATTTATGTCGTTAAATACCTGTGGCAGAGCACAAACGTAGAAGAAGAAGTAAAGAGTTGGATGACCAGTTCAACCAGTTCAACCAGTTCAACCAGTTCAACCAGTTCAGCCAGTTCAACCAGTTCAACCAGTTCAACCAGTTCAGCCAGTTCAACCAGTTCAACCAGTTCAACCAGTTCAACCAGTTCCATTGATGACGTCTGTCGACGTCATCAATGGAACTGTTGTTATAACAAACTTTAATAAGCTGTTATAACATTCTGTTCTGTGTGCTGTGTAGATTATATTAGAGGTGTGTGGACTGTAACAAGCTGTTATAACATATTGTAATAAGCTGTTATAGCATTCTTTGGATGACATTACAGTGCAGACTGGCTTTAACGGCTCTATGTTCTCCTCGCTGGAACACACACACCCTGCTCCTGTCTAACGCTGCCACGCCAGCCGTCATCAGCGAAGCTTTCTTGCGTCCTCAGTGTTCGCTCAGAGGCAGCAACAAACGCTCCTGCTATCTGTTTGGGCGTTATTGTCTTTGGCTGTTCGAAAAAGCCAAACGGAGCCTGCTGTGTCGTGTCTTCCTCTGCTGTCCTTTCAGTTTCCTTTCCTCCCTGACCCCCTGCTGGGACTCACACACTCTGAAAAGAAGTGAAGGAAAAAGTGAAAGACACTGAAAGCCTGCTCCTGATTGTGATCTAATGGATATGTATCTGACATCACTTTAAATGTATATTTTAAACACGTTTAGCTGGGCTCTGATAATCTTTCCAGGGTCTGCCAGCTCTTAGAGGAATCATGAATTCCCCGTTCCCCGTTGTGTGGACAAATAGAGTGGATTTAATATATGAATATTATAATTTGAGCAGTCCATTTAACTTTTTGCTTAATAAAATTAAAATGTCTTCATCTGATCTAACAGCTGTTGTGGACAGGTTCAGTCATTATATGGGAAACAACTATATTTTAATTGCCTTATGTGTAGATGATTAGTAAATATTTTATAGTTAATAATAAAACCCATAAAGGTTTCTATAAGGCATAATAAATAATAATAAAGAAGAAGTGTTGTGCGACTGTTCACTAGAACAGACACAAGCATCACCAAGGAAGAAGACATCACGTGTTCCGCTTCAAGCTAAAATAGAACCATTAAATGATGCATTTACTTTTTAATGACTGTTTCAGTGAATAAACGTTGGTTTTTTTGTTGAAGAACTTTAAGCTAGATGTTAGATGTGCTGGATTTAGTGCACTGAGAAATGTCCTGATGTGTGCCAGTGAGGCGTGTTCAGACATATTGATCACCGCTCATCCTGGTTGGGCTGTAATCAACCTTCAGTCCAGATAATAACAGCATTAAGTTACAATTTCACCTCAAATGTCTGCAAATGAACATCAGTTTTGCCAAAATGTTCTCTCAGCCCTGCACTCAGCTGAAGACAGATTAAATTCTTACGTTAAGAACTCCATTTGAAGTCCTTCTAATTATACAAGTCAGAGGATAAATATGTCATTATGACCGAATGGAAAACAGAACGTAGCTCATTTGTACATAAATGTACCATCAGTCAGCTTTAACTATGAACTAGAAAACCAATGCATTACAAATGTCAATTCTAATACACAAACTTGAGAAATAAAAGATGAATGAATGCAGGAGCATCAACATCATTCCTGTTGTGGGTCCTTACACTGACTGCATGTCTTATTTTACATGTAAGTCATCACTTTTAATACTATATTGAATTATTAAAAAAACTGGAATCTGCTTGTAGCTTATTCTGTGGACTGTGATGTGTGTAACATGTCCAGCATATAGTTTTATTTCCTTTATCAAGCCTTACCCAATGGTTTTGTGGCTAGGGAACACATGTCCTGCATACACACACCAACAGGACTCTTTGAGCTCATGATGTATAATTTCAGGTCTTTTGATTGATGCCTCCTGCCTTCGGAGTGAAGCTCTCAGGTGTGTTAGTCTGCAGCGAGAAGCAGGAAGAAACAAACTAATGAGACCTGGAGCACTTTACAGCAGCAGGAGACAAATGGCCAATATTAGAGTTTAAAATGGAAACACTGATTCATAGGTTTAGCCTTGCCCTGATATACGTTTCTCTTCCATTTGTGCCTCGTTTAGTATTTAGAAGAACATTTTCCTCTGCTGTAGCATTCTTGTTTCTCCAAAAGGAGCTCTCCCTGCAGGCTGGAAGCTAGCAAACAACCAGAGAGGCAGAATGCCAACCTAACCGCTGTGATGTCACAAAACGTGTCAGAAGTGGCTTCACTCAACAGAATCTCTCCAAAATCACCAGATGAGGTTAAAGTCTATTTCACTTTTTAATTCTAATACAGAACACAATGACATTGTGATCTGCAGTAATAGCAGGGAGCAGGTGGAGGAACATTTAGAAAGGAGTAGGAGAGGAATGAAAGTTAGCCAGAGAAGACAGAATATTTGTGCATAAATGAGAGGAGGAGAGAAGGAAGAGTGAAGGTGGAGAACTTTAATACTGGAGGTCAGCAGTCCAGAGAAACAGTGAGTGTGGTGGAGGTGAAGAAACGGATCTGAGCAGGTTGGAACGAGTGGAGGAAAGAGACAGGTGTCTGATGGACAGAAGAGTCTGCTAGAATGAAGGACATAGTTATGAGACAGTGGTGAGGACAGAAGACAGGAAGTTGAGCTGGAGGAGGAGGAGTGACCAGGTTGGATCAAAAATGAGTTCCTCAGAGGAACAGCCAAGGTGAGATGTTCTGGAGTCAGGAGAAAAGGCTCTGATGGTTTGGACCCGTCCAGAGGAGAGATGGTGAAGGTGTTGGTGAAACTGTGATGAGGAAGGAACTACGAGGAAAGAAGGCAAGAGGACCACCAGAGAGAAGGTGGATGGTTGTAGTGAGGAAGACATGAGGACAGTTGGTTTTAGAGAGGAAGGTGCAGGAGATAGGCTGACATGGAGAAGGACAACACGCCCTGGAGACACCAAACAGGACAAGAGCAAAGGGGAAGAAGAAATCTGATACAGCTTTCAGACCATATTTGCATCCAGGACTGATGAAGACGATCTACACAACTCACGTCCCCCAACATCAAACGAAACATCATACTGAAGTCTGGAGGCACCCTACCAGTGTAGCTGGGATGACATTGTCATGTAAGGCCCCGTTCAGACTGCAGGCGAATCAGATTTCCTTCCATATCTGATCTTTAAGGATGACTGTTCACACTGTTTTTAGCAAGTGTCCAAATGCAATCTGGCTCTGTTCAGACTGGGCCACATTAGCAGCCGATCTGACAGGTTGCCATAGCAACGACGCCGATGCAGAGTTGTCGTTCAGTGCGTGTAATGTGTGAGGTCATGTAACTCCCATAACTTCATTGTATGGCTCATCAGCTTTATTCCTCTGTAGTTGCCACAACTCTGCACATCTCCCTACAGCCATTTCCATCATGTTTTTAAAGTCAACTACCGTCTGTCCTTCTGCGTTCCTCTCCTGGATACCAAACCTGCCATCACCTCCTCATCACCTCTGTTTCCGGCACCAAGTCATAGATTTGATTTGCATGTTTGATTTGGCAAGTTTTCCATCGGATGCCCTTCCCGACACAACCCTCGGTATTTATCCGGGCTTGGGACAGGCACAATAAGACACTGGGTTGTGCCTTTTTGTGGCTACTTTGCCCTCTTGTGGCTACATTACCCTCTTGTGGCTACATACATCACGTTCAGAGAGGCAATATATTCTGTTGGTGGTGTGGGGACTATAGTTGTCACCTTGTGGTGAGTATGGGGTACTACATTTGATGTTGGAGTTTATTTCTAAGGTTATGCTCATTTAAAGGTGATCGGTTTTATTGGACCTATTTTGTAATGATCAGTAATCAAAGCACACACACCAGCCAATCGCAATAGAGTATGTATGGTCATGATATCCAGTGATGTATTTCGTATACTAACGTAACGATCCATGTTTGTGTGTGATCCTCAGTCAGTTTTTTCAAGAATAAAACAAAAATAATTCCAAGTCCTTACTTGTGTCATTATAACTTGAGCCTGAGTCACTTTGATCATTTTAATAAGACAAATTTATCTTAAAAATGTATATATTTTAAATGCATCGAATATGTTAAGAAATCCTGTATAATACAATGATTTAATCTACTGTCTAATTACACATTTAAACGACTAGAATTATTATTACTAATTTTTAGGAATCTGACAATATGATTGACATTACATAAAATAAATTATATAAAATAATGGATATTAATACACTTTATTTCACTTTATTGCCTCCACCAACGAGGCAATAAAGGTGTTTGTGTTTGCTTGTCAGCAACATTCTTTGAAACTACCAGCCTGACTTTTATTAAACCTGGAGAAAGATTAGTTTAAATTTGTTTCCATAAGTTAAGTCTCTGTTTCATTTAAAGCTCTGCTCAGGTTTTAACTGTGGCTCCACACTCCTACGAGAAACATCTGATGATTCCTGCGTATTTTCACACTGAGCATCAGGTTCTGTGTGAGTTATTGATGATGGTGAACTGATTAAAACTGATCAAGGATTTCTGTCTAGCATCAAATGATTTAAATTTTTGTTTTGTTTTCCCCTCAGGTCTGAAAAGGCAGGAGAGATTGCGACCATTCCACTTACTAAGGTTGGTAAGAACGTGTGTGTGTGTGTGTGTGTGTGTGTGTGTGTGTGTGTGTGTGTGTGTGTGTGTGTGTGTGTGTGTGTGTGTGTGTGTGTACTGGGGAGACCCGAGCTAGAAGACATAATTACATTCTGCAGCATTCATATAAACAGCTCAGCAGTTTTCCTGTTGGTAGGCTTTCACCCCTCACCATCATTCACACCTGAACACTCGCCAGCAGTGGTCAGTGTCCGTGAGACTGGCCAGGTACTCTCCTACCTGTCTCCCTGATCACATGACTGTAGTTGTCCAGTCATCTGGAAGCACCTCCTGACCACCCAGAGCCTGTCTTAACTCCTTCCTAAAAGTCCTGCAACACTCTTCCTTGTTCAGCTTCCACCATTTTGTCTTCTGCTCTGCCTTTGTCCTCTTCATCTTCCTCACCACCAGAGTCATCCTACACACCACCATCCTACGCTGTTTGGCTACACCCCCTCCTACCACTGTCCACTCACCCTCGTGTGTGAGTGGACACACCATCGTTACAGAGTTACCCCCGTCCACGTGAACACCAGATTCACCTGTGACCCCACAGACTCCATGGGGTCAGTGTGGTTTGTCCTCTGGGAGGACGGGGTGACTAACCCAGAGACATTACAGTCATGGTTTACAGGTCAGAGGTGCTGACACCGACAAACACCCCCACCCCACCCCGACCCCCGGGGGTCTGTCAGCGGTGGTCTGAAGGTGTCACCAGGTGGGGATGGGTTCAGTTCCTGGATGGGGGGCTCTGGCTTAGAAAGGGATGATGGGAGTCAATGGACGTTTGGCAAACAGGTGACTTGAGGCTGCTCTCTGATTGGCTGCTTCAGTTATTCCACACAGACACACACTTTGACTACAGCACCACACAGTATTACAGTAATACACAGTAGTACTAGAGTACTACACTACAGCACCACACAGTATTACAGTAATACACAGTAGTACTACAGTACAGCACCACACAGTATTACAGTAATACACAGTAGTACTACAGTACTACAGTACAGCACCACACAGTATTACAGTAATACACAGTAGTACTACAGTACTACAGTACAGCACCACACAGTATTACAGTAATACACAGTAGTACTACAGTACTACAGTACAGCACCACACAGTATTACAGTAATACACAGTAGTACTACAGTACTACACTACAGCACCACACAGTATTACAGTAATACACAGTAGTACTACAGTACTACACTACAGCACCACACAGTATTACAGTAATACACAGTAGTACTACAGTACTACACTACAGCACCACACAGTATTACAGTAATACACAGTAGTACTACAGTACTACACTACAGCACCACACAGTATTACAGTAATACACAGTAGTACTACAGTACTACACTACAGCACCACACAGTATTACAGTAATACACAGTAGTACTACAGTACTACACTACAGCACCACACAGTATTACAGTAATACACAGTAGTACTACAGTACTACACTACAGCACCACACAGTATTACAGTAATACACAGTAGTACTACAGTACTACACTACAGCACCACACAGTATTACAGTAATACACAGTAGTACTACAGTACTACACTACAGCACCACACAGTATTACAGTAATACACAGTAGTACTACAGTACTACACTACAGCACCACACAGTATTACAGTAATACACAGTAGTACTACAGTACTACACTACAGCACCACACAGTATTACAGTAATACACAGTAGTACTACAGTACTACACTACAGCACCACACAGTATTACAGTAATACACAGTAGTACTACAGTACTACACTACAGCACCACACAGTATTACAGTAATACACAGTAGTACTACAGTACTACACTACAGCACCACACAGTATTACAGTAATACACAGTAGTACTACAGTACTACACTACAGCACCACACAGTATTACAGTAATACACAGTAGTACTACAGTACTACACTACAGCACCACACAGTATTACAGTAATACACAGTAGTACTACAGTACTACACTACAGCACCACACAGTATTACAGTAATACACAGTAGTACTACAATACTACACTACAGCACCACACAGTATTACAGTAATACACAGTAGTACCACAGTACTACACTACAGCACCACACAGTATTACAGTAATACACAGTAGTATTACAGTACTGCACTACAATACCACAATACTACATTACAACAGAAAAAATCCTAGAGTACTACACAATATGACAGCACTACATAATGCTGCAGTACTATTGAATACCACAGATCTATACAGTACCACAGCACTGCATGGTACTACAGTACTACACAGTATTATATCACAACACTACAGTACTATTTCGTACCAAAGTACAGCACAATACTACGTAACACTACAGTACTATAGAGTACTAGAGTTCCACACAATATTACAATGCTCTATAACACTACAGTACTACATAACACTGCAGTACTACATGCAGTGCTATATAACACCACAGTACTACACAGTATATAAATACTACACACTACTGCAGTATTACACAGCCTGATGGTCTTACATAACACTACAGTACTACACAAGACTGTAGTATTACATAACACTAAAGTACTTCAAAGATTCCAGTTATTCACAATAGAAACAGTTCTTCCTGCTGACGCCAGCAATGTGTGTGTGTGTGTGTGTGTGTGTGTGTGTGTGTGTGTGTGTGTGTGTGTGTGTGTGTGTGTGTGTGTGTGTGTGTGTGTGTGTGTGTGTGTGTGTGTTTCTGGTGATCAACTGTATTTGTGTTTATCCTCTCATACTGTTTCTCTATCCATCCCAAAGTGGTGCTGCTGTGTGTCGTTCTCCATGAAGGTAGAGTGTGTGTCGTTCTCCATGAAGGTAGAGTGTGTGTCGTTCTCCATGAAGGTAGAGTGTGTGTCGTTCTCCTTGAAGGTAAAGTGTGTGTCGTTCTCCTTGAAGGTAAAGTGTGTGTCGTTCTCCATGAAGGTAGAGTGTGTGTCGTTCCTCATGAAGGTAGAGTGTGTGTCGTTCTCCATGAAGGTAGAGTGTGTGTCGTTCTCCATGAAGGTAGAGTGTGTGTCGTTCCTCGTGAAGGTAGAGTGTGTGTCGTTCTCCATGAAGGTAGAGTGTGTGTCGTTCTCCATGAAGATAGAGTGTGTGTCGTTCTCCATGAAGGTAGAGTGTGTGTCGTTCTCCATGAAGGTAGAGTGTGTGTCGTTCCTCATGAAGGTAGAGTGTGTGTCGTTCTCCATGAAGGTAGAGTGTGTGTCGTTCCTAATGAAGGTAGAGTGTGTGTCGTTCTCCATGAAGGTAGAGTGTGTGTCGTTCCTCATGAAGGTAGAGTGTGTGTCGTTCCTCATGAAGGTAGAGTGTGTGTCGTTCTCCATGAAGGTAGAGTGTGTGTCGTTCTCCATGAAGGTAGAGTGTGTGTCGTTCTCCATGAAGGTAGAGTGAGTGTCGTTCTCCATGAAGGTAGAGTGTATGTCGTTCCTAATGAAGGTAGAGTGTGTGTCGTTCTCCATGAAGGTAGAGTGTGTGTCGTTCCTCATGAAGGTAGAGTGTGTGTCGTTCTCTATGAAGGTAGAGTGTGTGTCGTTCCTCATGAAGGTAGAGTGTGTGTCGTTCTCCTTGAAGGTAGAGTGTGTGTCGTTCCTCATAAAGGTAGAGTGTGTGTCGTTCTCCATGAAGGTAGAGTGTGTGTCGTTCTCCATGAAGGTAGAGTGTGTGTCGTTCTCCTTGAAGGTAAAGTGTGTGTCGTTCTCCATGAAGGTAGAGTGTGTGTCGTTCCTCATGAAGGTAGAGTGTGTGTCGTTCTCCATGAAGGTAGAGTGTGTGTCGTTCTCCATGAAGGTAGAGTGTGTGTCGTTCCTCGTGAAGGTAGAGTGTGTGTCGTTCTCCATGAAGGTAGAGTGTGTGTCGTTCTCCATGAAGATAGAGTGTGTGTCGTTCTCCATGAAGGTAGAGTGTGTGTCGTTCTCCATGAAGGTAGAGTGTGTGTCGTTCCTCATGAAGGTAGAGTGTGTGTCGTTCTCCATGAAGGTAGAGTGTGTGTCGTTCCTAATGAAGGTAGAGTGTGTGTCGTTCTCCATGAAGGTAGAGTGTGTGTCGTTCCTCATGAAGGTAGAGTGTGTGTCGTTCCTCATGAAGGTAGAGTGTGTGTCGTTCTCCATGAAGGTAGAGTGTGTGTCGTTCTCCATGAAGGTAGAGTGAGTGTCGTTCTCCATGAAGGTAGAGTGTATGTCGTTCCTAATGAAGGTAGAGTGTGTGTCGTTCTCCATGAAGGTAGAGTGTGTGTCGTTCCTCATGAAGGTAGAGTGTGTGTCGTTCTCTATGAAGGTAGAGTGTGTGTCGTTCCTCATGAATGTAGAGTGTGTGTCGTTCTCCATGAATGTAGAGTGTGTGTCGTTCTCCATGAAGGTAGAGTGTGTGTCGTTCTCCATGAAGGTAGAGTGTGTGTCGTTCTCCATGAAGGTAGAGTGTGTGTCGTTCTCCATGAAGGTAGAGTGTGTGTCGTTCTCCATGAAGGTAGAGTGTGTGTCGTTCTCCTTGAAGGTAAAGTGTGTGTCGTTCTCCTTGAAGGTAAAGTGTGTGTCGTTCTCCATGAAGGTAGAGTGTGTGTCGTTCCTCATGAAGGTAGAGTGTGTGTCGTTCTCCATGAAGGTAGAGTGTGTGTCGTTCTCCATGAAGGTAGAGTGTGTGTCGTTCCTCGTGAAGGTAGAGTGTGTGTCGTTCTCCATGAAGGTAGAGTGTGTGTTGTTCTCCATGAAGATAGAGTGTGTGTCGTTCTCCATGAAGGTAGAGTGTGTGTCGTTCTCCATGAAGGTAGAGTGTGTGTCGTTCCTCATGAAGGTAGAGTGTGTGTCGTTCTCCATGAATGTAGAGTGTGTGTCGTTCCTAATGAAGGTAGAGTGTGTGTCGTTCTCCATGAAGGTAGAGTGTGTGTCGTTCCTCATGAAGGTAGAGTGTGTGTCGTTCCTCATGAAGGTAGAGTGTGTGTCGTTCTCCATGAAGGTAGAGTGTGTGTCGTTCTCCATGAAGGTAGAGTGTGTGTCGTTCTCCATGAAGGTAGAGTGACTGTCGTTCTCCATGAAGGTAGAGTGTATGTCGTTCCTAATGAAGGTAGAGTGTGTGTCGTTCTCCATGAAGGTAGAGTGTGTGTCGTTCCTCATGAAGGTAGAGTGTGTGTCGTTCTCTATGAAGGTAGAGTGTGTGTCGTTCCTCATGAAGGTAGAGTGTGTGTCGTTCTCCTTGAAGGTAGAGTGTGTGTCGTTCCTCATAAAGGTAGAGTGTGTGTCGTTCTCCATGAAGGTAGAGTGTGTGTCGTTCTCCATGAAGGTAGAGTGTGTGTCGTTCTCCTTGAAGGTAAAGTGTGTGTCGTTCTCCATGAAGGTAGAGTGTGTGTCGTTCCTCATGAAGGTAGAGTGTGTGTCGTTCTCCATGAAGGTAGAGTGTGTGTCGTTCTCCATGAAGGTAGAGTGTGTGTCGTTCCTCGTGAAGGTAGAGTGTGTGTCGTTCTCCATGAAGGTAGAGTGTGTGTCGTTCTCCATGAAGGTAGAGTGTGTGTCGTTCCTCATGAAGGTAGAGTGTGTGTCGTTCCTCATGAAGGTAGAGTGTGTGTCGTTCTCCATGAAGGTAGAGTGTGTGTCGTTCTCCATGAAGGTAGAGTGTATGTCGTTCCTAATGAAGGTAGAGTGTGTGTCGTTCTCCATGAAGGTAGAGTGTGTGTCGTTCCTCATGAAGGTAGAGTGTGTGTCGTTCTCTATGAAGGTAGAGTGTGTGTCGTTCCTCATGAAGGTAGAGTGTGTGTCGTTCTCCATGAATGTAGAGTGTGTGTCGTTCTCCATGAAGGTAGAGTGTGTGTCGTTCTCCATGAAGGTAGAGTGTGTGTGGTTCCTCATGAAGGTAGAGTGTGTGTCGTTCTCCATGAAGGTAGAGTGTGTGTCGTTCTCCATGAAGGTAGAGTGTATGTCGTTCCTAATGAAGGTAGAGTGTGTGTCGTTCTCCATGAAGGTAGAGTGTGTGTCGTTCTCCATGAAGGTAGAGTGTGTGTCGTTCTCCATGAAGGTAGAGTGTGTGTCGTTCTCCATGAAGGTAGAGTGTATGTCGTTCCTAATGAAGGTAGAGTGTGTGTCGTTCTCCATGAAGGTAGAGTGTGTGTCGTTCCTCATGAAGGTAGAGTGTGTGTCGTTCTCTATGAAGGTAGAGTGTGTGTCGTTCCTCATGAAGGTAGAGTGTGTGTCGTTCTCCATGAATGTAGAGTGTGTGTCGTTCTCCATGAAGGTAGAGTGTGTGTCGTTCTCCATGAAGGTAGAGTGTGTGTCGTACCTCATGAAGGTAGAGTGTGTGTCGTTCTCCATGAAGGTAGAGTGTGTGTCGTTCTCCATGAAGGTAGAGTGTGTGTCGTTCCTCATGAAGGTAGAGTGTGTGTCGTTCTCCATGAAGGTAGAGTGTGTGTCGTTCTCTATGAAGGTAGAGTGTGTGTCCTTCTCCATGAAGGTAGAGTGTGTGTCGTTCTCCATGAAGGTAGAGTGTGTGTCGTTCCTAGTGAGGGTAGAGTGTGTGTCGTTCCTCATGAAGGTAGAGTGTGTGTCGTTCTCCATGAAGGTAGAGTGTATGTCGTTCCTAATGAAGGTAGAGTGTGTGTCGTTCCTCATGAAGGTAGAGTGTGTGTCGTTCTCCATGAAGGTAGAGTGTGTGTCGTTCTCCATGAAGGTAGAGTGTGTGTCGTTCTCCATGAAGGTAGAGTGTGTGTCGTTCTCCATGAAGGTAGAGTGTGTGTCGTTCCTCATGAAGGTAGAGTGTGTGTCGTTCTCCATGAAGGTAGAGTGTGTGTCGTTCTCTATGAAGGTAGAGTGTGTGTCGTTCTCCATGAAGGTAGAGTGTGTGTCGTTCTCCATGAAGGTAGAGTGTGTGTCGTTCCTCATGAAGGTAGAGTGTGTGTCGTTCTCTATGAAGGTAGAGTGTGTGTCGTTCCTCATGAAGGTAGAGTGTGTGTCGTTCTCCATGAATGTAGAGTGTGTGTCGTTCTCCATGAAGGTAGAGTGTGTGTCGTTCTCCATGAAGGTAGAGTGTGTGTCGTTCCTCATGAAGGTAGAGTGTGTGTCGTTCTCCATGAAGGTAGAGTGTGTGTCGTTCCTCATGAAGGTAGAGTGTGTGTCGTTCTCCATGAAGGTAGAGTGTGTGTCGTTCCTAATGAAGGTAGAGTGTGTGTCGTTCTCCATGAAGGTAGAGTGTGTGTCGTTCCTAATGAAGGTAGAGTGTGTGTCGTTCTCCATGAAGGTAGAGTGTGTGTCGTTCCTCATGAAGGTAGAGTGTGTGTCGTTTTCCATGAAGGTAGAGTGTGTGTCGTTCTCCATGAAGGTAGAGTGTGTGTCGTTCCTCATGAAGGTAGAGTGTGTGTCGTTCCTCATGAAGGTAGAGTGTGTGTCGTTCCTCATGAAGGTAGAGTGTGTGTCGTTCCTCATGAAGGTAGAGTGTGTGTCGTTCTCCATGAAGGTAGAGTGTGTGTCGTTCTCCATGAAGGTAGAGTGTGTGTCATTCCTCATGAAGGTAGAGTGTGTGTCGTTCTCCATGAAGGTAGAGTGTGTGTCGTTCTCCATGAAGGTAGAGTGTGTGTCGTTCCTCATGAAGGTAGAGTGTGTGTCGTTCTCCATGAAGGTAGAGTGTGTGTCGTTCTCCATGAAGGTAGAGTGTGTGTCGTTCCTCATGAAGGTAGAGTGTGTGTCGTTCCTCATGAAGGTAGAGTGTGTGTCGTTCCTCATGAAGGTAGAGTGTGTGTCGTTCTCCATGAAGGTAGAGTGTGTGTCGTTCTCCATGAAGGTAGAGTGTGTGTCGTTCCTCATGAAGGTAGAGTGTGTGTCGTTCCTCATGAAGGTAGAGTGTGTGTCGTTCTCCATGAAGGTAGAGTGTGTGTCGTTCTCCATGAAGGTAGAGTGTGTGTCGTTCCTCATGAAGGTAGAGTGTGTGTCGTTCTCCATGAAGGTAGAGTGTGTGTCGTTCCTCATGAAGGTAGAGTGTGTGTCGTTCTCCATGAAGGTAGAGTGTGTGTCGTTCTCCATGAAGGTAGAGTGTGTGTCGTTCCTCATGAAGGTAGAGTGTGTGTCGTTCCTCATGAAGGTAGAGTGTGTGTCGTTCCTCATGAAGGTAGAGTGTGTGTCGTTCCTCATGAAGGTAGAGTGTGTGTCGTTCTCCATGAAGGTAGAGTGTGTGTCGTTCTCCATGAAGGTAGAGTGTGTGTCGTTCCTCATGAAGGTAGAGTGTGTGTCGTTCCTCATGAAGGTAGAGTGTGTGTCGTTCCTCATGAAGGTAGAGTGTGTGTCGTTCCTCATGAAGGTAGAGTGTGTGTCGTTCTCCATGAAGGTAGAGTGTGTGTCGTTCTCCATGAAGGTAGAGTGTGTGTCGTTCCTCATGAAGGTAGAGTGTGTGTCGTTCTCCATGAAGGTAGAGTGTGTGTCGTTCTCCATGAAGGTAGAGTGTGTGTCGTTCCTCATGAAGGTAGAGTGTGTGTCGTTCTCCATGAAGGTAGAGTGTGTGTCGTTCTCCATGAAGGTAGAGTGTGTGTCGTTCCTCATGAAGGTAGAGTGTGTGTCGTTCCTCATGAAGGTAGAGTGTGTGTCGTTCCTCATGAAGGTAGAGTGTGTGTCGTTCCTCATGAAGGTAGAGTGTGTGTCGTTCTCCATGAAGGTAGAGTGTGTGTCGTTCTCCATGAAGGTAGAGTGTGTGTCGTTCCTCATGAAGGTAGAGTGTGTGTCGTTCTCCATGAAGGTAGAGTGTGTGTCGTTCTCCATGAAGGTAGAGTGTGTGTCGTTCCTCATGAAGGTAGAGTGTGTGTCGTTCTCCATGAAGGTAGAGTGTGTGTCGTTCTCCATGAAGGTAGAGTGTGTGTCGTTCCTCATGAAGGTAGAGTGTGTGTCGTTCCTCATGAAGGTAGAGTGTGTGTCGTTCCTCATGAAGGTAGAGTGTGTGTCGTTCTCCATGAAGGTAGAGTGTGTGTCGTTCTCCATGAAGGTAGAGTGTGTGTCGTTCCTCATGAAGGTAGAGTGTGTGTCGTTCCTCATGAAGGTAGAGTGTGTGTCATTCCTCATGAAGGTAGAGTGTGTGTCGTTCTCCATGAAGGTAGAGTGTGTGTCGTTCTCCATGAAGGTAGAGTGTGTGTCGTTCCTCATGAAGGTAGAGTGTGTGTCGTTCTCCATGAAGGTAGAGTGTGTGTCGTTCTCTATGAAGGTAGAGTGTGTGTCGTTCTCCATGAAGGTAGAGTGTGTGTCGTTCCGAATGAATGTAGAGTGTGTGTCGTTCTCCATGAAGGTAGAGTGTGTGTCGTTCCTAATGAAGGTAGAGTGTGTGTCGTTCTCCATGAAGGTAGAGTGTGTGTCGTTCCTCATGAAGGTAGAGTGTGTGTCGTTCTCCATGAAGGTAGAGTGTGTGTCGTTCTCCATGAAGGTAGAGTGTGTGTCGTTCCTCATGAAGGTAGAGTGTGTGTCGTTCCTCATGAAGGTAGAGTGTGTGTCGTTCCTCATGAAGGTAGAGTGTGTGTCGTTCCTCATGAAGGTAGAGTGTGTGTCGTTCTCCATGAAGGTAGAGTGTGTGTCGTTCTCCATGAAGGTAGAGTGTGTGTCGTTCCTCATGAAGGTAGAGTGTGTGTCGTTCTCCATGAAGGTAGAGTGTGTGTCGTTCTCCATGAAGGTAGAGTGTGTGTCGTTCCTCATGAAGGTAGAGTGTGTGTCGTTCTCCATGAAGGTAGAGTGTGTGTCGTTCTCCATGAAGGTAGAGTGTGTGTCGTTCCTCATGAAGGTAGAGTGTGTGTCGTTCCTCATGAAGGTAGAGTGTGTGTCGTTCCTCATGAAGGTAGAGTGTGTGTCGTTCTCCATGAAGGTAGAGTGTGTGTCGTTCTCCATGAAGGTAGAGTGTATGTCGTTCTCCATGAAGGTAGAGTGTGTGTCGTTCTCCATGAAGGTAGAGTGTGTGTCGTTCCTCATGAAGGTAGAGTGTGTGTCGTTCTCCATGAAGGTAGAGTGTGTGTCGTTCTCCATGAAGGTAGAGTGTGTGTCGTTCTCCATGAAGGTAGAGTGTGTGTCGTTCCTAATGAAGGTAGAGTGTGTGTCGTTCTCCATGAAGGTAGAGTGTGTGTCGTTCTCCATGAAGGTAGAGTGTGTGTCGTTCCTCATGAAGGTAGAGTGTGTGTCGTTCTCCATGAAGGTAGAGTGTGTGTCGTTCTCCATGAAGGTAGAGTGAGTGTCGTTCTCCATGAAGGTAGAGTGTATGTCGTTCCTAATGAAGGTAGAGTGTGTGTCGTTCTCCATGAAGGTAGAGTGTGTGTCGTTCCTCATGAAGGTAGAGTGTGTGTCGTTCTCTATGAAGGTAGAGTGTGTGTCGTTCCTCACAAAGGTAGAGTGTGTGTCGTTCTCCATGAAGGTAGAGTGTGTGTCGTTCCTCATGAAGGTAGAGTGTGTGTCGTTCTCCATGAAGGTAGAGTGTGTGTCGTTCTCCATGAAGGTAGAGTGAGTGTCGTTCTCCATGAAGGTAGAGTGTATGTCGTTCCTAATGAAGGTAGAGTGTGTGTCGTTCTCCATGAAGGTAGAGTGTGTGTCGTTCCTCATGAAGGTAGAGTGTGTGTCGTTCTCCATGAAGGTAGAGTGTGTGTCGTTCCTCATGAAGGTAGAGTGTGTGTCGTTCTCCATGAAGGTAGAGTGTGTGTCGTTCCTAATGAAGGTAGAGTGTGTGTCGTTCTCCATGAAGGTAGAGTGTGTGTCGTTCCTAATGAAGGTAGAGTGTGTGTCGTTCTCCATGAAGGTAGAGTGTGTGTCGTTCCTCATGAAGGTAGAGTGTGTGTCGTTCTCCATGAAGGTAGAGTGTGTGTCGTTCTCCATGAAGGTAGAGTGTGTGTCGTTCCTCATGAAGGTAGAGTGTGTGTCGTTCCTCATGAAGGTAGAGTGTGTGTCGTTCCTCATGAAGGTAGAGTGTGTGTCGTTCCTCATGAAGGTAGAGTGTGTGTCGTTCTCCATGAAGGTAGAGTGTGTGTCGTTCTCCATGAAGGTAGAGTGTGTGTCATTCCTCATGAAGGTAGAGTGTGTGTCGTTCTCCATGAAGGTAGAGTGTGTGTCGTTCTCCATGAAGGTAGAGTGTGTGTCGTTCCTCATGAAGGTAGAGTGTGTGTCGTTCTCCATGAAGGTAGAGTGTGTGTCGTTCTCCATGAAGGTAGAGTGTGTGTCGTTCCTCATGAAGGTAGAGTGTGTGTCGTTCCTCATGAAGGTAGAGTGTGTGTCGTTCCTCATGAAGGTAGAGTGTGTGTCGTTCTCCATGAAGGTAGAGTGTGTGTCGTTCTCCATGAAGGTAGAGTGTGTGTCGTTCCTCATGAAGGCAGAGTGTGTGTCGTTCCTCATGAAGGTAGAGTGTGTGTCGTTCTCCATGAAGGTAGAGTGTGTGTCGTTCTCCATGAAGGTAGAGTGTGTGTCGTTCCTCATGAAGGTAGAGTGTGTTTCGTTCTCCATGAAGGTAGAGTGTGTGTCGTTCCTCATGAAGGTAGAGTGTGTGTCGTTCTCCATGAAGGTAGAGTGTGTGTCGTTCTCCATGAAGGTAGAGTGTGTGTCGTTCCTCATGAAGGTAGAGTGTGTGTCGTTCCTCATGAAGGTAGAGTGTGTGTCGTTCCTCATGAAGGTAGAGTGTGTGTCGTTCTCCATGAAGGTAGAGTGTGTGTCGTTCTCCATGAAGGTAGAGTGTGTGTCGTTCCTCATGAAGGTAGAGTGTGTGTCGTTCCTCATGAAGGTAGAGTGTGTGTCGTTCCTCATGAAGGTAGAGTGTGTGTCGTTCTCCATGAAGGTAGAGTGTGTGTCGTTCTCCATGAAGGTAGAGTGTGTGTCGTTCCTCATGAAGGTAGAGTGTGTGTCGTTCTCCATGAAGGTAGAGTGTGTGTCGTTCTCCATGAAGGTAGAGTGTGTGTCGTTCCTCATGAAGGTAGAGTGTGTGTCGTTCCTCATGAAGGTAGAGTGTGTGTCGTTCCTCATGAAGGTAGAGTGTGTGTCGTTCCTCATGAAGGTAGAGTGTGTGTCGTTCTCCATGAAGGTAGAGTGTGTGTCGTTCTCCATGAAGGTAGAGTGTGTGTCGTTCCTCATGAAGGTAGAGTGTGTGTCGTTCTCCATGAAGGTAGAGTGTGTGTCGTTCTCCATGAAGGTAGAGTGTGTGTCGTTCCTCATGAAGGTAGAGTGTGTGTCGTTCTCCATGAAGGTAGAGTGTGTGTCGTTCTCCATGAAGGTAGAGTGTGTGTCGTTCCTCATGAAGGTAGAGTGTGTGTCGTTCCTCATGAAGGTAGAGTGTGTGTCGTTCCTCATGAAGGTAGAGTGTGTGTCGTTCCTCATGAAGGTAGAGTGTGTGTCGTTCTCCATGAAGGTAGAGTGTGTGTCGTTCTCCATGAAGGTAGAGTGTGTGTCGTTCCTCATGAAGGTAGAGTTTGTGTCGTTCTCCATGAAGGTAGAGTGTGTGTCGTTCCTCATGAAGGTAGAGTGTGTGTCGTTCCTCATGAAGGTAGAGTGTGTGTCGTTCTCCATGAAGGTAGAGTGTGTGTCGTTCTCCATGAAGGTAGAGTGTGTGTCGTTCCTCATGAAGGTAGAGTGTGTGTCGTTCCTCATGAAGGTAGAGTGTGTGTCGTTCCTCATGAAGGTAGAGTGTGTGTCGTTCTCCATGAAGGTAGAGTGTGTGTCGTTCTCCATGAAGGTAGAGTGTGTGTCGTTCCTCATGAAGGTAGAGTGTGTGTCGTTCCTCATGAAGGTAGAGTGTGTGTCATTCCTCATGAAGGTAGAGTGTGTGTCGTTCTCCATGAAGGTAGAGTGTGTGTCGTTCTCCATGAAGGTAGAGTGTGTGTCGTTCCTCATGAAGGTAGAGTGTGTGTCGTTCTCCATGAAGGTAGAGTGTGTGTCGTTCTCTATGAAGGTAGAGTGTGTGTCGTTCTCCATGAAGGTAGAGTGTGTGTCGTTCCGAATGAATGTAGAGTGTGTGTCGTTCTCCATGAAGGTAGAGTGTGTGTCGTTCCTAATGAAGGTAGAGTGTGTGTCGTTCTCCATGAAGGTAGAGTGTGTGTCGTTCCTCATGAAGGTAGAGTGTGTGTCGTTCTCCATGAAGGTAGAGTGTGTGTCGTTCTCCATGAAGGTAGAGTGTGTGTCGTTCCTCATGAAGGTAGAGTGTGTGTCGTTCCTCATGAAGGTAGAGTGTGTGTCGTTCCTCATGAAGGTAGAGTGTGTGTCGTTCCTCATGAAGGTAGAGTGTGTGTCGTTCTCCATGAAGGTAGAGTGTGTGTCGTTCTCCATGAAGGTAGAGTGTGTGTCGTTCCTCATGAAGGTAGAGTGTGTGTCGTTCTCCATGAAGGTAGAGTGTGTGTCGTTCTCCATGAAGGTAGAGTGTGTGTCGTTCCTCATGAAGGTAGAGTGTGTGTCGTTCTCCATGAAGGTAGAGTGTGTGTCGTTCTCCATGAAGGTAGAGTGTGTGTCGTTCCTCATGAAGGTAGAGTGTGTGTCGTTCCTCATGAAGGTAGAGTGTGTGTCGTTCCTCATGAAGGTAGAGTGTGTGTCGTTCTCCATGAAGGTAGAGTGTGTGTCGTTCTCCATGAAGGTAGAGTGTATGTCGTTCTCCATGAAGGTAGAGTGTGTGTCGTTCTCCATGAAGGTAGAGTGTGTGTCGTTCCTCATGAAGGTAGAGTGTGTGTCGTTCTCCATGAAGGTAGAGTGTGTGTCGTTCTCCATGAAGGTAGAGTGTGTGTCGTTCTCCATGAAGGTACAGTGTGTGTCGTTCCTAATGAAGGTAGAGTGTGTGTCGTTCTCCATGAAGGTAGAGTGTGTGTCGTTCTCCATGAAGGTAGAGTGTGTGTCGTTCCTCATGAAGGTAGAGTGTGTGTCGTTCTCCATGAAGGTAGAGTGTGTGTCGTTCTCCATGAAGGTAGAGTGAGTGTCGTTCTCCATGAAGGTAGAGTGTATGTCGTTCCTAATGAAGGTAGAGTGTGTGTCGTTCTCCATGAAGGTAGAGTGTGTGTCGTTCCTCATGAAGGTAGAGTGTGTGTCGTTCTCTATGAAGGTAGAGTGTGTGTCGTTCCTCACAAAGGTAGAGTGTGTGTCGTTCTCCTTGAAGGTAGAGTGTGTGTCGTTCCTCATGAAGGTAGAGTGTGTGTCGTTCTCCATGAAGGTAGAGTGTGTGTCGTTCTCCATGAAGGTAGAGTGTGTGTCGTTCTCCTTGAAGGTAAAGTGTGTGTCGTTCTCCATGAAGGTAGAGTGTGTGTCGTTCCTCATGAAGGTAGAGTGTGTGTCGTTCTCCATGAAGGTAGAGTGTGTGTCGTTCTCCATGAAGGTAGAGTGTGTGTCGTTCCTCGTGAAGGTAGAGTGTGTGTCGTTCTCCATGAAGGTAGAGTGTGTGTCGTTCTCCATGAAGATAGAGTGTGTGTCGTTCTCCATGAAGGTAGAGTGTGTGTCGTTCTCCATGAAGGTAGAGTGTGTGTCGTTCCTCATGAAGGTAGAGTGTGTGTCGTTCTCCATGAAGGTAGAGTGTGTGTCGTTCCTAATGAAGGTAGAGTGTGTGTCGTTCTCCATGAAGGTAGAGTGTGTGTCGTTCCTCATGAAGGTAGAGTGTGTGTCGTTCCTCATGAAGGTAGAGTGTGTGTCGTTCTCCATGAAGGTAGAGTGTGTGTCGTTCTCCATGAAGGTAGAGTGTGTGTCGTTCTCCCTGAAGGTAGAGTGAGTGTCGTTCTCCATGAAGGTAGAGTGTATGTCGTTCCTAATGAAGGTAGAGTGTGTGTCGTTCTCCATGAAGGTAGAGTGTGTGTCGTTCTCCATGAAGGTAGAGTGTGTGTCGTTCTCCATGAAGGTACAGTGTGTGTCGTTCCTAATGAAGGTAGAGTGTGTGTCGTTCTCCATGAAGGTAGAGTGTGTGTCGTTCTCCATGAAGGTAGAGTGTGTGTCGTTCCTCATGAAGGTAGAGTGTGTGTCGTTCTCCATGAAGGTAGAGTGTGTGTCGTTCTCCATGAAGGTAGAGTGAGTGTCGTTCTCCATGAAGGTAGAGTGTATGTCGTTCCTAATGAAGGTAGAGTGTGTGTCGTTCTCCATGAAGGTAGAGTGTGTGTCGTTCCTCATGAAGGTAGAGTGTGTGTCGTTCTCTATGAAGGTAGAGTGTGTGTCGTTCCTCACAAAGGTAGAGTGTGTGTCGTTCTCCTTGAAGGTAGAGTGTGTGTCGTTCCTCATGAAGGTAGAGTGTGTGTCGTTCTCCATGAAGGTAGAGTGTGTGTCGTTCTCCATGAAGGTAGAGTGTGTGTCGTTCTCCTTGAAGGTAAAGTGTGTGTCGTTCTCCATGAAGGTAGAGTGTGTGTCGTTCCTCATGAAGGTAGAGTGTGTGTCGTTCTCCATGAAGGTAGAGTGTGTGTCGTTCTCCATGAAGGTAGAGTGTGTGTCGTTCCTCGTGAAGGTAGAGTGTGTGTCGTTCTCCATGAAGGTAGAGTGTGTGTCGTTCTCCATGAAGATAGAGTGTGTGTCGTTCTCCATGAAGGTAGAGTGTGTGTCGTTCTCCATGAAGGTAGAGTGTGTGTCGTTCCTCATGAAGGTAGAGTGTGTGTCGTTCTCCATGAAGGTAGAGTGTGTGTCGTTCCTAATGAAGGTAGAGTGTGTGTCGTTCTCCATGAAGGTAGAGTGTGTGTCGTTCCTCATGAAGGTAGAGTGTGTGTCGTTCCTCATGAAGGTAGAGTGTGTGTCGTTCTCCATGAAGGTAGAGTGTGTGTCGTTCTCCATGAAGGTAGAGTGTGTGTCGTTCTCCCTGAAGGTAGAGTGAGTGTCGTTCTCCATGAAGGTAGAGTGTATGTCGTTCCTAATGAAGGTAGAGTGTGTGTCGTTCTCCATGAAGGTAGAGTGTGTGTCGTTCCTCATGAAGGTAGAGTGTGTGTCGTTCTCTATGAAGGTAGAGTGTGTGTCGTTCCTCATGAAGGTAGAGTGTGTGTCGTTCTCCATGAATGTAGAGTGTGTGTCGTTCTCCATGAAGGTAGAGTGTGTGTCGTTCTCCATGAAGGTAGAGTGTGTGTCGTTCCTCATGAAGGTAGAGTGTGTGTCGTTCTCCATGAAGGTAGAGTGTGTGTCGTTCTCTATGAAGGTAGAGTGTGTGTCGTTCTCCATGAAGGTAGAGTGTGTGTCGTTCTCCATGAAGGTAGAGTGTGTGTCGTTCCTCATGAAGGTAGAGTGTGTGTCGTTCTCCATGAAGGTAGAGTGTGTGTCGTTCTCCATGAAGGTAGAATGTGTGTCGTTCTCCATGAAGGTAGAGTGTATGTCGTTCCTAATGAAGGTAGAGTGTGTGTCGTTCTCCATGAAGGTAGAGTGTGTGTCGTTCTCCATGAAGGTAGAGTGTGTGTCGTTTTCCATGAAGGTAGAGTGTGTGTCGTTCCTCACAAAGGTAGAGTGTGTGTCGTTCTCCTTGAAGGTAGAGTGTGTGTCGTTCCTCATGAAGGTAGAGTGTGTGTCGTTCTCCATGAAGGTAGAGTGTGTGTCGTTCTCCATGAAGGTAGAGTGTGTGTCGTTCTCCTTGAAGGTAAAGTGTGTGTCGTTCTCCATGAAGGTAGAGTGTGTGTCGTTCCTCATGAAGGTAGAGTGTGTGTCGTTCTCCATGAAGGTAGAGTGTGTGTCGTTCTCCATGAAGGTAGAGTGTGTGTCGTTCCTCGTGAAGGTAGAGTGTGTGTCGTTCTCCATGAAGGTAGAGTGTGTGTCGTTCTCCATGAAGATAGAGTGTGTGTCGTTCTCCATGAAGGTAGAGTGTGTGTCGTTCTCCATGAAGGTAGAGTGTGTGTCGTTCCTCATGAAGGTAGAGTGTGTGTCGTTCTCCATGAAGGTAGAGTGTGTGTCGTTCCTAATGAAGGTAGAGTGTGTGTCGTTCTCCATGAAGGTAGAGTGTGTGTCGTTCCTCATGAAGGTAGAGTGTGTGTCGTTCCTCATGAAGGTAGAGTGTGTGTCGTTCTCCATGAAGGTAGAGTGTGTGTCGTTCTCCATGAAGGTAGAGTGTGTGTCGTTCTCCCTGAAGGTAGAGTGAGTGTCGTTCTCCATGAAGGTAGAGTGTATGTCGTTCCTAATGAAGGTAGAGTGTGTGTCGTTCTCCATGAAGGTAGAGTGTGTGTCGTTCCTCATGAAGGTAGAGTGTGTGTCGTTCTCTATGAAGGTAGAGTGTGTGTCGTTCCTCATGAAGGTAGAGTGTGTGTCGTTCTCCATGAATGTAGAGTGTGTGTCGTTCTCCATGAAGGTAGAGTGTGTGTCGTTCTCCATGAAGGTAGAGTGTGTGTCGTTCCTCATGAAGGTAGAGTGGGTGTCGTTCTCCATGAAGGTAGAGTGTGTGTCGTTCTCCATGAAGGTAGAGTGTGTGTCGTTCCTCATGAACGTAGAGTGTGTGTCGTTCTCCATGAAGGTAGAGTGTGTGTCGTTCTCTATGAAGGTAGAGTGTGTGTCGTTCTCCATGAAGGTAGAGTGTGTGTCGTTCTCCATGAAGGTAGAGTGTGTGTCGTTCCTCATGAAGGTAGAGTGTGTGTCGTTCTCTATGAAGGTAGAGTGTGTGTCGTTCCTAATGAAGGTAGAGTGTGTGTCGTTCCTCATGAAGGTAGAGTGTGTGTCGTTCTCCATGAAGGTAGAGTGTGTGTCGTTCTCCATGAAGGTAGAGTGTATGTCGTTCCTAATGAAGGTAGAGTGTGTGTCGTTCTCCATGAAGGTAGAGTGTGTGTCGTTCTCCATGAAGGTAGAGTGTGTGTCGTTTTCCATGAAGGTAGAGTGTGTGTCGTTCCTCATGAAGGTAGAGTGTGTGTCGTTCCTCATGAAGGTAGAGTGTGTGTCGTTCTCCATGAAGGTAGAGTGTGTGTCGTTCTCCATGAAGGTAGAGTGTGTGTCGTTCTCCATGAAGGTAGAGTGTGTGTCGTTCTCCATGAAGGTAGAGTGTATGTCGTTCCTAATGAAGGTAGAGTGTGTGTCGTTCTCCATGAAGGTAGAGTGTGTGTCGTTCCTCATGAAGGTAGAGTGTGTGTCGTTCTCTATGAAGGTAGAGTGTGTGTCGTTCCTCATGAAGGTAGAGTGTGTGTCGTTCTCCATGAATGTAGAGTGTGTGTCGTTCTCCATGAAGGTAGAGTGTGTGTCGTTCTCCATGAAGGTAGAGTGTGTGTCGTTCCTCATGAAGGTAGAGTGTGTGTCGTTCCCCATGAAGGTAGAGTGTGTGTCGTTCTCCATGAAGGTAGAGTGTGTGTCGTTCCTCATGAAGGTAGAGTGTGTGTCGTTCTCCATGAAGGTAGAGTGTGTGTCGTTCTCTATGAAGGTAGAGTGTGTGTCATTCTCCATGAAGGTAGAGTGTGTGTCGTTCTCCATGAAGGTAGAGTGTGTGTCGTTCCTAGTGTGGGTAGAGTGTGTGTCGTTCCTCATGAAGGTAGAGTGTGTGTCGTTCTCCATGAAGGTAGAGTGTATGTCGTTCCTAATGAAGGTAGAGTGTGTGTCGTTCCTCATGAAGGTAGAGTGTGTGTCGTTCTCCATGAAGGTAGGGTGTGTGTCGTTCTCCATGAAGGTAGAGTGTGTGTCGTTCTCCATGAAGGTAGAGTGTGTGTCGTTCTCCATGAAGGTAGAGTGTGTGTCGTTCCACATGAAGGTAGAGTGTGTGTCGTTCTCCATGAAGGTAGAGTGTGTGTCGTTCTCCATGAAGGTAGAGTGTGTGTCGTTCTCCATGAAGGTAGAGTGTATGTCGTTCCTCATGAAGGTAGAGTGTGTGTCGTTCTCCATGAAGGTAGAGTGTGTGTCGTTCCTCATGAAGGTAGAGTGTGTGTCGTTCTCTATGAAGGTAGAGTGTGTGTCGTTCCTCATGAAGGTAGAGTGTGTGTCGTTCTCCATGAATGTAGAGTGTGTGTCGTTCTCCATGAAGGTAGAGTGTGTGTCGTTCTCCATGAAGGTAGAGTGTGTGTCGTTCCTCATGAAAGTAGAGTGTGTGTCGTTCTCCATGAAGGTAGAGTGTGTGTCGTTCTCCATGAAGGTAGAGTGTGTGTCGTTCCTCATGAAGGTAGAGTGTGTGTCGTTCTCCATGAAGGTAGAGTGTGTGTCGTTCTCTATGAAGGTAGAGTGTGTGTCATTCTCCATGAAGGTAGAGTGTGTGTCGTTCTCCATGAAGGTAGAGTGTGTGTCGTTCCTAGTGAGGGTAGAGTGTGTGTCGTTCCTCATGAAGGTAGAGTGTGTGTCGTTCTCCATGAAGGTAGAGTGTATGTCGTTCCTAATGAAGGTAGAGTGTGTGTCGTTCCTCATGAAGGTAGAGTGTGTGTCGTTCCTCATGAAGGTAGAGTGTGTGTCGTTCTCCATGAAGGTAGAGTGTGTGTCGTTCTCCATGAAGGTAGAGTGTGTGTCATTCTCCATGAAGGTAGAGTGTGTGTCGTTCCACATGAAGGTAGAGTGTGTGTCGTTCTCCATGAAGGTAGAGTGTGTGTCGTTCTCTATGAAGGTAGAGTGTGTGTCGTTCTCCATGAAGGTAGAGTGTGTGTCGTTCTCCATGAAGGTAGAGTGTGTGTCGTTCCTCATGAAGGTAGAGTGTGTGTCGTTCTCCATGAAGGTAGAGTGTGTGTCGTTCCTCATGAAGGTAGAGTGTGTGTCGTTCTCCATGAATGTAGAGTGTGTGTCGTTCTCCATGAAGGTAGAGTGTGTGTCGTTCTCCATGAAGGTAGAGTGTGTGTCGTTCCTCATGAAGGTAGAGTGTGTGTCGTTCTCCATGAAGGTAGAGTGTGTGTCGTTCCTAATGAAGGTAGAGTGTGTGTCGTTCTCCATGAAGGTAGAGTGTGTGTCGTTCCTAATGAAGGTAGAGTGTGTGTCGTTCTCCATGAAGGTAGAGTGTGTATCGTTCCTCATGAAGGTAGAGTGTGTGTCGTTCTCCATGAAGGTAGAGTGTGTGTCGTTCCTCATGAAGGTAGAGTGTGTGTCGTTCCTCATGAAGGTAGAGTGTGTGTCGTTCCTCATGAAGGTAGAGTGTGTGTCGTTCCTCATGAAGGTAGAGTGTGTGTCGTTCTCCATGAAGGTAGAGTGTGTGTCGTTCTCCATGAAGGTAGAGTGTGTGTCGTTCCTCATGAAGGTAGAGTGTGTGTCGTTCTCCATGAAGGTAGAGTGTGTGTCGTTCTCCATGAAGGTAGAGTGTGTGTCGTTCCTCATGAAGGTAGAGTGTGTGTCGTTCTCCATGAAGGTAGAGTGTGTGTCGTTCTCCATGAAGGTAGAGTGTGTGTCGTTCCTCATGAAGGTAGAGTGTGTGTCGTTCCTCATGAAGGTAGAGTGTGTGTCGTTCCTCATGAAGGTAGAGTGTGTGTCGTTCTCCATGAAGGTAGAGTGTGTGTCGTTCTCCATGAAGGTAGAGTGTGTGTCGTTCCTCATGAAGGTAGAGTGTGTGTCGTTCCTCATGAAGGTAGAGTGTGTGTCGTTCCGCATGAAGGTAGAGTGTGTGTCGTTCTCCATGAAGGTAGAGTGTGTGTCGTTCTCCATGAAGGTAGAGTGTGTGTCGTTCCTCATGAAGGTAGAGTGTGTGTCGTTCTCCATGAAGGTAGAGTGTGTGTCGTTCTCTATGAAGGTAGAGTGTGTGTCGTTCTCCATGAAGGTAGAGTGTGTGTCGTTCCGAATGAATGTAGAGTGTGTGTCGTTCTCCATGAAGGTAGAGTGTGTGTCGTTCCTAATGAAGGTAGAGTGTGTGTCGTTCTCCATGAAGGTAGAGTGTGTGTCGTTCCTCAAGAAAGTAGAGTGTGTGTCGTTCTCCATGAAGGTAGAGTGTGTGTCGTTCTCCATGAAGGTAGAGTGTGTGTCGTTCCTCATGAAGGTAGAGTGTGTGTCGTTCCTCATGAAGGTAGAGTGTGTGTCGTTCCTCATGAAGGTAGAGTGTGTGTCGTTCCTCATGAAGGTAGAGTGTGTGTCGTTCTCCATGAAGGTAGAGTGTGTGTCGTTCTCCATGAAGGTAGAGTGTGTGTCGTTCCTCATGAAGGTAGAGTGTGTGTCGTTCTCCATGAAGGTAGAGTGTGTGTCGTTCTCCATGAAGGTAGAGTGTGTGTCGTTCCTCATGAAGGTAGAGTGTGTGTCGTTCTCCATGAAGGTAGAGTGTGTGTCGTTCTCCATGAAGGTAGAGTGTGTGTCGTTCCTCATGAAGGTAGAGTGTGTGTCGTTCCTCATGAAGGTAGAGTGTGTGTCGTTCCTCATGAAGGTAGAGTGTGTGTCGTTCTCCATGAAGGTAGAGTGTGTGTCGTTCTCCATGAAGGTAGAGTGTGTGTCGTTCTCCATGAAGGTAGAGTGTGTGTCGTTCCTCATGAAGGTAGAGTGTGTGTCGTTCTCCATGAAGGTAGAGTGTGTGTCGTTCTCCATGAAGGTAGAGTGTGTGTCGTTCTCCATGAAGGTAGAGTGTGTGTCGTTCCTAATGAAGGTAGAGTGTGTGTCGTTCTCCATGAAGGTAGAGTGTGTGTCGTTCTCCATGAAGGTAGAGTGTGTGTCGTTCCTCATGAAGGTAGAGTGTGTGTCGTTCTCCATGAAGGTAGAGTGTGTGTCGTTCTCCATGAAGGTAGAGTGTGTGTCGTTCCTCATGAAGGTAGAGTGTGTGTCGTTCTCCATGAAGGTAGAGTGTGTGTCGTTCTCCATGAAGGTAGAGTGTGTGTCGTTCCTCATGAAGGTAGAGTGTGTGTCGTTCCTCATGAAGGTAGAGTGTGTGTCGTTCCTCATGAAGGTAGAGTGTGTGTCGTTCTCCATGAAGGTAGAGTGTGTGTCGTTCTCCATGAAGGTAGAGTGTGTGTCGTTCTCCATGAAGGTAGAGTGTGTGTCGTTCCTCATGAAGGTAGAGTGTGTGTCGTTCTCCATGAAGGTAGAGTGTGTGTCGTTCTCCATGAAGGTAGAGTGTGTGTCGTTCTCCATGAAGGTAGAGTGTGTGTCGTTCCTAATGAAGGTAGAGTGTGTGTCGTTCTCCATGAAGGTAGAGTGTGTGTCGTTCTCCATGAAGGTAGAGTGTGTGTCGTTCCTCATGAAGGTAGAGTGTGTGTCGTTCTCCATGAAGGTAGAGTGTGTGTCGTTCTCCATGAAGGTAGAGTGTGTGTCGTTCCTAATGAAGGTAGAGTGTGTGTCGTTCTCCATGAAGGTAGAGTGTGTGTCGTTCCTCATGAAGGTAGAGTGTGTGTCGTTCTCCATGAAGGTAGAGTGTGTGTCGTTCTCCATGAAGGTAGAGTGTGTGTCGTTCCTAATGAAGGTAGAGTGTGTGTCGTTCCACATGAAGGTAGAGTGTGTGTCGTTCTCCATGAAGGTAGAGTGTGTGTCGTTCTCTATGAAGGTAGAGTGTGTGTCGTTCTCCATGAAGGTAGAGTGTGTGTCGTTCTCCATGAAGGTAGAGTGTGTGTCGTTCCTCATGAAGGTAGAGTGTGTGTCGTTCTCCATGAAGGTAGAGTGTGTGTCGTTCCTCATGAAGGTAGAGTGTGTGTCGTTCTCCATGAATGTAGAGTGTGTGTCGTTCTCCATGAAGGTAGAGTGTGTGTCGTTCTCCATGAAGGTAGAGTGTGTGTCGTTCCTCATGAAGGTAGAGTGTGTGTCGTTCTCCATGAAGGTACAGTGTGTGTCGTTCCTAATGAAGGTAGAGTGTGTGTCGTTCTCCATGAAGGTAGAGTGTGTGTCGTTCCTAATGAAGGTAGAGTGTGTGTCGTTCTCCATGAAGGTAGAGTGTGTATCGTTCCTCATGAAGGTAGAGTGTGTGTCGTTCTCCATGAAGGTAGAGTGTGTGTCGTTCTCCATGAAGGTAGAGTGTGTGTCGTTCCTCATGAAGGTAGAGTGTGTGTCGTTCCTCATGAAGGTAGAGTGTGTGTCGTTCCTCATGAAGGTAGAGTGTGTGTCGTTCCTCATGAAGGTAGAGTGTGTGTCGTTCTCCATGAAGGTAGAGTGTGTGTCGTTCTCCATGAAGGTAGAGTGTGTGTCGTTCCTCATGAAGGTAGAGTGTGTGTCGTTCTCCATGAAGGTAGAGTGTGTGTCGTTCTCCATGAAGGTAGAGTGTGTGTCGTTCCTCATGAAGGTAGAGTGTGTGTCGTTCTCCATGAAGGTAGAGTGTGTGTCGTTCTCCATGAAGGTAGAGTGTGTGTCGTTCCTCATGAAGGTAGAGTGTGTGTCGTTCCTCATGAAGGTAGAGTGTGTGTCGTTCCTCATGAAGGTAGAGTGTGTGTCGTTCTCCATGAAGGTAGAGTGTGTGTCGTTCTCCATGAAGGTAGAGTGTGTGTCGTTCCTCATGAAGGTAGAGTGTGTGTCGTTCCTCATGAAGGTAGAGTGTGTGTCGTTCCTCATGAAGGTAGAGTGTGTGTCGTTCTCCATGAAGGTAGAGTGTGTGTCGTTCTCCATGAAGGTAGAGTGTGTGTCGTTCCTCATGAAGGTAGAGTGTGTGTCGTTCTCCATGAAGGTAGAGTGTGTGTCGTTCTCTATGAAGGTAGAGTGTGTGTCGTTCTCCATGAAGGTAGAGTGTGTGTCGTTCCGAATGAATGTAGAGTGTGTGTCGTTCTCCATGAAGGTAGAGTGTGTGTCGTTCCTAATGAAGGTAGAGTGTGTGTCGTTCTCCATGAAGGTAGAGTGTGTGTCGTTCCTCAAGAAAGTAGAGTGTGTGTCGTTCTCCATGAAGGTAGAGTGTGTGTCGTTCTCCATGAAGGTAGAGTGTGTGTCGTTCCTCATGAAGGTAGAGTGTGTGTCGTTCCTCATGAAGGTAGAGTGTGTGTCGTTCCTCATGAAGGTAGAGTGTGTGTCGTTCCTCATGAAGGTAGAGTGTGTGTCGTTCTCCATGAAGGTAGAGTGTGTGTCGTTCTCCATGAAGGTAGAGTGTGTGTCGTTCCTCATGAAGGTAGAGTGTGTGTCGTTCTCCATGAAGGTAGAGTGTGTGTCGTTCTCCATGAAGGTAGAGTGTGTGTCGTTCCTCATGAAGGTAGAGTGTGTGTCGTTCTCCATGAAGGTAGAGTGTGTGTCGTTCTCCATGAAGGTAGAGTGTGTGTCGTTCCTCATGAAGGTAGAGTGTGTGTCGTTCCTCATGAAGGTAGAGTGTGTGTCGTTCCTCATGAAGGTAGAGTGTGTGTCGTTCTCCATGAAGGTAGAGTGTGTGTCGTTCTCCATGAAGGTAGAGTGTGTGTCGTTCTCCATGAAGGTAGAGTGTGTGTCGTTCCTCATGAAGGTAGAGTGTGTGTCGTTCTCCATGAAGGTAGAGTGTGTGTCGTTCTCCATGAAGGTAGAGTGTGTGTCGTTCTCCATGAAGGTAGAGTGTGTGTCGTTCCTAATGAAGGTAGAGTGTGTGTCGTTCTCCATGAAGGTAGAGTGTGTGTCGTTCTCCATGAAGGTAGAGTGTGTGTCGTTCCTCATGAAGGTAGAGTGTGTGTCGTTCTCCATGAAGGTAGAGTGTGTGTCGTTCTCCATGAAGGTAGAGTGTGTGTCGTTCCTCATGAAGGTAGAGTGTGTGTCGTTCTCCATGAAGGTAGAGTGTGTGTCGTTCTCCATGAAGGTAGAGTGTGTGTCGTTCCTCATGAAGGTAGAGTGTGTGTCGTTCCTCATGAAGGTAGAGTGTGTGTCGTTCCTCATGAAGGTAGAGTGTGTGTCGTTCTCCATGAAGGTAGAGTGTGTGTCGTTCTCCATGAAGGTAGAGTGTGTGTCGTTCTCCATGAAGGTAGAGTGTGTGTCGTTCCTCATGAAGGTAGAGTGTGTGTCGTTCTCCATGAAGGTAGAGTGTGTGTCGTTCTCCATGAAGGTAGAGTGTGTGTCGTTCTCCATGAAGGTAGAGTGTGTGTCGTTCCTAATGAAGGTAGAGTGTGTGTCGTTCTCCATGAAGGTAGAGTGTGTGTCGTTCTCCATGAAGGTAGAGTGTGTGTCGTTCCTCATGAAGGTAGAGTGTGTGTCGTTCTCCATGAAGGTAGAGTGTGTGTCGTTCTCCATGAAGGTAGAGTGTGTGTTGTCTGCTCAGCAGACACAGATCCAGGTAACGGTTTATGGTGAAGCGGCTGCAGCAGGATTCGGTCAGTCTGTTTTTGGATCAAGCCAATTCAATAAATTACACAGGAAAGGTGGTACATGGCCTTCTGGGTAGTAAATAGGAGCACGTAGCAACCAGCTGTGGCGGCCTGGATAACCGAGGCCTGGATAACCGAGGCCTGGATAACCGAGGCCTGGATAACCGAGGCCTGGATAACCGAGGCCTGGATAACCGAGGCCTGGATAACCGAGGCCTGGATAACCGAGGCCTGGATAACCGAGGCCTGGATAACCGAGGCCTGGATAACCGAGGCCTGGATAACCGAGGCCTGGATAACCGAGGCCTGGATAACCACCTGATTGGAGGCAGACATCGTTGGGCAGAGCTGGTCCGGTCGCTTCCCTGAGAGCAGTGAAATATAACACAGTTCATGCTGATCAGAGGGTAGGAAAGGCTCACAGCGACCTGGAACAGGGCCGTGTGTCCACACAGGTTCCCCCCTGCTCCTCATTCGTTGGCTTGATTATGTTCTCGCTGCATGTTGGTGGAAAGTCAGAGTAGTTTAGTCCACAAAGGATCTCCATCAGGAAGAGAAACACAGAGTTCATCTGAGAAATTAACATCACGCTAAGAAACGTGACAGGAAGTGGTCACCAAGGGAAGCTGTGAAATTAATTCCATGTTTTATGTTTATATGAATATGAAGGAGACCACCCACACACACACACACACACACACACACACACACACACACACACACACACACACACACACACACACACACACACACACAGCCAAGACACTGCTGGCTACCTGCTGCAGGTGTTAGGTTAATCTCAGGAAAAGGAGCTCCTGATAGAAGGATTTGGATGGAGAGAGGGTGACGGGATGGAGGGGGCACAGAGCAGCAGGATAAACATTCACCATTTAAACTGCCTTTAACCACCTTTAACTGTCTCTAGTTGTCTTTAACTATCTTTAACCACCTTTAACTGTCTCTAGCTGTCTTTAACTGTCTCTAGCTGTCTTTAACTGTCTCTAGCTGTCTTTAACTATCTTTAACTGTCTTTAACTATCTTTAACTGTCTTTGTCCGATGTTGGAAATGACAGAAACATGTCTTCTCTCTTTGAACATGCATCACCCTGCCATCCTTCATGCAGATCATTAATGAACGTTACAGGGCGTACTCCTGGGTGGCCGAGCTGATCCAGGTTTTTATCTGCGTCAGCGTCACTGTGTCCTTCCTGGTGATGGGATCGGCCATGAAACACACCAGTAGGTCTTCTTTACTCTGCTGCCCTCATGACCCATACAGAACCAGCTGACTGTTGCTTTTATGCAGAAGAAGTGGAATGGTTATCACAGCAGCGTCGTGACGATACGCATTTCTTTATCAAATTGTTGAGCTATATTTATTTAATATATTAAGATTTTCTTTCTCCTTAAAAATAAACCACAACATTTTGAATACCAAAAAAAAAAAAAAAAACGAGACAAAAAAGTGGGGGTTATGAAGAGTTCTATGTACACTAAAATGGTACATAGTACAAACATTTTGGTTTAATTTAATTTTGTTCACACTGGGAGCCAAAAGTAGAATGGAAGAAAATAATGAGACATCGAGCTGTAGCTGGGGGCTGTCGACCCATTTCTCTATGCTCTCGACATTATAGCAGATATGTTTCCATCGATAGAGTCCAAAAACAGTCGGGACTCTATCAAAGACATCAGTCTTTCATCAGGTCAGGAAGTCCAAAGATGCATATTCCATTACTGTCCTGTGCCATCCCACAGCCGAGGGGCCCCATTCATTTGAGTCAGAATGGAGAGGAATCCTTTCTATATCTTGAGAGGCGATTTGGGGCAACATGTGCAGTATTTTCAGCTGTAGTGCTTTTGTCCCTTTACAAACTGTTATTTTCTTTGCACTATTCCAGATATCCTCCCATATCTTCTCTAGTGTCACCCCCAGCGGTCTAACCCTAACATCTGAGCAGCCCCTCAGGCTGTGGCACTAGTGGAGGCGTGTTCACCAGAAAGAAACACTTTTTTCTCCATGGTTTAAACATTTGTGTCAGTAAGCTGTACAATTTGTGTACAATTTCTATCTATCTTGATATCTATCTATCTATCTATCTATCTATCTATCTATCTATCTATCTATCTATCTATCTATCTATCTATCTATCTATCTATCTAAAGTCTGTACTCTTAACATTACAAAAAACATCTGTTCTCCATAAGATCTCAGTCATATTTTTCCATAACCAGATTAAAAGACAGGAGAACAGTTCCACCAACAAGATCACCCAAAGACCAGGTGCTCTTAGCCGTCCGTCTTTTTAAGGCTGTGTCTAAGATTCCTGGGAGAAAATCAGATGTGAAAACAGATGTAAGAGCTGACCCCCCCTTCATACGCTGTGCAGTCCTCCTTGCTCTAATAGTGTTAATTTTAAATGGATCAGATTTTAGTTTTTGAATAAAGAGTAAATTCTTCAGACAGCTGGAGAGGGTCTTCTCAACATCAATCCAGATTGATGATACATCATTTTTTCATCCAGGCAGCTAGATGCCTTCAGTGGGCACTCAGTCGGTATCCTTTAATATCTGGTAGGCCTAGTACAGGTAAGTCCTGTAGGGGACCTCGTTAATGGGAATGTATTAAGGGCATCCAGCTGCTGCTGCAAACTATCCAGAGGCATTGCCTCGCATTTGGAAAAACTGTATCCAGAACAGGCAGCAAACGAGACATTTCTCTGAACCAAATGATGGACCGACAAGGAGGGACCCAACAAAAATAGCAAAACGCCGTCTGCAGATAAAGTAATCTTGTGCGATTTTCCATCAACATTTAGTCCAGATATAAGTGGTCTATTCTGATAGCCTCCGCCAGGGGTTCAATTGCTACAGCAAACAAGAGTGGAAACAGAAGGCAGCCCTGTCTGTTGCCCATATGGGCTGTAAATGTATGGACCTCTGGCCATTGGTTATGACGGCAGCCATTGGCTGGGATATAGAACCTTCACCCACTCAACTAACGCATCACCTAAGCCAAATTGCTCAAGAGTATAAAACAAATAAGGCCATTCCACGTGGTCAAAGGCCTTTTCTGTATCTAGAGAGTCCAGAGCACCATCTATTGTCTGCTAATGGGATAGCTGCATAATATTTTGTAATCTTCTATTATATGAATTAGATCCTTTGATGAAGCCAGTTAGATCTCCTCTGTCATTTGAAGAAGGCCTTCTGAATGTCTTGCTAATATTTTAGGCAGAACAATCAAATCTACATTTAGGAGTGAACTCGGCCAATAGGAGGCGCAGTCCTCCGAGTTCTTCCCTTTTGTAAGTATTGGAGAAATGTTGGCTCTGGTCAGTGATGATGGAAGAGTGCCACCCGCAAAGGAATGACTAAACACATTCATGATGGTTCTAACGAAAGATTTTGAAGTTCTTTTGCAATCCTGACTCCCATGGCCATCAGTCCCTGGTGGTGTCCCTGTTTGTTGTTCATGTTTGTCTGCTTGTTTGTCAGTCGACGGCCTGGTGAGCTCGCTGTGGAGCAGCAGGATGGGGGGGCTGTCTAAAGCCTGGGAGCAGGGCCGACCCAACAGGCTGCACACGTGTTCAGCAGCGAGGTGAGGTGTGAGGACTGCTTCAGTCTTCATGCTAAAAACGTCTTGTGAACTACAAATTAGCCGTTCACCGTGTGTCGCTAAGGTTAGCAGTAAACTGTTGGCTGAGAGCACAGCGTGACAGAGACGTGTGCAGGTGGTCCTCAACACACAAACACAATTCATTCTGAGAGTTTGTAAATTGTTATTTAATAAATATCAATCTATAATCTTCATTTTAGGTCCTTTAAATGCCATTACTACTCTATTACTCTATTACTACTAAATACTAAAGTAGTATTCCCTAACACTGACCAGAAACAGTTACAGGATGTTAAAACAACACATAATGAAATAAAGGCACAGGTCGTTTTGAGTTCAGTCTTTCTGATTAAACGTCGCTTCCAAAGAAAATATACACAAAAAATTACATTTAAGTTTCCGTCTTTTCACTTGGCTTTAATATCTGTTCACCACAAATACTGGACTCTAAAAATCACTAGTACTGTCAGTCAGCTGTTGATGTTGAAGATCCACCGTACCGTGTGTGTGTGTGTGTGTGTGTGTGTGTGTGTGTGTGTGTGTGTGTGGTATAGAATGACCAGCTCTGTTTCTCTTCCAGCGTGGCTAAAGGATTGATGTCACTGATTGGATTCAGTGTCATCTTTGTCGTGTCAGTGTGTGATCCCAGGGTAAATAACACACACACACACACACACACACACACACACACACACACACACACACACACACACACACACACACACACACACACACACACACACACACACACACACACACAGGTACTGATCAGTGCTAGTCCTAACCGTCTCTTTCTTCTCAGGGTTTCGTTGTCCTGTTGGACAAAGTCGTGTCTTTCTCCCTCAACACTGAGGTCGGCCTCTTCGTCTTCATCATGCTGAGGGAGTCCAGAGAGGACAGATTCCAGTGAGAACCTGATTTTCTTGTCATCATTTCAAAGTTCTCGAGCCCTTACTGATGAAGGGTTGGGTTTAAGTTTTTAAGTCCACAACACATTCATGGAGCTTCATTGCATCATCCTCTGAAACATCTGAGGGTGTGTTTGTCCCGGACCAGGGTTCCTCCTGGTCCAGGACAATGTCTGGTCTCAGGTGTCCAGACTGTAGGCAGGTCCTGGATCATGAAGGGACTGTTTGGTTTTGGCTGTGGCTTTGAGTCCAGCCCTGGTGTGTTGATGACTGACCAGCAGATTAACAAATGAACACCACAAAGATTTTCGACTTGATTAATTTTGTCCACATTCTGTGAGGTGACCCTTCAAAGCCAAGTGTGTCGTATGTGATTCACACCACCTTTCAGGATTTAGATATTTCTACATCAAGAATTTAACACTTTTTTCCACATTTATACAATCAAACGCATGCATCTGCATTTTTCTTGTGAAAAACACCTCATTTATACTTTTTTTTTGACAAATTTATCAGATGATTCCATTAGACCCTATATTGCAAAAAGATATATTTTTCTGGCCATCTTTTCATGGGTCAGGTTTTTAAATGTTTCCTTTTTAAGTGGATTATATATTATTCATTTTGTCTTCGGAGTTGTTCTTTAGTTTATTAGGACATGCTAAAACGTCCCCCGATCTAAACAGGATGGCGGTGAGCAGAGAATGACTTCATCTTCATTTTGGGGTGAAACGTCAGATTGTTTGAAATCGTCTCTTTGTCTTCCAGACACCTCGTCATCCCTTTGCCAGTAGGTGATGCTGTGTTCAGCCTCACTTGGCTGCTGCCCACCTACTTCCTGTTTGCGGTTACCTATGATGTCCTGCAGACCCTGGCCGATGTGGCGCATTACCTACGCCTCTACAGCCACGGTCTGGAAGCACACCACCACAATCTCAGTGTTTCAGCAGCAGCCAATATGTCCGTCCTGCTCTGATCATCCAACCTCCAGCAGCCAACATGTCCGTCCTGCTCTGATCATCCAACCTCCAGCAGCCAACATGTCCGTCCTGCTCATCGTCCAGCACCCAGAGACGCATGGACAGCCAGAGATCCCAGACTAACTGGTTCTTTAGAGTTTTATTCAGGCAAACATCAAGCCGTGATTGATCTGTCAGCTGATGACATCATTGTCTTTTTGTTGGGTGGTCTCCCTGTCCGTGACTTGCCCCAGATTAACTGGAATCACTGTGGTGCGTCAGAGGGTTGTCCCTCCCGACACCAGGGCTAGATGTAATACCCTGAAATCAGGCACATTGCAGGACGACAGTGTGAACGGAAACTACAGCTCATCACATCTAGGCGTCAGTCATGTCACGCTCACCAAAGTTATCCTGGAACACGGAAACCAGTGTTTTGGGAAATCATCTATTAAGTGTGTTCTACATTGTGACATTTATAAACAAAGTTTATAAATGTTAATATGCATTTGATCACCACTGCTGTGGAAAGACCATTTGAAGAAATAGTCTTAGTAAGAGGACAGCAGGGCGAGTTGTAAGTAGTTAACTAGTATGAAAGTAGACTAGATCCTCTGCTCGGGTCAGACCTGCACGTGTATCTGGACTACCAGAGGTACGGAAGCCCACTTCTGCCAAAAACTCTGGTACTCGTTGTAAAGAGAAACTGCGTTGACTTTGTGTCTCACTAAGCTGTAATTAGGTGACACTGAACACAACCAAAGCAAACCAACATGGATTCACCACCGGTGGAGGTTAGTTATTGAAAAGGTTTCTCAGTGTGCAGTCCTGATGTTTGTACGTGATCACACTGATGTAATGGTGACTCCAGAGTGACTCCACCTTACATCCAACCAGCCAGCATTCCTGTGCATGATTCCTGCAGAGCTCCATCACAAACAAGCTTTTGAACTTCACTAATAAACTGAGGTAAACGTTGGATTGTTTCATTGTCGACGTTCCAGGGGCCACACCTGTCCAGGAACCCCGGTTCATCTGATGTGTTCTACAGAGAACATCTCCTTAGTGTGTGGGTATCATCACACCTCTTTGGGTAGATGAGGGCGACCAGCTCGTTCTCTCCTTTAGTAAATCGCACCACTGACCTGTGGCTCAGCAGGGTGTTAGCACAAGAAGTCAGCCTTTACTTTACGAAGGCGGCCACATAGGAACAACCTGGGGGTGGTGGGGGTGAGCAGGGGAGCAGAACTGATTCCAGCTACCAGTTCACATTCCAGACTTTGGTCCCTGCTGGACTTGAACCAACCCCCTTCTGATGCCCAGGCCAAGTCCTGATGGACTGAGATGCTGATTTGGCCAAAGTGGTTGAGAGGCTACGACCGTTTCTGTTCATTGTGAGGCAGAGCGTAGAGATGGTCTGGAACCGGAACTCAGTACCCAACACACACACACACACACACACACACACACACACACACACACACACACACACACACACACACACACACAAATAAATACTCGAGACTCTTATCAAAATAGATTTTATTCTGGACTTCACTGATCTTAAATGATAACAGGTTGATGTGAGGCGGCTTTCAGAGAAAACAACAGAACACAAAGGTGTGGCGCCCGTTGGAGACGCTGCTGGGCTGACGCGGCGCCTTTGTGGCGCGTCAGACAGAACGGCTTCGGCCACCAGGTCAGTGGACAGGACATGATCACATGAGAGGGACCTGCCACCCTAGATTTTCTGTTGGCTCAAACATGTGAACACAAACAGTACACAGGACTCCCAGGTAGGAACACATGCGTAGAAATGTCCAATTTATTACAGGGGATACAGGAGAAAATAAAGCTCATTTGTATTTGTACAAACATTTCTCAGAAGCAGAGGAGCTCTGGAGGCAGACATGTCGGTGGTTCCGCTAAACTGACCCCCCCCCTCCGTGGTCACTGACACATCCTCATGACTTCCTCCTTCTGGCCAAGTCCAAGTGGCGTTCCACCTTCGTGAGACCAACAGAGCAAAAATGGCTCTGAAACTCCACGCACAGAGGGTTAACAGGACTTTACTGAGTGTCAGTGAACGCACCGTGAGACATCTTCAGTCCAACACATATTTATGCATTCTATTTTATAGAGTGCTCCATTACCTTCTACTTCAGTCATCAGATCGGAGGCAAAAATCAGATTCTGCCTTCTTTAGTTCACTGTGCAGCGTTACGCCAGCCCATAGTCACCCAGAGACGTCTGCTTCCAGAGCAGTGCCCCCCACCAAACATTTGAAACAGTAAGAATGAAAAAAGGGGCATCAAAACAGTGCCCCTCCAGTCTTGGCTTGTTTCTATTGTTCATTCCATTTAAAGACCTTTTCATAGTCTGGTGTGTCGGCCAGGAGGAAGCCGTCCTCTGGGACCTCCCAGTGTGTCGGCCAGGAGGAAGCCGTCCTCTGGGACCTCCCAGACAGACGGACGTGGAACAAAAGTCCAACAGATTTAGTGATTTGCTCCTGGGAGATTTCTTCCCATCAAGGTGCCTTTAGGTGACAGCTCTGCTCTCAGTGAGCCTTACATTACAGGGTCAACCTCTGCTATTTGTAATAGCATCAGCGTAACAAAAGGAAACCTTTAGGATTCATAGAACACGTAAGATAACACTGCCAATAAATCATCTGTTCACATTTTTTTAAATCTACAAAGAAATTACAAAAAATGTAACTTTGAATGCGTCTTCAAAAGAGTAGAAAATGTCAGGAGTAAATTGTGAAACAGGTGAGGCTGAATGAAGGTGTGAACCGGTGGTGGGCAGAAGACTCAACATGTGACCTGTAGCGGCGTCACCTCGTCCACATGGCGTAGAAACAGCAGTCATGTGATCACGCCCCCACATGATGACCAGCGTCCAGACAAACGTGAAAACATCCACATATTGCTTCTATGATTCTGCTTCTGGGGGGGGGGGACACTGAGGAGCCTCCTTGTGTCAGGGGTCAGCCAGCAGAACTCAACAGGGGGGGTCTGTGTGGGCAGCCGTCTTATTAAAACAGTAAAAACATGAACAGATTCCGTTCTGGGGTGCTGGGGGCGGAGCCAAGGACAGATCTCCATCCTGGGATTAAAACGGCTAATCTCAATCTGAAACCATCAGATGTGTGGCTTCATCACATCAGGACACCCAGCTAATCCAGCTAGCTTCACACCAGCAGACTGGAGCTGACCCCCCCATGGTGAACGATGTGTGTGTACTCGTCATGGAACACGACCCCTGACCCCACCGAACACTTCAGCCACAACATCCTGTGACGATTTTAATCCTGGTGGCGAACAACCGCCCGGTGGGACAGATCTCCAGTCCGCTGAAGGACAGCCAGTATCCTCTCTTCCATTCCTGGGGGGGTCAGACGTGGTCAGACGTGGACTTCTGCTCGTTGGAAACGCTGCCCACGCCTGGGGTCCCAGGGTGGACATGTTTACTGTAGGGATCCACCTTACTGTGGTACGTCTGATCGGTCCTGACGTCCTCTGAGGGTCCGCTTCTGCCCCCCCCGAGCCCGTCAGAACATCACCAGAGCCTCGAGGGAGTGACCCGGCATCACTGCTGGAATGCTATTGGCTGCGTTAGCAGTGGTGGGTGGGACCTAAGAGCACCGGTTGAGCTGGTGGAAACCCCCCCACCCCCGACAGGAGTCCACATCAGTAACCGTACGACCCGCACTAACACCCCCACAGAGAAGCCACTGCGGTTTGAAATCAGGACTGGACACTGGTTTTTGATTGGAGCTGCTGGGCGCGTCTGTCCTTCAGCAACTCCCATCCACTCCACCCCGCCCCCCCCAAAAAAAGATAAAAAATATAAAAACATCAAAACCAGAGATCTGAACTTTAAGAAACTAAGTGCCATCCTACTTACGGTGGAGGGTTTGATATGTCTGCACAACGAGATCCAACTAGTAACAGATCAATACTTTTTTCATTGTTTTTCATTTTGGTGATGATGATGATGATGATGATGATGATGATGATGATGATGATGATGATGATGATGAGCGTGGTTTGAAGATCAAAAAAAGCAAACAGCTTTTGGTACATATACGGATCTGGAGCTTTTTTTTTTGTCTATCAGTTTTTTTTGGCGGCGTCCCTCCAGCGTCTCTGTCAGAGTCTGCAGATAGGGGGCGCTCCTCCCTCCACCCGCTGATCCGTCCCTCACTCCCATCTCTTCATCCCTGTGTCTGGACCTGCTGTGTCGACTGCTTGCTTCCTGTTCCTGTCCTCCTGCTTCCTGTCTGTCGGTGGGCGGGGCCAGAGTCGTAAGCGTGAGCAGTACGCAGGGCAGGCAGGGACAGTCATTTGGCTATGTACACATTCATGGTCGGTCCATGGCTTCCAGCAGCAGCACTATTTCCGCAGGTCTAGTACGCACACCTGGGGGGGGACGACACGAGTCAGAGCGGACGTGACGAGTCACAGCGGACGTGACGAGTCACAGCGACAGACCGTGTGTGTGTGTGTGTGTGTGTGTGTGTGTGTGTGTGGTCACTTACAGATCCGTCTGATGCACTGGCTCCCACTTTGTCGCCTGCCGCGTTCCAGCAAACCTCAAAGATGCCCCCCGTCCCTCTGTAGCTGTGGACTAAAGCCCCTGTCTGCAGAAAGGCACAGGAACAGATGGTGGGGGGAGTCAGAGTGAGGCATTAACACAGAAACATCATTATGAGTCACAGTTTGAACTCTTTTTACTGTATTCTTACCAATAACTCCCCCAATGGTGTACAGACAGAGCAGAAGGGTAATGAGACTGTTTTGCCACTTGGGGGCAGCAGTCATTTACAGTTTGTGAGGGCTTGTGGTCATTGTTTCTTTCCAGACATGTTATTACAGCAGACTTCACCTTCATCACATTTACAACATCAACAACATCCATCCATCCATCTTCCACCGCTTATCCGTAGTCGGGTCGCGGATCCACCAGCTCTGACTGGGGGTCCCAAGGCGTTTCCAGGCCAGTGTTGAGATATAATCCCTCCACCTGGTCCTGGGTCTGCCCCGAGGTCTCCTCCCAGATGGACGTACCAGAAACACCTCCCTAGGGGGGCGTCCCGGAGGCATCCGCACCAGATGCCCAAACCACCTCAACTGACTCCTTTCCACGCGAAGGAGCAGCGGCTCTACTCTGAGCCCCTCGTGAACAGCAGTGTTTCTACCTTATCTCTAAGGGAGACACCAGCTATCCGCCTGAGAAAGACCATTTCAGCCGCTTGTATCCGCGATCTCGTTCTTTGGGTCATGACCCATCGCTCATGACCATAGGTGAGGGTAGGAACGAAGATTGAACGGTAGATGGAGAGCTTTGCCTCTCGGCTTAGCTCCCTCTTTGTGACAACAGTGCGGTAAAGCGACTGCAATACTGCTCCTGCTGCCCCCATTCTCCGTCCAATCTCACGCTCCATTGTTCCCTCACTCGTGAACAGGACCCCAAGATACTTAAACTCCTTCACTTGTGGAAGGACCTCATTCCCCACTTGGAGAAGGCATTCCACCGGTTTCCTGCTGAGGACCATGGCCTCAGATTTGGAGGTGCTGATCCTCATCCCCGCCGCTTCACACTCGGCTGCAAACCGGACCAGTGAGCGCTGCAGGTCACAGGCTGATGACGCAAACAGGACCACATCATCTGCAAAAAGCAGCGATGCAATCCTCAGGCCACCAAACTGTAACCCCTCCTCACCACGACTACGCCTCCATATCCTGTCCATGAAAATCACAAACAGAATTGGTGATAAAGCGCAGCCCTGGCGAAGGCCAACAGCTACTCGGAACAAGTCCGACTTACTGCCGAGAACCCGAACGCAGCTCTCACTTTGGGCGTACAGGGATTGGATGGCCCTGAGGAGAGGCCCCCTCACCCATAGTCCCGCAGTACCTCCCACAGTATATCCCTGGGGACTCGATTGTATGACTTCTCCAAGTCCACAAAACACATGTAGACTGGATGGGCATACTCCCAAGCCCCCTCTAGGATCCCTGTGAGAGTAAAAAGCTGGTCCGTTGTTCCACGACCAGGACTGAACCCACATTGTTCCTCCTCAATCTGAGGCTCGACAATCGGCCGGACC
The DNA here is from genome assembly GCF_040054535.1 of Antennarius striatus. Classification (NCBI taxonomy): domain Eukaryota; kingdom Metazoa; phylum Chordata; class Actinopteri; order Lophiiformes; family Antennariidae; genus Antennarius; species Antennarius striatus. The sequence continues at coordinate 1,469,082 of NC_090782.1, read as the reverse complement.
CTCCTTTCCAGCACCTTGGACTAAACTTTCCCATCGTGCAGTTGTTTAACTACCTCGGTGACTTCGCCCTGAGAGACTGACTCTGATCCCCCATCATCCTCCAGCTCTGCCTCTGCAACAGAGGACGGGTCAGTTGGGGTAGTTGGATTCAGGAGTTCCTCAAAGTGTTCTTTCCACCGACCGACAACCTCCTCAGTCAAAGTCGACAGTGTCCCATCCTTGCTGTAAACAGCTTGGATGGTCCCGTTTCCCCCTCCTGAGGTGTCGGACAGTCCTCCAGAACAACTTTGGTGCCGTCCGATAGTCCTTCTCCATGGCCTCTCCGAACTCCACCCACACCCTCTGTTTTACCTCCATCACAGCCGAGGCTGCAGTCCTTTTGGCCCGTCGGTACCCTGCAACTGCTTCAGGAGTCCCCAGGGACAACATGCCCCTGAAGGCGTCCTTCTTCAGTCGGACGGCTTCCCTGACCACCGGGGTCCACCACGGTGTTCGAGGGTTACCGCCCCTTGAGGCACCCAAGACCTTGAGACAACAGCTCTCAGCTGCAGCTTCAGCAATGGAAGCTTTGAACATCGACCATTCAGGTTCAATGCCCCCAGCCTCCACAGGGATGCACGAGAAGCTCCTTTGGAGGTGTGAATTGAAGTCCTCCTCCAGACGTTCCCAGTTCACCCGCACTACTCGTTTGGGCTTCACCCGAGTGTCCAAAACACACGGTCGAAGGTCAGATGATACGATCACAAGATTGATCACTGACCTCCGACCCAGGGTGCTCTGGTACCAGGTACACTTGTGAGCATCCTTGTGTTGGAACATGGTGTTAGTTATGAACAATCCGTGACTAGCACAGAAGTCCAACAACATAACACCGCTCGGGTTCAGATCAGGGAGGCCATTCCTCCCAATCACCCCCCTCCAAGTGTCTCCATCATTACCGACGTGTGCATTGAAGTCCCCCAGAAGAACAATGGAGCCCCCTGCAGGGATCCCGGACATCAACAACTTTTGAAAAATAAACAAAGGATGTATCAGCAGATTAACTCAGGTGATGTGTCTCATTCTAATGACCCTCATTAGTATGCAAAGGCTTGGTGAAACTGGAAATTCAATGACCCCCCTTTGACACCCCCTGGAACCCCCATCAACCATTGTTGAGGAGCCAGACGGGTTTCACGTTTGATTTGTGAGCTTTTAGACCACTCCGAGGTCGTCCACGCCACACGTGGACTTTTGTTCATTAGTGTGAAAGTGAACAGCTCCTGAGAAACTTGGTGCCCCCTCCCTAACAGGAGCAACAGAAACCCTAAACAGACATTATGGATTACAAGCCTCCTGATTTCCATTTATTTCAGTGGAATGTAAATGATATGTTTAAGCGCTCTCACCTGCCAATGTAAGCAGCAGATGTTTGTGAACGCACCGTCTGTTTCAACTGACTTCATCAAACAACTGGAAGCCAAACATCTCCAGACTCCCATTAAAACATGAGCTGCTTGAGGGTTGAGTCAGGACGAACTAACAGGATACGGCAACCCGTAAATCACCGACTCCTCCCACCAAGACGTACACAAATACAGTAGGACCTCCAGATACGAGCCGTCAGTTTGTCCAAATTTTGGTCGGACATACGAGAGGAAATCTGAGAAACGAGCAGCGTTCCAGGACTCCACCAGTAGTTGTTGGACAAAATGGACACAACATCAGTGGGACCGAAGGGTTGGTTATGAAGGGGGGTTGGTTATGAAGGGGGGTTGGTTATGAATGGGCGTTGGTTATGGAGGGGGGTTGGTTATGAAGGGGTGTTGCTTATGGAGGGGGGTTGGTTATGAAGGGGTGTTGCTTATGGAGGGGGGTTGGTTATGAAGGGCGTTGGTTATGAAGGGCGTTGGTTATGAAGGGGCGTTGGTTATGAAGGGGCGTTGGTTATGAAGGGGTGTTGGTTATGGAGGGGGGTTGGTTATGAAGGGGTGTTGGTTATGAAGGGGCGTTGGTTATGAAGGGGCGTTGGTTATGGAGGGGGGTTGGTTATGAAGGGGTGTTGGTTATGAAGGGGCGTTGGTTATGAAGGGGCGTTGGTTATGAAGGGGCGTTGGTTATGAAGGGGTGTTGGTTACGGACGGGCGTTGGTTATAAAGGGGCGTTGGTTATGAAAGGGCGTTGGTTATGAAGGAGTGTTGGTTATGGAGGGGGGTTGGTTATGAAGGGGTGTTGGTTATGAAGGGGCGTTGGTTATGAAGGGGTGTTGGTTATGGAGGGGGGTTGGTTATGAAGGAGTGTTGGTTATGGAGGGGGGTTGGTTATGAAGGGGCGTTGGTTATGAAGGGGTGTTGGTTACGAATGGGCGTTGGTTATGAAGGGGCATTGGTTATGAAGGGGCGTTGGTTATGAAGGGGTGTTGGTTATGGAGGGGGGTTGGTTATGAAGGGGCGTTGGTTATGAAGGGCGTTGGTTATGAAGGGGCGTTGGTTACGAAGGGGTGTTAGTGAACATCAGTATCTGACTTTCTGCGTTAAGCAGTCGCACGCTGAGCCAAAGCGCCCCTCACACACAGTTTAACCATGGTCACACACTCCTGTGCTGGACACGTCACACACACCGTGCCCCTCCCTACCTGTGTATTCCAGATGTGCACACATTTGTCGAAGGACCCGCTGGCCAGATGGCGGCCGTCGGGGCTGAAGGCCACGCTGTAGACGGGCTCCTGGTGCTTGGTCAGCGTGTGGATGCAGATGCCCCGCTCCACGTCCCACAGCCGGACGGTGGAGTCGAAGGACGCGCTGTGGACGAGGAAGACTTACAGCTCTGTTCATGTACCAGAACAAAATCTGTTCCTGTACCAGAACAAAATCTGTTCCTGCTCACAAACATCACCACAATCTGTCACTATGGTAACTGAGTTAATGATGCAATGATGTAAACAACACTCAAAAGCCTTTCTTTTTGTATATTCTTGATATATACATGGAGATACTTTATTAATCCCGGAGGAAGTCTATCAGAATACACGAATATACATTTATATTCGTTTATTTATTACTCTTTCTATTTGGTGCTGGTACTACTTTCTGTGTGCTATTTCTGTGTTACTGTGTACTCACTGTGCTGTGTGCGACGGAGAAGTTAATTTCCCTGACGGAACCTCCTTCAGGGATCAATAAGGTTCTACTTTACTCTACACACACAAACTTTGTTGTATCGTAAGCTGCTGCAACTTCAACTCTCCTCTGTTCCGTAACTAGATCAGTCGTCGTGACGATAAATCCCTGATTAGAGGCCTGATTCTAGTTCAGAGGCACACACACGCACACTGACCTGGCTAGCATGAGATTAGCGCTGGGGTTGTTGGTTCCAGGCCCGGTGGGACTCCACTTGATGGTGTAGATCTCTTTACTGTGGGCCTGCAGGTCGTGGACACACGAGTCCTGCTTCATACTCCAAATCTGAGACCACACCAGAAACACAGATCAGCCTTCAGTCTACAGGCCACGCCCACATCCTGACGGCGACGCCCACTCAGCTGAAGGCCAGTGGCGTCACACACAGACGATGACCCTCACCTTCAGCGTCATGTCGTCTGAGCAGGAGGCCAGCAGGTTCCCTGTGGGGTCCCACTTGATTGCATTCACTTCATTCTGGAGGAAGAAGGGGGGGGGGGGGGTGATGAGGACAAACACCCAACAGTCCAGACGTGAACACACACGTGAACACACACGTGAACACATACGTGAACACACACATGAACACACACTTACTGTGTGTCCCTGGAATGTTTTGATGGGTCTGTCCTGCCCCAGTTTACACACATGGATGCACATGTCTGTACTGCAGGAGGCAAACGTGTTATTGCTCTGCCAATCCACGTCCAGCGCCGGAGCTGCAGGGGGGGGGGGGGCATCACAACCGACGGTGAGACGGTGAACCAACGTGAGGCAGGAGATCACAAGAGGAGAACTCACCTGAGTGGAAGGGGAACTGCTGTTTGGCTTCTCCTGTGTGGGCGTCCCAGATGATTGTTGTCTGGTTAGCACACACACACACACACACACACACACACACACACACACACACACACACACACACACACACACACACACACACACACACACACAAAACACATGTGATCAGCGTGCTGTGAGTTACATACATGTTGTGTGTGTTCTGTTGGATGCTAGACTGTGGGACACATCTAACCAGAGTGAACAGCCATCCCATAATGCCCTGTTGTGTTGTTTCAGCAGCTCTCACAATGAGACGTGCTGTGTGTGTGTGTGTGTGTGTGTGTGGGTTAATGTCTCCTTCACTGCAGCGTGATGTCACCATGTCACTCTGTGATAGGCTGGTTCAGATGAAGGGGCGTGTCCCGCACCAGGCTGTCAGACATTAATGGTGGGGTCAGGAGGTCACAGCCTGGCCGTGTGGATGATGCCGTTGATGTAGGTTTATGCTTCTCAAGCCTCATTGCTTTGGCAAACCGCTCTATAAGGCGCATAATGAACGGGCAACTTTAAAACGTTTTACATTCATAAGGCGAACCGTCGTTTTTTGAGAAAATGAGCGGCTTTAGGCGCGACTTATAGTGTGGAAAATACCTCATGTTCCATTTGTGTTTGGCAAAACCTGCTTGTATAATGAATCTATACTTAGAAATGTGTGACTTAAGCTTGGGTGTACACTAAATGTGGTGAAGACGTGTTATAGAGTGTCACGTATGATCAGCTGGATGTGAACCCAGCAGGAGGTCGTAGGTCAGATCCTGGGTTACCTTGTCTACGCCCGCACTGAGGATGAAATTTCCTTTTTTGTTCCACTTCAGGGCAAAGATGGGACCTTTGTGTTGGCCGAGGGTACTGGCCAGGTTTCCTGCAGAGCACACAGAGAAGGAATGACACCTCTGGCATTACTGACGGCAGTACACAGAGCTGCCTCTAGGCGGCAGCATTGCTTAGGGATGAAGTACAGACGTCAGCGGCCGTCAACACACACAACTACCGCTCCACACACGTGTACAGAAACACACTCCTGGGCTGGAACAGGGTTTCCCTCTCCGCCTGCATCACTGCAGGGGTTCCACACACTCATTAGTGAATTAACAGCGTCTCACCGTCCTTCGTCCAGATTCTAGCAAAGCCGTCGTAGGAGCCTGTTGCTAGCAGCGTGCCCTCGCTCTGTCCGAGAGAGAGAGAGAGAGAGGAGTGTGTGAGTGTGTGTGTGTGTGTGTGTGTGTGGTAGACCCGTTCACACACACCGGCCTCTGAGAGCAGGCTGGGAGAACTTGAGCTGTGATTCAGCTGCTGTTAGCAGAGGTCTGTGTTTCCCATTATCATGGAGGCTTTCCAGGAAATATCCGCCTCGGCCCTCGGCTCAGATTTCCACGGCTTTGGCAGAGCTGGAGGAAAATTCCACTGTGATGTTCTTCTTCTCTGGTACACATCACCAGCAGCGAGGAGGAGCTCTGGGCGCCCGTTGTGTCTCCACACAGGACACGGAGACGCTGCCTTCTGACATTCAGACCACTCTGACCAGACACACTGAAGTGTGTGTGTGTGTGTGTGTGTGTGTGTGTGTGTGTGTGTGTGTGTGTGTGTGTGTGTGTGTCAGCATGCTTACGTTCCAGTCTAGCGAGGTGACATCTTTGTTGCTGGGGACGTCCTGTCCCCCCTCCCGTATGCAGTGTCTCAGCACCAGCTGTGTGGAGCTGCTCGTACTGTTCTCACTCAGGTTCCAGATGCGAGCCGTCGAGTCACCCGACCTGAGACACACACACACACACACACACACACACACACACACACACACACACACACACACACACACACACCAGTCTGTCAGTTCATGTCAATTGTTTTGCCCTTTAGTCATTGTCTAGCCAATCACAGCGCAGCCTGAAAAGCATAGCTGACTAGAATGGGGCCGCGTCACACCGGGGCTGTTGTTCAGTTATCAACACAAACACAAGCAGCTGCCTCCAGCTCCAATAGGAACACGGCCCTTCAATAGGGGGAAGTGGCTTTGACACAACAGGAAGTTTGGGATCATCCCGGTGGCCCCGAACACGTCCCGCCCAGCTGAGGATCCCAGAACCAAGGCCCAAAGAGAAGGTTTGTCTTGCACCAAGTTTCTCTTGGTTCTCTGAACTCAAACAGAGCTCTGAACCAAAAACAGGGGTTCCCGGGGGGGTGGGACAGGGACTCAGACTCACCCTGACGCCAGCAGGTCGCTGACTGGGTTCCAGGCACAGATGAACACTTCTGATTCGTGGCCCCTCAACACCATGGCCTTGTTCTGGGGGATCTCCACGTCTCCGTCCACCTCCATCAGGTCTGCGTGGTTGTCTGGTTGGGGGGGGGGGTGACACACATTAGCTCCAGACCCAGGAAACAGTCTAACAGAGAAGTAGCATTGGTGCTGCAGTTACGCTGACGCCCCCCCATCCCATCACTCACTAGCTAAGGTGTGCGCTCCGTTCTCCTCGCCGTTGGCAGTGTTCTCCCCATTCTTGGCATTGCTGGCAATGCTGCCCCCGGTGGCGGACGCCGGCGCCGAAGCGGCGGCCTGTTGCTGGGCCATTTTGTCCCGGTAAGCCTGCTGCCTCGTCTGAACGACGTCCGGCATCACCGCATCGATGAGGGACAGCGACTCTATGGGCCGCCCATCAAATAACGTGCCATCCTGTAGAATGGGACAAAAACCCAGTCAGTAGAGTAGAGTGGGGTGGGGTGGGGTGGGGTGCAGTGGGGCAGGGTGCAGTGGGGGGCCCCACCTCGTTGATGCTGACTTCGGCCTCGACATACTGCAGACCCTTCTGGATGATGCTGATGAGGGCAGCAGGGGGAACCAGAGCACCGTTGATGTTGGACTGGCTGATGTGACTCTCGATACCAAACGTAAAAGCTGAGTGGGAGAACCCTGGGTGGGAGGAAGAGGGGGGCACAAGAACATCACTGCATGGAACACCAGACAGGAAGTCAAAGCGCAGTGGCTTCATCAGTGACACATGGTTTGTTCCTGATTTCTCTGATGGCCACAGAACTGCTGTTTCTCCTGTCATCACATTCAAGTCGACTTTGATGGTTTTCATGTTTTAAAAGGGAACACTGGTGTTTAGACTCCTGAGGTCCATTTATACTCCACCTACGTGTGAACACACACACACTGGTTTGAAAAGCATGCGTATTCTTTGGTTGGTAAATTGAGAAGATGGCAGTGAAGGGTCACAGCTCAGACACAAACACGGAGGAGGCTGAAACCTTTCCAACCAATTAGAATCATCAATATACTCTAAATTACACAACAATGAACAGATAGCGCCACACGCAGGCAGAATAAGAGCGTATGTGCAGGAGAAAGCACGGCCCCCACCTCAGAGGAGACAGCTTCAGGTTCCACTCAGAAAAACTGTTTCAGCCTGAAGGAGTTATCTGACAATGAAGCACGTGATCTCTCAAAAAGAACTTGTGAAGACCAGATCGCTTCCTCCTCAAACCGGTCATCTGATGTTCTAACAGCTCTGATGCCTCAGGCCTACTTTTACAGATGATTACACACGTTTCTAAAAAAAAAAAAAAGGTGTAACACTCACATCGAGGCTTCAGATGTTATATTAAAAATAGCAAAAAATCAACATTTCAAATATTGTAAAAAAAATAATTGACTGGGTCTAGAAATTGTATCTCTGTATACAGTAGATTCTGATGCCAACAACATATTTCTAACTAGAACCAAGGCAGTCACAGACTACAACATCCCGCGACACCCCTGAATTTAAAATTTTACCCTGACCAATACTTGCATAGGTCAAAGATCAAAACTAGTCCTTGTATCTATGGTCTTACTCACACTGGCCTTCTCCCTCGTCTTTCTATTTTATCCCGTTCCTGAGTGTACACGTTTAAAAATGACCTTGACCTATTTTTCTCCAGGTCAAGGTCATCATCTCATCTTCATCCCCTCTCCTGCCTGAGTCATGTGCTTTTTGTTTCATCTTTTTATCTGCAACGGTTGTGAAGATATGTGGTGGACTAACGGACAACCGGACGGACACACGAACACTGACAACTACAACACGTCACCGCTTTGAAGTGGGACGTAAAACACTTGGACGGGGTCTAATACTATTAAAAAAATTAAACCATGAATGTTCTCATTTTCAAAATTTTATATTTTGTCTTTGTGCCATTTTCAATAAAACATGGAGTTACAATGTTTTATAAATCACCACATTCTGTTTCCATCTACATTTTACATCAGCCCAGGACATCCGACTTTATTGTTACGTCGGCTATTTAAGAATGAATTCATAGAAGAAATGAGCAAAATAAAGCAACACATTAGCTATTACGTTGTTTTTTATTATTTTATTTATTATACTATATACAGTGGACCCTGCCTATAAGGCGGTTAACCTTTCGCAGCCTCGTAATTTCTAAAAAATCTTTAGTGCAATGTTGCAGTGCATTGTGTTCTGCGTCCTGATTGGCTGTAGACCATCGTAAATGAATCTCTTCTGTCGCGCGGTCAGAAGAACTGTGAAATACTCGAGTCACTCTTAATCATTTCTCCATCGTAGGGTGATTGTTAAAAATGAATGTTAGTTCTGTAATTCAGCATTTTTATAAGAAAACTTTAATTAATTTAATCAATTATATCTAGTGCTCAAACAAACGTTTGGCCTGAAAACAGGTTTTGGTTTCATTCTATAATACTGGACGTTTTTTTTCTACTTAGGTTTGAACTTTGTGAGTTTAAACAAGAGAGAAAAGTGTGTCTAAAAAAGTGTGTGAAGTGTGTGTTAAGTCTGACCGTCTTAAAACATCTGTAACACCTGTACAAAATAAAACGGACTACTTTCACGTATTGCTGGTTATTTTTTAAAACATAACTACCATGAATAATGAGGGAAGGCTGTACATTAAAGTGGTGCTTCAGACAGACCAAAACTGACAGATAAATGTTAAAAACTGTTGAAGTGCAGCTCTAAAGAAATTACCCAACACAGTCGATGACAAAACCCACGGACTGGCATGTTAACCAAGGATAGAAGCTTCCTTCCTTATAGAATCTATAAATGCAAGTGTAATCACACCAAATACATGAGTCCATGCCACAAGTCACACACCTAATAAAAGACTTCAGTCTGTAACACAAATTACTGTGGAATCAAACTAATGGCAGACGGAGACATAGCAGGCAGTCCAACTTTCAAAGACGCTCTATGAAGGTGGAGACGCTTCCCTCCAATCCTCCAGTGATGTTGGGGTGTCACTTTAAACCACATGTGTCAAATTCAAGGCCCGGGGGCCAAATGTGGCCCGCCACATCATATTAAGAGCGAGAGCATAAAAGGTCAGAGTGTGCGTTGATCAAAAACCACATTTCCAGAGGAAAACAACCAACACAGACCAGGCGAACCCACAGACAGAGTTAGACCAGAGGAACAACAGAGTTAAACCAGAGGAACAACAGAGTTAGACCAGAGGAAACAACAGAGTTAGACCAAAGGAACAACAGAGTTAGACCAGAGGAAACAACAGAGTTAGACCAGAGGAACAACAGAGTTAGACCAGAGGAACAACAGAGTTAGACCAAAGGAACAACAGAGTTAGACCAGAGGAAACAACAGAGTTAGACCAGAGGAAACAACAGAGTTAGACCAGAGGAAACAACAGAGTTAGACCAGAGGAAACAACAGAGTTAGACCAGAGGAACAACATAGTTAGACCAGAGGAAACAACAGAGTTAGACCAGAGGAACAACATAGTTAGACCAGAGGACACAACAGAGTTAAACCAGAGGACACAACAGAGTTAGACCAGAGGAACAACATAGTTAGACCAGAGGACACAACAGAGTTAGACCAGAGGAACAACAGAGTTAGACCAGAGGAAACAACAGAGTTAGACCAGAAGAACAACATAGTTAGACCAGAGGACACAACAGAGTTAAACCAGAGGACACAACAGAGTTAGACCAGAGGAACAACATAGTTAGACCAGAGGACACAACAGAGTTAGACCAGAGGAACAACATAGTTAGACCAGAGGAACAACAGAGTTAGACCAGAGGAACAACAGAGTTAGACCAGAGGAAACAACAGAGTTAGACCAGAGGAACAACAGAGTTAAACCAGAGGAACAACAGAGTTAGACCAGAGGAAACAACAGAGTTAGACCAGAAGAACAACAGAGTTAGACCAGAGGAACAACAGAGTTAGACCAGAGGAAACAACAGAGTTAGACCAGAGGAACAACAGAGTTAGACCAGAGGAACAACAGAGTTAAACCAGAGGACACAACAGAGTTAGACCAGAGGAACAACATAGTTAGACCAGAGGACACAACAGAGTTAGACCAGAGGAACAACATAGTTAGACCAGAGGAACAACAGAGTTAGACCAGAGGAACAACAGAGTTAAACCAGAGGACACAACAGAGTTAGACCAGAGGAACAACAGAGTTAGACCAGAGGAAACAACAGAGTTAGACCAGAGGAAACAACAGAGTTAGACCAAAGGAAACAACAGAGTTAGACCAGAGGAACAACAGAGTTAGACCAGAGGAACAACAGAGTTAGACCAAAGGAACAACAGAGTTAGACCAGAGGAAACAACAGAGTTAGACCAGAGGAAACAACAGAGTTAGACCAGAGGAAACAACAGAGTTAGACCAGAGGAAACAACAGAGTTAGACCAGAGGAAACAACAGAGTTAGACCAGAGGAACAACATAGTTAGACCAGAGGACACAACAGAGTTAAACCAGAGGACACAACAGAGTTAGACCAGAGGAACAACATAGTTAGACCAGAGGAAACAACAGAGTTAGACCAGAGGAACAACATAGTTAGACCAGAGGAAACAACAGAGTTAAACCAGAGGACACAACAGAGTTAGACCAGAGGAACAACATAGTTAGACCAGAGGACACAACAGAGTTAGACCAGAGGAACAACAGAGTTAGACCAGAGGAAACAACAGAGTTAGACCAGAGGAACAACATAGTTAGACCAGAGGACACAACAGAGTTAAACCAGAGGACACAACAGAGTTAGACCAGAGGAACAACATAGTTAGACCAGAGGACACAACAGAGTTAGACCAGAGGAACAACATAGTTAGACCAGAGGAACAACAGAGTTAGACCAGAGGAACAACAGAGTTAGACCAGAGGAAACAACAGAGTTAGACCAGAGGAACAACAGAGTTAAACCAGAGGAACAACAGAGTTAGACCAGAGGAAACAACAGAGTTAGACCAGAAGAACAACAGAGTTAGACCAGAGGAACAACAGAGTTAGACCAGAGGAAACAACAGAGTTAGACCAGAGGAACAACAGAGTTAGACCAGAGGAACAACAGAGTTAAACCAGAGGACACAACAGAGTTAGACCAGAGGAACAACATAGTTAGACCAGAGGACACAACAGAGTTAGACCAGAGGAACAACATAGTTAGACCAGAGGAACAACAGAGTTAGACCAGAGGAACAACAGAGTTAAACCAGAGGACACAACAGAGTTAGACCAGAGGAACAACAGAGTTAGACCAGAGGAACAACAGAGTTAGACCAGAGGAACAACATAGTTAGACCAGAGGAACAACAGAGTTAGACCAGAGGAACAACAGAGTTAGACCAGAGGAACAACAGAGTTAGACCAGAGGAAACAACAGAGTTAGACCAGAGGAACAACAGAGTTAAACCAGAGGAACAACAGAGTTAGACCAGAGGAAACAACAGAGTTAGACCAGAAGAACAACAGAGTTAGACCAGAGGAACAACAGAGTTAGACCAGAGGAAACAACAGAGTTAGACCAGAGGAACAACAGAGTTAGACCAGAGGAAACAACAGAGTTAGACCAGAGGAACAACAGAGTTAGACCAAAGGAACAACAGAGTTAGACCAAAGGAACAACAGAGTTAGACCAGAGGAACAACAGAGTTAGACCAGAGGAACAACAGAGTTAGACCAGAGGAACAACAGAGTTAGACCAGAGGTACAACAGAGTTAGACCAGAGGAAACAACAGAGTTAGACCAGAGGAAACAACAGAGTTAGACCAGAGGAACAACAGAGTTAGACCAGAGGAACAACAGAGTTAGACCAGAGGTACAACAGAGTTAGACCAAAGGAAACAACAGAGTTAGACCAAAGGAAACAACAGAGTTAGACCAAAGGAAACAACAGAGTTAGACCAGAGGAACAACAGAGTTAGACCAGAGGAACAACAGAGTTAGACCAGAGGTACAACAGAGTTAGACCAGAGGAAACAACAGAGTTAGACCAGAGGAAACAACAGAGTTAGACCAGAGGAACAACAGAGTTAGACCAGAGGAACAACAGAGTTAGACCAGAGGTACAACAGAGTTAGACCAGAGGAAACAACAGAGTTAGACCAGAGGAAACAACAGAGTTAGACCAGAAGAACAACAGAGTTAGACCAGAGGAACAACAGAGTTAGACCAGAGGAAACAACAGAGTTAGACCAGAGGAACAACAGAGTTAGACCAGAGGAAACAACAGAGTTAGACCAGAGGTACAACAGAGTTAGACCAGAGGAAACAACAGAGTTAGACCAGAGGAAACAACAGAGTTAGACCAGAGGAACAACAGAGTTAGACCAGAGGAACAACAGAGTTAGACCAGAGGTACAACAGAGTTAGACCAAAGGAAACAACAGAGTTAGACCAAAGGAAACAACAGAGTTAGACCAAAGGAAACAACAGAGTTAGACCAAAGGAAACAACAGAGTTAGACCAAAGGAAACAACAGAGTTAGACCAGAGGAACAACAGAGTTAGACCAGAGGAAACAACAGAGTTAGACCAGAGGTACAACAGAGTTAGACCAGAGGAAACAACAGAGTTAGACCAGAGGAAACAACAGAGTTAGACCAGAGGAACAACAGAGTTAGACCAGAGGAACAACAGAGTTAGACCAGAGGTACAACAGAGTTAGACCAAAGGAAACAACAGAGTTAGACCAAAGGAAACAACAGAGTTAGACCAAAGGAAACAACAGAGTTAGACCAAAGGAAACAACAGAGTTAGACCAAAGGAAACAACAGAGTTAGACCAGAGGAACAACAGAGTTAGACCAGAGGAACAACAGAGTTAGACCAGAGGTACAACAGAGTTAGACCAGAGGAAACAACAGAGTTAGACCAGAGGAAACAACAGAGTTAGACCAGAGGAACAACAGAGTTAGACCAGAGGAACAACAGAGTTAGACCAGAGGTACAACAGAGTTAGACCAGAGGAAACAACAGAGTTAGACCAGAGGAAACAACAGAGTTAGACCAGAAGAACAACAGAGTTAGACCAGAGGAACAACAGAGTTAGACCAGAGGAAACAACAGAGTTAGACCAGAGGAACAACAGAGTTAGACCAGAGGAAACAACAGAGTTAGACCAGAGGTACAACAGAGTTAGACCAGAGGAAACAACAGAGTTAGACCAGAGGAAACAACAGAGTTAGACCAGAGGAACAACAGAGTTAGACCAGAGGAACAACAGAGTTAGACCAGAGGTACAACAGAGTTAGACCAAAGGAAACAACAGAGTTAGACCAGAGGTACAACAGAGTTAGACCAGAGGAAACAACAGAGTTAGACCAGAGGAAACAACAGAGTTAGACCAGAAGAACAACAGAGTTAGACCAGAGGACACAACAGAGTTAGACCAAAGGAACACCAGAGTTAGACCAGAGGAAACAACAGAGTTAGACCAGAGGACACAACAGAGTTAGACCAGAGGACACAACAGAGTTAGACCAGAGGAACAACAGAGTTAGACCAAAGGAACAACAGAGTTAGACCAAAGGAACAACAGAGTTAGACCAGAGGAACAACAGAGTTAGACCAGAGGAACAACAGAGTTAGACCAGAGGAACAACAGAGTTAGACCAGAGGTACAACAGAGTTAGACCAGAGGAAACAACAGAGTTAGACCAGAGGAAACAACAGAGTTAGACCAGAGGAACAACAGAGTTAGACCAGAGGAACAACAGAGTTAGACCAGAGGTACAACAGAGTTAGACCAAAGGAAACAACAGAGTTAGACCAAAGGAAACAACAGAGTTAGACCAAAGGAAACAACAGAGTTAGACCAGAGGAACAACAGAGTTAGACCAGAGGAACAACAGAGTTAGACCAGAGGTACAACAGAGTTAGACCAGAGGAAACAACAGAGTTAGACCAGAGGAAACAACAGAGTTAGACCAGAGGAACAACAGAGTTAGACCAGAGGAACAACAGAGTTAGACCAGAGGTACAACAGAGTTAGACCAGAGGAAACAACAGAGTTAGACCAGAGGAAACAACAGAGTTAGACCAGAAGAACAACAGAGTTAGACCAGAGGAACAACAGAGTTAGACCAGAGGAAACAACAGAGTTAGACCAGAGGAACAACAGAGTTAGACCAGAGGAAACAACAGAGTTAGACCAGAGGTACAACAGAGTTAGACCAGAGGAAACAACAGAGTTAGACCAGAGGAAACAACAGAGTTAGACCAGAGGAACAACAGAGTTAGACCAGAGGAACAACAGAGTTAGACCAGAGGTACAACAGAGTTAGACCAAAGGAAACAACAGAGTTAGACCAAAGGAAACAACAGAGTTAGACCAAAGGAAACAACAGAGTTAGACCAAAGGAAACAACAGAGTTAGACCAAAGGAAACAACAGAGTTAGACCAGAGGAACAACAGAGTTAGACCAGAGGAACAACAGAGTTAGACCAGAGGTACAACAGAGTTAGACCAGAGGAAACAACAGAGTTAGACCAGAGGAAACAACAGAGTTAGACCAGAGGAACAACAGAGTTAGACCAGAGGAACAACAGAGTTAGACCAGAGGTACAACAGAGTTAGACCAGAGGAAACAACAGAGTTAGACCAGAGGAAACAACAGAGTTAGACCAGAAGAACAACAGAGTTAGACCAGAGGAACAACAGAGTTAGACCAGAGGAAACAACAGAGTTAGACCAGAGGAACAACAGAGTTAGACCAGAGGAAACAACAGAGTTAGACCAGAGGTACAACAGAGTTAGACCAGAGGAAACAACAGAGTTAGACCAGAGGAAACAACAGAGTTAGACCAGAGGAACAACAGAGTTAGACCAGAGGAACAACAGAGTTAGACCAGAGGAACAACAGAGTTAGACCAAAGGAAACAACAGAGTTAGACCAAAGGAAACAACAGAGTTAGACCAAAGGAAACAACAGAGTTAGACCAGAGGAACAACAGAGTTAGACCAGAGGAACAACAGAGTTAGACCAGAGGTACAACAGAGTTAGACCAGAGGAAACAACAGAGTTAGACCAGAGGAAACAACAGAGTTAGAACAGAGGAAACAACAGAGTTAGACCAGAAGAACAACAGAGTTAGACCAGAGGACACAACAGAGTTAGACCAAAGGAACACCAGAGTTAGACCAGAGGAAACAACAGAGTTAGACCAGAGGACACAACAGAGTTAGACCAGAGGACACAACAGAGTTAGACCAGAGGACACAACAGAGTTAGACCAGAGGACACAACAGTCCACATACGTGAGTTCATCTGAAATGTATCCTACATGTTCTGTCCTAGGACATGTCTGTGACTTAACTACAGAGCCTTCCTCTCTTGGCCTCCTCTTTACTGACAATCCCACCGGATCTGCAGAGAAACAGATCAAACCTGCTCTGGTATTATGTTCCTCCTGTCATGCAGGATGTGCTGTTCTCTTGTTTACTGTACTTTAAGCACATAAGCAGAAATGATTAGTGGTGTTACAACCAGCGCGGCTAAGAAATCCAAACGGGAGCGGAGTTTTTAGTCAATGTAAATGTTAGAGGAGATTAAATGTCAACGTGACCTACACATGTTCATAAATCCTGCTGGGGTCATCCTACACCTGCTGATATCACGCTCTGCAGTCAGGTGACAATTTATTTTGCAGGCTTGTCAAACATCTTAAATTATTGGCCTGCATGACATTATTTTTCCATAATCTTCACAGTTGCTACCAATCAGCTGCTTGATGGTTAGCTGCTGCTTCTTTAATGAGACTCGATCACCAGTGACCGGTCAGCAGTTGAGGAGCTTCAGTTTTGGATGAATATGTACAATAGAACCTCGAGATATCAGTTTAATCCGTTCTGTAACTGAGCGCCTAAATCCAACGTTTCCCCATTTAAAGTAACTAAAATCATTTTAATCTGTTCCAGCATGGAAAAAAGCCCCAAAACCCCTAAACTATGAAAAAAACAGCAACATTTTTATCAACCAATAGACATGCAGACTTTACCTGTGTATAATTAATTATAAAACGTTATGTAAACAATGAGAAAGAATGAAAAAAAAACGCATAAGTCACGAGAACATGTAAACTACGTCTCTACACCAATGAGAACGAGATCCAGTCTCTCTCAT
The DNA here is from genome assembly GCF_040054535.1 of Antennarius striatus. Lineage (NCBI taxonomy): Eukaryota > Metazoa > Chordata > Actinopteri > Lophiiformes > Antennariidae > Antennarius > Antennarius striatus. Next base: position 1,452,676 of record NC_090782.1, on the reverse strand, counting down.
GTCGTATCCATCCGCCAACACGTGGTAAAGAACGAGATCCCGTCTCTCTGATGTCGTATCCATCCGCCAACATGTGGTAAAGAATGAGATCCGGTCTCTCTCATGTCGTATCCATCCGCCAACATGTGGTAAAGAACGAGATCCGGTCTCTCTCATGTCGCATCCATCCGCCAACATGTGGTAAAGAACGAGATCCGGTCTCACTGATGTTGTATCCATCCGCCAACACGTGGTAGAGAACGAGATCCGGTCTCTCTCATGTCGTATTCATCCGCCAACACGTGGTAAAGAACGAGATACGGTCTCACTGATGTTGTATCCATCCGCCAACACGTGGTAAAGAATGACATCCGGTCTATGTTGTGTACTGAAGCATGTCTCATACTGTATGTTGGATTTTTACTTGCATGTGGAACAAAACCATGGAGAGAGTGACGGCTCGTATCTCTGATAACTCGTATGTTGAGCAGGTCGTATCTCGAGGTTCTACTGTACTGACATAAACATGATGGATTATTAAGTAACACCAAACATCCCAACAATGATGGTCACACATAGAACAGTCTAGGACAAAATGATAAGAGTACAAATCCCACCTTTTAAAACACGTGAGGCTGCGACAGAGAGTGTGTTGGATGCGGTCAGACCATACTCCTATACACACACGGCTTCGCTACAAGCAGAACATTCACACATCCTCCAGTGGGAGACGCTTGCAGCCACAGGCTGTTACTGCAGCCGTCACACAGCGGCCTGAATGTAAAGTAGACCCTGTTGATAGATCGCCATTGTTCTTCATGAGGTGTGTTTGTATGATTTAAGTGTGATTAGACCGACACATGTAACCGGGTCACGTATCACTATTATGTGTATGCATTCATCCACTCAGGTCACGCATTGGTGTAGCGTCATTCTGTTCTCCGACATCTTCCCTCCTTCAGCATCACTCGATTTAGACAAAGTGGTCCGTCTAAATTGTTCGGACGTGAGTTTGAGGGTGCATGGTTGTTTGCCCTTCATGCGGTCCTGAGATGAGGTGGCGTGTGATCCGGGGTGTACCTCTCACCTCTAGTCAACCAACTCCAGGGTAAATCTGTGACCCGGAGTCGGAAAAGCGGCTGAATCTATACAACAGCAGCAGTTTATCATGCTATCCCAAAAAGCTGCCTTTGCTGTCCAGACGGTGTGTAGTCCTTCTCCCTAGCTTTAAGACCACACACTGACCCACACACTGTGTGTGAACACACAGCAGCTAAACCAGTAGGCAGCTTCAGAGACCCACAAACAAAGTCCTGCTCCTTAACCAGGAGTCTTCTACACTTTAAATTTAACAGTATCAAATAAAACAAGAAAAAAAAAACATTACTTTGTGTGCATGCGGTGAAACGTGATGACATGAGAGGATACCTGATTCCTGTAGGTATCTGTAGACCAGGAAGTTGACCTCATCACTGCTAATGCTCATCTTTATTCCTGTTACACCATGAGGTCAGCACACACACACACCTAGCCTGGAAAACAGAGAGTGGAGGAAGCATTAGTGAAGGGTAACACATCAGACACAAACGTGACCGGGCACGACTCCCAGTGCTGGTGGACACATGTGGGTTTCTTTACCAACAACACCATACATGTGACCCATATTGTGCTCTTTTTGATTCATGTCATTCAGCTGCCACATGTCAACCACACTGTATTTGAAATGTGTTGCCCCAAACAGATCCGTGGTCTTCAATATCTTTGAATAATAACACCTCGTTTGTACGGGCTGGCCATTAAATGTTAATGAGCTCCCTCTGTCAACACCTGCTACACCCCCCACCCCCCGCCCCACCCCCGTGGTTCATATGCACCAAGTGCAAGTGCACCACCGTCCACAAAGTTACTGTTAAAATTTCAGTAACTTTGTTTGTCATGTTTTTCCCTCTTGCTTTTCATGATAAGACTGTTATTACATCCCGTTTCAAATCGGTGATGCATTGTAACTGTCAGTAGTTGTACGTCCGTCCACCAAATATCTTCACAACCGCTGCAGATAGAAAGATGAAACAAAAAGTAAACCTTGACCTTGACCTCGAGAAAACTAGGTCAAGGTCAAATTTCAACTTTTGTACACTCAGGAACCGTATAAGATAGAAAGACGAGGGAGAGGGCCAGTGTAAGACCATAAATCAAAGCTATTGCTGCTCTGATCTACCTATACACTAGCTTTGATCTATGGTCAGACCTAGTGCATAGCTTTGACCTTTCAGGCTTGGTCAAGGTCTACTTTCGGGGTACCCTGACCTAAGTCGCGGGATGTTGCAGTCTCTGACGGCCTTGTTTTTGAATGTGAACACTTCTCTTATGTGACAACAAAGGTAATACTGCTGTGACACTGTTACTTGTGAAACATGCACAGTTTCCCTCTGCATATTTACAGTTCTTTACTCAGAGGTTACATGGAGAGAACCTGACCTGGGTTCAGATTCAGTGCTCCATTTGTACTTCAATTATTTGTGAATAAAGTTAGAGTGCAGAAAAAAATCAGTGAAACAACAAGCACCTTTGTAAATATGACTGAAAATATGGCTGCCATACAACAATCATTTACCAACAGAGTGGAAAATACATGTTTTCCGACTTGGCGACTTTGTGTGACGCTGCATAGAATGAGAGACAAGACAATTAAGGTCATATGAACATTTAAGGACATTCAAGATAAAACTACATGTCATTGTAGTGTGATGTCACACTGATGCAGCCTTTACACGTCTTAAAGGACACTACAGAGAGCGATAGCTGCTGAGTGCATTTACCTTTTTATGTTTATTCTATCTAAAATTATGCATTTTGTAAAACAGAATGTAACCAAACGTGAGGACATGCCCTCTGTGAGGACATTGTACGGAATACGGTGATATATGAGATATGATTGCCTACATCTGAATATCACACAGTCTTATCTGTATGATTTTCTTTTCTCTTTGTCTGCTACACCTTTAAACAACCTTAAACTCAAACATGACCCTAGTTGATCATCCCTTCAGCACCAAAAACCATAATCAGTGTACAGTCAGCTCTGATAATTGTTTGATCCAATCACAATGTAAATCAAGAACAAAAAATACAAAGATGCACACATTCCAAACTGTTTATTTCATTATCTAGGGTACAGTATTTTCCGCACTATAAGGCCCACTTTCAATGAACGGCCTGTTTTAAACATTTTTCATATATAAGGCGCACTGAATTATAAAGTGCATCTGATTATAAGGTGCACCTTCAATGAATGGGCTACTTTAAAACTGTTTTCATAAAGACGCCCACTGGATTATAAGGTGCACAGTTGGTTTTTGAGAAAATTAAAGGATTTTAGGTGCACCTTACAATGCAGCAAATACTGTCATTTAAATGTTTAAGAACTCTGCCTATACAGATATTAAACTACTTCATATCTGTATTGCCTTTTCCCACACTCTGATAGACTGTTTAAAACACTTTTGCATCAAAGAAAAGTGTTTCTTTGCCAATGTACAGTACCACGTGACTACCTACAAAAAATATGTGATGCAGAAGCCGGGCATACTGGAGTACGAATCAGCAAGTGATTAGTGTATACCATTTTTTTATATGACAAAGTATTCAAAATACAATTATACACAAGTGCAGTGACTTTGTTAGGCGCTGGAATGTCATATCTGGGGTTCAGCTTTTTAACAGGTTTCTGAAGTCAGCTTCCCCCACCGTCTGGATTGGCATCGTACCTTCGGCGCTCAGCACTGCTCTAGATTTTTTATACATGCCTCCAACTCGATTTACTGTATTTATTATGTAATGTGTTGAATTTTGGACAGCTGCATCTCCTGTCTGCACAGCAGTTTTACCCGTGGATACTAACGTCCAGGCTAAAGAGTCTACTGTACATTGTACTGTTGCTATGCAGATGTCAGACCTTAATCATCCAAGATAGCTTCATCTTTTACTGTTACTCTTTTTATTAATTGTATTTCATAAAAGTGCACTACACTAAACGCTTCCTGTCACCAATCTGGGTGTATTGCAAACAACACAAGTCAAACAATAGCTTCTAAAACAGCTGGCGTTTGGGCCAGGTTCATGTGTGTGAAAGCCTTCATGCAGTCCATCATCGCTAAACCTGGAGGTCAATCACCACTTAGGCGACCGATGGAACATGGCCAGATAATATTACAGCAAAAAAAATCAATCCATTCAACAATCAATCAGAAAGCAGGTAATTTAATCAGGCAGACTATCCGCATCTTGAAGCGCGAATAAACGAGGGATGACCTTAGCACATTCCATTTCTGACATGTTACCGTGACTCAGAAATTTATCTTCCCTCCCACAGAGCCAGAATGTACAGTATTTTGTAGAAATAGAGCCTTAAAAGTCATCATTGTTGGGCTGAAATACTTTGAGAAGGCCGACTAACATCAGCTGATAAGCAGCAATTACAGCCAAAACGCACATAAAACAAAAAATTCCCAAAGTCTAAACAAGAACTGTAAAAGGAAACGCGTGTCAGGGCATCACTACTTCACTTATTTCGTGAAACCACAGGCAAAAGCAATGACGGGAATCACAAGTTTAAAAGCTCTCAGTGCTGATTCCAAATAAGAAGCAGCTGAAAGCTGGTTTCCCCTGAGAATAATCAGCCGTGTAATGCCTGCAGCGAGTGTCTGCAGCCCTCGCTCCCTGGAGGAGACGACTCTCTGTGCATTTAATGGCGTTTAAGTGGAGGAAAACCTCTCCTGGGTGCTCTGAGCATTGGGTTACCTTTCATTTCCCTGGGATGTTAGCTTTCGCATGGAGCAAACGTGTAGATCGACCTGTGGCCTCAATATAATGAGATGTGGAACTGAGGGCCAGGAAGTAGTCAGGGCACGATCTTGTTAACATTAACAAAACATTTACTACAACTCTGGCCGACTGTGATGCGATCATCTTGTTTACTTTCCACAGGTAATTAGAAAAGGTGAGATGAATGTTTAATGATAACCTGAGGGGGAACTGGTCGCTGTGACAGCAAATATGATGCAATTACACAACACAACATTATGTCTCTGCTCCTATGATTGTCAACACCTCTAATGAATCCAATAATAGCAGCAGCAAAACAGACTCCATACTAAAGACGGAAGCAGCAGAAACATGGTTGGCATTGCCTTCACAGCAGAGCTGATCAGAGATCTGTCTCTGCAGGCAGCAGAGCAGTGATGCAGGTACCTCCAACTGTTGAGTTCACACACAGCTAGCAGACAAAGGACAGCGGCCATCCAGCCCCCTGTTGGTGGGGACTGCACCATTGCTGTGGATTAGCTCGATGCTAACTGGAAATCATGCTGATGTTTAACGAGACGTTACGGCGGCCCCATGACACACCGGCATTGCTGGCGCTCTGAACCCACATGATTACATCATTAAGGGCTGTTGTTGCAACACAGACCTCATACAACATCTCGGCTGTGTACTCTCTTCAAATCCAGCCACGCCCCTGCGCTTTGTGTCGGCTGTGGGTTTAGGATCAATGTTTGAAGGTGAACATGGCAGCAGGGAGGAAACTTTATTCAGAATTCAGCAGAACTGATAGTCATTCCTGACGCTGTGCTACACAGCACTGCTGTGTTAGGTCTAATGGCCTGTTTAAATGGGCAAAGTATCGGTTTGAAACAATCCATAGTAAAAAAAAATACACCAATAACACTCAAACGGCCTTAAAATGGACCAGAATAGAATCAGCATAGAATCAACACTAAAACAGACACTGACTGGCTCGTTGCTCTTACGTGGATAACTTCCAGCATCTCACACGCTCTATTTATGAACTGATTCAGCACCCGTCACGTTCAGAGCTGGGAACCGCACCCGGCCACTTCCACAGCGTTTCCACACAGAAGAAAAACTGACACTGTTCTGTCATCGGGGGGAAAAGTCTGGTTCTACCTTTTTCCATTATTCAATTATTGACCATAAACTGGGCTGGTTTCACCAAAACAACAAGGCTTTTGTGAAAAGCCGAGTCAACATTTGTTGCTTCAGTGACACCTGAAACATCCCAACGGTTGGTTCCTTCTGTAAAACTACAGAAACGACACTGATGAAGTGCTTATGATGATAAAATTATTTACGTACATATATGGACTATGTTCAACTACTACATTTGACAAAAACAAGTGTTTTTCCTGTCAGCTCCAGCCTCTCCAGTGAGCTCCACAGTGCTTCTCTGTGGTCCAGTTACACTGAAGGGGATGTGATGTGAAGCTCCATCCCTTCATCTTCTCATTGATCAGTGTGTGATCAATGAGATCAAGTGTGTCAGGAAAAGTCACCTTTTCCTCTAGCTTTCTCCCTGAACTACCACAAACACTCCCTGTACCAGAATGTGTTGCCTGAATTTGTCCAACTTCCTATTGCCCCCATCTTTTCCTAATATAACATCTGCTGATTGCTCATCAGTCAACATTACCGCCCCCTACAGGGGATCAGTTCATAACTAAACTACTATAGAAGTGTGACACTGATGAAGGAACTCCTCCAGACCAAACGCCAGCCCTCAACATCACTGGAAAAACCTGACCTGAGTTTCACAATATTCCCTTTCATAGGCTCAGACATCCATCCATACTGGAGGCCAGTGAACGCAACATCATATTAACACAATAGAACAATGTGTCTGTAGTTCCTGACAGGCCTCGATTACCTTTACATAGTGTTCTCTGTATAATAATGATAATAATAATAATAATAAAAATGGATTAGATTTATATAGCACTTTTCTGGACACTCAAAGACACTTTTCATTGGATCCATTATTCATTCACTCCTCATTCATACTTGGTGATGGTAAACTAAATATGTAGCCACAGCTGCCCTGTGGCTACATATGCTGGGACAGACTGACGGAGACGTGGCTGCCAATCTGTGCCTACGGCCCCTCCGACCACCACCGAAACAATCACACACATTCACACACTAGCCAAGTGCCTCACTGGAGGCAAGGAGGGTAAAGAGTCTTGCCCAAAGACGCAACGACAAATGACTCGGTGGGAACGGGAATCAAACGGCCGATCTTGAATCATTGGACAACCCGCTCTACCACTGAGCCACGGCCACCCCAACTATACTGTGACTTTAAAGATATACTATACCCACTGCAACCCTCCAACCTGTTGCTTCCACCACGGAGCAGAGCCAACGTGTTAGCAGAGCTGTCTGAGGTGCAAAAAAAGACCAAGATCACATTTACAATCACAGCACGAGTAAAATTTTATCCACCAAGTAGAAGCAAATGTGTTCATCTGAAGTTTCTGTTATTCTGCTTCCTCCATCACTCCTGTTTCATTTGTCTCTGATGCTTCACAGAATTGGTTAGTTGACCTACTGCCACACAGCGTGACCCCGATATCACCCTGAGTTTACTAAGACCACGCTGTGACATTTCAAACAGCTGGTGAGACATTGTTTCTTTTATCTTCTGAACTATTGTTCAGCAGGTTAACTAGTGTCACTTTGTTTAGATTCTTCATATAAAAACCTCACGTTAGCGTGAACAAACGTCTCAAACTGTTGAGCTGCTACACACAACTGATCAATGTACCCCACCTTTTGCCTGTAACAAGTTGTGATTGGCTCCAGCAGACCCGAGACGATCGCGATCACCTACACCAGAGAGTTGATGGATGGATGGTTGTTCAGACAGACACGTCACATGTTTGTGTGTTAACGTTACATATTTTACAACTGTTCAAGAGAATGAAGCCCAACTGCACAAAATAGAATAAATAGAGTAACCTCCTTTGTTTTGCTGCCAGTAGTGTGGTGGTACGACTGCAATGGACACTATGTCGATCTGTTTCTGTTATGACTGACTACAGACCTCATTAGCGATTAGCGCTAACAAGGCACGCTAGTGAGTAAACAGGACAATTGGTGCATAAAACACGTAGAATTGTGTGTGACCCCAACAGTTTGATGAATTCTCTTGAAACCAGTGGAGGTGCAGGCTACAGTAAAATCACCTGCTGTTGTGTTTGGCCGGATCGAACGTCTGCGGAGTGTTGAGTCATCCAACACTAAGACCCTCTGCTGAAATCTCAAGTGACAACAGCACTGCCAGAGGAGGAACACAGCCTGTAAGCAGACAGCTGCAGTTCCCTCCGCCACCATCCCACTGTGGGGGCGCTGTGGAGCCACCATCTGTGCTGGCAGTGTGCAGAACAGATGGGGGATGGGAAACGAGAGGGAATCTCTGTCTCTGCATTTGTTTCCTTCTCTCTCTCCCTCCCCCTCTGGTGGCTGCTGCCAGTGGAAAACTGGCCTTACAGTAAATCTGAAATCACAGCTCAACCAGGGGGGAGAGAGAGACGATCAACACCTAAACAACACCAGAACACCACTGTACTCAGTCAGCCAATCGCCCGCCATCTGACCAGAGCAAGTCACTGAGAAGCCACCACAGTATGTCATGATTATCAGTAATAATAAATCACATTTGCCTTGGGTTATTGTCTTGCATACATTACTCATGAGGTCAAAAACACTTCTTAGCTCACGCAGGTGTGATACAAATATAACTAATCAAATCTACAATCTCAAAATTTTAAGACATTTATCGTTCAGCTGTCAGAAGCTGTCAGCTGTGCTGTCAGAAGATTAAATGATTCTACCTTCATCAGCTGGCATTCTATACCAAACTATTTGGAAATTCAAAAATCAGTATTTTTGTAGTGATGAATGTTTTGTGTTTAGTCTTAAGGCTTGATGTTTGTGATGAAGCACACCCTCACTGGCTTAAAAGACTGTTTTCACCAAATGCCTGTCTATGCAGCTCACTAGCGGTTCTACATTCAGTCTCTATGATTAGCCACCACAGGACACATTTATATTAGCATTATCTGCACTGAAATGTCTTCCAAAAACAGGCACCTGTTACTAATCAGATGTAGACAATAACTTACGGACAATCTTGTGTGCAATTCTGACAGGTGTTTCAGGCTGAGTTCAGACTGTCAGCCAAAATCCGATGTTTAGCCCATCAGATGTCTCTTTTGTAGTCTTAGCAGTGGCACACCACATGAATTCCAATTTTTGCGGGACAGATAAAAACCATATTCGGGAGGTAGTTTCGCATCGGATATGGACAGATGCGTCTCAGTCTGAACTGCTCCAAACACACTGATAGGTTTTGACTGACCGTGACGTTGCTCTTTATGTCGCATGAGCCAATGCACCGCAAGATTTTCTCCACATCTACTAGCCAGTGATACCGCCAATACTCTGAGGTAACCAATCTTCCATGTTCGCCCTTGTTGTTGTTATGGTTGCTGCCCTCACAATTACATGACCTCACACATTACACGCACTGAACAACGTCTCCACAACCTGTCAGATCGGTCAACAATGTGGCCCAGTCTGAACAGAGCCACATCCCATTTGGACACTTGCTAAAAACAATGTGGACAGTCAGCCCTGAAAATCAGATATGACAGGAAATGTGATTGGAATCTGATTTGTCTGCAGTCTGAACGCATTTTGAGGAACATATTTAAGCATTACTTCAGCTAACCCTTGAGACGCAATTTTGCTCTTTGTGCGATGTATCTTCGAAGAGGATGTACATGAGGATTTATTATGTGTGCTATTTCGGCCAACCAACACCACAGCTGTAGTAAGTCCTTCACAATTACATAACAGAAAGACTTAACTGGTCATTTTGTGTCGGTGTTTGCACAAACTGCAATGACAGGACGGCTTTCAGGTCTGACAACAGACCTGTGTGACATTTTTAACTTGTTTTCAAGTTGTCAGAGAAAGCTGCTGCATTCAGTCAAACTGGAATTATGGAAATGGCGAGTGAAAGCCGAGTCAGAGGCAAAACCTTCAATCTGCCAGTTTCTGCATAACCAACTGTTGCGGCTTACAAGAGTTTGAGTATTACTTCCCAATCGAAAAAAGTCCCAAAACAGCTAAATGAAGGGATCAGAAACCTACTTGTGAACAAACAGGTCAATCAACTTGATCCCTAACAGAGGAAGAACAACTGATTGAGCTTACAAATGATGATGATCTTCAATCCATGTTAGAGAAAACTTCAAATCTTTTCGCATTCTGGGTTAAAGACAAAGCAGAATATCCTGATAGTCACAACCAGCACTGAAAAGCCTTCTTCTGATTCCAGCTACAAGCTTTTGTGTGGCTGCGTTTTCTGTAAAAACAGCCACCAAAACAAGCTGACAGAGTTGACTGGATATATGAACCACAACCGAGTGTAACTGTCTCCCATCACCCCCCAGATGGGACCTTTTAGTTGCAGGAAAAAAAACCAGGGCTCCAACTGACTTTGCCTCACAGTGGGTTATTGTAGTGAACAATTGTTGTAATCGCCGAATATAAGTCCTTACATAAAGGATCACATATTACATCTTGACCAGCTAATATTTCATTCGTTACAGGTGTCGCTGTGGCAACCCCAGAAGGGAAAAGCCGAAAGGAGTAGAAAAAGAAGATGTGTGTTTAAGTGTATGTTGGCAGAGAGGTAACTGTAAAATACCCCACTCAAAAGCACCCCAATCCTATTCTCAAGTCCTCACTGTGAGAGGACAGGTCTGAACAGACTTTGGGTGAATACAAAGACCTTTACTACCTGCTGATACTGGATATTTCAGTTTGCTACTGATAGCTGGGAGATATGAGCTTCCTGTTAATTATTGACCCACACCAGTGATTCTCAAATAGTGGGGCCTGGAGGTGTAATTGCACATTGGCTACAATTAAAGAAAATTGTGTTCATACATTCCAAGTTCCATATCATGTAGTCTTATGTCCCATGTGTTTGGACATTACAGCATTCTGAGATTTAATACCTCAATTATTTTTCTTTACTTGGTCACAACTACAACTCCATATTAAGTGAAAGGTAATTTCATCCAAAAAAAACTTCCAGTGTCATCAGATCAAGCCCTGGCCTTTTGGTCAGTCTCACTGTGATATGTTAATTGGGTAGGGTGCGTATTTGGGATGGCCTCTGCTCTTACCAGTCATGATAATATTCACCATGCAAGACTCACATATCATCAGCTCAATTACTACAAGGATGATGTTGGTGCAGTATGATTTTTCTGCTGGTAGAAATGGGGCTCAGTCATATATTAACATTTTGTCCTGACCAAATGTCTAAAATTAGCAGGAGAAAAAAAATGCACAGTAGGAAGAAAAGGGTGATTTAGGGATGATACATTATTCCCATATTCTCTCCAACATTCCTCACACATGTTACTTCCACTACCAGTCAAAACTCACAATGAACATAAGATAAGCATGGTTTACCAACAGTCTACAGCAAGCCAAGGCTATGGCTATCAGTCTGACAAATGCTGTGTAAGGCCTTTGTCTGCAAGAAATCTGATCAATGTCTCCTACTGATGTCATCTGAGTTTGCCTCAGTTGTGGCAGAAGATCACAAGTTTGAAATTAAAAGGAACAAAAATAAATGTAGCATACTCAGGCTACATAACACTGAATGAACTGTTGCAGAATTAGTTAAACTGCTGGTGTAGTGTTGTGTAAGGAAAACCAGTATCCAATACTGATACAACCTTGGACTCCTATAACGATTGCATCAATCAGCAACAGTCAACTAACATCAATGACAGTGCTAGCAGCTATTCAAAACAATGCTTATTTTAGCTAGTCCCCAACATAGGAACATTTGACTTACAAACATTCAGAGATACTAACCAACATGCTCCACCAGTGAAGATAGTGGTAGTCGTGATTATCTCACTGATAACAACTCTGACTCTGACCCACAAAAACTGCTCCTCTTCCTCCTTCAAAAGGTAGCTACATGCTACATGCTACAGTAGCATACAACGGACCGTCAACATCAACAGCTGACTCTGGCTGTTATTGGATGAGCTTAAAAAAATCAGTTTTCTTCTTCTCCTCAATGAATGAATTATCAGGAGCAAAAATTTACCGTAAACTAATCTGGATTAAAAAGATCACATGAATCACTCGGGACCCTTACGGTGGATATTTGAACTATACATAATGTACGTATTTTAGCATGGTATCAGATGTTTTTGTTCTCATTTATTGCACAGTAACATGATATGTGCTTTTAACAGTTTTCTAGTGACAATAATGAAGGACTGTTGGATCAGTCTACACAGGTCAATGGGCCTTGGAGGCCCATGAGTCTGTTGCTGGTTTACTGTTTTTCCTTTGTTGTATCACTTTGATAGAGACTGATCCCTGCAGATCAGAAACATCCCATAAGAACTGCAGTTTTAGACATGCTCTGACCAAGGCACCCACCATCACAATTTGGCCCTTGTCAAAGTTACTCAAATCCTTGTGCATTCCCATTTCCCAACATTCACTTGCAGTCTGATATATCACACCCACTAACAGGTGCCATGAAAAAGAGATAATCAAGAGATAATCATTCATTTCAAGTGTGACTGGTCATAATGTTATGACCAATCAGTGGATAATCTCAATGCAAATACCAATAAGTTACCACCAGAAAACTGGAAGAGGAGAGTAAAAGAGCAATTCTTCTCTCACGTGGCATCAAACACCAGTCAGCAAAATTGTGAAGGTGCACAAGAAACGCTTCCAAACAAACATGTGGCAGATGACTTCCAGTGTGACTATTTATTTACCGTGTTATTCAAAAACAGCTTAAAAGCCACAACTTTGGGTACACCATCAATATAATTCTTATCGGAGCATCTTTAAGACCTGACTTGAAACTCCTGAAGATTCACATACATAAAAATCTGAATTAAAAAAAAAAAAAACTTACATTTTAAATTGAAGACATCCCCTAGAAAATGTGAACTTACATCTTCAGTTAAAGAGTCTGCAGTCTTAGCTACTTGACTTGCTTTTATTGCACAAATAATTTTTACCACTATTTTGTAAACATGGGTAGAAACTGTTTCTGAAAAAAAAAAATGCAATGATTTTCCATGTAGGCCAAACCAAAACATTTAAAATGTGAGTACTCATGTTAACATCAAGATGTAATTTCCTTTCATCTGTGGCCTAACATCAATAAGGTCTTCAACATAATGTTAGTGAAGGTGTTGACATTTGTGATTTCACAGTATCAAATTCAGATTTTAGATACATTGAAATGACATGAAAAAGACACTACTATATGTATAATATGCATGGTAGAGAGACTTTTCTCCCCTTATAAATTGCAAACATTGTGCTAGGGTCTCTACTTGGAAAACAAAAGAATCCCTGCCCCTCTGTAACCGCCCCTCTTTAGGGTTTCTAGTCTCTCAGAGTGACAGATTGCATTGGCAAGCCTTGCTCTGCATACGTAAGGTCATTGAGGCTAGCTGTCTGACTGTGACAGATGGTGGCATGAAGGCCTTGCCAGCTATCCTCACTTGACGAGCAGTAAAACAGCTCCAGGCAGTTAGTGTCCATCTGAATGCAGCAGGTCAGTGAGGGATGCTATGTCAGTAGTGGTTATCTCCCTCCAAGTGAGTTGTGGTGCTAGCTTGGATTACAAGACCTCAGCTACATCAGAATCCCATTTAAAGAATCTCCTTTGAGGCTTGAATGTTTTGTACTTGTAAGGAAGTAGTCATGGTCAAGGCTTTGTTTTTATTTCTTACAGTGGGACCGCACTCAACACTCAGTACAACACAATAGCTGCTGGCTGAATTGGTCTACAAAGTAAACTTGTAGTTTATCCTTCACGGCTATAACACTTCTTCAAGGATGAGAAGAAATGAATTCAGACAACACAAAAACTATAGAATGTTTAAAAGTATGATGTCATCAACATATCCATCTGGACAGCCTCCACTTAAAGAGATCAAACGATAACACAAATGGTTGTGATGTAAATCACAATTAATTTCTGAGCGTTGAACATTCCTGATACACCATCTATCAACTCTTTCAGGCAGTAAGTTACATTCATGTAAGTTTCTGATTACTGTTGACTCACGGATCGTGCTCCAAATTGTCATTAAATTCCTGTACAAAGTTTCAAAAGATTTCACACCAGATTATATACGATTACAGTCTTGGTTTGGATTGAAGAGAGTAATCTTAATTTAAAGTCAAGCCACCCAACAAATCATAAGCACCTATTTCCAGACTGAAAAGTGGAGGCAGTGGGACAGACAGGCAAGACGAGCCACTTTATTGGCGTCTGGGGGTATTATATGACCATTGGTAGAAGTGACTAAGGCTGGACTCTCAGGATAAATTCAAATGTGGGTAAATCCATTAGCTGCATCAGCACTCACGGATGTACCAGCACAGCAGCACCCTTCTTATCAACAGAGGAAACAATGTGCTGCGTGTAAAAGCAAAAACAACCTAAAGAAACGAAAAAGAAAATGTGCTTACGGCAAAGTTTGATCCAATACCTAAATCACCAGTGTGAAAAAGTTTTCACTTCACTTCAACTGCCTGATTTCCTTCAGCCGTGTTCAAATCTAACTTTACTTTTTGGCATCACGTTGTCTAATAGGTCTCACCAGAATCACATTATGACAAAATCAAAAGAATGCAGAAGAGATCAGGAAGAGGGTGACTGAAATACGCCAGACTGGGAAGGGAAGGGACACACATTAGTCACAGTAAGGAACCGTTACAGAAGCGGCTGACCATTAAAAACTCATCCAAGATCATGGAAAAGGATTAAGTCAGAGGACCCAAGTAAAACCTTTAGGAACTGGGGGCCCCTTTCACCTCAATAAACGTCAGAGTTCATGGCAGCATTGCAGAGAAACTGGCATCCATGAGAGGGAGATGAGTAGAAAGCTACTGCAAACCCAGAAGAACATGAGGAATTATTCTAGGGATTGATGAGCCAAATATGCTCTTTGGATGACAGGGGTCCTGGTACACATGGGCCCCCGCCAAACACAGCATTGCATCAACAGACCATCATACCTATGATAAAATCCAGAGGATTCAAGATAATGTGATAATGCTTTGCTGCTTCACCACCAGGGTGACCTCTCCCAGTTCAAAGAAACAGGAATAGAGTTCAGGACCAGCACACGGTCCAGGGAAATGTAAAGTCTGTGATTTTTAAGTCTTATCTGTAAGCAATAAAACGAAGTGGCTTTGTCAAAGTCAAGACTGAGATGCAGTCCAGGCTTTTAGAAACACCCCAATGTGGTTTCACTAAACCAATTCTGTATAGAAGGGTGGGTCCAACCTCAACCACAGTGATGTCAGAGATTGGTTTCACGTTAAGAGGAAAGATCTGGTTGTAGTTGTTAGCAAAAGTGGCACAACTTGGTATTTAAGAGTTCAGAAGCAACCATTCAAGCCTATTTTTTTGTGATTAAACTATTGGACAATCTTTTCACCTTACCAAATAAATTTATCATTTAAAACTAGTATTATATGAAGACCAAGTTTGCCTAAGCTTATGGTAATGTTTATGTGAAGGCACAGTTTAGCATGAAATGAAATACCTACAAAGTAATCCCTCGTGTATTCACGCTTCGAGAAGCACGGTTTCACTAGATCGCAGATTTTTAGTAGTTAGTCATGTAATACCATACATGCATGCTATTGGCTGACAGCATCCAGAAGTGCGCTGCGTTCCGTGAGTCTCGAAACGCAGCGCACTACCGTGTATTAAAGAAGCACTTACAAGTGCTCTAAATCTGTAAGAGTGTGGGAAAAGGTAATACAGATAGAAGGTGGTTTAATATCAGTATGGAGAGGGTTCATAAATGTTTAAATTACCATAAATAATAAAATAATTTGTCGCTATATCGCAGAATTTTGTTTTTCACGGGTGTTCCTGGAACGCATTAACCCCAGGTAACGAGGGATTACTGTACTCTTCCAACACTACTGAATAACTTATTGAGGCACACAGTCCACTTAGCAGTTAAGAAACATATTTGTACCACCAGTTAGTCTCTCATAAGTGTGTCAAATTAAAATTCATCGTTTACATCCAGGAGCCAGAGCCTGACATAGTGCTTTATCACCTAGGCCTTACCTGAATTTAACCATCTCACAAGCTGTCTCGTCACCTTCCGGAGGTTTTGAGGACAGACGGCCTTCTACAAAGGTGGGGAATGTTTGGTCGCCTTTAGGCCACACTGGAAATGAAGTGGCTGAAATATGTGTGGCATAATTTTGAAAGTGTGAGCACAGACTGAACTGGAGATACAGCATGCAGGCTCATTTCTGAGAAAACTGCTGCACTGAATAATTTTTAAAACAAAGATCTCTTTCTTGTATCAGCCATTTGGGAGCAACACAGACTTTCACACTGCATCAACAAAATACAGAACACATCCTGGTTTTTCATCAGTAAAGAGAGATCTGACAACCTGCTAACATTTTTCTAAAACTAGTTGCAGCAAAATGTGTGAAATCACAGTGTGAAGTAAAAGTTGAAAGTGACAGCTTTCTGTAGGGAAGAAACAAACTGGATGCATCGTGGCTTTAACTCTTGGTTGGAATAGCTCTGATTCAAAGTCAGTAAGTGTTCTCTATAGTTACACACAAGCACTGGAGCTAGCTGAGTAACGCCGCCCTACAGAGCAAGTGTGCAGAATTAGCAATAATGCAAAACTTGGGTGTAACTTTCTATGTTTTCTTTTACTAAGTGTAAGCACAAATGAAAAACTCAACAGTTTATGTAAGTAACAAGACAAGGAGACGCAGTACTTTTGACCGAGGTAAAAAAGTAAACACCACACTGACTTTCTAGGGTAGTCTAGACGGTCCAGTTTACACAAACACCCCAAAGGCACAACAGATGGCAAAGGAAAATATAGAAATATTACCATTAATAACAATTAATGGATTGCAATGATAAGTCACTTTTTCTTGTTCGCTTAGGGTGTCGCTTAGTGCCTCAGCAAATTGTTGCCCTATTGCCTTGTTGGCCAAATGAATAGATTTGTCATTCATGCAATCTCGGGAATCCTCGGGGGAACAGAATCTAGTTCTTTCCCTGTTGTTCCAGCATGTTGTAACTATAGCCTGCCTGTACCTGCTGTAGGGTCCCACAGCGCCATATGGCCGGGCACCGTCGGGTTTGGGTACGAAGCATCCGCCAGATACGCTTTGATCTTGGTGAACACCACCAGCTATTACATGGCTAGTCTGTGCTATGATCGGAGGCAGGATTGCCTGGTCAGACAACTAAAGACAATCCATTCCTACAGAGAGTTGTCGTTTAGAACGGAATACACGTCCCCCACCATAACAGCAATCACCCCTGGAGTTCCAGCAGCCAATCAGCATTGAGAAGCAAGTGATTGCAGCGTGCAGAATGTCGCTGGAGTTGGGAATTCTCATCTCAGGCAATGAGCAAATTTTCACTCTATTGCTCTGTCGTTCAGCTCCCCAAAAGTTTTTAGCTTGAGAGATTTTGAATCAATCTCTTGCTTTGTCTTTGAATGTTAACTTGTTACCGAGGATGAAAAATGTCCCATTGTGGAAGCAGCTCTACTGGAGTATTTTACAGTACATCATCAACTCACACTGTGCTGACAGTTGCTAGAAAGATTGTTGATCTAAGTTATCAAAGACTATGAACAAAAGCCTGTTCTCATAAACAGCTATTGATCCAAATAGCTAAAAAATAACATTTTTTGAGTTCTTTATTCCTCACTTTGAGTTCATCATCCATGGAGAGTTCAGCTCTGAATGAATGAGTGGGACAATGAATGCATGCATGTGAATGTTGGCTGCAGAGGACTTGGCTTTCAGGCTCAAAACTGTACACCTTTCACATTTTTCACATAATTTCTTTTAATTCTACCAAATATTTCAAAGTTAGTCGTCCCTCCTTGGACAGGGTTGCATTTAGCATCTGGACCAATGTATACTGTAGGTAAAGTACATTTACAGGACTGACACAAAGGTCTGTGTTCCCTCATTTCCCCTTGCGGGATTAATAAAACTATACTTCTTCTTCTTCTTCAAGATGAGCTGCTTGCTCAGAAGCTGAAACACACCATTGATTTAGTACTGACATTACTCAGCTGGTGCCCCTACCCCATCTGTGAAATCACTTTGCCTCTACAAACCCCTTCCCTAACCCCCTCCCTTCATTGACACACTATTGTAAGGGTGTGAATAATTTTCTCTGCTGTTTATAGCATGACTTGGTTCTTGGATTAATGTGCTACCTAGCAGGGTCACAAACCAACAACTGCCCCAGTGGGTTTGAGGGAAAACTTCTGCTGTTAGTAGCCTATCATTATGAACGTTTTTTGTTTTTTTGTTTTTTTAAAGTATGTGACCTAATCTGAATGGAGTGAAATGTTTTTTTCATCTAACATTCCACTTGGCTGCTGAGTCAAAAAGTTCCTTTCAGACCCTGAAACTTAGTATGAAAATTACAACAGTGTGCACTGTTGTTCTTTACATAAATAGCTCACAGGCTATTTGTGTAAAGAACACACATACAGCGTATGAAGTAAATCCTTGGTGATGAGTTATGGCTCCATGAATGGAATAAATAAGCTGAGTGAAGAGGCTGACCTGGCATCAACTCGCAACTTGCCGAAATAAGTGGCGGCAGCAGTATAGCTGTCAAAGAAACACGTCTGGGTTCGAGCACAGGACTAAATGAGCAATATCAGCATGTCAAGCCGAGTCCTTGGCTATCACAGCCTGAACAAACAAGACCGTCACAATAGAGACCGATAGCATCTATGTGTCCCACACTGCATTGCAAAACTAGGGAAGTGCTCACAGGAAATCTACTGGATTAAGAGCTCAAAAAAGGGTAGAAATAAAAGTCAGCCACACCTCCAGGTTATCACAGACCAAAACCCTGAGCATGGAGCCTAAAGAAGGATGGAGGAGGAGAAAGGATGCAGTAAACAAAAGCCTGTCGGGGCTTCCCCTTGTCTCTGACCCCTCTGTACTGTTGGAGGAGCCCAAAGCATCACAGCGCCTCTGCAATGCCTGTTCACACAGACTGACATGTCTCAATGTTAAGGCGTGACATTCACAGAAAGATACCCCAGTTTGGTGGCCACCAGTCTGCGCTTGGGCTCCAAGTAACAGACCTGTAGAATCCCTGGAGCGGGGATGTGGTGGCACACCTGAACTCATTACTACCTCATGGGTTCGACTGTACATACAGACGCCTATTGCACCACTGTAACTACCTCCTGAGGCACCAGAGGTGAAACAATCTGACATCTAATCGTGCCTTCATTCAAACAGATGTTGGACTGCAATACAGGCCCAACAGGCCTGGAATAAAAGCGCTGTTTGAATGAAGCTAACACTGGGATCAGGGCTGTAGTTTTACAGTATTTTAATTGTCGACGAACCTAACTACCGTAAATTCCAGACTATTGACCACACCTGGAGATAAGCTGCACCACCTAAATTTCAAAACAAAGACAGTACTTACATAGGCCGCACCTGTATATAAAGCACAGGTGTCACGGTGCTGTAACATGAGATGTTACACACCGTTTACTGGCAGTTTATTCTTCTTTTTATATTTGATTCGTATATAAGAAGAATAATAAACTGCCGGTAAACTGTCGGACCAATCAGGCCTCTGTTTTACCAGTTTAATCAAGTGAAGGCAGCTTACTATTATCCAATAAATTATCTATACAGTAATCCCTCGCTATTCGAGCTTGAAGATGCGTGACTTCACTGAATCGCAGATTTTTGTAGGTAGTCACGTGATACCGTACGTGCATGCTATTGGCTGACAGCATCCATGTGTGTGCTGCTTTCCGAGACTCACAGAACCTTCGTCCTGCAACTTTTCTTTAAAAGTGCTTCAAACAGTCTATCAGAGTGTGGGAAAAGGTAATACAGATAGAAGGTGGTTTAATATCAGTATGGGGGGGTTCATAAACGTTCAAATTAACAAAAATAATAAAATAAATACTTGGTCGCTATATAACAGAATTTTGTTTTTCGCGGGTGGTCCTGGAACGCATTAACCGCAAGTAACGACGGATTACTTTATTTTGGAGAAAAGAAAAGATGACTGGAACCAGTATCACAACCTGATACTGATGATTGATGCATCGACCTGCATTCATTTATTGATTTTTTGGGTATGTTTTCTTGTGATTATTTTTTTATTCTGTTGAAAACATATTGAACCTCATTGGTCTGTAAAACAAACTTCTAACGGCATTCTATTGGTCTTGTAACACAAAGGGGCTCAACAACACCAGCACCATATTAAAATACGACAATACAAAACACAGGTCTGCAGGAAAAACACTTTGCAAGACAACAACTGCCCAGTAACTCACACAGCATAATAAACGCCACCTGAAATGTATACAACTTCATAAATTTAGAGGGAATATTACCATGGGGAGATGCTTTCAGGGATTACTTTTCTGATTGCAAAATAATAAATAAAAGCTACTATGAGGACCAAATAAATTATTCAACAGAGGTTAAATATGAAACTGAACGTGGTTTTGTCTCTGGAAACTGAAATGTTCTGTCTGTTCATGCTCAGAAAACCTCACACATTCAGATATGAAAAGGCAGAAATCCTGCTGTCACTCACCACAGTATTGAGTTTGAACGCACCACCAGTATGTTCAGTCAGGACCTTCAACCATGGGCTAAGCACCTGTAACAATAAGAGGATCAAGCAGTCAAGTCATTTTTCTATAATGAATATACTGTACGTATGAATGTACTGTATGTCCTTAGCACGCGTCATGAAAACCCTTCATCTGACCTACTTTAGCATGAGAGCTTTTGGGGGCTCAGGGAAGTAACTTCTCAACCTTGGTTTTATTCCCTGCTGGGTTCCACTGAATATATGGAATAAAGCGGTGAATAGCGGTCCGTGCAGCAGCAGAGAGCAGCCTTGGGGCTCTGCTGAGGCAATACCACTGAAAATGTTGTTGAAAGGGGGGCTACAAGGCGTGACAGCATGTGTGGAACCAACAAAGAAGAAAACACTGAAGCTAAATGAATAAGCGATTAAAACGTCTGCACTCACGCACTGACGACTACACCGTTATCTCCATCAATGGTGCTTTGAGTTGACTATAAATGTGATCACAGTCTCTTCTGCCATTTCCATGTCTGTTGTTGATTAACTTTCTGGTGTCTTTACGGCCTCAGTGTTTCATAGTATAGATGCAGATTTCATTTTACCTCAATGTAGTGCATCCCTGGGATGCGCCTCATGAATAATTTGTGCATTCCAACATGACGTTTATGCATCCCAAAAGTAATAAAAGAATATACGCTAGAAGGATTGAGTTATGCCAATAGTACAATATATAAACTAAACAAATGATTTAATTAATAATGATTTAATGAATTTAATTAATAATAAAAACAATTTAATTAATAATAAATTAATAAACAATTTAATTAATAATTTATGATTTAATTAATAACGACATCGTAAAATTTTAAATAAAAAGAAAAAAATTGTAGAATTACATCTTTTTACAGCCTGGTGGTCATTTAAAAAAAAAAAAAAATTTAGAAAAAAAGAAAAATGTACAGTAATCCCTCACTTATTTACACTTCAAGATGCACGGATTTTTAGAAGGTAGTCACGTGATACCATACATGCATGCTATTGGCTGACAGCATCTCTGTGTGTGCGCTGTGTTCAGAGACTTACGGAATGCAGCGCACTTCCATGTATTAAAGTATCACTTTTCAAGTGTCAATTTTACAAGTGTTTTAACTATCAGAGTGTGGGAAAAGGTAATACAGATAGAAAGTGGTTTAATATCAGTATGGGGGGGGTTCACAAACGTTCAAATGACCAATCACACAGGTGAGTCTTGTGACAAGAAACTTGCACGAGATCAAAACATGATGGCGAATTCCGGGTTTGAAATTTAAGTGGAGAAATTGATAGTCTGAATATTTTTCTTCAATGGAAGTGCATTTTTCCCTATATGATATCACAGAAAAAGGTAGCATCGGTTTTTTATTGTAATTATTTAAAGCTTGCTTCCCAGAGACGCAAGTTGTCTGATGGTCCTGCGTCCCTGTCCAAAAATGTGCTTCAAAGACGCAAGGACGCATGCTAACAAGAACACTGCAGATGCGTCATTATGTTTGCTTCTGGAGGTGAACGGGATGTTAGCTACTAGTTAAGTGTTCATCCAACATATGAACTTAACCAAATGAAGGAAGTTATGTTTGCTACCAGGTGGATAACTCAGCATAACTCAACGTCAAATTCACAACAGCAACTGCAAAATGTCTTGATTGGTGGTTCAGTAAAATGCAAAGTGCAGAACACAGGAAAGAAAACAGAGGTGAAGTGAATACAGACTAGCCCTCCGCTAGCAGGCAAGGCCCATTTGTCATTTCCACTACCTCTTCATGCCACAAGACCACAAAACACACCGAAATTACTGCATGCTCACACCATAACTCCATTTGTCTCACTGAACACTGACTTTAATACGTATGTCACTGCAAGAGGAGAAGCTAAAAACACCAGGCAGCTAAACTAGTTTGTCAGAAAACACACCAGAGCTGGTGACCATAATTCACATGTGACATGTAAAGCAAAGCAGTGCAGGAACCCTGCCATCGTCACCACCTGTGGGAACCCTGTAATGTTAGATTTTAAATTCTATGACAATCGTTTGGGCTGCAGACTGAGCAGTATTACAGCATTGCTGGATTGCATAAGACCCTGAGGAGCCATGGCAGTCACTGAACATGTGTTTATATGCTGATACCTTCTCTTAGCTCACTACTTCCTTCCCCATTCTCCACGGCCATGATTTCTTGACCTCTGTTCTAGTGTTGTTTAGGCGTTTTACGGTTTTTGTCATCTTTTTGTATATATTGTACGTTGATAATTTCAATTCAGTTATCAGCAAAATATCAACAAAAGTAGATCTTTAATTTATATTTGTCTCTTTTTCAGGAATCTCAGCTTCTTTGAATTTTTTGAAACTATGTTTTAAATTCAAATACATATAAATTTTTAATTACTATGCTATATTACATTTTTGAAGAGGAAAAAAACCAAACTGTGAGGACTTGGACAAACTGTTGTTGATAAAGGGTTTGACCAGAAGGCTGCAACTTTAATCTTCTCAAATCCAACAAGGCGGTCACAGACTGCAACATCCAGCGACTTGCATAGGTCAACAATCAGAGCTAGTGCTCTGACCTACTTTCAGAGATCAAAGCAGCAGCTTTGATCTATGCTCTTACTCACACTGGCCTTTCCCCTCGTCTTTTTATCTAATCCGGTTCCTGAGTGTACAAAAGTTGAAATTTGACAGTGACCTACTCTTCTCAAGATATTTGCTGGACATACTAACGGACGAACTGACAAACGGACGGACGGACGGACGAACATACTGACATTGACAATCAGAATACATCGCCGCTTTAAAGCAGGATGTAATAAGGAGCAGGATATCTTAAATTAGAGCAAAATGAAAAAACAAAAACACACTGTTCTGTCCATCCTTCAGCTTGTGGTCATGTGAGAACCTCTGACTGTTCCTATTCAGAGTAGAGCGTCACACTTTCTTCATATCTGCTGGATGCCAACAAGTGACTTCTACAGATGATAGCAATGTTGTGTGTTAGATAATGAGGAGGACCCCATCATGAGGACGGACTCCGACTGCAGGAGGATTGCAGCTCAGCTCCAGATGGTTCTCCAACTGCCTTCTGGGAATTTGAGTCACTGTTTACCTTGGTTGGGTTTCTGCCCCTGATGAAGCATCACCACTGACGCCCCTGATGAAGCATCACCACTGACGCCCCTGATGAAGCATCACCACTGACGCCTCTGATGAAGCATCACCACTGACGCCCCTGATGAAGCATCACCACTGACGCCCCTGATGAAGCATCACCACTGACGCCCCTGATGAAGCATCACCACTGACGCCCCTGATGAAGCATCACCACTGACGCCCCTGATGAAGCATCACCACTGACGCCCCTGATGAAGCATCACCACTGACGCCCCTGATGAAGCATCACCACTGACGCCCCCGATGAAGCATCACCACTGACGCCTCTGATGAAGCGTGGTGAAGCATCACCGATAGAGCCAAAGCCAGTAGAACTTCTGCTAGGCTTCATGACATCATTGGACCCTGATGATGCAGTGTTTGCATGTTTTGTAAGATAAATTAGTCCTAATACTACCACACACACACACGCACTTCAGTGATGGGCTCTCCATACACTGCAGAAGGTCAGCATTGACATGATAGTGCTACAGTGTGCGATCTCAAACGTAGACGAAGCGAGTGCTCTGTAAACATCACAATATCAACATTGTCTTGTTACGTTAGGGTTGATCTAAAACAGTAAAGAACCCAGACTTCACACTCTTTCTCCAAACTGGAGACAAGTACAAATGGTTTTCTTTTCCTTTGCATCTGTTGCTGGCTCACCGCTAGAGTACAAAAATAAATCTGGGCAAAGTAGTGCTTGTATTGTGAGTCTAGACTAAGTACACAAAATCCACTGAGTAAAACATGTTAATTGGAGGAGCAGACGTTAAGACAAGCCACATCGTTATTTAACAGAGGAAACTGATTAATGAAAGGTTTTCACACCGTTTTGCATGAAGAATGCATCGCTCATTATGAATGACTCCTTTCTCACATTAACTGAAGACACCTGATCATATCCCTAAAATTGTCCAGCTTGAACTACCCATCCAACCTTTGAGTGGCAGGTATGGAAGTGGTAATCCATCACCATGGGAATGGAAGCGACTGAAGTGTATTGAGAAACAACTGAACAGAAGCAAAATGAAATATTTGTTAACTATTCAGTTTTGGATCAGGTTCCCAATGTCCCAGTAATTAAATGGTGAAATATGCAAGAGTGATGGATCATTCCCTTCTCCAAAGAACAACGCCTTCTCTTCAATCTGTGTACGCCACTTTACATTTGTAATGGTATATGATAAGATCATAATGTCCTCTATCATGAAGCACAATTTGCGTTGTTGATAGTTACTAAAATGCAAAGTGGAAACTGAATCAACAAGCTGGCCAAGTTTCCATAGATGAAGTCATATCAACGGAAATCAAGCTAATACTAAAGTCCTAAATGCATGAAGAAGTGGACACAATGTCAACCTTTTCATTCCAGTATTCTAATGCTCATCTGCTTGAGTGGTGGATGTTGACGGAGTGCACTTTAGGCACTTCCTCTGGCCAAGTCAGCTGACTTCCTCTTGGGTCTTTACCAACTCAACTGCAGCAGCACTTTTGACAGCAGCTGCTGCATAGGCTACTGCTTTGATGGAAAACTCGATCAACAATAATCAGAAGTCAGGCGTCTTTGATATGAAATTATTTATATGTTCAATGGTAACCGATACCAATTACAAAAAAAAACACACAAACCAGCTTCATATTTAAAATGTGGATCAAAGAGATGGCTACCTTGACAGCCAATCAAGACAGTGTCTTCAACAAAGCAATCTGCAACCATCAACACTAGTGTTTCTCCGACCAAATCCAACTACTGCTACTTTCTTTGAAGCTACATGATCTCACACTCTGCAGATTGATCATCATCTGTAGAAAAACTGGAAAACCTTTCAGGGAGTTTTCACATCCCACTTCAAAGCAGTGACGTATCGTTATCGTCAGTGTTTGTGTGTGTCCGTCCGTTGGTTAATGTCCAGCAAACATCTTCACAACCGCTGCAGATAGAAAGATGAAAGAAAATACACATTACTCAGGCAGCAAAGGGGATGAAAATGAGATGACCTTGAGAAAACTTGGTCAAGGTCAAATTTCAACTTTGTACACTCAGGAACCAGATAAAATAGAAAGACGAAAGAAAAGGTGTTATATTCAGGGAGGCAGGGGGATGGACATTAAATCACAACTTTGACCTTGAAAAACTAGGTCAAGGTCAACTTTTCACTTTTATACCTTTTCAGGTACACATTTTGAAACCTGATGAGATATAATCACAAAACAAAAAGCAACATTTTCAGGAAGCCAGAGGCACAAAAATGTGTAGGTCAGGAGGAAATTTTGAATTCAGGGATTGTCGCGGTCTCTGACTGTCTTTTTATGCAACCATCAAGGGTGTGTCCACATTAGAAGGACTATTTATGACCGAAGTATAAAAATACACATTCGTAATGTTTCACACTATATGTTGATGGTTAGGAGCCTTTTGTAGGGCTGACCAATCCAACCCTTACTCACCTTTATTTTACACTAACACTTCGAGTTATGAGTGTAGGTTTGAAAAGAACCCCGAATGTCTGTTGGTCTTGTTTTGGACAGAAATTCTCCTCTCATCCAGGCTGATTTATTAATACACATAAAAAAGATTGTCTGCCTTAGAAAATAATTTAATGTTATGAAAGTATTTATTGCTCGAAAAAATACTAGAATTTCAGTGTGGTGGTCATCTTCAGCTTTTGTGTGCCATCTAAAGGCCATTGTTCTTGCTAGAGCAGAGCGCTCTATCTGTCACCACCATTAGAACTACCTGGTGCCATGTCTAGATAACTGACGTTACTCCAACAGAAAAAATCTCTAGCACACAGAGAAAACAGCCATTTTCTGAATGAATCCCTTCAGCAGCCTCTTTGGCAGCACGGCTATCCAGGTGCATTAAAGCTGTGGCACGGCCTTCTCGTGCTGACAGGTCAACCTCGTCCTTCAAACAGCAGAACGGCTCCGTCCCTTTCATTGCTCTCTGACAACACAGGAACAGCAGCTGCGTCAGGGCGTTCCCATCGTTATTCAAAGGAAGTGAGCGTTCCCATTGCAGATACTGTCAAAATAAAAGCCTTTGGTTCAATCAGAACGTGTGAGGGAAGTGACAGTTTACAGCCGATGATCATCACACATGGCAGGAGGGGCTTTGAGGAAGTGCTCAGACAATATGAGCAGTGATGAGGATTCCACTGGGACTGAACCTGCATTATTAAGCATACATGTGCACTGAATCTGATTGTACTACTGACACAGATGGGGTGGGGCCACACTGTACACACTGGCCTGCACCGTGGCTGGACATGATGAGTCAGCTGACAGCCAAGCAGTTGTTAGACTGGATGAATGGAACAGTTATAACACCAAACACAATTCAAGACACCGTGTATGGCAGGAAAAAGTGGTGGGAATTAATTCCAAGTTATAATAATGAGTACGAAAGTGATGTGGACTGATTGTACATTGCTGTATAAATATAATTAATCTAAAAACTATTTAGTTGAAGTGACTTGAGAATGCAGCAGCAGATCAGTGTGTCTGAGTAACAAAACAAGCCTTTGAAAGCTACTCAGTGAATCAGGGAGCATAAAACACGCAGAGGAACCTATTCATAGAGCCAGCAAGTGTTGCAGAGCTGAATCTACTCTACACGTTTGGCACAACCTGGATAAACTGGACTACTATGAAGAAACAAACAGAACAGACTGCATAGAAAATAAAGTATTTGTCCAAAAGATCATGATCAAGCACAGAACAGTGACACACTACGGCAGAAGCTAATGTCTTAAAGAATAAAAAACAGCATTCAGTGTGTTTACTGTGATATATACCTGTAAATAGTTTGCAGTTCACATAATGTTCACTCCAAACTAAAAAACATAAAATAAAATAACAGCACACTACAAAGGAAGGTCATTTCAGGAGCTGCTCACTAGAAAAAGTTCTGTTATCTCCAGCAAAAAGCGAACGTTGTTCATGGCAAGTGAGACTCTCCAACAGTGACCGTAGGACCGGCTGTGGCTTTAGGAATGTTTACCGAGTCAGGTCTGCATTCTGTACAGGTAGTCCTCAACATACCAACACTGTTAGTTGTTTGTAAGTTGAATTGTTGGTAAGTACTTATTAATTTTTTATCTATAATCTGCATTTGAGGTCTTTTAAATGTCATTACTAATCTTAATACAGTAATCCCTAGCATATTTGCGCATCAACACGTGTGATCACCTCATTGCGGATTTTTAGTAGGTAGTCACATGATAACGTACGTGCATTCTATTGGCTAATGGCACCTGGAAGTGCACTACGTTCAGTGAGTCTCGGAACGCAGCGCACTTCCCTGAGACAAAAGCGCTTTAAACGGTCTATCAGAGTGCGGGAAACAGTAATACAGACGGAAGGTGGTTTAATATCTGTATGGGAGGGTTCATAGACGTTTCAATTACTGTAAACAATAACAAATAGTTTGTCGCTCTATCGCGGACTTTGTTATTCGCCTGTGGTTCCTGGAACACATTAACTACAAGGAACGAGGGCGGACTGTACTAAAGTTCTATTCCCTCAGACTGACCAGAAACAATAACAGGACATTAAAATAACAGGTTAACAAATAAAATACAAATGGATGAACAGGAAAGTATCTAAGGTACAAACCTGACGCTCTGAGATGCTAACAGAGGCAACAACAAACAACACCGAGAGGAGACGATGTTGTAGCTGCGTGTACGCAGCAGTGCTGCTCGATGTGGGTTGTGGCAGAAATGGGAACTGCAGGACAATAGTTGGATATGACGGCACACGTTTGTGTGCATCTCCAAATGTTTGTAAGTCAAATGTTCTTAAGTTGAGGATTACCTGTATTTACAGATACTGGTAATGTGTGTTGTCTCCATGCATATTCTTTCAAGGCCACCAGTTTCTCACTCCAGACTCAAAGTTTCTCTAACTACCAACTAATGAAAAAGTTAAATCACAATACTCCCATGGATTTTGTTGGCATTAATCAGATACTTGCATATTTGTGCAATTTCCTCCGGGATTATTAAAGTATCTACTATTTAAAATGTGAAAATTTAAGTTTTGCACAAGCTCTCCATTATGAATACGATATTATAGTTGCCTACTGATGATATCTATGAGTGCATGTTTAAGGATAAAACTATTAATTTACTTAGGGCTGTAGCCTTCAGAACCTTATAAAGCAGGTGTCATGTCTGACCATATATCTCCCCACCTATATATTTAATACTTTCACTTGAAAAGGCTCACGTTGTCACGCTGTTACCAACTCCCCCACTACCTGTCAATCAAGCACCAAACCAATCATGGCGCATCTCTCAGAAGGAATCACGTGAACAAAATGGCGTAAGTCATCTGTTATGTTAGGAGAAAAAATAATTACACATGGACTTCCCAGTTAACATAATATTAGAATGTCATAACTGTTCCGATAATAGTTTTTGAGCAGAGAGTCCAAACGGCTGGAATGACACAGAAAACGATTTCTGAGTGTTTTCACGTTTGGTATGAAGTCTGATATTATTGTTTGTCGTGCAATTTACACGGGTTCCTGCTAGTATGTATATTATATATACATAATTTATTTAACAATTAATTAATACTTGACTGCAGGACCAAGCATCTTTTTCTTTTGCAAAACCATTCATTTTCCAAATGCTTTGGATCAATTAATATTAACTGTCTGATTGAGTTCCAATTATTTAGTCATGATCAATACTAGTATTAGCTGTCATGAGCCAACACAACTATCGCAAACATTGTGCATACAGTGAAACGGGAAGGAATGCAGAGTTTAAGTAATCTCCCTCAGTGCTTTGCAGCAGAGGAAGAGGAGCTGCAGGCCTGTAAACATCAAAGCGGGGTGGGGGCGGGGGCATTCTTCACAGCCATGAACTTGACTCCTGGGTTTGCCACACACACAATATGACCGCTGTCAGTTGTGTACATATGGAAGTTAGGCTGTGTGTGTGTGTGTGTGTGTGTGTGTGTGTGTGTGTGTGTGTGTGTGTGTGTGTGTGTGTGTGTGTGTGTGTGTTACCCCACACTTTGTCAATCTGTTGTTCCTCACACAACTGATTTCTTTCCGTCTGGGTTGAAGTTTAACAAACCTTTTGTGGATAGTTCTAACCCCACGTCCTGTCCACTCACAGAGGGATCCTGGGAAGAGTGGTTCCTGAGTTTGCTGCTCATGCCGGTTGTCGTTATCACTTGTGTTTGAATAGCAGGTAATAGCCTTCGTATTTTCAGTTGTCTTTGTTCCATACACATAGCTGATATAGTACACTTTTCAACGTCCTGCCGTAAATCAAAGTTTAGGAACTTGACAATGGAGTGAGTGAACGTCTAAATGTGTGAGTAGTGTGCAAAGTATGCACAAAGGAATCCCCAATCACCATGGAGGAACCACCTCCACTGCAGCCTCCTTCACCTTCCACTCCCCCCTGAGCCGTTTGACTCATACCTGATTAGATATTACTTCATCCATCCATTGTTAGACAGACATCACGTACACAATAACACTACTGAATGTGTGTGAGCTGCCAACTGGGCCATAAGAACATTTTTGAACCAGATTGGTATGAAGTCAGACTAGGTAGCAGTACACTGAGAGACAGCAGCCGCCCAAAAATGTGTGTACAGAATGTTCTTCATTAAAATAATTAAACACAATGAATAAAAACACAGTCCATTAGTGCTGTGTGGTTTGTACCAACTAAATGAGACCGGTTCCTTGAACACTACACCACCAGCTCTCTGACAGAGTCTTTTCTCTGGCGGACATCGATCGGTCTGGCGTGGCATTGATTACTAATAGTATCACCCGGTGGGGTGGAGCTTATCAACCACCTCAGGGATTCTGCTACAGTACTTTCCACACTATAAGGTGCACTGGACTATAAGGCACACCTTCAATGAATGGCCTATTTCAAAACTTTTTTCACAAGTAAGGCTTTTAGGTGCGCCTTATGGGGGGGGAAATGCTGTAATCATGGTGCCAGCAAATCGTTGGTTCACTCAGGTCACAGAAAATTAATTCAGTTAAAGTTCATACACCGAACTAGACGGGAAAAACTGGTTGAGTCCCAAACCCTGATTAACAATGTAAACTATGATTATTAGGGTTTGAGAGTCGTCACTATAATCATCCAGCTGTGACTCACTGAGGAACAGCGGCTGTGGTTTGGGTAAAGCCCTCCACGCACCACTCAGTTCCTGCTCTTCATTAGCAGCAACGTGACCCCCTGTGTTTGTTTATTTATTGTACTTCATGGAACTAGACGGGTGTTCATAGCACTGTGGCCACGCCCTTCCCTCAAACCCATGACCTTTACAACACAGAGCCAATTTCAATGGAGCTGCTGGTGCTACATGTAGCTCACTGTGGACGTACGATTATTCATATCATTAGTAATCAAAATGATTTCTGCTCCTCATTACTTATGTACAAAATCAATAGCTGGTCTCTGTTGCGTCTCTTCATCCAAGAAAGACATTTTCCCTCACTGCCCTTCTCTGTCCACTCTGTCTTTGCCTCTTTAATTCACAGCGCTGACGACCAGGGCTTACATAACTGCTGCTCCGCCACGCAGCCACTGAATACAGCATCTAATCAATGTGTCCTGTGTTGATAACATGACTCAGCTGCCTGCCCTGTAAATAATCACATTTTGTGTCCTGATATTGAGGACAAGTCAGCAAATGTGATAGAAGCTAATAGTGTTGTTTCTGCTTAGGTGTGTTAAACATTTAAATGTACACATCCAGCTTTCTGAGGCCCGGTCCACACGGTGCTAGATCTTTTTGAAAACACAACTTTTTTGTTGCGGTTACGCCTTCCATCCACACGACAACGCAGATATCCGGGACGAAAACGTAACTTTTTGAAAACGCCAACCAAAGTGAAATTTTGTGAAAATGCCGGGTCTGCATTGTCGTGTGGACACTGTAACTGAATTGTTTTCTATCCGGGGGGCGTGTCCCTGCGACAAAAACCGCCGTGACATCTGGTGAGTGTGACCCATGTCTATATATACAAACAGAATGGACGGAGTTAAAACCGGCTATTTTCTGATGTATAACAGTCGAAAACGCGTTGATACTTGACAGTTAAATATTTGTTTGTCTGTTTCTTTTTTTATGAGTCACAAAGTTTATTCAGTCACTCGTTCACGTTCCTCGCCAAAGACGCCAACACCAGTTCTGGGTCGGACCGGGATGCGCTGCCCCCTGGTGGAGAACTCTGATGGAGGTCGTCCTCCAGGAGGAACGGAGTGAACTTCCACACGTCCCGGTCCTCTCTCCTGTCGTTCTCAGAGTTGTTCTGCTTATAAACGTGTTGATCAAAACACTGATACGGTTACGTGTGGACGGAGATTTTTACGAAAACGCTGTCGTGTGGATGCAAATTTTTTTTCTATGTGGGATGAAAAAAGTTTCGTTTTGGATGTGTGGACATGGCCTCAAGCTGCAAGAGAAACAAGAGGCCATCTCCAGAGAAACCACGTTACTGCCCCTTCAGATATGCATTGACAGAAGCAGTCTGGGAAAACGGGCCAATGTGAGGTGTCTATCAGACACCAATCACATCCCCATACGTCTTTACACACTGGTGTCCAGCATCAGTTCAACACATTCAAAAATGTGCCAGAATTTCATCGCAGTCGATGATGACTAGCGGGAACCCGTGGAAATTCCTCGATAAAACAATAATATCAGACTTTGTTTTCTTTTTTCTCTTTGCCGTCACAAGAAAACAAACCGATGTGTCCATACATCTTTACACACTCCAGTAAGACTGCTTTCAGCTACAGAGATAGCTTCTGTAGCAGGAACAGAAAGACCAAAACTACACCAATGGACAAATCAGTTAGGACCCAAAGCCCTATAATAGTCAGAGAGTATTTCTATAGAGAGAAATTGATCTTTAAATACAATATTTTATATAATACATGATTTTTCAGTATTTAGATGTTCGTGTGAAAATTACAGTTACTGTATGAATTATTTAATTATGCATAGTAATAATCTCCCAGCAGAGGAGCACCTTCAGCGGCAGACTGCTGTCACACAACACCTCCACAGAGAGGCTGAGGTCCTCCTTTGTGCCCCGTGCCATCAGGGGGTACAATGACTCTCTCAAGAGGAGCGGGGGGGAGGTGGCAAGATCAGCACGCAGTTGAATGGATTTAATTTTATACTGTTTATATTTTAGTTATAGTTTAGTATATGTCCTGTTAATGCTGCATGTGTCTGTTAGTGTAGTGTATGTCCTGTGGTGTCAGTGTTTCTTTTTCTCCTGGTGTTTATCCAGTATTTATTCATTATGTAATGCCTGAGCAGTGGATATGTGCAATTTCCTCCGGGATTAATAAAGTATATATATATATATATATATATATATATATATCTATAAAACAAGTCTTGTTACATCATAGCAGCCTGTCCCCAGTAAATCAAGATCACCATTGACTTCAGTTCGACATTTTTTGCTGAATATATCCAAATTCTACCTGGGGGATACTGAAATATTGCAGTTATAAGAACTGGAAAGGTTCAGTGTAGCACTGACTTTCACCTCTGACCAGCAGATTTTATCAAATCCCCCCGTGTCCGTGACAACATGAAGGACCCACAGTAGAGCATAATGGACACATAATTACAAATGACAACATACTTTATTGAGGATGTTTACTGATCCATACATTTGCAGGAGTTTTGGCTTTAAATTATGCTCTCAACACAGTCTGACTGTCCACTTCATCAGGAGGTGGTAATAATTACACACTGCACGTCGGAGACAATCATTCCTGTGCAATTGGTAGACAGCCCAGCTCTAGAAATGAAATCTTCCTCAACACACAACTATAAATGTAGACCAGATGAAGAGTTGCCTCATCTTTTCTGCTCTAACACCATAACGACTGACGACCAGCTGACTGCTGACTTGCACATCTGTCGTGCACCTGTAAATGCAGAACTTCTAAAAGCAGTCCGTGTTCCTGAAGCCTGATATACCACAACAACATGTAAAACGTGATTACAAATGTAATCAGATTTTATCATTTAACACAACATTAAAGAACAGCTATTCTCCTGCAGAGTGAAAGGACAATATTCTACAAACCTCAGAGGAACTATTTAATCATCTGAAACTTACACACACGAGACAAGACAATCTAATTTACAAAATATATAACACTAAAGTTGTTACTGATAATAAGAGGTGAAGAAATTAAATACAATTTTTATTTGCATAAATTCACAGTTAATCTAAGTTGACCAACACAAAATGCTTTGAACAAAAGAAATCATCAAGATCGGCCAAAGTCGTCTTCTGCCGTTATTTTGGTATGTCGAGCAATCTTTACGTTTCATCTTAAATTCTACAGTCATGGTGTAGTTTATGGAAATGTATACTAATGTTGAAATGTGTGCCTGCAACTGAAAACACGTACAGGTTGACAGTCTGGAACCTACCTACTACAAACTATCTCTATTTGACTACTGCACATGCAAAAACCCATTATCCTAAACACAGCGCCTTTGTGTACTTAGTGTACAATTCCAACGTATCTGTGGGTGTTTTCAGAGTTTGCCGATACAAGACAGAAATCACTGAGGGCGGTGTGGCAATAACTCGGGTAAGATACGGAAAAGGCGCACCAAAAGAAGAAAAATGTTGAGGGGAAAATTCCACTCAGCGTAGGGTATTTTTTCGACTTACAGACCACCACCATTGCCTCTGTTTTCACCACTATTTATTCAGTAAGTAAATTACAGTTCATACTGTCGCCATTATAGGTACTCCTCAAGACATGAACATCCAATTTACGAACATTCGGAGATACTTTCGCGCATCTCCAACACTCGTCTCGCCCTATTGTTGTTGTTTGTTGTTGTTTCTGTGACCATCTCAGAGCGTCAGTCTTTGTACCTTTAATACTTCACTGTTCATCATGACTGTTATTACTGTTCTTTTATTCTGTGCAAAGAAACTTTCCAAAATTTTTTTTTTTTAAATTTTATACACTTGTTTGATCCCTGAAGGGAAATTAAGAACGCACACTCGAGATACTGATTCAAACGCATGCATACATATTTGTGAGTACAGGCCCCTGTATCACACACACACAGGGGGGCTGTAGGCATGCAGGGGAGGTAGAGTGGCAGCAGCTCCTTCTTGGTGCGCCTCAAATGAACAATTTGTAAAGGGGACGGCACCTTGCTCAAGGGTGCCTCAGCAGTGCTCCGGAGGTGAGCTGACACCTCCCACTGTCGGCTCACATCCGGGTATTTTTTGGGGGGGCGGGAGCGGGAATCGAACCGCCGATCTTAAATCATAGAACGACCCGTTCTACCGCCCGCTTTACCACTGAGCCACTGCCGCCCTACAAGTTTGTTTTTCATTGTAGCTAGCTTAGCAGTTTTAGCATAGCGGAACAGAAATAACATAGGTTATGTATTCTGTACGACCCAATACCGACTAACCCATGGACCGGTACCAGTCTACAACCCAGGGGTTGGAGTCTAAAGCTAGGTTACATTACTGTACCACAGTATTCTATTACTATGTGTTGTTTTAATGTCCTTTAATTGTTTCTGGTCAGCCATACAGTACAGAACTTTAGTATTTATAGTAGTTATGACATTTAAATGACCACAAATGGAGATTAGAGATTGAAATTTAATAAACAAACAGTCAGGAACAATTCAGCTTATGAACAACCTCTCGGAACCAATTGTGTTCACAGGTTGAGGACTACCTGTATTCTATTTTTGAGTCTTCACTGAAGTCATTTATGTCGACATTCCCGAACTATTGATAATGTAACATTTGGAAATGAACTATTGATAAGTAACATTTGGAAATGAACTATTGATAATGTAACATTTGGAAATGAACTATTGATAATGTAACATTTGGAAATGATGTGTCTGTTTCCATTAATGCATGGATATAAAAAATGTAAAGTAAACTGAAAAGACAACTACAGTCAGTATCCATAGAAAACAGCAGCAGAGCCTTCATGTGTGACAAACATGTCAAACTGGTCACTAGGGGACAAAATACTGACTTTTTTCATGGTTTGATATTAACGGAATTCTCAAAAACATTTCCTTCAACAGAATTAAAAAATACATTCAAACACAAAGTTCATTGTTTTTAAAATGTAACAAAATTAACTGAACTAAAAAAAACCCTTTTTAAAAAGTTTGAACGTGAACTTGGGCTGAGAAACTCACTAAATGATGAATATTTTTGGACATTTTTTTGTTTTTTGGTATTTTTGGCTCAGACCGAACGATGACTGGAATGTCGTTATTTTGTTTTTTGTTTCAGCGCGTGCAGTAGTTGCAGGAAGGAAGCGCGCGCTCACCAACCAGCCAACCACAGCGCTGCCCTGTGAACACATGCCGCGTGCGCGCGCGTCTACTCACGCGCTGCCGCTGCCCATCCCCCACACGGAGCGAAAATGTCAAAATAAAGGCACAAAACAGCGCAATAACCCGCGCAGAGCTCGCGCGGTGACACCCGTGGACCCAGCGCACACGTGTGTAGATTATAGCGGCGGTAGGGGCGTGGAGACCCGGGGAACACTCACCAGGAGCTCCAAAGCACACGAGGGGTGCCTTCTCTCTGCTCCTAATATGGAATCTCCTCCACCACCGCCGTCTCCTAGCGCGTATCAGAGCTCCAAAAGGCGTTATAACGGCCCTCCGACCCGGCCCGGCGGCGCTGAGGATCCCCACTGACCGACGTGTGGCGGGAACACGGGCATGTATGCTGGTAGATCCCCGCGAGGCGAGCTGGAGCGGGCGTTGCGCCGGACCGAGGCTGTGCTGCTGCGGAGGAGCCCGACGCTTCAGCCGGAACACACGGCCTGACCCGCCAGGCGAAAATGAGCCAGGCCCGAGCCGCGCGCCGCGGGAAGCGCGCGCCACTCACAAACATCAAGGTGGGTGTCGCGTGATGGCGCGATAATGCTCCGGAGCAAGCGTTAGCATCGAGCTACATCACTCTGAATGTTCCTCTCTGCTGGAGCAGCTGCTGCGTGTTGCTACGGTAACACCCACAGAACCCAGTTGAAGTCATCGGTCACTGGCGCTAAGTCACATTCTACGCTTTTAAGATAACTAACATCATTTACACATCACAGACCTGTTAAAAAGCCCCAAACCACCTACATTATTATTATTATTTATTTATTATCAACTAATAGAAATGCATACTTTATAATATACAGTGGTACCTCTACTTACGAATGTCTCTACTTACTTAATTTCTCAGCATGAAAATATTGCCTCTAGTTACGACAGAATTTCGAGTTACAAAAGGTAAAATACAGTATCGGCTGATACTGGCAGCTCCCACAGGTTCCTGAACACAACATTCTTATAGCTGCTCTGCCATTGGCTATTACCTAGTATTATATCTTCCTGGCATCCCATTGGCTCAGAGGGACCTCTGTGTGGAGCTAGATAGGTGTCTATGCAGCGTCCTCCTCATTCACCATCGACCCCTGAGGTGTTCTGATAGTTTTACATAAATATATTAACTTTTAGAGTATTCACTATGGACCCCAAGAAAGTGACGGAGAAAAGAGGAAAAGAAAAGACGAAGAAAAAAGTTTTTTTGTCCGTACAAACAAATCAAGAGATGATAGAAAAGCCTGAAAAAGGGATGCGTTTGGTTGATCTCTCCAAAGAATATGGCCGTAATGCATCTACAATCACCACGTTATTAAAACTAAAGGAAGTTTAAGGAGTTTAAGGCATCGCGTGGGTGGTTGGAGAAGTTCAGAAGGAGGACTGGAATTCACTCTGTTGTTCATGGTGGGGCAAGAGGGCATGAACCAAAGAGGGCAAAAAACAATGAGGACAGCAGTTAAAAGGTTAATGACCATCATTATTATTCTTTATTCTTTGTTTTTTACGTTATGCACAACTCTCATTTATTGTGTAATAATCTAATCATAACATGTATTTGTTACATGTTTTGATGCATTTTTATGCTTTATAAAACATTTACAGTATGTCGGAATTTTTGGGGTCTTGGAACGGATTAGGGCATTTGCATGGAAAACGCATCTCTACTTACGTAATTTTCTACTTATGTAAGTTCTTCCGGAACCAATTAATTTCATAAGTAGAGGTACCACTGTATAAGTTATGCAGTGTTGGTGGTGAGGTTCATGGCTGGTGAGGCACTGATTTCATAATTAGATTTAGATTTACAAAAATATGAACCTACAGTTAAACTTATTCACCATTTAATTAGCAACAGTGAGTGGGTTATGTTTAAAGTTTTAGAGCAGAATTATTTACAGTACAAACTGTAACACACAAATAAGCAATCTGAATTTTAAAAAATTATTTATTTTCCACACTAGAAGGGGCACTGGGCTACAGGACGCACCTTCGACGAATGTAACAAATACATGTTATAATTAGATTATTACACAATAAATGAGAGTTGTGTATAACGTAAAAAACAAAGAATAGAGTAAAGAATAATAATGATGGTCATTTACCTTTTAACTGCTGTCCTCATTGTTTTTTGCCCTCTTTGGTTCATGCCCTCTTGCCCCCCCATGAACAACAGAGTGAATTCCAGTCCTCCTTCTGAACTTCTCCAACCACCCACGCGACGCCTTAAACTCCTTAAACTTCCTCTTGTTTTAATAACGTGGTGATTGTAGATGCATTACGGCCATATTCTTTGGTGAGATCAACCAAACGCATCCCTTTTTCAGGCTTTTCTATCATCTCTTGATTTGTATTTGTATGGACAAAAAAACTCTTTTCTTCGTCTTTTCTTTTCCTCTTTTCTCCGTCACTTTCTTGGGGTCCACAGCAAAAAAGTACTCAAAAAGTTATCATATCTGCGCAAAACTATCAGACTACCTCACTGGTCGAGTGCCGAATGCAGAGACACTCCATAAGAACCGTTCCAGCTCCACACAGAGGTGGAGTGGCATCCCTCTTAGCCAATGGGATGCCAGGAAGATACGTAATAGGTAATAGCCAATGGTAAAGCTGCTACGAGAATGTTACATTCAGGAGCCTGTGGGAGATTCAAGTATCAGCCGATACTGTGTTTTTGCATTACGTAAGTCGAAATTTCTTTCGTAACTAGAGATAATATTTTCCTGCTGAGAAATTTCGTAAGTAGAGACATTCTTAAGTAGAGACATTCGTAAGTAGAGGAACCACTATAGATTAGCTAAATTATGGAAATTTAGTTCATATAGCAAACATGTTTGAACATTTTAATCGTGACATTTAAAGAGATGGCATTACGGTATCACTGTTTTACTACCAGCACAGCTAGTGGAGTCATTGATCAATCCACGGTGAGGCTCGGCTGAATGGTGTCTCACCACAGGTCTCTAATCAATATTTCGGCGGTAAATTTAAAAGGTTAAATTACACTTTATTGTCCACACAAATGGGGAAATTGTCTTTTACACTCCGTTGTACATGCATATATACACTATATGTGTTAGTCGCACACACAAACACTGTATACGGGCCCCTGTAAACACAACACACAAGGGGCCTGTTGGCATGCAATTAATCACATTATTCAGTACTGGGGGAGACGGAGTGATGGGTTGTGACTTCAGGGTGTGCCCCAATGAGCAGCTTGTGAGGGGGACAACGCCTTGCTCAGGGGCGCCTCGGCAATGGCCGGGAGGTGAGCTGACACCCCCCACTATCATCTCACAGTCCGAAGATGTCTGGCGGGAGCGGGAGTCGAGCCACCAATGGCTGGCCCATGTCTGGTCTTAAGACGTTTTGCTCTACCGCTTAGACACTGCCACCCCCATGTGAAATGTGAAAATTCAGCAATTTTGAGTAAAAATAATGTAGAATTGGTGATGTTAAATGGAAAAAAATAGTATACACATCACTGGATAAATATAACTAATTTATTTCTTCCATTTTTTCATTTCTTCTTTCATGATGTCAGGTGAGGTCATGCCTTCCCTGCCTCCCCTGACTGCACGTCACTGAAGTTACGTATAAATGATAAAGGAGGAAAAGAAACGCAAAAGTCACGGGAGCACAGGAGCTACATCTTTACTCCACCAATGAGAACAAGATCCAGTCTCACTGATGTTGTATCCATCCACCAACATGTGGTAAAGAACGAGATCCGGTCTCACTGATGTCGTATCCATCCGCCAAAACGTGGTAAAGAATGAGATGCAGTCTCACTGATGTTGTATCCATCCGCCAACATGTGGTAAAGAACGAGATCCGGTCTCGCTGATGTTGTATCCATCCGCCAACATGTGGTAAAGAACGAGATATGGTCTCACTGATGTTGTATCCATCTGCCAACACGTGGTAAAGAACGAGATATGGTCTCACTGATGTTGTATCCATCTGCCAACACGTGGTAAAGAACGAGATCCGGTCTCACTGATGTTGTATCCATCTGCCAACACGTGGTAAAGAACGAGGTCCGGTCTCACAGATGTTGTATCCAGATGAACCTTTCCTGTTACATGTTAGCCAAATTTGGGCATAAAAGCATTTGCATTTGAACCTTGTGTTGGCTCATGTGTTTTCGTGTTGTTACTTCCTGGAACCAAACAGAAGCCCATTCCACCTCCAGTGTGTTTACACAGACTGTTTAAAGTTGCACTGGTCCTGCCTTGGAATGGCTGTGCAGTTGGGTTGAACCAAGGTCCCGCCTTCCATTAGCAGATACCCAATCATACTTAAGGATGATGGAGTGAAACTTATGATGGCCAATCAGATTTTTATGATGGTCAACGCCATCCAAGGCCCCGTGCTGTGTGTGTTCCTGGCCTTTTCAAATATGTAATGATGGGCAATGGCATTGAAGACACATAAAACCACATGGAGATCACAAGAACTGTATTACCCTCATTACTACTATGTCCATACAGCCACTGCACAAAGTAGTCCCATACTGAGCGATGAAAATAACTTCTGTCACTCATGCTAGAAAATAATTAAAATAATGGCATCATGTACCAAACATCTGCTCAGAGTTTAAAAAAATCTGGTTCAAAACTATATATCAAAACGTACATCATTATGGTACGTGTTTGAGCAAGCCTACTACACTCAGTGGCTCATACTGTATACCTCAGTCACACCTGTTGCACATGGAGCAGAGGAAGGAAACAATACATCACTTGTCATCAAAGAAAACCACCCAATTGTCAAGAACTATCCCACATTACCATGTGATGCTTAAAACTAGTAAACATGTCCAATCAAAACCTTAAAACCAGTAAACATGTCCAATCAGACTCAATTAGAAGTGTTCCAACCACACTCCAGACCTACGCTGATGGTGTGAAACGGGCAAACGGTCTCGCGATCCAAGTTTGAATGAGGTGAAAATCTTTACATAAATATTTAAACGATAATAAGCTTTTTTATGTTTTAATAAATTACATGATGTCAGTAACCTCAGAATAGTTTTTGCAACACCTCCAACCGAGCCGGAGTTTAATCTGTTTGGGGCAGCTTGAGGTCACTGATCCGTGTTACAGTTGTTTTACAGCCAAGAACTTTCATTTGCAATAATAATAATGTGAAGGGGGTGGGGGGGCGTGACATCCACACAGCCTCCATCCCAGGTAAATTAGGACTCCTCACAACTCTGATAGCAGGAGTCATTCTGCATAACCCGCTGTCTCCAGCAAGGTTTTTGTTTTTTTGTGGGTTTGTTAGCAGAGTTAAGGACAATTACTGATGGATGAAACTGGGGGGGGGGGGGTTTGGAGGAACCAAAGACTGTGGGAGTGGATTCACACAAATGACCAGTCACACTAATAATGTACCAGTGTGGTTGAATTGTAAAGGTGGGTTACTGAAGTCACATGATGAGGAGTGTAGGAGTGACTCATGTCTTCTTTGTCAATGCTCTGCAAACACAACACATACATTAAACCAGAGGTCACCAACGCTGTGCCCACGAGCGACCAGGCACCCCCGAGGACCCCTTATCGAGCCCGCAGGTCATGACCTAAAAATAGCACTGCTCAGGTGTTGTGTTACAAAAGTTGCATTTTCCAAAAAAAAAAAGACTATTGTTTACATTATGCAGTTTTTTAAAAATTATGTTATATAAAATTAAAAAATTCAAATAAAAATATTTGATATCAAACTCACCTCTTTCTAAGTCAAAGATCATTTGTGCGCCATGATACTTGTTGCTAACACATTATTCAAAGATGAGACAGGGCCAGCAAGGCCAGAACTCATGATGATATTTATGATAAAAGTTAATTATATTTAAATGTCCATTCATCCATCCATTCATCCATCCATTCATCCATTCACCCATCCATTCACCCATCCATCCATCTTCCACCGCTTATCCGGAATCGGGTCGCGGGGGCAGCAGCTTCAACAGGGAGCCCCAAACTTCCCTTTCCCCCCACATCCACCAGCTCTGACTGGGGGATCCCAAGGTGTTCCCAGGCCAGTGTTTAGATGTAATCCCTCCACCTGGTCCTGGGTCTGTCCCGAGGTCTCCTCCCAGCTGGACATGCTAGAAACACCTCCCTGGGGAGGCGCGCCGGAGGCATCACCACCAGATGCCAAAACCACCTCAACTGACTTCTTTCCACGCGAAGGAGCAGCGGCTCTACTCTGAGCCCCTCGCGAACAGCAGTGTTTCTACCCTATCTCTAAGGGAGACACCAGCTATCCGCCTGAGA
The DNA here is from genome assembly GCF_040054535.1 of Antennarius striatus. Taxonomy (NCBI): domain Eukaryota; kingdom Metazoa; phylum Chordata; class Actinopteri; order Lophiiformes; family Antennariidae; genus Antennarius; species Antennarius striatus. The sequence goes on along the minus strand of NC_090782.1, from coordinate 1,410,255 downwards.
AAGACCATTTCAGCCGCTTGTATCCACGATCTCGTTCTTTCGGTCATGACCCATCGCTCATGACCATAGGTGAGGGTAGGAACGAAGATTGAACGGTAGATGGAGAGCTTTGCCTCTCGGCTTAGCTCCCTCTTTGTCACAACAGTGCGGTAAAGCGACTGCAATACCGCTCCTGCTGCCCCAATTCTCCGTCCAATCGCACGCTCCATTGTTCCCTCACTCGTGAACAGGACCCCAAGATACTTAAACTCCTTCACTTGTGGAAGGACCTCATTCCCCACTCGGAGAAGGCAGTCCACCGGTTTCCTGCTGAGGACCATGGCCTCAGATTTGGAGGTGCTAATCCTCATCCCCGCCGCTTCACACTCGGCTGCAAACCGGACCAGTGAGCGCTGCAGGTCACAGGCTGATGACGCAAACAGGACCACATCATCTGTAAAAAGCAGCGATGCAATCCTCAGGCCACCAAACTGTAAAGCCTCCTCACCACGACTACGCCTCGATATCCTGTCCATGAAAATCACAAACAGAATTGGTGATAAAGCGCAGCTCTGGCGAAGACCAACAGCTACTCGGAACAAGTCCGACTTACTGCCGAGAACCCAAACAGGGATTGGATGGCCCTGAGGAGAGGCCCCCTCACCCCATACTCCCACAGTATATCCCTGGGGACCCGGTCGTATACGCCTTCTCCAAGTCTACAAAACACATGTAGACTGGATGGGCATACTCCCAAGCCCCCTCTAGGATCCCTGTGAGAGTAAAAAGCTGTTCCACGACCAGGACGGAACCCACATTGTTCCTCCTCAATCTGAGGCTCGACAATCGGCCGGACCCTCCTTTCCAGCACCTTGGAGTAAACTTTCCCAGGGAGGCTGAGGAGTGTGATGCCCCTGTAGTTGGCACACACCCTCTGGTCCCCCTTTTTAAAAAGAGGAACCACCACCCCAGTCTGCCACTCTTTCGGCACTGTCCCAGACTTCCACGCCATGTTAAAGAGGCGTGTCATCCACAACAGCCCCTCAACACCCTCTCTTAGGAACCATCACCTTATCATGGTGGAGAGATTTGTGTGTCCTAAGGATCCTGGGAGCTTTGTTGTCAGGAGTCTTGTACTCCTGGTAGGGTCACCCAAGGCAAACAGGTCTCAGGTGAAGGGCCAGACAAAGAATGGTTCCAAAAGATCCCATGAAAAACGGAAAAGGGAAAAATGTGACCCTGCCAGGAGGAAGCCCGGGGCCCACGTCTGGAGCCAGGCCTGGACGGAGGGCCAGTCAGCGAGCGCCTGGTGGCCCGGTCTGCCACGAGGCCCGGCTGGGCTCAGCTCAAAAAGGCAAAGTGGACTCTTCCCACCGCTGTTGGGGTGGGAAGACACAGTCAAATTACAAAAATTGGAAAAATTGTATTTTATCTCACATAAAAACCAAAAACATGCTCATCTAATTTATTTAGAACTCCAAAAAGGTTCCCATGGGCTTCTTTCATAATTATATACAGTTTGTGTCACTTGTGCCACTCTTCAAGGGAGTTTTTCAAAATTAGACACAGTGCCACGCGACAAAATGCACGAATCGCGAGACATGTTCGAATCACATGAATCACCGCTGTACGATGGTGACATGGACAGAAACACGGCGCCTGCCATCTGATTATAAGGAGCCATTTGAGCCGCCTTTCTTAATCAAATGTAAACGATCATATCTCCGGTTTTCCAGGGTCAATCGGCTCCAAATAAAAACCGGAAGACAGTTTCACATCTATACTGTCATGTAAATATGAGCACAGCAATCCACGTGACCGACTTTATTTGTTAAGAATGGTTTAAAAACATCATGTGATCTGATCACTGGGGCGTGATCATAGGGCTGTAAGGGTTAAATAAGAAAATAAAAAAGGCATAAATAAGCATAAGTGAAGTTAAGTGTTTATAGTGAGGAAATTACATTTTTGCGGGTGGTCCTGAAACACATAAAGAGGGATTACTCGTTACGGCTCAGTGGTAGAGTGGGTCGTCCAATGTTCCAAGGTTGGTGGTTCAAATCCCACTCGCACCCAAAAACACCCTGAGTGTGAGCTGACAGTGGGAGGTGTCAGCTCACCTCCGGAGCACTGCCAAGGTGCCTTTGAGCAAGGCACCGTCCCCCTCACAAGCTGCTCATTTGGGCGCTCCACCTCTCTACCTCCCCCTGCATGCCTACAGGCCCCCTTGTGTGTGGTTGTGTGTATTACAGGGGCCTGTACTCACTAATATGCATGAGTGTGACTGACTAACATATACTAGAGTGTGCGTTCTTCATTTCCCTCCATGGATTATAACAGTATATAAAATTAAAAAAAATATCTCTGATTTTTGCTCGTACGTCAAACAAAAATATGGGGAGGGTGACGGCTCGTATCTCTAAACACTTCTACGTCCAGCAGCCCGTACCTCGGGCTTCTGCTGTATGTCTGGCCTCTCGCTGTGTTTTTACCTCCCTTTACATAAACTCTTATCCTCCCTTCTCTGTAATTAACTGAAGCAAAAATGAAATTAATGTAAATACACACTTTCAACCAAACCCTCCATTTGGTCACTTTCTTAAGTCATTTCCTATCCAATGATATCAGGCCCAGCATTAAAGCCCATGCTAGCATCATGCTCTTTTACCATCAAAGTACATGAATACTTCATTCCACCTCCAGTATATTTACTGCATAGACAACGACAAGGTTCCAATGAAGCCTGACTCCATCATACGTGTTCATAAGGCCTTGCAGTAATGACCCTTCTCTACCTACGGAGCTATAATTCACCTTCTGCGGTGAGACTGGAATAGCATGGCTGACTGTTGCTGTTAAGTGATTACATTATTTAGCACTGTGGAGATGGACACAGAGAAACAGATGTGTGTGTGTGTGTGTATGTGTGTGTGTGTGTGTGTGTGTGTGTGTGTGTGTGTTTGTGTAGGAGTGTGTGTGTGGGCTGCTCTGTGGGTGTGTCAGCGCAAAGAAAAATGGAATGAAATTACTGGAATCTTTTATGTGAGTGTGTGTGTGTGTGTGTGTGTGTGTGTGTGTGTGTGTGTGTGTGTGTGTGTGTGTGTGTGTGTGTGTGTGTGTGTGTGTGTGTGTGTGTGTGATTGTGTGTGTGTGTGTGTGTGTGTGTGTGTGTGTGTTCCGCCTCACCCGGCTGATAGGAGAGAGAGGTTGTTGGGTTTAATATTGCCATCGATCCCAGCTCACGTTCTCACACATTAACTTAACTGCTATCTACTGTAGACAGTTAAAGACTCTCAAAGGGAGACAAAAGGGACTGGAGTGAAGTTGTGCAGTTGGAGGGGGTGTTCAAACAAAACCCTGTTATAAATCTACCCAGTGTTAAAATGAGGAGTTGTGTTCCGCACCAACAATCCCAGCGATCAGAGAAGACTGGATACTGGACATGGACCCCCTGGAGGGGGCATTATGTAAAGTAGATGTCCGTTTGGACACAGATCTGGTCCTGATTGAGATATCTCAACCAATATCTGCTGGATTGGAACAAAATAAGCTTCATGTGTCCACGTTCACCACATGATGAGGCCTCTAAATCTAATTTGGGTCACATGTTTTACTGCTGTCTGTCCCAGCGGACTACAGGCGAGAGGTGGGGTACACCCCGGACAAGTCACCGTTTCATCACAGGGCCTCAAGGAAAGATAGACACCCATTTAAGCCCACAGTTATACCTACAGACAATTTATAGCGGCCGAGTCACCTAATTTACATATTCTGGTTGGTACGATGAAGCTGGAGAACCCAGAGAAAACCCACACAGCCACAGGGAGAACATACAAACACACAACTCACACAAATCATCATCTTTGTTCCTAACAGACTTTAAATACCATTGGCTGCAGTTCCAAAGGAGACTGTACCTGTGAACACACACAGATATGTGCAGGAATGTACCTTCAGCATGTTCACACTGATATTCACTTCTATGGTGATGATTCACCAGAGTTTCATGCTGATACAAGTCATAGCAGCGCTTCAGCAGAGTCGTCTCATGATGCCTATGACGAAACATGCAGGGATTATTCATGGGGAAACCAGTGGCCACCAAAATAGGTCCTCCCTCTTTACAACTTTAATGGAAGTAACATATATTAAATATTATAAAAGGCCTGAAAATAAATCAACCTTATGCTGTAGAAGCTAGAATACTAATCCGTTCTACAGCCCAGGGTGGTGTTTCCTCTGGTATGACCAGAACAACAGAACAAGGACAGATCAAGGTTCTCTTGGTGTAAAGACAGTTATAGAAGAGCACAGGGAAGACAAGTCCAAGAAGCTCATAGTCACTATGGATCATGGTGTGGGAGCAGTTCACACGTGTGAATCACACACATGGAATGTACAATTCTGCTGGCTTCATTTGTCTGGATGCTTAGTTTTGGCATGAATCATTGACCACATAACATTTTCAATATCATAACTCTAAATATAATAATATGTCATTTAATTTTATTCATAAATTATGACTTATTGAACATAACATAATATTTAAAATTGTTTGAAGGCCTCACAAACGTTGTCAAACGGGCGTTTCTGGCTGGTGGTTGTGTAAATGGCCTGCGTACCAGACTGGGTTGATCTCACTCCCTTCCTACCGCTTCACTGTTCGTGTCCTCAGCGCTGCTCATCTACTGGCTCACGTACGACCAGAACCAGGACCCAACATTACATCTGCAACATTTACAGACACCAGCAGTGACACAAACACAGGCTGTGTCTGAGGCACCTTAATTCATGTCTGTTCTCAAGAAGTAAAGATAAAAAGCATCTACCTTGTGCTCTGCAGTGAAAACAACCTGCTTTGGGGGGGTTAGGTGTCAAGAACACATCCTTGTGAGCTTCCAGAAAGGTGCTAAAAAAGAATGTGAAAATAATGTGTGTGGTTTGATGTACAGCTTAAAGTTAACAGGCAGAAGGTGAGAGATTCTCTTTGCTGTTGTAGAAGGACCCCATAAGGATGAGAATGTAGTTTCACATGTAAAACAACAGAGACAGAGGACACAGACAGCCACAGTTATCAAGCAGGGATTGGAGGTAAACTCTGGGCTCCATGTGGTTGTTCAGTTGGTAGCAGTGCTCTGACTCGTCTATGACTCTGTTTGCCCTCTATTGTCAACAGGAGGCAAAGCAACGCCTTGAACTGCCTTAACCAAAGTGTACACGCTCTCTCTCGAGAGAGAGAGCCACATAAATATCTATTTTATATTTTAGTTTTAACATTGCTTTCCTACTTTAAGTCTAATTTGAACAGAGCTTTTTGATGCTTTTACTTCGATATTAATTAATTGAGTCACTATTTTGGTATCTTGTTACAATTTTGGTCCATTTGTAGGACGATCTGCTCTGATTAGTATTTTTTACCTGTTTCTCTCTTTCTTCCTTTTGAAACAGTTCATACTGTTAGAGTGGGAGGAATGTTCAGAGAACTAGGTGTTGATTTATTCAATCGATCAGGTCATTAAAACATTCATTTATGTCATATAAAGGAGAAAGTGGGGTAAGTCCAGTCACACACAGTCAGGACGACATAATGATTTAAGTCCAGTTGACATTATTCAGGTCATCTTGGACTCATGGAGAGTGTGAGGAGCAACGCTAAACGTAGCACGTGTCGCGAATCAGGTCAGCTGATGTTGTTTTCACTTCCCTTCTTACTCCACATGTGTCCACACACACATGTGTCATGCCTTTCCTGAACCGTAGACACTGCCCCCAATCATTTCAGGATCTGTAAGCTGACTGAAAATGTGTGTTATTACAGATGAATAACACAACGTAAACGTGTTTAACTGTCAGTGATGGCCTTGTTCTATTCAGTAACACCACTGACTGTGGCTCAGGAGACAGTGCAGGTTGTCCATGAACCAGAGGGTTGTTGATTTGAATGCTGCTCCATCCCATTGGTGCTGATTGGCTGCCACATTTCCGTCAGTCTGCCCCAGGGTCGCCGTGGCTACCGATGGTGTTTACCATCATCAGTGTGACTGTGGACTGAATGGATTCTGTGTGAATGACTTCAGTCCCTGCAAAAAGGGCTATATAAATCATATTTATTATTATTATTATTATTATTATTATTATTATTATTATTATTATTATTATTATTATTATTATTATTATTATTATTATTATCACTTATAACTTGCAGTGAAATTGTCATATGTAAGAAGTGGCTCATATTACCCCATTCCCCCCTGAAGTTTGTATACACTGAATTAAAACGATGACAAATGCATTAAAAATGAATGAAATGCCTGAAAGACAAAATGAGAACAACGATAAAGTAATTCATTCCTCTGCACAGACACTGGCAGCAGACAAAGGAGGCCACGGTTCTCTCCGTATTCTTTATCCTCAGATTTAAGACAACAATTTAAACCTCCAGCTGGTTTGAATCAAAATGTTTCCCCAAATTAATCATTATTATTTTAGGTACTTACATTTCCTTGTTGACAACCTAAACAGCCTTTCAGATATTTTATGTCCTCATGTATTCAACTATGTAAATAAAAGAAAAAAAATCACCGTAAAATCTCACTGATTATCTAAAATTGGACGGAGATGTGTTTGTGTTTGAAGCAGTAACTTAAAGTGTTCTAGTTTTACTACTCATCTCTCTAGTCACAGTGACCCGCTGCGGCGGATAAACTGGGAAAAAAAAGATGGATTTTTCTAGTCATTTACCAGTCAACTCTTTAATGATTGAACTAAAGAACAAGATAAATGAAAATGGCAAAATATTTTGAATACATTTTCTAAATTGAATTAAGTCAGTAGAACATCCTGGGAAAACAACTTGTTTGGTCTGTTAGTCAATGTAGCCTCTGTGGATGGATGGATGGATAAATAGAGGTGACCAGAGGCAAGTAGAGGTGACCAGAGGTGAGTAGAGGTGACCAGAGGTGACCAGAGGTGAGTAGAGGTGACCAGAGGTGACCAGAGGTGAGTAGAGGTGACCAGAGGTGAGTAGAGGTGACCAGAGGTGAGTAGAGGTGAGTAGAGGTGACCAGAGGTGAGTAGAGGTGACCAGAGGTGAGTAGAGGTGACCAGAGGTGAGTAGAGATGACCAGAGGTGACCAGAGGTGAGTAGAAGTGAGCAGGGGGCAGCTCCGTCGTGGTGCGCCCTTACTGAGCAACTTGTAAAGGGGATGGCGTCTTGCTCAAGGGCGCCCCAGCAGTGTGAGCTGACACCTCCCACTGTCAGCTCACACTCCAAAATGGCTGGGCGGGAGCGGGAATCGAACCGCCGATCTTGGGTCAGTGGACGACCAGCACTACCGCTGAGACACCGCCGCCCGTACGTTACAGATATAATTAATCTGTGCTGAATGAAGTCAACGGACTGACAGGAAAAGCTAGAAGACGTTCATCCTGTTCGGAGCTGAAGAAGCCTCCATTGAGAGGAACCCTAACCTGGACGACTGATAACCTCCAGTGGGAGACATCCACAAACAGAAAGACATACCTTAAGTACAGCCTGTCCAGATGTCTGCTGTCACAATATCCTCTCTACAGGAAGAAAACGCAACAACGCTGCAAAGGAGAAATGCTGCTTTACTCAAGACGCACACATTTCACATGAAAATACAGTTTTACATGAAGAAACTCATGTTTGAATCCCAAATGAGTGGCGACGTCAGAATCACATGATACCTGCACAGGAAAGAGTCTGACTCACCACAAAACCAGTAAATATCGAGTCACTCCTGTTACCGCGGGATATCCAAAACTCAGATTTCAACTTGGTAACCTTCATTTATATCTACGTAAAAAATGTTTTTGAATGATAGGCAAAGCAACTGGCAAGACTGTGGTCAACAGCCACTGGTGAGGCTCATTTCCTGTCCTGCTGTTCCACTTCCTGTTCACAGACATCTGTCTCACAGAGGCGAACAAACCAACATCTCGCCTGCACCACACTCCAACAGGACCAGCGTGCAGGAGAAAGGCATGCTGGGTACGCACTGAAAATACTGTCTGAATGGGGCCAGAGATGGGGGAGGGTAGTGGGGGAGGGTAGATAGAGGCGGGGGAGGGGGGGACTTATTGTAAACTGTAAGAGGTGTGCAGCAACTGGGACAGATTATGTCTGCGGAAACGAAGACTGCAGGATCCCACCCATCCCCCACACACCACACACACACACACACACACACACACACACACACACACACACACACACACACACACTAGAGCTCATTTGTGCATGGCTGGTCACCTCTCTGCATAGATAGATTCCTCCCCTCCCCCTCCGCTCTGCTCAGTCATTCAGACCTGGGAGAGTCAATAACAAGCTGACATCATCATCGTTCTGTGGATACAGTGGAGCCTTTATCCAGGGGCCGGTGAGGAAGAGGAGCCTCCTGTGTGCCCCCGATGAAGGGCTCCGATCACAGAACAGAGTTGGAGATGGGGGGGACCAGAGCGGGGCGGGGGGCGATAGTGCGATGGGGGAGGGGAGGCAGGGTCGCCCCTGTTCTGGCAGGACCAGTGACACTGATGAAGATGTGTGATGGTTCCCAGTGCAGAGTCAGATGAGAACAATAAAACCCTGGTATTCTATTCTAATTTATTTTCTATTCCTGATGAACTGGATCACACGCTTCAAGTTTTACTCACATTGAACAACAGCAGGCCGACCAACAGCATCATGTCGCTGCAGCGTTTCACACCAGAGCAAAAACGATATAATATACTGTAACACTATATAACACTATATAATGTAACACTATATAATGTAACACTATATAATATAACACTATATAATGTAACACTATATAACACTATATAATGTAACACTATATAATGTAACACTATATAAAATAACACTATATAACATAACACTATATAATATAACACTATATAATGTAACACTATATAATATAACGCTATATAATATAATGCTATATAATATAACACTATATAATGTAACACTATATAATGTAACACTATATAATGTAACACTATATAATATAACACTATATAACATAACACTATATAATATAACACTATATAATGTAACACTATATAATATAACACTATATAATGTAACACTATATAATATAACACTATATAATGTAACACTATATAATATAACACTATATAATGTAACACTATATAATGTAACACTATATAATATAACACTGTATAATGTAACACTATATAATATAACACTATATAATATAACAATATATAATATAACACTATATAATGTAACACTATATAATGTAACACTATATAATATAACACTGTATAATGTAACACTATATAATATAATACTATATAATATAACACTATATAATTTAACACTATGTAATATAACACTATATAATATAACACTATATAATGTAACACTACATAATGTAACACTATATAATGTAACACTATATAATATAACACTGTATAATGTAACACTATATAATATAATACTATATAATATAACACTATATAATTTAACACTATATAATTTAACACTATATAATATAACACTATATTACTATGCCTATTTATGCCTTTTTATTTGTATAGTCTTGATGGGTTATTTTTTACTCTTTGTATTTGGAAACAACGATCAAATATTGTTGATCTTGTCCATTTGAAGGTTCTGGAGCTCCCAGCTTCACATCTGTTCTTTGTTTTTGATTTCTTTTGCCTTTACGTTAGAAAACCTGCTGCTATCCTCCCATTAATATCCTGAATAAACCATCATCACCATTGCTTTACATTTTAAGACGCAACAGTTTGTTTATTCAGTGAACAAACCACAGAAACAACACCTCCCACATCAGATACAGGCACGCTAATAATTTGTGCTTCCTGTTTTGTGGCGGTTCAGCTCATCCTCTGCTCTGATTTCAGCTGCTTGAGTAACTTAGTAGTCAGACTTTTCTTTTGTGAGTCAGCCACTGACTTGTACGGGCTGCTTTTTAAATCTGATTGTGTGTCGCTCCCTGACCCCACCGTACGTACGCTGGAATAAAAGCGTAACAGTCCTACCTGGAGACAGTTTGTGTGAGAGTGAAAGGAGCTGTTTCCCTTTGCCTCAGGTCTCCACGCTGAGCTAACTCCAGTTTCACTGACCATCTTGAAATAATGAAGATGCTCTGGAAGTGTTTGACGAGTAACTGCTGTGAGGAATATAGCCTTTATTAGCACATCATTTGCTTGGTGCACACAATCACAGGCAAACAGTCATTATTTGTTTGTGGTTGTTCAAATGAAGTGAAGGTGGCTTAATGATGTCTGTCAGACGTAAATTCAAACCACAACAAGGCAGTTAGAGACTGCAATATTCCGCGACACCCCTGAATTCAAAATTTTACCCTGACCTACACATTTTTGTGCCTCTGGCTTCCTGAAAATGTTTGTGATTACATATTATATTGTGATCTAATTTTCATCCCCTTACCTCCCTGAATGTAATGCCTTTGTTTCATCTTTCTATCTTGTCTGGTTCCTGAGATATGTGCAAAGAAATGTACAAAAGTTGAAATTTGACCTTGACCTAGTTTTCACAAGGTCAAGGTCATCATCTCATTTTTATCCCCTTTGCTGCCAGAGTACTGTGCTTTTTCTTTATTCTTTCTATCTGCGATTAGTTTAGCTTAGCATAAAAAGACGAACAAGGTTGTCCGCATCAAGGTTAAACATGCAGACACACTGTGCAAACTGTGCCAGTGTATTTTTGAACTGCGGTGTGCCGTTTCTTTCTGCTTCCTGTCGTCATGCTAAAGTAACTTTGGTGCAGCTTTTCACTACATCTGCAGCCTGTAGTAGGCGTGAGATCAGCTTCATCAAGTCCCTCCAGGAAAGGAAGAAACTCCTGTTTCATCATCTGCTGCACTGTTTCTTTAAGGGCAGACACACATAATCACTGTCTCAGCTATAATGCCCTCGCCCCGCCTCCACACACACCTCCTATTACACAAGGCACACACACACACACACACACACACACACACACACACACACACACACACACACACACACACACACACAAGCCTACACAACATTCCAATCAATTCTCCTCGCTTGGGTTCAGCATTCCAGTCTGGTGTGGCTGTCATCCCACAGCACACAGGAAACTCTGTGTGTGTGTTGTGTGTGTGTGTGTGTGTGTGTGTGTGTGTGTGTGTGTGTGTGTGTGTGTGTGTGTGTGTGTGTGTGTGTGTGTGTGTGTGTGTGTGTGTGTGTGTGTGTGTGTTGTTATAACAGAGGCCCCAGTGAGAGGCTGTCTCTGTCAGATCAGCTGCCCCGAGTTTAGCCGTTAATCCATGGCTGCAATACTCTGCCTTCCACAACCCGCCCTCATGCCTGTGAGCCACGCCCTCACCAGTAGGGGGCAGTAGCAAATCTAGAAATGCGATTAAATTGTCATCGCGTTTTTAAAGTTTTCAGTAGCTTTCACAAGAAAGTTTATTTTCGTCGTGTGTTCATGTTAGATGACAGAAAGGAAATGAAATGCAGAAATGCTTACATTCTACAATTGTAAGGAAAAAAGAACCTACCAAGAAAAATGTTACCATGGCAACAGTAAAGCATGTACATTTAGCGGCAGTAGCTCGGTTAAACCCAAATAATTTCTGTTTTGATATGATTCTTTTTATTTTTTGCTGCTGGTTGCTGCTTTTCTAAAGCCAAACCTCTAAAGAAGACCCTCTGATTTGCTGTATTGACAACAATACAGACGTGCAACTCTAGACAGACAGACAGACAGACAGACAGACAGACAGACAGACAGACAGACAGACAGACAGACAGACAGACAGACAGACAGACAGACAGACAGACAGACAGACAGAAATATAAATAAAGAACAAAACCGTTTTTTTTCTATATGGTATACATTTCACTGTTTTCTAAATATACTGACATGTACAGTATGTTGACGCACAAACCAAAGGCTAACCCATGTCAATGCTAACCCATGTCAATGCTAACCCATGTCAATGCTAACCCATGTCAATGCTAACCCATGTCATTGCTAACCCATGTCATTGCTAACCCATGTCAATGCTAACCCATGTCAATGCTAACCCATGTCAATGCTAACCCATGTCACTGCTAACCCATGTCAATGCTAACCCATGTCACTGCTAACCCATGTCAATGCTAACCTATGTCAATGCTAACCCATGTCAATGCTAACCCATGTCACTGCTAACCCATGTCAATGCTAACCCATGTCAATGCTAACCCATGTCACTGCTAACCCATGTCAATGCTAACCCATGTCAATGCTAACCCATGTCAATGCTAACCCATGTCAATGCTAACCCATGTCAGTGCTAACCCATGTCACTGCTAACCCATGTCAATGTTAACGCATGTCACTGCTAACCCATGTCAATGCTAACCCATGTCAATGCTAACCCATGTCAATGCTAACCCATGTCATTGCTAACCCATGTCAGTGCTAACCCATGTCAATGCTAACCCATGTCAATGCTAACCCATGTCAGTGCTAACCCATGTCACTGCTAACCCATGTCAATGTTAACGCATGTCACTGCTAACCCATGTCAATGCTAACCCATGTCAATGCTAACCCATGTCAATGCTAACCCATGTCAATGCTAACCCATGTCACTGCTAACCCATGTCAATGCTAACCCATGTCAATGCTAACCCATGTCAATGCTAACCCATGTCATTGCTAACCCATGTCAGTGCTAACCCATGTCAATGCTAACCCATGTCAATGCTAACCCATGTCAGTGCTAACCCATGTCACTGCTAACCCATGTCAATGTTAACGCATGTCACTGCTAACCCATGTCAATGCTAACCCATGTCAATGCTAACCCATGTCAATGCTAACCCATGTCAATGCTAACCCATGTCAGTGCTAACCAATGTCAATGCTAACCCATGTCAATGCTAACCCATGTCAGTGCTAACCAATGTCAATGCTAACCCATGTCAATGCTAACCCATGTCTAAGTACAGAAGTACATGTAAAAGTATAAAAGCATGAACTCAACCCAATGTCCCCAAAATACAGAATATAGGAAAGAATGTGAAAATGTGTGTGTGTGTGTGTGTGTGTGTGTGTGTGTGTGTGTGTATGTGTGTGTATGTGTGTGTGTGTGTGTGTGTGTGTGTGTGTGTGTGTACAGTGGTCTGGATTAGGTGATTTCACGGCTGAGCAAAGCTGACTTGTAGCTGACTATATTAAACAAAATGTACATTTCCTCATGTTTTTATTCCTTGTGTGAGATAAAGCTGACTCTACTTTTTATCATACCTTAGTTTTTAGCTACAGCAGGCTTAATGGTGTGTCCATCCTTTTCGGTTTCAGGGAATATGAGAACTAACAAAATCAAAACAAAAAACCCTCTTTTAATCATTATGATAATGATATAATATATAATATAATTGTGAATCACTGAGGAGTTGAACTGAAGTCCTCTTGTGCTGCCTCCTGATAGAGGCTCTGTGTTGGAGTCATGTTCCACAGGGCGAACACAGAGTGACCATAAGGTGGATACACAGGGTGAATACAGGGTGACCATAAGGTGGATACACAGGGTGAACGAAGGGTGAATACAGGGTGAACACACAGGGTGAATACAGGGTGAATACAGGGTGAACACACAGGGTGAGCACACAGGGTGAACACACAGGGTGAATACAGGGTGAATACAGGGTGAACACACAGGGTGAGCACACAGGGTGAACACACAGGGTGAACACACAGGATGAATACACAGGGTGAACACACAGGGTGAACACACAGGGGGAACACAGGGTGAACACACAGGGTGAACACACAGGGTGAACACACAGGGTGAACACACAGGGTGAACACAGGGTGAATACAGGGTGAACACACAGGGTGAACACACAGGGTGAACACACGGGGTGAATACAGGGTGAACACACAGGGTGAATACAGGGTGAACAAACAGGGTGAACACAAAGGGTGAACACACGGGGTGAATACACAGGGTGAATACAGGGTGAACACACAGGGTGAATATAGGGTGAACACACAGGGTGAACACACAGGGTGAACACACAGGGTGAACAAACAGGGTGAACACAAAGGGTGAATACACAGGGTGAATACAGAGGGTGAACACACAGGGTGAACACACAGGGTGAACACACAGGGTGAACACACAGGGTGAACACACAGGGTGAATACAGGGTGCACACACAGGGTGAATACAGGGTGCACACACAGGGTGAACACAGGGTGAACACACAGGGTGAACACACAGGGTGAACACAGGGTGAACACACAGGGTGAATACAGGGTGAACACACAGGGTGAATACACAGGGTGAACACACAGGGTGAATACAGGGTGAACACACAGGGTGAATACACAGGGTGAATACACAGGGTGAACACACAGGGTGAACACACAGGGTGAATACACAGGGTGAACACACAGGGTGAACACACAGGGTGAGCACACAGGGTGAACACACAGGGTGAATACACAGGGTGAACACACAGGGTGAACACACAGGGTGAATACACAGGGTGAACACACAGGGTGAACACACAGGGTGAATACACAGGGTGAACACACAGGGTGACTGAGCGGTACACACCCTGCAGTGTGTGAGCGGTGGTTGGAGACACTGAACCAGAAGTAAAGCTTTACCTTACTGGTTGAAGTGGAGCCAGTCCAGCGCCGTGTTCCAGCTGCCTTCAGGTCCACCTTGACTCCACTGGAGGCTCCTAGAGAGGATCCACCAGCCTCAGTACCCAGGCTGCTGGAGGGTTGATGGGAGTTTTCTCATCGAGGCTACCAGAGGGTCAGGACTCACAGAAGGACCATGTCTGCTCATGGGGGCAGCTAGCTCTACTGCTGCTAACCTCACAAGAGAGCTGTGTTTGAATCCCACAGGGTAGTCACATCCCTTAACAGTCAGGTCATAGAGGTCATAGGGGTCATGGAGGTGATGGTATTTGGAAGGCTTTGGGGGGCAGTAAGCAGGTCCTCAGACCTGGGACAATCAGGTATGTTGGTCTTGTTCATTATGATGTGGAACACAGCCGTATGGGGGTGTGATCAAACACCAGACCATCAGTGTGAAGGCTGTGGTCAGCAGCTCTGAAGCAACACACACACACACGCACGCACGCACGCACGCACGCACACACACACACACACACACACACACACACACACACACACACGCACACACACACAGATTGAAGCGATGATACCTACATCTGGGTAGGGTAGCCCAGATGGTAGTAGTGATCTGAGAGAACAGAGCAGTACACATAATAGTTTGTGTGTGTGTGTGTGTGTGTGTGTGTGTGTGTGTGTGTGTGTGTGTGTGTGTGTGTGTGTGTGTGTGTGTGTGTGTGTCCAATCTATGATGGAACTATAGAACAAATATTTGCTCAGCTGTTTATTCCCTTGTGTTGAATCATGTCTTGGTGGATAGTGGGACACCCTGACACCCTGCAGCAGAGGCCTACTGTCGTCCTACTGTAAGACTGTGTGTCGTTGTCTGTTAGGTGTTGTTAAGAGTCAGTTGTGATGTTGGAGCCAGATGTTGATTGAATGTTGTTAGAATAGACCTTTGGTGATGGGTCCGTGGTGGAGGAGGTTTGAGTGGGGAGACCTCAGGCTGATGGGTCTTACTGTGGAGAGGCCCAGGCCTGAGCTTCCTGGATGCTTTGTGAGGAGGACTAACTGATGAGAAGACAGGAAAAGCAGAGGGTAGGACCATCTAGAACCAGAGGTATGTGTTCATCTGCCTCCTCTGGTGAGGAGCAGCAGGAGAGTCGCTCCAGAGTCTCAGAGGAGATGCTCATTAGTTGTGTCTCTACTTTCAGTGATCATGTGATCTTTTAAAGTAGCTCTGATTTCTATTTTAGTTTAATAGTAAATTTTATCTTTTTCTCATGACAGTCAAACATCACATGACCTCTTCCATCACTGAGCTGCTGCTGCTGTTTGGATTGAACGATAAAACAATAACATCAGACTTCATACCAAACATATACAACAAATGTATTGGTATTATAAACCAAGCGCACCCAACGTAGTCAAGAATCACTGTGGTGACGTATGATGTTGGCCAATCATGGATGGCGCTGGGCGGGCATTGTGAAGCCATAGATGAATGCTAGCAGGCTAACTGGAGAAAGAAAGCTAACTAATGGTGAGACTGGGAAAGGAGCTAACGCTAAAGGAAAAGGCTCCTGTCCAAAGAGCAGGTGTTAAAGAAATGTTAGCGAAGTGATGGTTCTGTTAGTGACCACATGAACACAACTGTATGGAGTTACTAAAGAGTGTTTCTGTCAGCCCCCCAGGAGCATTGTGGGTACTACATGGATTGTCCCTTCCAAACAGAAACCATAGCTGGACAGACTGTTGGTGCTAGCAGCTAGTTTCACTCACTTCTTCTTCTTTTCCTTTCGGCTTTTCCCTTCAGGGTCTCCACAGCGAATCAATTTCCTCCATCTAACCCTGTCTTCTGCATCCTCTTCTCTCACACCAACTACCTTCATGTCCTCTTTCACTACATCCATAAACCTCCTCTTTGGTCTTCCTCTAGGCCTCCTGCCTGGCAGTTCAAAACTCAGCATCCTTCTACCAATATATTCACTATCTCTCCTCTGGACATGTCCAAACCATCTCAGTCTGGCCTCTCTGACTTTATCTCCAGAACCTCTAACATGTGCTGTCCCTCTGGTGTACTCATTCCTGATCCTATCCATCCTGGTCACTCCCAGAGAGAACCTCAGCATCTTCATCTCTGCTACCTCCAGCTCTGTCTCCTGTCTTTTCCTCAGGGACACTGTCTCTAGACCAAACAACATCGCTGGTCTCACCACAGTTTTGTACACCTTTCCCTTCATTTTAGCTGAAACTCTTCTATCACACATCACACCTGACACTTTCCTCCACCCGTTCCATCCTGCCTGGACACGCTTCTTCACCTCTTTTCCACACTCTCCATTGCTCTGGACTGTTGACCCTAAGTACTTCAAATCCTCCACCTTCTTGATCTCTTCTCCCTGTAACCTCACTCTTCCACTTGGGTCCCTCTCATTCACACACATGTACTCTGTCTTACTGCGGCTAACCTTCATTCCTCTCCTTTCCAGGACAAACCTCCACCTCTCTAGCTTCTCCTCCACCTGTTCCCTGCTCTCACTACAGATCACAATGTCATCTGCAAACATCATAGTCCATGGAGATTCCTGTCTAACCTCGTCTGTCAGCCTGTCCATCACCATAGCAACAAGAAGGGGCTCAGAGCTGATCCCTGATGCAGTCCCACCTCCACCTTGAACTCCTCTGTCACACCTACACACACCTCACCACTGTCTTACAGTCCTCATACATGTCCTGCACTGCTCTAACATACTTCTCTGCCACTCCAGACTTCCTCATACAATACCACAGTTCCTCTCTGGACACCCTGTCATCAGCTTTCTCCAGATCTACAAAAACACAATGCAGCTCCCTCTGGCCTTCTCTGTACTTCTCTATCAACATCCTCAAAGCAAATACTACATCTGTAGTACTCTTTTTTGGCATGAAACCATACTGCTGCTCACAAATGTTCACTTCTGCTCTTAGTCTAGCTTCCACTACTCTCTCCCATAACTTCATTGTATGGCTCATCAGCTTTATTCCTCTGTAGTTGCCACAACTCTGCACATCTCCCTTGTTCTTAAAAATGGGCACCAGCACACTTCTCCTCCATTCCTCAGGCATCTTCTCACTATCTAAGATCCTGTTGAACAACCCAGTCAGAAACTCTACTGCCACCTCTCCTAGACACTTCCATACCTCCATAGGTCCAACATTCAACGTCCCTACTCTTGGTCCTATACTCTTGGTGTTCCTTTTCTCTTTCTTCGAGCGAACGCACTTTCCTCCTCTCCTTCTTCGACCAACAGTAATCCAATTTCCACCGGCGCCCTGTAGGTCAACAGCGCCGATGGCGGTCGTTGTTAACCCGGGCCTCGACTGATCCGGTATAGAAGTCATAGGTTTGATTCACATCTTTGATTTGGCAAAAGTTTTACGCTAGACGCCCTTCCTGACGCAACCCTCTGTATTTATCTGGGCTTGGGACCGGCACAATAAGACACTGGCTTGTGTCCTCTTGCGGCTACATTAGCTAGTTTCACTCACAAATGGTTGTTTTCTGTGTCGTTCAGCTGTTTGGACTCTCTGCTCTGAACATGAACATTGTTGGAACAGTGATGACTCTTAAATGATGCTAACTCTGAAGTCCATGTAGAGTTATTTCTCCTCCTAACATAGCAGATGCCTTACGCCATATTGCTCACGTGATTCCTTCTGGTAGATGCGCTGTGATTGGTTGGGCGCTGTGATTGACAGGTGGAGTTGGTGACACGTGACACTTTTCAAAGTGAGCTTATTCAAATATATAGGTGGGGATAAAAGTTATACCGCAGAAAAAAATGCAAGGAAAATAGTAATCAAATCTGCCCAGGACCTTCAAAATGTAGAATGTAGGCACATATAGTTAATAGACAGATGTGATAGCCAATCAGATTACAAGTTGGCCTTCTAAGGCCTTCTAGCTGGCCCCACTGTGTCCTGAGATGTACGTGTCCTGTGATTGGATACTCATTCTGAGAGGGCGGTGCTATGCAGATCACAAGAGTCAGGTTACAGTTAGAGCGTAGAGCTTTAGGAGGAGTCTACACGTGTTTTGAACCAGAAACATCTACTTGCTTCTTGCTGCCACAATGGCTGAAGGAGGAGAAAATGGAGATTTGGTTGTTGATATACTCACAACGCCATTTTCAAGACGCAAATTTGAAGAGAAGTGAGTTCTTGTGACCAGACAGACGTGCTTTCAGAGCTGGCCTCCATGTCAATAGAAAAGGATTTGTTGCTTTTGTTGGATTTGTTAAAACGCACAAATAAACTGTACAACGAAGTGTTCTCACTGGTATCCCTCACTATCTCCCATCATCTGACCACCAGCTTCGTGTGAACATCACCTCTCTGTGTGTGAACAGAAGAAGAAGAAGAAGATTTTTTGTTGTTGTTGCAAAAACACTTTAATCACATTCAAACATTTGACAGTTTTACATTAGATGAAAGCACTAAAGTGCTTCAGAAGAAGATTTTGTGCAAAAAAAACTCCACTCACATTCAGAATATTTAACAATTTTTCATTAGATGAAACTTCAAAAACACTGAACACCAATAAACAAAAGGAAATACAATTTAAAATTAGTTCATTATATCAGGAAGTTTGCAAAAGTGAGTTGATCATCAACTACAGTCCATAGGACATTTTGTGACACCAGATGTTCCTAAAGTTATTCAGGTCTTTTGTCATTTTATAGAAACCAGATTCTAGTTTTCAGCGACATCTGATGTTACAGCAGAAAACAGGAGCTGCTTCTTGAGCGGTATTGTTTTCAGTTCTCCTCTTCCTGGTCACAGAAATTGTGAGTTTTGCCTCCCCAGAAATAAAATTTAAAGCTGCCACTTTCTCTGATTCGATCTATTGTACCCAGCACCGTAGATGAATTTCCTGATACTAAAGTTTTCATTGAACAAGTTAAAAACATTCGTTAGAAGAGTGAAGAGCACTGAAGTCTCCCACACTCACTGAAAGTATGGAAGACTGTCTCCTGAAGAGGACAGAAGGGACACTGGCTGGACACCGCAGGGTTAAAAACAGAGACAAAAGCATTGGAACCAATGGCACCATGTAAAATCCTCCACTGGAGGTCGGCTGGTTTTGTCTTGAGGGGAGGTTTGTACAGAAGTCTCCACTACGGGTCAGGTCCATTTCCTGTCCTCCTGTTGGCCCAGGTAGTGGGGGCTCTGTCACACAGGTTTTTCTTGTTGATCACTCTTACACATTGTTTGTACAGTATTTTTTTGTTGGCCGTGTGCAGGATGATCTGTCGTTCATCTCCGAGGAGAGGACCCTCCAGTTCTCCAAACAGGGGACTGATGTGGACCTCAGGGAAAGGGTCTTTGCTGTCTGGTACAGTCCCTGTACTATAGTCCAGGAGGAGGCCTCTCTCCTTCCCGGAGAGTCTTTGCCTCCACAGTTGTAGCCCCCTCTGAGCCCCCCTGGTGGACTGGATGTTCAGCAGGGAGCTCACAGCCTGGGCATCCGCCAGCGCAGGCCCGGCGTTGTCCACCAGCTGCTGGAGGGTCACGGTCCTGGTTCTGCAAAGCGCTGCAGACAGCCCAAAACATCAACATCCCTCTGGTTTTTGATCAGAACAACAACATCATCAGCATAGGCAGGTAAAAGAATGCTCTCTCTAACACCAGGTAAAATCAAACCGTCGATGCTTTTGCAGATTTTACAGTGGAGGGGTTCCAGAGAGAGTGCATAGAGCATCCCAGACAGGACACAGCCCTGCCAGATGCCCCGATGCACCCTGAAGGGGGCACACAAACTGCCGTTAAACTTCAGTATACTCTCAACGTCACTGTACAACACCTGGATCTTGGCAATAAAACCAGTGCTGAACCCAAACTTCTCCATGGTTGTCCAGAGGAAGCTGTGCTCAACATGGTCAAATGCCTTTTCCTGATCTAATGAAACGAGACCAGCGTTTATACCCAATGATCTGGAAACCTCCAAAACATCACGGATTAGGTAGACATTGTCTGCCATGGACCTGCCGGGCACACAGTAGGTCTGATCCCGGTGGATGACCTGCTCCATAGCTTCCCTCAGCCTGGTAGCCAAAGCCTTGGACAGAATCTTGTAATCGGTGCAGAGCAGTGACACAGGGCGCCGGTTCTTGATGTCCTGCAGAATGCCTTTTTTAGGCAGGAGGGCAACGACCGCCCTCCGGCAGGACAGTGGCAAAGAGCCTGAGGCCAGACTATCGTTAAACACTTCCAGCAGATCATGTGCTAGAATGTCCCAGAATGCTGTATAGAACTCAACCGTTAGACCATCGATACCCGGAGAACGTCGTCCCTGCATGTTCTGCAGGGCAGTGTGGAGTTCCTCTAACTCCAGCGGCCGGTCAAGTTGTGAATTTGTCTCCGTGGAGACTTGAGGTAGCTCTGACAGAACTCCTCTAACAGTGGCTGGTTTTCCCGGTGTTCACTGTCATACAAAGATGAATAAAAACTCACAGCTCGCCTTCTGATCTGACCAGGCTCTGTCAGCTCCTGTCCTGTGTCAGACAGCAGGAAGTGGATCACATTGGTCTGTCCATGCTTCTTCTCCAGGCCGAAGAAGAAGCTAGAGAAGACTTTTTTTTTTATTTTTAAAAAATACATTTATTCATAAAAGCCAAATTACAAGAAAATCCTGTTGACACAAAATCCAAAAGAGATTCACACAAAAAGGAATTCACAACAAAAGCATTCCTGAATGAAGAAAACTAACATTTATCAGACTAAAAACAGAGGCTCTTGTCTCCATGTTGAATATGTTCCATTCATATTCAAAGTACAGGACTTAAAACACAGAAGAAGAAAAGATTAAAAACATTCGTAGAGTGAAGAGCCTGCAAATCTCGTACACTCACTAAAAGCTGAGAGACTGTCTCCTGAAGGGGACAGAAGGGACACTGGCTGGCCACCGCAGGGTTAAAAACAGAGATGAAGCTTTGGAACCGATGGCACCATGTAAAATCCTCCGCTGGAGGTCAGCTGTTTTTGTCTTGAGGGGGGGTTTGTACAGAAGTCTCCGAAGAAGAAGATTGACTGACTTTTAAAACCACGTTTATTCATGAAAGTCAAAGTACAAGATAGTCATGTTGACACATAATCCAAAAGAGATTCACGCAAACAGGAACTCACATTTAAAAAACAAATAATATGTAGGAACATAAGCAAAATATACATGAAATTATCCAACCACTGACTCAACACGGAACATAAGACACTCTTGACACCATCGGTTCGTAGAAGAAGGAGGAGGAGAAGAAAAAGAAGGAGAAAAAGTAGAAGAAATACACTTGAATAATCCGCTTGGGGGAAATGATGTTTTCACTCTGAACTATGTACCCTAAACATGTGTACATATGTGTGTTTAGAGATATCAGCTGTTGTGGTCCACACTGGGTCTTGAACCAACAACTTCTGGTCCCCAGTCCAAGCCCTAGTGGACTGAGCTACTGTAAACTGTAATATGTTGGACTTTACCTAAAATCTATTCCATCAGAATCCTTTTGAAAATGACACATGAATGCAGAACTTTCTCAAAAAACAAAGAAACTTCCCCAGTTTGAGGACCAACATTCAGGAACAACACTGCGTGTAAATGGAGACCTGGTTTTATTTCCAGGGCGTGGTGTGTGACGGCTCACCTGTGAGTTGGTTTACAGGTTTGGAATGCAATGTCAGCCACACGGTTCAAGCAGTCCCTCAAGGCTTTACGGTGTTCTAATGAAAGACACACAGACAGACATGTCTCTAAACGCCTACAGAAAGGGGAAATGCTTTTGCTGGAAATTGTGCAAGCAGGAATGTTTGGCAGAACACCAACCGCCCTAAAACCCTTTCAAGGAAAATGGAAAAAACTTGTCCTGTTATCCAAGCCTCACATTCTTCTGTCACAGATGGTTTTGCTTAGAGAGCACCTCGTACTGAGTGTGGATTGGAGGGAATTTGAAGAGAACCCAAGCTTTAAAAAGAAGTGGCTCATTTGGGGGAAACAAATGTCAGCTGCTTCTTTTCAGGGGTTGTGATTTGTGGTTCTTGTGGGCTTCTGCACATGGAAAGACTTCTTTTAAACTTGCTTCCCTACTTCCAACAAACTGCTTTTGATTGGTCCTCACCGGGAAGAGCCAGGCTTCTTTATACAGCACGTGTACTGCTCTGAAAGGTTGGGCTGTGTTTGTGTCCACCATCACAAGACTATGTCCCTGCTCCAGATAATGGGGGGAGTCTGGGGGGACAAGCCATGCCTGCAGTTTATGTTTGCTTGCTGGAAAATCTTATTCAGTTTATTTAGTCTCCCACTTCCAATTCCTATTAAAACAAACATCCTTGTAAATATAATTTATAGGGACCACGTAGGTTCTGATTATTTTCTTGGTGAGCGTTTCATCCAAACTCTGTTCTGTCAAACTATCAGACTGGTCACTTTGGCTTGAATCGTCACACTTGTTGAATTCTCCCTCCCCTTTGGTTTCTTGAAAAGTCTAAAAGATATGAACAAATACGGGTTAATTATCATTAGTCTAGACTGTGGTGAGCCCTCAGTTCATTTGGCTGTGCTACACCCCCCAGGCATGACAAAACCCAGACTATCAAATTTCACCTTCTACCTCCTTGTAGCCACTAAACCATCACTGGAACCATCCCACCCAAAGTCCTCAAGACACACTGCAGTGATCTGAGACATTCTGTTCCCTCTCACAGTGCTTGGTAATGAATCCAAGTTCTCACATACAGTTCATTACCTACGTCCACTGGTACTGTCTAACGTCATTTATATGTCCAGCGATGAAAGTGGTGTATGGTAGGGGCCGTGTGGAAAGCTTTTGTTGTGTTGCTGTTCTAAGAACACACAAACTCCAGCGTGTTGAAAGCAGCTTCCTTCAGTGGAGACGCGTACATTACTCAGACCGACAGAGAACCATTGGATCGGTGTCACGCTGCTGAAAATACCCCACTGCTATTTATACCGACCCACATTTATGTAAGGCAGTGTCTCAGCCATCTCATTATCAGACACACAAATCCTCGGGTACATTTTGTCCCAGGGAGTCGACATCTATATCAGCTCTGGAATGCTGCTATCAAGGAGTTTGTAAGTAACCCTAAGAACTCAACAGGACTCACCGACCCACGTGGGTCAACGGCAGGCGTGACCTCAGGGCAGTGATCTCCACCAACCGGTTTAACGCCACACAATACCTTCACAGAACGTCCTGGTGTGTCGGATAAATAAAACTAAAACGATGCGACCAGCAGAAAAACTGTTTTATTCTAAGTATAATAATAAAGTGAGTTTGATGTGTATCAACTTTATTAGCAGCGTCCTCGTAACGTCACACAGTTCGGTTCTCGTTGGTTCTGCTAGCTTGTGAGTTTCAGTTTAGCGGTAATGTATTCTGTGTTAGTGGCCAGAGCGGCCCCTTTAAGAAGGTAGTCATGTGACTGAGGCCAGAGTGGCCCCTTTAAGAAGGTAGTCATGTGACCAACAGAGATGTAGACACCAATTTACTTCAGAGTCTTTGTGTAAACCTGAAATACTTGAAGCTGGTCCGTGCTGCTGAGTCCAGCTGCCTCAGCTGCACGGTGGTGGAGCTCCGGGTCTCTGGACAGGCCTTCGGACACGTGACGGTGACACGGAGAGAATCCACACATGCACACGGATCTCATTCTGAATGAAGGCATGTCTTCATCAGAGAAATCCTGACACCAGCAGCAGAGTGGAGGTGGAAGCACCGGCCCCCGGTGGTCCCACGGCGTCCCCCCCAACCTGACAGGAATGTGTGATGTCCTGCCGTCGTTATTGGGAACGTCCCATGATGCAACGTGATGACTGTCAGCTTTAATTTGGAGGGATGCTCCAGTTATCACCGACCCCCACCCAAAGTTCCCTCTAGTGTTTCATGTGTCTGGACAAACACAAGCTTCCTGAGGACCACTGTGAGCAACATCAGACGTGCACGCTGTGGACACACACCTGTATCACACCTGTTCAAAACCTTGGATCACCGCAATATACGTACACAGCTTATTATAAGAAACTACAGTAGTAATTTTCATTAGTTTATTTTTATTGTGTGTTCTGTCCCACTTGAAATGAAAGACGAAACTCTAGTTCTTATTGAGACGTGTAGTGTGTTACATGTGAGGGTCCTGCTTTGGCCGGTGAGGTCCGGTTGTGGTCTGGCTCTGGTCCTGTTCTGGAAGGAATAACACATGTACACCTTTAGGACATAACATTTTGTTCACATTAAAACATTCACATTATATACAATGACATGTGCTGCTGCTTGTGATACAGTTTGTCTGTGAAATATCTAATTACTCATTTTTTATTAGCATTTCTACTACCCAAAATATCCAGTAGTAGTAACAGTAGTAGTGACGTTTAATGATTAATGTCCATAAATAAATAAAAATCTTATTAAATGTCATTAGAATATGCACAAATCTGACTTGAAGTTTACTTTATTTTTCACGCGGTTGAGCGGATGTGTCACTGCCCGTTCGTTTCCAGTCGTTAACCAGCTAACCAGCGCGACGGGTATAGCAGGGCGCACATGCAGGACCGTCAATGCAATGATTGGCTGTAGCGTCAGTGAAACTTACCATATCATTGGCTGGATGCAAAATGGCACAGAAAACAATAATATTGGTCTAATTAATTAGATTACATTGGATCGAATATTAAATATTACTGTATTTTTTCTTGTCTGCATGTATTCTCATAGTTTAACCCCATGAAAGGGGGTCAACCTTTTATCAGATCAATGCTTATTTTAGTCTTGCAGCAAAATCTTTTATATATTTTAATGTGTACATGTGACCGTCACCACTCCTCTCTGGGAACTAAATTGTCAGTCTTTAGAATGTCCTATTGTGAGCCAGAGAGGGGGGTGCTGCACCCCTGTGAGGTAAGGGGGGAGCAAAAGGAGACAGGAAGAGAGAAAACACAGACAAGGTAGTGGATAGACAGGCAGTGCTGTTGGAGTGGAAAAGGTTTAGGATGTTTTATTCTATCTTACAACTGATACCTTAATACCAATGTTATAAAACACCAGACTAGTGGAGGTCCTGATCATATAGAGTAGACCACCAGAGGAGACCAGTACAGGAGGGAGACAGAGGGCCTGAGATGGGTGGTATCTGAAGTGGGACTCATCAAATTCTGATGGACCCAACGGTTCTCAATAATTGGACTCGACAGGAGCTGGTAAACCCTGACCCGACATGCATGTGTGATGAACCAACACCCAGATAGGCTACCAGAACCCAACAGGACCACGCTAGCTGAGTACCCCCAACCCGTCAGCCAGGAGCATCCAGAAGCAATCACCTGAAGAGCCACCGGGGGCACTGGGAACCACGTAGACCCAGAGAACCAAAGGAGGCTTCGGCCGCCACCGCCAGGGCGCACGGGACAGGCCCACGGGGCACGGGGGAAGGAGAAGTGTATTTCATGTCGAGTCACCACTACCCCCCCTGTTAATATGCTTCCCCGATCCCCGTTGAGGAAGCAATCCCCCGACCCTGTGCTCCTGTGCTACCCTGTGTGGAATGTGGTGCATTAAAAGTCTGAAGGGGGGCAAACATCGCAGGGCCCCCTCCGAAGTGTGTGTGTGTGTCTTGAATTAAAATTGGAAGATGGGGGGGGCAAGTGAGGCATATATGGGGAGGATACAGTGCACTAGAGCACTGCAGTCCGCCTACAACCATCCCCACTGCCCCCACCCCACCCACTCCCAAAGCCCTAACTGTGCCCCCTTTGTGCCTAAAGGTTATCATTTAATTTGCAGTGTGACATGTGTGAAATGAATATTAGGAGGCAATCTGGTGGGGGCCCGGCCCACATGAACAGGGCCGTAAGGGGGACCAGCCCACAACCCGGCGCGGTCACGACCATCTGTATTTAATACTGTGACCCCCCCGGTGTCGTGTAATGAGGGCCAGGATGACAACCAAGACTTCTACTGGCGAACGTCACTTCAGCGTCCAGCCTGAGGAAACAACAATCCAGAAGTACACCCAGAACCCCCCCAAGTCTGGTACACTCACACACAACTGACACGAGAGCAGAACAACTCAGGGCAGAAACACACAACGGTAACGACACACAACGGTAACAACACACAACGGTAACAACACACAACGGTAACAACACACAACGGTAACAACACACAACAGTAACAACACACAACAGTAACAACACACAACAGTAACAACACACAACGGTAACAACACACACCGGTAACGACACACAACGGTAACAACACACAGTAGTAACAACACACAATGGTAACAACACACAGTAGTAACAACACACAACGGTAACAACACACAACGGTAACAACACACAACGGTAACAACACACAACGGTAACAACACACAGTAGTAACAACACACAATGGTAACAACACACAGTAGTAACAACACACAACGGTAACAACACACAACGGTAACAACACACAACGGTAACAACACACACCGGTAACGACACACAACGGTAACGACACACAACAGTAACAACACACAACGGTAACAACACACAACGGTAACAACACACAACGGTAACAACACACAACGGTAACAACACACAACGGTAACAACACACAACGGTAACGACACACAACGGTAACAACACACAACGGTAACAACACACAACGGTAACGACACACAACGGTAACAACACACAGTAGTAACAACACACAACGGTAACAACACACAACGGTAACAACACACAACGGTAACAACACACAACGGTAACAACACACAACGGTAACAACACACAGTAGTAACAACACACAACAGTAACAAAACACAACGGTAACAACACACAACGGTAACGACACACAACGGTAACGACACACAACGGTAACAACACACAACGGTAACAACACACACCGGTAACGACACACAACGGTAACAACACACAACGGTAACAACACACAACGGTAACAACACACAACGGTAACAACACACAACGGTAACGACACACACCGGTAACGACACACAACGGTAACGACACACAACGGTAACGACACACAACGGTAACAACACACAACGGTAACAGCACACAACAGTAACAACACACAACGGTAACAACACACAACGGTAACGACACACAACGGTAACAACACACAACGGTAACAACACACAACGGTAACAACACACAACGGTAACACAACGTTTATATGCAATTTTATTTTCTGCACCATAGAATTTGTTTGCGCTGAGAGACTGTGAGCAGCTGAGAGGGAACACTGCCCCCACGCCCACCCCCACTGCACCACCTGCAGACACACACACACACACACACACACACACACACACACACACACACACACACACACACACACACACACACAAACAGATTAGGAGGGTTCTGAGGGAGCTTTGCCCCCCCGTCCTTTGACAGGACTTTGTAGGTTTACTGCAAAGACAGCTTTATAGTACTGTGTGTGTGTGTGTGTGTGTGTGTGTGTGTGTGTGTGTGTTAGCTATGTAAGTACGACTGACACATTTTCCCACCGTCCCATCTTGTTGCTCCATTTTCACTTCTTTCTCTTTGTTTTTCTCATGCAGTGACGTGAGGTTCATGGCTGGGGGGGCACTGACTTCATCATGATCAGATGTACAATCACATGAACCTGCAGTGCAGCTTATCATCATTTAATATCAACAGTGAGTGGGTCATTATTAAAAGTCTCAGAGCAGAATTATTCACACACAGGCACATTTGATTGAAAATAACATTATGTTGTTTCTACACGTTCCTTACGTTACATTTACTTATAAACGAAGTCCATGCGTCGCTCCTCCTGAACAAGAGCAGCGAAAAAAAAAGTAATCCTCCATCCTTGAGATGTAATCCTCCATTTTTATAGTGAGGCAAGGCGAGCAGAAAACAAATGAATGGCTGTACTTGATTCGCTAACTGTAAATTGTATTTTACTGTCATTTCTTCTACGGATGAGGAAGAAGAATCCCTGGGATCACTAGCGCCCCCTACTATGAGGCAGGAGAACTGCGTGCCTCGCTTCATGCCTTTTCCCAGCGGTTTCAGGACCGCTCAACTCCAGAAAGACGTTACACACATGCAGCTGTTGGCAAAAAACCCACAGTACATTATATACATTAGCTAAATTAGGGAAATTTAGTTCATAGAGCAAACGTGTTTGAACAATTTAATAACAACATATAGACAGATAGCATTACGGTCTCACTGTTCAGCTACCAGCACAGCTAGTCGAGTCATTGATCAATCCATGATCAATCCATTGATCAATCCATGGTGAGGCTCGGCTGGCTGGTGTCTCTCTGCAGGTCTGTGATCAGTATTTCAGCGGTAAATGTGGAAATTCATTTTGAGTAAAAATAACCTGCCTCACCTGACCGCACGTAACTGCTCTCACACCCCCCCCCCCACACACACACCATGCTAACATTAGTAAAAGCGGTGGAGTTATCTTTGAACAGTGACTGGTTTGAACACTATCCCTCCAGAGAGATCCGTAGTCTGTTACATAAAAGTACATCAGGTCCACACGTTAGGACACACGTTATGACACACGTTAGGACATGTTAGGACACACGTTAGGACACACGTTAGGACACACGTTAGGACACATGTTAGGACACACGTTAGGACACACATTAGGACACACATTAGGACACACGTTAGGACACACATTAGGACACACATTAGGACTCACGTTAAGACACACATTAGGACACACGTTAGGACACACATTAGGACACACGCTAGGACACACATTAGGACACACGTTAGGACACACGTTAGGACTCACGTTAGGACACACATTAGGACACACATTAGCACACACATTAGGACACACGTTAGGACACACATTACGACACACATTAGGACTCACGTTAAGACACACATTAGGACACACATTAGGACTCACATTAGTACACACGTTAGGACACACATTAGGACTCACGTTAGGACACACGTTAGGACACACATTAGGACTCACGTTAGGACACACATTAGGACACACATTAGGACACACATTAGGACACACGTTAGGACACACAGGACACACATTAGGACTCACGTTAGGACACACATTAGGACACACATTAGGACTCACATTAGTACACACGTTAGGACACACATTAGGACACACGCTAGGACACACATTAGGACACACGTTAGGACACACATTAGGACTCACGTTAGGACACACATTAGGACACACATTAGGACTCACATTAGTACACACGTTAGGACACACATTAGGACACACGCTAGGACACACATTAGGACACACGTTAGGACACACGTTAGGACTCACGTTAGGACACACATTAGGACACACATTAGGACACACATTAGGACACACGTTAGGACACACATTACGACACACATTAGGACTCACGTTAAGACACACATTAGGACACACATTAGGACTCACATTAGTACACACGTTAGGACACACATTAGGACTCACGTTAGGACACACGTTAGGACACACATTAGGACTCACGTTAGGACACACATTAGGACACACATTAGGACACACATTAGGACACACGTTAGGACACACATTAGGACACACATTAGGACTCACGTTAGGACACACATTAGGACACACATTAGGACTCACATTAGTACACACGTTAGGACACACATTAGGACACACGCTAGGACACACATTAGGACACACGTTAGGACACACATTAGGACTCACGTTAGGACACACATTAGGACACACATTAGGACTCACATTAGTACACACGTTAGGACACACATTAGGACACACGCTAGGACACACATTAGGACACACGTTAGGACACACATTAGGACACACATTAGGCCACACCTTAGGACACACATTAGGACACACATTAGGACACACATTAGGACACACGTTAGGACACACATTAGGACACACATTAGGACACACATTAGAACACACTTTAGGTCACACATTAGGACACACTTTAGGACACACATTAGGACACACGCTAAGACACACACGTTAGGACACACGCATCAGGACACATACATTAGGACACACATCAGGACACACACATCAGGACACACACATTAGGACACACATTAGGACACACGTTAGGACACACATCAGGACACACACATTAGGACACACACATTAGGACACACACATTAGGACACACACATCAGGACACACACATTAGGACACACACATCAGGACACACTCATCAGGATACACACATCAGGACACACACGTCAGGACACACACGTCAGAACACACACATCAGGACACACACATCAGGACACACACATCAGGACACACACATCACGACACACACGTAAGAACACACACATCAGGACACACGTTAGGACACACATTAGGACACACGCTAGGACACACACGTTAGGACATACACATCAGGACACACACATTAGGACACACATCAGGACACACATATCAGGACACAGAAATTAGGACACACATTAGGAAAAACACATTAGGACACACACATCAGGACACACTCATCAGGATACACGCATCAGGACACACACGTTAGGACACACATTAGGACACACGCTAGGACACACATTAGGGACACACGTTAGGACACACATTAGGACTCACGTTAGGACACACGTTAGGACACACATTAGGACTCACGTTAGGACACACATTAGGACACATGTTAGGACACACACTAGGACACACATTAGGACTCACGTTAGGACACACATTAGGACACACATTAGGACTCACATTAGTACACACGTTAGGACACACATTAGGACACACGCTAGGACACACATTAGGACTCACGTTAGGACACACGTTAGGACACACATTAGGACTCACATTAGGACACACATTAGGACACACGTTAGGACACACACTAGGACACACATTAGGACTCACGTTAGGACACACATTAGGACACACATTAGGACTCACATTAGTACACACGTTAGGATACACATTAGGACACACGTTAGGACACACATTAGGACTCACATTAGTACACACGTTAGGACACACATTAGGACACACGCTAGGACACACATTAGGACACACGTTAGGACACACATTAGGACACACATTAGGACACACATTAGGCCACACCTTAGGACACACATTAGGACACACATTAGGACACACATTAGGACACACGTTAGGACACACATTAGGACACACATTAGGACACACATTAGAACACACTTTAGGTCACACATTAGGACACACTTTAGGACACACATTAGGACACACGCTAGGACACACACGTTAGGACACACACATCAGGACACACACATTAGGACACACATCAGGACACACGCATCAGGACACACACATTAGGACACACACATTAGGAAAAACACATTAAGACACACAATTTAGGACACACACATCAGGACACACGCATCAGGACACACACATTAGGACACACATTAGGACACACACATCAGGACACACACATAAGGACACACACATCAGGACACACACGTCAGGACACACGCATCAGGACACACATATAAGGACACAGACATCAGGACACACACATATCAGGACACACACATCAGGACACACACGTCAGAACACACATTAGGACACACATTAGGACACACGTTAGGACACACATTAGGACACACGCTAGGACACACACGTTAGGACACACACATCAGGACACACACATCAGGACACACACATTAGGACACACACATTAGGACACACACATTAGGACACACACTAGGACACACACATTAGAAAAAACACATTAGGACACACATTAGGACACACGTTAGGACACACATCAGGACACACAAATTAGGACACACACATTAGGACACACACATTAGGACACACACATCAGGACACACACATTAGGACACACACATCAGGACACACTCATCAGGACACACACGTCAGAACACACACATCAGGACACACGTTAGGACACACATTAGGAATAACACATTAGGACACACACATTAGGACACACATATCAGGACACACAAATTAGGACACACATTAGGAATAACACATTAGGACACACACATTAGGACACACGCATCAGGACACACACATCAGGACACACATATCGGGACACACACACGTCAGAACACACACATCAGGACACACACATCAGGACACACACATCAGGACACACACGTCAGAACACACACATCAGGACACACACATCAGGACACACGCATCAGGACACACACATCAGGACACACACATCAGGACACACATGTAAGAACACACACATCAGGACACACGTTAGGACACACATTAGGACACACGCTAGGACACACACGTTAGGACATACACATCAGGACACACACATTAGGACACACATTAGGAAAAACACATTAGGACACACACATCAGGACACACACGTAAGAACACACACATCAGGACACACGTTAGGACACACATTAGGACACACGCTAGGACACACACGTTAGGACATACACATCAGGACACACGCATCAGGACACACACATCAGGACACACACATCAGGACACACATATCGGGAAACACACATCAGGACACACACGTCAGAACACACACGTCAGGACACACACATCAGGACACACACATCAGGACACACACGTCAGGACACACACGTCAGAACACACACGTCAGGACACACACGTCAGAACACACACATCAGGACACACACATCAGGACACACACATCAGGACACACACGGAAGAACACACACATCAGGACACACGTTAGGACACACATTAGGACACACGCTAGGACACACACGTTAGGACATACACATCAGGACACACACATTAGGACACACACATCAGGACACACACGTCAGAACACACACGTCAGAACACACACGTCAGGACACACACATCAGGACACACACATCAGGACACACACATCAGGACACACACATCAGGACACACACATCAGGACACACGCATCAGGACACACACGTCAGAACACACGCATCAGGACACACGTTAGGACACACATTAGGACACACGCTAGGACACACACGTTAGGACATACACATCAGGACACACGCATCAGGACACACACATCAGGACACACACGTCAGAACACACACGTCAGAACACACACGTCAGGACACACACATCAGGACACACACATCAGGACACACACATCAGGACACACACATCAGGACACACACATCAGGACACAAGCATCAGGACACACACGTCAGAACACACGCATCAGGACACACATATAAGGACACACACATCAGGACACACACATCAGGACACACACATCAGGACACACACGGAAGAACACACACATCAGGACACACGTTAGGACACACATTAGGACACACGCTAGGACACACACGTTAGGACATACACATCAGGACACACACATTAGGACACACACATCAGGACACACACGTCAGAACACACACGTCAGAACACACACGTCAGGACACACACATCAGGACACACACATCAGGACACACACATCAGGACACACACGTCAGAACACACACATCAGGACACACACATCAGGACACACACGTCAGAACACACACATCAGGACACACATATAAGGACACACGCATCAGGACACACATATAAGGACACACACATCAGGACACACACATCAGGACACACACATCAGGACACACACATCAGGACACACACATCAGGACACACACATCAGGACACACACATTAGGACACACACATCAGGACACACACATTAGGACACACACATCAGGACACACTCATCAGGACACACACGTCAGAACACACACATCAGGACACACACGTAAGAACACACACATCAGGACACACGTTAGGACACACATTAGGACACACATATCAGGACACACAAATTAGGACACACATTAGGAATAACACATTAGGACACACACATTAGGACACACGCATCAGGACACACACATCAGGACACACATATCGGGACACACACACGTCAGAACACACACATCAGGACACACACATCAGGACACACACATCAGGACACACACGTCAGAACACACACATCAGGACACACACATCAGGACACACGCATCAGGACACACACATCAGGACACACACATCAGGACACACATGTAAGAACACACACATCAGGACACACGTTAGGACACACATTAGGACACACGCTAGGACACACACGTTAGGACATACACATCAGGACACACGCATCAGGACACACACATCAGGACACACACATCAGGACACACATATCGGGAAACACACATCAGGACACACACGTCAGAACACACACGTCAGGACACACACATCAGGACACACACATCAGGACACACACGTCAGGACACACACGTCAGGACACACACGTCAGAACACACACGTCAGAACACACACGTCAGGACACACACGTCAGAACACACACATCAGGACACACACATCAGGACACACACATCAGGACACACACATCAGGACACACACGTAAGAACACACACATCAGGACACACGTTAGGACACACATTAGGACACACGCTAGGACACACACGTTAGGACATACACATCAGGACACACACATTAGGACACACACATCAGGACACACACGTCAGAACACACACGTCAGAACACACACGTCAGGACACACACATCAGGACACACACATCAGGACACACACATCAGGACACACACATCAGGACACACACATCAGGACACACGCATCAGGACACACACGTCAGAACACACGCATCAGGACACACATATAAGGACACACACATCAGGACACACACATCAGGACACACACATCAGGACACACACGTCAGAACACACGCATCAGGACACACACATCAGGACACACACATCAGGACACACACATCAGGACACACACATCAGGACACACACATCAGGACACACGCATCAGGACACACACATCAGAACACACACATCAGGACACACACATCAGGACACACACATCAGGACACACACATCAGGACACACACGTCAGAACACACGCATCAGGACACACACATCAGGACACACACATCAGGACACACACATCAGGACACACGCATCAGGACACACACATCAGGACACACTCTTAGCCGTGCAGAGAGCGGTGGGTTCCATCTGGGGCTGGGGGGGTTCGTCTGTGACGCCTCCAGTCAGGGATGGGCCTTCAGGAGCTTCCTGAATGCAGAAGTGTGTTCTTTCCCTCTTCTAAGTGTGTTCTCAGCAGACCGGCGGTCCCGGGGGCTCTGACAGGACATTTCTCATTTTAATAATATTCCATTCAAACACTATGATAACAGGGGCTGCACCCCCCCGGACAGAACACAGGATTAAATGCAACAGGTCATTTCTCAGAGGCCAGACATTGTAATTGCAGCCATGAGTGACAATTATGATAATGGAGCAATGAATTCCCCCTGACAGTAAGTGGGGTGGGACCGTAGAGGTATTAAACACGGCCTATGGATTTTCTGGTTCAGTGATTTTTCACATTAATGTTCCTAAAGTGACACAAATTAGAACCAGCAGTTTTGTTTTGGGATGTCTTATTATGAAAGCTTATCATGGCTAAAATGTGTTACGTGTTTGATGATGTAGAAAACGTCTAGACGTCTTCCTCTTTCCTCCTGAAGCGCTGCTCAGAGACAAAAACACGTTCTGGGCAAAAGGACTTTATCAAATACATGTAACCTGTTCAATCCTACAGTGTTTCCGAACATGTTTACTGGGCTGCAGCTTCCTCCTGCCAGCCTTTGCTGTATTTCTTGGCGTATTATGGGAAATAGTGTGAAACCAAAGGCAGGAGGGTTGCATCAGGTGGGATATTCATTCCACTCCAGAAAATCATGTTAATGAGGCGCTGGGATGTAGGAAAATGTGTTCCAGCCAGATCCAAATTAACATAAAACAAGTAATTTTGTCTTCATGCCATGGTGGTGTTAAGTATGTGAACCTTGACACAGTAAGTTTAAACAGTCTACTCTAATTATTTCGGTCATGAATTTATCGTGTAAAATTTCCAAGAACTCAAAAAAGCGTTCAGGTGTGTAACTGACTTGCGGTGTGAAATCTCTGGGCAGTGGAGAAGAGAGGAGGGGTTGTTGACTCGTTTCATTCTATGTTGAGCATTCATGTCACATTTAAAAGACTGTTTTCTTCCATCATCATTGGCAGATTTATTGTAACAATGGTGAATTGTGGGATTTATTCATTAAAAAATAACAGTTGAGACCTTAAACGTCTGGGATCATATTTTAAACAGTCTATAGTTAATGCTGTGAATGCATTTAGGGTCCAATCCAGATGTGGGAGTTAGACAAAGGACACCTGTGTATGAACGATAAATGAATGCACATATAGAACGTATCTGGTCCCTTCACATTTCTTCACAAAGGCGCTGTAATCAACATCAATCCTCTTGTCCAACGGGCACATTGGTATTCTGATGTAGTCGTAGTGGGTGGCGGCTGGAGGAAGATGTGAATATCAGAGCGCACCAGGGATCAGTGTGAGACGTAGATGGTAGATATGCTGTGACCTGACCTGCAGGTGCATGTTCCCTGTGAAAAACGAGCCCTTCACAGAGCAGTAAGAACGCTGCATCGCCTCCACACCAGGGTTTGTTGCAGTCTTTTCCCGCTGCCGCCTCATAATTAACCAACAACACTCCCGAGCATGTCTCAGTTTGAGAGCAACATGCCCATGGTGGCACAGATGGGTGCTGGATATGACCTGCAACAGCTACCTCCAAAAATCAGATGAGTACCCTTATTTCTCAACTGTTGTGAGAATTTTTCAGGTCAAAATGTATGGCATCAGTTCTGTCAAGCAGCACTGCAGATAGTGAGTGAGGTGCTTTTTCTTGTGAATAGAACATTTTTGGGCAGAGACCCAATCTCTTATAATTCCATGAACCACAAGCAGGAAGTTGAAAACACTGCAGGAATACCTCAGTGAAGTTTGCTCATGTAAGCTAGTAGCAGAGCCCCTTTAGCTAATGGTGAGACCACACTGCAGCAAACCGAATACAGTTCTGATAACATCTGTGCACTCCACAACAGACAACAACGCCACAGGCAGAATTAAGGAGGGATAATTCCCTTCATTAGGCAGGTTGTCCCACATAATGGATTCAGTTGGGCCACTCAGCAAGGCAGGCACCAATGTGAACATGTTGTAATGTGCCCTTCAACCAAACATTCAATTATAGTCAGTGATGAAACGCAGTTGTCAGAGACAAAACCCAATTACAACATACAAACATCTGAACATAATAAATGCATTAAATTCCCAAAATACAAAATGGTACATCTCCAATAGAGATATATTCCATAAAACAAAACACCACAGATGGAAGCATGGAACCCTCATGTTGCTTGCAGTGGTGAATTAGAGAGTTAGAAATCCACCACTGTCATTGATTAGGACTCAGACTAGAGGGAATGGCATCAGTTCCCCAATGGAACCAACCCCCTCAGTGACACCACAGAACCATCCTGCAGAACAGGAAACTCTGAGACTCAAACAAACGATTATCTCCTTAAGTTAGAGGCCGGACTCCATGGAGATCCTCTCATTCCAACAGAGCCAGCGGTCCATGAACATCAACATGTGGCCAGGAGCCTGGTTCACTCCTGTTTATGTGGATCTCATTTTGACGCCATGGAAGTACACAAAGAATGAGGGCTGACGTGAGCCTCAGCTCTCAGTTGTTCTACCAGACAGGGTTAGCTGGCGCAGGACACCGGTGGGTATTGTGGTTGTTTGTAGACAGCTTTGCACTGCTATTGCTTCACTGGATCTGGGAGAAGCTCTACTAGTGTTTGCAGTTTAATCCAGAAAAAGGATACATACAATATCATGTGTCTTGTTCCTGTATCCCAGACCACCAAGAGCGATTTTTGGAGCTGACAGTGCAGGTTTGATTTATAGTGGATCACAGATGCTAAAGAAAAAGATCTGCTGGATTGCAGTTCTCTGTGAAACACAGCGATCCATCTGTCTCCTTTGTGGTGACAGTGCCACTCAGTAAGAGCTTTCTGCCAGTCAGTGGGTGGAACCCTGGAGAACTTCAGCTGCTGATTTATTCAAGTCTGCCAAATGTCTGTGTAGGTTCTCAGCTATCCAGGTCATGGTTATCCAGAACTGATATCCATGGTTATCAGAGCTGAAGAAGTCTCTCGGATGAGAGATGAAACATCTTCAAGAACTTTCTTAACATCCAGTGGATAAGTCAAACGATCGAAGGAGCTAACAAATCAGTTATGATTAAAGTTACGATCAGTTGCTGAGTAACAAAAAATATTCTACCCAGAATCAAAAATTTCTGCTTTGTCACTTCACTTGGATTGAAGTTCATTACCACCTTCAGTATGTGGTGGTCGAGTGGTCGTCCACCTGTTTGTTGGAGGGTCACTAGTTCAGTCCCCAAACCCTGCAGTCAACATGTCAGAGACGAGGGCATGATACTGAACCACCAGTGAGTCCCAGTGGTTGTTCTACTGGTCTGTGAATGGCCACCCCTAATGAGCATATGGATCAATTTGAACTACTTAAATTTTTTTTGATGAATCAGCATTTTACACTGTGGAATGTAGAATAAACCTGATTTCATACCCCTGACTACATATTTCCCAGTGCAGGTTCAGTCACTATATTGCCTGTACATGAGATAACCTACCAAAATCCTTCTGACAAGTCTTTGTGGAGGAGTGGAGGTGTGAATATACTTCTCTTTTTCCAATGTGTAAAACACATACGGTCAAAGGGAACCCTGTGTTAAGAGTCCGGTGTGCGAATCCATAAGGAAAGAGGCAATTGGGCCATCCAAGGTGGTGGCAAGCAACTCCGTCTGACGTCGGATTTCTTCCATCATATCTGTCGTGAGCTTGACTTCTTTTTATGTCCTCAAGTTTGTCAGAGAAGGTCCAGAGGACAACCCACCATGCCGCAGGACCATCAGGGTGTGGTTCAACAGCACCGTCATGCGGCAACTCAGACCAGAAAGGTGCAGGCAGCAGTCGACGTCATGGGAGAGTGGGAATGTCGCATATGCTCTTGGCTCACAGCGAGGTACCTACCATCCATGGGGTGCGTGGTGTTCAATGTCATGCCATTGGCATGATACCACCGTCTCTTAATGTATGTGGGAGCGTAATGGGCCACCAACACCAAGCAGGCATCGTCCAAACCCCAGTGGACCCTCAGTGAATTCCAGTAGCACCGCCCATCATGTTGGATCAGCAGGATTGTAGAGGGTGACACTATGGGGTAATCATGAGAGTACAGGACACCCTGGGTGGCAAAGGGCTGGTGCCCCTTCA
Source organism: Antennarius striatus (assembly GCF_040054535.1). Classification (NCBI taxonomy): domain Eukaryota; kingdom Metazoa; phylum Chordata; class Actinopteri; order Lophiiformes; family Antennariidae; genus Antennarius; species Antennarius striatus. The sequence continues at coordinate 1,370,327 of NC_090782.1, read as the reverse complement.
GGTAGCAGCAGGAGCATCACAAAGCTGACGTCAGGTCCCAGAGACACTTAAAGTAGTTGCAGAAAAAGTGATCTGGCAATTTCCGCACTGGGTGTTCTCCTGCAAGTGCACATATGATTGAGTTAGCTATCAAATCAATAATGCTAAAGACCGCAGATGCAGCGCCAGGAGAACTGGCGCTGCAATCTAGGCGGCTGGCTCGACCCCAAACTGGCTTGTCTTGGATGTGCTGGGAAGCGGCAATGGTGATGCAAGACCCCAAACCGATCCAATAAAGGGTTGCAAGAACGCCCCAGCTGACGCCCCACAGGAGGATGGCGCTGATTCTGCAAATCCACTATCATCTGTGGTGGCTCAGGGTTGAAGCCAGGAGGAGTAGATAGACCAGCAGGGACACCACTGATACAGCTTTGAAGATGATATCCACAACCCAGAGCAGTTGAAAGATCGCCAGGTCGATGGTCATCCAGGCAAGGACAATGGCACAAACAATGCAAACACTATAGATACTTCTCTTTACTCATGCCTATCTAGGCCTGTTTATTTATGCCTTTTCATTCCTATGCCTATTTATGCCTCTCTGTTTGTATAGTGTTGGTGAGTTATTTATTACTCTTTCTATTTGGTGTTGGCACTATTTTCTATGTGCTGGTGCTACTTCCTGTGTACTTTTTCTTTGCTTTTGTGTATATTACGAGCCAGGAGTCAACCAAAACTTTTCTGTGGATCAATTTGACCGCGCACAGCAGCAGACCCACAACCTGTAGGGACTATTGGGAGGACCATCATCCCATGCAGCAAAAAACCAGCCAGACTATCTCAAGGACCCAGAAGTTGAGGGAGGACACAGGCACCATAAAGCTGTCGCTGGTGGTGGAATTGGTAAGAATAACAAAAGCTGTGCTTACTCCTGTGATATAGGGTGTGGTTGCAGACTCCCTGAGTCCTTGCATAATGTTCTGGGAGGGATTTTTCATTGTCACTGGAAAGGGGAACCAAACTGACCTGTCCATTGTGGTGGCCGTATCTTTATGTTGAACTGTCTCCTCCCAATGGGAGGAGTCTCCCAGGCTTCCGCTCCTCCTCCTTCTGTTGACGCGATTAAGCGCTTTATAAATAAAACCATTCAGATACCATTCAGCTCAATAGGGGTTACAAAAAAATCCCATCTTTCGGCACTCACCTTGGACGATCTTCCCCATCACATCTCTCGTCCAATTTGGGCAGTGCTCATCTATATGTTTCCTCATAATTTGATCCCATGAGTCCCAACCATACCCATAGAGCATGATGTGATAGGTCAACTTTGTCATAGGCGATTGGCTCACCCCGCGCACATGTTCATCTGCAGCATCATCATTGCCTCCTCTGCTCCTGGTCCCCTGTAAAGGTCCAGACCCCTTGTCTTTGCCTGCACCAGGACCACCTATTGAGGATGACAGACCCTCCGATGGGGAAACCTCCTCAGCTGCGCTTACATGTTGGGTCCCAGGTACGTTGATTGGCTCCATCTGGTCTGCCATCTCTGTGAATCAGTTGTCATTTTGTCATCTCGAGTTGCCTTTCCCCAAAACCTCTTGTCACACGTTGAGCCAGGGATGGAGTCGGGCATTGTAGGCTTCTCACACCGTCGGTTGCAGATCCGTCGGTACTTGAGGCTCCAGCGACGTCTGGTCCTCTAGTTTGTCTATTGATAGTCCAATCTTTCAGATGACGTGTCCTTGGTCCTTCTAGGCAGCAATCCACTGTAGTTTGGAAATCATCCACTTGCAACAACCACACATGTAATCCACAATTGGTTCACAGGTTAGTTCTCAAACAATAATATCCCCTTAACTGGGTTGTATCACACAAACAACAGCCCCGTTGGGCTATTGCAGGTTCTTCTCTTTCAGGCTCAACGCTATTCCAATGTCAAATCCCATGGTGGGCACCACGTGTAAAGATTTTGGTCTGAGATCACCACAAGCTCTCTAAAGAGAGATTGCGGATCTCACTCCATCTCTCCGTTCCAAGGGTTTAGACTCTGCAGTGCAGACGGGTCTTACCGGTGCTGCTCCCAAGTAGCTCTGCTCAGCCGGAAGGGAGGCAATTTGCCTAGCTCCTACTACCCGTATACATACGACGTCTGTACCGCTTCCACTCAAGAGTGGCTCGGCAGAGAGGCCTCACAGCTCTCACCCAGGCCGAGCCCCGCCCGGAGTCCCATTGGGTTAGGTAGCTTCCCACTTATGAATCCTGGCTCTGGTTACTGGCTAGGTTGATTTCAAGGGATGACATTTAGTCCTACAGGGTATATTTTAAGTGGACAGAACTAGAATAATCTCACAGAACTTGATTGTGGTACACACAGAGTATTCCTAACCTTTTATGTCATGAGCGTCTGGCTAGGTGAAATGATCATGCATTTATAATAGTCTTTAATGTTTTTAATGCAGGGCTATGTTGAACAGCATTATTAATCATCCACATTAATCTTCAGAAGTGTATGTGCATTCAATTTCTATGATCATGTAGTTAACATATAGATTAGATTAGATATGTAAATTACATATTCATTTTTATTTAAAGAAAATTTTAATGGTGAACACATTTGCTCTCGTGTTCACCCCTCTGATACCCTCGTTATTACTCCCATGGCTGATGGTGAATATGCTAAAGGTTTCAACTCACTTCACATCTGCATGGAGGCATAAAAACATGTTTCATGCCACTATTCCTGTGACAAAAATCATTGATTTTATTTGCTGTCAGATCACTCTACTTGTCATAGAACACGCTTTAGCTAAAATAGTCACAGATGAATTGCCTACATCTCAGGAATGCTGCACAAACAGCACTTGTGTTAAAAGACAACTGATAATTGATATTTTTAATAGTTTTGGTTGCACAACTCACACAGCAATTCACACAGAATGAGTAACATTCATACACAAAAAATGATGACGTGGTGACATTTTGGGTGGAAAAGGTCAGCTGGTCTTCACTGTGCTTCTGTCTGGGATGTTTTGTGCTGTCAGGATGTTGACGTGTGTGGATCAGTAATGCTCAAAAACTTGTATCTTCTCTGTTCTGAGCCAGCTATGGATAAACACATTCACCATGTCCAGAAAGCGGTCTCTGTGTGGAGACAGCATTTCTACATGTATAACATAACAGTATCAACATGGATGGAAACGTTGGAGACACACATCTATGATCCATTTTGAATCATGTGACCTACATATTTTTTTTATTTAATACTGATGTAAAACTGACGATGAAAATGCAAAACATGAATATTTATAGATAGTCAAAACTAAAAAGAATACGTGACACCACCAGAACTAATCTAGTTGATTTGCCACACTCCCAGATTATATGGACAGTGTTTGTAGAGGCAGAGCATTATTAGATCTCTGTCTCTGATGTGTGTGTGTGTGTGTGTGTGTGTGTGTGTGTGTGTGTGTGTGTGTGTGTGTGTGTGTGTGTGTGTGTGTGTGTGTGTGTGTGTGCGTGCCGTAATATAGGCTGCCTGGATACAGCTGAACCAATAACAGACATAACCCAAGTTTCCTTGGCAACGCTAAGCAACCCTTGCTGTGAATGAGGTTCCTCTATCCAGCAGAAACAAAGGCTGAAACTACATGTACTTACAGTACAAAACAGGTTATATACACAGTACAGTACAGATTATATATACAGTACAGTACAGGTTATATTCACAGGACAGTACAGATTAAACAGGTATATACAGTACAATTTGTAGAGGCAGAGCATTATTAGATCTCTGTCTCTAATGTGTGTGTGTGTGTATATATATATATATATATATATATATATATATATATATATATATATATACACACACACAGTACAGTATAGGTTATATATACAGGACTGTACAAGTTTATATAGATACTGTACAGGTTATACATAGAGTGCAGTACAGGTTATATTTAAATACAGTACAGGCTACATAAACAGTACTGTTCAGGTTATTCATAGATACAGTACAGGTTACATATACAGTACAGTACAGGTTATACATACAGTGAAGGTTATATATACAGTACAGGTTATATATACAGTACAGTACAGGTTATACATAGATACAGTACAGAGTATTTTCTTTGAAGCACATCTGGTCTGGTTTAATGTTGAACTGGGAACAGCACTGACACGTGGATCACTGTTTACTCTCATCAAGGCCCTTTAACATGTGTGAATATGGAACTATTTAATTCTGATGTTGGACATTCACACGGCCGTACACGCAGAACCATCACAGTAAATGCAAAGTCACGTCAGAACCTCGTCTAAGTAAAGCATCATGCACATACACTGATCCTAAAGAAGGATGATTGGCATGCCGCTGGAGTCTGGATATGTAGTTCCAACATTCATTACACTGGACTTAATCATCATGTTTTTCCAGAAGCTTCTATTATGAACTTCTGCAGTTGTTTCTTATCAAGCAGACAGGAAGGCAGAGAGGAAGGAAGCAGGATGCATGTGTCTGCTAGCAGCCTTATCTCACTGCGCCACATCTGCTCTCAGGTCTACATGTAGAACTGAAACAACATGACCCTCCACCGTTCTGTCACCGTTCCATCAGAGTGATCTGCCAAAGACATCAAATCAGCTGGATCAGCATGCCTGGCCCTCGACTGGTTGGTCCGTTGCTACCATGGACCGCCCTATCATTGGGTCACAGTTTCACCCATACACTGAAGTCTATCTATGATTGGCCATAACTGTTCAGTTATAACCGGGGCGCCAGTGATTCAGTGATAGAGCGGGTCGTCCTATGATTCAAGATCAGCGGTTTGATTGCCGCTCCCACCCAAAAACATAATTGAACAGAATGCATGGGTGTAGATTATTTTATTATTTCCTACTTCCTTATCAATATTTAGCATTTTGCCTGAAATTCTGCTTGAAGGATAAAGATGTGAGCTAATATATTTTGCAGAGGTGTTAACATGTCTGACTTTATTGTATTCAGACCCTTTAACTTTTGGACTCCTGACTGGAATCCACTAGATTTCTTACTGAAATGACAGACACCAATGTTTTCTCCTGGTATCTATGTTACACTAGATGGTCTGGCAGTAATGACAGCTGCCACACATATGGGTTGTCTTTTTTAAACAAGATTTTCAATTTACATAAAACAATAACTAATTTAAAACAAACTCTGAGAAGCAACAAAGCAATCATTTAACATACTGAAAGAATCATGACTCTGCAATGTGGAAACTTTCCTGTCCTGATTAAATCTAAGGCTCTGTTTACAGAAGCGTTTTGCTAAAAATCGTTTGGCTCTATCAAGTTTGCGTTGAAAAAGTTGTGTGTTCACATGGCAACATTAATAAATCAGCAAAAAAAATAGTTGAAGGAACTCCGAAATAACAATCAACATCTGTACTGATTATCAGAGAGCCCAAACAACAGCATAACGGTTACAGAATAACTAGAACGAATGCAGTGACAGACTGTAACATCCCACGACATGGTAAACACAATCCTGAAGTCTGCTGTCCCCTGAATTCAAAATTTTACCCTGACCTACTTGCAGGTAGGAGCATACAAGTAGACTACATTTTGTGATGACGGTGTAATCTGAAGGAGATCAGTGACTGTAAAGTAGTGGTAGGTGAGAGTGTAGCCAAACAGCATAGGATGGTGGTGTGTAGGATGACTCTGGTGGTGAGGAAGATGAAGAGGACAAAGGCAGAGCAGAGGACAAAATGGTGGAAGCTGAAAAAGGAAGAGTGTTGCATGACTTTTAGGAAGGAGTTAAGACAGGCTCTGGGTGGTCAGGAGGTGCTTCCAGATGACTGGACAACTACAGCTAATGTGATCAGGGAGACAGGTAGGAGAGTACTTGGTGTGTCATCTGGAAGGAAAGTAGATAAGGAGATTTGGTGGTGGAATGAGGAGGTACAGGAGTGTATACAGAGAAAGAGGTTAGCTAAGAGGAAGTGGGACACTGAGAGGACTGAGGAGAGTAGACAGGAGTACAGGGAGATGCAGCGTAAGGTGAAGGTAGAGGTAGCAAAGGCCAAACAAGGGGCTTATGATGACTTGTATGCTAGGTTGGACAGTAAGGAGGGAGAGACTGATCTATACCGGTTGGCAAGACAGAGAGACAGAAATGGGAAGGACGTGCAGCAGGTTAGGGTGATTAAGGATAGGGATGGAAGTCTATTGACAGGTGCCAGTAGTGTGATGGGAAGATGGAAAGAGTACTTTGAAGAGTTGATGAACGAGGAAAATGAGAGAGAACAAAGACTAGAAGAGGTGACTGTTGTGGACCAGGATGTAGCAAAGATTAGTCAGGATGAAGTGAGGAGGGCACTGAAGAGGATGAAGAGTGGAAAGGCAGTCGGTCCTGATGATATACCTGTAGAGGTATGGAAGTGTCTAGGAGAGGTGGCAGTAGAGTTTCTGACTGGGTTGTTCAACAGGATCTTAGATAGTGAGAAGATGCCTGAGGAATGGAGGAGAAGTGTGCTGGTGCCCATTTTTAAGAACAAGGGAGATGTGCAGAGTTGTGGCAACTACAGAGGAATAAAGCTGATGAGCCATACAATGAAGTTATGGGAGAGAGTAGTGGAAGTTAGACTAAGGGCAGAAGTGAACATTTGTGAGCAGCAGTATGGTTTCATGCCAAAAAAGAGTACTACAGATGTAGTATTTGCTTTGAGGATGTTGATAGAGAAGTACAGAGAAGGCCAGAGGGAGCTGCATTGTGTTTTTGTAGATCTGGAGAAAGCTGATGACAGGGTGTCCAGAGAGGAACTGTGGTATTGTATGAGGAAGTCTGGAGTGGAAGAGAAGTATGTTAGAGTGGTGCAGGACATGTATGAAGACTGTAAGACAGTGGTGAGGTGTGTGTAGGTGTGACAGAGGAGTTCAAGGTGGAGGTGGGACTGCATCAGGGATCAGCTCTGAGCCCCTTCTTGTTGCTATGGTGATGGACAGGCTGACAGACGAGGTTAGACAGGAATCTCCATGGACTATGATGTTTGCAGATGACATTGTGATCTGCAGTGAGAGCAGGGAACAGGTGGAGGAGAAGCTAGAGAGGTGGAGGTTTGTCCTGGAAAGGAGAGGAATGAAGGTTAGCCGCAGTAAGACAGAGTACATGTGTGTGAATGAGAGGGACCCAAGTGGAAGAGTGAGGTTACAGGGAGAAGAGATCAAGAAGGTGGAGGATTTGAAGTCCTTAGGCTCAACAGTCCAGAGCAATGGAGAGTGTGGAAAAGAGGTGAAGAAGCGTGTCCAGGCAGGATGGAACGGGTGGAGGAAAGTGTCAGGTGTGATGTGTGATAGAAGAGTTTCAGCTAAAATGAAAGGAAAGGTGTACAAAACTGTGGTGAGACCAGCGATGTTGTTTGGTCTAGAGACAGTGTCACTGAGGAAAAGACAGGAGACAGAGCTGGAGGTAGCAGAGATGAAGATGCTGAGGTTCTCTCTGGGAGTGACCAGGATGGATAGGATCAGGAATGAGTACATCAGAGGGACAGCACATGTTAGAGGTTCTGGAGATAAAGTCAGAGAGGCCAGACTGAGATGGTTTGGACATGTCCAGAGGAGAGATAGTGAATATATTGGTAGAAGGATGCTGAGTTCTGAACTGCCAGGCAGGAGGCCTAGAGGAAGACCAGAGAGGAGGTTTATGGATGTAGTGAAAGAGGACATGAAGGTAGTTGGTGTGAGAGAAGAGGATGAGAAGACAGGGTTAGATGGAGGACACTAGGGTCATGATTAAGATTGATAATATGTATATAGATTAATTATGAGTGGATAATATCGTAACAGTTAGAAACCCTACTCCTCACCATCATCCCCCACTGACTGTAAACACAAGAGATGATGGATCCTTTCATCCATCCTCAGAAGATGCTCCATGCTCCACATTTAAGCACATTTACGCATTACAGGTATATCTCACACACAATGATAGGACAGTACTTTGGCTCTTAAGGTAAAGTCATTCCCTAGAAATCCTTTTGACACTGAATAGACCAGTTCTACATGCAGAGGATCATTCATGTTCCACAGTCACCTTAGTTTAATGTTTCTTACGTGAACCAAAGTCCTTTCACTTCATTTGTTTTCTGTCTGCAGCATTTTCTCCCAAGTCGATGATGGTAAAAGAGGAAACGCAGAGATAATGTGAGTGCAGACAGACGGGCAATACTTCCCTCCTGCAGGGAGACATGTCAGACTGCAGAGCGCTGCTGCACCCTGCATGACAAGACCAGGCAGTGTGTGTGTGTGTGTGTGTGTGTGTGTGTGTGTGTGTGTGTGTGTGTGTGTGTGTGTGTGTGTGTGTGTGTGTGTGTGTGTGTGTGTGTCTAGGCAGGCAGTGAATGTAGGTGAAAGGGCTTTGCTGTCAGAGGAGGCAATGCAGAGCCAAGCGGAGAAGAGATAAGCTATAATCTACACTCCACCGCCATCTTCCCGCGAGGGGTGGAATGGAGGGGCGGGTTGATGTGGGAGGAGGAGGGAAGGCCGGTGGAAATGAAAGAAAATGAAGACATTTGATTAACGTCTCAGGTAAAGGCAGTTTCTTTAACGGTCTTTCAGTATCATGTCTGTAGCCAGGAAAGACACAAAGACTTGATTCTTATTCGGTCATCCTGATCCATTTTCTGTATGTGTTCAACCAAGATGAAGAGAGCAACACGCCTCTCTTTGTTGTACGGTTTGAAGCCCGTTTCTTACCTGTTCATCACTGGTCAGACATCCGAGGCGGGGCATCTGAGCATTTTCATCTGATGTGCAGAGTGTAAGGTGACGGACCAGTGGAAGAGCCCCGTCTGTGGGAGAACCTTCAGCTCGTCTGCCTGGCAGAGGAAACATCTCTTCATTCAAGTCTGAGTGGAGGTCTGACAGCATTTCTAAGGAAGGATCTCAGCGCGGAATTTATCTGATAAATGACCCAAATGCAAACACAACGCAGGCAGTTTGACAAAAACAAACAGAGTGTGAACAATACGAGCTGAACATCAAACAACAGACACTGTTGGGTTATAGAGAAAGATAAAGTGGGTTGGGGGGAATCTAAATGAACTGAGAGAAAACACAAGAAATGAATAACCAACACGTGGTAAAGAACGAGATGCGGTCTCTAACTACCTACCACTGTCTTCCTGAAGCATGGCTCTTATCTCAGATTTTCCTCATGTGTCAAACAAAAATATGGAGAGAGTGACGACTGCTATCTCAAATAACTTGTCACAGGGTTGCTGGACCCTATCCAGGCCAACTGGGGACGTGAGGCGGGGGGAACTCCGGGCGCGATGCCAGTGCACCGCAGAGCCACATGCAGACAGACAACCACACACACACACACACACACACACACACACACACACACACACACACACACACACACACACACACACACACACACACACACACACACACACACACACACACACACACACACACACACACACACACACACACACACACACACACACACACACACACACACACATACCTACAGTCAATTTGGACCAGCAAATTATCCTGAAGTGCTGGTTCTGGAGGTGAGAGGAAGCCGGAGAACCCGGAGAGAACCCACGCCAACCCCAACCTCTAATTCAGGGATTTAATTTGAAGCTATTGGGGAGCGGTGTCAGATTCCTGTGGGGCTATGGATTGTTTTCATGATGGATGAACCCCTTGGACTCCTGTCTTTTGTCTTTCTGCTGCCTTGTCCTTCTTCGGCTGCCACCTACAAACACTCAGACCAGGAGCCTGTGTCCCCAGTGGCTTCATGTCAGTCTGGTGAGGACACCAGAGCACTAACATTCACTAGTTCAGTTCAGAGCACTTTAAACGGAGACTCTTCAGTCCCCTCCTGTGTAAACACAGCCTGTTCTGACTCTTCCTGTTCATCTGCCGTCACCGCCAGGACAGAGCTTTAGAAGGATCAAGATTCTGTGTGTGTGTGTGTGTGTGTGTGTGTGTGTGTGTGTGTGTGTGTGCCTACATTAGCTTGCTGCAGGCATTAACTGGAAAGGACAATCAAGAATTACAGGCAGAGTGTGTGTGTGTGTGTGTGTGTGTGTGTGTGTGTGTGTGTGTGTGTGTGTGTGTGTGTGTGAGTTGGGGGGGTGAAGAGGATGTGGGAAGTTTCACAAGAGACAGCAGGATGAAAATGAATTGGGGCCTGTGTGCTTGATGGGTTAGATAATGAATTGCTGACTGAAGAAGCGGGTGGGGGGTGGGGTGGGTGGGGGATGGGTTGGGTGGGGGGGGGGGGGGGCTGAGGTCACTTTGGGCCAAAGCGTCTCAAAGGAAACAAACAGCACTCATGAAGCGGCGTGTGGCCGGTTGGACTAGGGGCGTCACAGAAGTGGAACAAACCAACACCGCTTGATGCTGGTGGTGTTTCAACAGAACCTCAGGGTGGAATAAAGGTGCACCAGCATCTGGACGGGGCTATTTCTTCACCTAAACACACGCCAGTCTGGAACCATGTCCCCACTGCAGGAGCTGAGGGCGGAGCCTAACAGGAACAAATAAACGATCGTCGGGACAGGCACTGGGAGCCGGATGTTACCTCAAGGAACGCTTTACCTGGTCCTCCACCTCCCAGGTAACGGCACCAATAACACAGGAAGCAGGTAGAATTTCTTTGGGCGAGGCTGGGGAATTGTCTGACTGGAACTGCCGTGAGAGGGTGTCAGACTTAATGTTTTTGGACCCCGGCTGGTACGAAAGACAAAAGTTAAAACGGTTAGAGAACAGAGCCCACCTGGGTGATCGTGAGTTCAACCTTTTTGTTGACCGAATGTATTATAGGTCTTATGGTCGAGGGCCTGTCACCGGTGGAGTACCTCAAGGATCTGTTCTGGGGCCAATTCTATATGTTACCATTGGGGAGTATTATAAGGAAACATAACATTAATTTTCATTGTTATGCTGACGATACTCAATTATATTTATCAATTAAAACAAATGAAATTAAATTGGAATCCTGCCTCAGGAATATTAAATCCCAGATGCTTCACAACTTCTTAATGTTGAACAGTAACAAACCTGAAGTCATTATTATTGGGCTGAAGCATCTCAGAGATGATCTCTCTAACATTGTAATTCTCTTAGACAGCATTGATCTATTCTCCACCAGTGAAGTCAGGAACCTGGGAGGGATTTCTGATCAACATCTGTCCTCTGGTTCTCATCAGTCTGTATCCCAGACAGACTTCTTTCACTGGAGAAATGTTGTTAAAGTTATAAATTTCTTATCCTTTAAAGATGCAGAAAAAAATCATTCATGCCTTTGTAACTTCTAGATTGGATTACTGCAATTCCTTATTATGGGCTGTTGTAGCTCCTCTATTAGGACTCTACAGTTAGTTCAGAATGCAGCTGGAGGAGAGAACACATCTCTCCTGTCCTAGCGTCACTTCATCGGCTCCAGATTCATCATAGAATACAATTCAAACTCCTCATGATCACATAAAGCTCTCCACTGTAAGGCTCCGTCTGACATGGAGATCTTATTGAAGTCTATCACCCCCCCCCAGGGCCCTTCCATCAGAGGAGGCAGGATTTCTGGTGACCCGTTGGGTTTTTAAGAGTAGAACAGGAGGCAGAAGCTTCAGCTATCTGCCCTTCTACTCTGGAACGATCTCCCAGCCTCGGTCCGGGGGGGGGGGGCTCCCTTAGCTTATTTAAGAGTAGACTAAAAACCCTCCTCTTTGATAGAGCCTACAATTGAAATAACACCCCACCCCCACTAGATATGCTGCTGTAGGCCTAGGCTGCTGAGGGTATTTTTCTCCGTCTCTCCCGTTAAAGGGAGAGACTCTGGAGCTTCTGTCACTTCTTTCTTTATCTTTATGCTCCTAGAATTTATTATTACTGTCAAATCACTCTCTGTCTGCACGATACTGCTGCTGTCTTTGAGCCTCTGTTCCACAGGTGGAGAACACGGATGGAAGACAGGATATCCAAAGGCCTGGAAGTCCCACCCCCAATTCAGCAACAGCACACTATGGATATTAAACTAAAACTGGCCTATCTGCCACTCTCTCTCTCTCTCTCTCTCTCTCTTTCTCTGTCTCTCTCTCTCTCTGTGTCTCTTTTCCTTGACCTATCTCTCTCCCCAGTGTGTTTCTCTTTCCCCACCAACAGGTCAAGGCGGATGACCTCCAGAGCCGGGGTCCTTCCCGGAGTTTCTTCCTCAGTGTGGGAGTTTTTCCGCCACCGTTGCTTATGCTTTTTATATATGAAGTCCTTTGAAATGTCTTCAGATGTGATTACGCGCTAAATAAAAGTTAATTGATTTATTGATTATGGTCAGTCCACACTATGAAAGACTGTTCCGCCCCCACCAACTAGTGCCTCTACTCCTCAAGTGCCAATTTCACAGCAAGTAGTTCCCGGTTACCGATATTGTAATTCATCTCTGCGGATGGCAACTTGCTGGAGAAGAAAGCACAGGGATGGATCTTGTGGTCCTCGACTGACTGCTGTTAAAGAACCGCTCCCACTCCAGAGCCTGAGGCATCCACCTCCACGATGAACTGCCGAGTGGGGTCTGGAAGAGTCAGAATGGGAGCAGAGACAAATCTAGATTTCAACTCACCTAAAGCGTCCTCTGTGGCTTGGGACCACCTGAAGAGGACCTTCTGGGAGGTGACGGCCGTAGACGGGGGCTGCTACCGAACTGTAGTTTCTAATAAATCGCCAATAAAAGTTTGTAAACCCTAGGAACTGTTGTAGCTCCTTCCGCAAACCAGGACTGGGCTAGGAAGTAACCGCTCTTGGCTGAGAACATGGAAATTCTCTCAACGTCGATGATGAACCCCAGGAAGGAGACCTCAGAGACATAGAACTCACACTTCTCCACCTTTACATAAAGTTGATTATGCAACAGTCGCTGCAAAACCTGCCGTACATGAAGAACGTGATCCTGTTGGGACTTGGAAAAAATGAGAATATCATCCAGGTACACAGATACACAGACATTAAGAAAATCTCAAAGCACATCATTAACGAGACATTGAAAAACAGCAGGGGCATTAATAAGACCAAAAGGCATAACCAAATCTACCACTCTCTCACCTACAAGCCCTCCTCACTGTTACAGACACCTTCCCTCCACCCCCCAGGTCCCACCACCATCACAGCCTCCTCCTATCTTCACGGCAGACCAGGTAAGAGGAGAAAAAGGAAGCTTCGGCCCCGAAAAGCAGCAGGACCAGATGGGGTGAGCCCCCATCTACTCAAGGCCTGCGCCGCTGAACTCGGGTAGCCGCTACAACTGGTCTTCAACCTGAGCCTGCATCTCAGGAAGGTGCCCACCCCTCTGGAAGACGTGCATCGTTCCAGTTCCCAAAAAGAACCGGCCCAGTGATCTGAACGACTTCCGTCCGGTGGCGCTCACATCGCATCTAATGAAGACTCTGGAGCGGCTCTTCCTCAGTCTCCTCAGGCCTCAGGTGAAACATGCTGAGGATTCTTTACAGTTTGCCTACCGGGAAAAGGTTAGCGTGGACGACGCCATCCTCCACATGCTACACCGAGCCCACTCGCATCTGGACAAGGAAAGTGGCACTGTGAGGATCCTTTTTCTGGATTTTTCAAGTGCCTTTAACACCATCCAGCCCTGTATACTGCAGGACAAACTCCTACAAATGCGAGTGGACCCCGCCCTGGTTGATTGGATCCAAGATTACCTCACCGACAGACCACAGTTCGTCAGGCTAAAGGACGCCACGTCTGATACTGTGGTCAGCTATATCGGTGCTCCACAGGGGACTGTCTTGTCCCCAATCCTCTTCTCCCTGTACACGGCGGACTTCTGGTACAACACAGAACTGTGTAACATCCAGAAGTTCGCAGATGACACAGCTATCGTGGGATGTATCAGGGACAATGAGGAGGGGGAGTATAGATGCCTGGTGAAGGACTTTGTTGACTGGTGTCACAGCAACAGTCTGCAGCTCAACACCTCCAGAACTAAAGAGCTGGTCATTGACTTCAGGAGGTACAGACCCAACCTAGACCAGTTCTGATAGGAACGGGGGAGGTGGAGATTGTGCAGACCTATAAATATCTTGGGCTGTGGCTGGACAACAAGCTGGACTGGACCAGCAACACGAGGCAGCTGGACCAGAAAGCTCAGAGCAGGATGTACTTTGTGAGGAGGCTGAGGGCATTCAACGTCTGCAGGAAGCTCCTGTGGATGTTCTACCAGTCTGTGGTCACCAGCGTCCTGTCGTACGCTGTGGTGTGTTGGGGAGGGAGCGTGACTAAGGCGGATCTCTCCAGGATGGAGAAGCTGATCAGGAGGACCAGCTCTGTGGTCGGGATGAAGCTGGACCGTCTGGGAACGGTGGCAGAGAAGAGAACATTGGACAAACTGGTGGACATCATGGACAATGTCAGCCACCCTCTGCACACCGTTACAAACAACCAGAGGAGCCTGAGCAGCCAGAGGCTCCGCCTCCCAACATGCAGGACCAACAGACTGAAGAACTCCTTCATCCCCAGAACCATTAAACTGCTCAACTCCTCCCTGGGGGAGATGAAGAAGAAGAGAGTCCACAGGAGAGCTGAGGGACGACACAGACAATACAGCAAAAACAATACAATCACTATAGACACTCACTATACCCATACCTAACCAGGCCTGTTTATTTTTTTATTTCTATGCCTATTTATGATTTTCTATTCATATATTGTTGATTGGTTATTTATTAGTCTTTCTATTTGGTGTTGTACTACTTTCTATGTGCTGGTGCTTTCTGTGTGCTTTTTCTGTGTTTTGTGTACTTACTATGTGTGACGGAGAAATTAATTTCCCTGACGGAACCTCCTTAAGGGATGAATAAAGTTTGCTCTACTCATACTCTACTCTTTTAACAGCTAGTGTGTGTGTGTGGATGTGATCTGTGAACTCTGGACCTCAGGGATCAATTATCTTTTGCTTTGTTTGACTCTAAGTGTATCATTTCCAAAAGTCATTTTAAATCATGCATAAACTGAATAATATTGTCATCATCAAATGAATTGCCCATTTAAAGTCCATCCCTTGAAACAAAGGAGAATGTGAAAATAAACTTCTGAGGTCAAAATTCCCTCCGAGCTCCTCATCATTTTTCAGCAGATTTACACAGGATTTGCACAGCACTGCTAATTTTTCTAAATGACTACACGCATATGAAAATACATTTCTTATATTTCACTTATATTGAGTGCACTTCTGTAATGAAACCACACAATAATACTTGAGATCATAGTGCAGAGGAGACATGTGTTAATATGAGCGAATAGCAGTAGAGGCTACATAAATACATGGTGCAACATCGTTTACCGCACACGTTAATCATGTATGCGCATTACTCAGTTGTCATGGCAACACAACATGTAAAGCTATTGGCAAACGCCATGTTACAGGTAGAAACAGAGTTGTCTGTGAGGTGTGTGAAAACTTTCAATCCTGGACTGAAGCAAGTCACACCAACAGGCCTAGACTCAGTTTGCTGTTCAGTCTGAGAACCTTCCCTGTGTCATGCGTACAATAATAAATATGTAATCAATATGCACAGATTCAGGGTTCATGATTTAGATTTTAGCATTTTTTTGATATTGCACAAAGGTCTTCTTTTGTGGTATTTCTTGGCTAAAAATCTGCCGTGTGTGAAAACGGATTCCTTCTGTTTTTAGTCCAATCCTCGTCTACGACAACACTGATGGGGCAGCGTGATCATGATGGCGAAGACGTTCCATGATCAGTTCATACGCGATGGACATCGTCCAGATATCACGCCTGCGATGTGTGACACGACTCTTCAGTGTGACGTCATGCCACCTGCTACAGTTTTCTTTCACTGCACGTGTGTGATGCTCTTTTGTGGACCAGGACAGGCTTGGCAGGTTTCCCTTAAACTGTTTTCAGCGTCTTTCTGACCGTATGACTCTGAAAATTGTTGATGAGAGTTTGAATCTTTAATCTATTCTCCATCTGGGTCTCAGCCTGACCGGGTCGGACGCAGCAGCAGTTCACACACAACAACAGTGTGGCTGTTATTTTAAAATCTCAACAGCCAGCGCTTGCTGAAACATCTGGAATGAATGGAAACACAGCTAACCTGTGGAAAAACCTGATAACATACAACAGCACCTCGATACACACCTCGATACACACCTCGATACACACCTCGATACACACCTCGATACACACCTCGATACACACCTCGATACACACCTCGATACACACCTCGATACACGAGCTGCTAGAATTATTTTAGATACGAGACGTCACTCTGTCCATATTTTTGTTCAACAGACAACAAAATCTGAGACACTACTTGTGCTTCAAGACATCACCACGTGTTGGCGGATGGATACGACATCAGTGAGACCGGATCTCGTTCTTTACCACGTGTTGGCGGATGGATACGACATCAGTGAGACCGGATCTCGTTCTTTACCACGTGTTGGCGGATGGATACGACATCAGTGAGACCGGATCTCGTTCTTTACCACGTGTTGGCGGATGGATACAACATCAGTGAGACTGGATCTCGTTCTTTACCAGGTGTTGGCGGTTCTTTACCACGTGTTGGCGGATGGATACGACATCAGCGAGACCGGATCTCGTTCTTTACCACGTGTTGGCGGATGGATACGACATCAGTGAGACCGGATCTCGTTCTTCACCATGTGTTGGCGGATGGATACAACATCAGTGAGACCGGATCTCGTTCTTTACCACGTGTTGGCGGATGGATACGACATCAGTGAGACTGGATATCGTTCTTTACCAGGTGTTGGCGGTTCTTTACCACATGTTGGCGGGTGGATACGACATCAGTGAGACCGGATCTCGTTCTTTACCACGTGTTTGCGGATGGATACGACATCAGTGAGACTGGATCTCGTTCTTTACCAGGTGTTGGCGGATGGATACGACATCAGTGAGACTGGATCTCGTTCTTTACCGGGTGTTGGCGGTTCTTTACCACGTGTTGGCGGATGGATACGACATCAGTGAGACTGGATCTCGTTCTTTACCACGTGTTTGCGGATGGATACGACATCAGTGAGACCGGATCTCGTTCTTTACCACGTGTTTGCGGATGGATACGACATCAGTGAGACTGGATCTCGTTCTTTACCACGTGTTTGCGGATGGATACGACATCAGTGAGACTGGATCTCGTTCTTTACCGGGTGTTGGCGGTTCTTTACCACGTGTTGGCGGATGGATACGACATCAGTGAGACCGGATCTCGTTCTTTACCAGGTGTTGGCGGATGGATACGACGTCAGTGAGACCGGATCTGGTTCTTTACCACGTGTTGGCGGATGGATACGACATCAGTGAGACCGGATCTCGTTCTTTACCACGTGTTGGCGGATGGATACAACATCAGTGAGACTGGATCTCGTTCTTTACCAGGTGTTGGCGGTTCTTTACCACGTGTTGGCGGATGGATACGACATCAGCGAGACCGGATCTCGTTCTTTACCACGTGTTGGCGGATGGATACGACATCAGTGAGACCGGATCTCGTTCTTCACCATGTGTTGGCGGATGGATACAACATCAGTGAGACCGGATCTCGTTCTTTACCACGTGTTGGCGGATGGATACGACATCAGTGAGACTGGATATCGTTCTTTACCAGGTGTTGGCGGTTCTTTACCACATGTTGGCGGGTGGATACGACATCAGTGAGACCGGATCTCGTTCTTTACCACGTGTTTGCGGATGGATACGACATCAGTGAGACTGGATCTCGTTCTTTACCAGGTGTTGGCGGATGGATACGACATCAGTGAGACTGGATCTCGTTCTTTACCGGGTGTTGGCGGTTCTTTACCACGTGTTGGCGGATGGATACGACATCAGTGAGACTGGATCTCGTTCTTTACCACGTGTTTGCGGATGGATACGACATCAGTGAGACCGGATCTCGTTCTTTACCACGTGTTTGCGGATGGATACGACATCAGTGAGACTGGATCTCGTTCTTTACCACGTGTTTGCGGATGGATACGACATCAGTGAGACTGGATCTCGTTCTTTACCGGGTGTTGGCGGTTCTTTACCACGTGTTGGCGGATGGATACGACATCAGTGAGACCGGATCTCGTTCTTTACCAGGTGTTGGCGGATGGATACGACGTCAGTGAGACCGGATCTGGTTCTTTACCACGTGTTGGCGGATGGATACGACACCAGTGAGACCGGATCTCGTTCTGGTTGGTGGAGTAAAGACGTAGGTCGTGTGCTCTCATACTTTGTGTTTCTTTTCATCTTTATCATTGTTTACGTAACTTATAACACAGGTGAAGTCTGCGTGTCTATTGGTTGATATTTTTTTACAAGATTGTAATAGAATAAATGATTTTAGTGATTTTAAGTGGTGAAATGTCGTTTGACTTATGAGCTCAGTTAAACTCGTAACTCGAGGTTCTCCTGTTTATCTAATCTAAGTTGTTTCATTTTCATACTCTTCCTATAAAGGTGTTCTACCATATTTAGTACAATTATATGTTTCTTTTTTTGTGTTCTTTTTTTAAATTCCTTTTAAATGTACAGTGTTTCTCTGAAGTAGGTTGATAATAACAGGCTTTCTTTGAACTCACATGTTTTAATCAGAGATAAATACTGAAGGAAATATCTCTGGGTACTGAATTCCCAGCGCTGGTAGCTAAAAAGTTTAGCGCTTCTGCCGTGGACTTAATCTCGGGAATTATATATTAGCCATTCTAAACCTCAGCTACTCTTGTCCTCTAAAAGCTTATTATATAAATGGTGTAGTGTGTGTGTGTGTGTGTGTGTGTGTGTGTGTGTGTGTGTGTGTGTGTGTGTGTGTGTGTGTGTGTGTGTGTGTGTGTGTGTGTGTGTGTGTGTGCGCTGCGGTTGACTGGTGGTGGTAGCGCTCAGGGAATGGAGGGGTGAGAGCGTAAATGGTCTGAGGAAGTGATTCCCTTAAGTGCCTTCCCTCATAAAACAGGAGGTGTGTGGTGGGAAAGGGATGAGGGTATTGAATAAATGCAGAGGCTAATATGGAGTGATGGAGCAGTGAGCTGGAGATGG
Source organism: Antennarius striatus (assembly GCF_040054535.1). Taxonomy (NCBI): domain Eukaryota; kingdom Metazoa; phylum Chordata; class Actinopteri; order Lophiiformes; family Antennariidae; genus Antennarius; species Antennarius striatus. The sequence goes on along the minus strand of NC_090782.1, from coordinate 1,351,255 downwards.
GAAGGAAAACAAATAATAGAAGTACGATAGATGGAGGGGGGGATGGAGGAAGACAACAGAAAATAGATGAAGAGAGGGAAGTGAGCCTGGATGGATTCTGTTGGTTGGAGTCGATCGGATGAATGTTTAACGATTCCCATCCGACAGGAGCTGGATAATTAGAGGCACTGAGATGAAGCAAATAAAACACAAGTGAAGAAAAACACAAGTTTAGGGCGGGACCAACTGTATATTAAACTGCAGCCAGTCCTCAAGTTATGAACATTCAACTCACAAACAACCATGTGCCACCATGTCCAAATACTGCAGTTCCCTTTTCTGCCACAACTCCACTGAGCAGCGTAACAATAAGACCCCATAGGGTCAGGTGTTTCATGTTAGGGTTTAAGGTTAGGGTTTAAGGTTAGGGGTCAGAGATTAGGGTTAGGGGTTAAGGTTAGGGGTTAGGGTTAAAGGTTAGGGGTTAGAGTTGTGGGTAAGCTGGGACCTGGCTGATACAAATCAAACCCCTTTAACGGCAGAGCAATGAAAACTCAATCAGTTGTTTGTATTTTTATGAATTCCATATCGTAAAATGTGAACTTGTGATTACATCAACTTAAAATCACATCAAATCTCTGCCGCTGTAACGTGACACATGTAGTCCTGACAGCAGTGACGATTTGGAGAAATAAAACTAAAAGTATGTCTTATTTATTATGCGTCCCAGAGTCATCTCATCATTCACCCTCAGGTGAATGCACCCTCAGGAATGATGGGTGAGATCAGGGTTCAGTCCCCACCCCCCACCAGACTCAACACAAATCTATCCAACACTGACCTAGAAACAGACCATAAAGCACCGTATGAGATGTGTATGGACGCCTCAGCATCCTGTCATACTGGCTGGAGAAATGCTCCAGGTTGATCTGAAGGGGCTCACGTTTCCACCACCAGCAGAGGTTTACTCACCGCTGGTGGCTATTTGCTGGAAACAGAACAAATCAGTGCAGTAATTACAGAGCATGACATGAAGTTTCAGTTAAGGAATTGTTAGTTCATACTACACCAGCACTAATGGAGGGATGGCTTAATGGATTGGGGGATAAGTGAAGTGAGAAGAGCGCTAGAAGGCAGAGTAGACGTCCAGACGGTGAGCACTGGGTCAGGGTTAATGGATGTCGTCCCTCTGGACCGCTAACGGCTTCCACCTCTGCTTCCACCTCATCATTCAGCGTGAGCTCAGCGGTACAACTGTTACAGCAAGAAGGAGCGCAGTGACAGGAAGCACACGTCTGACCGCAGTATTAACAATCACTACAGGACTAGCAAACAAACCTGAGTGTGAAAGGAGGAGCAGTGAGGTCTGAAGTTAGAAACCAGACATCACCTGTCAGCTGCCAGACCAACGCCTCGGACACCATGTGGATTCATGGAGTAGATTCAGGGATGTGTACTACCTGGCATGTGTACTACCTGGGATGTGTACTACCTGACATGTGTACTACCTTGGATGTGTACTACCTGGGATGTGTACTACCTGGGATGTGTACTACCTGCGATGTGTACTACCTGGGGATGTGTACTACCTGGGATGTGTACTACCTGGGGATGTGTACTACCTGGGATGTGTACTACCTGGGGATGTGTACTACCTGGGATGTGTACTACCTGGGGATGTGTACTACCTGGGATGTCTGGGCTTGTACTAGGACAGGGGTCTGCAACCTGCGGCTCCGGAGCCGCACGCGGCTCTTTAGTGCCTCCCTTGCGGCTACCTGGAGATTAATCACAAAATAAAAAAAATAATGCTTAACAGAAAAAAATAGAAATTCTACTTATAGCTAAACATCTTTAAAAAACAAAACTTATTGTTGTAAATTTCCTACGCTTTATTACGTTATCATCGTTATCATGTTTCCAACATACAAACAGTCCAGTAGGTGGTGATTACATGAAGGCCTCATTAAAATAATGAAAACAAAACAATAAAGAAAGTTAGACCTGCTTCTCTTTGCAAAGACAGTGAAGGAAAGAAGACACAATATCACCAATCAGCAAATCTAGGACATTAATTCAACTCCTTCATTATCAGTTAAACGTGATGAGTCGTGTGATGTGATCGATAGTGAACAGACAGGCTGTTGTGTAGGTACACAAACTCCAACGAGCCGCAAGAAGAAATGATAGTTAATAGCACTGCTTGTTTAGAACACGTTACCTAAACATGCTCAATAAAAGTCTCCAGGAGTGAAAACACTGTTTGTCATTGAAGCTGAAGTTGACTATTCACCAGGGATGAACAGCGAGGCTTCCGCCCCCCCTCCCTGAAAGAGTCCAGAGACGTTCATCACCATCACACACTGAATGGGGATTAATGTTTAGGAGCGATCATCGACATGTGAGCTGCATTTGGGAGCAGATTTAACGAGTTCATCAAAGCAACAAAACATAATACAGTAATATAGTAATGGAAGGTAAAGCACCAAATATGGTACAACAGAGTAGTCACATGGTGCGTCATTCCAGGATGCGCTGCATGGAAAATAATGAATGTCATTATGCATTAACTATGACTAGTTAATCAATTTGATAGTAGGCTAATATAGCTAATTTACTGTAGACACTTAGAGCTTGTGTTGCCTTCATATAAAGCTTATAATTTTTTGTGGCTCTTGACAGGTTTGATTTTAGTTTTTTTGGTTCAATTTGGCTCTTTGAACGTTTAAGGTTGCCGACCCCTGCACCAGGAGCTAGTATGACTAAGCCACTGTGGCTCAGTGTAAAAGAATTGAGCTGGTTGTTCCTGCTGGTCATAGGGATCAAAAGTCTAAGACTACAAACAAGTATTGATAATATCTTTCATTGACCTTCTGATCGGTCTGTCTCCACTCCCCCCCCCCCCAGCATTCACCATTTGTTTATTAATGAGGACTTTAACACAAACTCTACTAGAAACACTGGATTCTTTTGATTGATGGTCCTCTCCTTGTCTTACACCAATTCACGGGTTCAGTTTGTAAAAAAACAATATTTTGTTTTTCATTGGATGAAAGGTCATGACCCGAGTGCATATTTAATGATCGGGAGCGTTCGGGTCACTTCGGCTATTTCCGTCGGCATGCTTCGGCTAAATTCTGTCGGTATGCGGAAATAGCGGCACTATTTTCGCTAGCGCCGCTCGCTAGCGGAAGTAGCGGCGCTAGCGGCACTCGCTAAAGAAAATAGCGGCGCTAGCAGCGCTCGCTGGCGGAAATAGCCTAACGGAAATAGCGAGCGAAAAAGTTGTGAGTTTTAGCCTTTTTTTCCGTAAATATAAGAACGCCACTGTGGCTACACAGTCTAAAAACCTTGTAGCCAATCTGGAATTTACTTCGCCTATGGCGAAGTGGCGAATGGCTAGCTCAAGCCCAGGATGTGTGCTACCTAAGAGTCTCTGAACTCCAGAATGAAAGCTGGACTTTAGATTGAGATAATAAGACAAGTAAACAATTCACAGTCCGACATTAAGAACTGATTATTATCAGGGAGCTAAACCATCCATCATCCATCCATCCTTCATCCATCCATCCAGCCATCCATCCAGCCATCCATATCAGTACTACCAGTGAATGAATGAGGACTAGAGGAGTGGAGATGGTGTGAAGTGTCACCGGGTTGAGAGGGATGAGAGTCTAGCATGGAGGTAAAGTAAAAAGGGAAATGAAGGGAAGCATGATGAGCAAGCTGAGATAAAATAAGAGAGGGAGGGAAGAGGAAGTGGGGGGAGGTGTGTGTGTGTGTGTGTGTGTGTGTGTGTGTGTGTGTGTGTGTGTGTGTGTGTGTGTGTGTGTGTGTGTGTGAGAGAGAGAGAGCTGCAGAGAACAGGATGGGTTATATCACACTGCGCTGCTATTAATAGATGTGTGGAAACAGGCAGAGGACGAGCAGAGCAGCAGCACTGCAGACCTATGTTATTACCACCCTAACGCAGCTTCATAGAGACACTACGCCCTCTGTACCGGTGCTGGTTAACGACTTGAGGGTCTACAGGGGTAGTTCAGGGGTAGAGATGCTAACCAGTCCTCACTGCTGTCAGTACTGTAACTAGTGAGGCACCAGCAGGCTGCAACCTGTGGCTAAGACCTCCAACGCCACCATCACATACACACACTTACAGCCATTACAGTCCTTCATCTGTCCTCCACTGTATCCACTGGTCACATCATGAATGGAAACGTGTTTGTCAGTCCACATTTGGAGTGAGATTACTCAAATGTGGAGTAAAATACACAGCTTGAGGTTCGTTGAGTTATTTAAGGTATTTTGTTTGGTACGTAACAGTAAAAAGTGGGCAAACTACGAGACTGATTGAAATAAGAAGACTGAATATGACTCAGTGAATCATTTTAACTGTTGATGCTGTAAATCCCAATGTGGTTAAAAGACAAGTTCTGTGGTTCATCTGTAGTCCTATTCCCTCTACCAGTGATTCTTTATTCGTCTCAGAATCCTATCAATGTAAATTTGATGATGAGTGGGAGATCTCGATGTGCTTGAGTGGATCGTGGGCTTTGGAAGAAGAGCCTCTTCAATTTTGATTCAGATTCATGATAATTTTCCATTTCAAAAGCATAACATGTAAGAATCATTAAAGGGGTTCTATTACGAAAATCACACTTTTTCAGGTCTCTACTTAGTGGTCCTCCCTAACCCGACCAACTCCTAGAATCTGGTAAACAAACACTTCCTGCATCAAGAGATATTTGGAGTTTTAGGAATTCATGGCCCGGACTGAATCAAAACGATCAGATTTTGCTAGAGTGGTATTTGTGATGTCACAAAAGGCACTCTGTGTTTGGACAGAGTGATTGAAGATATTGATTGATTGACATGCCCAAAGTCATGACCATCCCCGAGGGGGGAGTTTGTTCAGGCTACGGTAGCATTGTGCGGTAATGTCCTACCTCAGATCAATCAATCAATCGATCAATCAATCAATCAATCAATCAATCAATCAATCAATCAATCAGTCAATCAAATTTTATTTATATAGCGCTTAATCACATCTGAAGATATTTGAAAGCGCTGAACAGATAGAAAGTCCACAATGCCTTCATTGTTCAGCTACACACTGAAAGGTCCTCACAAACTGTTGAAGTCAGCTAGCATTTGGCTAACTAGTTAGGTCCACTTCAGTCGTGTGTGTGAATGTGAGTGTGTGTGTGTGTGTGTGTGTGTGTGTGTGTGTGTGTGTGTGTGTGTGTGTGTGTGTGTGTGTGTGTGTGTGTGTGTGTGTGTGTGGTTTGTGATCAGGCTACGTAGCGGTGTGTGGTAATGACCTGGATCAGAGCTACACACTGAAGTTCCTCACAAGCTGTTGAGATCAGCTAGTATTTGGCTAACAAGGTAGCGCTGCTTCAGTCAGCTGTGTGTGTGTGTGTGTGTGTGTGTGTGTGTGTGTGTGTGTGTGTGTGTGTGTGTGTGTGTGTGTGTGTGTGTGTGTGTGTCCGCCCGAGGCTATCCCAGCATCACAGCAAACACATAACCATGGTTATGTGTTGAATATACTTAATAGTGTAGAAAATAATCATATTAAGGAAATCTATGAATGAGAAGGTGCAATTGTTTTCTTTTCAAATAATATTCATGGAAATTTACTCCTGAAGGCTTATAAAGGTGAGATCGACACCTATTGTCAGTGTTTTATAAATCAGCTCTTTGTGTCATGCTAAAATTGAAAAAATGTCACTGGTGGCTAATATTTATTATTCCTCCATGGTGGTATCGTTCTCATTAACACTTGAATTTTATGCCCAATTTTAAGATGGAGTTGTTACTAGGGAACACATTCACCTCTCATCATCAACACCCACTAAAGTCTTTGTATTCTTTACAGAACAAATTTGGCTGCGTGCTGTGATGGCAGAGATTGCTGTGAAAGGTGAAAACACTTGATGCCCAGATGAAAACAATTCCTAACGCTGTGGAAGAAAGAGTAACATTGAAACGCCCTTTCCTTGAGTCGGGTCGTTTGCTTCACTGAAGGCAGTGAAGATAGAAGCTCTTCAATGTCAGAGGGGAGCTGATGGAGAGGAGCCAGTGGGCCGAGTGAAGGCGAGGAAGAGGAGGGACATTCACAAATGGCACTGATTAGAGTTGAGTCTTCCAGATGACAGCTAGGGGCAGTGAGGGACACACAATGTCCCCCAAAGACAGACACACCAGAGACGAGCCGACACAAGGAGAGGGGATTGAGGCAGAGGGTTCATGGGTAAAAGAATGTCAGCTGGAGTTTGAGTTGGAGTGTTTGTCTGTTTGTCATACAGATTTGTTGGGGGTTGAAGCTACACCAGAGAATCTGTGATAACACAAACCATTTCACTTCCACGTAGAGCGCTTGAGTTTGGGCAGTATCCACATGCTACATCAGGGGATCCGTAAAGGCTCACCGTAGTGACACTTTCAATTTAGGGCTAAGGCTCCGTTTTTGTTCTCTCTGACAGAAGTCATCTCTTCCTCTGCCCGTCACTTAGAGAGGAAGCTGATGAGGATGAAGAGGGAAGCTCTGCTGCAGCTGTTTGGCACCTCTGAAGCCCGGATGTCATCAGAATGCCGTCGGACTCAGTCTGAGCTGTGTGCAGCTCTGTGACGGGAACGAAGCCCATGAGAGTCGTCCTCTCTAGGCTCTTGTTGTGTCTTTAGTGCACAAGTGTTGAGGCTGTTTCTTTTATTAGTTAAACACAGAATCCGGATGCAAAGTAAGGGGCAAAAAGAAGAAGAAATACAGTAGTTAATTATCCATATATTGACCCAATCAGATAAATCAATCAATCAGGCCTGCATGTCGTGGAAATGCTGGTTGTGATCAACAGTGAATGGATGAAATAATGAGGACATGATTCACTGCATTACCTGCAGTGTGTCTCAGTCAATTACACCCAAAGCATTCCCTCATTACCAGGCTCTGTGCTCTTCTACACACTCAGAAGGTCACACACACACACACACACACACACACACACACACACACACACACACACACACACACACACACACACACACACACACACACACACACAAAAGTCTAGGTGGGTGTGACAGAAAATTGTTCATGGGGTGGAAGAAAATATACCTGCAGATGAAGATGACATCAGCACTCATCATGAGTGGTTGTGTGTGTGTGTGTGTGTGTGTGTGTGTGTGTGTGTGTGTGTGTGTGTGTGTGTGTGTGTGTGTGTGTGTGTGGTGTGTGTGTGTGTGTGTGTGTGGAGTCTTTTTACAATCGTTCAGCCTATAAATAGCAGGACATTTTCCGCGTCATTAACCTCTGCGAGGTGGGGATGTTGCATCATTCTCACACTCCACCGTGTTGTTCTGACTCTCGTCCAGCAGGGGAGACACTGGCAGCAGAGAGTCGCCATCCGCCTGAAGCTGCGACGGATTGTGACGCCTGCATGAGAGCCATGTAGCTAGTAGCATTTAGCATCTGAGAAGAAACCTCACTGAAATAAGTGGCATGATGATGTGATAAAAATGAAACAGAGACAACTGCTGCTGTCTTGTTCTTTCAAGACCTTCCTTCACTGACTTTGGATTTTACAGTTTTTTTTTAACATTGGGACAAATGGAAAAAATATACCTTAATCTGAAGAAATAGTGTACTGTATTACTCATCAGTGTTAAAATTAAAATGTTTACATGACATGACTGTTATTTTAGTCAGAGTCTGGATGATGTGCTTTAACACTTATTTCATCTATTTTTTTCTGTGTTTGTCTCTATTGTGATTTGTGTTGTCCTGTTTGTTATAAATGTAATAAATTGCAGGACCTGGTGGGTGACTCTTCTCTCCCTGTCCTGTCCAGGTGTAATAAAAAGGCTTTATACCAGGGTACACCTCAGGCTGTCAGACAAAGTGTGTTGGCAGTAAATGAGTCATCTTCTCTCTCCAGCTGTCAAGGTGCCTTTGGAGGCTGCAGCCCAGAAACAATAAAACCACAGCGCTGATATCCTGAGCAAAGGGACGAGAAACCAGCAGATACGGTACCATCAGTGTGTGTGTGTGTGTGTGTGTGTGTGTGTGTGTGTGTGTGTGTGTGTGCGTGTGAGATCAGGCACTGAGATGATGTCATGTGACAGATCCGGGCCACTGGGAAGGAATCATAAAAGAGTGTCTCAAGTTATTGATCCCTGGATTAACATCAAACACAGGAGCGAACAAGGATACGTACACTCACAACACACACACACACACACACGCACACGCACACGCACACGCACACGCACACGCACACACACACACACACACACACACATGCATACTGTGTATGATCCCATGCCATGGTATTTTTGTCGTACGATCTTCCCCATCAGAGTCACTGGTGAGCAGAGACCCTCAGAGTTCCACCTGAACAAAGGCTGCACAACAGTTCCTGGATCAGCACTTTGATCTGGAGCCAATGAAACGCTTCCTCCTTCTACCTCACTCTATAGTGTTGTGTTCTGAGAACAGAGAAGAGCAGCCGGCGCTGCAGCCGGTCCAGAGCTGACGAGATGCCCCCCGGGGCAGAACCACTGACCTGCTGGTGCTGGAGCACAGGCAGCATCCAGCATCCACGTGGGTGTGACTGGTGTTGTTTCCTTGGTAACACGTTGTTGTAGGTGACTGTAGGTCCTTTTCTAGTCCATAGATTGAAGTTAGCAGTAATTACTTTACACACATTTGTTGTGCGGTGTTCTTTTTGGGGGGTGCGTCATTGTTTCGATTACACTTTAAAATGTTTTGAAATTGTTCTTTCTGCTCAAGCCGCTGATTCAGCTTCCATCTGTCATCTGGTGTTCCTCTGTGCAGAGTCACAATCACCTTAAACACCAACAGTACGTGTCAGTTAGCATTACAGACCACATTTACGACCTACATTCTGCGATAAAAGGACACTTTTTGCCAACTGAATTTAGTTACCTCCTGTGTAGAAGCTTTTACTGTATCTGAGTCCTTTTAGAGCTGACTCTGTCACTGCCTGAGAAAATGTCTGTGGAAGCCCCTCATGTTTATTTTGCTGCTTGCTAACTTTGGTGCAGGACTTGTAGTGTTGACAGGATTTATGTGAGTACTTTGCTGGAACTGGCTGCCTGAGACCCAACTACTCATCATTCATCCTTTTCATTTCATGATGCATCACAAATCATCTTTTCTTCAACCACACAAAACAGTTGCAGACTGTAAAGCCTGAATTCAAAGAGAAAGAGAAAGAACACACGCTTTCCAGATCTGGATGGACGATTTATTCTCTGTGGTTTGATTTTATGAACTCTATTTGTGCATTACATTCATTTAGTTATTATAATCACTGTTGATGGTATAAATATTGATATACTGACAAGTGGAGATTACAACTGAATAATTTAATACGCAGCATGTGTGTGTAGCAGCACGTTCCCATGATGTATGATCTCCCTTCAGATGCCATGATCATTTTAATAGATACAGCAAATAAAGAAAAAGAGCTTTTTTGCAGGCTTCCGCAGCTGCTATCATGTTTTATGTCCTGGCTAATACAACTGCTAATAATTCATATTAATTTTGATGTATGGTGATAGATTCAGTGGTAATGTCTTCATATAAGTCAGTTAGCAAGAGAATTATAAGTCTACAACTCAAATAAATCATTAATACAAACAGGGCGCCCGAAGCCTGCTCTGTAACAACACACTGAGGTCAGGAGATGCTGGATTGACGACCATGTTCCTACTTCTGATTGCATCACACTTCAAAATGGTGATGTATTGTAATTGTCAGTGTTCGTCCGTCCGTCTGTCTGTCCACCAAATATCTTCGCAACTGTTGAAGATAGAACAAGGTAGTCAGATACTGCAGCATCTCACGACTTACCCTGATCTACTGCCAGGGTAGGTCAGGGTACCCTGATCTACTGCCAGGGTAGGTCAGGGTACCCTGATCTACTGCCAGGGTAGGTCAGGGTACCCTGAAAGTAGTACCTGACAAGTGCATAGCTTTGACCTTTCAGATCTCTCGCTATGTCTCTCAAAATTGTACTCGGATTAACTCTCTCTGACTCACAGATTCTCTGCCAAATGACGAGAGGTAGAGGGAAATCAGAGGACAATAAAAACCGGAAAGAACCCCTAGAGCGGATGGTCTCTTTGGTGGATGAGGCGACTTTAATAAGTTCAGCAGTGGCTATGATAAGAAGTTGGAAGACAAGCTGAAACCGGTACCAGACTGCATGGAAAAAATGAAGGATGACAGTGAGACAATGCAGAAAGATGTAGATGAAAAAGAACAGAGAATGGTTGTCCTGGAGCGAGGACACCAAAGAATGGAGGAAACAGAACAAAGCATTTGAATAAATGATGTGATCATCACCGGCATCAAAATCAAACCGAGGAATTACCCCCATGCTGTGGCCAGGGGAGAGGGAACTGAGCACAGCCCTATGAGACAGTGGAACTACAGGTGATTTCTCTACTGAGGGATCTGGAGATTACCGTGTTGGCCCGAACATAACACGACCCTGATTATAAGACGACCCCCTCTTTTTCAAGACTCAAGTTTGAAAAAAGACTTTTTGAACACCAAATTTAATTTTTAAACAGAAATAATTACAGTTCATCTGAAACAAATGATTATAACAATATATTTTAGAGAAAAAGGATGTTATTTTGCCTCATTCAAATCACGCAAAAACTGTCTGTCACATCTTAATATCTGAACATGTAAACTAAAGTACAATCACATGGTAAATGAATGGCTTCTGGTTTCTGAAATGTAAATAAACCAATCTACTGTGATAAAACAACTGCATTAACCATCAGTCTGACTGTAACTGGAACCTGGACGATCTTAGACCCACTTGTCTCCAGATTGTCGCTACGTTTCTCCATTTTCTGTTATCTCTTCTCTTTTTTTCTTCTCTTTTCTGTCTTAACGCTATTTTTATTTTTCTTCATCGTGACAGGAGTTGGCTTTGTCCTGGGGAGTTAGTTCAGCATTCGCTTTAAAGATATCTGGCATTGTGAATGGGTATGTCTAGACCCCAAATGTAAGACGACCCCCACTTTTTCAGTCTTAATTCAATGCAAAAAACACCGTCTTATATTCGGGCCAATACTATAATACTGATCCGGATCAGATAGAGACATGTCACCCACTACCATCTGGAGGAAGGAGACCCCTGCAGTGCTGTCTACATCCATGAGAATCTCACTAAAAGAATGCTGATATCACCAAAAAAGCTCATCAGCTGAGGAGGAATGGATTGATGGACCAACACCTGGACCAACACCTGCAGGATCTTCATCAGAACAAAGGGGCTTTCTCTGGACCAGATGAAAACAATGGTGATCAAAAATGTGGAAGAATTGGAGAAATTCGACCAACAAGGTCTGACCAAAAATAAAAGCTCCATAACTTCAACACATCAGAGAACAGCCATCTCTGCACTGTCTGAAGAAAAGAAAGATCTAATACAGAGAACCACTGATCAATATAGTTTGGAGTTAAAAACCAATCATTTTGTGGGTTATACCCGATAGTGTCACTGAGGAAAAGACAGGAGACAGAGCTGGAGGTAGCAGAGATGAAGATGCTGAGGTTCTCTCTGGGAGTGACCAGGATGGACAGGATCAGGAATGAGTACATCAGAGGGACAGCACATGTTAGAGGTTCTGGAGATAAAGTCAGAGAGGCCAGACTGAGATGGTTTGGACATGTCCAGAGGAGAGATAGTGAATATATTGGTAGAAGGATGCTGAGTTCTGAACTGCCAGGCAGGAGGCCTAGAGGAAGACCAAAGAGGAGGTTTATGGATGTAGTGAAAGAGGACATGAAGGTAGTTGGTGTGAGAGAAGAGGATGAGAAGACAGGGTTAGATGGAGGAAATTGATTGGCTGTGGAGACCCTGAAGGGAAAAGCAGAAAGGAGAAGAAGAAGACCCTGTTTGACCCATATGGAACTTTGGAGTCAAGTATTACTTGGAACAGTTGAAAAACAATTCAACATCATCCATGTCAGGAACATGGATTAATGAACAAAAAAACAAACATGGATTTCTGCTTGGGGGGGTAACATTAAGTTTGAGACTTGATGTTGATATCTTTTGACAATGTAATAGCATGTATAACTGTTAAAGTGTCTGTAACAAACTGGTTAATTCTGTCTGCTGAGGGAGGTTAATATGATCACTATATTCTTGATGAGAACACTGGCAAAGTCAACTTCTGTAATGTTACAAACCTTGTGTTCCTAGGAAGAATGTAAACATGGTTACACTCTAGGGTAAAAGACTAATATCTGGAAGTGGATCAGGGTATGAACGTCTGTCAAATGTATGAGCTACTAGAAAAACTTTAATGTCTGATTTTGTTGATTACATATTCTAATGAGAGATGTTTGTTGATTCTGGGGGACGGGGATTTCAGAAGCCTGTTGTCAGGAACCGGATAAGATAGAAAGACCAGGAAGAAAGCCAGCTCGAGTAAGACCACAGATCAAAGCTGGTGCTTTGATCCATGAAAGTAACTTTGATCTTTGACCTATGCAAGTAGGTCAGGGTATAATTTAGCATTCAGCGGTGTCGAGGGATGCTGCAGTCTGACTGCATTGGTTCTAGTTTGTCCTTGTGGTCACTCTGCAGATGACTTTCATTGCATTCATCAGCAGAGTGTTTTTGCACTGGCATCGCGCCCGGAGTTTCCCCCGCCTCACGCCCTCAGTCAGCTGGGATGGGCTCCAGCTCCCCGCCGCAGTGGATGAAGCGGTTGAAAACGAATGAATGAATGAATGAATAACTGACAACTAAATTTAACTCACAACTTTAACAAGCGTCTCCTGACCTCAGTCACAGTTTGTAGGTTCAGGCTGACCATGTTTGACCATGTGGTACCAGAGGTGTGGCCTGCAGGAGGAAGGGCCGGTGTACCGTCCAGCGTCGACCATATGCCCTTGTGGGAACCTCCTCCTGATGCCGGGGGTGTTTAGACTGCCTAGATTGTTTAAAAGCAGGATTACATCACCAGACACGTAACACAGCTGCTACTGTCATCTGGAGAAAGCAGGTATCACCCTAATTTCATGTTTACACTACTTAATGTGACACATAGCATGTAAAATAACAGTAACCATGAGTAATAACCAGTACTATTAGTACCATATAATTCAGGGCATATGTTTTTAGTTACATTAATATCAAGTTTTCAAGAGATGTTTTCTTGAATTATAACTCAATGTCGTCCCATGATGGATACAGTCAGGACAGCTTGGTGCCTGACGACGAGCTCGTGGACATTTTTGTCCGACTGAGGAAGCAGAGAGGTAAAGAATAGAATCAGGTCATTTACGAGTCCTCGCTCTCTGCCAACATCTTTGTGTTTCTTCCTCAGTCTGACAAGCGGCTGTGTCCTTATGCAACTCTGCCAATGTCAGTTATAAATAGGAGCGTAGCCTGGAGCGCCACAGCTCGCACCCAGAAACAGAGTCAGTGCTGCTGGAGCTCATTCTGCATCGCAGCACAGAGACTTCAAGCTCAGCTCTCCTTATTCGCTTTGACCAAAACCTTCTTATAGTTACATTATGCGAATAAAGACATGGCTTATTAACATCTCAGTCGCTCTAAATGAAAATACAGACAGAAATGTAGATTGTGAAGTGTTAGTATGTCACAGCACAAAGAAAATGTCTTGGATCACTTCCACTGAACTCTGTTTGAACACTTTAACTTAGGTTGAACTTTGCCATTGCCGAGATTCTTATTTAATCATCACCCCGTTTTTCTTCTTCTAAAATCGTTTACAGCACCGTTTTTCCTTCTCTGCCTTTCTTTATCTCAGCAGGCTGGCGATCCTCAGTGTGTTTGTCCGTCTGCCTCGACTGGAGTCGCTGTTGGATACCGAGCACATCCAAAGGCGCTCTCCTCTTTCTCCAGGGAGGAAGAAATGGAGAACCGGGGTCAGGATGAGGAAGAGACGTGAGAAAGAGGATCGGAGTGTAGTCTGGATTCCGATGTAAAATGAGCACTGGCATATTCAGACCTGCTGTGGTTGTCCATATCGCACATTTATTACACTATGTTTCAGAAAGGCGTCCTGGTGACAAATCTGTACAACTGTATCGTTAATCATCACCTCAGCTGTCTTCTTTATGACATGACAGACTCTTCAATGTGGGATTGTTGTACCTCATTGTGCGGTATAGAGGTACCATATCCATGTTGCTCCTCCCATGAACTGGAGGTTGAGGCAGAAACCAGGACAGGACAGGTTGTGATCGGTGTTATCTGCTCAACAAACGTGAAAACTCAGCCTAGATACTGAGACTGCTGTCTAACACCTCATGTATTTTGCTTGTTGAATACTCATTATAAAAATCTCACACTTGTTTTGCTCAGTGGGAATAAACACGGCTAGGAGGGGTGGAGGTTTCAATGCTTTGGTGCAATCTGTGTAAAAAAGCTTTTTGAGACGAACACCAGTTTTATTTCCACCACACTGCGTTCGATTTCCCCGTTTGATATGTTTACCGTAATCCTTCGTACATTCACGCTCAACACGCGTGACTTCATCTACCGTACGCGAATTCTATTGGCTGATGGTATCCTTGGTTCCTGAATGCCTTAACCACGAGGAACGAGGGCTCAGATTTACATCACTAATTTCTGGACACTGAAAGATCTCAATGGTTCCATTCTTCATTCACTTCTCAGTCATACTAGGTGATGGGTGACCACATGCGAGCCACAGCTGCCCAGGGCCAAAGTCCGCGCTGACCTCCACTCAACATTCACACACATTCACACACCAGAGGAGGGTAAACTGTTTTGCCCAAGGACACAAGGAAAAATGACTGGGAATGGGATTCAAACCACCAACCCTATGAGTATTAGAAGACATGCTCTACCCCCTAAGCCACTGCTGCTCCAATGTAGTACAGCACAGTACTGTGTATTACCATGGATTATAGTGTAGTGCAGTGTACTGTAGTGTACTGTAGTGTTTAAATGGTTTAATCAAGGCCACAGAATGCACTGGCGATGTGTCTGGGGTGTACCCCACCTGTCACAGCTAGTTGGAATAGACTCCAGCAACACCTTTGACCCACAAGGAAGGATGACTGAAGAGAAGATGATGGTCGTCTCGTCCTCAGGAAGATGGATGGATGGATGGATGGATGGATGGATGGATGTTTTATCTTGCCTCTACATTTAACTGCAGCCCCTTCGGAGCAGCGTTTCCTGTGGTTTCCATCCTGATCTGTTGGGTGATATCACCGGAGCACAGGGACGTTAACAGAGAAGAGTGGAGTGCAGCTGATAGTCAGTACCGTCATCACTGTGTCTGTGTTCCAGAGCCCTGCCAGCCCGACACGTAGCTCTGTTACTGCCAGCACTGACTGATGTTCCCCTTCTATTAAAAGCTGCTGCCGCAGTGAGACAGATAACTTCCTTCATTAGTGATAACCTGAAATATTCAACAGGAGGCTGGGAGTCAGGAGGTTGATGGACAGAGGAGAGGGTTAGCGCTGAGAGGCTCTCCTCTGTATCTCTGCTTCAACTGTTATGGTGTCATTAGTCTCCATCCAAGTGTCTTGTCTCAATGTAAAGCCTCCCATCACCATTACCGTCTCACAGGCCTGAGTGAAGTCAGACAGGCTTTGAGGAATTGTAATGGCTGGAGGTGTAGAGCACTGATGGTTAACGTAACGGCGAACAGACAGTTCTGCTAAAAATGAAGATTCACATTGGTCTCTTCTCGGCTACATGATGGAAGGACACAGAACAGATGTTCCCACAAAGCAGTGCTGCAGCATTCCTGGTCTTCTTCACAGAGAAATAAATATCTGAAGATGGGAACTGAAGACAAACACAACGCTCTCATGTTCTCCCTCAAAGTGTTGGGAAGCATCGATCCATTGTCTTAGTCAAGGAGGGTCAGAGAAGAAACTAAATGTTATTTTTTAATACAGTTCAGAAAAAACATCCGTCTCGTCTTCAGCTACTTCTTCCCTCCTGGGTCACGGGGGTTGCTACAGGCTAATAATATGATATTACATGTTTTCGTTCTGATTTATTGTACAGTGACGTGATATTATGGGATTTTAACAGTTTTCTAGTGATTGTATGATGTTAATGTTAGTGGCAGACAGACGTAACGCACAGAAAAACCATCAGCGTCTTCTTTTCAGTTGCTTCTTCCACATTGCGGGTCACAGGGGTTGCTACGGGATTATATTTATGGTGGACAGACAGAAAGTGGAATAAAATAACGTAAACTTGACTTTTATTTTTTACAAAACTGACATATAATCAAACACAATGTAACTTATAAATGTTTACAGTAATTTACCGACACAGCAGTGGCAAGCATTGTTTTTTAAATATACGGTACAGTAATGTCTGTTACCTTTAGTAGTACAGAGGGGCTATAAAACACAATGTGAAGCTGTAAAGAATGTGGTACTTTACCACTGGAGCTGCTGCTAGTTACTGTCTATTCACAGAGAAAACTTTTACAGTTCACGGTTGAGTGGTTTTATCCCCTCATGCTGCTCTTGGATGAAGACCACAGGAGTCTTCCTCTCCTGCGTTCCCTCCACTGTCTTTGTGAGTCTGTCAGCGCAGACAAAACTCCCGGGAGTCGAAGGACCTCTTCCTCCTCCTGTGAAGAGGAAAACAGAAGGTCTGCACAGCAATCATCTGTCCTGACCTGCGCCCTGCCTGACAGCCATGTGCTGTTCAAAAATGGTGACGATGCTTTTTCCCTGTCGAAGCTCATGCGTTTTTCTGACTTGAACACTGTGGGATTCTTTTTTGAACAGACATCTAATTTATGTTTAAAACACTAAAACTTTTATGTAATTTATTAATATCTCATGTTTGGTACAAAGTGGTAAGAATCAGTGATGTTATAAATAGCTGAAAACACGCAGTTGTCGTTTTCACCAACATCTGACTGAAAACTACAGACTGATCGCTGACAGAAGTCACATGACTGGTGGACACCGCTGCTTCATCCATCAATCACCACTGTCCTTTTCTCTGGTTTGGAAGCCGCTTCGCTCCACAAGCTTTCACTGTATGAACCTGGACTGTTCGGGTTACTTCCTGTTACACCTCAAATCCACCGTGAACTTCTGACGTTTCACCTTCAGTAACGAGAGCCAAGAGTTGTTTTAAGCTTTCCTTCAGTTTTGGAAAGTAAACTGTTTGTGTCAAGGACTTTTCAATCTTTCTTTATTTTTATTAATTCTATGTAATTTAAAGATTAAATCAGCTCAAATATTATTAAAACCTAATTTGAGAATAATTTTTTTTTATTCAATCAAACATTGTGCTTTATGGTATGAGAAACAACTTGGGATCCATTTGTGACGTAATGAGCTCCTCTACAGCCACATGAAATCAAACCTCTTTAACTTTTGTTGTTTTCAACCCAGATGAGCTTCAGTCACACCTTTTTATGTGACTTGTGAGATGCTTTGTGGATCTTCTCTCTGCATTGCAGTGCTGTCGTGCTCTCAGGTGACGTCCTTGGTGAATTAGAAGGAGGTGATTTGCATCTCCAGATGCCTGACTAATCAATAATTCATCACATGTTTAAGTTCCTCTTCTTGTTCTCCAGTCTTTGCGCTGCATCAAAATCAATCAATCATGTGAAGCATTACAGGTTCTTATCATCCAAATGTTGACCCTGATCTAAATGTAATGGTGTAATGGTGTAAAGACACCATTTAAAACACACGACACTGTTTCTGTCGGCGACCTGATAATTCTCCGTCAGCTCATCGCATTCTGATGTTTTCATGACACGGAGGTTTAAGTGTGGTGAGAAAGACAAAGACTAACATGTGCTTGTTGTTTCCATTGGAGGTGCATAACGTGTGGTACTAATGTTTTCTGCCATTTGAGTAACGTTAGCAAAACAGTACACAGCACAGCTGTGTTACGACGTTAACTAATTTTAAGTTAACGTTTATTGCAGCGTATGTAGAGATGTTTTACGTCCCTCTGTCTGCAGGAAATGGTCCCACAACAAGTCTAGCAGAGCACTGACTAAAAATTAAAAATTTTGGAACTCAGTGCACATACAAGGCACTTCGGGTTAAAAGGCGTACCATCGATTTTTTTTAAAAATTAAAGGCTTTTAAGTGTGCCTTCTAGTGCGGAAAATCCAGGCGGTCTTTGTAAGGTGTTTGATTGAACAAATCTGTTTCCTGAATACCAACGGAACCAAGGTTTTAAACTCTTGAAGCTGCTGTAAAGAAATATATTAATATTGTAGTTCCAGTTCCTTTATCTGATTTTTCAACGTGACAAATGGACAAAATAATACTTTCATTGGTAGACTGGTGAATGTGTAGTCCTCGACCTATGACAAAATTGGTTCTGAGAGGTTGTTTGTAAATTGAATTGTTTGTAAATTGTTGAATAATCTCAATTCAATCTCAATTACTGAATAAATCTCAATTTATAATCTCAATTTGAGGTCATTTAAATGTTATTACTACTAAAACCAGCAGGCTGAAAAATAGATTTTATGCAATTGCAATAAAACTGCTGAATTCTGTGTAATATGTTCACACACATGCGTCAGGGGCATTTAACATCCATTATCGGTACAGGTGTTTTTCAGTAAAGTCGTTCTCGATTATAAGTCAGTTTTCAAAACAAAAAAATACACTGACAAATAATAATCTAGTTTATTTCATTTCACTCGACAACATCTGTACGCTAAAAATTATTGACTCTTGAAATCGCTAGAAAACCATTAAAAGTTCAAAATGTCATGTTACTGAACAATAAATAAGAATAAAAACATGATCATATTAACATATGTACATATAGTTACTACATCTACCGTTAAGCGTCACTCTGGATTCATATGATCATTTTAACCCAGATTAGTTCACAGTAAACTTTAATCCTTATAATTCTCTGTATGCTACTGTAGCATGTAGCTTACATTTAGAGTGACCGAAGCGGAAGAGGAGGGATGAGTTATTGTTGGTCAGAGTCAGAGTTGTCATCAGAGAGATGGTCACCTACGACTATCTTCACTACCGTTGCTTAATCATCCATAATAAACAGTAAAGTATCCAAGGTGAGCATCTCAGAGCCTGACGATCTGAGATGCTCACAGAGACAACAGGCAAGAACAAGAGGAGACGGGTGTTGGAGGTGTGTGAATGCAGCAGTGCTGCTCGGGGGGGGGGGGGGGGGTGGCAGAAAGCAGAACTGCAGGACAATAGTCAATATTGGGTATCGTATCTCTGTATCTTTGAATGTTTGTAAGTCAGATGTTCATATCTTGAGGACTACCTGCATACTACCAATGTCATTGTCAAGCCTTCAAGCATGACCAGTTTGTAGTACCTCTGTCTTAGGAAGGAGCAGTAGGAAACCTTCCTTGTCCACTGAGATGTGGCCCCAATGTCAACCCGTCTGCTCCCATTTGAAAAAACATAGCTAAGTAGCTTCTATGCTAGGCTATGACCTGCCATAGGCCCTGACTATGGCTGCAGATTAAAAAATAGCCTCATTGCAGGAACCACGAGGTAACGCCAGAGTTATTACTGATTCTTTCATGTTGGTTTCCTCTGTGCATCTGTATGAACACACGAGTCCTGACAAAGACGTGTCGGTGTTTACTACCTCGAGAGAGACGTTCGGTAGTAACGTAGTGAGGGTTTGTTGTTCCAGCCATCACAGCTTCTGAATGAACAGCTTCACCTTCATTTGTTCATGCTCACTCATCTTTGCCTCCTTCTGTTTATCAGGCATGATGTCAATATTTGATATTTATGACTGTAGCAGTATTTTAATCCCATTTACATGTTTTGGTATGGATGCTTCATTCTATGTTTCAATTGACAGATCAGTGTTGTCCCCGTGCACCACAAGTACAAACTCACCAGTGTTTAATATCTACTGACAGCCAAGCAGAGATCAATCTGCCTCTGAGCTGCAGCACACAGCCTCTGGTCTCCTAGGCAACAAGCCAGGTTTCCCACGGTAACAAATCGCTGAAGCCTATTGGTAGGAGGCTGAGGAGCACTCTGCTGCATTCCCATGGCAACCAGCTGTGTTCTCTGAGAAATGATTACATGTTTTTGATAGGTTTGTAGCACCAAGCTCAGCAGCACACTGGCTGTCAAAGAGAAAGCCCAGTTCTCCCAGTTAACAGACGCGTTTGTCTTCTGCTGGGTTCTCTTTAACAGGAGCTTTACAGGTTTTCAGTTTCTTAGCTGCCTAAGGTAAAGGTAACACCTGAGCCTTCTAAGAGACTGTAATAGAATAAACAGACATCACCTACTAATGCGTTGGGATTCACCACACTTAAATCATGATCTGGATATTCCCCAGCTACACACTTATATACACTCCACAAATGTGTGATTATTTACAGGGTGACTCATGACGTTGGCTCTGTAGTTCTGTGTGTAATTTGGAAAAATGTCAAAGAAAAGTCTTTACACTGAAAAAAAAAAATACTGGATCCTAAATGTTCCCTGTCCCTTACTGTCTCTTTTCCGAGGCCTCATCATTGTCATGAACCACTGCTAACAATGTAACAAACAAATGAATGCACACAAACATGACCCCCGTGTTACAAAAGGTCAGTATAGTCTGCTCTATCTTGATAAAATGATTGGAGGATATTTTTGGAGTCCGTTTTCTGTAACCACTTATCCTGTAACAGGTTAAAATGTTTGACAATGTTCAGAATTAGAGTCAGAATTGTGCATAAATACATACAAACATGCACATACATGCATACGTACACACACATATGTACACACACATACATGCATGCATGCATGCATATTTGCATATATATGTACATGCATATATGCATATACCGATGTTCAGGAAGCAAAGGCTAAGGAAGGTCGTCAGCGTTTCGCTGACAAGGGAGTTCTTCTGTCTAAGGTCTGATGTGTTGACAGTCTTCACAGGCTCCTCTAACTGCATCAGTTTGGTGGTCTGGGACAACAAAGTAACCATGAGCTGTTCTTTACCAACCAACACAGGCTGCAGACGAGCATCTGACTACGTGGAGCTGCTGCAGGAACACAGGAAGTGTTTGTGATCGAGTTGTTTGAGATTGTGACCAGCTACTCTAAGGGATTTGAAAACAACTAATCAGTGTCAGCCTGCTTGTCTGATTATTGATCTTCTTATTGAATAAACATGGACCTAACAAGCTTGTCAAATTGCAATGGAATGCTTCCTTCAGGTCATGAATGGAATCTTGTACTAAATGTTGAAACAGTTTGTGTCCCTAAAATAGAATAAAATTCAAAATCCTCATGATCACATGTAAAGCTCTTGACTGTAAGGCTCTGTCCTACATTGAAGTGTATTCCCCTCCCAGGGCTCTTCGATCCGAGGATGCAGGATTTCTGGTAACCCGTCGGGTGTTAGAGTAGAACAGGAGGCAGGAACTTCAGCTATCTGGCCCCTTAACTCTGGAATGATCTCCCAGCCTCGGTCCGGGGGGCAGACACCCTTGGGGGAGGCAGTAGCTCAGTCCACTAAGTGGGCCGAAACATTTGGAGTGTGAGCTGGCAGTGGGAGGTGTCAGTTCACCTCCCAAGCACTGTCAAGGTGCCCCTAAGCAAAGAACCCCCCCACCCCACAAGCTGCTCATTCAGGGGCAGAGCCTCTCTACCTCCCACTGTATTTAAATTGCTGGTTTACAGGCCCCCTTGTGTCTGTTTCACGTCCCTGTATACACAATATATATGTACGTCAATAATCAGTATATGAGTGGAAAAATAATTTCTCCAAAGTGAGAATAATAAAGCACACGTCTTCTTCTTCATCATCTTCTCCTTAGCTTATTCAGGAGTAGACTCAAAACCTTCCTCTCTAATAAAGCTTACAATTAAAAACAACACAGATTCCACTAGATCAGCTGCTATAGGTCCAGACTGCTGAGGGTATCTTTCTGTCTCTCCCGTTAAAGGGAGTGACTTCTCTGTTATTTTTCTTTTCATGCTTGCATACCGCCGCTGTCTTTGTGCTTCTGCTCGACAGGTGGGGAACAAGTATGGGAGACAGGAAATCCAAAGGCAACCACAGCACAATTTGGACTGAAAATTCTATCTGGTCTATCTGCCACCTTCTCTGTCTCTGTCTCCTTTCTTTGCCCTGTTTCTATCCCCAGTGTATTTCCTTTCCCAACCAACCTGTCAAGACGGATGACCCCCCTCCAGAGTCTAGGTCCTGCCCGGAGTTTCTTCCTCAATGAGGGAGTTTTTCTCCGCCGCTGTAGCTTTCGCTCTGGAGGGTTCTGTTCGGTTCTCTGTCTGTTAAAGCACCTTGAAAAGTCTGCTGATGTGATAACGTGCTTTATAAATAAAGGTTGATCCATTGATTGATTGATTGATTGATAAAACTGTAGCCAGACCTCAAACAGATGTAAACAGCTCCATCCTGACACCATTCCACCTTAGACAACACTGATTTACTTCAGTGACAAAGAAACAGATTTTGTCGTTTCTTTGATTGTAGAATTAGATAAAAACTACCCACCTGATGTGATTGAATTTGAGTGAATGTGTGCAATGTCATACACATGAATGTGTATGACACATTACTCCTCAGCAGTAATGTGTATGACTGATAGAAAAATGAGACAAAGTGTGAAATAAGTTTGACTAATGATGAAAAAAGCTAACACTAACAGTTATTTCACTAAACTCTGATCTGAACTAGTTGTATTTGACATCCTGACTTTTATTCTTAGGATTAAATGAAGATGAATAAAGAGCTACAAACAGTATCTGAAACAGAACTCAGATCATCCTGAGCTTAGTCTGGTTGCCATGCCAAGAATAAAGCTTAAATCTGCAGTGCTATGGTCTTCTTGACTGATGCAACATCAGACACACACACACACACACACACACACACACACACACACACACACACACACACACACACACACACACACACACACACACACACACACACACACACACACACAGATTCCAAGAGCAGTTCCTTTCCAACAGTTTGCCAGTTTTAGTATTTAGGTCACCTCTTTGTGTGTGTGTGTGTGTGTGTGTGTGTATGGGGGGGGGGCATCCCAATGTAATGGTTCTAGCTGATTGGTCAGAATGAAAAGAAACACGATTCAGTGCTGCTCTTCCTTATCCTTCCTCATGTATATCGCTTTCTCTTTTCTTGATCATTACTGTCGAGATACTTCTTCTTATCTAGCATGAACAATGTCACCTCTCCCTCAGCTCTTTTGATTCCTACCCGTCTTTTCATCTGTTCATCTGTTCATCACACACACACACACACACACACACACACACACACACACACACACACACACACACACACACACACACACACACACACACACACACACACACACACACACAGACAGACATATATAAAGTAGAGACATATTCCTACATAATTGTTTTATAAAGCATAAAAATGCATCAAATCAGTAAATCCAATCTGCCCCTATGTAACAAATACATGTTACGATTAGATTATTAAACAATAAATGAGAGTTGTGCGTAACGTAAAAAACAAAGAATAGAGTAAAGAATAATAATGACGGTCATTTACCTTTTAACTGCTGTCCTCATTGTTTTTTGCCCTCTTTGGTTCATGCCCTCTTGCCCCACCATGAACAACAGAGTGAATTCCAGTCCTCCTTCTGAACTTCTCCAACCACCCACGCGATGCCTTAAACTCTTTTCTCCGTCAAAAAAAACTCTTTTCTCCATCACTTTCTTGGTGTCCATAGCAAAAACGTACTCAAAAAGTTATTGTATTTACACAAAACTATCAGACTACGTCACGGGTCGAGTGCCGAATGCGAAGACACTACATAAGCACCGATCTAGCTCCAAAAAGAGGTAGAGTGGCATCCCTCTTAGCCAATGGGATGCCAGGAAGATACGTAATAGGTGATAGCCAATGGCAGAGCAGCTATGAGAATGTTGCGTTCAGGAACCCGTGGGAGTTACGAGTATCGGCCGATACTGTGTTTTTACATTACGTTCGTCGAAATATCTTTCATAAGTAGAGGCAATATTTTCCAGCTGAGAAATTTCGTCAGTAGAAAATTTTGTAAGTAGAGACATTCGTAAGTAGAGGTATCACTGTACATACAGACATGGCGGACACTATCCAGTGAGGGTCCTTAGGCAAGACCCTTAATGCTATACCAGCCTACCTCAAACATGAGTGAACACAATAAAGACAGAGTCATACCGGCTCGGATGTCGCCCGGGTTAACAAGGTCCGCGTCAGATGCTAGGGAACCAGGGCAATCTGATGAGAAATGGGCTACTGGAACAAGACACACATGCACAAGGGCTGAGAATACGGAGTTGTTGGAATGCTACTACACAAGTAATCCCAGAGAGAGGGGATATATGGGGCGGATGTGGGACCAATGGAGGCTTCGAAACCCACTATCAAGGCTAACAAAGAAACAGCTGTTAGCCCAGTGTTCCAACATCTGTAACCGAAAACTGCTGTTACAACTAGAGATCGATGAAATACTACAACAATGCTACGGCAAGGGGGAGCCAGGACGCCAGGTCAGCGGGGGGATATCACCCCCCCCCACAATCCGTGATTGGGTACCAAGCCCCAAGAGACATAGACAGCCTCAATAAAAGAGCTGCTGACCTGCGAAGGAAGATCGTGACCCAAATGGAAACCTGGAGCCTCCGACAAATACCGAAGCTAAGTTGTCAAGTACCTTCAGAAGATCTGCTAGAAGATGTGAATGCTGCAATAAGAACCATCCCCACAGGGAATATAACTGAGACCAACAAGCTGATCCACAGTACAGCAACAGTAATCCTCGAGATGCTGGGATATAAGATCAACACAGGGCATAACAAACAATACCCTCCATGGAAGAGACGGTTAGAGGCCAAGAAAAAGGCGACACGGAGAGAACTCAGTCAGCTAACCGAGCTACAGAAGGGGAACATGGTGAATAAAGGGGTACCCGGGAAATACAGCAAGCTCTCCATACCTGAAACACTCGAAACTGCCAAACAGAGGCTAACGGCTCTGGCTACCCGACTGAAGCGATACACCAAGGAGATTGAGGCCAGGAGAATAAACAAGACCTTCTCCACTCAACCAGCAAAGGTGTACTCTCAGTGGCAGGGAAATAGCATCCGGCCAGACCCACCAAGAGCTGAGGTGGAGAAATACTGGAAGGGCATATGGGAAAGAGAAGCATCACACAACACCGATGCCCAGTGGCTAGTGGACCTGAGGACTGACCACAGCTGCCTCCCAGAACAAGAACCAGTAACCATCTCAATGGCAGACATCCAAGAAAGAGTGTCAAAGATGAAGAGTTGGTCAGCACCGGGCCCCGATATGATCCATACATACTGGCTAAAGAAGCTGACAGCACTCCATGAGCGTCTAGCAGCACAGATGAACCAGCTGCTGAGGGATGGGACGCACCCAGAATGGCTAACGGAAGGCAGGACAGTCCTGATCATGAAAGACCCACAGAAGGAATCTACCCTATCCAACTACCGGCCAATAACCTGTCTCAGTACAACATGGAAGCTCCTGTCAGGCATCATGGCAGCTAAGATGAGTAGGCACATGGATCAATACATGAGTGGGACACAGAAAGGAGTTGGTAGTAACACCAGGGGAGCCAAGCACCAGCCACTGGTGGACAGAGCAGTACACAGAGACTGTAAGAATAGGCAGACCAACTTGTGCACCGCCTGGATTGACTACCAGAAAGCCTACGACTCAATGCCACAGGCGTGGATACTGGAATGTCTGGAACTGTATAAGATCAACAGGACACTAAGAGCCTTCATCAAGAACTCAATGGGGAAGTGGAAGACAACCCTGGAACTCCAAGCCAACATTAACATCAAGTTAACATCAAGTGCGGCATATACCAAGGGGATGCTCTATCACCACTGCTGTTCTGCATAGGCCTGAACCCCCTCAGTCACATCATCACAAAGAGTGGCTACGGATACCGATTCCGAAGTGGGACAACAATCAGCCATCTCCTCTACATGGATGACATCAAGCTGTATGCCAGGAATGAGCGAGAAATTGTCTCACTGATCCACACCACCAGGATCTACAGCGACGACATAGGGATGTCATTCGGATTAGACAAATGTGGCCGGATGGTGTCAAGAAGAGGCAAGATGATCAGAACTGAAGGGGTTGACCTACCAGGTGGCAGGATAGAAGACATCAAGGACAGCTACAAATACCTTGGAATCCCACAGGCTAATGGCAACCATGAGGAGGCCGCAAGGAAGTCATCCACAGCCAAATACCTCCAGAGAGTAAGGCAAGTCCTGAGAAGTCAGCTGAATCGCAAGAACAAGGTCCGAGCCATCAACATGTATGCACTGCCGGTCATCAGATACCCCGCTGGGATCATAAGCTGGCCAAAGGAGGAGATAGAAGCCACAGACATCAAGACGAGAAAGCTCCTCACCATACATGGAGGGTTTCACCCCAAGTCCAGCATCCTGAGGCTGTACACTAAGCGGAAAGAGGGAGGCCGAGGACTAGTGAGCATCAGGGCCACTGTCCAGGATGAGACATCAAAAATCCAAGAGTACATCAGGAAGATGGCCCCAACAGATGAACTGCTCAGTGAATGCCTTAGACAGCAGAAACCTGAGGAGGAAGAGGAGGAAGAGGAGGAGACAACATGGAGGGACAAGCCCCTACACGGCATGTACCACCGTCAGATAGAGGAAGTGGCTGATAGATATCAAGAAGACCTACCAATGGCTGAATAAAGCTGGACTGACAGACAGCACAGCGGCACTGATCATGGCAGCACAAGAGCAGGCCCTAAGTACAAGAGCAAAAGAGGCCAATATCTACCACAGTAGATCTGACCCAAGGTGCAGGCTATGTAAAGAAGCCCCAGAGTCAGTCCAGCACGTGGTAGCAGGGTGCAAGATGCTCGCCAGCTCAGCATACATGGAAAGGCACAACCAAGTAGCTGTGATAGTGTACAGGAACATCTGTACCCGGTATGGACTAGAAGTACCCAAATCCCAATGGGACATACCACCAAAGGTGGTTGAGAACGACAAGGCTAAGATCCTGTGGGACTTCAGCTTCCAGACCGACAAACAGCTGCTGGCTAACAAACCGGACATAGTGGTGATGGACAAAGAGCAGAAGAGAGCAGTGGTGATAGATGTGGCGATTCCAGCTGACGCCAACATCAGGAAGAAGGAACACGAAAAGATTGAGAAGTACCAAGGATTGAAAGAACAGCTGGAACAGATGTGGAAGGCCAAGGTTAATGTGGTCCCCGTGGTAGTAGGAGCACTTGGGGCAGTGACCCCCAAACTGGAAGAGTGGCTCCAGCAGATTCCTGGAACAACATCTGAAGCCTCAGTCCAGAAGAGCGCAGTCCTAGGAACAGCTAAGATACTGACAGAACCCTCAGACTCCCAGGCCTCTGGTAGAGGACCCGAGCTTGAGGATGACACACAGATACCACCCCACAAGGGTGAGAGGGACATTTTTTTTTTATATTGTGTTTGGAAACCGAGTTATATATATATATATACTATATATATATAAATATATATACAAACCTCGGTTTCCGACCACAATTCGTTCCTGAAGGTTGTTCGAATAGTGATTTGTTCGAATTCCAAGTACATTTTTCCCATTACAAATAATTTAAATGGTCTTAATCCATTCCAAGACACTAGAAAACGACCTCTTTTCAACATAATATCAATCCATTTTCTGTCGCTGTATCCGCGTACAATGTTTTTTCATAATGTCATTTATATCAATTTTATAGTAATGAAACATATCAAAGAAATGTAAAAGAAAGAAGCAAACACGAGAAAGAAAGTGTTAGGTACGATCCTGTGATGCTATATATACAGTATATACATACATACATACTCCACCCTCAACAGCTCTGGATGGAAATCAGTAAATCCAATCTGCCCCTATCTTGGTGCAGCAGTGTGTGTGTGTGTGTGTGTGTGTGTGTGTGTGTGTGTGTGTGTGTGTGTGTGTGTGTGTGTGAGAGAGTGTGAGAGAGAGAGAGAGAGAGAGAGAGAGAGAGAGAGAGAGAGAGAGAGAGAGAGAGAGAGAGAGAGAGAGAGAGAGAGAGAGAGAGAGAGAGAGAGAGAGATGACTAAGTACACAGCGCCTCCTATGGTTCATCAGTGTCCTCTCAAGTTTGGCCTGTGGAACTCAACAGCGCCACCTGCTGCTTGTTGTTCACGAGTACACCTTCACCTCAGGTCGACCTAATGTCAGCCCTGATCTGATGAGATGACTTTTTCTTTTCTCCTTATTTTATACACTTTAGCTTTTGGAAATTACAGAATCTTTTCAACTAATATTTCTTTCCTAGACATGTACATACAGTGTATTTTTTTATTTAAACTTGACCATTACCGAAATTAATAATTGTCAATGAGTTACAGTAAGACCTCCTTCTCATTGGGCAGATGATTGTTTGCTTCACAGCTACGTCACAGGATGTGTCACCAGTTCGTCCAGTCAGGGAGGTGCATCCTCTTGAGATGTGATGTCACATTGAATTAAAGTCCCCTTTAATTCAATCCAGCTGCATTCCCAAACTCAAACCTAGGATTTAACGGTGTTTATCAGAAAAATATATACACATCTGATATGGATATAAGACTTCAATATAATCAAGAACAATTTAATCTTCCCTTGAGATTAAAGGAAACTTCAAAGAACACCCCACCCCCCACCCCCAGGATCCAGTCTATTCTTCCTCTGACCAAGTCTAACATAATCTGTTCTGTACTTTTACATAAACCAACAAACTGGGTGAGAACAAACCCTACTGTTGATGGACATATCCGAGTTCTGCTAATATTTATGCCGTTTCATTCAAACATAACAGCGATGGTGGCGCAGTGGGTAGCACTGTCATGCGCTTCAGGTTGATTGGCCAGTCCCAAATTGCCTTTAAGTGTGAGTGTGTGCGTGCGTGTTTGTGTACATGTGTGGCTCTGTGGTACACTGGCGTCGCACCCGGAGTGTTCCCTGCTTCACGCTCCCAGTTGGCTGGGATAGGCTCCAGCTCCCCACGACCCACGGATGGATGTATGGGTGGGTGGGTAGGTAGGTAGTGAAGGCTCTGTATGAATACATGTGTGTGTGTGTGTATGTGTGTGTGTGTGTGTGTGTGTGTGTGTGTGTGTGTGTGTGTGTGTGTGTGTGTGTGTGTGTGTGTCTCTCCAATCATTCAGCGCTCCTGAGGACGGCACCAGGCTGTCTGAGGTCATGAAGGTTCTGGATGGAAATAATCTACTGTTTGACCATATTTGGAAATGCTTGTATGACTGTCAGTATCCTTAGATAATTTTGTTTGCAACAGATATGTCCTCACTGGATCCACGTTATTAATAATGCTGTATCCTCAGATAATTTTGTGAAACCATCAACTTGACATTTTGTGTTACACCTAGAAGTCATGATGTACCAACTAAAGCCTGTGAAAGAACCGGTTTAGAGCCGATATTTCGAGGTTAAACAATAGATTCACCGCCCACAGTCCTGCCTTTTAGGGTATAAATGATGTGTGAACCTCTCTTATCTTTGCACTTGTTTGCACCGCTGCAGCTCTTGTCTGTAAGTTCCCTGTGCCTAGAATATTCTGTAATAAACCTTCGAAGGACTGTTCAGCTCCAGCCTTTATTTGGACCTCCAACATTCTCACTACCTGAAATCAAACGAACAGAGGAAGAAGTTGCATTTTCCTCCATCAATTGGTGACCCCGACGTGATTTCGGACTGAGGTGTTGGTTGACAGACAGAACATCGGCTGGCCAACAATTGACAAAGGTAAGAGGACATTTATCCTCCAAATTGATCTTCTGTCTGCTGACTGGCGTTAAGGTCCGTTCTCATGCGTGGATTTAATGAGTCTAAAAGCATAGTCTGTGGCTGGTTGAACAGTGTTATGTGTTATGAATAAGTGTGGTACCAGAAATACAGCTGAATAAGGTTCGTGCGTTTGGGGGTTGTACCAGCGCATTTGAGAAAAATAAAGTTCCTGTGTTCAGAAGCTATGCTGACGCAGTTGCAAGAAGTAAAAAGAGTTAGTGCGTTTGGAGGATGTGCCGGCGCATTTGGAGAAATTAGGCTTGAGAAGTTGTCTCGTTCTTTTGTGGAATCTTAGAGACTAGAATTCCTCATTTAAAAACTTTCTGTTGAAATAGAAAAGTTCGTACATTCGGAAGCAGTACCGATGTATTTGAAAGTTCGCGTAAGGAGGTTGTGCCATTACGTTTGCAGTTTGTGTACGTGGAGTTTGAGCCCATACATTTGTTGAGTTCATACGTTCGGGGTCAGACCGACATATTTGCCGACTATAAGAGTATTTGCAACTAGTCAGAGAGGCTCTAACGGTAAAAGGAGTCTCTGAATCTCCCCGAGGGAGGGAGTCATATAGGCGGGCAGGTCTCACTGTGTGTTAAGAGACACCTTCTCGAGGAGCGGTGTCCTAGAGTCTTCCAGTCCGGGAGGTCAGGGAGGTGAATTTGACACAGAGAAGGAATGGTTAGATTAGCGGTCGATGCCTGACCACCCTGAGTTGGTTTTACTTGGGAAACAAGTGAGAAATGCGGCAGATGTGTGTGTAGGGGGTCTGCCAGAGAAGGAACGGGAAAAGAAGAAAACAGAATTTAAAGAGTGGACGAAAAAAATGCTGTGAAAGGGGATGGTTTCCTCCTATGTCTTCATCAACATGTTTAACGACACTGATTAGGGAGACAGAAGAGGTGTTTAAAGGTGATTAAAGTTGACTACTGTGAAGCTAGCAAAGTAGCATGTGTATAATGTCTAAATCTCTTCACCCGAAAGGCAGAAAAGCGAGAGAGCAGAACAACTTCCAGACAACGGCCGGAGGTGCAATCAAACATGATGAAGACATCATGAATCTAAGAGAAGCGTTGATGTTACCAAAAGCGGTAGCAATCATCAAATGTAAAGGACATTCACGATTGAATGATTTTATCTCAGCAGGAAACGAAGCTGCCGATCGTGCAGCCAAATGTGTCACTGGCTATCGGCCGGCATTCCAACTTTCGGTGAGCGAGCTAGAAGGTAATGAACAACAGGTCACGGCCGATGCAGTACGAGAGTGGCAGAGACGGGCAAGTCCAGAAGAAAGGAGTATCTGGAAATCGAAAGGAGGTGTTAGAGATGAAGAGGGGGTGTGGAGAAAAGAAGGTAAACCAATCTCTCCACAAAAGAATTTGAAACAATTGATCCTTGAGGCCCATGGAACATGCCATGTAGGACTGGATGAAACACTGAGACGACTCCAATCCTGGTGGCACGTTTTCATGAGACAGATTGTGAAAAGTGAACTGTAGGACTGCAGTGTTTGCTGTAGGTATAACAGTATGCCTACGACGAAACCACCACAGGGAGTTCACGATCCGGACGTGAACGCTCCTGGTCAGATGATTTCAATGGATTTTACTGACATGATTAAACCGGTGTCAGGATACAGGTATTTGCTAGTCATCGTAGATTCTTTCTCGGGCTGGCCTGAAGCCTACCTTGTAAGACAGAGGTAAGGGGTCCCATTTCAAAAAAAACATCTCCAGCATGTGGAAGAAAGGTTGGGTTTGAAGCATCATTTTGGCTCTGTGTATCATCCCCAGTCACAGGGTAAAGTTGAACGAATGAACAGAACAATCAAAGACAAAATTGCGAAATGTCTGGCGGCCTCATCTTTGAATTTGTTGCAGGCCCTTCCTTCGGCTCTGATGAATGTACGAATGTCACTGAACTCTTCCACAGGCTGGACTCCATTCGAATGTCACATTAATAGACCTTTTCCAGCCCCTACAGCCCCATTGGCTTCTACAGACACTTCAAGCGCCCAGGCTTGCTACAACTAACCATTACTTTCTCCCACCTCACAGAGAAACAGGCGGATGTCCTCAGATAAATGAATGTGTGTGAAAGTGTGTGGTTGAGAGTAACATAATGAAAATGGTCTGAACCTAGGTGGACAGGTCCCTTCCAAGCGACTGAGCGAACGGGAACTGCAGTCCGTTTGCTGGGAAAGGGGGACACGTGGTTCCACATCTCTTCAACCCAACCTGCCAAATCTCCAACGGGTCTGGCCATCCCTCCACCGGCTGGTGAAGGACGAGCTCCGGACATCTGTTTGGACGAGATCGCTGAGAACTACTCAGCCAAAGAAAGTTCCTCACTTGAGGAACCAACGCAGGCAACCGCTTGCTGATGACATCAATCGACAGAGGTTGATTCACTTTTTTGGGCGAAATAATCCCGTGAATCAACCTGGGACCAGGTAGTCCACCCTAAGGTTCTGAAGAAGCTGACATCGCCCAGCTCGACTTTACTCGACTTCTCTCAACTCATCCCTGAGGAAAAGGTGCAAGACCTCCCTCTGCTGAAAGGTGTTCTCCATAAGGGAACTACCCCACCACAAGAACATGAAGCCTCCCACGACTCATCAGTTTTACTTTCATTATTTGATATTAATTTAGTCCTTTGCGTACAGTCCGTTAAAAAAAAGAGTCCATTTTATTCACTGCTGTCTATTTCTTACCTCTATCAGTGTTGTCTAATGTTTGATATTCACCTAATTGGCGTTGGCAAATTAGCTTTACGAATTAAAATTCTTGACTATCGCTTTAAATGTTTCATGAATATGTCCCTCAATATTTATCAGGGTTATAACAAGGAAATTGATGCTATGAGAACCATGCTTTGACAACATCTACTGGTGCTTGATCTGTTAACTGCTTCATCAGGGGTGTATGTGTACTTCTTAACCAAACGTACTTATATTCCAGATGAAATTCACCGGTCCATTGAACCACATCTGGCTGCAGCAATGGTGAAGGATAAACATGACTCCTTTTCTCCGTTTGATTGGCTTTCCACTGGTCCTGATGGTCAGTGTGTCGAAACATTTTTGATCCCAATTGGCATCATTTTACTTCTTATCTTAGGCTGTTTGTGCTGTGTGGTTCTTCTGTGCTTCCCTTTTGCGTGCAATTGCTCCCCCAGCAGCTGATAACCAGATGCTCCTGTCTTCTCTTTTTGATAGTCCCATCCCTGATGATGACCCCGCAAGTATTTTTTGTGATTGTTTTTCTGGATGTCGGACTCTTTCTGTGTGTGTGTGTGTGTGTGTGTGTGTGTGTGTGTGTGTGTGTGTGTGTGTGTGTGTGTGTGTGTGTGTGTGTGTGTGTGTGTGTGTGTCTCAAATCATTCAGCGCTCCTGAGGACGGCACCAGGCTGTCTGAGGTCATGAAGGTTCTGGATGGAAATAATCTACTGTTTGACCATATTTGGAAATGCTTGTATGACTGTCGGTATCCTTAGACGATTTGGTTTGCAACAGATATGTCCTCAATAGATAGATAGATAGATAGATAGATAGATAGATAGATAGATAGATAGATAGATAGATAGATAGATAGATAGATAGATAGATAGATAGATAGATAGATAGATAGATAGATAGATAGATAGATAGATAGATAGATAGATAGATAGATAGATAGATAGATAGATACTTTATTAATCCCGGAGGAAATTGCATATATCCACTGCTCAGGCATTACATAACAAATAATACTGGATAAACACCAGGAGAAAAGGAAACACTGACATCACAGGACATACCACAAGACATACATTACACTAACAGACAGGCACATGCAGCACTAACAGGACTTAGATACTAAACTATAACTAAAATATAAACAGTATAAAATTAAATTAAATTAAATCCATTTAACCCCGTGCTGACCTCGCCACCTCCCCCCCGTTCCTCCTGAGAGAGTCATTGTACCCCCTGATGGCACGGGGCACGAAGGAGGACCTCAGCCTCTCTGTGGAGGCGCTGTGTGACAGCAGTCTGCTGCTGAAGGTGCTTCTCTGCTGGGAGAAGGTGGTGTGTAGGGGGTGCCTGGTGTTGTTCATGATAGCCTTAACTTTAGACATGGTCCTGCTCTCCAGAACTGTCTCCACAGAGTCCAGGCTCAGCCCGACCACTGAGCCCGCTCTATGGATGAGTCTGTTCAGACGGTCCATATCTCTTTTCCTGGCCCCCCCACCCCAACACACAATGGCGTATGACAGCACACTGGAGACTAGGAATGATATAACATGAGAAGGAGCTCAGGACAGATGCTGAAGGAGGCCAGCCTCCTCAGGAAGTACATCCTGCTCTGCCCCTTCTTCTACACACAGTCCCAGTTGAGTGACCAGTCCAGTCTGCTGTCTAGCTGCAGTCCCAGGTACTTATAGTTTCCTACCACCTCCACCTCATTACCCTCGATGATCACTGGCTGTGGAGAGGGAGGTGCCCGCCGAAAATCCAGCACCATCTCCTTGGTCTTGAAGACGTTGAGCTGGAGCTGGTTCTGTTGGCACCACTCCACGAAGTCAGCCACCAATGCCCTGTACCCCCCTCTCATCACCCTCCCGGATACATGCCACTATCACGGTGTCATCGGAGTACTTCTGTATGTGACATGTATCCGAGTTGTGCTTGAAGTCTGATGTGTAGAGGGTGAAGAGAATGGGGGAGAGAACGGTCCCCTGTGGCGTCCCCGTGCTGCTGGTCACCATAGAAGACAAGCAGTCCCCCATACGGACGTACTGGGGTCTGTCTGTTAGGTAGTCCGTGATCCAGCTCACGAGGTAGGGGTCCACAGAATAATGCTGTATTCTCAGATTTTGTGTTAACGCCTAGAGGACATGATGTACCAACTAAAGCCGGTGAAAGAACCGGTTTAGAGCCGATATTTGGAGGTTAAGCAATAGATTCACCGCCCACAGTCCTGCCTTTTAGGGTATAAATGATGTGTGAACCTCTCTTATCTATGCATTCGTTTGCACCACTGCAGCTCTTGTCTGTAAGTTCCCTGTGCCTAGAATATTCTGTAATAAACCTTCGAAGGACTGTTCGTCGTCTCCAGCCTTTATTCGGACCTCCAACATTCTCACTACCTGAAATCAAACGAACGAGTCGCGTTTTCCTCCATCAGTAGCAACAGACAAGAGGCTACGCTTGTAGCCTCTTGAAGCACTGAGAGGCTTTCCCAACAAATGTACCCAAAAAGCATGACAACTTCAATATTTCAGTGACACCTGGTGGACAGCTGAAGGCACAGCAACCTCTGAAGACATGACTGAAGCACAGGCGCTCTTTCAACCACATGACCAGTGCCAGCTGAAGCCTCCAGGGGGCCCTAGGCAGGCCCTCTATCCAGGGGCCCTTGGAGTGGCGTTTGGTGCCGGTGAAAAATTTTGGACGTTTTAAGGCAGAAACCATAGAATTAGAGGAATATTGGGGTGTCTGGTGGCTTGTAGGGGTGTGGTGTTAATGTCA
The DNA here is from genome assembly GCF_040054535.1 of Antennarius striatus. Classification (NCBI taxonomy): domain Eukaryota; kingdom Metazoa; phylum Chordata; class Actinopteri; order Lophiiformes; family Antennariidae; genus Antennarius; species Antennarius striatus. The sequence continues at coordinate 1,315,873 of NC_090782.1, read as the reverse complement.
ACTAAAGAGTCATCAACTAAAGAAAACAGCTTCTCTTTAGCAAATACAAATCCTACAGTAGAATTTGCATTTGCTAAAGAGAAGCTGTTTTCTGTTTACATGCAGTGATGCAGTACGATGAGTAGGATTCTTACTAACAGTACTGCATCACTGCATGTAAACCAAGACTGACAGTGGATCAGTCCTCTATCCTTTAAAACAATTTACTCAATAAGTAGACATATAGACCAGAATGAGGTATAAACAAACATTTACTGTATTTAATATTCAAAATACAATTTTTGTGCAAATACTGTAGCTTAGCAGTATAGAAAACAAGAACAAATTAAAATAAAATAAATAACAAATAATAATAACACAACTGTGCAATTACTGTATTGGTATTGATTGTACACATAAGCCTCCCAACAAAATAGAAAAATGAAACACTCTAGTCCAACTACTGTAGTGCAATCCACGAGTTGAAACATAATGCTGTAGTAGACTATAGCAGCATCAGGAGCTCCCATCACTGAGCTCAGCAGAACAAGCAAAAAGCAAGCAGCCAAAAATATAATAAATACAACTATGCAATTAATGTATTGCTATACATTGTAAACATAAGCCTATAGGCTGACAGTAAAACAAAAAATAAAACACCGTTGAGCAACTTACTGTCGTGTTCTCCACTATCCAGTTCAAACTTAAAGCTGTAGTGAACCATAGCAGCTTCAGGACCTCACATCTGTGACGTGACACATTTCTGATATGGAGCTCACATCGCTGACATCACAGATCTCCACATAAAGGGACAAGGACTGACGGGGGAAGGGTTCTGCACACAACCAAGAAGCTCTGGTTCTCATGGACATCAGTCTATATGCATCAGGAGTCTGGACTCCCTGGTGCTGGTGGCTTCCTGCTCTACATCACTCTGTTCTGACTTTGAGCTGCTTGCAGGCTGTGTTGTGGCTTTAGCCACAAACTTAAGCATAGCACCTGGAAAGTATGGATAACTAATATCAGTTTAGCTGCCCCATTCATGTGTTGATTGGTGCACTGTCAATAATAAAACACAATAATAATAATAATACATCTCAACAATGCCCATATCTTTACATCACATTGAATCAATAGATATTTAGTCAATGTCAATGTCTTTCAATGTTATCCTTTTTGCACCAGTGCATTCGACATTTAACTAAATATCTCTCTGATAGTGTACTGTAGGTACAGTATGTATTTTTTATTTAATTGTCAATTTATTTTTGGGCATTGCTCTCCTGTTTTTTGCTGCTTAAAACTCACGCAAATCTGCAGTGACCCTTCAAACGCCCTGGACCCACAGCCCCCCCCCCTTTCTCTCTCTCTCAGCGTGGAATAACCATTATTTAACCAGCAGCAACCAACCAGCAGAATGGCGATGCTAAAACAACATAACCACACATCTGACTGTATTCCACAGAGAGATCACTCACAGCCAGTCCAGACACACGCTGTCTGACAGGCAGAAACAACAGCGTTAAGAAACGCCGGCTTTCTGCACACCAACAACAACACACCAACAACAACACACCATCAACACACCATCAACACACCATCAACAACACACCATCAAAAACACACCATCAACAACACACCATCAACACACCATCAACACACCATCAACACACCATCAACAACACCATCAACACACCATCAACAACACACCATCAACACACCATCAACAGCGTTATTTACTAGAGGTTTTTTATTTACCAGATTGCAGCTGGAGCTGCTCATTCTGTCGCTTTTTTTCCCCACTTCGCTCTCTCTCCCTCTCTGTCTCTCAAAATTCAGACATAAATGTTTTATAAAGCATAAAAATGAATCAAAACATGTAACAAATACATGTTACGATTAGATTATTACACAATAAATGATAATTGTGTATAACGTAAAAACTGAAGAATAATAAAAATGATGGTCATTTACCTTTTAACTGCTGTCCTCATTGTTTTTTGCCCTCTTTGATTCATGCCCTCTTGCCCACCATGAACAACAGAGTGAATTCCAGTCCTCCTTCTGAACTTCTCCAACCACCCACGCGACGCCTTAAACTCCTTAAACTTCCCTTTGTTTTAATAACGTGATGATTGTAGATGCTTTCTCTCTTGCTTTGTTTGTACGGACAGAAAAACTCTTTACATCATCTTTTCCTCTTTTCTCCGTCACTTTCTTGGGGTCCATAGTGAATACTCTGAAAGTTAATATATTTACGTAAAACTATCAGAACACCTCAGGGGTCGAAGGCTGAATGGCGAGGACCCTGCATTAACACCGATAGAGGTCCCTCTTAGCCAATGGGATGCCAGGAAGATGCTAGGTAATAGCCAATGGCAGAGCAGCTATGGGAATGTTGCGTTCAGGAACCTGTAGGAGCTGCGAGTATCAGCCCATACTGTATTTTTACCTTTCGTAAGTCGAAAATTCTTTCGTAACTAGAGGCAATATTTTCCTACTGAGAAATTTCATAAGTAGAACATTTCATACGTAGAAACATTCGTAAGTAGAGGTACCACTGTACCTCGACCTCCATTCGCGAGTCAGGAATGTGTCTGAAGTGTAGCTTTGTTTTAGCGCTGGAGGTGAGGCTCAGGCAGGTCAAGGAGCGACTTTGCTCCATAGAGCATAGACATAGCCCCGTAACAAATAGCACCCAGGCAGGTTTAGCTGGAACAGAGCACCCTAGTGTAGCATCACAGCTAGCAGGCCCCACTAGCAGTAGTCCTAGCATAGCACTGCAGCTAGCAGGCTCTGCTAGCAGTATTCCAAGCTCCCCCACCCACCTCAGTGGCCCCTGAGCAGCTGGGGAAACAGGGCGGTTGGGTGACTATGAGAGGGAAACGTAGGCAGAAGGAGTCTACTGGACACCAGAGTTAGAAGTTTTACTCCAAGCGCTGAAGTGGGGAAGGGAATGTCAGGCTGCGTTCACTGACTGCTGGGTTGCTGTGTTCCATAATTGTTCCCCTTCATGTAGTTGATTATCACAAAAGCCCAATGGCAGCTGCATGGATGGCGATGGAGGAAGAAAGGAATTTGTTCTCGTCCCTCCGTTAGTTTGTACGAACGTAATAAACAATCAAAGCACAATGTGAGGTCAAACGTGAGTAAGGTCTACGTACATATAGAATGTACATGTATGAAGTGGCTTTTCTTAAAAAATTCCCAGGGAGGCTGATGACACAAGTTCCCGACACAACATCCAGGGAAGCAGATCAAAGCCGTGATGATGATCACTGCTCTTTTATCTTCAGCCTTTGGTTACAGGTGTACTCAGTTACTAATTTACAGATAGCAACAGCCATTAGAATGACAGCTGAATTATTTTCCTATAACTAGCCATTAACCTGTCCTACCTATCATTCTACTTTGATGTTTTGTGTCTTTTTAGCTTTAATGTCTTTTATGTAATCTCCTCTTTGATCTCCACTCTCCATATATAAACCCAGTTTAAACAATCAGCTGTTGGTGTTGTGATGGAAACGAGTTCAAAAATGCCAAAATTAAGACGAGTTGAGGATCCTTCATATGACGCAGTCATCTGTGCTGGGGGTGTTGGTTTTAATGTTCACAAGACCATCATGGTTAACTGCAGTCCATACTTTGAGTGAGTAACTTATTGATTGTCAATATAAGCTCTGGATCACACATGACAAGGTGGTGATGAAGACTACTAGGTTAATCATTGATCTGTGACCCGGGGTTCACTGGTACCAAGAGTTCTAGTGACACCCTGATGCTCAAACACGGTGTTAGTTATAGACAAACTGTGACCAGCACAGAAGTAACACTAACAACTGTACATTTGGGTTCCGATCAGGCAGGCTGTTTCCCCAAATCACACCCCTCCATGTTATGATGTTATTACCCATGTGGCACCCGCATGCTCTAGCTTGTTTGCTTGTTCTCAGTTTGGTCATGTGATGTGGTATCACAGCTACTTAATTCCTTTTCTTTATTCACAGGGCCCTTTTCTGCCGACATGCAGGTGATAGAACATATTTTATCATACCAGGCGTGTCTGCAGAGGTGATGAAGATCATCATTAACTTTGCATACTCAGGTTCTATCTCTGTGACAGAGGACAACGTACAAGAGCTGCTTATAGCAGCTGACTATTTGATTGTAGATGGCATTCTAGAGGCATGCAACAACTTCCTGGAAGAGAATGTCACTCCAGAGAACTGCATTCGTGTTCATCGGCTCACCATCTCAGGCCCTCAAGTGCTGCACAAGGCTCACTTCCTGTTAATGAACAGGTTTGAGGAGGTTGTTTCCAGCCAGGAGTTCCTGGAGCTCAGTTTGCAGGGACTCACTGACATCCTTGATAGTGATGAGCTCAATGTGAATGATGAGAAAACCGTGTACGAGGCCGCCGTTAGGTGGATCAACCATGAACCTGAGCAAAGAATCTCACATTTACCTGCACTCTTGTCAAAGGTCAGACAACATTCTTTCATGCTTCATTTAAACGTTCAGGTTCAGCAACTGACTTATTGTGTCTTTTATGGGGGAAAAAATAACTAAATTATAAAGGTTACCAGAGTGCTTTTACACCTACAGCTAAAATAAATTTTATCACGAAAAAGTCACAAAATATAATTTTGTTTTTTAGTTTTGTGATGAGTCCTATTATTTCAAAAACATATCTAAAGTTAAAAGTCATATCATATTTGAGTTGCAGGTTTTTATCATGGTTGCTGTCTATAAAAAAAATAACATCACAATTTCATCTGTTCCATTCAAACTTGTATTCTGTTTCCTCTGTAGGCTCGGCTGGCCTTGAACAGTACAGACGACATTAAGACCCTGATGTCTGATCCATATTTGAGCAGCAACACTCAGTGTGTGCAAATTCTAAATGACGTCTTGCGACTCAAACATCAGCTGTCCAATGTCCCACCACCCTTCAGATTTTCCTCTGACCTCGTTGCTCGTCCTCGTTTACCGAATGCCATCATTTTTGCTACTGGGGGCAGAACTGTCACCAATATAACTAACATCACCGAGGTTTACGATGTCCGTGCTGACCGCTGGTTGGACATTACAGATCATCAGGAAAAACCTTGTGGCTCTCATTGTACTGTCTTCCACGATGGGTTCATCTACTGCATTGGTGGCTTTGATGGGGCAAAGTCTTCCGACAGCGTACGTAAATTTGATGTGGAAAGACGCGTTTGGCTTGAAGCAGCACCCATGAACAAACCCCGCGGAAGTGTAAATGTTGCTGTTTTGGATGGATATATTTATGCATCGGGAGGTTGTAATAACCTTGGTTACCTGTTGAGTGAGGTACTTCAACAGAGGACTGTAGAGCGCTACAGACCTGAGACGAACCAATGGAAGCTAATTGAAGCCATGCATTTTAACAGAAGTGATGCTGGTTGTGCAGCATTCAATAAGAAGGTGAGCGAAGTTACAGAGATGTTGGAAATAGCTCTGGAGTTGTTCTCATGCTAACTATTCAATATTTGTACAAATAAGAACTCTTCAATTATATAAATGAAAAGAGTAGAAAATGGTAAATGAGAGAAAAATTATTTCACCAGGGGCTTATGCCAAGAACAGTGATATTTCTTGACTGCCTTTCTTTTTTCCTCCTTGTCCGTCCAGATTTATGTTTGTGGTGGTTTTGATGGGCATCAATACCTGGATTTTTGTGAATGTTATTGTCCAAAGACTAACCAGTGGATATGCATCACCAGCATGATTACTAGACGCTGTGGATTGAGTGTTATTTTGTATGATAACCGGATCTTTGCGGTGAGTAAATTTATCTAGTAGAGCTAAGTCCTGACAAAATGACAATGTCTTCTGTTTGGTGTCTAGTTGTCATTACACATGCCTTGTTCACAATGTTAAAGTTTCATATCATACTTCACTATATGTTAAATTTAATTTGAACCCAAACACTCACATGACAATTTTATTTTGTTCTCAGCTCGGTGGCTTCGATGGCACCTCATACTTAAGAAGTGTTGAGGCCTACAACCCAAAGACAGATCAGTGGCGTAAAATATCCCCGATGTTGACCGCCCGCTGTTACTTTGGCACTGCAGTGATTAACAACAAGCTGTTTGTCATGGGGGGCTTCAACGGCTCTCACCACATCAATTCTGTTGAGTACTACGATTCAAAAATGAAGAAGTGGACAACAGCCTGTCCAATGGGGACTGCTCGCAGTGGTCTCAGCTGCTGCGCCGTCTACAATTACCCCAGCTTGAAACAATACACCACAAGCCGTGACAACCTGCCACGATTAGAAGACCTGAAGAAAAAAAACTTGGAGGACTAAACAAAATCAAATCAAACATTAATGAATTCCTCTTTCCGCAGATTCTCACCCGTGGATGGATGGATGGATGGATGGGCAGATGGATAGATGGATGGATAGATGGGTGTTTGGATGGGATGGATGGCCTTACATTGAAGATCTTATTGAGGTGTATCACTGAAGGCGACTATCCTGAACAACTTAGTCGCCGAGAGGCTGAGTAGGGGAAAAGCAATACCTTGCCCGACGCGCTGGCTGTCGAAGCATCAATGATCACTGTTCCAGAGTACTGCGTTTTGTAGATTTATTACTGATGACAAAATAAACACTTACATGGAGGGAAGGCAACGATTCAATATACGACAAAAGAACAAAAGCGAAAGTGGTCAGCAAAAAGTAGCACTTCCCCATTCACCCTCTCAGTTCATTCATACCAAAGTCCCGCCAGGTGAACAGCTGACTTTACTACTACCGGTGCTGACGTACCACCACCACGTGACGTGCATCCCCGTATGTGACCATACAATAAATAAACAAACACTCTAAAGGCTATAGCTGCCACAAAGAGCTGGCATCTAGATTCCGGCCCCTAATCATTACAGTTACCTGCATAGTAATAAGTAATAATTACAAAAGTATTACCCCTGTAAGAAAGAAATTCATACAACGTGCAGAATAATAAACAGGACAATACAATTTTCTCCTTTTTTTTTAACGAATTTTTTTCTTTTCAACGCAAGGCGTTTTTTCTTCAACGCAGTGTCCATTGTCCATTGTGTGTGTATGTGTGTGTTTGTGTTCATTCTTCTTGAGTCAAGTCAAATGATGTCAGGACAGAGGTTACTAGCACATGTCCTATGTCAGAGTGACTGGTCACTCGAGTCAAGTCAAAACAAAAAAAACAAAAAACAAAAACAAAGGTGAAGTCAAAAAACAGACTTCACGACTTCGCAGACTCCTGAAGAAGGCAGATCTTGGTCACAGGCCTGCAGAGAGTGCTGGTATGGGTCTTGATCCAGACCTGTCGTACAAGTCATTTTCTGTCTGGAACTGCCTCAGTGATCCTGAATTTCCCTTGGGATCATTAAAGTATATATCTATCTATCTATCTATCTATCCTCCCAGTGATCCAGGAATTCCGAGGTGCAGATTCATCCACTATAAGCACTATGTCCCCTGGGGCGAAGTTTCGCTTGACTTTTGCCCACTTCTGTCGCTCCTGTAGCTGTGACAAGTACTCCTTAGTCCACCTTTTCCAAAACAGGTCAGAAATGTATTGAACTTGCTTCCATCTCCGGCGTGCGTAACCGTCCTCCTTGTGAAACAGACCGGGTGGAATGCTGGGCTTGGATTTGAGAAGAAGAAGGTGGTTGGGCGTTAATGCTTCCAAGTCGTTTGGATCTGTGGATTCTTTGGTGAGTGGTCTGCTGTTGAGGATTGATTCCACTTCACAGAGTACTGTGTGGAGTCCCTCCTCATCCAGATCTTGAGTTCTCAGTGTGGAATTGAGAATCTTTCTGATGGAACGAATTAACCTCTCCCATGCTCCGCCGTGATGTGATCCAGTAGGAGGGTTAAAGGTCCATTTGATTCCTTTCAAGGAGAGTGCATCATTGATCTGTTCCAGGTTCCATGCCTCAATGGCTCATTTCAGCTCATGCTCTGCACCGATTAAATTAGTGCCATTGTCGGAACGTAGCTGTAACCAGGATGAATGTTACCATAGTAATATTCAATGGTTATTTTGGTTATTATTAATATTTTGTTTATTATTAATATTTTGTTTATTCTTACCATATCAAAGGACGTTAGGTTCCACACTAGTGTGAACTTGTCACGTGGTGTATGACATCACGCATTCACCTGTGGGGCTGCGGGTGGCTAATGATGTCACCTGCAATAAAAGCCAGTGAAAAAAGGGTGTTGGGGGTGTGTGTCCGCGAAAGAGAGAGAGATCCGGAAGCGCCGAAAGCAGCCGGCATTGGAGTTCCCTGATCAGCCGCAGGCTACCGGAACAGACCTGTGTGGACGAGTTATATGAACTATATGAACGTTGAACATTTTTTATGGATTTGGTCGGAGTGCCGGTGAGGACTCGACTAAATGATGGCGAGCTAGGACTCTGATTCAGAGCGGGGACAACCGATGCGGAGAACCTCGCCTGGTCTGGTAGGAGGCTCTGGAAGCAGGTCCCCGACGTCACCTCCGGACACACCCACATACACACACGCACACACACGCCATTGCCAACGGACCAATTACGGCTTGGACTTGACCCTGGATTATTTTGGACAATCAGTGTGATGATAAATATTGTGTGTGGGTTTATCTGAAATGTACTTTACTTTAGTTAATTTTATTCCTTCTGCAGAGAGTGAATATTGGGGTTCACTGTATATATATATTTTTTCTTCACAAATTAATATAACATACTATTTGCACATAAAGTTCTGTGTTTGTGTGGTTCATTGCACCGCTACCTCCATGAGTTGAATCTGTCTTCTGATTGACTAGTCCGAAAGCTAATATCTTTAATTAATGTAGCCTGGAAACTTGCTACATAGCTCTTTGATCTGACCTCTTCTTGCAATGAAGCGTCGTAAGGCATTGATGAATGAGTCTGTCCAGAGACGAAGCAATTTCAATGTATACTGCTCTTACTGCCAAACATGTGAAGATGACTCCATATCTTCTCACCAGACTCCTCCCACGCTTGATGTGAAAGGGCCCAAAATAGTCGACCCCAACATAACTGAAGGGAGGTTCATCTGCCGAAACTCTGTCAAGTCCGCCATTTGCTGTTGTCCTGCAGCTCCATGTAGCTGACGACAAATGACACACTTGGCCAAGACTTTCCTTATCAGAATCAGAATCAGAATCAGCTTTATTGGCCATCGTTTGTTGAAAGCAGACGAGGACTTTGTTTCCGGCAGGTGGTGTCTCAAACTGTTCATTCATAACTTAACTATTCTAAATACTTAAATATTATAAATAACTATACTAAATACAAAATGTAGGATGCAAAATGCAGTAGGTGGGGGGGGGGCACGATGTAAAGGTGCTGAGTGCATGTTGCAGGGATTTGGAGACAAATAGTTAACATTTATTGTTGAAGTGTCTTATGGCTTCGGGGAAGAAACTGTTTTTAAGTCTGGTTGTTTTTGAGAGGAGGGCTCTGTAGCGCCTCCCAGAGGGTAGCCTTTTAAATAGACGGTGTCCAGGGTGTGTTGGGTCTGAGATGATCTTCCCTGCCCGACTCCTAATTCTTGAGGAGTACAGCTTTTGGAGGGAGGGCAGGGAGGTCCCAGTGATCTTCTCAGCAGACCTGATTGTCCTTTGTAGTCGTGTCCTGTCCCTTTGGGTGGCAGCACCGAACCAGACTGTGATGGAGGAACACAGAACCGATTCAATGACTGCCGTGTAGAACAGGACCAACAGCTCCTGTGGCAGACCGTGCTTCCTTAGCTGCCTGAGAAAGTACATCCTCTGCTGGGCCTTCTTGAGGATGCAGCTGATGTGGAGAGACCACTTCAGGTCCCTGGAAACAGTAGTCCCCAGGAACTTGAAGCTCTCCACAGAGTCCACAGGGCTGTTAGCAATGGTGAGGGGGAGCAGAGGGGAGGGTGACTTCCTAAAGTCCACTGTCATCTCCACAGTCTTGAGCGTGTTCAGCTCCAGGCTGTTGCGACTACAACAGTCCACTAGCTGTCTCACCTCCTGTCGGTATGCAGACTCATCCCCGTCCTGGATGAGTCCAATGACAGTTGTGTCATCTGCAAACTTCAGGAGTTTGACGGCTGGGTGCGTGGATGTGCAGTCGTTGGTGTAGATGGAGAAGAGCAGCGGAGAGAGGACGCAACCCTGGGGGGCACCGGTGCTGACTGTCTGAGTGTCTGAGGTGATCGCCCCCAGCCTCACCTGCTGTGTCCTGTCTGTCAGGAAGCTGGTGATCCACTGACACATGACAGAGGGGACTGTGAGCTGGTGAAGTTTGGAGGATAGCAGCTCAGGGATGATGGTGTTGAACGCCGAGCTGAAGTCAACGAACAGGATCCGTGCATATGTCCCTGGGTGGTCGAGATGATCCAGGATGAAATGCAGTCCCATGTTGACTGCATCATCCACTGACCTGTTTGCCCGATAGGCAAACTGCAGGGGGTCCAGCAGGGGTCCTGTGATGTCCTTCAGGTGGCTCAACACGAGGCGTTCAAGGGACTTCATGACCACAGATGCCAGAGCGACAGGCCGGAAGTCATTTAGTCCTGTGGTGGAGGGTTTCTTGGGGACCGGGATGATGGTGGAGCGCTTGAAGCAGGAGGGTACCTCACGCAGTTGGAGGGATCTGTTGAAGATCTGTGTGAAGACTGGAGCCAGCTGGTCCGCACAGACCTTGAGGCAGGAGGGGGAGACACCATCAGGGCCTGGCGCCTTCCTGATCCTTTGTCTGTGGAACTGCTGACTCACCTCCTGGACGGTCACACTGAGGGGGGTTGGGGGTGGTGTGGGCTGGGGGTGTGAAGGGGATGGGATTGTGGAGGGGAGGGGGGTTGGAGGTGGGGCAGGCAGGGGGTTTGAAGGGGGTGGGGTGCAGACAGTGTTTGTTGAGGGGAGTGGAGGTGTGAATGGCGGTGTGATATGGGCTGTAGGTAGTGGAATGGGGGTGGTGGGTGTGAAGGCCTTTTCGAACCTACAATAGAATCTGTTGAGGTCGTCAGCCAGGTTCTTGTTGGCCTCAGCAGGGGGGGACGGGCGTCTGTAGCCGGTGATGTCCTGCAGACCTCTCCACACCGACGAGGGGTTGGTGGCTGAAAGGTTTCCTCTCAGCTGATCAGAGTAATTCCTCTTAGCTGCTCTGATCTCCTTAGTCAGTGTGTTCCTGGTCTGCCGGTACAGAGCCCTATCCCCAGATCTGTAGGCCTCCTCCTTAGCCAAGCGCAGTTGTCTCAGCTTGGCTGTGAACCATGGCTTGTTGTTGCTGTATGTGCGGAAGGTCTTGGTTGGCACACACAGGTCCTCACAGAAGCTAATGTAGGCTGTCACAGTGTCCGTGTAATCATCCAGGTTGTCCGTAGCAGCTTGAAAAACACTCCAGTCGGTGCAGTCAAAGCATTCCTGCAGTTCCTGCTTTGCCTCGTTGGTCCATTTCTTCACCGTTTTCACCACAGGCCGAGATGTTCTCAGTCTCTGCCTGTAGGCTGGGATGAGGTGGACGAGGCAGTGATCGGAGTTTCCCAAAGCTGCGCGGGGGACCGAGCGATAAGCGTCCCTAGTTACCGTGTAGCAGTGATCCAGCGTGTTGTTGTCCCTCGTCGGGCAGGTCACATGCTGCCTGTATTTAGGGAGCTCGTTGCTTAGTTTCGCTCTGTTGAAGTCCCCCAGGATGATTAAAAATGAGTCCGGGTGTTTCCTTTCAATGTCCGTGATTTGTTCCGCTAATGTATGGAGTGCGACATCCACATTAGCTTGCGGTGGAATGTAAACACCGACGAACACGAAAGAGGAGAACTCCCGCGGGGAATAAAAGGGCTTGCAGTTGATGCAGAATGTCTCAATGTTCGGTCCACAGAACCTGCTGAGCACTGTGACATCCTTACACCAACCTTCGTTGATGTAGAAACATATTCCACCACCCTTGGTTTTTCCCCGAATGCTCCTTGACACGGTCCGCTCTGTGAAGTTGGAAGTCCGGCAGATGCAGAGCGCCGTCGGGGATCGATTCACTGAGCCAAGTTTCAGTGAAACACAGGGCAGCGGAACGTGCAAAGTCCATATTTTTCCCGCAGAGGAGGTGCAGCTCGTCCAGTTTATTGGGTAGTGAGCGGAGGTTAGCCAGATGTATTGATGGCAGCGGGGTCCTGAATCCCTGCTGGCGGAGTCTCACCAGCACGCCAGCTCTCTTACCCCGACGTCTGCGTGGCCGCAATCCATAAAGGGCCGCAGCTCCGCCGATCAAGATCTCCGCAAAACTGCTCAGATCTGACGCAAACTGCGGAATAAAATTACCGGGTAAGAACTGTCTGATGGCCAGCAGTTCCTCAGAGGAGTAGGTGATGGGGTAGCACTCAGAAAAAGACGCGAAGGTCGACAAAAAACACAAAATAAAGTAGAACAAGAGAGAGCTCCGTGCCGAGGCGTCCATCCGCGGCGCCATCGTGCATCGCCATCGGCATTATGGCAACACTGGCAGAGGGAATCCAATAGCGCTGCCACAGCCTTGACAGTACATGGTTCCTGCCGCCATGGCCAACCTCCTGATGGATGTGTCGTATGATGAGGTCTGAGATGTGAAGGTCTTTAGCTATTATAGCTGGGTGTTTAGACTCCTCAGGCATGGCAGCCTTACTAAGTCGCCCTCCAACTCTCAACACCCCCTCCTCCAGGGCTCTTCGATCTGAGGATGCAGGATTTGTGGTAACCCGTCAGGACTTCAAGAGTAGAAACAGAAGGCAGAAGCTTTAGCTATCGGGCTCCTTTACTCTGGAAAAAATCTCCTGGCCTCGGTCCGGGGGGCAGACACCCTTAGCTTATTCAAGAGTAGACTCAAAATCTTCCAAAATTTTTGATGAAGCTTAAAATAAGAAAAAACACAGATTTTACAAGAATAGCTGCTATAGGCCTCGACAGCTGAAGGTATTTTCTCTGTCTCTGCCATTAAAGAGAGTCACACAACTTACTTTAGGAGCTTCTGTTATTTGTCTTTCTTTGCTATTCCTTCTAATACTGCATCGACCCTTCAAATGCTTGCAAGATACTGCCGCTGTCTTTGTGCTTCTGCATGACAGGTGGGGAACCAGTATAGAAGACACTTCAGCAGCTAGAGCTCGACTGTGACTGCAAGTTCTATCTGGCCTATCTGCCTATCTCTCTCTCTTTCTCTCATTTCCTTGCCCTCTCTCTATCCCGTTGCACGTCGGGAAAGAGACACAGATGGGTGGGAAAGGAAGGACAGACAAACAGACGGACTGTTATTCAAACCTTACAGCAGACTGGTTGCTCAGGGTTTTGCCTTGCCACATTTATTCCAGCTGTTCCTTTAATTCTCATTAATTCTCCTTCTTTTTGTGCCTGCTTCCTGATATTATTTTAATCAGGATTTGTCTTTTAACACCCATATTAAGTCTGTGTCTCGGATAACCTTCTTTCATACAACAAACGTTGCTAAAATTAGAAATTTCTCATCCTTTAAAGATAAAATGTAAGGATGCCAGGACAGGAGAGATGTGCTCTCTCCTTCCAGGTAGAGTCAGTAAGCGGGCAGCTGCATTCGGCATTGTATTTTTGTTGCTTTTGTTTTTCTTTTGTTACAAATGCACCTCGGATCTAGCACTCATCTTGTCCATAGAATCTTGTTGTACAATGACAATAAAATTCATTCATTCATTAGTTCATTCATTCATTCATTCATTCATTCATTCATTCATTCATTCACGTTATCCAAAGCTATTTAGATCAATCTTGACTTTAAAAGGAAGTTTCTTGACGACGTTTCACCTCTCATTCGGACGCTTCTTCAGTTCTGGTGGTGGTTGGTCTTGTCCCTGTTAATTAACCCTGTGAGATGTAGTCAGTGTTTATGCTCTGACGACCATAGTCGAGAACCAACTGGCTCCTCAAGAATGGTTGATGGGGGTGCCAGGGGGTGTCAAAAGGGGTCGTTGAAATGTTTCACCAAACCTGTTTGCTAATGGGTTTCATTAGCATGATACACGTATGTGTGTGTGTGTGTGTGTGTGTGTGTGTGTGTGTGTGCGTGCGTGTCAGACAGCCTTCTTTCATTCAAGAAACATTACCAAATGTTTTTTTTCTGCGTACTTTAAAGATGCAGAAAAAAACATCCATGTCTTTTGTTACTTCTAGATTAGATTATTAATATAATTCTATATTAGATTACTAATCTAATCTAGATTAAGTCAACTGATTTGAATGCAGGAGGTCGTGGGTTCGAATCTGGGTCAGGACAAACACTATCCAGTCAATTTACTCAAATGCAGGAGGGGCGTGGTCTGGAATGCAGGAGGACGTGGTTTGGAATATAGGAGGATGTGGTCTGGAATGTAGGAGGGTGTGGTTTCGAACCCCAGTCATGGCGGACACTATCCAGTGAGGGTCCTTAGGCAAGACCCTTAGTGCTCTACCAGTCTACCTCAGTCATGAGCAAACACAATAAAGACAGAGTCATACAGGCTCGGACATCGCCTGGGTCAACAAGATCCGCATCAGTTGCAAGGGAACCAGGGCAATCTGATGAGAAATGGGTTACTGGAACAAGACACAAATGGACAAGGGCGGAGAATACGGAGTTGTTGGAATGCTACTACACAAGTAATCCCAGAGAGAGAGGATATATGGGGAGGATGTGGGACCAATGGATGCTTCGAAACCCACAATCAAAGCTAACAAAGAAACAGCTGTTAGCCCAGTGTTCCAACATCCGCAACCGAAAACTGCTGTCACAAGTAGAGATCGATGAAATATTACAAGAATGCAACGGCAAGGGGGAGCCAGGACGCCAGGTCAGCGGGGGATTTCACCATCTCCACACAATCTGAGATTGGGTACCAAGCCCCAAGAGACATAGACAGCCTCAATCTGAGAAGGAAGATCGTGACCCAAATGGAAACCTGGAGCCTCTGATAAATGCAGAAGCTAAGTTGTCAAGAACCAGCTGCTAAGGGATGGGACGCACCGAGAATGGTTCACTGAAGGCAGGACAGTCCTGATCATGAAAGACCCACAGAAGGAATCCACCCCATCCAACTACCTGTCTCTGTACAACCTGTACAACATGGAAGCTCCTGTCAGGCATCATGGCGGCTAAGATGAGTAGGCACATGGAACAATATATGAGCGGGGCACAGAAAGGAGTTGGTAGTAACACCAGGGGAGCCAAGCACCAGCTACTGGTGGACAGAGCAGTACACAGAGACTGTATATCCACTGTCCAGGATGAGACATCAAAAATCCAAGAGTACATCAGGAAGATGGCCCCAACAGATGAACTGCTCAGTGAAGGCCTTAGACAGCAGAAACTTGAGGAGGAGGAGGAGACAACATGGAGGGAAAAGCCCCTACACGGCATGTACCACCATCAGATAGAGGAAGTGGCTGATATCAAGAAGACCTACCAATGGCTGAATAAAGCTGGACTGACAGACAGCACAGAGGCACTGATCATGGCAGCACAAGAACAGTCCCTAAGTACAAGGGCAATAGAGGCCAATATCTACCACAGTAGATCTGACCCAAGGTGCAGGCTATGTAAAGAAGCCCCAGAGTCAGTCCAGCACGTGGTAGCAGGGTGTGAGATGCTCGCCAGCTCAGCATACAGGGAAAGGCACAACCAAGTAGCTGTGATTGTGTACAGGAACATCTGTACCCAGTATGGGCTAGAAGTACCCAAATCCCAGTGGGACACACCACCAAAGGTGGTTCAGAACCACAAGGCTAAGATCCTGTGGGACTTCAGCTTCCAGACCGACAAACAGCTGCTGGCTAACAAACCGGACATAGTGGTGATGGACAAAGAGCAGAAGAGAGCAGTGGTGATAGATGTGGCGATTCCAGCTGACGCCAACATCAGGAAGAAGGAAGAAATATCAAGGGTTGAAAGAACAGCTGGAACATAAAGTATGTGGAAGATCAAGGCTAACGTGGTCCCAGTGGTAGCAGGAGCACTCGGGGCAGTGACCCCCAAACTGGAAGAGTGGCTCCAGCAGATTCCTGGAACAACATCTGAAGCCTCAGTCCAGAAGAGCGCAGTCCTAGGAACAGCTGCGTAGAACTCTGACTCCCAGGGGTCTGGTAGAGGACCGGAGCTTGAGGATGACACACAGATACCACCCTACAAGGGTGAGAGGGACATATATATATATATGCATGTACAAGCGGAGTGTAAGGACAATGTCCCCATTGTGTGGACAATAAAGTGATTTAATCTTAATCTTAAAAGTGGAGGTAGGAGCACAGAGTTAGACCACATCTTATGTAGATGGTGTACTTTGAAGGAGATCAGTGACTGCAAATTTCGTCTTTTTTGTGTCTTGTCTGTCTGTTTGTCCATATTAGGCATGTCTACCTTTGTCATGTCTACTTACACCAAGGCGCTCATACTCCCGTGAGTTTCTGCTCGACATGTGCAGAACAACTTTATTGGACTTAGACCCAGCAGACACAGAAGTGCTGCGCGAGTGCGGCCTGTTCCGAAGGCCTGCTCAACCACCGACCCCCCACTCCTGCTCCCCGCCCGCAGTGGAAGCGCCACAAGCGGAACATGCGGAAGCAGAAGTGGGGCAAGCGCGGAGGCATCCGTGCTAGGCTATCGGCTAACTCTCACCGGCCGGCTATCCCGACCGTCACACTCGCCAACGTACACTCGCTGGACAATAAACTGGACTACAGCCGCCTGTTCCGATCATCAGCTAAGTCTGTGAATGAGTGTTGTGTCTTTGTTTTTGTGGAAACCTGGCTCACTGACAGCGTCCCAGACTGTGCCATTAAGCTGGACTGGCTAACATGCTACCGGGCTGACAGAGCGCTCGCTGAGGGGGGGAGGACCCATGGTGGGGGACTCTGTGTTTACATCAGGGATGCTTGGTGCCGCGACTCTGCTGTGGTCTGCACACACTGCTCTCCTCCGGTGGAGCTTATGATCATCAGATGCTGGTCATTCTAACTGCCCAGGGAGTTTTCTGCCATATTGCTGGTGGCAGTATACATCCCACCTCCAGCAACAACAGGAGTGAGGCACTGAATGAACTCTACCATCACATCAGTGAGCAGCAGACAGTCCACCCAGATGCCTTCCTCATTCTGGCGGGGGACTTTAACCATGCAAACCCCAACAGTGTGTTTCCAAAATTAAAAAAAGATGTATCAACTTTGCCACCAGGGGAGCTAACATCGTGGGCAATGTCTACACAACACATAGATGCCTACAAAGCCCGTGCCCTCCCCCACCTTGGGGCGTTAACCAATACTAATATTAATATTAATCCATATACAAGGCGCATTGTGGATTATAAGGCGCACTACGGAATTATGAGAAAATTATAGGCTTTTAGGTGCACCTTATAGTGCGCAAAATACTGTACTTGTTTTTTGTAGGGGATTTACACTCCACTGAAAATCCTTTTTCAAACAGGAACCACCAAGAACTTCAAATAAAAAAAAATACACTTTTCATAGAAACAAATGATCTGACGGACTTTTGGAGAAATTTTGATGCCGCAAGTCGGCAGCATACATGGGTAGGCTGCAGGGAAGACACCGTATCCATGTCAAGACTGGATAGATTATATTGTTTTATCCACCATTTTAATGTTTTTAAGATGTATTCTATTTTGCCGACCGGCAATTACAGATCATGCTGTAGTTCAATGTTGTATTTTTATAAATAACATTAAAGAAAAAAGTGCTTTCTGGCATTTTAATAATGCACTTTTATCAGTCAAATTCTTTAAAACTGCTTTTAATGCTTTTTGGAATGGTTTTAAAACACAAAAAGCTCTGCTGCAATGATGGGATGTAGGAAAAAGTCAGATCAAAAATCTGTGTCTACTGTACACTCCGAATGTCTGTTGACTCGGTCAGGTCTATCAGATCTGGAGAGAAAAGTAGCATAACTCCAGACTTTAGCAGAGTCCACAGGAGAAAGAGGGCCCTCAAAGACAAAAGGTGTGCTTTAGCTCAGCAGTGGGGCGTGCCTGTGAGGTGTACAATGGCACGCAGTAGGTTTAATATCACTGTGATTGATGCTCCCTCACAGTTCTACTTTGGAATGGAGAGTTAAAAACAGACAGAGCAGGTCAAGCATTTGTCTGCAATCCACTGATGGTTCGGTGCTGAGGAACAGTGCAGACATCTGTGAATATGCTGCAAACTGTTTCACTCTGACAAACCTGAGAAAGCTGGCATCCTTTCTCTCAGGTCTGCCAAAGGTGTCAGCTGAACAAACCTCCCTAACTCTAACCCTAACCCACTATTTTATCAATTATTTCTTTTTGTATATGAATTACTTTTTGTACAAATCTTTTAATTTTCTGTGAATGTCATTAATTTGTAATTTTGTGCTTTTTAAAACAGGGTTCCATGGCCAACAAAATAAGGACTAGATCCGAGGTGCATTTGTAACAAAAACAAACAAACAAAAACAACAAAAAATACAATGAATGAAGCTGCCCACTGACTGACCCGAACAGGGAGGAGAGAGCACATCTCTCCTGCCCTGGCATCCTTACATTGTATCTTTAAAGGATAAAAAATTTCCAATTTAGCCAAATTTCTTGAATGAAAGAAGGCTATCACAGACACAGACTTAATATGGTTATAAAAGACGGATCCTGGTCAAAAATAATATCAGGAAAACCGAACACAAAAATAATTATAGGAACAGCTGGAATAAATATGGCAGGGCAAATCCCTGAACAACTGGCCTGATGTAAGTTTGAAGATCCATCCATTGATCCATCCATCTATCCATCTGCCCATCCATCCATCCATCTACCCATCCATCCATCCATCTATCCATCCATCCATCCATCCATCCATCCATCCATCCATCCACGGGTGAGAATCTGCGGAAAGAGGAATTCATTAATGTTTGATTTGATTTTGTTTAGAATCCTCCAAGTTTTTTTTTCTTCAGGTCTTCTAATCGTGGCAGGTTGTCACGGCTTGTAGTTTATTGTTTCAAACTGGGGTAATTGTAGACGGCGCAGCAGCTGAGACCACTGCGAGCAGTCCCCATTGGACAGGCTGTTGTCCACTCCTTAGTTTTTGAATCGTAATACTCAACAGAATTGATCTCTTTACAGCCGTTGAAGCCCCCCATGACAAACAGCTTGTTGTTAATCACTGCAGTGCCAAAGTAACAGCGGGCGGTCAACATGGGGGGTATTTTACGCCACTGATCTGTCCTCGGGTTGTAGGCCTCAACACTTTTTAAATATGAGGTGCCATCGAAGCCACCGAGCTATGAGAACAAAAAAAAAATTGTCATGTGAGCGTTTGGGTTCAAATCAAATTCAACATATAGTGAAGTATGATACGAAACCTTAACATTGTGAACACGGCATGCATAAAGCTAACTAGACACCAAACAGAAGACATTTTGTCAGGACTTAACTCGATAAATTCAGGTGCGGACCTCAGTCTAGGTTAGTTCTTCATTTACTCACCGCAAAGATCCGGTTATCATACAACACGACGCTCAATCCACAGCATCTGGTGCTCATGTCTGGGATGCGTTTCCACTGGTTGAACTTTGGACTATAAAATTCACAACTTTGAAGGTATTGATGCCCATCAAAACCACCACAAACATAAATCTGGACAGACAAGGAGCACAAAGAAAGGCATTCAACAAATATTACTGTTGT
Organism: Antennarius striatus; assembly: GCF_040054535.1. Taxonomy (NCBI): domain Eukaryota; kingdom Metazoa; phylum Chordata; class Actinopteri; order Lophiiformes; family Antennariidae; genus Antennarius; species Antennarius striatus. The sequence goes on along the minus strand of NC_090782.1, from coordinate 1,296,202 downwards.
CGGCATAAGCCCTTGGTGAAATAATTTTTCCCTTACGTCACATTTTCTACTCTGTTTTCATTTATATAATTGAAGAGTTCTTATTTGAACAAATATTGAATTACCTCAAGCATATAGTGTAGTACACACATATATATAAATTAACAGCTAACAATGTTTCCTGTCTGCATCAGAACAACTCCAGAGCTATTTCCAACTGCTCTGTACCTTTACTCACCTTCTTATTGAACGCTGCACAACCAGCAGCACTTCTGATCTGACACATGGGTGGAATTAGACACCATTGGTTCATCTTAGGTCTGTAGCGCTCTGCTCTCCTCAGGCGATGTGTCCCATTACGACCTCCTAATGCATAAATATATCCATCCAAAAAAGCAACACTTACACACCGGCAGGGTTCCTCCATGGGTGCTACCTCAAGCCAAATAAGTCTTTCCACATCAAATTTGCGCACACTGTTGAAACAATCATCTCCATCAAAGCCACCAATGCTGTAGATGAAGCCATCGTGGTAGACAGTGCCATGATTGCAACGAGAGTTTTCCTGATTATCTGTAATGTCCAACCAGTGATCAGCACGGACATCATAAACCTCTGTGATGTTAGTTACATTGGTGACGGTTCTGCCCCCAATAGCAAAAATTATGGTATTAGGTAAGAGAGGACGAGTAACGGGGTTAGACCAAAATCTCATGATCTGATGTTTCAGTCGCAAGATGTCATCTAGAATCCGCACACACTGAGTGTTGTTGCTCAAACATGGATCATACATCAGGGTCTTGATGTTGTCTGTACTGCTCAAGGCCAGCCGAGCCTACAGAGGAAACAGAATACAAATTTGAATGGAACAGATGAAATTGTGATGTTATATTTTTGTTACAGACAGCAACTACGATAAAAACCAGTAGCTTCAATCTGATATGACTTTTAACTTTAGTTATGTTTTTTTATTAGCAGGACTCATCACAAAACTAAATGACGAAAATATACTTCTTAGTTTATCCTGATAAAATTTAATTTAGCTGCAGGTGTAAAAGCACTCTGGTAACCTTATAATTTAATTATTTTTCTTGTAATAAGCCAACTGCTGAACATTTAAATGAGCATACTGACAGATGGTCATTACCGTTGACAAGAGTGTAGCTAATTTTGAGCTTCTTCGTTCAGGTGCATGGTTGATCCACCTAACGATGGCCTTATACACGGTTTCCTCGTCATCCGCATTGAGCTCATCACTATCAAGGATGTCAGTGAGTTCCTGCAAACTGAGCTCCAAGAACTCCTCGCTGCAAACAACCTCCTCAAACCTTTTCATTAATAGGAAGTGAGCCTTATGCAGCACTTGAGGACTTGAAATGGTGAACCGACGAACACCAATGCAGTTCTCTGGAGTGAGATTCTCTTCCAGGAAGTTGTTGCATGCCTCTAGAATGTCTGTTACAATCAAATAGTCAGCTGCTATAAGCAGCTCTTGTACGTTGTCCTCTGTCACAGAGATAGAACCTGAGTATGCAAAGTTAATGATGATCTTCATCGCCTTTGCAGACACCCCTGGTATGATAAAATATGTTCTATCGCCTGCATGTCGGCAGAAAAGGGCCCTGTGAATAAAGAAAAGCAATTAAGTAGCTGTGATACCACATCACATGACCAAACTGAAAACAAACAATAAAAAAACAATGCTAAATCATATGGTGTCAGCAGATTAACTATAACTACATCAGTTTACATTGATATTCAATTGGGGGCGGCAGTGGCTCAGTGGTAAAGCGGGCGGTAGAGCAGGTCGTCCTATGATTTGAGATCGGCGGTTCGATTCCCGCTCCCGCCCCCCCAAAAATACCCGGAGGTGAGCTAACAGTGGGAGGTGTCAGCTCATCTCCGGAGCACTGCCGAGGCACCCTTGAGCAAGGTGCCGTCCCCTTTACAAAATTGCTCATTTGAGGCGCACCAAGAAGGAGCTGCCTGCCACTCTACCTCCCCTGCATGCCTACAGGCCCCTTTGTGTGTGTGTGTGTGATACAGGGGCCTGTACTCACATATATGTATGCATGCGTTTGTAATCAGTAGCTAGAGTGTGCTCTCTTAATTTCCCTTCGGGGATCAAACCAGTATATAAAATTAAAAAAAAAAATTAAAAAAAATAAGTTACTCACTCAAAGTATTGACTGCATTTCCGCATGATGTTCCTGTGGACATTAAAACCAACATCCTCAGCACAGATGACTGCGTCATATGAAAGGCCCACAACTCGCCTTAATTTTGGCATTTTTGATTTTTTTTCCATCACAACACCAACAGCTGATTGTTTAAACTGTCAATGGGTTTATATAGTGAGATACAGTGAGGAGATTATAGATTAAACAGCTGATCAAATAAAATACATTAAAGCTAAAAAGAAACAATTAAGGCATCAAAGTGAGATGACAGCCAGCAGCTGTTTGTTGGTCTGGAAGCTGAAGTCCCACAGGATCTTAGCCTTGTCGTTCTCAACCACCTTCGGTGGTGTGTCCCATTGGGATTTGGGTACTTCCATACCGGGTACAGATGTTCCTGTACACTATCACAGCAACTTGGTTGTGCCTCTCCATGTATGCTGAGCCGGTGAGCATCTTACACCCTGCTACCACATGCTGGACTGACTCTGGGGCTTCGTTACATAGCCTGCACCTTGGGTCAGATCTACTGTGGTAGATATTGGCCTCTATTGCTCTTGTACTTAGGGCTTGTTCTTGTGCTGCCATGATCAGTGCCTCTGTGCTGTCTGTCAGTCCAGCTTTATTCAGCCATTGGTAGGTCTTCTTGATATCAGCCACTTCCTCTATCTGACGGTGGTACATGCCATGTAGGGGCTTGTCCCTCCATGTTGTCTCCTTCTCCTTTTTACCCCTCAGGTTTCTGCTGTCTAAGGCATTCACTGAGCAGTTCATCCTTTGAGGCCATCTTCCTGATGTACTCTTGCATTTTTAATGTTTCATCCTGGACAGTGGCCCTGATGCTCACTAGTCCTCGGCCTCCCGGTTAGTGTACAGCCTCAGGGTGCTGGACCTGGGGTGAAACCCTCCATGCATGGTGAGGAGCTTTGTAGTCTTAATATCTGTGGCGTCTGTCCCCTCCTTTGGCCAGCTTATGATCCCAGCGGGGTATCTGATGACCGGCAGTGCATACATGTTGATGGCTCGGACCTTGTTCTTACCATTCAATTGACTTCTCAGGACTTGCCTTACTCTCTGGAGGTATTTGGCTGTGGATGACTTCCTTGCGGCCTCCTCATGATTGCCATTAGCCTGTGGGATTCCAAGGTATTTGTAGCTGTCCTTGATGTCTTCTATCGGTCATGACCCATCGCTCATGACCATGGGTGAGGGTAGGAACGAACATTGAACGGTAGATGGAGAGCTTTGCCTCTCGGCTTAGCTCCCTCTTTGTGACAACAGTGTGGTAAGGCGACTGCAATAACGCTCTTGCTGCCCCAATTCTCCGTCCAATCTCACGCTCCATTGTTCCCTCATTTGTGAAAAGGACTCTTCCCTTGTGGAAGGACCTCATTCCCCACTCAGAGAAGACAGTCCAGCGGTTTCCTGCTGAGGACCATGGCCTCAGATTTGGCGGTGCTGATCCTCATCCCCGCTGCATCACACTCGGCTGAAAACCGGACCAGTGAGCGCTGCAGGTCACACGCTGATGACGCAAACAGGACCACATCATCTGCAAAAAGCAGCGATGCAATCCTCAGGCCACCAAACTGTAACCCCTCCTCACCACGACTACGCCTCGATATCCTGTCCATGAAAATCACAAACAGAATTGGTGATAAAGCGCAGCCCTGGCGAAGGCCAACAGCTACTCGGAACAAGTCTGACTTACTGCCGAGAACCCGAACACAGCTCTCATTTTGGGCGTACAGGGATTGGATGGCCCTGAGGAGAGGCCCCCTCACCCCATACTCCCGCAGTACCTCCCACCGTATATCCCTGGGGACTCGATTGTAAGTCTTCTCCAAGTCCACAAAACACATGTAGACTGGATGGGCATACTCCCAAGCCCCCTCTAGGATCCCTGTGAGAGTAAAAAGCTGGTCGGTTGTTCCACGACCAGGACGGAACCCACATTGTTCCTCCTCAATCTGAGGCTCCACAATCGGCCGGACCCTCCTTTCCAGCACCTTGGAGTAAACTTTCTCAGGGAGGCTGAGGAGTGTGATGCCCCTGTAGTTGGCACACACCCTCTGGTCCCCCTTTTTAAAAAGAGGAACCACCTCCCCAGTCTGCCACTCTTTCGGCACTGTCCCAGACTTCCACACAATGTTAAAGAGGCGTGTCATCCAAGACAGCCCCTCAACACCCAGAGCCTTCAGCATTTCCGGGCGAATCTCATCAACACCTGGGGATTTGCCACCGTGAAGTTTTTTAACTGCCTCGGTGACTTCGCCCTGAGAGATTGACTCGAACTCCCCATCATCCTCCAGCTCTGCCTCTGCAACAGAGCACGGGTCAGTTGGGGTAGCTGGATTCAGGAGTACCTCAAAATGTTCCTACCACCGACCGACAGCTTGGATGGTCCTCCATTTCCCCCTCTGGAGGATTTGGATAGTTTTCCAGAACAAAATGCCCAATACTTACAGACCCACTGCATCTGACAGTTTTTGATACAATTTCTATATCTGGGGGAAAAAAAATTGTAAGTACTGAGGTACTTCACAACTTAGCTTCGGTATTTGTCGGAGGCCCCAGGTTTCCATTTAGGTCACGATCTTCCTTCTCAGGTCAGCAGCTCTTGTATTGAGGCTGTCTCTTGGGGCTTGGTACCCAATCTCGGATAGTGGGGGGGTGGGGGGTGGTGGTGATATCCCCCCGCTGATCTGGCGTCCTGGCTCCCCCTTGCCGTAGCATTGTTGTAGTATTTCATCGATCTCTAGTTGTGACAGCAGTTTTCAGTTACGGATGTTGGAACACTGGGCTAACAGCTGTTTCTTTGTTAGCTTTGATTGTGGGTTTTGAAGCATCCATTGGTCCCACATCCGCCCCATATATCCTCTCTCTCTGGGATTACTTGTGTAGTAGCATTCCAACAACTCCGTATTCTCCGCCCTTGTCCATGTGTGTCTTGTTCCAGTAACCCATTTCTCATCAGATTGCCCTGGTTCCCTAGCAACTGATGCGGATTTTGTTGACCTGGGCGACGTCCGAGCCGGTATGACTCTGTCATTATTGTGTTCACTCATGTTTGAGGAAGGCTCGTATAGCATTAAGGGGTCATGCCTAAGGACCCTCACTGGATAGTGTCCGCCATGACTGGGGTTCAAACCCACGCCCTCCTGCATTCCAGGCCACGCCCTTCCAGCGTTTGTGTAAGTTGACTGTATAGTGTTTGTCCTGACCGGGATTTGAACCCACATCCTCCTGCATTCAAGTCAGTTGACTTAACCACTGTAAATTTCATATGTAGAGACATTCGTAAGTAGAGGTACTACTGTAGGTATATTTATATTATATATATATATATATATACACCCAGAATGGTTGACTGAAGGCAGGACAGTCCTGATCATGAAAGACCCACAGAAGGAATCTACCCCATCCAACTACCGGCCAATAACATGTCTCAGTACAACATGGAAGCTCCTGTCAGGCATCATGGCCACTAAGATGAGTAGGCACATGGATCAATACATGAGTGGGACACAGAAAGGAGTTGGTAGTAACACCAGGGGAGCCAAGCACCAGCTACTGGTGGACAGAGCAGTACACAGAGACTGTAAGAATAGGCAGACCAACTTGTGCACCGCCTGGATTGACTACCAGAAAGCCTACGACTCAATGCCACACACGTGGATACTGGAATGTCTGGAACTGTATAAGATCAACAGGACACTAAGAGCCTTCATCAAGAACTCAATGGGGAAGTGGAAGACAACCCTGGAGACTAACTCCAAGCCAATTGCCCAAGTTAACATCAAGTGCGGCATATACCAAGGGGATGCACTATCACCACTGCTGTTCTGCATAGGCCTGAACCCCCTCAGTCACATCATCACAAAGAGTGGCTACGGATACCAATTCCGAAGCGGGACAACAATCAGCCATCTCCTCTACATGGATGACATCAAGCTGTATGCCAGGAATGAGCGAGAAATTGACTCACTGATCCACACCACCAGGATCTACAGCGACGACATAGGGATGTCATTCGGATTAGACAAATGTGGCCGGATGGTATCAAGAAGAGGCAAGATGATCAGAACTGAAGGGGTCAACCTACCAGGGGGCAGGATAGAAGACATCAAGGAAGGCTACAAATACCTTGGAATCCCACAGGCTAATGGCAACCATGAGGAGGCCGCAAGGAAGTCATCCACAGCCAAATACCTCCAGAGAGTAAGGCAAGTCCTGAGAAGTCAGCTGAATGGCAAGAACAAGGTCCGAGCCATCAACATGTATGCACTGCCGGTCATCAGATACCCCGCTGGGATCATAAGCTGGCCAAAGGAGGAGATAGAAGCCACAGATATCAAGACTAGAAAGCTCCTCACCATGCATGGAGGGTTTCACCCCAAGTCCAGCATCCTGAGGCTGTACACTAAGCGGAAAGAGGGAGACCGAGGACTAGTGAGCATCAGGGCCACTGTCCAGGATGAGACATCAAAAATCCAAGAGTACATCAGGAAGATGGCCCCAACAGATGAACTGCTCAGTGAATGCCTTAGACAGCAGAAACCTGAGGAGGAAGAGGAGGAGGAGGAGGAGACAACATGGAGGGACAAGCCCCTACACGGCATGTACCACCGTCAGATAGAGGAAGTGGCTGATATCAAGAAGACCTACCAATGGCTGAATAAAGCTGGACTGACAGACAGCACAGAGGCACTGATCATGGCAGCACAAGAACAGGCCCTAAGTACAAGGGCAATAGAGGCCAATATCTACCACAGTAGATCTGACCCAAGGTGCAGGCTATGTAAAGAAGCCCCAGAGTCAGTCCAGCATGTGGTAGCAGGGTGTAAGATGCTCGCCAGCTCAGCATACATGGAAAGGCACAACCAAGTAGCTGTGATAGTGTACAGGAACATCTGTACCCGGTATGGACTAGAAGTACCCAAATCCCAATGGGACATACCACCGAAGGTGGTTGAGAACGGCAAGGCTAAGATCCTGTGGGACTTCAGCTTCCAGACCGACAAACAGCTACTGGCCAACAAACCGGACATAGTGGTGATGGACAAAGAGCAGAAGAGAGCAGTGGTGATAGATGTGGAGATTCCAGCTGATGCCAACATCAGGAAGAAGGAACATGAAAAGATTGAGAAATATCAAGGGTTGAAAGAACAGCTGGAACAGATGTGGAAGGTTAAGGTTAATGTGGTCCCCGTGGTAGTAGGAGCACTTGGGGCAGTGACCCCCAAACTGGAAGAGTGGCTCCAGCAGATTCCTGGAACAACATCTGAAGCCTCAGTCCAGAAGAGCGCAGTCCTAGGAACAGCTAAGATACTGCGCAGAACCCCTCAGACTCCCAGGCCTCTGGTAGAGGATCCGAGCTTGAGGATGACACACAGATACCACCCCACAAGGGTGAGAGGGACATTTTTTTATTTATATATATATATATATATATATATATATATATATATATATACACAGACATATACACACAATATGGGGGTTGTCTGCAACATCACCTTTCTCCCATTTATAATCATGTCCTTTCAAAACTCCCTCAAAGAACGACTCAGCAGATTAAACCAGGTGATGTGTGCCATGCTAATAACCCTCATTAGTATACAAAACCTTGGTGAAACTTGCATTTCAACGACCACCTTTGACACCCCATGGTACCCCCATCAATCATTGAGGAGTCTGACAGGTTTCAACTATCGTTGTTGGAATGTGAATAGCACTGACCAGACCCCACAGGGTTAATAAACTGACCACACCCTACAGGGTTAATAAACTGACCACACCCCACAGGGTTAATAAACTGACCACACCCCACAGGGTTAGTAAACTGGGACCAGACCAGCCACCACCAGGACTGAAGAAGCTCTTGGATGAGAGGTGAAACGTCCTCAAGAACTTTCTTAAAGTCCAGTGGATCGACTTAAACAACTTTGGATAACCCTGACCTGGATGACTGACAACCTGTACAGACATGCTGCTCGCTTAGCAAAAGACTTAAGCTACTATCATGCACTGTGTAGACTTACAGTACAGCTAAATCCTCAGCTGACGGAGTTTAACAGTATGTTGTACCAATTGGCTATGGCCAGTAGGGGTCCCTGTTTCCCACTGCATGTACAGGATTGATACACTGGACTGTAGAATACATGGGCAATATGATGTGATGATCTCCATTCTCAATAAGCAGAGATGTACAGTTTAAATAGAACATCCATAAATTAATCTCTGTTTAATGTTTATCTGTGTTATTTATCTATGATGTTTGTCTTAATCTATATCATACAATATTCTCCTGAGTAACTGAAGATGAGGATGAGTTTGAAAGTGCAAAAACATCTGAGGAAGGTGGACAGGTGTGATGTGGAGCTCTCTGTCTCTCAGTTCTAGAGCTGCAGCGAGGATTCCATCGCAACAAGGTGCACAAGAGATCATGTTCGATGCATTTGGAATTTTTGGGCTTCGGGAGATTTGAAAGTCAGCTTCAGCTTCAGCTGTTAAAGAGTAAACAGCAACGTTGAACTGTGAAGCTCCACAAAGGTTCAGTCCGTACAGAAACATGAAGCTGTGCATTGCATTGCAGTGGTGGTTGGTGTTTCATTAAAATGGATAAGGATGTTTTTTTTATCTATTCTAACATTATTTGACCTGCTCATTTATATTTCCATGTCATACTTATGCGTCATTCCGTACAGACGCTACTTTTCAAAATGAAACATCTTTAGACCGTTAATCAATAAAAAAAGGAAAGTCAAACTTTCTGTGTGGCCCCGTACCAAAAGACCCACGGACCGGTACCGATCCCCAGATAGAGTCAGTGTCTCTATGGTTATAGTTAGGTGATTGGATGCAGGCGCTGAATTGGGGACGAGAAAGTCAGGCTGCATTCCCCGACTCCTGGGTTGTTGTCTTCACACATGTTCCCCATCATGTATTTGGTGAATTCAAAGTACAGTTACAGTTACATGGGTGACCGTGTGGTGGAAGGAGGAAGATATGATATATAATATGAATTTTATTTGTCAGCAGTGCTGAAATTTGTCTTGCGACGATGATTAGTGTGGACGTGACAGTGGTGTGGATGTCAATGCTAGCCCTCAGTGGGCAGTATGGGAGGCGTGTTGAGTGCTGCTCCGTCCCTGATGGACAAAGTACCACATGCTGGCTCAGCCGAGGGGATACTTGTCAACAGGCCCTGGGATTAAACCACAAAATGATCACCTGCAGCCCGGAAACTTTTTGACTTCAGCAGCAGTTGAAGGTAAGTCTGATAGAATTAGAAAGAGTCCACCTCTGATGTGTCCAAGAAGCTCTCAAAGGAAGCTGCCTAGAGGTTTAAGGGGGTTAAATACTGAGTAGGTGCAGTGTTGGTCTACACTGTAAAACCTGACTAAATGTACAGTGAAATCTGGATAATGTAGTATTCTACTTTCAGAAAGTGACATGCTGTACACTGCAATGCAGACTGGGAAAAATAATAGATGCTTTCAGCATGAATGCATCAGTACTGGGATATATCATTTAGGAGTGTTGTACTTTAAACCCTGCTGTAAACACCAGAGCATGATGGGAAAGTGAAAGGAAAGCATCAGCTATAGTTTGAAAAGGAAACAGAGGCTAAGACCAACTTAAGAGACACGACGTCCAGAGCTGCATGGATCAGGTACCCTCTGCTGGGGAACGGAGCATACAATGAACCCCATCTGTCCACCTGCATTTAAACTACAAAAACAAACCAATTCTGCCTATTCTCACATTTTCCCATAATTTTATTATGGTCTGTCATTAAGTACCAGTATAGTGGGGCGTCAGTGTGGCTCAAACTTCTAATTCTGCCTTGAAGGGTGAAAGTAATAGGAACGGGATGCCAGTGTCTTTACCAAGGCAGAGTAGTAATTTAAATCTATTAATATTTTCTTAGTATTTTTTATGAGCTGTATTACAATTATTGGTAGTCCACATATCGTATGGCAGGGGTGTCTGGGGCAGCAGTCGCCTCCAGCACCTGAAGTCCAAATGTTCCATCCCTGAGGGGGGGTTCAGCTTCTAATGAGCAGCAGGTTCGAGGTTTTTGCTCTGAATGGAGAATTTGTTTGTGTTTCACTACAAATTTACACACATTGTTTTCTACAGTACATTTTTGTATTTTATGATGACACTACATTGATTAAATCAAACATACAGTTAACTACTTTAATAGATCTATAACACGGATGAACGGAATTATAACAGCTCATAAACTGTGTTTTGACTACAGTTTGCATTCTATATTTAATGGTAATTAAAGCATCTTTTGGGTGCTAGCATAGCATCATTTAAACCCAAGCACAATGGAAATCTTATTTCCCAACACATGTAGGAACATTCATTAAAAGTAACCCAATTAATTTAGACTGCAAGGGCTGGAGATTGGACCAGCAGCCTAATGTCAAGTGGATGATGCTCTACCTCCTGCTGCTCTCCTCTTCCATTCTTCTGGATTTGTTAAGAAGACAGCTCAAACTACGTTCTTCCAACTGAGTTCACCATGTTACTAAACGGTAGTGCGACTGATTATTTAACTGCATCCACTAAGAGTTACCTCCATTCCACTCATGGTACCTCACAGGGGGGAGCCATGAAGTCTGCTGTGGTCCATTAAGAGCAGCTGCCCCGGCTGCCCCTCTATTAGCACACATTCTAGCACACAGTAAAACGAGGCTGATGCAAGCTGACTCCTATTGATCGTCTGGTTTTCTATCTCTGATCGTTTCTCTTTCATTCTGTTTCTCTTTACAACACCTGCTCCAGTGGTAACCATTACGTGTCTTCATTATCCCAGCAGCTACCATTCAGCTGGATTGTAGGTGTAGTAACACCTACTGGCGGCGTGGTGGAGGGGGATCTGTTAGTCATCAGTGTTGTGTAAATGATGGGATTGATTCTAAATAACCACACAGCTCCATGTAATAAAGATATTCGCTTGTTACATGACATTACATTCGCATATCAATCGCTTATTATTACACCACCGCTAGTCGGTGGATGCAACTTCAGAGACACCGGATCTTGTTCTCTCCCAAGATTTGGTGGATGGATACAAATTCAGTGAGACCGTATCTCGTTCTTTACCACGTGTTGGCGGATGGATACAACATCAGTGAGACCGGATCTCGTTCTTTACCGCATGTTGGCGGATGGATACAACATCAGTGAGACCGGATCTCGTTCTTTACCACGTGTTGGCGGATGGATACAACATCAGTGAGACCGTATCTCGTTCTTTACCACGTGTTGGCGGATGGATACGACATCAGTGAGACCGTATGTCATTCTTTACCACATGTTGGCGGATGGATACGACATCAGTGAGACCGGATCTCGTTCTTTACCACGTGTTGGCGGATGGATACGACATCAGTGAGACCGGATCTCGTTCTTTACCACGTGTTGGCGGATGGATACGACATCAGTGAGACCGGATCTCGTTCTTTACCACGTGTTGGCAGATGGATACGACATCAGTGAGACCGGATCTCGTTCTTTACCACGTGTTGGCGGATGGATACGACATCAGTGAGACCGGATCTCGTTCTTTACCACGTGTTGGCGGATGGATACGACATCAGTGAGACCGGATCTCGTTCTCATTGGTGGAGTAAAGACGTAGTTCGTGTGTTCACCTGACTTCTGCATTTCCTTTCATTCTTTATTCTTGTTTATGTAACTTATATATAATTAATTATTCACAGGTAAAGTCTGCGTGTCTGTTGGTTGATAAAATATGTATTTTTCATAACTTAGGGGGTTTGGGGCTTTTACAAGCTAATTAAACCCGTATCTCGAGGTACTGCTGCACTTTGGTGGTAACGTCATGGACTTTTCTTAACTAATAAACTGTCGCCACTTCTTCTTTCACAAAGAAATCACTTTTACAGTAAAAAACATTTTACAGTGAGTTAATTTTCCTCATTTGACTGTTTTATCCTACAGACGACTTTAACGCTCTGACCCTGAGCCACACAGAACAGCTGCATTAGACTGGGGCTTCTGAAGTCCGTCAGGTGGATCCAGACAACTGCATACTGCACACAGTGAAACACATTCCATTTAAATGACCTTCCAGAAACAGACCAATGACATCACTGCAGAGACACACCATGGCAGGCATGTGTGTGTGTGTGTGTGTGTGTGTGTCCAGCCACAGAGAATGGCAGCACCTGTGCTGACGCCACCCGACGGTCACACCCTCCAGGAAAGCTGTGGTCTGCATGAAGGGCTCAGTTTACAAACTGCTTGAATGATTCCAGTGTGTGTGTGTGTGTGTGTGTGTGTGTGTGTGTGTGTGTGTGTGTGTGTGTGTGTGTGTGTGTGTGTTTGTGTGTGAGAATGTGTAAGATGGTGTGAAATGTGGCGGTGCTGATTGTTGAGGATGCACTGCGGGGCAGAATGTGGGTAGTGTGTGCAGCCATGAGCCGTGGGATGCCGGGACACATCACAGGACATTCCTCAGCTGCAAAAAGGTCTGTCCATGACCTCTTCACCAGCTGTCAGCTCCGTGTGTTTCTGTTCAGTATAACAACACATGTGTACAGTAAATGTGAAAGACTATTATACGTATGCAGTAACATTATTTGCAGAGTAAGGCTTTTCTGTTTAAAGCACTCTATGTTCAACCAAAATGACCCGTGACGTACTGTTATCATTATAGATGGCTGTTATATTACAGTTTGCATTGATCATCAGGGATGAACATGTACATGATTACATACAGTATATACTGTACTGTATATGGATGTAAATGGATTGGAAGGAGCTTTAATTCGAAATGAATGAGAAAAACCAAGTTGTGCATTTGAACAGTTTTTTTGTAGTAAGGTCAGTATTAAAATATCTGTATTACAGGAACATATTCATTGTTAATCACAAGGACAATTCATTTATCTATCCACTGGGGTATTTCTTGCATCACAAGATATAGAAATGATGTGTGTACTTGACTCAGTCTGGCACACACAGTAATAACTCTATTGGTGTGACCAGAGCCAATCACAGGATTGTTATGGACAAACTGTATCACAGTTTTTCTACTCGCACATCTCATACCACAGATATTTCATTTTAATCTAAGCAGCTGTCTGCATCAGTTCTCTGCAGGCTCACATGACAGCTGTCATCCAGCCACAGTCCAAAGCTTTATTTAATCTCCAACTTTATATTCTGACAGTAGCCAATACATAAACACACATAAACACAGACAATAGAAAGGTGCTGGTTAGGGGTATTTGTGTGCAATATCCAACTTATGTAGAGCCCTTCAATAGGACAGAGCTGCTCATATGAATTAGAGCTAAACATCATCCTAAACACACCCAGAGACATCAACTCCTCATGCACACATTTTAGCGTAGCTGGCTATCTGAGCTATCTCTAGAATGACCTACACTCTGCACATCACGTCTCGTCCAGCGGCTTCTAAAACTTCTAAACTTTAACAAATTGTTTATTTTGATTACTTCACACAAAAAGAAATTTTTTTTACAAAAGCAGATGTTCAGTCTCTACTCCTGAGGAAAACACTTGTTAGAGGCTCAATTATCTTCACCAGCTAGTTGCTAACCCTTACTACCAGAGCTCCGCAGACAGCCCTGTCAGAGGTTCAGATTGATCTTAACTGTATGTGTTCGGACTAAACGTCTTCTCCAAACACGTTTCAGATGCTCACAACGACAGTACAGAGTGACCACCCCAGAACAGACATTTCCTTCACTATGTTTAGGATTATTTTGCAGCTCCTGTCTGTGGTGTAGTTTCACACAAGTCTTAAGGGTGAAGAGGACCCACACTCTAGTGCTGTGGAAACATTCATGTCATCATGTTCACATCTGCCCTCTGTGTCAACCCACAGGACCTCCCTCCCCCCACACCCACAGCCACACTGTGGTGGAGACCTGACACCCCAAAGCCTGTCTCACCTCAGCCACAAAGACCGGCGGGTTCTTATTTGGATCATGGCTCCAGATGGTGATGATGATGTTTACTGACTGAGTCATGCTCTCTGCTTTTGACCATTGGTTGTCTGCTAAGCAGACTCCAGAAGGAAATGCTGTCTTGTTCATCTGTAAGGGAGACCTCCTGTTGACAGCAGTTCTGTCACAACTGATTTTGATAAGAAGTGAAGGCAAATGTTTGAATTAAAGGGAAATAGGTGACTATGACAGGATATTTAAAATACCAGGTGACATGTAAGGAGAACGCTGCAGGCTGCGTTGTGATGGTTGATGGCCGGTGACCATCTCATTTGATAGAATTCACATTAACAGATAAAAAAAAGTTATGTGGACATTTAATATGTTTTAATCCCACAGAGGCTGAGTTGGGGGGTCCGGCATAAGATGTTGGTAGGTAGGTAGGTAGGAAGGTTGGTTGGTTGGTTGATTGGTTGGTCGGGTGGTGGGTTGGTTGGTTGGTCGGGTGGTGGGTTGGTTGGTTGGTCGGGTGGTGGGTTGGTTGGTTGGTCGGGTGGTGGGTTGGTTGGTTGGTCGGGTGGTGGGTTGGTTGGTTGGTCGGGTGGTAGGTTGGTTGGTTGGTCGGTTAAGTACAAGAGGAGGCAACAGGAGATGGTTCTGGAGCAGAGTTGGCAAACAGGTATTTAATACGGCTGTGTTTGTGACGATGACACAGGACTGTCCAGCCACCTGAAGTAATTGGTGACTGTCTTCACAGCCGTCACAGATCTCTAAACACCAACAGCAAACTACACGTGATTGGTCCAGACTTATGATTGTAACTCAGCAGACAAAAATGATCAGCATTAACTTTGTCATGTATCCACAATAACACAGTCATTAGCCAAGCATTACTACAAATGAATGCATGGAGTGAGCACATCAGCAGGACAAGATCCAAAAGATTATCTTTCATTCACAGAAATGATTTGTCCATTGGGTATATCGGCTGAAAACAGTTGTAATTAGATTTAGTGATAGAAATTGTGACAATATGTTGGCTTCATCTGCTAATGAACTCACAAAGGCTGATTAGAACAATACTTGATTTAAATTGAGTCATACTGGTATAAAATAATTAATCACTCATCCCTTGTCTGTGTGAAGAGTTGGTGTTTTGTTCACCTGGATAATGTTAAGATAATCCTTGTAAACTGTTGCGGTGACAGTTGCTGTGCACATGTCTGTAATTCTCTGTGACCGCATTACCCAGGAATCTACTGACCATGGAGATCATATATTTTTAATAGGTAACCACACAAAGGAAAACATAGATTGTATGTATTCTCTGTCTGTGTGGGTCCCTGTGGGTGCCCCATCCTGCTCCCACAGCCTACAAACACACTACATAGTTGCTTCTACTTTAGCTTTACCAGTTTTCCTCAGCTATAAGTTCTTGGGTTGCGTCTACTCAAAACTAATATTTTCATTATTATATGAATTAATTCTCTTAAAACATTGAAGGTTATTAGAGTTGAAATAACGGTAGGTTTTACAGTGTTGCGTAGAAGAAGCCGGTATTGCCTGAGTCGCCCAGCAGGGGGCCCAGCACTCCTGTTGCTGTCACTGCTGTGGCCCAGCCGTGGCTGCGTGTGAAGTGATGATGACCTCTGCTGTTTGACCCACAACCAGCCTTCTGATGTTTGGAACGCTGGTTCAACCAGCTCACATAGACCCTCACACCGTTGTGCTATCTGACGTGGCCCCCATCAATGACTTCATGTCACCACAAATCTGTTGCTTCCCTTTGTTGTCCCAGTCAGAAAATGGCCGTCCTTCATCAGCTCAGTCCACTAGCTCTACACACAAAGACGAGCCCATTGGATGACGCTACTGGAATTTCAAGGAGACAGACCTGGAGTTTTTAGCGCTTACATCTCTGTATTAATGAACAGCTGTTGGATTGTTAACGACTTCACAGTATGGAATTTCTAAGGTGATGAGGTGTCAGTCTGAGTCTAAAGTGTCTCACTGACATGACTGAATGTCTGCAAACAATGACGAGTTTTCAATCAAAGTCCTTGAAGTGATTTAAAGAGCACTTCACCAAAACACACACACACACACACACACACACACACACACACACACACACACACACGGTCCGGCCATCCGGGTAGACGCCGGCGTCGTGAGTTGGGTCCTGGTGAATAAAGCATCGGGGTTCCCCACACGACAACGTGAGGTCCGTCACAATCAGAGAATATAAACCGCTGTGTTTGAGGAAGACAAAACGGTTCTGTAAGTGGGAGACATGGACAAATGTGAAGACCAGAGCTAACTCAGCTAGCGGCTCCAACTTCAGGGGAGACGCCAGCAGGTGACAGCGTGAGTTTTTCAAGTGAGCTTATTCAAATATATAGGTGGGGAGATATTCCTATACATTTATACAGAGTGTAAGTCTTTGCTTTCTGCAGTAGCAAAGCATCAAAACCCTGCAGAAAAGAGGGAAAAGATCACTTCCTGTTGGTATGAAAATAGATTGATGAAAGCAGGCAAAGCCATTTGTCTTTTGATGAGCCCCCAGTGGATGGAGTCCCAACCAAAACTCTGTTTGTCCAAGAGAAAGGTTTTGGCATTTTATTGTGTAGGATCGTCTGAAATGTTTGCAGCATTTCAGACGATCAGAAGGTTTATGTATAAAAAAAATCATTCCTAAATAAGTACTACAGTAATTCTTCTTGTTACCTTCCATGAACCAACGAGTTGTTATTTGACATATTCTTGCCTTACAGTGTTAAAAACTTTAACAAAGTAAAAGAGTGGACATTAAAAAAAGTTTGTTTGCTTGTTCGATTCCAGTCCACGGTGTTGTTCCACCTTCATGACATCAGCTTTCATGAGACGTCAAGGTTTCCATTCTTAAACTGTGACGGAATGACAGTAATGTGTTTCAGAAGGTGTGTCATTGCATTTCCTCCATATGTGACAAAGATAACTCTCTTTAGACAAATATACACTCCAGGACTGCAGTCAGCACTGATCTCCAAAGCAACACCCAGACAGGAGACAGAACCACACGTATTTTAGGTTCTGTGTTTTTCCATTCTTACAGGAAGACACACATGAAGACTGATGTCATGTGACAGATTGTTGCTCCTTTCAAGAAATAGCCTTTAGCTTTTGGAACCAGTTGGGACAAAAAAACTTCCTGCCTCCTTTCTGACACAACTCCACTTTGACCTCCAGCCTTCGAGGACTTTCTCACTGTAAGTTCCAGTGGGTAGTTGGCTGTTCCCAACGAGGTCAACATTAGTGTTCACAATCATATATATCTTCTTCTTCCACTTTGCTCTTGTCCTGTTTGGTGTCTCCAGGGCGTGTTGTCCTTCTTCATGTCAGCCTATCTCCTGCATCCTCCTCTCTAACACCAACTGTCCTAATGTCTTCCTCACTACAACCATCCACCTTCTGTCTGGTCTTCCTCTTTCCTGGTAGCTCCATCCTCATCATCCTTTCACCAACATCCTCACCATCTCTCCTCTGGACGGGTCCAAACCATCAGAGTGTCTCTCTGACTTTGTCTCCACAACATCTCATCTCAGTGGATATATGCGATTTCCTCCGGGATTAATAAAGTATCTATCTATCTATCTATCTATCTATCTATCTATCTATCTATCTATCTATCTATCTATCTATCTATCTATCTATCTATCTATCTATCCATCCATCCATCCATCCATCCATCCATCCATCCATCCATCCATCCATCCATCCATCCATCCATCCATCCATCCATCCATCCATCCATCCATCTCGGCTGTTCCTCTGAGGAACTCATTTTTGATCCAACCTGGTCACTCCTAGAGAACCTCAGCATCTTCATGTCCTCCACCTCCAGCTCCACTTCCTGTCTTCTGTTCAGCACCACTGTCTCTAATCCATCACGGCTGTCCTCACCACTGTCTCTAATCCATCATGTCTGTCCTCACCACTGTCTTAATCCATCATGAATGTCCTCACCACTGTCTCTAATCCATCATGTCTGTCCTCACCACTGTCTCTAATCCATCACCACTGTCTCTAATCCATCATGTCTGTCCTCACCACTGTCTCTAATCCATCATGTCTGTCCTCACCACTGTCTCTAATCCATCACAGCTGTCCTCACCACTGTCTCTAATCCATCACCACTGTCTCTAATCCATCATGTCTGTCCTCACCACTGTCTCTAATCCATCATGAATGTCCTCACCACTGTCTCTAATCCATCACCAC
This sequence comes from Antennarius striatus, assembly GCF_040054535.1. NCBI lineage: Eukaryota > Metazoa > Chordata > Actinopteri > Lophiiformes > Antennariidae > Antennarius > Antennarius striatus. Next base: position 1,277,823 of record NC_090782.1, on the reverse strand, counting down.
TGTCTCTAATCCATCATGTCTGTCCTCACCACTGTCTCTAATCCATCACAGCTGTCCTCACCACTGTCTCTAATCCATCACCACTGTCTCTAATCCATCATGCTTGTCCTCACCACTGTCTCTAATCCATCACGTCTGTCCTCACCACTGTCTCTAATCCATCACCACTGTCTCTAATCCATCACCACTGTCTCTAATCCATCATGTCTGTCCTCACCACTGTCTCTAATCCATCATGACTGTCCTCACCACTGTCTCTAATCCATCACCACTGTCTCTAATCCATCACGTCTGTCCTCACCACTGTCTCTAATCCATCACCACTGTCTCTAATCCATCACCACTGTCTCTAATCCATCACGTCTGTCCTCACCACTGTCTCTAATCCATCACCACTGTCTCTAATCCATCACCACTGTCTCTAATCCATCATGTCTGTCCTCACCACTGTCTCTAATCCATCATGACTGTCCTCACCACTGTCTCTAATCCATCACCACTGTCTCTAATCCATCACGTCTGTCCTCACCACTGTCTAATCCATCACCACTGTCTCTAATCCATCACCACTGTCTCTAATCCATCATGTCTGTCCTCACCACTGTCTCTAATCCATCATGACTGTCCTCACCACTGTCTCTAATCCATCATGTCTGTCGTCACCACTGTCTCATAAACTTTGTCCTTCATTCCAGCTGATGCACTGATCCTGTACCTCTACATGTAGTGAATTCTTAAAGGAACTGATTGGAATAAACAGCTCACGTAAATGCTGCAACTGATTCCAGTCACTTGCAGTAGAAAACTGGAAAGAGGGACGGTCAAAGGAAGTATGGGCATTGGGGATGACCAGGTTTAATTAAACTACTCGTATGTGAAGTACACATAGAACGGTTAAACTGAAGAAGTGAGCAAAGATCTAGTTGTGTTTTGCCAATGAGAGTTTTGCAAATGAGCAGACACCAGTGGATCTGCCCACGGGAGTGAAGGGCCATTAGACTAGATAGATAGATAGATAGATAGATACTTTATTAATCCCGGAGGAAATTGCATATATCCACTGCTCAGGCATTAAATAACAAATAATACTGGATAAACACCAGGAGAAAAGGAAACATTGACATCACAGGACATACCACAAGACATACATTACACTAACAGACAGACACATGCAGCACTAACAGGACTTGTATACTAAACTATAACTAAAATATAAACAGTATAAAATTTAAAAATATTACAGTATTAAAATATAAACAGTATAAAATAAAATCTAAACAGTATAAAATTGAATTAAAATATAAAACAGTATAAAAAATAAATAAATTATATATATATATATACAACAGTATAAAATTAAATTTAAATTAAATTAAATTAAATCCATATTCAACCCCGTGCTGACCTCGCCACCTCCCCCCCGCTCCTCCTGAGAGAGTCATTGTACCCCCTGATGGCACGGGGCACGAAGGAGGACCTCAGCCTCTCTGTGGAGGCGCTGTGTGACAGCAGTCTGCCGCTGAAGGTGCTTCTCTGCTGGGAGAAGGTGGTGTGTAGGGGGTGCCTGGTGTTGTTCATGATGGCCTTAATTTTAGACATGGTCCTGCTCTCCAGAAGCGTCTCCACAGAGTCCAGGCTCAGCCCGACCACTGAGCCTGCTCTGCGGATGAGTCTGTTCAGACGGTCCATATCTCTTTTCTAGTGAGTGCAGGTTAGAGTAGTGTGTGTGAAATGGAGCTCTGGTGACAAAACGGATGGAAAAGTGGTAGATAACATCAAGTTTGTGAAGAAGCATTTTAGAGATCTGTAAATAGTGTCTGCATAATCTACATTTGGAATAACTGTCATTTTTACCAGGAGGTGTTTGGCAGAATGAGATTTATTGCAATACAGAAAAACTTTGTGGTTTAACTTAAGTACAGTTTTGTGTGTTTCAGATGTGAGTGAGCTGTCTAAACAGACGCCTGGGTATTAATATGAATAAACAGAGCCAATGAGAGAAGTGACTGATGAAGGGCAGTGGTTTGGGGGTAGGGTTGTATTGAAGAGAATGCATGTTATATTATTGTATTAGTAGTAAATCCAGATTGGAGAGGGTGTGCTCAATGCTATCAAAACTGATTTCGAGTGAGGACAATGCAGTGATTAGACAGGGATTAGACATGTAGACAATTGTGTTGTCTACATTCAGGTGGATACCAGCATTTCCTGCAGTATGAATAATATTGACATAAATACTGAATAATGTTGGGCCCAAGATTGATCCTTGTGCTACTCCTTTAGATAGGGGTAGAGGGGAGGACAGATGACCCCCTTCCCTCACAGATTGAGAGCGACCAAAGCAGTAGTTTCTGAAACAAGACAGGCAGACCTATAGTCTAGACTCCACAGAGTTAAAAGCCTTTGCTAAATCAACAAAAACAGCAACACAACATTCTTTCTTGTCTATGGCAGAGATGATGTCATTAAGGACTTTCAGTGTAGCAGAGATACAACTGTGTCCTGCTCTAAAGCCAGATTATACTGGAGTTACAGGAGTTGTTTGTTAATCTCTCTCCAACATGTTAGACAGAGAGGGCAAAACTGAGATGGACCTGTAGCATTTCAGTTAGAAAGTTGGCACTTGAAATGACTTCAGTTTTGAGCCATGTCTGCTTTCTATCTACAGAATGGAAAAAACCAACTGAGTGAACGTGCTCAGTGAACTGGTGATTCCATCAGTTTTTCCAGGGGTTCTAATAGATTTCCTGGTTAATCAGAATTGGTATGTAAACAATCCTTCCTGTCATGCTCTTCACATTTTGACGTTTTGAGACCAAGACGACACATAACAATTGATCAACAGTCCCTCACCATTGTAAGGCTCCAAGTAGGATCTTCTTTGACAGGAATGGCTACTGAGCCTAGAGCATCAGAGTGTCATCAGCAGGTTGCAACAGTTACAATAGTGGCCACATCCTACAGCAATGCCTGCTTCATTGTGAACCCTTTGCAACAGGATGAATAATGTCACTCAACATCGTGCAGAGACTCATGACTAACTATCTTAACTATAACCATAAAGACACTGACTCTATCTGGCCTATCTGCCACTCTGTCTGTCTGTCTGTCTGTCTGTCTGTCTGTCTGTCTGTCTGTCTGTCTGTGTCTCTCTCTCTCTCTCGCTTTGAAATGTCTGCTGCCATGATTAAGCACTTAATAAATAAAAGTTAATTGATTGAAAACTACCACTAAACATCGGTGCTCCAAGGGCCTTCCTTCAGGAGTTGGATGCCATGCGTCAGGACAATAAGTTGACTAGTAAACAGCGTAAGACATTGTCAGGCTTTAACTGATGCTGAAGGGTACATGACAAGTTATCAAAACAGACTTTTTGTTGTGGTATACCCACCACTTTTGTGGGTCTTTGTTTCAGTAAATTGTTTGAGAAATAAAATCACCATTGCATTCTTCTACTTAACTCACTGGCTGCCAGTGACATCTACAGACATTTATGTTTTTCAATGGGGAGGGCTGAGACTCAGTCTGGCGGAGCTTGTCAGTGAAAATCAGGAATTTAGCTGACAATGGGAGGTGTCTGCTCACCTTCTGAGCACTGCCCAGGAGCCCTTGAGCAAGTCCCTGTTCCTGTTCTAAGCTGCTCATTGAGGCGCACCACGAAGGAGCTGCCGGCCACTCTAACTCCCCTTTGTGTGTGTGTGTGTGTGTGTGTGTGTGTGTGTGTGTGTGTGTGTGTGTGTGTGTGTGTGTGTGTGTGTGTGTGTGTGTGTGCTTGTCCATCCAAATGACAGGCATATAGACAAACATTATTGCAGAGTCACAACTGATGTGCTCGTAGTGAATGCATTGATGGCCACAGCGATGACACGTGGTGCAAGCAGAACATACATTCATGCTATAGAAGACATGCGTGTAATCTGACTGATGTCATATGGACATGGATCAACTATGTATTGGATATACTGCTGATGTCATCACCTAATCTGAAAAAATAAATTGAGGCACTTGAGCCTGGTGAAGTTATCGTAGTGTGAGATAGAGACGACCAGATGGACCTTCTCCCATACATTTCCTGAAACTAATATACAACAACAAACATGTGTGACAGTTTCAGATATAGATTAAGACACTGATCTTTTTCAAACCAGAGGACACGAGCACTCATTTTACGAACAGAAGGAATAAATGAAGTTTGCATCTGCACTGACATTCCTCATCTTTAGAAGCTACATGTGGTGCCAGTGCAGGCAGATGAGTTCCTTTACGTTCATTGCTACAAATGAATGAATGAAATAAACGTAGTAGTACCACACATGCTGCCTCCTCATGTGTCACGTCCCCTGCGTTGGTCGTGGGACAGTTAATAGCTGTGTCTAGAAGACTGAGGACTTCAGTCGGAGCTCTTCCACCTCGGATTGATCTCCTGTCCAGGTCAGCTCATCAACATCTCTGTAAAAACTCGTCTTCCAGTCTGGACACCATTCACACCCGTCCTCTGTGAAGTATTTTAGGTATCTGTGTGGACTTTCATGCATCTTATGTCACTATTTTTCATGATCATTGTTTATTGATCTAAGTTGCTTTTATGTCTTTACTATTCATTTATTTGCATGTTTAATCTGTCCTGGTTTTATGTTTCTGTGTTCTCCACTCTTTTTTAAAAAACTTTTTAAAACTTTTTTTAGACAATAATTGACATGACTTCCTGACAAGCTCAAGGTTGGTTGTTTATGGTGAATGACCAAACATGAACTTGGAAGACGTAACTTATGTGATGAAATGATGGCGGATCACAGGTGATTCTGTGTTAGTCCTGTGACATAGGCAAGCAGCAGATTTGCTTAATCTTATTTCATCAACTGAAGACTACCAGAACTATCCTGTTCCTAACGTTTAAACCAGCATTGAGCAGATTCAGGATCATGGATTGAGGCATCAAAACAGAATGTTTAGTTCTGAGCATCCCTCCACTGAAGCAGTTTGTTCACTGCAGATTTCACATAGAGCTTGGAAGTAGATGCTCCTTACACCTTCTGCTAGATGTGTTTCTCTGTCTCTAACACAGAAAGCAGAGCTCTCAGAATGACTGATTACAGAGACCTGTTAAGCTGTGGTTGTAAATAATAGTGATGCATGCTGGGTCATCCCAGTGATGACATACAGACATGCATCTTGACAAGCAGCTGTGGTTGTTTTCACCTTGTACTGGAGCTGTTTTCTACTTTCTACACCGTCTTGTACCAGGGTGGCCTTCAGAGGACAGAACTGTAAATTAAACGGGGGTTGGCCAACTTTGACCCCTCGGCTCAAACAAACACAGTCTGTGCTCCAGGACAACCTGCTAAGTCTAAAAATGACAAGTCTGTGAAAAAACAAAGAATGAAAAGAGAATTCCCACATCTTAGGCATTAATGAAGTTTGGTAAATACAACCAAAAACGTTCCCATCCATCCAAACATCCATACGTTCAGCATCAATGGAGGACATTCTTCCAAACAGTATGTTTGATAGGACAACAAACAAAAGGTGGTCTGTTCTCTTATAGTAGAAGCTTTCCATCTCCAGGGTAAATGGTGGTGATCCTGAAATAATGTACACAACAGAGTCTTTGTCTTTAAATTACACATTGCAAGCTCTAAAGCTACTCTTGATCACCATTGGTAAACAGATCTTTTTGTTTACAGTTGCATCTACTGCAGCATCTGAACCATAGTCCCTTTGATTATTGGCCAACTCCTCCTGACCCGTCCGAACTACAGACATTAGACCTTTGAACACTTGTTGTGTTTTTGATTGACAGTTTCATGTGCTCTACAGGTGAGGAAACCCCTCTGGTGACAACAGTGGACTAAAGTGCCCTCATTCCTCACAATGTTCCTGTGGGCAAGAGGTAAAGCAACAGATGGCAGAAGTGACCGCAGGTGAGGAAACCTTCCTGACTTATTTCAAGTGTTAGCGCTACAAAACTGTTCAGGAATAAATGTTTAAAAATGTATCATCTCTGTCAGATCCATCTACCAGAAGATTCGTGAATATGAGGTCCTGGACAGGAGGAAGACGGTGACAGCTCTGAGGGCAGGAGAGGACAGAGCCATACTGCTGGGGCTCAGCATGGTCTTCCTCTCTGTCATGATGTATTTTGTCCTGGGAATCACCATAGTGCGCTCTTACTCTGACAGGTAATAGTCAAACACTGTTTCAGACACTGATAGTTGCACTTATTGATTTAAAACCCATATACATCTGCGTATGAACACAGTTTCTATCTATTGAAATGATGCCCGTGTGCTCGCAACAGGATATAACTGCTCTTTCCTTACAGTGCATGGACAGAGGAGGCTAACTGCACTATCATAAACTCCAGCATTGTGTGGCACGTGAACTGTTCTTACAGCTGTGGGACAGAGTGTTGGAAGAGTTCCCGTTACCCCTGTCTGCAGGTCTACGTCAGCCTCAACTCTTCAGGAAAGGTCACACGTCTTGTGCACAATGAGGAGACACAGGACAACAATCCTGAGGTACGCCTGTCCTCCCAAACTGGTGTTTATGGGCAATACTGGGTTAACTGCACCTGCACCCAGTTATATCCAATTACACTGTACAATTAAGTACAGTTTTAACATGATTCTGTCACAATTGGCCTGATTTCAGACCAGTGTGAGTAAGACCATAGATCAAAGCTAGTGCTTTGATGTACAGTATATACTGTGTGTTTTGATTTACCCTGACTTATGAAAGTAGGTCAGGGTAAAATTTTGAATTCCTAGAATGCCACATCCCGCGACTTACCCTGACCTACCCTGAAAGTAGGTTAAGGTAAAATTTTGAATTCGGGGGTGTCGCGGGATGTTGCAGTCTCTGACTGCCTTGGTTCTAGTTTCTTGTTTATACCTGTGCTTTCCTGACTGTAACATGTCACAGGTTTGCTGTAGGCACCGTCTGCATCGCCTTCACTCTTGCTCCACCTACAACACGCCGAATGTTCAACCTGTATAATTTTCATCTTTATTAATATATAGGGTGACTTCAAATAATGCTATATAATGTTACTTCTACTGTCATGCAACTATGAACTAAGCAGGTTAGAGAAACATGTCCAGATGCAAAATACAGTCCACAAAACAGTCCACACATTAGTTTTAGATGGTTGCACTTTATGAAGTGGTAAAAATGAGGGAAATCCATGTTTATTAAGTATTTAGTATTGAAATATTTCATAGCGCTTCATGGAGGTATCCTGTCCATGTTTATCGTTCATCTCATCTTAAAGCTGTAGTTTTACTCATGAGTAATCACATTAAGTCTTTTGGTTCTGGTCATCCTTGCCATCAATTTTGCTTTGAAACTACATTGACAACCAGTTTACCTCCACCGAGGAAGAATAAACACGTGTGTTCTGCTTGTCTGGCCCCTAACCCTCCACAAAATGTCATGGAATAATTTTTGTACCATCTTTGAATGATATTTATTTTAATGGTGGAATCTGATTCATGAAATCACTACTATGAAACTAGCCAGTAGTTCTTCACAAATGCAGAGATGAGATGATGCACTGCTGTCCTGGATGCTGACTGGTCCAAACAGAACCGTATCAATGAAAACTGTACGACCACAACTGGCCGCACATGAATAAGATAACAACTCTCTTTTTCTCTTCCTCTTTTCTTTCCTGCAGTGCTTCTACGTCCCTAAATGCCGTAAGGACTACACAACCACGCATGCAATAGTTCAGAACATTTCTGAGCGCCTCAGTTCACAGCACACCATTCAGTGCTTTGTGGACCCGACCAACAGAATGGACACCGCCATCCTGACACAGATATACGGCCAAGTTGCCGTCTTCCACTCTTTGTTTTGGCCAACTTGTTGCTTGATTGGAGGAACCGTCATCATCGCCATGGTGAAGCTCACCCAATACCTGTCAATCATGAGTGAGCAACTAAGAAGCATAAGGAAGTGAAGTGGAGGGTGTTCTTGTAACGGCACACAAAGACAATGCTGACCAAAACAGAAAGTCGAAGAGGAGGAAACACGGACGTGTTGTGTGTGACTTCCAGATGTCTCTGTGACGTCTAAAGCCGCTGTAAAGACAATGTGTACAGCTACTTTTGGAGTCTGGCTTCAAATCCAGATTTAAAGACCGTGTGTGGTAGCTAGGAAGGAGTTATGCCAGCAGGTGAGATCAGCAATAAGTGATAATCAACTAATATAAGGACATGTAAAACTGTGACATGATGTTTTGTAAGTATCAATCATGTATTCTCTGCCAATCACCCTGTTAGTATATAAGTCACACCACGTATATTTTTCTTGCAACTACACCCTAGCAGTGACCTTTGGCTGGTGTGCTGAGTTCAATGAAATAGACCAACTACACATGTTACACTCAAACGTTGAACGGTGTACTCTAGCAGTGCTTATTACAGATAATAATAATTAAAGAAACAAACGGCACACTGGCTGTCCATGTCCCCCGGTCTCTGTTCGTGTTTGTCTTCAGTTCTGTACTTTGTCCTGTTGGTGGAACTTCCACACAGAATCTTTTAGATATATTTTTTTAGAAATTTCACACAATCACACAACAGCTTACAAGGCAGTCAGCGACTTCAACATCCCACAATACTCCTGAATTCAAAATTTTACCCTGACGTACTTGCATAGGTCAAAGATCAAAGCTAGTGCTCTGACCTACTTTCATAGATCAAAGCACTAGCTTTGATCTATGGTCTTACTCACACTGGCCTTCTCCCTCATCTTTGTCCGGTTCCTGAGTGTACAATAGTTTAAATTTGACCTTGACATACTTTTCTCAAGGTCTTGCTCATCGTCTCATCTCCATCCCCTCTCCTGCCTGAGTCATGTGCTTTTAGTTTCGTCTTTCAATCTGAACGGTTGTGAAGGTATTTGGTGGACTAACAGACGGATGAACACATGAACACTGACATTACATCACCGCTTTGAAGCGGGATGGAACCAGACAGATTTGACCCTCTGGGGTTGGTGAATTCTACTTGTGCCTTTCTGTGTAGGTAGCAACTAGTTAGCTTAACGTTGTAAAAAGTAAGAACGTCACTGTATTTTGCAGGTGATTGAATGATGTCTTTGCATCCAGTCATTGTTTTAGTTTCATTTTGTCACACAGAAGCTGAACAGAATAGATTGGTTGGTGGGACCTCTCCGTCAAACGAAACAACAGTTCATCAGTTACAGCATGCAAACCTCAGGTGGATTCAAACCCACGATACTCCTGTGAAGCAAAGGAGCCACGCACTACTCCGCTCCACTCTTTATACTACCAAATAACTACCGTGCGCTCTCTGTTGATAGCCATTTCTGAACCTTTATTACTTTTAATCGTACTTCTTTTTTAAAATGTTCAAGTTTGAAGTCCATTTATATGATCTGTTTGTTATTGAGTTTGACAACCCTATGATGCTTTCTGCTTTGAATATGTTCACATTGTTTCAGGCTCAGTGTAGCTGTATTTTCTATCCAAAGACCAGCAATTCATCCAATGAAACTGTTTGATATTATTTGGAGATCAATCAATCAAATAAACTTTTATTGGTGTACCACTTAATCATATCGTTAAACATTTCAAAGCGCTTTAACAGAAAGAAAAACCCAACTGAATACTCCAGAGCAAGAATAAGAGACAGCGGTGGGGTGAAAGTCCCTCATTGAGGAAGAAGCTCCGGGCAGGACCCAGACTGTGGAGTGCGGTCATCCATCTTGCAGTCCAAATTGTGATGTAATTGCTGAAGTGGTTTCCAAGCCTTTGGATGTCTTGTCTTCTAAACTTGTTCTCCACCTGTAGAGCAGAAGCACATAGACAGCGTCAGTATCTGGTAAGCATGTGAAGTGTTAATGTAGTACAGTAAATCCTCGCTTATTTGCAAGGAATTATTAAGACCTCTTCAAGCAGTTTCTTACTTAAGGACATGTCATTCAGTCATTCTGCTGTTTTCAGACTTACCCTGGAATCCAAATGCCTCTAAAACATTGTGTAGGAATTTCCAACTCTGTCAAATGTGTTTTGGGAATCTAGGCTGAACAGGAGTCTGTTATCGTCTGTGATATGTGGTTATTATATGCAGTGTTCTTCTAATATTTGTCTCTGCTTTATGAAGCCAGTCTCGTCCAAATAGATGATGTCTGTAGCAGTTCTCCAGCCTCTTTCCAAGTATAGATGTAAGTATTCAATTGTCCACATTCAGTGCACTTATAAGTCATTGATTGTCACACAGAAATGAGTCTTTATCCTTTGAAATGAGAGCAATGATTGCATCTCTCCATGAAGGGCATTTACAACATTCTTTTTGATCCAGTTGTAAGTCTTTAGTAGTAGGGGCTCTACTGCTTCCCTCAAACCCTTGTACCACTTTGATTCTTGCAATAGCAAAAAAAACTATTGTATTTTTATATAAATCACACTTTATTAATGGTTTGGCTCGCACGCCTCTTTAACATGGCGTGGAAGTCTGGGACAGTACCGAAAGAGTGGCAGACTGGGGTGGTGGTTCCTCTTTTTAAAAAGGGGGACCAGAGGGTGTGTGCCAACTACAGGGGCATCACACTCCTCAGCCTCCCTGGGAAAGTTTACTCCAAGGTGCTGGAGAGGAGGGTCCGGCCGATTGTCGAGCCTCAGATTGAGGAGGAACAATGTGGGTTCCGTCCTGGTCGTGGAACAACGGACCAGCTTTTTACTCTCACAGGGATCCTAGAGGGGGCTTGGGAGTATGCCCATCCAGTCTACGTGTGTTTTGTGGACTTGGAGAAGACATACAATCAGGTCCCCAGGGATATACTTGGGAAGTACTGCAGGAAGAGGGAGCAGCACTTGGTGGCACAACCAGATGCTAAGGTGTATTGAAGTGGTGCTGGAGGGTCAACACACAGCCGTGTTCCCCATAGTCCCATTGGCAGCCAACACCATTAGTCCGAGAGGGACAGGCCAGCAAGTCCACCGTAAGAAGTGATGCTGGACAGCTGGGCGGAGCACGAGACTGGAAGCTGCTGGCAGACCTGGACGAGAAACTCTGCTTCCCACCTGAGATCGAATCCACCAACCTGCGTCTGTACCTTGTTCTGTGGTCACCCTCACTCAAGCTCATCACATCATAGAGCTCACGGTGCCCTGGGAGGGTGCAGAGGAGGAGTCCTACGAGTGTAAGAAGCTGAGGTATGCTGACTTGCTGCAGATGTCCAATAACAAGGCTGCAAAGCGACGGTACGTCCAGTGGAAGTGGGGTGCAGAGGGTTTGTAGCCACCTCAACATCCAGGCTACTCAGGGAGATGGGAGAGCAGGAGAAGTTGGTCAGGGGCCTCTCCTGGGCTACTTAGAGGGGGTGTCAGTGGCTGTAGATCAAAAGAAAAGATCCGACTTCAAGTGGGCCGATGGGCTCCAGGGAGTGAACCTGTGACGCTGGGACTCACTTCTGAACCCTCTGGAGGTGTTGTGGGTCAGTCAGCGAAACAGCAGTGAAACAGGGTGCCCACCTGCAACCCAAAGGATGCCATCGCTCACTTGAACTCCACAGAGTCTCATCACACTGTATCCGCTGAGGGATATCAGACCTGTACAACAGAGCTGCCAACCTCCCGGAGGATGTTGCGGGCACAAGAGTTGTCTCCACGGCGTCTCCAGACTCTGTGCCGTCTGTCACTCAGTGTCAGCCTGCGTTCATCTGTGAAGAGCTCAGGGCGCCAGTGGCAACTGTGCCAATCTTGGTGTTTTCTGGGAAATGTTTTCTGGGAAATGCAGGGTGTCGGGCTGTTAGCACAACCCCCACCTGTGGACGTCGTGCTTTACTCCTCCTTGTTTTTGACTGGCTTGCTGGAGGTCATTTTGCAGGGCTCTGTCCCAGAGGTGCTGAATCTCACTGTAACTGTCTTGTTCCCAGTTTAATGACGGTTGTGCCCCAAAATGAATACAGACAATTTAAACTGAGGCAAATTTCTTTACTGAGGCAAACAATTGCATTTTACAGGTTGAAAGATAAACAAAGTTGCTTTCTGTCATCAGACAAGAAAAGCGCGCACATCTCCATCAACAAGCGGCATTAAAAAAATAAGTAAAATAAGGTTAACACTCTACGGGTTCTGGTGAAAATACATGTGGAACACCAAAGCACCCATTTTCAACAAGATCACTGTAATCGTCTCATCGATAGCAGCTTCTTCTGTTTTGTGGGCCATGGGGGGTCACTGGAGCCTATCCCAGCTGACTAGGGGTGACAGGTAGTGCTACGCTCCAGACACATCACCAAAGCACCGTGGAGCCTCATGAAAGACGAACAACCACTCACACCTACAGACCATTCCGAAGGGATTGTTTCACCTAAATAGCGTGTTGTGTTTGAACACGGGGACCACAGACAAACTCCACACAGAAAGGATTCCAACCTGGAACCTTCCAGATGTGAGGCAACAGCGCTCCCCACCGCACCACAGTATCGCTCCCATGTAGTACGCGTTCTACAAAACATGAATAAAATTCACCCTCTGTACAACGCTACGATTATGATCTTAAAATTAAAAACGTAAACTCGCAAACTCACCTGCCTCCGTTTTAGGCTTTTTTGCCACAAGAGATATTTGAGTGCAAATTATCCAGTGACAAGGGCTGGTTGATGGTCAATGCAAGGTCAAAAAGAGAAGGGGGCCACAATTCACGGGGTGTGCTATAAATGTACACCTCACATTCTAAACAGATTTAAAACAATAGCAACTAGCGGTAGCAGTACTCGTAAAAACTATCAACTCAAGCCAAGAGAAAAGGTAAACAGCATACACCTTTAAGATAGTAAAATAAGATTATTTCCATGTAGAAAACAGTACTGAGAACAGTTTCTGAAGTCATTAACAAATACCGTACTAAAAAAACAAAACGATTCTTGTCATTCTGTAATTTTCATTTTGGAAAAAAACTACAAAAACTGATTGTTAAACCCCCCAGGCACTGATTCCCATCTCCGACTACATACTGGACATATTTGGTGCAGAGAAATGTGTCCACAGCACACATTGGACATTTTGCTGTGCTTCCTTTTGATCAGATACTTCCTTATTAAAATAGAATCTGTCAACTTTAAATAGAATTTTCAAACATTCATTAAAAAAAGAATACAATTATTTTGTTTGTACTTACCGCTGCACACCGTTAAACCAGTACAATGAAGGGGCATTGAGAGCTGTTGGTAGACAAGACACACTTTTCCAATATAAAACTGACTAAATTCATTCAAATTCCTAAAAATTTAAAATAAGCAAATATTAGAAACTATGTTATGAAAATCCACAGGCCCTAAAGACACCGGAGAGATTAACTATGAAGGAGGAGGAGGATAATCCATTATGGCCCCTTTGTACTGTAAAAGTTTATTTAGGTGTGTCTAATGTTACACATATTCTTCATGTCTTAATTTTTAAAAATGGCCATGATTCATTAGTACAAATAAATCTTACAAAATGGCCTGTTAGTTTCTCCACAGGACTACTGAAAAAAGTGATAGTTTAAAACATGATTCTTCCTCCGAGGTTAGAGAGGGTGCAAGGGGGAAACTTTTTTTGGGGTAGACACAGACGGAAGACTTTTTTTTTGTTTCAAACATTTTTTAAAAACACCATTGCCAATTTCATCTTTTTCCAGAAGTGTATGTTTGTGTGAACACAAAGTACATATCCAATATACATAAAAACTCTGTCAAGGGGTGGGGAACGGTCGGACATGTAGCAGCTACCTTCAGTTGTTTGGCTTTCTGGTCTGTGTTCTGCTGACCACACTTCAGATTTTACTTGGAATGTGACAAATAATTGAGGACAAACAATTTAAATATGCTGAAATAATGTATGCTATAAAATACATTCTTAAAGTCCTACATCATCATCATCATCAATGTTGTGTCTAATTTTAATGCCTTTTTATTTTAGTTTTCTGTAACGTTCACATATTAATTTTATTAAAAACAGCTGTTTCTGCATGAACTATAACAGAACATCTACAACCTTACTTTTGCCTCCTCAACACAGACAATACAAAATAAATCCATTTGATGCAGGGAAATTGTGATTAATATTTTTTGTTCTAATTTCTTGTATTAAAGATAAAACCTTTTGGCAGTTGATTTAGAATATTTCCTGGCAGATTAACTGATACCAAATGTGACAGTAACCATAGTAGACGACACCAGGAGATAATTAAGAAAATAACACTCTAAACTTTACAGGATGGATCCTCAAAAAGTATTAACTTAAATCTTAGTCGGTGTAGAGAAAAAACAAAAATCAGTCATTTAAAGATAGAAATAAATAATATGAAAATTCAATACATGTTGTAAAAATGAAGCCGGTATTTTTTCTTTTGATTTTTCCAGGCTCTGTATTGGAGGCACATACAGCAACATTTTCTTTAAACACAAACACTTAAACATGACATGTTCAATAAAAACAGTTAATTTAACGTCACCTGTGGTGTAAGATGGACTTGTATTTTTATAAGGTGCAATACTATAAGAATGCTACAACAAATGCCATTGATATATTGCTTTCTTCCTGTTTCGTACTGCCAGGGGTCGCTGCCAACGTTGGGTGTGAAGTCCTGTGAAAAAACATCAAAATATGGAAACAGTCTTTTCAAATAAAACGAACTGACCTTAACAAATCTAGATGAATGAGCAGTAACCAACAAAAAAAAGGTCCAACTACAGTCTAAAGTAGGTCCTGAAGACAGATTGTGGAGCTCAGTGGTTAGCTGCTAAGTTAAGGTGCCGTGGACTGCACCTCAGTCTGTCAGTGCTGGTGGGGTTTGGAGAGCTGGCACTGGGTGAGGTTACTCCATGATGGCTCTGTAAATCACAGGCTCTATGTAGTCCCCTCGGTAACGCGAGTTGATCACTCTCTGTCTCTTTGACTCCTGGATGATCTCCTTCTCTTCAAATATTCCATCAAATCTCATATCTGATGCTTTAGACTGTGGAGACAAACACAAGACTCAAACATGAGTGACAGCAGCTACACGTATATAACGTCATTCTACATTCATTGTTCAAAGAAGATCCTCTGGACACGTGTGTAGTTTGGGTTTCACTTGCCAGTCTAGATTTTACTCTCTTGGGGAGTTCCTCATCCAGACTGTAGACATCATCTCTTTTGGCTGTTAGCTGTGATCCGTCCTCAAACTCCACCTGCATTCCAGAAACAGAGTGAAAAACAGTACAAATAGTTCAAAACACACCCTAGACTCATCTGAAAATGAGTAAATGGGCATAAAATTTAACAATTGAGATGTACAGTAGTTGTAAAGGAGAAATATAAGTTGAGTAAGCTCATAGATAACAATAATTAAGAGAAGACTTTGAGAGACTTTAAGGGTGCACAGGCCTGCACACGTCGTGTGACACACACCAGACAAACCAACATGAGGTCTCACCAGGTACATGTGGATGGCATGAGCTGCCACAAACTTTGCTCCGTACACCAGCCCATCTGTCCAACGCACCTGGACCACTTCCCCCTGAGGTGGGGGGCCAAGCTGGGTGCAGTCTCGGTTCTAACAGGAAAAAAAAAAAACCTTAGTGGAAACAAAGCACCACTGACACACATTCACAATCACAAACATCATCTACTCTTATTGCTAAAGTTCAAAGTTCAAAGTCATCTTTATTGTGGGTTCTGCTCCATGCGTACACAGTTTGGTGTGTACACGTACACACACCGAACTCTATGAACATAGAATAACATGAAAACAGTCGGAGAGAAAAAACAAAGTGACAACAACACTAATCTACACAGAGAACGAAAACCACTTCAGCTTCCTGACAGCGTCATGGAAGAGGCTTTGCTCAGCCGGCTGGTCCCGGCCTTCAGACCCTTCAGGAAGAGGTTGTGGTTGGGGTGGGTGGGGGTCACCTCACCCACAATGCTTCGAGCTGAGGCGGCTGCTGGAGAGGCTACTATTTACTTCATCTTGGACGATCATATAGCATCTAAAAACAGATTTTTAACAGTGCAGATTAAAACAGAAGATTAAGATTGAGGCTACGGAGTCTTACCACGATGTCTTCGGGGAAGAGATTGTCACTGAAGGAGCCGTCATCAAAGTTGACCTCATAGAACGTTTCCTTGGACAGTTGCACCACGTCACACTGGTAATAGCGGCCATTCTTGTGCTTGCAAATCACTTTCTGTCCCACAGTCAGCTCATGCATTTCTGCTTTGTTGCGCTGTCGAAGGAAACACATGACATTATTACTGATGGAATTGAAGTAAAAACTTTTTTTTTTATCAAGACATTACATAATATATAAAATTCTAACTTTTCAGCACTATCCCAACAACTATTTTTTGCAGTTATACAATGCAAGTTTGATAAAAGCTAAATACAAATATAATTAAAACAATTCTTTTGGAGGGCTTTTCTTTTGCCTTGACTTTCCACGACTTCAGCATTTTTCACCATGCTGAAATTATGGTGGTAGGAAAATATCTACACCACTGTAGCCTGACCACACCCAACCTTTAAACCATCACTTCGATGGGCACATGGACTGGTATATTTGCTGCATAAATAATATAGAAACTAGAAAATACATACGGGAAATAGGTAGACAGATGATAGAGCCCTATTCATGGTAAATGTGAAAGGGGGGCTGGAACACATGATATACCCATTGTTAACTATGTGCTTACTTTAGCAGCGGAGATCCAAAAGCCTCTGTTGAGGCTTAAATTTCAGTACATAGTTACACAGTTAAATACATTTAGCATACATACATAACATAAATACACAAAGAAAACACCAAAAAAGCCCTCAAAGTATCGCCACAGCGCATCCTGAGGCCAGTAGGTGAACTGGACAGGGTCCATCGCACACTGCACCTGGGGACGCATGAGCTCCAGGACCTGTTGCTCGAGGTGTTCATTAAAATTCACTCAGGTCCAGTTATTAAAACTTCCTTTTAGTAAAAGGTCCGAACCCAAGTCCAGTTTGTGTCTTATAGCCGGCCACTATATCCACATTATCATTTAGTATCAATTTTCAATGCGGGATATTTTTTAACTGAGTGCTCAGCGAGTAGCTCTTTAACCGTAAATAAAAGTAGACGCAGGCAAATACATTTAAAGCCTTTATGTAGGACTGAAGAACACAAACCTCAGACTTCAAGATAACGTGGGAACAGAGCTGAATAACTTTTTTTTCTTGTAAATTAAAGACGTCCCAGCCTTAAGAACTGAAGGCCTACACTTCAAGTCAAACAAGAACCAATGCAGTCGGAGACTGCAACATCCTACGACAGCCCTGAATTCAAAATTTTACCCTGACCTACTTGCATAGGTCAAAGATCACAGCTAGTGCTCTGACCTACTGTCATAGATCAAAACACTAGCTTTGATCTACGGTTTTACTTACACTGGCCACTCCCTCGTGTTTCAATCTTCCTGAGCGTACAAAAGTTAAGATTTGACCCTGGCTTAGTTTGTCAAAGTCATCCTCTCACCTTCATCCCCTTTGCTGCCTGAGTAATGTGCTTTTTGCTTCATCTTTCTATCTGCAAGGGTTGCCAAGATATACAGTATGGTGGACTGACTAACGGACGGACGGACAAACACACAAACGCTGACAATTACATCACCGCTTTGAAGCGGGATGCAAAAACATTAACATTAAAAAACATTAATCTTCAGAAAGCATAAATAAAAAGTGGCTCTTTCAGGGGAAGAATGCAAACAGAGCTTTCTTCATGAGGGAAAGGGGCGTGAGAATGACCTGCCAGTCATTTAAATCGTGGTTGTAATGGGCTCAGTTCCATTCTCATGCAGACAAGTAGCTGTTCATTGGTGAGCCTAAAACAGTACAGTGGTACCTCTACTTACGAATGTCTCTACTTACGAAATTTTCTACCTCACGAAACGCCTCAAAAGGAAAATATTGCCTCTTGTTACAAAAGAAATTTCGACTTACGAAAGGTAAAAATACAGTATGGGCTGATACTCGCAGCTCCCACAGGTTCCTGAACGCAACATTCTCAAAGCTGCTCTGCCATTGGCTATTACCTAGCATCCTGGCATCCCATTGGCTAAGAGGGACCTCCTCTTAGCCAATGAGGAGGTCCCTTATTGGCTAAGGATGCTGTATACGTGTCTATGCAGCGTCCTCGTCATTTGGCCCTCGACCGGTGACATGTTCTCATAGTTTTAGGTAAATATATTAACTTTTAGAGTATTCACTATGGACCCCAAGAAAGTGACGGAGAAAAGAGGAAAAGACGAAGAAAAGAGTTTTTTTGTCCGTACAAACAAATCAAGAGATGATAGAAAAGCCTGAAAAAGGGATGCGTTTGGTTGATCTCACCAAAGAATATGTCCGTAATGCATCTACAATCACCACGTTATTAAAACAAAAGGAAGTTTAAGGAGTTTAAGGCGTCGCGTGGGTGGTTGGAGAAGTTCAGAAGGAGGACTGGAATTCACTCTGTTGTTCATGGGGGGGCAAGAGGGCATGAACCAAAGAGGGCAAAAAACAATGAGGACAGCAGTTAAAAGGTAAATGACCATCATTATTATTCTTTGTTTTTTACGTTATGCACAACTCTCATTTATTGTGTAATAATCTAATCCTAACATGTATTTGTTACATGTTTGATACATTTTTATGCTTTATAAAACATTTATGTCTCAATTTTTGGGGGCTTGGAATGGATTAGGGCATTTGCATGGAAAACGCCGTCTTTACTTATGAAATTTTCTACGTACGAAATTTCTTCCAGAACCGATTAATTTTGTAAGTAGAGGTACCACTGTACTTGGATTCTGGATTAGCAAGAGGAGCTGCTGCCCAAGGCCAAAGCTGTTGAAACTGGACAGAACGTGTCCCCTAATCTAGGGCCTTCATTATGTGTGAGGTGAGAGCAAATAGTCAGTAGTCATTGATCTCTGTGGGGCGTCTCCGCCTGGCCCAGGAACAATGCAGGATGCCCTCCTACATGAGGGGACATGTAGGTGGTGGTCAGCAGGGCCGGAGGACCTCTGGGGACAGGAGCATGGAGTGGCAGGGGACCTAGACTGATTAAAAAAGCTGATAAGTTCATCAGCTCGCTCCACGTTCCCCTCCACTGTACTGCGCCCCTCGCTGTAGCCGGTGATGGCCCTCATGCCACCCCAGACCTCACGCACCAGGTTGCGACCCAGCTGGTTCTCCAGTGTCCTCCTGTAGGTCTCTTATCCTCCCTCGGGCAGTCTCACTGCCTGCTGGGCCTTCCTCTTCTCCTTCCCATTCCCAATCCTGACGCCCGCTTCTTCCTGTTTCAGACAGCCTCCACCTCGTTGGTTACCCAGGGTTTATTGTTGGGGTAACACTTGAATGTCCTGACAGGGACCATTGATATAGGCTTCATGCCTGAAATCCAAGACTAACAACACTTCTGACTCAAAGGTGTAAGACACATTACCTCCGGCAGCTGAGAACAGTCTACATAAACCCCAGATTATTACTTGTTATAGAGCTCCGTTACTATGGAACTGTCTTACTCTTACAGTACGGCAGGCAGACACCATTAGATTATTGAAGGCCAGATTAAAAACTTCCCCGTTTCATAAAACATATAGTCAGGAACAATCCACTAACAGTCACGCTACAATAGGCCCCGAGTGCTGAGGGAGTTCCTTCTCTCACATTAAAGGAGCGCACTTAGGTGCAGTCTGGAACTTCTACTTCCTTTACCTTCCTCTGTACTCCAGTTTTAACTGTTCTACATTGGCCTTCAGCGAAATCCACAGTAGCTTTAAAGGTTCTCCTCCTACCCTACAAAGCACTAAAAGGTCAAACTTGTTCATATTCGGTGGACACTTTGGTGCCTTATTATTTAATTACAATGCTCTACATTCAAAATAAATACCTAATAGCTTCCGAAGAACTCTGGGACAGAGCTTTAAGCTGTCAGTTCCCTCCCCTCCGGAACAGCCTCTCAGTTGAGACTGCTGGGACCTGCAAGACACATTGAGCCCCTATTCTACACTTCATTCTCCCTCCATCATTTCATACTTTTTGTGTCAATAATATTCTCTGGGGAGTTTGTCTGCTTACAGTCTCTGATGTCATACGCGTGATAGTTCTGGTGACCCGTGATCCACTGGACATGTAACCATGTGCTTTGGATACAGACCTGGGTTATCATTTGGATCCTGGACTGTGCTTGTGTTTCCTTCTTCATACTATACTCCTGGACTCAGTTCAGCTACTGTGGACTTTGAACATTGTTGATGTAAGTCCATGATTATTGTGCTGCATACTTGTAACATTTATTGGACGTGGGAGAAAGATCCTTCACCTGCACCCCCCGCTCCCCCTGTTTAGGGGATTTATGGAGTGTTTTTTTACCCAGTACAACAGTAGAAGTTGCTACACTGTACTGACTGAAAAGTCATCAGATGTAAATTGTCATTTGTGAATTTGGGCTACCCACAAAGACATCCACTGGAGTGTCACTGTGTAATCTGTGAGGACACTACCAGGTGCACTCCCCTCCCCACAATGACACTAATTTCTTTAATTTTTCCCATCAAAACAAGAAAACAAGGAAGAGAAATCAGCACTTCAGTTTTATTTTCCAGGTATTTAACAACTTTGAACCGACCCATCTTTCATGTGAGCAAAATTAGAACATGTAACAGGTGTGTGTCGTTGGCAACTGTTTAACGCTGCTAGTGGCCTACAGGTAGCAACGTTTTTCATCTCCGAGTTTGCAGAGATGAGCATATTAGTCAAATGTCGTGCAGCATCCTCTTCTTCTTCTCCTCTGGGCTTTTCCCTTCAGGGTTCTCCACAGCCAATCAGTGTCCTCCATCTAACCCTGTCTTCTCATCCTCTTCTCTCACACCAACTACCTTCATGTCCTCTTTCACTACATCCATAAACCTCCTCTTTGGTCTTCCTCTAGGCCTACTGCCTGGCAGTTCAGAACTCAGCATCCTTCTACCAATATATTCACTATCTCTCCTCTGGACATGTCCAAACCATCTCAGTCTGGCCTCTCTGACTTTATCTCCAGAACCTCTAACATGTGCTGTCCCTCTGATGTACTCATTCCTGATCCTATCCATCCTGGTCACTCCCAGAGAGAACCTCAGCATCTTCATCTCTGCTACCTCCAGCTCTGTCTCCTGTCTTTTCCTCAGTGACACTGTCTCTAGACCAAACAACATCGCTGGTCTCACCACAGTTTTGTACACC
The DNA here is from genome assembly GCF_040054535.1 of Antennarius striatus. Classification (NCBI taxonomy): domain Eukaryota; kingdom Metazoa; phylum Chordata; class Actinopteri; order Lophiiformes; family Antennariidae; genus Antennarius; species Antennarius striatus. Next base: position 1,256,593 of record NC_090782.1, on the reverse strand, counting down.
TTTCCTTTCATTTTAGCTGAAACTCTTCTATCACACATCACACCTGACACTTTCCTCCACCCGTTCCATCCTGCCTGGACCCGCTTCTTCACCTCTTTTCCACACTCTCCATTGCTCTGGATTGTTGAGCCTAAGTACTTCAAATCCTCCACCTTCTTGATCTCTTCTCCCTGTAACCTCACTCTTCCACTTGGGTCCCTCTCATTCACACACATGTACTCTGTCTTACTGCGGCTAACCTTCATTCCTCTCCTTTCCAGATGTTGTATATCATCCATTAGACGCAATTTCTAAAGCCACACGTGTGTGTGTGTGCGTGTGTGTCTATATACATATACTGAACAAAATATATGGATCATTTGTTTTTATGAAACTCAAAAACTTCAAACATGTTCTACATACACAAAATTACCATTTCCCTCACCATTTACAAATCTGTCTAAATCTGTGTGAACTGCTTTTGCAGAGATAATCCATCCCACCTCATAGGTGTGGCACCAAGATGCTGATAAAACAAAATGCTTATTACACAGTTGTGACTCAGACTGGCCACAATAAAAGGTCACTCTGAAACGTAGCTTTGTTTAATTGGGGGGTTCTGGTGACTCAGAACACCAGTCAGTCCCTGCGGTGACCACCACCTGCCTGATGCAGTGCATCACATCTCCCTCACATAGAGTGGATCAGGCTGTCGACTGTGGCTCGTGGAATGTTGGTCCACTGTGTATTTGTTTAATGGTTGTTTGCAATAAATTTTTTCTCCAATTTCTTTTTCCTCACTCCCATGTCTGTTGGATGTTGAGACACTACTTAGAACCTTCGTAAGATCAGACAGTGCAAAATGTGAATTGTCTCACTTTTTTCAACTGGTCTTAATATTTTGATTGCACACACACACACACACACACACACACACACACACACACACACACACACACACACACACACACACACACATGCACGCACGCACACACACACACACACACACACACACACACACACACACAAAGGGGAGTTAGAGTGGCCGGCAGCTCCTTCGTGGTGCGCCTCAATGAGCAGCTTAGAACAGGAACAGGGACTTGCTCAAGGGCTCCTGGGCAGTGCTCAGAAGGTGAGCAGACACCTCCCATTGTCAGCTAAATTCCTGATTTTCACTGACAAGCTCCGCCAGACTGAGTCTCAGCCCTCCCCATTGAAAAACATAAATGTCTGTAGATGGCACTGGCAGCCAGTGAGTTAAGTAGAAGAATGCAATGGTGATTTTATTTCTCAAACAATTTACTGAAACAAAGACCCACAAAAGTGGTGGGTATACCACAACAAAAAGTCTGTTTTGATAACTTGTCATGTACCCTTCAGCATCAGTTAAAGCCTGACAATGTCTTACGCTGTTTACTAGTCAACTTATTGTCCTGACGCATGGCATCCAACTCCTGAAGGAAGGCCCTTGGAGCACTGAGGTTTAGTGGTAGTTTTCAATCAATTAACTTTTATTTATTAAGTGCTTAATCATGGCAGCAGACATTTCGAGAGAGAGAGAGAGAGAGAGAGAGAGAGAGAGAGAGAGAGAGAGAGAGAGAGAGAGAGAGAGAGAGAGAGAGAGAGAGAGAGAGAGAGAGAGAGAGAGAGAGAGAGAGAGAGAGAGAGAGAGAGAGAGAGAGAGAGAGAGAGAGAGAGAGAGAGAGAGTGGCAGATAGGCCAGATAGTAGCCATTCCTGTCAAAGAAGATCCTACTTGGAGCCTTACAATGGTGAGGGACTGTTGATCAATTGTTATGTGTCGTCTTGGTCTCAAAACGTCAAAATGTGAAGAGCATGACGGGAAGGATTGTTTACATACCAATTCTGATTAACCAGGAAATCTATTAGAACCCCTGGAAAAACTGATGGAATCACCAGTTCACTGAGCACGTTCACTCAGTTGGTTTTTTCCATTCTGTAGATAGAAAGCAGACATGGCTCAAAACTGAAGTCATTTCAAGTGCCAACTTTCTAACTGAAATGCTACAGGTCCATCTCAGTTTTGCCCTCTCTGTCTAACATGTTGGAGAGAGATCAACAAACAACTCCTGTAACTCCAGTATAATCTGGCTTTAGAGCAGGACACAGTTGTATCTCTGCTACACTGAAAGTCCTTAATGACATCATCTCTGCCATAGACAAGAAAGAATGTTGTGTTGCTGTTTTTGTTGATTTAGCAAAGGCTTTTAACTCTGTGGAGTCTAGACTATAGGTCTGCCTGTCTTGTTTCAGAAACTACTGCTTTGGTCGCTCTCAATCTGTGAGGGAAGGGGGTCATCTGTCCTCCCCTCTACCCCTATCTAAAGGAGTAGCACAAGGATCAATCTTGGGCCCAACATTATTCAGTATTTATGTCAATATTATTCATACTGCAGGAAATGCTGGTATCCACCTGAATGTAGACAACACAATTGTCTACATGTCTAATCCCTGTCTAATCACTGCATTGTCCTCACTCGAAATCAGTTTTGATAGCATTGAGCACACCCTCTCCAATCTGGATTTACTACTAATACAATAATATAACATGCATTCTCTTCAATACAACCCTACCCCCAAACCACTGCCCTTCATCAGTCACTTCTCTCATTGGCTCTGTTTATTCATATTAATACCCAGGCGTCTGTTTAGACAGCTCACTCACATCTGAAACACACAAAACTGTACTTAAGTTAAACCACAAAGTTTTTCTGTATTGCAATAAATCTCATTCTGCCAAACACCTCCTGGTAAAAATGACAGTTATTCCAAATGTAGATTATGCAGACACTATTTACAGATCTCTAAAATGCTTCTTCACAAACTTGATGTTATCTACCACTTTTCCATCCGTTTTGTCACCAGAGCTCCATTTCACACACACTACTCTAACCTGCACTCACTAGAAAAGAGATATGGACCGTCTGAACAGACTCATCCGCAGAGCAGGCTCAGTGGTCGGGCTGAGCCTGGACTCTGTGGAGACGCTTCTGGAAAGCAGGACCATGTCTAAAATTAAGGCCATCATGAACAACACCAGGCACCCCCTACACACCACCTTCTCCCAGCAGAGAAGCACCTTCAGCGGCAGACTGCTGTCACACAGCGCCTCCACAGAGAGGCTGAGGTCCTCCTTCGTGCCCCGTGCCATCAGGGGGTACAATGACTCTCTCAGGAGGAGCGGGGGGGAGGTGGCGAGGTCAGCACGGGGTTGAATATGGATTTAATTTAATTTAATTTAAATTTAATTTTATACTGTTGTATATATATATATAATTTATTTATTTTTTATACTGTTTTATATTTTAATTCAATTTTATACTGTTTAGATTTTATTTTATACTGTTTATATTTTAATACTGTAATATTTTTAAATTTTATACTGTTTATATTTTAGTTATAGTTTAGTATATAAGTCCTGTTAGTGCTGCATGTGCCTGTCTGTTAGTGTAATGTATGTCTTGTGGTATGTCCTGTGATGTCAATGTTTCCTTTTCTCCTGGTGTTTATCCAGTATTATTTGTTATTTAATGCCTGAGCAGTGGATATATGCAATTTCCTCCGGGATTAATAAAGTATCTATCTATCTATCTATCTATCTAGTCTAATGGCCCTTCACTCCCGTGGGCAGATCCACTGGTGTCTGCTCATTTGCAAAACTCTCATTGGCAAAACACAACTAGATCTTTGCTCACTTCTTCAGTTTAACCGTTCTATCTGTACTTCACATACGAGTAGTTTAATTAAACCTGGTCATCCCCAATGCCCATACTTCCTTTGACCGTCCCTCTTTCCAGTTTTCTACTGCAAGTGACTGGAATCAGTTGCAGCATTTACGTGAGCTCTGTTTATTCCAATCAGTTCCTTTAAGAATTCACTACATGTAAAGGTACAGGATCAGTGCACCTGCTTTAGCTACGGTTACATGTAGCATATTACTACTGTACATCTTGAATTGTGTGCTCTGTATGTTTTTTGTGCCAATTTTTTAATGCTGCCTCTTGACCTGATTGTTGTTGTAAATTAGAATTGCTTCTAAACTGACTTGGGATCAGCACCTCGAAATCCCAGGTCATGGTTCTCGACCAGAAAAGGGTGGTGTGCCCTCTTCAGGTCGGTGGAGAGTCTTTGCCCCAAGTGGAGGAGTTTAAGTATCTTGGGGTCTTGTTCAGGAGTGAGGGAAGGATGGAACGTGAGATTGACAGACGGATCGGTGCAGCTTCTGCAGTGATGTGGTCGTTGTAGGTCTGTGGTGGTGAAGAAGGAGCTGAGTTGTTAGACGAAGCTCTGGATTTACCAGTCAATCTACGTTCCTACTCTCATCTATGGTCATGAGCTTTGGGTCATGACCTAAAGGACAAGATCCCGGATACAAGCAGCTGAAATGAGTTTTTCTCCGTAGAGTGGGGGGGCGCACCCTTAGAGATAGGGTGAGGAGCTCAGTCACCAGGGAGGAGCTCGGAGTAGAGCCGCTGCTCCTCCGCCTCGAGCGGAGCCAGCTGAGGTGGCTCGGACATCTGTTCAGGATGCCTCCTGGAAGCCTCCCTGGGAGGTGCATGTCCTACCTGGAGGAGACCTCGGGGAAGACCTAGGACACACTGGAGGGACTGTGTCTCTCGGCTGGCCTGGGAATGCCTTGGCTCCCCCCGGAGGAGCTGGAGGAGGTGTCGGGGGAGATGAAAGTATGGGCATCCCTGCTGAGACTGTTGCCCCCGCGATGGATGGAAATTAATGTTTCGTTTATAAATTCTTAATAAAACAAGTTTAATCTTATCTCCCCGGTTACATCCCTGTTAGTACTTATAGCCCTCAAACAGAGTTATCAGGAATCATATCCAAGTTTCACCAAAGCACGACAACCTGCGTTAGCTTAGCTCTCCGGTCTTGTTAGCCTGTGACCTCTCATTATCTGCGATGATTGTCAGGTAGCACAGCAGTAATTATTTCCTGTCCCTCATCATCTATTGTCCACTCCACTAATTTCTTTTCAGTTTGCAAGTCCTCCGCGATGCTTACCGGTCCGTCTCGGTTGATCCAGTGTTTACACAATGGGCCACGAGTCGCATTCATCTGACTGAGAAAGTAGCTCCATGATTACCGCAAAAAAAATTAAGTTATATCATAAAACAAGAGTGAAAAACATGAAGAAAAAGAAGAGGGAAATACGTAGCAACAAAGTCACTGAAACTTAATACCCCTGGAATACCGCTATGCGCCACATGCAGGTGGTAGTCCGGATGGTGCACTTGGCAGTGTATCTGGCAGCTGAATGAGATTAATTTAAAAAAGCATAATGGGACCTTTAAAAAACAGCCTTTCAATTGCTGGGATCAGAATAGTGTCCAAAATGTTAACGTAAACTTTTGCATTCATTGAAGATGTAATGACAGCCATCTAACCAGTGCTTTTACCGGACAAGCCGAACCCAATGTGCAGTCACGTGGCTGGCCATCACCCTCCACATTTCCCAAATTAATTTCCCTGACGGAACCTCCTTCAGGGATAAATAAAGTTATACTCTACTCTATTTGCATGTCCATAAGCCCTATGATTGTGTATTTCAAGCCTGTTTTAAAAAAAAAAAAAAGTGCAAAAACTTTCCCTGTTGAAGGTAAAGGTTTTGTTTTTTTCCCTCTGCAGAATTCTCACTGGCTTATCAAATTTTTATCAAGCTTTTGTAGTAAAATTATTTATGAGCTCAAAATGAAGGCTGTCATCCTGTTGAAGGTGGAAATTAAAACCCAAACTATTCCCTTTCTGAGGGCGTCTTGCTTGTGATACTTGATCAAACCTGCTGCCTCACTTTCAGTTGCACCAAAGGACGTGAACTCACAACCACTTGTACTTCCTAAATGGACAAGTCAATGTCCTTGCCGTTCTATTGACTTGTTATACAATGCAATACTCTGACTGAAGAAAATATGTCAACACGTAATCAACAGTGCAGTTTATTTTACAAATATGCAGTGACTGCAAAAAACTGAACGTCCTGCAACACAGTGGTGATAGGAGTCTCGCTCTTGTTCTTTTCCTCATGACTGACGTTTCATCAATGTTCGGTACCAAAGTAGGGCAATGAGTCTTGGTTACCAGTAGTTGCAATGCTAAATGCTAATGCTCTGTAACCTTAAAGTAATACATTTGTTGGTTAATCACAGTATAAACCATAATTCCGCTGCTGTACAAGCAAGAAATGTCCATGTTAGTATTGGCTCCTTACCTCAATATGAGACGGACCTTTGTGTCGACAGCAGGTAACATGGACCACAAATGGCCATTCATCCGGCTGCATGAGGACTCCAGCAGCCTGGGCACAGGTGGGGTGGTAAGCAGTTGGACAGCGGCCATGAGAACATTGCACACAACAGCCAGATGTCTTCTTCATCCGCTTCTTACAATAGCAACATTTCTATCAGAGATTAAAACAGAGGAACCGGAGATCAGGAAACGGAGGTAAACTTCAGTGTTTGTGGGGTGGGGGTTCAGGGTTAGTTTACATTATATACAGGCTCAGCCCTTTTTAGTTTTCTCTTTAATGCTACAACAATGTTTTATGCTTTATATCTTTAATACTGCTGAAAATCCTATACTTTGTTTTGTCCCACATGCTGAGCATTAGAAATCGTTCACACGTATTTTGATGTTCTGTTAATGTTTTGGTTCTATACTATACAATATATATCTACCACCACGGCTTACTAGCGTAGCAGTCCAGTACAAGCTTCTATTGCAGGTGCATTTGAGGTGCAGTAATACATGACTACCCTTAAAAAATATATTATTTACAACTCCATTTCCAAAAACAATTAACTTAGTTGCCTTGTAAAATGTAAATAAAACCAGCAATATTTAAATCACTGAAACCCCGTATGTAACAAAAAATAGAACAAACTACATTTTGAATACTGAAATAGAAAAGGTGCTTTTTGGACCTTTTTTTTTGACACTCCGAATATTTGTTGCTGTTTGAATTAAGATGAGTCTAACACTAACCCAACATTCTGAGGCAAAACTGCCAACCATCTTGACAGGAGCATCTTCTGAAGAAGTTGGGTTAGAGAAAATTGCCAATTAAGTTATTTATCTGAAGAAACAGAGTCAAACCAGGCTGATTGCTTCTAGTGACACAATGTGCATAGACTGCAGACAAATGGCACGCACTGGTGTCATCCACAAACCAATCATCTCCTAAGGCCAAAGCACAAAACAGTCCTCCTATAATTTGACACAGGCCATACTGAAGAAGATGAACTTCTGGGCTTCTATTCAAGACAAGTTTTTGGAAGTGATCACTTCAAAACTATATGATCACAAGGAACACCAAGAAGACTGGAGTCACGCAGACAGACACTTATGCAGCTACACAGATTGTAAGTTTGGCTGCATAAGTGCTGCTGGTGTTGGGAAGCTGCATTATATTGATGGTATCCAAACTCACAGGTGTACTGCTCTATACTGAAAAAAAGAGGATGTAGGCTGATTCACAGTTCAGCAAGGGCAACCGTTGAAATACTGGGATATAAGATCAGTACAGGCAGTGTTCCCTCTAAGCTTCCAGAACAGAACCCTAAGCCAGGCCACAACTGGACCTCACGGGCCAAAGGTCAGGTCCATGGCCAAAGCAGGACGCTCACATATAACACACTACACATCTCATGAAGAACAAGATTTTTGTCTTTCTCATTTCAAATGGGACAAATCACTTATATTAAAAGTAAACTAATGAAAATTGCTGCTGTAATTTGATTCTTTTAATAAGCCATGTAACTTGCTATGATCCAAGGTTTTGAACAGGTGTGACACTGGTATGAGGCCACAGCGTGAACATCTGATGTTGCTCAAAGTGGTCCTCGGTGCGCTCGGGAAGCTTGTGTGTTTATCCAGACACAAGAAAAATTAGAAGGAACATTGGGTACATGGCATGAGAAACAACACGTTCCATGGAAATGACATCTAGAAAGATAAAGACGACAAGGAGAGAAGTCAGCCAGTTGGCACAGCTGATAAAGGGAACATGGTGAATAAAGGAGATACAACAAACCGTCCATAACTGAAGCACATGAAATCGCCAGAGACTAACAGGTCTGGCCCCCTGACTGAAGAGATACACTAAGAAGGTGGAGAAGCAGCATCCCTGAACAAAAACCAGTAACTATATCAATGGCAGATTTCCAAGAACAAGTGTCAAATATGATGAACTGGAGCGCACCCGGCCTTGATATGATCCATACATACCGTACTTCTTTACCCAGCTTCTGGGTAAAGAAGAAGTACGACCTGACACCTGCTCACAGTGCCAAAACCACTGGTAAGTGGTTTACTGACCATGGTATTACTGTGCTCAATTGGCCTGCCAACTCTCCTGACCTTGAACCCCACAGAGAATCTGTGGGACATTGTGAAGAGGAAGCTGAGAGACACCAGACCCAACACTGGATGAGCTTAAGGCCGCTATCGAAGCATCCTGGGCCTCCATGACACCTCAGCAGTGCCACGGGCTGATGGTCAGGAATCCTTTTGCAGAAATGAGTGCTTCAGTGCAGCGTGGCATGGAGGCCAAGTGTTGAATGCATAACTGAACGTAATTATTTGAAGGTTGACTTTTTTTGGATTAAAAAACATTTTTTCTGTTGGTCAGATGAAATTTGCTAATTTTTTGAGATAGGGATTTTTGATTTTTCTTTACTTTTTTGCCGACATCATCAATACCAAAACAATAAATGGTTTGAACTACTTCAGTTGTGTGTAATGAATCTAAAATAATGGAAAGTCTAATGTTTATCAGTACATTACAGAAAATAAGGAACTTTATCACAATATGCTAATTTTTTGAGAATAATCCCTCGCATATTCGCGCTTCAAGATGCCTGGCTTCACCTCATCACAGATTTTTAGTAAGTAGTCACGTAACACCGTACGCACATTCTATTGGCTGACAGCATCCGGAAGTGCGCTACGTTCCGAGACTCACAAAACACTTGGGGCTCCTCATGAGACTACGGATGGTGTCCTGGGGGATCTCCTCCCAGATCTGGACCAGGGGATCACTGAGCTTTTGGACAGTCTTGAGGAGCAACCTGGTAGCGCCAGATGGACCTAAACATAATGTCCCAGAGGTCTTCTATTGGGTTTTGGTAAGGTGAACGTGGGGGCCAACCAGTGGTATCAATTCCTTCATCCTCCAGGAACTGCCAGTATACTCCAGCCACATGAGGTGGGGCATTGTCATGGACCAGGAGGAACCTAGGGCCCATTGCACCAGTGTAGGTTCTGACAGTGGGTCCAAGGTTTTCATCCCGATACCTGATAGCAGTCAGGGTGCCATTATCTAACCTGTAGAGGTCTGCGGGTCCTTCAGGGATATCCCTCACCGGACTATCACTGACCCACCACCAAACCGGTCGTGCTGAATGATGTTGCAGGCAGCATGACGCTCTCCACAGCTTCTCCAGAGCCTTTCACGTTTTCTGCATGTGCTCAGGCGGAACCTGCTCTGGTCGGTGAGAAGCACAGGGCGCCAGTGGCATAGTTGCCAATTCTGGTGGTCTATGGCAAATGCCAATCGAGCTCTACGGTGCGGGGCAGTGAGCATAGAGCCCACTATGGGACGTCGGGCCACATAAACTGACGGAGTGAGGTCAGCAGTGCTGAGGCACATAGTGGAAAGAGATCGGCAACTTTCAATCACTACAGACCTCCAAACTTCACGTGGCCTTCAGATCAGCTCAGCTGTCTACCAGCTTCATGGAATGGGTCTTCATGGCAGAGCAGCTGCATCCAAGCCATAAATCCTCAAGTGCAATGCCAAGCATCGGATGCAGTGGTGTAAAGCACGCCGCCACTGGACTCCAGAGCATTGGAGACTCGTTCTCTGGAGCGTTTCTCCATCTGGCAATCTGATGGACGAGTCTGGGTCTGGCGGTTGCCAGGAGAACGATGCTTGTCGGACTGCATTTTGACAAGTGTCTGGTGGAGAAGGGGTTATAATGTGGGGTTGTATTTTAGGCCCCGTAGTTCCAGTGGAACAAACTGAATGCTTCAGTATACCAAGACATTTTGGACAGTTCCATGATCCCAACTTTGTGGGAACAGTCTGGAGCTGGGAGCTGGCCCCATCCTCTAGTAAGACTGGTCACCAGTGCACAATGCAAGGCCCATAAAGACATGGATGACAGCATCTGGTGTGGATGAACTGCACAGACTCCTGACCTCAACCCGATACATCTTTGAGATGAACTAGAGCAGACTGAGAGCCTCACAACTTCCCATGAACAAACTCCTAAACCTTTGAGGAAGAACCTCCGGGCAGGACCCAGAGCACAGAGACTCCAGGGAAGATGTAGGGTTAATAAAGGTGTGATTGGAGACTAGGCGAGAGAGGGGGAGATCTTCTCAGAAAAGTTGAAGCTGTTATAGCAGCAAAGGGTGGACCACCATCATATTGAACTGTTTGCATTAGGAATGGGATGAAACAGTTTCCTATGAGAGTCAAGGCAGGTGAGCGAATACTTATGGCAATTTAGTACATATACAGAGTGCCCTCGCTGCTCATGATTAATGCGTTCCAGGAACCACATGCGAATAATGAATTCTGCGATACAGCAACGAACTATATCTTTTTACTGTAATTTAAACATTTCTGAACCCCCCCCATACTGATATTAAACCACCTTTTACCTGTATTACCTTTTCCTACTCTCAGACTGTTTAAAGCACTTTTGTGTCTCACGTCCGAGACTGACGGAACGTAGCGCACTTCTGGATGCCGTCAGCCAATGGAATGCGCGTACGGTGTCACGTGACTGCCTACGAAAATTTCTCAATGAGGTGAAGTTGCGACCGTTGATGCGCGAATGCGCACTGTATTCAAATATGCACACTGTATTTCAGTCATTAGAAATAATTATTTCACTTTGTGCTATGTAGACTATTGCAGTGCCTGGGAGATGGATATGCCTTTGACGTAAAAAGGCTAAATCAGATGACTGGGAACATCGGTCATCTTGAAATTTGACTTAAAAAAAGTAGGTCAAAGATGAATCTGACTTTGGTAACAAATATGAATCACCTGTGTAAACTTGAGGCCTGTCTCTACAATGGTGCAGCTGATGGTAACATTATCCCTTCTCACTTTTGACCAAGAAAAATGTCATCAGAACAACAATATTCACCTCTGTAAAGTTACTATGGTTCAAGAATTACAGCGGTATCGGTGGAATGAAGACAAACAGAGCGGACAGCCAGGTCTCCATCGTTTAATCCCAACAAGGGCTCACATAAAAATGTGACTACTGTGGACTCACCAGTTTAAATCTCTGTAAAGGGATTCCACTTAAATCCACAGGACTTCTTTCAGTGATGTTGACAAATCGTGCCTCTAGCACAGCCACTGCACACAGAACATGTACCCACCTGCAACAAGAGAAAAATCACAAAAGAAAAATAGGCAACCTAAAAAGTGTAAGTATTTATCTTTGAGATATCCTGGATAGAAACAACAAGACACACTGATTTACACACACTGCAGCATTTCAGGATTTAGAATACACTTGTTCATTTAGTTCTTCAAACCAGATGTGGTTATTACTAAACACAATCACCATGGAGCTCTTTCTGAACACCAAATCACCAACAGAGACCGCAGGGGGGGGCAGAAGGTCTGGCTGTTCTAGTTAACAAGTCGTGGCGTCCTGCTCACATCACAACCAAAGTGGGCACCTGTAGTCCGGACATTGAACCGTCCATATTCTCTGCCCTGTGAGCTCACCCTACATCGTGTGTGATGTCAATTCATCCATAGCGCGTTACACATTCAACATCCAAATGCATTCATAGCTATTTCTGGAGACTTACAAACTTCACACAGAATGCGAACTGTCCTATCAGAGAAGGGTAGAGTCTGCACCTTCATCACTGGGGCTGTAGTGGCACGGCCACAGGAGGGGGTAAGATCTGCACTGAGAATCTCAAGGGTCTGGGTGTTTTAGGGCAGTCTCTCCAGGGCTACAGTGTCTCCAGAGACACTGTAGCCCTGGTGGGACTGGGGTGGTGGTTATCCTTATGAAGAAGGGGAGCCAGAGTGTTCCAACTACAGGGGGTCACACTGATCAGCCTCTTGGGGAAAGTCTTCTCCATGGTGCTGGGGAGGAGAGTCCAGCTGTTGTGTACACATTGCCAGCAGTCAGTCAGTCTTGTTTCCAGTTGGACTCTGTCAGGGCTGCCTGCCCTCACCGGTCCGATTAATAACCTTCATGGACAAAATCTCTTGGCATAGCCATGTGGTGGGGGGTTTTGGTTTGGTGGCCTTAAGGTTATGTTTTTTTGGAGATGACATGCTCCTGCTGGCCATGTCAAACAGACCACCAGCTTGGAGCCCAGTGTAGGTGGCGGGGAAAAGGATCAGCAGCTCTAAAGGGTGGAGTGGTTGAAAGTCCCTGGGGAAAGGAGTGTCTTGGCTTCCCAGCAAAAACTGCTGGGAAGGTAACAGATACAGTATGTAGCCGATAAGGACATTAGGAGAACTTACTTGTTATTGTTGGCTTTCTGCAAAGCTCCACCTCGAAGTGAACACAAACAGCAATTCTGTAAGAGTATTGGTACAAATACATAATTGATAATTCATTTTTCTATGGCTGAGGTAGTGTTCAACTAAAACAATTGATGTTTCCTGTTTGTATATCAGGGTGGAGGACATCCAACAAAGAGTTAAAATTCTCTGGAGAGTTTTTTCACCTCGGTCATGGCGTTGGCCTTGCAGCGTGCACATTTCCACTCCTTGCTCACGCTGCCTGGATCCACACCATAACAGCCTGGGACACACAGATGCCAGGGATGAACACACTGGTAGAATATACTTATTCTGAAAATCTGTTAGCATGTGCTGCAACACAAGTATATTATCCGCTTCAAACAAGGTATAATTATAACTTTCAGTCCATTGGCTCTCATCTCACAGTTCATGACTTAAATTAACAAGCTCAAGAATTTGATTTAAAAAAACCCATGAAATACAAATACACCATTGGATTATTTCATTGCTGACAGTTATAATAAAATGATTTAAACTGTCCCTGATCGTTGTAATTCCTGTTAATTAAAAAAATACAAGACAAAATAATTTTTGAAAATAAATTCAATAAACACAATATTAATTATATGTCAAAAGGCACCTCTCCAGTGCATGACAGATGTTTATACAAACTAAGTTTAAAATATTAAACTGTTTTTGAGATCGGCCCTAGAAACACAACCCCACTTGTAAAAGCAAACCAACTGGTCAATTACCAGGTTTTACACCAGGAGTGTGAGTTGACCTTTGCCCTAGCATCAGATATGTCAATGTACATGCATGTTAAAATTCAACGGAAATTCAATGCAAAAGATTCGGCATAATATGTTACTCTCGGTTTCTAGACAAACATTTCTAGCTTTGTATTTGAGAAGGATCAAAGTGACATGTAAACACGTAAACTGACTTGTGTGAACTCGGACGCTGCACTGGGAGCAGCTGATGAGGAGGCTGGTTCCATCTTCCTCTAGATAAGGGGTGACAGGCTGTTCCTCACACTCAGAATCCTCGTCTGTGGTGGTGGTGAAACACGTCTCTGGGATCAGAGGTTTGGTCCGCATCTGGCCATCATTAACCATGACAGGGGGGTCCACGGTATTTGGATACTGACTCTAACAGCAAAACAAAATACAGAGACATTGGGCTTATAATACAGTACAATGAGTTACTATTTTATTATGAATACCGTATTAACCTTAAACTGATTTTCAATGATTTCAATGAGTGAATTACGTCTGTCATGTCAAAATACTGCATCACACCTTCACTTAGTGTCATACAGAGTTGACCTTATTTGTATTTCACCCATCTGTGATCCATTTTATTAACTTTGACAATACAAAATGGTACTTCTACACACAGAGCATGAGAAAAACCCTGAAGCACTTGTATATATAATAGGAATTAAACAAAATATTCACAGTGCAGGGTGGGATAATATATGTGAACCCCTGGGCCAGTGATTGTCAAGTAGTGGGGCGCACCCACCCAGCAAAACAACTGCTTTTATATTGACGTAGCAGAATGAAGTGTAATTACAGATCCCCTCCAGTAGGTGGCAGTGGTGCTTTCACATCTACACCTAATGTACCATTAACGGGAGACTCAACATCAACACTGAGCTCCTCTCTTCTCCTCCTCCCCCTCTCTCCCCCCTCCAATCACATCGTTATTAACCCTACATCTTCCCTGGAGTCTCTGTTCTCTGGGTCCTGCCTGGAGTTTCTTCCTCAATGGGGAAGTTCTTCCCCAACGCTGTCGCTCATGCTTGCTTTGGAGGGTTCTGTTAAAGCATTTTGAAATGTCTGTTGCAATGATTGAACGCTATATAAATAAAACTTGACTGATAGACACATGCCGGCCAAAACACAAAAAATATTAGACTATGGAAATCTCTGCTTTGGCCAGATGAGTCCAGTTCAGAGCTTTGGCTCCACATGCTGTGTCTTTACACAGATGGTCTCTTCATGTCTCCAAGCGGGATGACGACTGCGTGTACTTTGCTGTTGGGCATTTATTCAAAACTGAAGACACCCTGAACTAGAACGGTACCACAGTATTGGGCCATCCCTACCGGTCTTCCATTGTTTGGACCATCCTTTACTTTTCAACAGGACCTCCAGCACACCTCCAGGCTGTGTGAGGGCTGTGTAACTAAGGAGGACACTGATGGGAGTGCCGCGTCAGATGACCTGGCCTTCACCACACACACACCTAACGTAAACCCAACTGACAGTCTGGGCTGAGACGGACTGCAGAGCGAAGGAAGAAAGGTGAACAATTTCTCAGCACCTCTGGGAACTCCTTCAAGACTGTTTAAGAGAACGTCACCAGTGTGCAAAGCAGTAATCAGAAAAAAGGATGGCTTTTTGGAAGAATCAAAAATGTTAATTCGTAGTTTTGATACCTTCAGTAAGAAATCAGGTCTGTGATCCAGGAAAACCACTGAATGTCTCGAAAACGTGTGACTGGAAGTGTGTTTTGAACATTGTTACACATTATATTCTGTCAGGCTCCAAACATTTTCCAAAATATTTTTTCTACATGTGATAGGATAATAATAATAATGGGTTACATGGTGTGTGGAATGTGTTCTGGTACCGATTACCTGCTGATACGTGTAAAACAGCATACAGATGGAACAGTATGGAGGTCTGGAACAAATGCGTTGGTTGTACTCCCGCTCTTTCTTCAGGTTGGCAGGTCTGTTCTGCCACAGTTGAGCTAATGGTTTTGCCCAGCTTTCCACTTCAAGACCACCTTCTTCCAAATGGGAGGGCTCCTGAGAAGCCTCTGAGGCACACACACTTCTCTTGAGTTCATGCATCCATGTTTACTTAATATGTAGAAGAAATGTATGTAAAGGTGTACAGATAAGTGTAATCAATGCAACAGACCTTCGTCACTCATACCATCCTTTATGAGCGGATGGTAGCCAGGCAGCTGCCCTAAGTCACCCTTTGACTCTCCACCTCTAGCCTCCTCTTCAGCAACCTGCTGGAGAGAGTTCTTATCAGTATCCTGGATGGACTAAAGGTTTTACAAAAGACAGTAACAGGAATTGTTCATTTTTGTATGCTGACCCAAATAAAAATTGCACCACATTGCTAATATGCCAAACATAAAAAAACGTTGACATTGATTGTAAAATTTTTAAAAATGAGAAAATGTACGTTGTCATTTGAGTTGGTTGGTAAGTTGTGTCCTTTGATGCAACAGTGAACAGATTTGCAGTTATTGTTTTCATATGTTTGGTTACTTGTTTGCTTTGGATTTGAAAGCTCATCAATTAAATTCATCTGATATTTCGTAATGGTCGTAATAAATCAATAATTAATGGAAGAGTATGATGAATTTTCTAAGTAATAACTCAGCCAAAACAGCAACCATGAAGACACATCAAGAAACACAGTTGTATTCAATAACTTTACATACTGGTGAAGAAAATGTCTCTGTGTTAAGTATGTAATTGCTCTAATTCAGCAACTTATACCAATTGCTGTGTGCTGCCAGTGTAGCTTTAGCTGCATTCAGACTGCAGCAGATCGGATTCCAATCAGATTCCTTTTCATATCCTTTAGGGCTGACTGTTCACACTGCTTGTGGCAAGTGTCTAAATGGGATCTTGCTGTGTTAAGACTGGGCCACACTACTGGTTTCAATCAGTCCCGCAAAAATGAGATATCATGTGGTATGTGACTGTTCAGACTACAATGGATGGGTAACAAATCAGATTCTGGCTGACAGTCTGAACGCAGCCATGGACTGCTGGACAATTCACCTTAATAACAGCAGAACTATCTCTAGTAAAGAAAGAATGGAAGATGGAGTCTCTTCATGGTGCTAAGGGTCACCATATCTTTTGGCTGAGTTTGCTACAACCAACTCCACTTGGTTAGTGCTGAAGCACTGAGGCGATACATTTATCACCAATGGCTTCAACTCTCAGGCCTCTACATGCTGTTCACACCTTATTCCAGTTACTGGTTCAGTATATTTTTGTGGCTCATGCACAAATCATAGCTCAGGGGGTTAAAACTTGCAAACAAAGCTGTTATGCTACATGTGAAGTAGCATATGAAGTGTGTGTAACATACAGTGCGTGTCCACTCACTGATTTGCTAACATGTCTGTAGTTTTTCTCCATCTCATTGTCACTGGCCTCACTATTCTTTTCCTCCTTGGACAGGGCTTCTTCCTCTCCATAGTCTCCTTTGGCGTAGCTATGAACATGCAGGACATCTGCAGGGCTCAGTGTCCTCTGAAATACCTGGTGTGCTGGGCTGCAGCTGCTACCTAGCTGTGGCTCCTCATTGTTGTGTGCATCCTCAAGGGAAAGGACCACCACCTGGCCCTCAACAGGCTCAAAGGGACAAAGGTCTGCACACGGCAGGCCGTTGTTCTCTTTTTTTGAAGGGCTTTGTCTGGGTGGAGCTTTCTTAGCTTGAGAGTTGGACTGAGATTGAGGCTGCAGCTTGGCGTCTGTCTCTTTCTTAGGCTCTGTCTCCACGTTCTCTGTGTTCAAAGGAACAGCACAGCAATACATTATTACATCTACTGGTTCATTAGATCAACCAGAGCCATTACAAGGGACTGGTGTCTGTCTGCATCGCAAGAAGAAGAACACGTAAGAAGACAAAGATGAAGAAGATGAAGAAGAAATTACCTTTATTGATCACGTATGGAAAATTATTTGTCCACTCTAGTTGTTAATCACACACACACTCAAAAGTTTGGGGTCACTCAGAAATGCCCTGATTTTTGAAAGGAAAGCACTTTTTTGTCCAGTGAAGATAACTAAACCAATCAGAAACACACTCTATACGTAGCTAATGTGAATGACTAGTCTAGCAGCAAACGTCTGTTTCTTGGGCCTCTATACACCTCTGTAGATATTACACCGTTCCCAGCAACTGTCACTCAGTGTTCTAAAGGTACAATGTGGTTGCTCATTGCATCAGAAGGCTAATGGACGATCAGAAAACCCTTGTGGGATCATGTTAGCACCGCTGACAACAGTTCAGCTGGTTAGAGAAGCTCCAAAATGGACCGTCCTTTGAGCAGGTTGAGCGGGCCAGAAAAAGAGAACTTTGATGTGAAACTCAAAAGTCTGTTCTTGTTCTTAGAAGTGAAGGCTATTCCATGAGAGAAATTGCCAAGAAACCAAAGTGTGTCGTACTCCCTTTACAGAACGGCACAAACAGGCTCGAACCCGAGTAGAAAGAGAAGTAGGGGCCAAAGACAAATACAGTAGAGTCTCTAGTCTGAGAAATAGACGCCTCACAGGTCCTCAACTGGAGAAACACTAATATTACCCACAAAATGTGACAAAAAGCCATGCCTGAGACCCTAAATAAACCTCTGGGCTTTCCCCTTCAGGGGTCTCCACAGCCAATCAGTGTCCTCCATCCAACCCTGTCTTCTCATCCTCTTCTCTCACACCAACTACCTTAATGTCCTCTTTCACTACATCCATAAACCTCCTCTTTGGTCTTCCTCTAGGCCTCCTGCCTGGCAGTTCAGAACTCAGCATCCTTCTACCAATATATTCACTATCTCTCCTCTGGACATGTCCAAACCATCTCAGTCTGGCCTCTCTGACTTTATCTCCAGAACCTCTAACATGTGCTGTCCCTCTGATGTACTCATTCCTGATCCTATCCTTCCTGGTCACTCCCAGAGAGAACCTCAACATCTTCATCTCTGCTACCTCCAGCTCTGTCTCCTGTCTTTTCCTCAGTGACACTGTCTCTAGACCAAACAACATCGCTGGTCTCACCACAGTTTTGTACACCTTTCCTTTCATTTTAGCTGAAACTCTTCTATCACACATCACACCTGACACTTTCCTCCACCTGTTCCATCCTGCCCTTTACACGCTTCTTCACCTCTTTTCCACACTCTCCATTGCTCTGGACTGTTGATCCTGAAGGAAAATATAATTAAATATATTCTCAGGTTTTGTATTTACTTTGTATTTCACTTAATTATGTTATAGCCAAATATATTGTGTAATGGGCGTCCACCGCTTGGCGGCGGACGTCAGCTGTGCAACTTGTTCGACTCTGTTTAGATGAAGACCGGAAGGAGAACCAACCAACCAGAGAACGACACGGTGTATATGAGCTAATGTATAGTGGCCCATCCTCAAGGTGGAGCCTAGTGACGTACATAACATATATTCTGGAAATTCTCTGGAATGTGTTGTTCCTGCCCCCTGTCACGGTTCATACACCAGATTTTGTGTTAGGGACAGAGAACCCAGACCTGTTTAGAAATATTGTATTAGGGCAAATACATTTGATAAACGAGACGATTTGTTTCGTGTTCTTCCTTCCGGTTTTGAACACACAAAAGTGCTCTGGGTGGACTTACGGAGAAAAGTCCGTTTACCTAACAATCCTAAGTACTTACAATCCTCCACCTTCTTGATGGCAGAAGTACATGATATGATGAAAACATTCAGAGAATTGGAAAATGATTTTATACACAACTGTCAAGCACAAAAACAAAGGAGGGACAGAAGAAGGCCGTTGTCTTCAGGCCATTAGACATCACTGCAGGGGCTCAGACATACTTCTAAACGGCATCCTTACATCCATCTTCCGTTACCGCTTTATCCGATCACGGGGAGCTAAACTTAGGACAAGATAATAAATCTTGAGTCGCCTTAAAATGATATCTCCATGGCATAAACACAAGAACTAAGATTTTTAGGAATAAAGGACTTTATTGTATTGATTAGATTTGTGTAAAGGCTCCATGTTATACTCTTTTTAATTAATTCACAAAGCTGTCAGACGTCCAACTACACTTTATTTGATGTTTTGCCCCAAAGTCTTCAGTGGTCCTGAATTTTAACTGTCTGAAAGTTCCTGAAATCAGTTAATTCCATAAACGTGAGAACTCCTACAATGGTGATAATTTGCAGATTTAAATGCAATAATCCTAAAAATGTAATAACTGATCACAGATGTAATAGCAGTCTCCTACCACAAACGTAACACCTAGGGTTAGAGTTAAGTTTGGCTGAGATCCGTTTTATTTCTTATTAAACTTCGTTACTACTCATCAGTCTCTTGTTTTTCTCTTATTTTTCATTATTTAACTGCTTTTTCTACTGTAATCATGGATGTACTTTCGCTCTTAATGTCCCCTTCATCTGACGTTCTCTATGGTTCTTTCTGGAGCAGCACATTATAAATAAAAGCAATTCTTCCCTCTGGGATCAATAAAGTATGCTGATTCTGACTGATGAACAACCACTGACGGACGTCTACATGTTCATAACCACCACACTGCGTTTGTTAGTTGTGTTTTGGACCAGCATCACACCCAACTAGTTCCCTTCTGCTGATCGGCATCGCTCCGTACACACACCTCTAACACTCGTGTCCACTTCACCATACTCACAAGCAACTGTAAATAAGATAAAAACATGGCTTGTGTGTGTGTGTGTGTGTGTGTGTGTGTGTGTGTGTGATTGCTGTCAAGAGAACACCCCCAGCTGATGGCTGATTTCCCCAAAGGGAAAAAAACAGCTATAACTATGGAGTGAAATTGATTTCATCCTCATCAACTCAGTCCCTAAAACCTGTGTGGTACCTTTGTCTGGACTGACAGGAACTGGACTTGGAGAGTGTTTCCTGGATGCAGCTCCGTATGACAGTCTGGCCCACTTTGGATCCATCTCCCCAGTGTGTTTGGTGGGTGGGTCAGGTCCCGTGTCCCCAGGAGCTTCAGTAACCTCTAACTGACGCTTCACCCCCGGCTGAGTCTTCACTCTGACAAACAGGAGACATCAGTGAATACTGCAGGTCTCATACTAGAGAATCACAAAACAAATCTGTACTTGGATTGGTATTTAAATGTAATCACTAGGATATGTGAAGGTCAATCTTTGATGAAATTACAATTTTGGTGATTAATTAAACTGGAGTAATTCTAAGTGTTCAACTGAATAAAATAAACTGATACTGAGCCCGTCGTTTAACCAGACAGGTACAGACGTGTCAGCAGGTGTGAACGGAGACCTTTTGTTCTCATCAACAGCAGACGACTCCTCCGATCCCGCCTCAGTGGGGGGGTCTGTTGGGGGCTCGGTCCTGTCCTCCTTCATAAAGCTAGCAGCTTCTGGTGTGGGTGTGGAGTGGTCGATGGGAACGTTGTCCTTTCCGGCTTTCCATAGTTTGTAACGATCAGGCTGGAATTTACGTACAAAAACATCCATGGAGATTTTCACCATGTCCTGACGGCAAGAACACTGAGGAGGAAAGATCAACAGTAATATCAGAGTGTAATGTGGTTTGAATCTGGAGTGGAGATCATGAACAATATACAGAGGAAAAGCCCCCCAACTTGAGGACATGTGCTTCCTCCTTGACTGTATCATTCAGCTCCATTATTTATGAGAGTCAGCTTTTCCCCCCATGAAGACCCAAAGCTTTGGGCAGACTAATGAACCCATTCAGACAAACACTCTTGATGTATCCAGCATCAGCTAACTAAACAATCCTACTTTCATCAGATATGGGGCCAGGATGTCAGTTTAGTCGAAGTCTTTTATGAATACAAAGGAAATTCTTTGTAACTTTGGATGTCTTTTCCAAAAAGCTTCACTGAAACATGTCTTCCAAAATTCCAGCTGAATCTCCTGCAAAAATATTTCCAATATATTTTCATGAAACCAACAAACTTCGAACAACCATGCAACGACTCAGAGTGTGTATGACTGTAATTTGTCTATTATGAGAACCATTCATTACCCAAGTGAAATCTATTTTACGCAGACATAGACGTACAACATGCATAAAAGCAATATGTAAATTTCCCAGTTTGGGATAAAGTACATCTATCTATATGACACGAAAAGAAAAGGCTGAAAGTGCAAAGCCAAGTCTTCTAGGTTCACCAGACATTTCCTAAAACACCATTTTGGTTTTTTAAATAACAATGAAGTTCAACTCGTCCACTCTGAAGAAACTTACTCAAAAACAGACGTATAAAATAAATAAGTTCAGCTTCACTTCTGTCATACTTTATTTTTATTGGTTTATATCTTTACGAAAATTAGACATCATCATTTAAGATAATTTCTAAATTCAGAATGCTAAACTGTTACCAACTAACTGAAAAGCAGGAGATGATTCTTTAGAATGAACAAATGCATGATGTGGGAGATGTGACCTCATTTAACCTGTTTCTGACTGGTTATAATGCGAAATGTAGGATTTTGTTATTGATCTTATTGATCATTCCTTCATGCTGAGGACATAGCGTATAATATATGTTAAGGTTTGCACACAGGTATTCATTAGACTGAATTTCTCAGTGAATAAACGTACCAGCGTCGCCTGTTTGCCATAATTAATCCATCTCTGCGTGGCAAAGTTGGTGGACTCCGCACAGTTGAACCCGTGGTTGAACCCAGCATGATAGGCGAATGGGAACGTTACGATGAACTGTCCCGCCTCCTGGGTCACCTGCATTTATCACAACCAAAGACAGTCATTTTCTGATGTATAGTTTTATTGTGAAAACTAGAGCAGAGACATGATCATTCTAATGTACTCTGAATAAAAACTAAAATGAGTGGTCACCTTCTCAAACGGTATCCCATATTTTTTCAGGATTGAGGGTGAGATTAGAGTCATCTTGTGGCGCAGGAACGCCTCACAGCTCTGAGCATTCCCTGGAAAAAAACCTGGACAAAGACACCACGCATCATGGAGGTGAACCATCTCAGGTCTTCAAACCACTAGAGACTAGAGCATGATCTCTGTTACAGCCTGTAGAGCAGCTCAGGGACAGTCTTTACTCCTGAGACCACAGACTGCTGACACATGATGGTGGACATCAAGCTCAAAAGAGGAACTGTTTCTACAGGGATTAGTTTGATCCCAGAATGATCACGTACCTTTAGCCAGCCTCTCCAGTCTCTTCCCGTGCTCTGGAGGTACGACGTACCTGACGACCAACAAACGTACAAATATATCAAAAGTTTTTTCTTTTGTAAGATCCGCAAAGTGAGGTTTGTAAAGACTTTAAATGGGATTGTTTGTTTTTTTGTTTGTTTGATGAAACAAATGAAACATGGATGAACACAAAGAAATAGACTGGGAACAAACTCCAAAACTTACGTAATATTATTTGACGATGTCACAAACACAAAAACATGATGGCCTTAAATAAAAGTTGGGTTGATTTTTAGGAGCCTTTTAATAAAGTCACAAACTGTGACTGTTTAAACTGGGAGCAGTTTAATGCTGTTTGATTCACTCTATTTTTTTAAGGTGACTGAAAAAGAAGCCGACATTGTGTGAGTAGAGAATATATGGAGAGTACAGAGAGCTGAGACGTAGTGAGAGTCTGTGACATGTATCTGTAGGGGCGTGTGAGGGCGTGTAGGAGCGTGTGAGGGCGTGTAGGGGCGTGTGAGGGCGTGTAGGGGCGTGTAGGGGCGTGTAGGGGCGTGGCCAACTGCACCAGGACTTGGGCGCTCCAAAGTGCAGATAGTTGAGGCTGTACAGATCCATGTCCTCCGTGTGCCAAGCAAAGGCACTCTTCCACATGCCGAAGTAGAGGTAGGGGGTGTTCACCCCCCTGATCCTGATGCCACTCTCATTCTCCACAATGTCAAGAATAGTGTTGAGTCGACCAATGTTCCACTCAGTGACATCCTACAGAGGAATGACTCTGTTAGAGATGTAAATCAGCACCTAATAACACTCACACAGGCATTTAGTACATATTTGCAATGTAATATTATTTAGAAACAGAAAAAGCAGAAGACGGAGCTTCATTATTGTCATAATGTAAACTGAGGGGACAGTCCTGATTGGTCTTTTCTGATGTGCTGACACAGAGAGAGCATGTCCATCATTCCATTCAAAAAGTTAAACTTGCAGATTATATTCATTCCTTCCACACAGACTGATGGATTTCAAATGTTTATTTCTCTTAATTTTGATGATTATACCTGAACAATAATGGAAATCCCAAATTCAGTATCTCAGATATTAGAATATTACTGACGATCGACCAAATAAGGATTTCTAGAAATGTTTACCAACTGAAAAGTATGAATATGAAAAGTTTGACTATACAGCATCCAAATATTAATAACAATAGATTTTCATTAGTATTCAGATATAATCATCCATTTTAGTTATGAGGATGCTCTTCTCCCCTGTAATATTTCTCTACATCAGCTACAATAATCTAACTGCAACATGTACTGTATCCTTTGGAGGGCTTCTTATGTTTGGGTCCATGCGGAATCCTACGTTTATTTTTATCAAATTTCATGTGTTGCCTCAGCAATGTTTCAAATGGCCACTTTTAAATTCCAATGTCCACACCGTACATCATAAAAAATGTTCTATTAGGATGAATTATGTGAAAAAGCTCCATTTTGAGTATATTTAGGGCTTTGCAAAGGAACTTTATTCATTTGCGATGCTGATTCAATGATGACCACTCACTGGATCGTACAGCGTTCCACTGACATCGGCTCCATACAGGGGAGGGTTGAAGGTTAGGTTCTTCCAGAACTTCCTCTCCAGCTCATCAAAATCCTTGGATCGAGGATTGCAGAACCTACAGAGAAAAATAAGATGTTCAATATTCCAACGAAAGAATGTGTTTGAAATCACCTGTTAAATCACATTAGTGAGAGTATAGTCTGATGCAGTGAAGGTCTGTGTGAAAAACATTTATCAGTTATCTATGAATGAGAGCAGTCAGATAGTTTAATTTACTACATTTAAGTAAAACTAACAAGAGCTACACAATGAATGTGCAGTAGGTCATTAACAATGCATCACGGGCATCATGCTGCAATAAATTATTGGAATAGAAATGAACTCAAGGTGTTCCAACATGCTTTCTGTCTACATTTGAGATCACTGTGTTGAAATAGTGTTGGTACACATTAAATGGACAATTCCCAACTGCTTTAAACAATATTATGTCAAGAACCCATTCCCTAGGTAAACACAAACCGCTCCACTATTCCTTTAATACACAAAAGCAATCAATGTTTTCAATCACAGTTGAAAAAAAATATTTGTATGACTTTTTGCAACAAAGGAAGACTACAGTTTACCTCTGCAGCAGAAAACAGTCAGAACATCTCTCAAAAACCTGGAACGTATCACAGAACTCAAGCAGCAGACGCCTCTCAAACCTCAGTTATTCAGAGGAGCCTGCATAAAGCAGGAAGTCTGTGGACATTTGCCCCCAGGAAACCATTAGTGAACAAGAGTCAAAAGAGGAAGATGCCTGCTTGCACCAAGAAACAAGGATGGTTCACATCCAGTCCTGTGCAAAAGAACTGATGAAACGCTGTAAGAATGCTTTTAAAAATATAACACTTAAGAGTTGATTTTTATTGATTTATAGAAACACAAAGTGAGCAAAAAGCAGAAAACTCTTTATCTTATTATTTATGGTAATTTAAATGTTTCTGAGCCCCCCCCCCATACCGATATTAAACCACCTTCTATCTGCATTACCTTTAAAACACTCTGATAGACTGTTTAAAGCACTTTGTGTCTCACGGAACGTAGCGCACTTCAGGATGCCGTCAGCCAATGGGATGCGTGTACGGTGTCATGTGACTACCTACTAAAAATCCATGATGTGGAATTGCAATCGTTGATGCGCGAATTGAGCAAAAACTACATTTCCCACAATGCAGTAATACAGCCCATTTTAATTTTGACACAAATGTTTTGAACAAAGTTAATGTCCTAACTTGTGTTTGATGTTGTTTGCCTTCATTTGATCCTTGATTGATGGAGTTCTGTGGGTTTAATAACCTGTTATAACAGAACAACATGCAAACATGTTTTTTCGGTCCAACTGTAATGTTTGTAACTTGAATAAGTAATAAATTCAGAGTTATTTAACATTAAGGAGTAGTTACATTTATGTTACATTACATTTAGTTACATTTATTAGTTACATCTGGCCCTTTGAGGACAGCCGTTATGCTGATGTGAGCCTCAGTGAAAATGAGTTTGACACCCCTGATACATAGTATAATAAACACATTTCAGTAGAACATCTTTCTAACTCTAAGTGTATGTTCATAGGGACTCATTGAATAGTGAAATCACATGTTTTTTGGTTTGTTTGTGTGTTTATTTGTCTGCTACATCCCATAGTGTGGTCCATTTCTGTGAACCCCTTCAAAACAGCTAAATATCATATTGTGGAACTGCTTTCAAACAAAGCAACTGAAGCAAATAAAGACCCTTTGTGGTGGTCAATGGGGGCGCAAAGTCACTGTCGTCACGGCCTGTGTACAATATGTATATGCATGTCTAACATATACAGTATATGTATCTATATGTATTGTATCGTCTGAGTGAAAAAATGAATATGATTTCATAATTATTATTTTGACATCGACAGCTGCGATAACGTCCTCTAGGCTTGTGTGCCAGTTATCTGTCTACTCTTATTACTCCTGCACCACTGTCAATTTAAAATTTAAATGACTTCCTAAGACAGCTGAGAAAGACAAAAATTGAATGCCCCCAAAAACAAAATTATATTTTGCACATTACAACCTGCAAATAATGAACTTTGCAGCTGAAAACAGTAATTGAGCAAGAGAAAGAAAGTTTGAAGTGAGAGAGAAACGTCTGAGGGACAGAGAACACTTTTTTTTTGTGTGTGGGGGGGGGGTGTTTACAACCCCACCCCCACCTCCAAAATGCAACTTATAGTCCAGTCGACTTACTTTAAAAGTATTCTTTACAGTTTCCTCACACTCGTCTATGAATTTTGCACAGTGTACTGTAAATAGTAGATAGCGTATGTATATTGTAATCACAAAACTAAATTATTCACACTAAAATTGGTTAATTCTACCACAAAGTTGTGAAATAAAACTTATTTTCATCCTTGTTTACCAATACAATTAAACGAAGACAAAAGAATATCAAAGTAATGACAAGAAATTCTAACACGCACAAACATCTCAGACTCAGGCAAACTAACTTGTCTATGGAAGAGGTCTTGCGGAACTCGTGAACGGTCATGGGCTTCTTCTGGATGTTGTACTGTGTGAACAGTCCTGACTGGCCAGTCACCACCTGCTGGATGGGGGCAGGAATCACCATGTCATCAATATCATCATATGTCCCTCTAGGTTTCCAGCCTTCAGGTGGAATAACCTGCAAGAAACCAAATGAGAAGGTCAGGGGACGAGCCAGTGGAAGACAGTAGTATACGTCCATCAGCGTACACAATTATTAAAGATTATCATCAATAATGATCGGTCATAATTTTATGAACAATGGGATACAACAGACCCAACATTAGATTATGTCTGAGAACAGGGTCACGGTAGATCTGTGTGTTTAACAAAGTCAACTGGACTTGTTTCAGAACCTTGAATACTCCTGGTCATTTCAGGACTAAATAAGCTTTTTCTACCCCTTTGGGCCCTTTATAGGGTAACACGTCAGATCAGCGTCTTCCAATACCTGTCATCTCCTATATCCTTTCCTCACACCAAGCATCGACATGCCTCCTCTCAACACACACATGAACCACCTCACTGGTCTTCCTGGCAGCTCCATCTTCTGCATCCTTTTGCTGTATCACTATCGTCTTTCCAACAAACTTGTCCAAACCCACTCCTTCAACATCTGCTGCGAGCTCCTTCAGACGTCCTACCAGTCTGTCGTGCCCAGTGTGCTGACTGGTGCCCAACACACAAAATCTGCTGGTTCTGTGGTGGGTCAGGACCTGGACACTGGACACCACCTTCCCCCAGCAGGTGAGCTCATTCAGTGGCAGACTGCTGTCACCAAGGTAGGGGGTGCTTCAAGGTGAGCAAGGTCATCAATCAGCACATGAATAGGAGGAGGTGATGGACTTGAGATCTACTGTGGTGGAACCAGGGTGTCATAGGGCCGATGGTGGAACCAGGGTGTCATAGGGCCGATGGTGGAACCAGGGTGTCATAGGGCCGATGGTGGAACCAGGGTGTCATTGGGTCGATGGTGGAACCAGGGTGTCATTGGGTCGATGGTGGAACCAGGGTGTCATTGGGCCGAGGACATCTTATGTCATGATGCATGTGCATTTTGCTCGGTTGGTGTAGTATTTGTTGGTCTAGTCATGTATGATGCGCTTCCTTGGTGTGTATCACACACTGAACTCATGCCTATGTTTACGTGTGGTTTTATGTGCTTGGCTTCCTCCCACCTCCAAAAACATGCACTTCCTGTTAATTGGCCGGTCCCAAATTGACCGTAGGTATTTTGTCTGCATCTCTGTGTGGCTCCGCGGTGCACTGGCGTCGCGCCTGGAGTCTCCCCTGCCTCATGCCCCCATTCAGCTGGGATAGGCTCCCACGACCCACGATAGCAGAACAAGCGGTCAAAGACGAGCTCAAGCTCCTGATCCCATAAACCTGCATCTGAGTAAAGAACTGAAACTGCAGCCGGATCGTTAATTATAAAGGTGAATTATGACAAGGACCTCAGCTGTGTATAAGTTTTCACTAGATAACAGTCAATCACCAGCGACAACAACACACTCAACCAGATGATCAGGAGGGCTGGTTCCTGATTGGCTGCAGACCGGACATTGGAGGCTGTGGTGGAGAGGAGGACTCTGGGATTCTCCATGATGGATAACAGGTTGTTCAATCACCAGCTGGACCACAGACTCCAATTTCCCAGTGTGGAATCAATAAAGTTGGTCTATCTCTCTACCATCTCTCTGTCTATCAAACCATTTCTCTCTACCTACCTGTCTACCTCTCCATCCATCTAACTATTCAGCCATCTAATCACAGTTGTCTTTGACACAGTTAAACTCAAGGAATTTAACTTATTTCGGATGAGAGGTGAAATGTCTTCAAACTTTTCGCAACAGTCTAGTTGACTTTGTTCAACACAGATTTCATTTTTGTTGTTTTCAACTCGATCCTGGTGGCTAATCGCTGGCTACTGTTAGTCAGCACCTGTTCATACAGCCATTGAATAGCCAGCAGATAAAATTCAGTCTTTCAAGGCAAAAACATGTTCTTTGCTCCCACCAACTTTGACGAAGCTACCCCAATTCGCTTTGAAGGTACTTTAAAAACTATTTCAAACACTGGAGGTTTCCAATGGAAACGACAACAAAAGGCACAGCTTCATGTTATAACTGACATTTAGGGACATTTTGAAACACATGGGGGGGATGGCAGTGGCTCAGGGGTAGAGCGGTTCGTCCAATGTTTCTAAGATCGGCGGTTCGATTCCTGCTCCCGCCAGAAAAAAACAGAGTCGTCCTTGAGCAAGGCAGCATCCCCCAAAGAAGTTGCTCACTTGGGGCGCTCCACAAAGGGGCTGATCGCCACCCCTGCATGCATACAGGTGTGTGTGTGTGTGTGTGTGTGTGTGTGTGTGTGTGTGTGTGTACGTGTGTGCTACGGGGACCTGTACAAACTAACATGTATGCATGTGCATGCTTTTGAAGTATCTACTAAATCTTCATTTCCCTTCCGGGATCAGATTAGTATATGAAAAAAATCATAATATACAGGCAAACCAATCACTTTCTGGGAAAACCTAATAAAATATCCACTATTTATAATCAGTCAATGCATCATTTCATAGTAATATGAAAAAAAAACACAAAAAGACTACTTACCTTTGATATTCCAGCTCTGTGTGCTCCTTGAGACTCCATATAGGCAATATACTGACAAAAGTCCTTGAACTCCTCTTTGGAGGGGGTGAAAGTCATTATCTTGGAGCCCATGCTTTGTGGTGGTGTGTCTGTGGTCATCTTTGAATATATTGACCTAAACAGAAGGGAGGAAACAGGAATATTACACGTATTACCGTTATATAATAGCCAATGTCTGGCTCAGTCCAAGAGCATCTTAAAATCCTTCTACTCCTGCTTTAGCACACACAGTTCTATGTGCCTGTGCTATAACATAATGAAACTAGAACCAAGGCAGTCACAGACTGCAACATCCTGAATTCAAAATTTTACAATTACCCTTTTGTACAAAAGTTAAAATTTTACCTTGAACTAGTCAAGGTCATCATCTCGGTTCATCCCCTTTGCTGCCTGAGTAATGTGCCTTTTGTTTCATCTTTCCATCTGCGACGGTTGTGAAGATATTTGGTGGACTAACTAATGGACGAATGGACGCAGGAACACACAAACACTGACAGTTACATCACCGCTTTGAAGTAGTTTCTACTGGTAAACGACTTCATTCAGGGTTTCTTCTTGAAGCAGAAACTGACTCCAAACTGCGTACGGGCATACAGTATAATGTGAATCACACCCCCCCCCCACTTCCATCCCTTCCTCCTCGCCCTACCCCCGTGTTGGGCAGTCCTGGCCAACACCTTTCCTGATCATCCTCTCCACCTCACACTGGACAGACAGCGGTGCTCCTTCTCCACCAGAATGCAGCACCGCTGTCCAGGGGACAGTTACAGGAAGTCATTCCACAGATACAGGAAGTCATTCCTGCCACAAGCCATCGCACTGGACAACAGCTCTAACTTATCAGACAGAGTCCCACCCAAGTCTGATGTCTGTGTGTTTTGGATAAGAACACCTGTATATTTCACATTTATTTGTAACCTCTGTCACTGTACACACTTCTTGTATATCTCTACTGCAAACACTAGAGCAGAGATCCCCAACCCCCGGTCCGTGGTGCATTTGATACCAGACCTCAAACACAATCTTTCATGGTACAAATTATTTTTTTCTATTATTGCTTCCGGATCCAATTTTTAAAAAAGCCTGTTTCCGTCTTCGTCTTACTGCCGTCTGTTGCATCATTTCACACATCAGCTAACCGCGACTATTAATTTTTATTTAACCACAAGCTGGCCCATGAAAAAAAAGGCCAAAAAAAACCCCTCAATCCACTGGAGTGATTTTTTCTGGAGGAAACGAGAAAAACGATGAAACCACAAAGGAGTCTCAGACTGCTAACAAAATCAAACTTCATTCAAAAGCAGATATCAAGATCCCCACCTAAGTTAAGGGGTTCAGCAACAGGTCATTGAGAAGAGCCACTATGTGTTATTAGGGGCGAACGGTTAAGTAATGATGCAATGACATCCATAAAAACTACTTCACTACATTCAGACAGAACACTCAAAACTAAAAGACAACCCTTCGCAATGTTTTGAAACAAAACTCATCAAGTTGAAGGGCAGCAGCAGTTATTAAGGGTCATTACTTCAACAGATGTGTCTGCCCTGAAAGCATCGTTCTTATGTGCAGAGCGCATAAAGCTAAAGCTAAGAAGACCTTTAGTATTGGGGAAGAGATAATTCCCACTGAGTCTACATCATCGTCAGTTGAATTTATTGTACAATATTGTTTTAAGTGCCTCATATAAAGTGCAATAGTTGAATTCAAAATAATTACTATTAACTGACAAAGGTTTCTATCATTTTAACACTTGCACCTGTAGCCGGAAACATTTTAATACATAAAAATGGTCCCCATTACAAAAAAAGGTTGGAGACCACTGTACTAGAGTATACCTTTGTCCTATTTAATTTAAACATATCCCTCTTAATTCTATTCTATCCACATT
Source organism: Antennarius striatus (assembly GCF_040054535.1). NCBI lineage: Eukaryota > Metazoa > Chordata > Actinopteri > Lophiiformes > Antennariidae > Antennarius > Antennarius striatus. Next base: position 1,225,434 of record NC_090782.1, on the reverse strand, counting down.
TATACTCTTCATCTTGTTTGTTATGTCTTGAATGCTGCTGCAACATGTAAATATCCCAGTTTGGGATCATATATAAACACTGATATTAAACCACCTTGTATCTGTATTATCTTTTCCCACACTCTTATAGACTGTTAAAAAGCAGTTTTGTATTAAAAAGAAGTCGTAGAAAGAACCACGAGTCAGAAAGCAGTAAACACACAGATGCTGTCAGCCAATAGCGTGCATGTCATGTGACTACCTACTAAAACTCAGCGATTAAGAAAAGCCATGCATCTTGAAGCGTGAATACCCGAGGGAGGGATATCTCTCTCTCTCACTCACTCTCTCACACAAACACACACACACACACTTGCTCATCAACGTTCGCGACTTCACCTCATTGCGGATTTTTGGTAGGGAGTCACGTGATGCCATACGCCCATTCTATTGGCTGACGGCATCCGGAAGTGCGCTACGTTCCGTGAGATATGATTTTCAGAATCAAATAAAATTTAAAGAATTAGACTTATTATTTCAGCCATAATAACCGGTCCATGTTTAAGGAGAAAAATAATTTAAGTATAGCATTTCACCACTCTTACATTTATTTCTGGGCTTGCACTAGGCGGTAGTATGACTAAGCCACTGTGGCTCAGTGTAAAAGAATTGAGTAAGCCACAAAAAGCCACATTCTGTGTCCAAGACAGGGACTTGCTGTAATAGCAAGTAAAACTTACAAATAAACATTGACTAATACCAAGAATCAAATATATTAAATCAAAGTGTCTAAGTTGAAGTTAAAATGTCTTGTAGTCCAAGTAAAACTTACAAGTAAACATCGAGTAATATTTTGTATGACTGTATCTTCACAGAGTGAATGCAAGTTTTCAATTGTTGGGGGGTGTAAAACCACACTTGTCATAGGGGGGAGGGCGGGGATACCCCCCGTATGGGGGATTGGGGCCCCCGGGAAATTTTTTTAGAAAATGGGGTTGTTTTCCTGCATTCTGAGGGCAAAATCTTCTGTTCAGTTTACCTCCAAAAATCCACTAAAGTCAACAGTTGAAGACCGACTCCCAAGAATTAGGAGTCGGGCAGGGAAGATCATCTCAGACCCAACACACCCTGGACACCGTCTATTTAAAAGTCTACCCTCTGGGAGGCGCTACAGAGCCCTCCTCTCAAAAACAACCAGACTTAAAAACAGTTTCTTCCCCGAAGCCATAAGACACTTGAACAATAAACGTTAAATATTTGTCTCCAAATCCCTGCAACATGCACTCAGCAACTGTACATCGTGCCCCCCCCGCGCCTACTGCATTTTGCATCTTACATTTTGTATTTAGTATAGTTATTTATAATATTTAAAGTATTTAGAATAGTTAAGTTATGAATGCACAGTTTGAGACACCACCTGCCGGAAACAAAGTCCTCGTCTGCTTTCAACAAACGATGGCCAATAAAGCTGATTCTGATTTATTTCTGTCCTACTTTATGCAGGAATGAATGTGAGATTCAACCATTGAAAACTTGCATTCACTCTGTGAAGATACAGTCATACAAAATATTACTCAATGTTTACTTGTAAATTTTATTTGGACTACAATATATTTTAACTTTGACTTAGACAACACCATTGGTATTCCATAGTTTTGTTTTTTGTTTTTTTAATTCAACAACATTTTTCATTTCAGTTTAAAAAGGCATATAAAACATCAAGTGAGGTGAAAACACATTTACATCATCGCTGGTTATTCCTGCTGGTCAGAGGGAACAAAAGTCTAAGACTACAAACAAGTATTGATAATATCTTTCATTGACCTTCTGATCAGTCCGTCTCCACTCCTCCCCCTCTCAGCATTCACCATTTGTTGTTCAATTAGAATTTTAACACAAAATCTACTATAAAACTCTCTATTCTCATTTTCTTTCAATCGATCGTCCTCGCCTTGTCGTACACCAATTAGCTTATAAAAAAAGAATCTTTTTGTTTATCATTGGACGAGAGGAGGTCATGACCCGAGTGCATATTTAATGATCGGGAGCGTTCGGGTCACTTCGGCTATATCCGTCCTCTATTTCCGTCGGCATGCTTCGGCTAAATTCCGTCCGCATGCGAAAATAACGGCGGTGGCTAGCTAGCGAGTGGCGCTAGCTAGCAAAAAAAAAAGTATTACGTTTTAGCATTTTTTCCGAAAAAATAAGAACGCCACTGTGGCTACACAGTCTTAAAACCTTGTAGCCAATCTGGAATTTACTTCGCCTCTGGCGAAGTGGCGAATGGCTAGCGCAAGCCCAGTATTTTGCCATGAATTGACATGCTTTCTCTATAATAAGACCACCTGTCCAATGTCACCTCTTTTATTCAGTCAGTTGAGTGATTTTGTAAGACAGCTTTGACTATTACATTTACAAAACAAGACACAAAAACTTTGAATAGCTCAACACAACACTTAGTACAAAATGTCTCCCGAATATAAAACTTAACTTTAATGAATTCTACAATCCCAAAATTCATTCACCTGCTTGAAGATGACAACATTTTTAATCATCTTCAGCCACATACCATTGGACCAACCCATTGGACCGCACAATTGAAGCCTACCATGGGACCATACCATTGCACAATACCATTGGACTACACTCTTGGACCATACTATTGGACCGCACCATTGGACCATACCATTAGACCACACTATGGACCACACCATTGGACCGCAGCATTGGACCATACCATTGGACCGCAGCATTGGACCACACCATTGGACCACAGCATTGGACCATACCATTGGACCGCAGCATTGGACCATACCATTGGACCATACCAATGGACCGCACCATTGGAACGCACCATCTGGACCGCACCATTGGAACGCACCATTGGAACGCACCATTGGACCGCACCATTGGACCGCACCATTGGACCATACCTTTGGACCATTCCATTGGACCATTCCATTGGACCATACCATTGGACCATACCATTGGACCGCACCATTGGACCGCACCATTGGACCATACCATTGGACCACTCCATTGGACCATTCCATTGGACCGCACCATTGGACCATACCTTTGGACCACTCCATTGGACCATTCCATTGGACCGCACCATTGGACCATACCATTGGACCATACCATTGGACCACACCATTGGACCACACCATTGGACCATACCTTTGGACCATTCCATTGGACCGCACCATTGGACCATACCATTGGACCGCACCATTGGACCATACCATTGGACCATACCATTGGACCATACCATTGGACCATACCATTGGACCATACCATTGGACCATTCCATTGGACCACACCATTGGACCACACCATTGGACCACACCATTGGACCACACCATTGGACCACACCATTGGACCACACCATTGGCCACTCCATTGGACCATTCCATTGGACCATTCCATTGGACCATACCATTGGACCATACCATTGGACCATACCATTGGACCATACCATTGGACCACACCATTGGACCATACCATTGGACCGCACCATTGGACCATTCCATTGGACCATTCCATTGGACCGCACCATTGGACCATACCATTGGACCATTCCATTGGACCATTCCATTGGACCATACCATTGGACCATACCATTGGACCATTCCATTGGACCATTCCATTGGACCGCACCATTGGACCATACCATTGGACCATTCCATTGGACCACACCATTGGACCATACCATTGGACCATACCATTCCACTGCTGGAACTTGCCTGGACTTCATTAACCCTGATGACCATTGACTCTCCTCACTGACTACATCAGTTGAATACAACCACTGGTAAACTTTCATAAACACGTTAAATGTGTGAGTAAACGGTAACGTCACCTTCCTGGGAGCTGGGCTGGCTTCACGTCTGACTGATGGACGCCCACTGCTAACGGTGGCCCGCTGACAACACTGGGCTAGTAGGTTAGCTAGGATGCTAACGGTTAGATAACGTGCTGCTCCACTTCGGGTTCAAAAGTGTAGTAAACACACTAAAACACGTTGGTATCCCAGAGTCAACACAACTAACCACATTTACAACTAAATACTAGTCAGACGGGATGATGATTAAGCAGAAAACAGTAGAAATCGCCGCGGCTTTCACAACATTGACACCCGACCAGCTGTCTGAGGCTAACGGGGTAGCAGCGGGGCTGCGGAGCGGCCGTTCAGACTTTAGAGTACTTTCAGAACACTTTCCGGCCAATAAACTAACGACAAAGTAATAAAAACTAACTTACCAAAGTGTTGACGAGTAATTCTGTTCACAGATCACAGGCCGTACAGTAGAAACACTGGCATGATCGTCCCCAATAGGAAATACATTCCTCCATTATCTCAGCGACGCATGCGCAGTGCGTCTTTGTTTACATGGCCAGTGGGCGGGACTTGAACTATTTTGCGACCAATCACAACACGACATTCGAAGGCAACCTTTACAGCTGCAACAGGGTGATAATGAGACAATCGGTGCCAGGACACCATGCTAAATAAACCACAATAAAAATAAATCAATCATAAATATCACACTAAACAATATGAAGCCGAGGAATCCACATACACACTGCAATCACTTTCACATGTGGGATAGAGAGAGCAGTGTGATCGCAGACACACACACACACACACACACACACACACACACACACACACGCACACACACACACACACACACACACACAGACTCTCTGAAAGACAGAATGCATGTGAATTAACTCCAAAAAAGCACTTTAGTTATTTGTTTTACTTTGAAGATGTCGTGTTTGTTTGGTTTGAAAGGATTTTATTTGAAATAGAAATGTAGACGTAAACGGTCTAATGAACTTTTTAATGATATATTTGCTCCTCATCCCAGACACTACTTGAGTTTATTTTTACTTTGAATGGTTTAAGTCAATGTCTCTTCTTAAATTAGGGACGAAGAGACAATTCATGTGATTTGGGATACATAATGTCCTTTCACCCCCCCACGATGCACTGGCAACGTGTCCAGAGCGTAACCCACCTCTCCTGAACCACGCTCCAGCAACACATGTGACACACTAGGAGGAAAAGTGGCTGAAGACGTGGTCATAACGATCGTCTTGTCTTAAAGAAAGTGGATGAATGGATGTGTCTCCTTTCATTGTTTAAACTTCAAAGGAGAATTAAGCTGTCTTTTGAGGGTGTCATGATTTCATAAAATTATTTAAAATGGAAAAATGAAATCGTGTCTTTCATTTCTTCTACTTTTAAAATGGATAGCACAGGTCAGTGACTGCTTCCAGACCACCAACTGGGAGGTTGTTGGGGGCTCACATGGGGAGGATGTGGAGGGGGCGGCTCATTGTCTAATGGTTTATATGAACTTCTGTGTGGACACTGTGGACCCTGTCAGGACAGTCAAGTGTTACCCCAACAATAACCTCTGGGTAACCTAGGAGGTCAAGGCCGTCCTGTACAGGCTGTTCCCGCATTCAGGAGCGGGAACAAGGAGGAAAAGAGGAAAGCCTAACAGGAGTTGGTCACTCAACTCCAACTGTGTGTACAAGAAGGGGCAGAGCAGGATGTACTTCCTGAGGAGGCTGGCCTCCTTCAACATCTGTCCTAAGCTCCTTTTCATGTTCTATCAGTCCGTAGTCTCCACTGTGCTGTCATACGCCATTGTGTGTTGGGGTGGGGGGGCCAGGAAAAGAGATATGGACCGTCTGAACAGACTCATCCGCAGAGCGGGCTCAGTAGTCGGGCTGAGCCTGGACTCTGTGGATATGCTTCTGGAGAGCAGGACCATGTCTAATATTAAGGCCATCATGAACAACACCAGCCCCCCCCTCACACGACCTTCTCCCAGCAGAGGAGCACCTTCAGCAGCAGACTGCTGTCACACAGCGCCTCCACAGAGAGGCTGAGGTCCTCCTTCGTGCCCCGTGCCATCAGGGGGTACAATGACTCTCTCAGGAGGAGCGGGGGGGAGGTGGCGAGGTCAGCACGGGGTTGAAAATGGATTTAATTTAATTTAAATTTAATTTTATACTGTTGTATATATATATATATATAATTTATTTATTTATTTTTTATGCTGTTTTTATATTTTAATTCAATTTTATACTGTTTAGATTTTATTTTATACTGTTTATATTTTAATACTGTAATATTTTTAAATTTTATACTGTTTATATTTTAGTTATAGTTTAGTATATAAGTCCTGTTAGTGCTGCATGTGCCTGTCTGTTAGTGTAATGTATGTCTTGTGGTATGTCCTGTGATGTCAGTGTTTCCTTTTCTCCTGGTGTTTATCCAGTATTATTTGTTATGTAATGCCTGAGCAGTGGATATATGCAATTTCCTCCGGGATTAATAAAGTATCTATCTATCTATCTATCTATCTATCTATCTATCTATCTATCTATCTATCTATCTATCTATCTATCTATCTATCTATCTATCTATCTATCTATCTATCTATCTATCTATCTATCTATCTAGGAAGTGAGATTCTGTTTGAGGGAGGCAATGGAGGTATACAGGAGGAAGCTGGAGAACCAGTTAGGATGTAACGAGGTGCAGGAGGTCAGGAGTGGTATGAGAACTATTACTGGGAAAAGGCGCAGTACTGTGGAGGGGAACATGGAGCTGATGAACTGAACAGCTTTCCAATCGGTTCAGCTCCCCCTCCACTCCTTGCTCCTCATCCCAGACCTCCTCTGGCCCTGAGGACCGTCTTGTCAATGCATCCTCCCCCTGTGCTTCCTCTCCTTCCACCCCTGCCACTCCTACTGAACCCACTCCAAGAGCCACTGCCCTTAACACATTTCACCCACTCCACTCGCTGGACTGCCTACTTCACTGGGTCCACCAGGACCACCTGTTACCACCCCAACCAGCACCATCATCACTGTAGACCAGGTGACATCAACTCTGCAGAGGTTCCATCCTCGGAAGGTGGCTGGACCGGATCAGGTCTCCCCACATCCCTTTCAGACCTTTGCTGCTGGACTGGGTGACCCTCTGCAGCAAATATACAACTTTATCTGTGCCTGGGGAGGGTCCCCTCACTGTGGAAGACCTTTATCATCCCTGTGCCCAAAAAGGGATGCCCCGCTGAGCTCAATGACTTCCGACCGGTCACACTTACCTTTCACCTGATGAAGACCCTGGAGTTACTGGTCCTGGAGCTTATGTGTCAGGTCCAGGTTGAGATTGACGACACCATCCTGTACCTCCTTCACCATGCATTCTCCTACCTGGACGTTGGGGGCTGTGCTGTCAGGGTGCTGTTCTTTGACTTCTCAATCGCCTATCACATCATCCATTCCCGGCTCCTGCTGGAATAACTCGCTTCCATGGATGTGGACCCCCTGCCTCATGAGCTGGATCATGACAGACAGACCCCAATATGATCATATGGGGGACTGTTTGTCATCAATGATGACAAGCAGCATAGGGGCTCCACAGGGAACTGTGCTCTCCCCCTTCTCTTCACCCTCTACACCCTGGACTCTCAGTAGAACTCGGATACATGCCACATGCAGAAGTTCTCTAATGACACCACGATTGTGGCACATATCAGCGAGGGTGAGGAGGGGTAGCACAGGACATTGGTGGATTTGTGACTGGTCATTCAACATGGACTGTGTGTACAGGAAGGGGCAGAGTAGCATATACTTCCTGACAAGACAGGCCTCCTTCAACATCTGTCCTGAGCTCCTTTGCATGTTCTTTTTGTGTTTGTATCAGTCTGTATCCAGTCGCCAGCGTGCTGTCGTGTGGCATTGTGTGTTGGGGTGGTGGGGCCAGGAAAAGAGACATGGGATGCAATCCTCAGTGTGGGTGCAGTGGTTGGTCACAACCGGGACTCTAGGGACACACTTCTGGAAAGTAGGACCATAGGACCATGTGCAAAGCCAGGGATATCATGAGTAACACCAGCCACCTCCGTAGTCCACCTTCTCCCAGCAGAGGAGTTCCTTCACTGGCAAACTGGTGTCACATAGCTCTTCCACAGAGAGACTGAGGTCCTCCTTTGTGCCCAGTACCATCAGGAGGCACAATGATTCTTTCAGGAGGGGGGGAGGGGAAACTAGGTCAACAGCAAACGGATTAATGGAGGAGAGGAGATGGCTTGTCCTATACTGTGGTGCAAGGATGGAACAAGAGATTGACAGACGGATCGGTGCAGCTTCTGCAGTGATGCAGTCGCTGTATAGGTCTGTCGTGGTGAAGAAGGAGCTGAGTCGCAAAACGAAGCTCTCACTTTACAGGTCAATCTACGTTCCTACTCTCACCTATGGTCATGAGCTTTGGGTCATGACCAAAAGGACAAGATCCCGGATACAAGCGGCTGAAATGAGTTTCCTCCATAGAGTGGGGGGAAGCACCCTTAGAGATAGGGTGAGGAGCTCAGTCAACAGGGAGGAGCTCGGAGTAGAGCTGCTACTCTTCCACCTCGAGCGGAGCCAGCTGAGGTGGCTCGGGCATCTGTTCCAGATGCCTCCTGGACTCCTCCCTGGGGAGGTGTTCCGGGCATGTCCTACTATGCCCGGAACACTACCTACTACCTACACCACTACCTACTGGAGATATCGCGGATGCCGAGTGGGTCGAGTTGAAAGGATTAGACTAACGGCTAGAGCCGCTAACCGGAGGAGAGTCAAGCCCTCCGTCCCCTCCGTCATCATTGGGAACGTGAACTCTCTACCGAACAAGTTGGACGAACTGACGGCGCTGTGTAGGACTGAACAGCGCTACAGGGAGACCAGCTTGTTGGTGTTCTCAGAGACGTGGCTAACTGGCGACGTGCCAGACGCTAACGTCATATTAACCGGCTTCTCCTCCGTACGAGCGGACCGGGACACGAACACCGCCGGTAAGAAGAAAGGAGGTGGATTAATAATCTACACCAACGATAGATGGTGCCATCCGGGACATGTGACGGTGAAATCAACACTGTGTAACCGCGACCTGGAGCTAACAGCTGTTATCATCAGACCCTACTACCTGGCGCGTGAATTCTCACACGTTATTGTCCTCGCTGTCTACATCCCTCCACGGACGACAGGTCAGGAGGTGGTCCCCGGAAGTAGAGGAGATGCTGAGAGACTGCTTCCAGACCACCGACTGGGATGTTATTGTGGGTTCACATGGGGAGGACATTGAGGGGGCAGCTCAGTGTTTTACAGACTACATGAACTTCTGTGTGGACACCGTGGCCCCTGTCAGGACAATCAGGTGTTACCCCAACAACAAACCATGGGTAACCAAGGAAGTCAAGGCTGTCCTGAACAGGAAGAAGCGGGCGTTCAGGAGCAAGAACGAGGAGGAGATGAGGAAGGCCCAGCAGGAAGTGAGACTCTGCCTGAGGGAGGCCAAGGAGGCGTACAGGAGGAAGCTAGAGAAGCAGCCGGGGTGCAACCAGGTGCGGGAGGTCTGGAATGGGATGAAAACCATCACCGGACACGGGAAAGGGCGCAGCACTGTGGAGGGGAATATTGAACGAGCGAATGAACTAAACAGCTTTTTCAATCGGTTCAGCTCCCCCACCACTCCCGGCTCCTCATCCCAGGCCTCTCCTGGCCTACAGACCTCTCCTGGCCTACAGGCCTCTCCTGGCCCTACAGACCGCTCCACTGATGCTCCCTCCTCCTGTGCTTCCTCTCCTTCCACCCCTGCCACTTCTCCCGAGCCCACTCCAAGAACTGCGAAGCCCAACGGTCCCACCTCAACCACTGGACTTCCAACCTCGCCACAACCTCCTGCTCCCACCACGACGGAGACCGTCATCACTGCAGACCTGGTGACGACAACGCTGAGGAGGCTCCGTCCCTACAAGGCGGCTGGACCAGATAAGGTCTCCCCAAGACTCCTCCAAGCATGTGCTTCAGAACTAGGGGACCCCCTGCAACAATTGTTCAACCTCAGTCTGCGGCTGGGGAGGGTCCCGTCACTGTGGAAGATCTCCTGCATTGTCCCTGTACCCAAGAAAGGACGCCCTACTGAGCTCAACGACCACCGACCAGTCGCTCTTACCTCCCACGTAATGAAGACCCTAGAGCGACTGGTCCTGGAGCTCATGCGTCCACAGGTGCAGGGTGCTATGGACCCTCTCCAGTTTGCCTATCAGGCCAAGGTTGGGGTTGACGACGCTGTCTTGTACCTCCTCCACCGCATACTCTCCTACCTGGACGCCGGGGGCTGTGCCGTCAGAGTGCTCTTCTTCGACTTTTCGAGCACCTCCAACACCATCCAGCCCTGGCTCCTGCAGGATAAACTGACCTCCATGGCTGTGGACCCCTACCTCGTGAGCTGTATTACGGACTACCTAACGGACAGACCCCAGTACGTCCGTATGGGGGACTGTTTGTCTTCTCTGGTGACCAGCAGCACGGGGGCGCCACAGGAGACTGTTCTATCCCCCATTCTCTTCACCCTCTACACATCAGACTTCAAGCACAACTCGGATACATGCCACATACAGAAGTACTCCGATGACACCGCGATAGTGGCATGTATCCTGGAGGGTGATGAGGGGGGGTACAGGGCATTGGTGGCTGACTTCGTGGAGTGGTGCCAACAGAACCAGCTCCAGCTCAACGTCTCCAAGACAAAGGAGATGGTTCTGGATTTCCGGCGGGCACCTCCCTCTCCACAGCCGGTGATCATCAAAGGCAGTGAGGTGGAGGTGGTAGAAAACTAAAAGTACCTGGGACTGCAGCTAGACAGCAGACTGGACTGGTCACTCAACTCCAACTGTGTGTACAAGAAGGGGCAGAGCAGGATGTACTTCCTGAGGAGGCTGGCCTCCTTCAACATCTGTCCTAAGCTCCTTCTCATGTTCTATCAGTCCGTAGTCTCCAGTGTGCTGTCATACGCCATTGTGTGTTGGGGTGGGGGGGCCAGGAAAAGAGATATGGACCGTCTGAACAGACTCATCCGCAGAGCGTGCTCAGTGGTCGGGCTGAGCCTGGACTCTGTGGATACGCTTCTGGAGAGCAGGACCATGTCTAAAATTAAGGCTATCATGAACAACACCCCCCCCCCCCTACACACCACCTTCTCCCAGCAGAGGAGCACCTTCAGCGGCAGACTGCTGTCACACAGCGCCTCCACAGAGAGGCTGAGGTCCTCCTTCGTGCCCCGTGCCATCAGGGGGTACAATGACTCTCTCAGGAGGAGCGGGGGGGAGGTGACGAGGTCAGCACGGGGTTGAATATGGATTTAATTTAATTTAATTTTAATTTAATTTTATACTGTTTATGTATATATATATATATATATATATATATATATATATATTTATTTATTTATTTTTTATACTGTTTTATATTTTAATTCAATTTTATACTGTTTATATTTTAATACTGTAATATTTTTAAATTTTATACTGTTTATATTTTAATTTTATACTGTTTATATTTAAGTTATAGTTTAGTATATAAGTCCTGTTAGTGCTGCATGTGTCTGTCTGTTAGTGTAGTGTATGTCTTGTGGTATGTCCTGTGATGTCAGTGTTTCTTTTTCTCCTGGTGTTTATCCAGTATTATTTGTTATGTAATGCCTGAGCAGTGGATATATACAATTTCCTCCGGGATTAATAAAGTATCTATCTATCTATCTATCTATCTATCTATCTATCTATCTATCTATCTATCTATCTATCTATCTATCTATCTATCTATCTATCTATCTATCTATCTATCTATCTATCTATCTATCTATCTATCTATCTATCTATCTATCTATCTATCTATCTATCTATCTATCTATCTATCTATCTATCTATCTATCTATCTATCTATCTATCTATCTATCTATCTATCTATCTATCTATCTATCTCCTCAGACCTTGAGGAAGACCTGGAGGGACTATGTCTCTGGGCTGGCCTGACAACGCCTCGGGATCCCCCCGGAGGAGCTGGAGGAGGTGTCTGGGGAGAGGGAAGTGTGGGCATCCCTCCTGAGACTGTTGCCACAGCGACCCGACCCGGGATAAGTGGTAGATGATGGATGGAAGGATGGATGGATGGATGGATGAATTTAATGTGATTGAAGTGTTATCTAACCAATTTTTTAGGAAAAGCTGTGGGTGACGAGGAATGGATGCTAAATTTGATAAATTTGCAAATCCATTTGAGTTCTTTGTTTTTCAATAGGTTGTTGTTCTTCTTTTACCTATCAAGACAGTAAGTTGCCCAGCTATCGGCACGCTGGGCCTTGGCTTTACCTGGGACGAGATATGAGTGTCATTAGCCATACAGCATACAACCAGCGTAATATCATTTAGGGAGGAGGTGGAGGGTGGGAGGAGGGGGAGGATGGTTTTGTATTCCAGGCCTCTGCTGAGTTTTGTTATGTCTTCTTCTGGTTTTAATCTCTTTTGTCGCTTGACCATGGCAGAGAGCGTGGATTGGTGATGTAGGAAGTAAAATCAGTTGGAGACAAACAATTTAACCCCTGACTTGTTGAGGAAGTCTGTCTGCCTTAAAAAGACTTATGCGGTCAGAAAAAAATCAAAATTGTCCACTTTCAAGCCATGTTTTTTTCAGTACCAACAATCCACTGAATCTCTCAACTCCTTTTCTGACTGGCGGCGGAGGTCCACGAATCAATGATCATTGACAGACATGAAAGTATGAAAGACATTGAAGACATTAACAAGATCAAATCTCCCCACATTGGATGACCCGCTCTACCGCGGAGCCACTGCCGCCCCTTTTCTTGCCACCAATCGGTACCCTTGAACTCCCCGATGACGCGATCTGTTAGCGCGAGATTCTTCCAAACATATCTTCCTTTCTGTTCTGTGTTTCTGGGTCGAGCTCTGTTAGGAGTACAGTTACTGAAGTGTTATCGAATACTCTGTTAAATCAATTTGAAAAGTTTTCTTGGATTGGGTCACGGCTTGTCATTGAGGGGTGATGGTGGGCAGGGGTGGACAGTAATGGAGTAAATTTACTTAAGTACTGTACTTAAGTACAGATTCTGAGGATTTTTACTTTACTCAAATACTAGAATTCTTCTAGAATTCTTTCATACTTATTACTCTTACTCGAATACGTTTCCAAGGCAAAGATTTTTAATTTTACTCGAGTTAATTTCTGAGAAGGCTCATGAATACTTGTTACTTTTGGTTTGCCTGTTGTTGTTTTTTGTCCCCCGCCCCCCTAAAATGCAATTGGCCACACGCAGTGTTCGTCAAAGAAGGAAACCTATCACAGTACACGTTCTCAACTGGGATTTACATAAAACCGGAAATACGTCATCCCCTACCCAATCAGCTCAAAACTAGACCGCAGTGGCGACTGCCGAAGAAGCCTCCGTTGAATCTGATGAACATGATGAACTGGAGTTTCATGAGGCGGAGGAAGAAACCCATGGCCTCATCTTAAAGACATGTTCGAGTTTGTAGAAGTGAAAAAGGACAACGCGGACTCAGACAAGAAAAAGTACATTTTCAAATGCTTATTGTGTTCGCCAAAGAAAACTCTTGTCACTTAATTTTACAGTACTACAGACTGACAGACTGGCGGACACAGGGCCACACAGACTGGGGGGCAGGGGGAGACACACAGATTGGGGGGGGGGGGGGAGACAGACAGCCTGGGGGAGACAATATTGTGGTGCTGGGATATGTCCTTCCTGTAAACATTGAGTTGTTGAAAGCAGATTTAGTCTGTTGTAAAGCAGTGGTTCTCAACCAGTAGTCCACCAGGGTGTCCTTTAGGGGTTCCAGTTGGTCCCCAGTTAAACCAGTTGGTTGGGCCTGTATGGCTCCATTTGGTCTTGTGTGTGTATGGAAGGGGGGAATTGTTTAATAAAATGTGAAAATGACATAATTGTCCTCTTTGATGATTCCATTAATTTTATTTCCATTTTTATAGATGTTGGGGAAGGTTTGGTTCAGTATAACATGATGGTTCTACAGGCAAGAACATCAGTGCAGGTGGTTTCAAAGAGTTTCTCTGAAACAAGACATACAAGGTACTATATATAACATTGTGAAATGACAGTAATTCAGTCAGGTCCATTCTCATCAAATAAAAAAAAAAATTGGAATTTACTCTTACTCGAACTTGTACTTTAAGTACATTTAAAATCATTTACTCTTGAATACTTAAGTACATTTAAAATCAAGTCCTTTTTTATTCTTACTCAAGTAATGAATTGACTGGGCTACTCTTACTTGTAGTGGAGTAAATTTTGACCAGAAGTATTTGTACTCTTACTCAAGTACTGGGGTCAAGTACTCTGTCCATCTCTGATGGTGGGTCCTGAAGCCAGACCAGTGAAGAACCACAGCTTTAGATTAATTAGTTTTAACTTGAGCATGTGAGCATTTTATCTGTTGATCCATGTCAGGAGGGGGTTACAGTATTTGCCTCTGCAGACACCTCCCTAGTGCGCTTGTGGTGCTGTGGTGAGACTGCTGAAAGACAAGTTCATATAAGTTTGATTTGATCTCCTGAAGACTCCTCCAACTTTTAGACTTCCTCTAAATGTGGGAAGGCATCACGACTTGTGGTGTATTGTTTCACGCTGGGGTGATCGGAGACGACGCAGCAGCTGAGACCCCAGCGATTAGCTCTCATCTGACCAGCTCTAGTCCAGGCTTTAGTTTTAGCATCATAGCACTCAACACTTTCATTGATGTTAAAGTTGTTGTGGCCCCCCATGACAAACAGCTTGTTGTTAGTCACTGCAGTGCCACAGTTACCGCGTGGGGTCAACATGGGGGGTGTTTTACGCCACTTATTGGTCTGTGGGTCGTAGGCCTCAACACTTTTTAAACGTGTCTTCCCATCGAAGCCACCGAGCTATGAGAACAAAATAAAACAGTGATGTGAGTGTTTAGGTTTAAATCAAATTTTAACATATAGTGAAGAATGATAAGAAACTTTAAGAGTTTGAAAACAGCATGTGTCATGCCAACTAGACACCAAACAGAGGACATTGTCATTCTGTCAGCTCTACTTGATAAATTCAGGTGCTGGCCTCAGTCTAAGTTCGTTTTTCATTTACTCACCGCAAAGATACGGTTATCATACAAAATGACGCCTAATTCACCGCGTCTGGTGCTCATGTCAGAGAAACGTGTCCACTGGTCGAACGCTGGACTATAAAATTCACAACTTCTTAGGTACCTATGCCCATCATGACCACCACAAACGTAAATCTGTTGAGAAAAGGAGGAAACAGGAAAGCAGTAAATATCACTGATCTGTGTATGAGTCCCAGGAAACGCAATTTTTCTGTCATCTTCTCATTTTCACCTCTTTTATATAATTGCTTTTTTATTTGTACAAATATTGAATAACTTCCAGCATATAGTCTAGTCCACAAATGTTTAAATTAACAATTTCATTCATTCATTCATTCATTCATTCATTCATCTTCATTCATTTATTGATCTTCTTATCCACGTCTTCTGTCTTCACGCGTCACAAGGATTGCTGGAATCTATCCCAGAGGACTTATGGGCGAGAGAAAGGGGACACTCTAGGCATGATACCGGTGCACCACGGAGATTAACAACTTCATGCACAGAAAATCACATGTTCTTCATATTGTTTGCTAAAACATTTAGTGGAGCTCCCAACTCCAAAGTGTTCAAAGTAAAGAAACAGAATTCCAGTCAACATCAGAACAATTCCAGAGCTATTTCCAACTGCTCTGGACCTTCACTCACCTTCTCATTGAATGCTGCACAACCAACACGACTTCTGACATCATTCATGGGTGAAATTAGACTCCATTGGTCCGTCTCAGGTCTGTAGCGCTCTGCAGTCCTCAGGTAATGTGCCCTATCAATACCTCCTATCGCATAAATATATCCGTCCAAAACAGCAACACTCACATAGCAGCGACGGTGCTTCATGGGTGCTGCTTCAAGCCAAACGCGTCTTTTCACATCAAATTTGTGCATGCTGTTTAAAAACTCCACTGCATCAAAGCCACCAATGCAGTAGATTAACCCATCGTGGTAGACAGTGCCATGATACCTGCAAGGCTTTTCCTGATGATCTGTAATGTCCAACCAGCAATCAGCACGGTCATCGTAAACCTCGGTGATGTTAGTTTCACTGGGGTTCCAGCCCCCAATAGCAAAAATGATGGCGTTAGGTAAACGAGGACGAGCAGCGAGATCCGAGCAGAATCTCCGGGGCGGTGTGGCATTGGACAGCTGATGTTTGAGTCGCAAGACGTCCTCTAGAATCTGCAGACACTGAGTGTTGTTGGTCAAATATGGATCAGACATTAGAGTCTTAATGTCATCTGTATGGTTCAAGGCCAGCCGAGCCTACAGAGGAAACAACAGAATTTGAATAGAACAGATGAAATTGTGATATTCCATATTTTTGTTATAGACAGCAACTATGATAAAAAACCAACAGTTTCTGTCTGATATGACTTTTAACTTTAGGAATGTTTAGTATCAACAGAACTTATCACAAAACTAAACGAAAATATTTTTTGTTACTTTATCCTGATAAAATGTAATTAAGCTGCAGGTCTAAAAGCATACAAAAATGAAAAGAAGATTTAGGGTGAGTGAAGCTCTAGATCACAGTTTTGGGAGACACAGATCAGCATAGCGATGCAGAGGAACAGGTTTCTGAGGAAGAGGACAATGTGGGGTACCAGCCATAAGCCCTGGACACATCTGAGTCCAATGAGGAGGTCACTGCTGCTGAGGATGCTCCTGTTGAAGCATTCAAGTCAATAAATGGTCGGATCTTTTGGAGTTTAGTACCTCAGCACGCACATGATGGGCAGCTGCTGAACACGTCATCAAAATGACCCATGGTATCACAAGGTTTGCTGTGACCAGAGTCACTGACATTAAAAAACATCTTTGGTTTAAGTTCTATTGCTTACAATTTTTTTTTGCATCTTCTTGAAGAAAACACTGTAGATGTTACTGTAGTTATTAATTTTAAAATGAAAAAGTAAATCAAGCAAATTTGTTTCAGAGATGCGTTCTATACCCCTAAGTGTAGTATTCAGGTGACACAGTTTTTTTTAAATTGAAATCAAGAGATATACTAATGTTAAAAAAAGGCCCAGAGACCCACAACAAAAATATCACACCGAACATGTTTATGGATAAGGACGCCTTACAAGGTAACCAAGAGATGAGAAAAAAATTGGATGATGAGTTGTTGTTTTGATTGTATTTTAAAGTGATTTAAGACACAGGTTGAAACAGACCCATTAATACAAGGGATTGTAACAGAAACTAACACAGGAGGAAGGTTAAATGAAGCATAATGATAAAACGTTGTCTGACCTTTGACAAGAGTGCAGGTAAATGTGAGGTTCTCTGCTCAGGTTCATGGTTGATCCACCTAACGGCGGCCTCGTACACGGTTTTCTCCTCGTCCACATTGAGCTCATCACTATCAAGGATGTCAGTGAGTTCCTGCAAACTGAGCTCCAGGAACTCCTGGCTGGAAACAACCTCCTCAAACCTGTTCATTAACAGGAAGTGAGCCTTGTGCTGAGCTTGAGGACTTGAGATGATGAGCCGACAAACACCAATGCAGTTCTTTGGAGTGAGATTCTCTTCCAGGAAGTTGTTGCATGCCTCTACAATGTTAGTTACAATCAAATAGTCAGCTGCTATAAGCAGATCTTGTACGTTGTTCTTTGTCACAGAGACAGAACCTGAGTATGCAAAGTTAATAATGATCTTCATCATCTCTGCAGACACGCCTGGGATGGTAAAATGTGTTCTATCGCCTGCGTGTCGGCAGAAAAGGGCCCTGTGAATAAAGAAAAGGAATTGAGTAGCTGTAACACCACATCACATGACCAAACTGAAAAACAACCAACAACCAGCTGTGACTGTGTTTCCAGTCATCCAAGAGTTATCAGCCTGTCCAAACAGAGAACCTGTGTCCAAAAAGTAAGGATTGTCGTATTTCTATTTCTACTTCAGTTGAGTCCAGTATCTCAGAGTATCACTGAGTCCATTACGAGCATGTGAAGGCAGCACTGGACAGTCAGTGGACTCTGTCTCCATAGCAACGATAAACAACAAACACACAAACGGTTCTGGATTCGGGTCAATCAGTCAATCCAATTAAATTATAAAGTGCTGAATGACAGCAGACTTTTTGGGGGCGGCAGTGGCTCAGCGGTAGACCAGACGTCTTGAAGACCAGACGGTGGATGCAACCTGGAGAGGGATGGGCACCGCCAGGTTCAACTACCCAAGACACACGGTATCGTGACAACTGCGAGTTGTCTGTGGTGGCCCAATGACCCTCTGGGGTTATGGGATAGACGAGGCTAGGCTAGGCATCTTGAGATCCACCCAGAGGACTTGGTGGAAGTGATGGAAGTGTCTGGCCTTCCCTGATCAAAGTGCTACCCCCATAACCCGGATGCAGATAAGCAGTTAAATGCAAACAATTTTGTTAAATCACTATTTTATGCATCATGGAAACATTATTATAAGTTCTCCAAAAATGGTAACAAAAACCGTCATTCACACTGATTGTTCCAAATCCACTGACTGTGTTGGGGACATGAAGTCAGCACTACTTGAAAATGTGTAGTGTGTGTATTCTCTGTTCCGTATCCTCCCTGCTGTGCCATATGATCTCTTTTTTATCATGAAAGGTGTCCAAACCTTATAACTCTTTCTTAATGGGACTGACTGATCCTCAGGTTGTCATAATTATGCTGTATAATTGTCTTTTAGTGCTGAACTCAGTGATGAACGATATCAGCTTACATTGATATTCGATAAGTTACTCACTGGAAGTATGGACTGCAGTTACACATGACGATCCTGCGAACATTAAAACTGACACCACCAGCGCAGATGACTGTGTCTTGTGAACACTCCGAATCCAGTCTTGTTAATCCTGTCATTTTTGAAGTAGCTCCCCTCACACTGTTAACAGTGAAGTGTTTTGACTTGAGTCAACAGGTTTATCGAATGAGATTACCTCAATGACAGACATGAAAGCATTAAAGACATTGAAGACATTAAAGAGATTAAACAATCCATAAATACTACTAGCAGGACATGTAAATGACACAAGTAGATCAAAGCCAGAGGGTGACCTTTGATTGTTATAGATCAGTAGTGTTTTCTGCAATATAAGGCACACCTAAAAGCCTTTAATTTTCTCAAAAACTGACAGTGCACCTTATAATCCAGAGGGCCTTATTTGTGAAAAAAGTTGTGAATTAGCCCATTCAATGAAGGTGCACCTTATAATCAGATGCACCTTTACAATACAGTGAGCCTTTTATATGAAAAAAGGTTTAAAATAGGTCTTTCATTGAAGGCGCGCCTTATAGTCCAGTGCGCCTTGTAGTGCGGAAAATACTGTATAGATTCTATACTGTAGATCAGGGGTCTCCAAACGTTTTCCTGTAAGGGACACATAACTTTTCCCTTCTCTGATGAAGGGATGTTACATATTTTTATTGAATATTATGGCCTTTGTAGTTATAGTTAATCACCAAATAGAGGAGTCCATCTGTAGAACCCATAGAGATAAGTTTAGTCAACGTGTGTGTGTGCTCTTGCATGTTTAAAATCATCACTGAACAGTGACGTGCGGTGAAGTTCATGTGCGGTGAGGCACTGATTTCATCATAATTAGATTTACAAACATATCAACCTATATAAATCTTATTTAAAATTTAATCAGCAACATGAGTGGGTTGTTTAAAGTCTCATAGCAGAATTATTAACACAAACTAACACAAATAAGCACATTTGATTAAAAAAAATATTGTTACCTACATGTTTTTATTGTTATGTTTACTTATAAATGAAGTCCATGGCAGCTCCTTCTGAACAAGAGCAGCGAAAAAAATGTGAGTTGAGATCTGTAATCCTCCATTTTTGTAGTAAGGCAAGGCGAGCAGAAAACAAATGAATGGCTGTAGCTTGGTGTCACCTCCTCTGCGGCCGACGAAGAAGAATCCTTGTCCGAATCTCTGGGATCACCAGCGCCCCCTACCACGAGGCAGGAGAACTGCGTACCTCACTTCATGCCTTTTCCCAGCGGTTTCAGGACCGCTCAACTCCAGAAAGACGTTACACACATGCAGCTGTTGGCAAAAAAACACTTTATATTATATACATTAGCTAAATTATGGAAATTTTACAATTTTACTTGCGACATATAGAGAGATAGCATTACGGTCTCACTGTTTAGCTACCTCTCCAAGGAACCATCACCTTATCGTGGTGGAGAGGTTTGTGTGCCCGAAGGATCCTGGGAGCTAAGTTGTCGGGAGTCTTGTACTCCTAATAGGGTCACCCAAGGCAAACAGGTCTCAGGTGAAGGGCCAGATAAAGAATGGTTCAAAAGATCCCATGAAAAATCAAAACGCTTATCTCCACGCATAGCCTCGGTTCTGGATCCAAACTCCTGGATAGGGGTTGGACCTTGTTTTACTCCGGAGTTGCGTCAGGCGTGAGGCACAGGGCGGGTGTGGGGATACTCACTAGCCCCCCAGCTGAACGCCGATGTGTTGGAGTTTACCCTGGTGGATGAGAGGGTCGCTTCCCTACGCCTTAAGGCTGTGGGGGGGGGGGGGGACTCTGACTGTTATTTGTGCACACGCACCAAATATCAGTTCAGAGTATTCAGCCTTCTTGGGGTCCCTAAATGGGGTCTTCATGGGATCCCTGCAGGGGACTCCATTGTTCTTCTGGGGGACTTCAATGCACACGTTGGGAATGATGGAGACACTTGGAGGGGCGTGATTGGGAGGAATGGCCTCCCTGATCTGAACCCGAGCGGTGTTATGTTGTTGGACTTCTTTGCTAGTCTCGGATTGCTCATAACTAACACCATGTTCGAACACAAGGATGCTCATAAGTTTACCTGGTACCAGAGCACCCTGGGTCGGAGGTCAATGATCGATCTTGTGATTTATCACCTGACCTTCGACTGTGTGTTTTGGACACTTGGGTGAAGAGAGGGACAGAGCTGTCAACTGATCACTTCTGATGAGTTGGGTCCGTTGGTGGAGTAAACCTTTGGATAGACCTGGTAAGCCCAAACAAGTAGTGCGGGTGAACTGGGAACGTCTGGAGGAGGACTCTGTCAGTGAGGCCTTCAATTCACACCTCCGAAGGAGCTTCTCAATGCCCCCAGCCTGTGGAGGCTGGGGGCACTGAACCTGATGGTTGATGTTCAAAGCTTCCATTGCTGAAGCTGCAGCTGAGAGCTGTGGTCTCAAGGTCTTGGGTGCCTCAAGGGGCGGTAACCCTAGAACACCGTGGTGGACCCTGGTGGTCAGAGAAGCCGTCCAGCTGAAGAAGGAGGCCTTCAGGGGCATGTTGTTCCTGGGGACTCCTGAAGCAGTTGCAGGGTACCGACAGGCCAAAAGGACTGCAGCCTCGGCTGTGATTGAGGCAAAACAGAGGGTGTAGGAGGAGTTCGGAGAGGCCATGGAGAAGGACTATCGGACGGCACCAAAGTTGTTCTGGAGGACTTTCCAACACCTCAGGAGGGGGAAACGGGGGACCATCCAAGCTGTTTACAGCAAGGATGGGACATTGTTGACTTCGACTGAGGAGGTTGTCGGTCGGTGGAAGGAACACTGAGGTACTCCTGAATCTAACTACCCCAACTGACCCATCCTCTGTTGCAGAGGCACAGCTGGAGGATGATGGGGGATTTGAATCAATCTCTTTGGGCGAAGTCACCGAGGTAGTTAAACAACTGCACGGTGGCAAAGCCCCGGGTGTTGATGAGATTCGCCCGGAAATGCTGAAGGCTCTGGGTGTTGAGGGGCTGTCATGGATGACACAGCTCTTTAACATTGCGTGGAAGTCTGGGACAGTGCCAAAAGAGTGGCAGACTGGGGTGGTCGTTCCTCTTTTTAAAAAGGGGGACCAGAGGGTGTGTGAAAACTACAGGGGCATCACACTCCTCAGCCTCCCTGGGAAAGTTTACTCCAAGGTGCTGGAAAGGAGGGTCCGGTCAATTGTGGAGCCTGAGATTGAGGAGGAACAATGTGGGTTCCGTCCTGGTCGTGGAACAACGGACCAGCTTTTTACTCTCACAGGGATCCTAGAAGGGGCTTGGGAGTATGCCCATCCAGTCTACATGCGTTTTGTGGACTTGGAGAAGGTGTATGATCATGTCCCCAGGGATATACTGTGGGAGGTACTGCGGAAGTATGGGGTGAGGAGTTCTCTCCTCAGGGCCATCCAATCCCTGTACGCCCAAAGTGAGAGCTGCGCTTGGGTTCTTGGCAGTAAGTCGGACTTGTTCCGAGTAGCTGTTGGCCTTCTCCAGGGCTGCGCATTATCACCAATTGTGTTTGTGATTTTCATGGACAGGATATCGAGGCGTAGTCGTGGTGAGGAGGGGTTACAGTTTGGTGGCCTGAGGATTGCATCGCTGCTTTTTGCAGATGATGTGGTCCCGTTTGCGTCATCAGATTGTGACCTGCAGCGCTCACTGGTCCGGTTTACAGCCGAGTGTGAAGCGGCGGGGATGAGGATTAGCACCTCCAAATCTGAGGCCATGGTCCTCAGCAGGAAACTGGTGGACTGCCTTCTCCAAGTGGGGAATGAGGTCCTTCCACAAGTGAAGGAGTTTAAGTATCTTGGGGTCCTGTTCACGAGTGAGGGAACAATGGAGCGTGCGATTGGACGGAGAATTGGGGCAGCAGGAACGGTATTGCAGTCGCTTTACCGCACTGTTGTCACAAAGAGGGAGCTAAGCCGAGAGGCAAAGCTCTCCATCTACCGTTCAATCTTCGTTCCTACCCTCACCTATGGTCATGAGCGATGGGTCATGACCCAAAGAACGAGATCGCGGATACAAGAGGCTGAAATGGTCTTTCTCAGGCGGATAGCTGGTGTCTCCCTTAGAGATAAGGTGAGAAACACTGCTGTTCACGAGGGGCTCAGAGTAGAGCCGCTGCTCCTTCACATGGAAAGGAGTCAGCTGAGGTGGTTTGGGCATCTGGTGTGGATGCCTCCGGGACGCCTTCCCTAGGGAGGTGTTTCTGGCACGTCCAGCTGGGAGGAGACCTCGGGTCAGACCCAGGACCAGGTGGAGGGATTATATCTCAACAGTGGCCTGGGAATGCCTTGGGATCCCCCAGTCAGAGCTGGTGGATGTGGGGGTAAAGGGAACGTTGGGGCTCCCTGTTGAAGCTGCTGCCCCCGTGACCCGACCACGGATAAGCGGTGGAAGATGGATGGATGGATGGATGGATGTTTAGCTACCAGCCCAGCTAGTGGAGCGATTCATCAATCCATGGTGAGGCTCAGCTGGCTGGTGCCTCACCACAGGTCTCTGATCAGTGTTTCAGCGGTAAATGTGAAAATTCAGCGATTTTGAGTAAAAATAACCTAAACTTGGTGATGCTGAATAGAAAATAACTTTATAATACGCATCACTGGAATAAAATAACCATTTAATTTATTTATTTCATTTTTCAATTTTTTTCTCTCATGATGGCAGGTGAGGCCGTGCCCCCCCCCCCACTGACCACACGTCACTGTCACGTCACTTTTTTTTTTTTCGCAAGCGGATGGCGATGCGTGCACACGCAGCGGCTCCTCTCTCTCCCGATACAGCATTTTTTTCATGTGTTTTGTGTCTTGTCTGTCCGTGTGTTTGTCCATCTTTATCACGTCCATCTTTGTCATGTCTACTTACCCCAAGGCGCTCATACTCCTGTGAGATTCTGCTCGACATGCGCAGAACAACTTTATTGGACGTAGACCCGGCTGACGCGGAAGTGCTGCGTGAGTGTGGTCTGCTCCGGAGGCCTGCTCAACCGCCGACCCCCACTCCTGCTCCCTGCCTGCAGTGGAAGCTGTGGTGATCTGCCTCTACCGTGTTCTGTTTTGTCATATGCATTTGTTCCTGACTTTGTCTTTTGTGTATTGGTTTTCAGTTTATGTACTATTCTGGTTTTCTATTACCACTGCATTCATGATTCGCTGCACCTTGTTTGTTTCCCCTGATTGTTTCGTTTGGTCGTTAACCAATCCGTGTTTAGTTCTTCCCCTAGTCAATTAGATGATCAATAATTCCACCTGCAACTACATAGCACCCTGGTCTGACTATTTAAGACACTTCATTTCAGTTCAGGTCTGTCGCAGTGTAACCCAGTTTCCTTTTGAGCAGATTCTTGTATGCCTGATTGTTACTGTTGTTCCTAGACCGTTTCCGTACGACCACGAGTTTTGCCTTGCCTTGTCTGCATTATTTCTGGATTCTCACTTTTGCCTGTTGACCACGATTTTTGTCTTTTGATGCCCTGTGTATGACCTTTTGCCTGACTGTTGGATTACGATTTTGCCTGCCTCTTTTGTATCGTCTTTTCCCTGATTTTCTGGTTTTAACCCCCGCTTGGATTTTGGACTACAAACTTATTAAAGGCTTTTGATTAATCGACACCTTGACTCTCGCACCTGGTTCCTTTTGGAAATTATAACAGAAGCGCCACGAGCAGAACATGCAAAAGCAGAAGTGGGGCAAGCGTGGAGGCATCCAGGCGAGGCTAGCAGCTAGCTCTCACCTGCCAGCTATCCCGACCATCACACTTGCCAACGTATGCTCGCTGGAAAATAAACTGGACTACATCCGCCTGCTCCAATAATCAACTAAGTCTGTGGATGAGTGTTGTGTCTTTGTGGAAACCTGGCTCACTGACAGCGTCCCGGACTGTGCCATTCTTCTGGACCGGCTAACGTGCTACCAGGCTGACAGAGCGATCGCTGAGGGGGGGAAGACCCGCGGCGGGGGACTCTGTGTTTACATCAGAGATGCTTGGTGCCGCGATGCTGCTGTGGTCTGCACACACTGCTCTCCTCTGGTGGAGCTCATGATCATCAGATGCTGGTCATTCTACCTGCCCAGGGAGTTTTCTGTCATATTGCTGGTGGCAGTATACATCCCTCCCCCCCTCCATTAACAACAGGAGTGAGGCACTGAATAAACCCTACCATCTCATCAGTCAGCAGCAGACAGCCCACCCAGATGCCTTCCTCATTCTGGCGGGGGACTTTAACCATGCAAACCCCCAGAGTGTGTTTCCAAAATTACATAGACTATCAACTTTGCCACCAGAGGAGCTAACATCCTGGACAATGTCTACACGACACATAAAGATGCCTACAAGGCCCGCGCCCTCCCCCACCTTGGGGCGTCAGACCAGACCACTGTTATGCTAACACCCGCATACAGACCGCTCGTAAGAGTCGTTAAACAATACAATTTCCTCCGGGATTAATAAAGTATCTATCTATCTATCTATCTATCTATCTATCTATCTATCTATCTATCTATCTATCTATCTATCTATCTATCTATCTATCTATCTATCTATCTATCTATCTATCTATCTATCTAAACCTGTGAAAAGGCAGATCCGGGTGTGGCCTGATGGGTCATCAGAGGCACTCCAGGACTGCTTTTCAACCACAGACTGCAGCGTATTCAAAGATGCAGCCACCCACAACAACACCACAGACCTCCAGGAGTACACAGAGACCGTCACTGCATACATGAGGAAATGCATGGATGATGTCACGGTCACCAGAGCAATCTCCGTTTGAGCCAACCAGAAGCCTTGGCTGACAGGTGAAGTCCACAGACTCCTGAAGGCGTGGAACACGGCCTTCAGAGCTGGGGACGAGGTGGGCCTAAGGACAGCTAGGGCCAACCTGTCACGAGGCATACAAGTGGCCAAGAGACAGTACCCCAGGAGGATCGCCACCCACTTCAGCGACAGCAGACACCAGGAACCTGTGGCGGGGGATTCAGTTCATTACTGACTACAAGTCCCTTCTGCAGTCCTGTGACAGCTCCACCACTCTGCTGAATCAGCTGAATGACTTCTTTGCGCTTTGAGGCAGACAACGGCATCCTGGCACAGAAGGCTCCACCCCCTCCTGGCGACCAGGCATTGACGCTTTCTCCAGACAGCGTGAGGCAAGTCCTCAGAAGGACCAACGCACGGAAAGACCCAGGTCCTGACAACGTTCCTGGTCGTGTCCTGAGAGACTGTGCTGATGAGCTCACAGGTGTCTTCACAGACATCTTCAACATCTCCCTGAGCCAGGCTGTTGTCCCCACCTGCCTCAAAGCCACCACCATCATCCCAGTCCCAAAGACGTCGCCCCCATCCGGCAACGACTACCGCCCAGTTGCACTGACTCCCATCCTCATGAAGTGCTTCGAGCGGCTAGTCATGCACCACATCAAGTCTGCCCTCCCTTCAACCCTGGACCCTTTTCAGTTTGCTTACCGGTCCAACTGCTCCACTGATGACGCCATCTCCACTGCATTACACCCAACCCTCACCCACCTGGAGACCAAAGACTCGTACACCAGAATGCTGTTCATTGACTTCAGCTCAGCATTCAACACAATCGTCCCCCAGCAGCTCATCTATAAACTGGACCAGCTTGGACTCAACACCTCTATACGCAACTGGCTGCTGGACTTCCTGACAGGGAGACCACAGGCAGTTTGAGTCGGTAACAATACCTCCAGCACCATCACGCTGAACACGGGAGCCCCCCAAGGATGTGTTCTGAGCCCCCTCCTCTTCACTCTGTTGACCCACGACTCCACACCACTTTCAGCTCCAACCTCTTCATCAAGTTTGCAGACGACACGACTGTGGTGGGTCTCAGGAACAACAACGATGAGACAGCCTACAGGAATGAGGGGGGCCTCCTGGCTATGTGGTACAAGG
This sequence comes from Antennarius striatus, assembly GCF_040054535.1. NCBI lineage: Eukaryota > Metazoa > Chordata > Actinopteri > Lophiiformes > Antennariidae > Antennarius > Antennarius striatus. The sequence continues at coordinate 1,198,748 of NC_090782.1, read as the reverse complement.
ACAACCATCTCCATCTGAATGTGGAGAAGACGAAGGAGATTGTTGTGGACTTCAGGAGAACACGCACCCAGCATGCTCCACTAACCATCAACGGTGCTGCAGTGGAAAGGGTCAGCAGCACCAAGTTCCTGGGTGTGCACATCTCCAAGGACCTGTCCCGGGACCACAACACCACATCGCTGGACAAAAAAGCCCAACAGCGCCTCTTCTTCCTCCGCAAACTGAGGAGAGCAAGAGCCCCACCCCCCATCATGCTGACCTTCTACAGAGGCCCCATGGAGAGCATCCTGACCAGCTGCATCACCCTGTGGTACGGTGCCTGCACCGTTTCCTGCAGACCCTGCAGCGCATCGTGAGAGGAGCTGAAAGATCACTGGTGTCTCTCCCTTCCCTCACAGACATTTATAACACCCCCCTCACCCACAAAGCCATCAGCATTGCAGGTGACCCCCCCCCCCCCCACAGCCTTTTCAGCCTGCTGCCATCAGGTAGGAGACTGCAGAGTCTGGACCAGAACCAGCAGGATCAAGGACAGTTTCTGTCACCAGGCGGTCAGGAGGCTCAACCCCCTCCCTGCTCTGCCCCCTGCCATAGCCTTGACCTCTACCCTCACACTGCCCCCCCCCCCCCCCCCCCGGCACCTAACTAGCTATCTCTCCCTCCCTTTGTCCTGTCTGTGTTGAACTGCCTGTTGTACTGTCTATTGTACTGTCTGTTGTACTTTCTGTGTTGAACTGCCTGTTGTACTGTCTATTGTACTGTCTGTTGTACTTTCTGTGTTGAACTGCCTGTTGTACTGTCTATTGTACTGTCTGTTGTACTTTCTGTGTTGTACTGCCTGTTGTACTGTCTGTTGTACTGCCTGTTGTACTGTCTGTTGTACTTTCTATGTTGTACTGTCTGGTGTACTGTCTGTTGTACTGCCTGTTGTACTGCCTGTTGTACTGTCTGTTGTACTGCCTGTTGTACTACCTGTTGTACTGTCTGTTGTACTGCCTGTTGTACTACCTGTTGTACTGTCTGTTGTACTGCCTGTTGTACTGTCTGTTGTACTACCTGTTGTACTGCCTGTTGTACTGTCTGTTGTACTGCCTGTTGTACTGCCTGTTGTTCTGCCTGTTGTACTGTCTGTTGTACTGTCTGTTGTTCTGCCTGTTGTACTGCCTGTTGTACTGCATGTTGTACTGTCTGTTGTACTGTCTGTTGTACTACCTGTTGTACTGTCTGTTGTACTGTCTGTTGTTCTGCCTGTTGTACTGCCTGTTGTACTGCCTGTTGTACTGCCTGTTGTACTGCCTGTTGTACTGCCTGTTGTACTGCCTGTTGTACTGCCTGTTGTACTGTCTGTTGTTCTGCCTGTTTTTTTGTATTACGGACTACCTAACGGACAGACCCCAGTACGTCCGTATGGGGGACTGTTTGTCTTCTATGGTGACCAGCAGCACGGGGGCGCCACAGGGGACCGTTCTATCCCCCATTCTCTTCACCCTCTACACATCAGACTTCAAGCACAACTCGGATACATGCCACATACAGAAGTACTCCGATGACACCGCGATAGTGGCATGTATCCGGGAGGGTGATGAGGGGGGGTACAGGGCATTGGTGGCTGACTTCGTGGAGTGGTGCCAACAGAACCAGCTCCAGCTCAACGTCTCCAAGACAAAGGAGATGGTTCTGGATTTCCGGCGGGCACCTCCCTCTCCACAGCCGGTGATCATCAAAGGCAGTGAGGTGGAGGTGGTAGAAAACTATCAGTACCTGGGACTGCAGCTAGACAGCAGACTGGACTGGTCACTCAACTCCAACTGTGTGTACAAGAAGGGGCAGAGCAGGATGTACTTCCTAAGGAGGCTGGCCTCCTTCAACATCTGTCCTAAGCTCCTTCTCATGTTCTATCAGTCCGTAGTCTCCAGTGTGCTGTCACACGACATTGTGTGTTGGGGTGGGGGGGCCAGGAAAAGAGATATGGACCGTCTGAACAGACTCATCCGCAGAGCGGGCTCAGTGGTCGGGCTGAGCCTGGACTCTGTGGATACACTTCTGGAGAGCAGGACCATGTCTAAAATTAAGGCCATCATGAACAACACCAGGCACCCCCTACACACCACCTTCTCCCAGCAGAGAAGCACCTTCAGCGGCAGACTGCTGTCACACAGCGCCTCCACAGAGAGGCTGAGGTCCTCCTTCGTGCCCCGTGCCATCAGGGGGTACAATGACTCTCTCAGGAGGAGCGGGGGGGAGGTGGCGAGGTCAGCACGGGGTTGAAAATGGATTTAATTTAATTTAATTTAAATTAAATTTTATACTGTTGTATATATATATATATATAAAATTTATTTATTTATTTTTTATACTGTTTTATATTTTAATTCAATTTTATACTGTTTAGATTTCTATTTTATACTGTTTATATTTTAATACTGTAATATTTTTAAATTTTATACTGTTTATATTTTAGTTATAGTTTAGTATATAAGTCCTGTTAGTGCTGCATGTGTCTGTTAGTGTAATGTATGTCTTGTGGTATGTCCTGTGATGTCAGTGTTTCTTTTTCTCCTGGTGTTTATCCAGTATTATTTGTTATGTAATGCCTGAGCAGTGGATATATACAATTTCCTCCGGGATTAATAAAGTATCTATCTATCTATCTATCTATCTATCTATCTATCTATCTATCTATCTATCTATCTATCTATCTATCTATCTATCTATCTATCTATCTATCTATCTATCTATCTATCTATCTATCTATCTATCTATCTATCTATCTATCTATCTATCTGTTGTTCTGCCTGTTGTACTGCCTGTTGTACTGCCTGTTGTACTGTCTGTTGTTCTGCCTGTTGTACTGCCTGTTGTTCTGCCTGTTGTACTGCCTGTTGTACTGCCTGTTGTTCTGCCTGTTGTACTGTCTGTTGTACTGTCTGTTGTTCTGCCTGTTGTACTGCCTGTTGTACTGCCTGTTGTACTGCCTGTTGTACTGCCTGTTGTTCTGCCTGTTGTACTGCCTGTTGTACTGTCTGTTGTACTGTCTGTTGTACTGCCTGTTGTACTGTCTGTGTTGTACTGTCTGTGTTGTACTGCCTGTTGTACTACCTGTTGTACTGTCTGTGTTGTACTGTCTGTTGTACTGTCTGTTGCTCTGCCTGTTGTACTGCCTGTTGTACTGCCTGTTGTACTGTCTATTGTACTGCCTGTTGTACTGCCTGTTGTACTGTCTGTTGTACTGCCTGTTGTACTGCCTGTTGTACTGTCTGTGTTGTACTGCCTGTTGTACTGTCTGTGTTGTACTGCCTGTTGTACTGCCTGTTGTACTGCCTGTTGTACTGCTTGTTGTACTACCTGTTGTACTGTCTGTGTTGTACTGCCTGTTGTACTACCTGTTGTACTGTCTGTGTTGTACTGTCTGTGTTGTACTGCCTGTTGTACTGCCTGTTGTACTGCCTGTTGTACTGTCTGTGTTGTACTGCCTGTTGTACTGCCTGTTGTACTGCCTGTTGTACTGCCTGTTGTACTGCCTGTTGTACTGTCTGTGTTGTACTGCCTGTTGTACTGCCTGTTGTACTGCCTGTTGTACTGCCTGTTGTACTACCTGTTGTACTGTCTGTGTTGTACTGCCTGTTGTACTACCTGTTGTACTGTCTGTGTTGTACTGTCTGTGTTGTACTGCCTGTTGTACTGCCTGTTGTACTGCCTGTTGTACTGTCTGTGTTGTACTGCCTGTTGTACTGCCTGTTGTACTGCCTGTTGTACTGCCTGTTGTACTGCCTGTTGTACTGTCTGTGTTGTACTGCCTGTTGTACTGCCTGTTGTACTGCCTGTTGCACTGCCTGTCTACCGTGGGTCAGAGAGGACTGCAATGTCATCTGTACTCTATGTCGTGCATAAATGTTACACTAGACAATGCAGCTGACGTTGACGTTGACTGTGAACCGTGACCCAGACTGTTCCACCTCCACACTGGAGTATAACCATGTACACCCACCTGAACAACCACCAGGGGGCAGTGTTTCTGCACATGAGCACTGCACGAGTCAGGAAACAGTCATTCAGAGCTGAGCAGAACTAGGTAGACACGTGTGTGTGTGTGTGTGTGTGTGTGTGTGTGTGTGTGTGTGTGTGCGTGTGTGTGTGCGCGCACGCGCGTTTAATTTTGGAACTGAAGTCGCGCGAGCAGATCCAACACTATGCCGTCATCGCTTGGCCAGTGACGTCATTCAAGATGGCGCCGCTGAAGTTCTGCGCTAACCTCTCCTGGCTGTTCACTGAACTCCCAGACTTCAGCCAGCGGATGATCGCGGCGGCTGCGGCCGGGTTTGAGGCCGTGGAGGCGGCCTGGCTCTACGAGTCCGACCTGCTGGAGCTCCGGAGGGCGAAAGAGGCTTCGGGGGTGGAGGTGGTCCTGATCAACACCCCCCCCGGTGAGCAGCCCCCGGGGGCCACAGCCGCCCTGAGCTACACCCGCGGCTGTGTGTGTGTGTGTGTGTGTGTGTGTGTGTGTGTGTGTGTGTGTGTGTGTGTGAACTAACTTATATTACCTTAGGGTGATTTCAGACCTGGATTAGACCAACGTTGTGGGGCCCAAAGACCTTAGGCACCCCAAAATGGTGGGCCCCACAAGGTTTTTCATTGCAAAAGGCTCAGGGGACACTCCTGATATGCCCCCTGCCTTTTTTTTGACATGTCCCATAAGGTAGCAAAAGTTGGGTACAGGTGTGTGTGCATTTTCACCCTGGTGGTAGGAAATGGTACTGCATCGCACACACACTCCAGGAAGTGTGTATCCCAACTTCCTGCAAGAGCAGGAAAAGCAGGAAGTGCTGCTGAGCTGCATATATGGACATATTTTTTCAATGCCATTGTGTTTAATCCAACTCTACAGCAAATGTTAATGTTAGATAATGTTAGCTAATGCTAACGGTAGCTAACGCCAACATTAATGCTAACGCTAGCTAACGAGCGTTAGCTAGCGCTAGCGTTAGCGTTAAATAACGTTAGCTAGCGTTAGCGTTAGCTAGCGTTAGCGTTAGCTAGAAATAGCTAACATTAGTATTAGCTTTTATTGCTAACTGCTGGTCATAATGATGATAGTTAAATGACATAAAAATAAACAGATGGATGGATATTTCAGTAGAAATGTAGAGATGGATGGGTGGAAAGATGGATGGACATTTCAATGGAACGCTCATGCAAATGTTTTAACCACAATACATGGATCTCTTGTTTATGCTTTATGTTAGCTAGCTACAAGCTAGTGTTAGCACTCTATTGTTAACTGCTGGTCTTGATAATCATTGGATGGATGGATGAATGGATGGATGGATTGATAGATGGATGGATGATAGATAAACAGAAGATGGATGAATGGATGGATGACATTTGTACATTGATAGTTTTTCTATGCCATTGTGTTTAATCCAACTCTGAAGCAAATGTTAATGTTAGCTAATGTTAACTAACGTTAGCTAGCGTTAGCATTAGCTTGTATTGCTAACTGCTGGTCATGATGATGATTGTTAAATGACAATGATAGACAGATGGATGGATTGATGGATGGATATTTCAATAAACCTCTGCAGCACATGTTTAACCACAACTTCAAATGGATCTATTGCCTGTGCTTCAGAGCTTTTTAGCTAGCTACAAGCTAAGGTTGGCTCGCTTTCTTTTGTTAACTGCCGGGCATGATGATCATGATTTTTAAAACACATACATGGATGGATGAATGGATTATAGATAAATGGGCAGATGATAGATAGATGGGTGGATAGCTGGTTGAATGTTTCATTAGAACTCTCATGAAAAGGTTTTCATTTTAATTAAAAAAAAAAAGTTTTTATTAAGTGTATTAATCCCCAAAGGGAAATTAAGACTCCACTCTACACACAGGTTAGTAGTTACATGCATCTAAATAGTGTGTACAGGCCTGTAACACACACAAGGGGCCTTTGGGCATGCAGGTGAGAGGGAGGTAGAGTGGCGGGCAGCTCCGTCGTGGTGCGCATCCAATGCGCAACTTCTAAGATGATGGCGCCTTGCTCAAAGGCACCTCAGCAGTGCTCCAGACGTGAGCTAACACCTCCCACCATCAGCTCACACTTTGGGTGTTTTTGGGCACGAGCGGGAATCTGAACCCCCATCTCAGAACATTGGACGACCCGCTCTACCGCTTGCTTTACCACTGAGCAACTGCTGCCCCAAAACCACAATACATGGATCTCTTGCTTATGCTTTAGAGCAGCGGTCCCCAACCTTTTTTGCGCCACTGACCGGTTTCATCTAAGACAATATTTTCACAGACCGGTCTTCATTTGCTCGATAATTGTTAATGTTGCCAGGACAACTGTTGTCTAATAATAAATCCTCCGCAGTGGTTTTATATAAAATGCAGACATTGTTGAAACAGACACAGACCAATGGATGGATAGATGGGTAGATAGATGATAAATAAACAAAAATGTTGAAATGCTAGTTTCACCGAGCCTTTGTATGCTATTGAGGGTCATTAGCATGAGACACATCACCTGGGTTAATCTGCTGAGACAATCTTTTTTGGAGTTTCGAAAGGACCTGATTGTAAATAGGCGCACAGCCTATCTGTGAACCGCGCGCAGCCTATCTGTCTCCCTAAAGTGGTGTTACAGAAAGTCAGTCGGGCAACGCGAGAGGGGACATGGGGAGAAAGACAAACGCTGCAGGTACATTAATGGTTAGAAGTTATAATTTTGCTGTTTCAATATTTAAAACTTTCTTAACTTGTTAAACTAGTGTCAACTTATAAGAGCTCACAACCAGCGCCAGAAAATGAAAGTTATTAAAGGACAGTAAAGTTAATTTTAAATGACATATATGTTATTTATCATAATGAAAAATAGAAGAAAAAATAAATTTTAAATGTGTAGCATCATCAGTTTGGTCAAAAAAGCTTAAAATCTGCACCGCAGCAGCTTCCGCATTCAGTGGTCACGTGGGCGTCACTGGGGCCGAACATAGCTTAGTGGCCATAAGAAACAATACAATCCACGTCGCGGTTAACTCCAAAAATATCATGATTACCTGCGCAGTGAACAGTTGTGTCAACAGAACAGCAAAAAGACGCGAAGACAAGGACCTGTCGTTCTTTAGAATACCTTCTGGGAAGGTATCGCGCTAAAAATGCTAATGCGCTAGCCCATCAATGAGATTGTACATATTATGATAGCATTGAGCTAACTGCATTTATTACTATTGGACTGTGTGGAATGAATAACAACTCTAGTTGTTATTCATTCCACAGTGAATTTATTCGAAAGTCGCGTCTGTTGTGTCAAGTCTGTTGACACAACCGTTCACCATGCAGGTAACCATGATATTTTTGGAGTTAATCGCGACGTGGATTGCATTGTTTCTTATGGCTGCTAAGCTATGTTTGGCCCCAGTGACGTATGACGCCCACGTGACCACTGAATGCGGAAGCTGCTGCAGTGCAGATTTTAAGCTTTTTTTGACCAAACGGATGATGATACAGATATAAAAAATGTTCTTCTATTTTTCATAATGATGAATAACATATATGTCACTTAAAATTAACTTTACTGTCCCTTTAAGTGATGGGAATTCCAGCTCTTTTTTTGTTGCTTTCATCAATATATTATACCAATAATATAAAATTATAATGTAAAATTATGTACAAATGAATTAATAATGTAAAAATCTCGTTATACTTTTTATTTATATATGTTTATTATATAAGTATGCCTTTATTTTTTTCACTCTACAGTGCACTTTAAATGAATTTAAACTTAAAACTTATTTTATATAAAACAAATCGACAGTCAAACAACACAGAATCCCTTAAAAACTCGTAACACAACAAAATATAAATGAAAATATGTAAAACAAAAGAAAAAGATCAGCATCCAAATAATGTGTTTAGTGAAGATTGGCATTCAGAAACACCATGTGTGTCCGCTTTGAGGGACTGATTCGGCTTCTTCTGTCAGTCATGATCTGCCTGGTTTTGGAGAAAATTCTCTGGGAGGGAAATGACGTTGCACCAATGCACAGTCTCCATGTCATCACGTGTGTGAGGTGTGGGCAAAGTGAAGCCTTGTTTTCCCACCAGTTTAGTGGATCTGCACGTAACTGGCAAAGGGGCTCCTCAAGGTAGGGTCTCACTTCCAGTATTGCATCTGCTGAAGGCTTCCTTCTTGTAGTGTCTTCACTTGCTCTTTCTTCAAAGAATCTCCAAACAGCAGATGCTTGTGGCCCCTCTTGCTCATCCTCTGCTCCATCTTGGCCCCCTGGAAGTGGAGTTGGCTGGTTGAACCTTGCTGCTGCTGCAGTTATTCTCTGAATAGCTTCATCAACTGCTTTAGTGTCATTGAAGGTCAGTTTCTTGAATCTTGGATAAAGAATGTTGGTTTCTGACAGAACAGTGTTATATTCCATTCTATGGAACTTTCTGTCCATGGATGCACAGGGAGCCTCTACTAGCTCTTTCACATGCTGTGGTTACGCTGGTCTGGTTCTGAGCTGTCACTCTCTGCAGAACCCTGCGCAGGATTAACATTTTGGAGGCTGTAACATAGCTGAAAAAGAATAAACAATGGGTGTTAATATTACGCTTTGTTTTATGTGCAGGTGTATTAAAATTATTTCATGTATACTCAGCCTTTTATTCCAGTAATGCAACAACAATTACTACTACTACTAATAATACTAATAATAATGTAACAACATTTGTATACTGCACCTGTCTGCACTGATCTCCACAGCGACCTCCTCAAATTGCTCCAGAACAGTGCATGCCTCCTGCAGTACCTCCCATTCCTCTTGGCTCGGAGGATCGACCGGTACATTGATAACAGCTAGGTTAGAGATGACTGCATCCTTGGACTCCAGAATCCGTTTTATCATATGAAAGGTGGAGTTCCACCTTATCATACAATCTTCTCTGAGCTTCAGCTCAGGCATGTCCATCTGTCGTTGTGTTATTTTGAGCCTGTGTGTGGCTGTTGTGCTCCTGTGGAAATATTCCACTATTGACTTTCTCCACAGCAGGCTTCATCACCTTCAGAGCATCTCTCACAATCAGGTTAATTGTGTGTGCAAGACATTTCATAATTGTGCTGGGTTCATTTCAGGGTTTTAACTGCTTTGGTTATGTTCGCTGCATTGTCAATAACACAACCACCTACTTTGTTTATAACATTCCACTCTTTTGCCACTCTGAGCAGTTCCCCTGCTAAGTTCTCAGATGTGTGTCTGTCACTGAACTCAGAACAATTCAGAAGGCAGGACACCATTTTATCGTCTTCAATAAAATGACAGGTAACTGACGAGAAGGATGTGGGGGTTCAGGATGTCCAGCTGTTGGTTGTTAGAGAGGGCTTTATTAACCCTCTCTTGCAGGGATGATTTTTTTGAGAGAGGGTTTTCATGCTTGGAATGTTGTACACGTGATCTCTTCTTGGTGTATTCTATTGATTAGTCATGCGCTACAATTTTGTAATGTCCTAGAATTCAAATTCTTTATTTGGGGGCCTTTAGCAGGTATGAGATTAAAATGTGATTAATTAGATTAATTACAAATCCTGGTATTAATGAGATTATTTTTGTAATCGCCTGACAGCACTACTTTTTACCGTGTTTAGGAATATCCTTGTCCCTCCCTGTTGCTCCTCTGTCTGGCCTCCCCTGACTCTGCTGTCCTGACCTGCTGTGTGGAGCTGCCGCCGCCCCTCCCCCACCCCGCTCCCCCCCCTCCGCTGTGAGAGACTGGCGGTCACTTCTGAGTGTGAGCTGACGGCGGGAGATGTCACTGAATGCAGGAAGGCCCCTTGTGTGTCTGAGTGTTACGGGCCTGTATGCATAACACCAGAACTAATAGTGGGGTCTATACTGTGCTACTAATAATTTTCCTACAGGGATTAATAAAGTATATAAATTTACTTTATTAATCCTGGGCAGAAATTATCTACTATCTGCTGTCATACAATCACAGAATTTACAATATTACACAGACCACAAGACCGCGTTTAACTTGTGAGCATACATTCAGAGGTCATGTAGCTGTTGGGCTACCAGACCTGGTTTCCCTCCTGAACTCCTTCATGTATTCAAGGCGTCAGTGTGGCTGCAGGGAGCCAGTCCGCTGTCACGTGATCAGTGTGGCTGCAGGGAGCCAGTCCGCTGTCACGTGATCAGTGTGGCTGCAGGGAGCCAGTCCGCTGTCACGTGATCAGTGTGGCTGCAGGGAGCCAGTCCGCTGTCACGTGATCAGTGTGGCTGCAGGGAGCCAGTCCGCTGTCACGTGACAGGCACGTGACGCTCAGACGCGCGCGACTGCCGGCGCTGCCAGTCAACTCCTCAGACGTCCGCATCTCATTAGAGTCACGGAGAGAAGTTGGATGAAGAGCAGCGGACACGGAAGTTCTGTTTCTGTTGTGGCTGAAAGCACATTCCTGTGGTGAAATCCGAGGTAAGTGTGTTAATACGTCACGAATCTAACATGGCTTTAACAGAAAGTTGTCAGACAGGCGATGCGTCACTGCACGGTTTTTGACAGCAAGAATAATAACCAGTACTGATGCTAGTTTTTGTGCGCGATGAGTGTATGTACCCGTGTGCGTAAATCACGTTTTAAAAGTTTTTGTGTGTGGTATTTGGTCGTATATGTGTGTAATTACACATTATTTTTGACTGATAGCCAGAATAATACAAATATTAATGCTATTTTTATATATTTAACCTGCGTGCACGTGTCGTGCACGTATATGCTAGCATGCATGTAACGCTCGTTTTGGAAGGCGTGTCAACGTAGTTCACACTCATCCAGAGTCTGAGGCTGATGTTCAGGTGACTGATCCTACTGGATACATCTGTAGTTTCTTGGAGATATGCAGAAAGTGATTGTAGTAATTTAATTAACTGACTTGAGGCCGTATGCAATGTTAGTGATGCATTCAGGGTGTTTGGATACTGTCCATTTGTGTGTGATACAGCCCATCATACAAACTGCAGAAATGTAAATTTGAGTTTGTGGTGATTTCAGAATGGTTGATTCAGCAACCCTTCTACATGCATGTTTTTACCCCAAAGGAGCACTTCTCAACTTACGAATGCTTTTTGAATGACATCATTTGATTATATATATAGCTGACTTTTCTCTAACTGTACTTTGAGTTACAGTGCAGTTTTGGGAAAAAATAAAATATTCATTTTGCTTTAAATTGTGGTTTTGGGTGAATACAGATGCTCTGGTGACAACAATAGAATTTGTAGATGATGTGGCATTTTGCTTGTGAGAAGCATTGAGGTGGAAATTCCTATAAAAGTATATTGATCTTTGCTTGACAAAATGGATATGAGCAATCAACAAGAACATGTATTGCCTTCTCTTTTGGGGGATAAGTAGAAATGTTTATCAGGGAATGTACTATATCTGGTTATGGGTTGAGTGAATCCAGTTCTGAATATTGATCTATTGAAGCTGGAATGTGTTTACATTTGTGTCTCCCTGTGTGTGCACCTTGACAAAACAGATATTTAACCATTATAAAGGACAGTGCCTGTAAAGTTCTTTTGATGAGGGCCAGGTATACTTTGGTATACCTGTAACATAATAAAAATTGGGACAAACTGAAAAAAATGTAATACATAACTGGCCTAGCAGCATCAAATGTTCAGGGTGTGCCATGTGGAGCAAACAAATGTTTGGTGAGGTGCTGACCATGTGGAGCAACCTACTGAAATAATTAGGACTTAAATTGGATGTTGTAGTGTACGCGTTGTAATACAAGGTCATGTTGATATAAAAAATGTTCAAATGAATTAGAATACACTAAACTAATAGTAATGAATGTAGGAGATTGGAAAAAATTGTGGTAAGGACAGGCTGGCTCTATCACAGTACCTTAAAATTTGTGCAACTTCCAAGTATACATCAACATGACTATTCCAGATGATTATGAACTATGATTATGAATATGTCTTTAAATCAGTTATTAGTTTGGAAGGATGTTGTTTGTGTTGTTGGATACATTTGAAACAATTTAACAATATTTTCACAGAGGCCTAATGTCAACAAGGAGAACCAGGATACGGCCTGCAGATGATGCAAAATCATACATTCTGTCTGCGAGGGACAAACCAGCATTTATTGAATGACATATTGACGCCAATAAAGGTACAGGGCATTATTTGGGTGCACAATACACTGTTATAAAGTTGATATTTAGGATGCATAGCAAAAACATATCTTTGGGAACAAACTTCATTTCAACTGCTAATTATTCAATGTAAAATAATTAAGTTCTTTACCTTACAGTCATATTTCTAGTTCTGTCTACACTCACCTCTATGCATTTACACACTCATGTGTCCCTGGTCTTGTCCTTGTGGGGTCTTGAAATCCTGGACACACAGTTTTCTCTTTTGTTGCAGCCAGTTAACTTTACACACTCCGTTTCTAGTCTTATCCTTGTGGGGCCCTTCCGTCTGTAACTTATAATATATTACTTTATAAACAATTGGCAACACCTGTCAACAACCAAGTCAAGTCATTACTGTCATAAAATAGCACTTTATTAAGTATTAGAGGTTTGACATGGCTATGTTGAATGTAACCCATGTTACTCCTTCATTTGTTGTTTTATTTCCTTGTTCCACTAGTATAGACTGAACAATGCTGTTATTTTTGAGTTTACATGTCATTTCAGAAGCTGCTTTCACTTGAACTAGTGCTTTTAAGACAGAAATATCTACAAATAGCAGGTTTTATGTTTACCAGCTTGCAAACGATTGTTTTGATCTGAATTCACAGGTGATAAACAAGCAGCCTCCCATTCCAACATCCGCACCAGAGATGGTACCCTTGGATCTACTATCTCAGACTGATTACATCAGCGCCTGTGACAGCATACAGGTAAAGTAGCAATGCTGAAGCCATCATTCCCAGTTATTTTAACTTGTACATTAACCAGAATAAGAAGGGCTAGTGCTGCTTGTGTTTCACTAATGGTTACTGCCTGGATTTGTGTCCTATTTGAAGTAACAGACTTGACCTTAGTCATATTTCTAGTTCTGTCTACATTCACCTCTATGCATTTACACACTCATGTGTCCCTGGTCTTGTCCTTGTGGGGTCTTGAAATCCTGGACACACAGTTTTCTCTTTTGTTGCAGCCAGTTAACTTTACACACTCCGTTTCTAGTCTTATCCTTGTGGGGCCCTTCCGTCTGTAACTTATAATATATTACTTTATAAACAATTGGCAACACCTGTCAACAACCAAGTCAAGTCATTACTGTCATAAAATAGCACTTTATTAAGTATTAGAGGTTTGACATGGCTATGTTGAATGTAACCCATGTTACTCTTTCATTTGTTGTTTTATTTCCTTGTTCCTCTAGCATAGACTGAACAATGCTGTTATTTTTGAGTTCACATGTCATTTCAGAAGCTGCTTTCACTCGAACTAGTGCTTTTAACACAGAAATATCTACAAATAGCAGGTTTTATCTTTACCAGCTTGCAAACGATTGTTTTGATCTGAATTCACAGGTGATAAACAAGCAGCCTCCCATTCCACCAGCCGCACCTGAAATTGGTACCCTTGGATCTACAATCTCAGACTGATTACATCAGCGCCTGTGACAACAAACAGGTAAAGTAGCAATGCAGAAGCCATCATTCCCAGTTATTTTAACTTGTACATTAACCAGAATAAGAAGGGCTAGTGCTGCTTGTGTTTCACTAATGGTTACTGTCTGGATTTGTGTCCTATTTGATGTAACAGACTTGACCTTAGTCATATTTCTAGTTCTGTCTACACTCACCTCTATGCATTTACACACTCATGTGTCCCTGGTCTTGTCCTTGTGGGGTCTTGAAATCCTGGACACACAGTTTTCTCTTTTGTTGCAGCCAGTTAACTTTACACACTCCGTTTCTAGTCTTATCCTTGTGGGGCCCTTCCGACTGTAACTTATAATATATTACTTTATAAACAATTGGCAACACCTGTCAACAACCAAGTCAAGTCATTACTGTCATAAAATAGCACTTTATTAAGTATTAGAGGTTTGACATGGCTATGTTGAATGTAACCCATGTTACTCCTTCATTTGTTGTTTTATTTCCTTGTTCCACTAGTATAGACTGAACAATGCTGTTATTTTTGAGTTTACATGTCATTTCAGAAGCTGCTTTCACTTGAACTAGTGCTTTTAAGACAGAAATATCTACAAATAGCAGGTTTTATGTTTACCAGCTTGCAAACGATTGTTTTGATCTGAATTCACAGGTGATAAACAAGCAGCCTCCCATTCCAACATCCGCACCAGAGATGGTACCCTTGGATCTACTATCTCAGACTGATTACATCAGCGCCTGTGACAGCATACAGGTAAAGTAGCAATGCTGAAGCCATCATTCCCAGTTATTTTAACTTGTACATTAACCAGAATAAGAAGGGCTAGTGCTGCTTGTGTTTCACTAATGGTTACTGCCTGGATTTGTGTCCTATTTGAAGTAACAGACTTGACCTTAGTCATATTTCTAGTTCTGTCTACATTCACCTCTATGCATTTACACACTCATGTGTCCCTGGTCTTGTCCTTGTGGGGTCTTGAAATCCTGGACACACAGTTTTCTCTTTTGTTGCAGCCAGTTAACTTTACACACTCCGTTTCTAGTCTTATCCTTGTGGGGCCCTTCCGTCTGTAACTTATAATATATTACTTTATAAACAATTGGCAACACCTGTCAACAACCAAGTCAAGTCATTACTGTCATAAAATAGCACTTTATTAAGTATTAGAGGTTTGACATGGCTATGTTGAATGTAACCCATGTTACTCTTTCATTTGTTGTTTTATTTCCTTGTTCCTCTAGCATAGACTGAACAATGCTGTTATTTTTGAGTTCACATGTCATTTCAGAAGCTGCTTTCACTCGAACTAGTGCTTTTAACACAGAAATATCTACAAATAGCAGGTTTTATCTTTACCAGCTTGCAAACGATTGTTTTGATCTGAATTCACAGGTGATAAACAAGCAGCCTCCCATTCCACCAGCCGCACCTGAAATTGGTACCCTTGGATCTACAATCTCAGACTGATTACATCAGCGCCTGTGACAACAAACAGGTAAAGTAGCAATGCAGAAGCCATCATTCCCAGTTATTTTAACTTGTACATTAACCAGAATAAGAAGGGCTAGTGCTGCTTGTGTTTCACTAATGGTTACTGCCTGGATTTGTGTCCTATTTGAAGTAACAGACTTGACCTTAGTCATATTTCTAGTTCTGTCTACATTCACTTCTATGCATTTACACACTCATGTGTCCCTGGTCTTGTCCTTGTGGGGTCTTGAAATCCTGGACACACAGTTTTCTCTTTTGTTGCAGCCAGTTAACTTTACACACTCCGTTTCTAGTCTTATCCTTGTGGGGCCCTTCCGTCTGTAACTTATAATATATTACTTTATAAACAATTGGCAACACCTGTCAACAACCAAGTCAAGTCATTACTGTCATAAAATAGCACTTTATTAAGTATTAGAGGTTTGACATGGCTATGTTGAATGTAACCCATGTTACTCCTTCATTTGTTGTTTTATTTCCTTGTTCCTCAGGTATAGACTGAACAATGCTGTTATTTTTGAGTTTACATGTCATTTCAGAAGCTGCTTTCACTTGAACTAGTGCTTTTAAGACAGAAATATCTACAAATAGCAGGTTTTATGTTTACCAGCTTGCAAACGATTGTTTTGATCTGAATTCACAGGTGATAAACAAGCAGCCTCCCATTCCAACATCCGCACCAGAGATGGTACCCTTGGATCTACAATCTCAGACTGATTACATCAGCGCCTGTGACAACAAACAGGTAAAGTAGCAATGCAGAAGCCATCATTCTCAGTTATTTTAACTTGTACATTAACCAGAATAAGAAGGGCTAGTTCTGCTTGTGTTTCACTAATGGTTACTGCCTGGATTTGTGTCCTATTTGAAGTAACAGACTTGACCTTAGTCATATTTCTAGTTCTGTCTACATTCACCTCTATGCATTTACACACTCATGTGTCCCTGGTCTTGTCCTTGTGGGGTCTTGAAATCCTGGACACACAGTTTTCTCTTTTGTTGCAGCCAGTTAACTTTACACACTCCGTTTCTAGTCTTATCCTTGTGGGGCCCTTCCGTCTGTAACTTATAATATATTACTTTATAAACAATTGGCAACACCTGTCAACAACCAAGTCAAGTCATTACTGTCATAAAATAGCACTTTATTAAGTATTAGAGGTTTGACATGGCTATGTTGAATGTAACCCATGTTACTCCTTCATTTGTTGTTTTATTTCCTTGTTCCTCAGGTATAGACTGAACAATGCTGTTATTTTTGAGTTTACATGTCATTTCAGAAGCTGCTTTCACTTGAACTAGTGCTTTTAAGACAGAAATATCTACAAATAGCAGGTTTTATCTTTACCAGCTTGCAAACGATTGTTTTGATCTGAATTCACAGGTGATAAACAAGCAGCCTCCCATTCCAACATCCGCACCAGAGATGGTACCCTTGGATCTACAATCTCAGACTGATTACATCAGCGCCTGTGACAACAAACAGGTAAAGTAGCAATGCAGAAGCCATCATTCTCAGTTATTTTAACTTGTACATTAACCAGAATAAGAAGGGCTAGTGCTGCTTGTGTTTCACTAATGGTTACTGCCTGGATTTGTGTCCTATTTGAAGTAACAGACTTGACCTTAGTCATATTTCTAGTTCTGTCTACATTCACCTCTATGCATTTACACACTCATGTGTCCCTGGTCTTGTCCTTGTGGGGTCTTGAAATCCTGGACACACAGTTTTCTCTTTTGTTGCAGCCAGTTAACTTTACACACTCCGTTTCTAGTCTTATCCTTGTGGGGCCCTTCCGTCTGTAACTTATAATATATTACTTTATAAACAATTGGCAACACCTGTCAACAACCAAGTCAAGTCATTACTGTCATAAAATAGCACTTTATTAAGTATTAGAGGTTTGACATGGCTATGTTGAATGTAACCCATGTTACTCTTTCATTTGTTGTTTTATTTCCTTGTTCCTCTAGTATAGACTGAACAATGCTGTTATTTTTGAGTTCACATGTCATTTCAGAAGCTGCTTTCACTTGAACTAGTGCTTTTAAGACAGAAATATCTAAAAATAGCAGATTTTATCTTTACCAGCTTGCAAATGATTGTTTTGATCTGAATTCATAGGTGATAAACAAGCAGCCTCCCACTCCAACAGCCGCAGTGTCCCCCGCCTCACGCCCTACGCCAGCATGGGATAGGCTTCAGCACCCTGTGACCCGCCACGGTGGACACAGTGGCAGAAAATGGATGGATGGAGATGTGGCCCACTTTATTTTCAGTTTTTTCTTTTATAAAGTTATCTTTCTTTAAGTTTTTTTTTTTTTTAATTGAACTAAGGCTAAAAGAAGGCCTCAGGGTAGAAAGTTTTTGTTTTATGTTTTTCACTGCCTGTTTTTGATTTTATATTTTTGAAATGAAGCCCACTTGTTTTTTCTTTTATAAAGTTATGGTGATCTAAGCTCAAAAGAAGGCCTTTTTGGAAAAAAAACCCAGTGGAGAGCAAGGCAGTAAGGTTTTGTATGTTTTTGTCACTGCCTGTTTTTTATTTTGCCTTTTGTTGTGATGAGGCCATATTTATTGAAGTTTTTTCTTGTTTGTTGATAAAGTTGGGTTAATGTAAAGCATTCATGTCTTTGTCACATGTCTTGTACCACGCTACGATATAAAAGCTAGAAATGTGTGTGCAGGTGTGTAAAAAAGGACGTCTAAGGTAGTAAATGCTAGAAATTGGGCCTCACAATGCAGCAAAAAACTTACTTGGAGACAAAAGTTTGGAAATATGTTAAACTCAAGTGATATTTGTGAAATAGATTTTTTTTCCAGCTTGCCTGATTTTTTACAAAGTTGTAGCACCAGTGGAAAGGGTGGACCCCACAAAGTAGCAAAGATGAGTGAGACCCGGTAAGGTAGTATAAGTGAGTATGTGTGTGTTACTGTGTGTGTGTAAGGACGCAGCGCTGATCCTGTGTGTGTGTGTGTGTGTGTGTGTGTGTGTGTGTGTCCATGCGTGTGTGTGTGTGTCAATGTGTGTGTGTGTGTGTGTGTGTGTGTGTGTGTGTCAATGTGTGTGTGTGCGTGTGTGTGTCCATGCGTGTGTGTGTGTCCATGTGTGTGTGTGTGTCCATGCGTGTGTGTGTCCATGTGTGTGTGTGTGTTCATGTGTGTGTGTGTGTCCATGTGTGTGTGTGTGTCCATGTGTGTGTGTCCATGTGTGTGTGTGTGTGTCCATGTGTGTGTGTGTGTCCATGTGTGTGTGTGTGTCCATGTGTGTGTTATAGGTGACGTCCAGTCCGGTGAGGCGGGTCTGGCAGCGGTTCCTGGCAGACAGGTGGACTTCAGACGGGGTCTGGACCTGGCTGTGAAGTATGCAAACGGTTTGGGATGTAAACGGTAAAGTAACGCAGAACAAAGAGCCGCTGATCAATGTTATTGATTATTGTCATTGGTGATCATTCACCCTCCAGACGTCCATGTAAACACTGCCAGGCAGAAGTCTGGACACACATTCAAAGGTTTTCCTAATCTTTATGTAACTACATACTGAAGACATAAAAACGATGAAGCAAGACATGTTGAATTATGTAGAAAACCAAAAGATAATGAAAGAACTCTAAATGTTTTCTACACTTCAGCTGCCAGAAGCTGCTGTGTAGCGACAGCGCCACCCGCTGAGCCACCGCCCTGGAGAAAAACGCTAACCCAGAAACACAACACTGACCCAGTGTTGGCTCATGTCATATCCAAATGTATATAAAAAAATATATATATTAAAAAAATATATATATATGTGTGTGTGTGTGTATACAGTATGTGTATATACTGTACATATATATATACACACACAACCGTTTTCCTGTGTACAGTTTTGGCGGGTGTCTCCCCTGAAGTTGGGGCCGCTCGCCGAGTTGGCTCCGGTCTTCACATTTGTCCATGGTTCTCACCTATGGAGCCGTTTGGTCTTCCTCAAACGCAGCGGTTTATATTCTGACCTCACGTTGTCGTGTGGGGAACCCCGATGCTTTATCCACCAGGACCCAACTCACGACGCCGGCGTCTACCCGGATGGCCGCACCGTAACGCCGAAGCGGCCTTCGTCTTGGCGGTCGTTCGTTCCATACACACGGAGACGTTACGGCTTCATCGGACACAGCGGTTTGTTTCCTTGTGACGGCAAAGAAAATTAAGAAAAAAATTAAGTTAAAATTAAATATACATATACATATTTAAGGAACATGCATTAAAATATAACATATTATCATGATTTCTGGTCATGTTAGGCCCGCAGAGCAGACCTTGCTGGTCCTGACTGCCCACCACTGGTAAAATAAAACCGTGTTCGATAAAATATATGAATGAATATAAATTATAATACAGATTTAAGTTATGACAGCGGTAAACACAAAAGTTCAGCGTCTCAATTCAATCATCAAACAGAAATAATTTTTAAATTTGAAAGAAACAGGCATGCAAACTGCAAATAAAAAAAACATGCAAACTATCATAGAAATTGGTAAAAGCAACAATAGTGTCAGTGATGACCAAAGTATTGGGGGCTTCAGCAGGTTCTAGTTACATCTACGGTCTCAGTCTGGAGGAGTGCAATCCAGGGAGTGCATAAGATCCTACGTAGAACCATTAAAACTCCCAGAGGCCTGAGAGTCTTAAGGTTCCATGGGTTTCCTTAGACTTTTCTGTTTAGTAATGGGGAAACATTATTTTTGAAAGACTCCATATAGGTATGACGTTATACAAATCTGCTTTTCATTTTTAATTAATATATTCTGTGTTTATTCAGGCATAAATGTTATGCTTAATTCATAAAAATGAAATACATGCACATTTATTTTTTAACTATTTGTATTTTAACTCCTTTCAATAATTTTATCAGAATCCACCTGATGGCTGGGAGAGTTCCCGTGGGCTCACACAGACGGGACGTCGCTCAAGAGATGGAGGGTGTTTTTGTGCAGAATCTGAAATATGCTGCTGATATACTTTCAAAGGTGGGCGACTTTTTCCGTCCATGGTAATCCACCCCCCAGCCGTACAGACGTGAGACAGAATTCCCACAGAAATAGGTTTACTGAACTCTTCCAACAGAAACAGTGTATTTGAAGCCTTGTTTTGAGCCCATCCCAGCTGAGTTAGGGGAAAAGGCAGCTATGCTATGTTGATATGTTGAACGTTGTTTTATTGTTTAATAGGTATTTAAGTCGTATTCTGAATGTTGTAAAATCATTTTTCTTCACAGAATGGAATCACTGGTTTCATTGAACCAATCAACACAAGGGTTACAGATCCCGTATATTTCCTGGACTCTCCTCATCAAGGTAAAACTGTGACACACTCACACAACATAGTCTTCCACCAGTAACTTGTTTGTGTGATGGTTAAGACCTGAAGGACTTAGTTAGTGCTGCAGTGCCAAACGTCAGAGAACACTTCTAACCCTGCAAAAGGTAGTTAAAGTCCAGTAGAGTGGAAGCCTTCTCTTATCTTCTTAATAAGTCACTTATTGTGATAAAGCCACCCCGTCCTTAACACTACTATATTTCCAGTTTCCCAAGTTAATTATTATTAGTTTAGTATATTCTAATTTATGTTGACATTTTTTTCCGTTAATTAATCAATCAACCTTTATTGATATAGCGCTTAATCACATCAGCAGACATTTCAAAGCACTTTATCAGACAGAGAACCAAACAGAATCTTCCAGAGCAAACATAAGCGACAGCGGTGAGGAAAAACTCCCTCATTGAAGAAGAAACTCCAGGCAGGACCCAGACTCTGGAGGGCGGACATTAACCGACTGGATGGGAAAGGAAATAGAATGGAGGAAGAGACATGGCAAAGGAAAATGAGAGAGACAGAGAGAGAGGGGCAGATAGGCCAGATTGAATTTGCGGTCCAAATTGTGCTGTAGTTGCTGAAGTGGATATCGATATCTTGCAAGCATAGTAGGAAAAGCAAAGAAAGATAAGTAACAGAAGTCAATAAAGTAACTCTCTTTAATGTTAGACGGAGAAAATACCCTCAGCAGTCTAAGCCTATAGCAGCTAATCTAATAGAATCTGTTATTTCTTTATCAAAGAGGAGGGTTTTTAGTCTACTCTTAAATAAGTTAAGGGTGTCTGCCCCCCCCCGGACCAAGGCTGGGAGATCGTTCCAGAGTAGAGGGGCAGATAGCTGAAGCTTCTGCCTCCTGTTCTACTCTTAAAAACCCGACAGGTCACCAGAAATCCTGCCTCCTCTGATGGAAGGGCCCTGGGGGGGGGTGATAGACTTCAATCAGATCTCCATGTCAGACGGGGCCTTACAGTGGAGAGCTTCATGTGATCATGAGGAGTCTGAATTGTATTCTATAATTAATCTGGAGCCGATGAAGTGACGCTAGGACAGGAGAGATGTGTTCTCTCCTCCAGCTGCATTCTGAACTAACTGTAGAGTCCTAATAGAGGAGCTAGAACAGCCCATAATAAGGAATTGCAGTAATCCAATCTAGAAGTAACAAAGGCATGAATGATTTTTTTCTGGGTCTTTGAAGAATAAGAAATTTCTAACTTTAGCAATATTTCGTAAATGAAAGAAGGCTGTCTGGGATACAGAATTGATATGAGTGTCAAAGGACAGATCAAAAATCACTCCCAAGTTCTTGACATCATTAGTAGAGGATAAAGCAATGTTATCTAAGTGAATGACAATCTCTGAGAAATCATTTGTAAGATGCTTCGGCCCAATAATAATAACTTTGGTTTTGTTACTGGTCAGCATTAAGAAGTTGGGAAGCATCCAGGATTTAATATCCCTGATTGATAAATATAATTGGGTATCATTTGCGTAACAGTGAAAATTAATGTAATGTTTTCTTATAACATTTCCCAATGTTTTTTTATATATGTAACAGTCTCTCGATCTGAGGATTTATTGATAACATGGACAAACTTAAATCGGTCGGATAGATATGACCTAAACCAGCTCAATGCTGACTTTTCAATGCCCACTTCATCTTCTAATCTCCTGAGAAGAACAAAGAGTGGATTGATACATTTATGTTTATTCTTCTGTGAGGCAGTTCAAAACCATCGTGCCTCAAATGCTCCGAACACGTAGCAATAATACAAAATTGTGACGTGAAGCGCTACTATGAAACAAAGCACAGAGCTTTTGAACAATGTTCAAATATAAATTATTAAAAATATAAAAATTATTAAAAATATTAATAATTTAATATTTTTAATAATTTATATTCCTGCTAATGCTGCCAGAGCAGCAACTAGGCTGGCAGACTGTGTTCAAGCACAAATGCTACACACACCTGGAGCGCCCGTCATTCTGCTAGGAGACTGTAATCACTGTAGACTTGAACCAGTGTTACCAGGCTTCTTCCAATATGTTAAATGTGGCACCAGGAAAAGTAAGGTTCTAGACAAATGTTATGGCAACATCAAAGATGCCTACAGAGCAAAAGCTCTTCCTCCTCTTGCAAACTCAGATCATGCTGCTGTTCAGCTCAAGCCCACGTATAAGACTGCTCTTAAGTCCAGTAAGCCTGTTCAGAAAACTGTCCTGCAGTGGACGGAGGACAGTGTTGAGACTCTGAAAGGTTGCTTCCTAAGCACTGATTGGAGCATCTGTAATGCAAGTGTAATGCTTTACATCGTATCATTATTGATCCGCAACAGGTTAAGTGTATTTTCAGCAGGGCTGGTAACAAAAAATCCATGGGGCCAGATGGTTTGCCCGCCATGCTGCTGAAAATGTGCTCTGAAGAGCTCACGACGGCCTGGTGCCCTATATGTCAGCAATCGATTTATATGCACATGGTTCCTGATATCTGGCAAAAATCTATTGTAATTCCTGTTCCTAAAGTGTCTTGTCCTTCAGAGAACAGGGATTATAGGCTGATTGCCTTAACTTGTAGTGTTATAAAATGCTTCGAGAGGATAATTGTGAACCATCTCAAGTCTGATGTAGCTCCTTTTTTGAACCCACTACAATTCGCATATAGAGCTGGGAGAAGCACTGAGGATGCTGCAGTCAGCATCACTCATTACTCACTAGATCATCATATGAAGTCTGCTAACCAAGATGAACCTACTGAACTGGTCACTTAGCGATCGACAGAATTTTTTTCCACCAGACCTGTCGAAACTGGTGAGCGCAGCCCCACTGTCCAAATGGGACTTTTTTGGCTGGCTACATGCTGGACAGCTGGGATACTTTCAGAACTATGTGTCTGGCCCCACTGGATGTGGAGGACGTCGAGGATGTGAACATCTTCACCACCGTGACAATCGGGATAACAGCACTGGGTTTTGGTGTTTTCATGCTGCACCGCAAGCTGAGAACAATGAGATTACAACAGACCAAAGCACAAGAGGATTCCGACCGAGCAGCAGAGGCAACGGCCAGGGTGTATAAGGAGGCTATGGCCATCATGCTGAATGAAGCCATAGCCAGGATGAGTGACCGGCATGAGGAGTCCAATGCTCGGCTCAAGGAGGATATCACCCAAAAGCTGGAGAAATGGGGAAAACGTTTGGATGTGAAGGCCAGAAACCGGGATGCTGACGCCGGTGATTAGGAGTGTGGAAGGCACAGAAAGCAACATCAACTCAACCACACAAAGCAAGTCTTTCCAACGGCGATTAATAATACATTTGACCAGAAACAAGCCTTGAAACGAATAACAAAATGAACATTAATAAAATTGGACTCTTCTCAAGAACTGACAAAGAGGTTTGCAAAGGATAAATGGATGGATTAAAACAACAATGTACCAGAATAAAATAATATAAATTGATTTGTGACATACAAAGTATGTATTGGTTGACAATGTGCTGCAATGAGAGAGATGTTGTTGATTTAGGGGATGGGAACCTCACAAGCCAATGGCTTCTACCCGTTAACCCTTTTTTTTTTCTTTTCGAATGATGTTGCTGATGGTCCAACACTGATGAAAGTAAAATATGTTGTAATAACATGCCTGGAAAGAAGAAAATAAACTGAATAAATAAATAAAATAAATAATTAGCAAGCATTTGGAAGACCCAAAGGCCTACTCTCGGGTTCTCTTCGCTGACTTCAGCGCCGCCTTTGATACGGTTTGTCCTCAGCTACTGGTAAAGAAGCTATCTAACATGAATGTCAACCCTTACATAATCAGATGGTTCTACTCGCTGATTACAAACAGATCCTTACAGGTTAAGGCTAACTCTGTACTCCAAACTGTGTAGCACTGGTGTACCACAAGGGGGAGTGAGCTCACCTTTCCTGTTTTCTGTCTACACTAATGATTGTAGAAGTAGTCTCCCTAATAACTACATTTTTAAATTTTCTGATGATACTGTTATACTGAGCCTTCTGAGGAGTGACAAAAGTCTGGTGGGCTATATGCAGGAGATTAACAACTTTAATACTGTATGTGGTAACAGTCACCTGATCTTGAACACCACTTAGACAAAATAAATGATCTTTGACCCTAGAAATGTCCAACTTTATGATCCAGTGGTTATCGGTAATAAGCAGATTGAGCAGGTTGTTTCTTATAAGTACTTAGGGGTCTACATGGACAACCAGCTAAAAGGGCATGTTCAGGTGGACCATCTGTGTTCCAAATTGGCTCACTTTCTCCATAGACAGACTTTTTGGTGTAAGTTCAGGAGTTACGTCTACTTTCTATGACTCAGTCCTTGTGAGCGTCATTAGATATGGCATGGCTGCCTGGTATGGGACTCTGTTCAGCTCAGATCTAAAATATCTAAAATGGAGAAAACGGCAATGAAGGTGATTGGCAGGAAAGACTCTCCTCTCCAGTGTATCTTTGAGAAGTCAGTGCTCGGTTTGGCGAATAGAGTGTTGTCTGATCCTTCTCACATTATTTTTCCTGAATATGAGCTTTTACCTTCAGGTAGACGCTATAGAACTTGTCGTTGCAAAAACAACAGTTTAAATTATCTTTTCTTCCAACCTCTGTTGGGCTCTTAAATGACAAGAAAGTGGTTCAGAGCTCCAGTTAGTGTTCTCATGAACCGCTGGTCCCTTCGTATTGTTACGGTGCTGAGCATTTTATTTATATTTACTTATGTTTTTATTAGACCTGTGGTCCCGCTTTATGTTATTGTGTTTATGCACTTAATTTGTTTTACTAATTTGCTTGGTTCTTGTATTTTTACCATTAACTGAGGACAGTGATATCCTCTTGGTTGGGCAGTTTTTTCTCTTACGTCTGTACAATGCTGCTAGCTTTGTATTGTCTCGTATGTTTTAAACATTGATGCTGATTAAGTGCACCTTGCCCAAGACAAATTTCCCCATGTGGGATAATAAAGTATATCCTATCTTGATTAAAAAATGTGTTGCTAGCCAACCGTATTTGAATATTCAACAATCAATGTACAGATTAAGTGAATATAGACACAAAATGTGATTATTCAATTATAAAATCAGCTTTTACTTTAGAAAAGTAAGTGGCATCAGTGTATCTATTTTTTTTTTTTTTGCAGTACGGTTTTAATAGTTGTCCAGTTGTCATTACTGAACATTGTTAGGTAGGCATATCGGATGCAGCTCTATATGATTTTCCAGTCAGTTGTGCCATGACAGCGGTTTTCAGATGGTGTCACATCAAGAACCCCGAAGCTAACATGTGTTTACTAGTTTCATCATATTTTATCGAATGTAAATTAAGTTTTCTGCAAAGTCCAAGACCAAAATTCTCATAAAATTCAAATTCTCGTCATTGTTACACAAGGATGGAAATAGTTAAGTTGAATTATTCCCTTTTTTTCTGTGGGATCCACAGCCACTAAACCACTGTCCTATGAGACATCTTCAGGTTGTCCCCCCTCTGATATTATGTGCCGAGTTAGTCGAGAGTATTTCTGTATGTTTTCTGTTGTGACACATTCCAAATCATAGTGCAATCAGACGGTAAGAGATGTACCATGCTGTAATGGTCCGAGTTTGATCATATATCTTTTTTTATATACAGTATCATGTTTTATTTTTAAGTGAAATAAACCTCTGCTTACCTGCTATGAGTTATGACTGGCTTGATCTACCTGTGTTTGTAGCGGTGGCAATACTGGAGAAGGTTGGAAAACCAAACATCAGGCTACAAATGGTGGGTGGAAATTTTCTTTAATGTTAAAGAATGTAAAAATACGATGAAGCCCTCTCCCTAACCCATGTTTGAACTGCAGGATGTCTTTCATTGGCAAATAATGGATGGAAACCTGACACAAAACTTACACAAGTTTTTCCCACTGATTGGTGAGTAACATGATGTAAAAATAATCATGCAATTACTATGACCTATAAATGAATACAGTATGATACATAAGACTATCCAGAAGCACCTCTGCATTATATGAAGAAGTGTACTCCAGTGAGCACAAGGCAGAGTTAGTGGATGGACTTTTTTAAATACTACTAGTACCAATGTGCTTTTATTTGTGGAAGCTGTCAACTCTACCCTGTTGAGGGTTGTACATACAATTATACTTTCTCTCAAGACACCTGATCTGATATATCTGCACATTTCAGAGTGATCTACTGTTACCATCGCAATGCATGCCATTAGAAGCTGCTAAGAAAAAGGGAAAAAAAAACCAGCCAAAAAGACCCCCCAAACCATCCATTAAAGAGGGGAGCCTTTAACAGGATTGGGAATAGCTGGAGGAATGGTTCTCGTTGTAACTGAATGGCCTTGTTTCAAGGATCTGTCCTATCTAGGTTGTTAAAATGGTATTTTTCAGTAAACTGAACATATTCTCTAACAAAAACAAAATCCTGGCATTGCTAAAGCAGTATAATGTGGACAAGTACTATGATAACTGCTACTGGGCTGTAATATGAAGTTGTTGTTGTTGTATAGTGAACTGCAATTTAAGATAACTTACATTAAAAAAAAGATATTCACACGTTTTAATGTTTGAGCACAGCAGCAGAACAAGGTCTTAATGCATCATCGACATAACTTGTGTTTTGAAACATGAATCCATTTATACCCAGTAGACATGGAGCAACATGAATTTTGACTGATGACTGTTTGATTAATGTACATCTAGCAACCTGGAACCAGTCAAAAAGACAATTCCTTTAAACTCTTGCTTTGGAGAAATGATTTTATTCCACTCATATACTAATTATATACTGTACATCCATATACTGTATATTGTGTGTACAGGCCCATGAAACTGACACAACCACACACAAGGGGGGCTGTAAACCAGCAATTTAAATACAGTGGGAGGTAGAGAGGCGGGCAGCTCCAACCAGGTGCACTCCAA
This sequence comes from Antennarius striatus, assembly GCF_040054535.1. Taxonomy (NCBI): domain Eukaryota; kingdom Metazoa; phylum Chordata; class Actinopteri; order Lophiiformes; family Antennariidae; genus Antennarius; species Antennarius striatus. Next base: position 1,171,323 of record NC_090782.1, on the reverse strand, counting down.
ATGGGCAGCTTGTAGGGGAGACGGTGCCTTGCTCAAGGGAGTCTCGGCAGTGCTCAGGAGGTGAGCTGACACCTCCCACCGTCAGCTCACACTCAGAGGTGGCTGGGTGGGAGCGGGAATCCAAACGCCAATCCTGCGATCAATGGACGACCTGCTCTACCAACTGAGCCACTGACGCTTCGTTCAGGGTGTCTCAGCTTATAAAAAGGACAGTGCCTTGCTCAAGGGCACCTCTTCAGTGCTCAGGCAATGAACTGCCACCTCCCACTGCCAGCTCACACTCCAAAAATGTTTTGGCCCACATGGGTCTCCCATGACTTAGTGGACTGAGCTACTGCCGCCCAAACTAAGGTATACAGAGTACATGCTGTATGTCTCCTTAGCTAGTAAATGGTCTATCGTAGCGCATTTCAGCCACGCACTGCTGCTGCACATGATAGGAACTCATAAGCAATCAGCTGAGGTTGAGGTTATAAAAAAGTAAATATAAAAATAACAATTTTGCTGCCCTCTACAGGTCATATTCAGATTGCCCAGGTTCCAGGCAGAAATGAGCCTAACAGTGCTGGGGAGCTGAACTACAGCTACCTCTTCAGTACACTGGAAAAACTCGGCTACCAGGGATACATTGGGTGTGAATACAAGCCACTTGGTAAGTTTTGAATGGATTAACTGATAATGAAGAATATTTATAGAAAAAATAAAAAATGTTAATTGCCACTGTCCATTGTCTGTCAATTGTAGGCTCCACAGAGGATGGTTTGGAGTGGCTCAAAGATTATTGGACAATCAACAAGCAATGAGCTGAGTTCTCCAATCAATGCTATGAATTCCTTTGTGTGAAAAGACAGTCTGATAAATTTCACTTTAACTCAACAGGACCAAAACAAAAGTTTGGCATTCATATTTGTGTTGTGCATTTTTAGAAATCTTTGTTGATGCTGACCTTTGCTCAAAAACTTTTGTTGATAAGCGTGTAATTATTCAGACCCCCCCCCCATAAAAAAACAACAAACAACTGTGCTATGACACAAAACCTGTCAGGTAAGGATGAATACTGTATATTTTGAGACAAAAAAATAAAATTCATTACCTTGATTTTAAATACACTATTTGAATCCAATTTCAATTTTAGGTGTGGTTTTTTGTGTGAAGAGAATCCGTGATGTTCTGCTCTGGTTTAGCTATGAGGCTACAGCTCTACATGAGTTAACACAGGATATTTATTATTCTTTAAACTACATCACAAATTTCTGTCTTGGTTCTTTGGACACTTTTCTTAACATTGTTTAGAGAAAGACACTGAAGTGACATTTTTGATAGAAATGGTACACAGTTAGTGGATAATTGGCGAACTTTTTGGGGAAAACCCAGTCTTATAAGGAGAGATGGCTTTCATCCCACTTGGAATGGCACTGATCTCCTGTCCAAAAATCTGAAAACGTTAATTTGTGTTCTGTTTCAATCAGATGACATTATGTCAGATTATCATGTAGATGTATTATGTTTGACAGAAACCTGGCTGAGGATGAGTATTTTTCCCCAAACAAAACTACTCTCTCTACTCACCTAAATTATCAAATCCCACGCGTCTCAGCTGCAGGGTAGGGTCATTATCGTTGGTGATTTCAATATTCACGTGGACGACAGTAATGATAGCTTCAGTAGCACATTTATGTTGTTCCTAGACTCCAGGCTTTAGTCAGTGTGTACAGGAATCTACTCACCAGTTTAAGCACACAGTCCAGATTTATGGGATTGAAATGGAAGAACTACTCTTCTTTCCATAAATCCTCTCCTCTCTGACCACTGCCTGGTAACTTTTGATATTCGGCTATTTTGTGCCTCATAGATGTCTACCAAAATACATTTTTGGCAGGAAGGGAATCACACTCTAGACCAGCGGTCCCCAACCTTTTGAGCTCCGCGGACCGGCTTCATCTAAGACAATATTTTCACGGACCGGTTTTCGCCAGGACGGCTGTAGTCTAATAATAAATCATCAGTGGTTTTATGTAAAATGCAGACATCAACAGAAAACAAACAACCTTTTTTCATAAATTGATAATCAACATCTCTGTGAACAAAATAATAGTAAGAAATAATGAATGAAATGAAAGCAGGGATTAAGATACTTTTGGCCCGGGGGTCGAGGACCACTGCTGTAGATGGTGTCAAACACCAGGGAAAAAGGTGGGTTTTGAAAGTAAATAAACCCATGTGAACGCGTGTGGGGGGGGGGCAGTGTTGATTGGTTGGCTCAGAGAGGAGGAGGGAAATATGGAAGGCTCAGAGGGGGGAGGGGGAGAGGGAGCTGAGAGCTACGCCCCATTAAAACAGACCTTCACAGAGAGGAAGAGGATTCCAATATTCAATGAAAGATATTGAGGACCCCGGGTCACTCTGGGGTCAGACATTCTAAAGACAGTGGGGTTGGACATCCGGCAGCTGAATGACATCAATTAAAAAAAGCACAATATGGGACCGTTAAGATTCAGGTCTTGTGAATTTCTACACCTTTCTGCAGACAACAGTTTTTAATATTGATATGGGGAAAATGAAGGAGTCGCCGCGAGTTCAAGACGTAAGAACCAAACTCCGTACCTTTAACTTAGTTAAACGAGGCAAGGCAGTCTCGTGAAGGCATTGTTAGCAAACCGCTGACATGTTTTCTGTGAAAGAAAGTTTATCCCAGCAGTCAGAAGTTGATTTCACATGTAGGAGGTGAACACGGTTATTATCCTGGACCCAAGTATAAGTTGTTTTGTCAGCCAAGCTGCAGGCTTCAGTTTCAAAGTTATGCCGGCTTCAGGAAGCATCTCAATATTGTTCACAGCAATGTTGAGTGAATTGCTCAAACTTCAGCTGTTGCTTGTTCCTCTCGTGCCCCAGTTTCACGTGCTTTGGAGGACCCATTTGACTCCTCAGATCTTCCTCAAAGTTCATCCAGTGTTCTTCCAGTGTGTAGTTCTATACATGTTCCAGAGAGCAGTGTTTCAGGACTTACCAGGGATTTATCCAAAGAAATGTGTGCATCCATCGTGGCCAAACTGCAGGGTACTTCCAACAGTCTAGTATCTCCGCTTGTAGGCGATTTGGAGGTATTAAGTGAGTTTCGCTCAGAAGCGAAGCAGGCCATTATTTCTATTATTTACCCACAACATATCTGTAATAAATGAATGCTTTGAAAAATTTGAAAACCCTTTCACTAATCTGAATACAGAATGAAAAAGGAATAAATACTTCAACCTAAAAGCGGGAGTTGTCGAGCCTAGAGAAATAAAACTTGGAGTGAGATATGACACCAGGTGTAAACAACTGGAAAGCCAAGGGCTAAGTGTTGTATTTTCTGATGAGCAGGTACAGGTAAACCTCGTTTCCGACCACAATTCGTTCCAGAAGGCTGTTTGAAAAATGATTTGTTCGAATTCCAAATACATTTTTCCCATTACAAATAATGTAAATGGTCTTAATCCGTTCCAAGACGCTAGAAAACTACCTCTTTTCAACACAATATCAATCCATTTTTTGCCGCTGTATCCGCGTACTATATGTTATTTCCTAATGTCATTTAGATATCAAATTGTATAGCAATGAAACATATCAAAGACATGTAAAAGAAAGAAGTAAACACGAGAAAGAAAGTGTTAAGTATGATCCTGTGACGCTCTTATTTTGGGACTTCCTGTTTTACCCGGAAGTGTTTGCATGTAAATATAATGCTCTTGTTCTGTTGAGTCCGACATGCGTAATGTGCCTGTGTTCAATTGTGTGTTCAGGTGAGCGTAGTGGGCTGCGGTTCAATAAAGAAGAGAAAAACTTTGTTCCGCTGATCATTCACATGATTCCGGATGAGCAAGTCTGGTATCGGAACAAGTTGACAAACATGAACGTTGGAGAAGGAGAGGCGGAGGATGGATGTTAGTGCGTTTGTTTCGTGTTCGACTTCTAAAATTTGTGCGTTTTCCAAGACAAAAAAAAAAATCTGATTTCTTTTTAATCGAATTCCAATTTGTTCAATGTCCAAAGCGTTCAAAAACCAAGGTTTACTTGTATATGGTACAATCTCACAGTTCACTGGAGATAATCTAGGGATGAACTCAATTCTTGGTTTTAACGAGTCAGTAGCCGTCATTTCTGTCGCCTTTGTTTGATTGAGAATGATGATCGTCAAACGGTGTACACTGAGGATGATCCTCAACTGATCCTTCTGGGAAAAGATATGTTTGACATGCATTGCCAGTCTCTTGAGGAAAATCCTCAGTTGAAGTCACTCTATGGTTTGAAAAGTAACTGCGTTGAATTCATTGCAATAAATACTCATTTGATATAATGCGTGACCTTCTTGAAGGTGTGGCTCAATATGAAATGAAATTGCTATTTGAATATCTCAGAAAACACTTCATATCAGAAGAAAACTTGCTTTCAAGGATTGATAGTTTTAACTATGGTATTTTAGAATGAAAAAACCGCCCCACTAAAATCATATTGAATGGTGCTGGCAATGGCATTGAATTGAACTATCCATGTCTCGTGTCTCGTGAAAAACATCCCACTTTTGTTTGGTGACATTATTCCTGCGAGGGACAGACACTGGGATTTCTTCAAATAATGACCCTAGTTTTTTCACATTCTCTCACTCTGGGTATGACTGTATTTAAAGCATCTGATTGCTGACCACCACAAACTATTTAAGCACTTGTGTCCGCACAGAAACTTAATACCCAAGCATCATTTTATGATTCATTATCTGTCTTCTATTAGGAAAATTGGTCTATTGTTGCATGTCTGGTGTAGGAGGTTCGAGGTTCAACGTAAGTTGTTTAACGATTACTTCAAAAAAAAAAAAACCAAATCACTGGGAAGAGCATGGTACTGACTCAGCCTGAAGCGCCCTCTGCTGTCCTTTTACAGTCACAGGCACAAATGCTGTGACTGTGATGAGGGCAGAAATGAGCAATGAGCAAAAATAAGGTTAACTGTATAAATGTTTTTAAATGGGGGGCAGTGTTTTCAGCAGTGTTTTAGCGTATAGTATATTAGAGTATTTTAACTGTAACTTTAGTCTTTGTGACCCAAATAAACCCTTAGGGGCCACACAAACAGAAGGAATATGGGCCAATTACATCATTTTCTTTAGAAGATGAAAATGTGGTCGACAGTGAAATGCTTGAAATGTTGTCAAAAGATGTTTTGTCAACTAGTTGGGTTAACGTTGATGGTGTAGCGTACAAAGCAGGACTCGTTGTTTGCAATTCAATGGAGGAAGACATGTCAGTCTTTTGTAAAGTACTTGATGTACTCTTGGTTGAAGGTGACATTTTTCTATTGACACACAAGCTATTTACAGAAAACTTTGATTTCCATCACCATTTATTCAGTTTTACTTACAGAGGAAACGTGTTTAATCAATACAACTGTTAAATGTCACAAACCATTTGATGTTCAAAGCTCCCGTGGTGCTGCAGATGAAAGTCTGTTCATTATACCGTCATTTATGATGTTTTCAGTGACGGCATGGGAGAAAAGCATTACAGTGCAATTTCTGTCTATCTATCTATCTATCTATCTATCTATCTATCTATCTATCTATCTATCTATCTATCTATCTATCTATCTATCTATCTATCTATCTATCTATCTATCTACCTACCTGTCTGTTTTTAAAATGACAATTCCACGAAAAATAAATTTTCAATTATTGTATCAAAAGATATATTGAATTATTACATATTAGGGATAAAAAGTACCTAATTACAAAAGTCAGTAAAAGTAGTTATTTTTCAAAATGTGTAGTGTCAGTTTAACCCAGTTTAGTGAGTTAAAGAAGGAACTCTGACCCCGTGTTAAAGAATGAACTGTCTTGAAAGTGTTAATTTACCTCTGGAGAGTGTGGAGCTACAGAACATAAACCCTGAAAAAGTGTTCAAATCAACTCTGTTGGAGTTGAATCAACACCCCAGTTTTGCTGTGCATGCTTCCATGCCACAAATAAAATAGTATATGTAACAGCACAGGCAACTCAAGGAAAATCACAGTATTTATAGCTGAATGATTTAAGTTTATTATTACAGCTAAAGATTCTAGTGAGCAGAGATATTTTAGGCTAATGTGATGGATGGATCTCACCCTGCAGTGGTGTTTGATAATGACGCGTCTCTCCAATCAGCTGAGATGATCCCATGTTTGTTTACAGTGTGTGTAGATGTGGTATTCATATCAAGCACCTTCATGGTCACAGCTCAGCAGAACTACTGTGATGGATGGAGCAATATGTATTTATGTTCAGTCGCAGGTTGTTCGGTTGCCTGGTGTTTATTGTTTTCTACATAGTGACATCTGTACAATTCTATGTTGGAATGTATCCTATGCTTGAAATAATTGTTGTTAGCTGTAGCAGGCTGAATACAGAATTCTGTTCTTGACGCTGACAGTGTACCTGGAGCAGCAGTAATACTGGAAGGCTCCAGCAGGGGGACCATAGGCTCGTAGGGCTACACTAAGGGACACCGTTCTTTCTCCCCTCAGTCAATACACTTCCGACATGAGAAAGTTTGTGTCCGTGTATGCTTGAACTAATTAATCCCTTTTCAGGGCTTTTACATTTGGAGGCACCACTGGGATGAGAGAAGTGAGGCTAGTATCCCGAAGGAAGGATCACCCTGCATCAATCATCCCATAAAAGAAACCCAGGTGGCAGAGAGTGCGGCTTCGGTGGTGGTGAACGCCTAGCCAAGGAGAGCTTGCATCCTGAGGTGCAGAGTGTCTACCAGGGAGCAGCAGAATTCACGGTAAAAGGCAAAACACCATTCCACAGTTCTACTTGTCACTCACCTGCCAAGATGGAGTCAGAAGTTGAGAATCTTCGGTTTGAGGTCAAGGGAATCCTTTTTCAGTTTACTACAGAACAGTTAATGGAAATAAGTGATTTTCTTAAAATCTCAGGAAGGAACAGAGAAAAAAATAATTGGCCAAACTCGTAATGCCCTTGTTTCAAATATCCTTCACCACATTGAACGTGACGAACTGAGTGAACTTGAAGATGAAGGCATGGTGGAACTGCTGAGCCTTAAAGACAAAATACAGACCCTGCAAGAGGCTAGTAACAATAATACACCAAAAGGGGCAGACGATAATGAAGAGCAGGAGAAATTAAAAAGAGAGTTGGAGCAGTTAAAACTTATGGTGCAACAGAAGGACAGTGAAATGCAGGGACTAGCTAACAAGAACATACAGAGCAGAGCTAACAATGACACTATACAAGTTCACACAGACTACAACATTTCAGGGCAGATCGGTGAGCCAGGACAAAAGGACAGGCTTACATTCTCCAGCTTAGCTCGCCAGATTGAGAACGGCCTTAGCAAAGGATACCCCAACTCAGAAATAGTGGATGCTGTTATCAGAGCCATTGTACCTGGCTTGCAGTTGCGAAGTTACCTCGAGGGTAAAAGCAATCTGTCCCTGGACAGACAGATGTTGGAGGACAACATAGTGCAGCAAGGGGGACGCCTTTAAACAGGGAACGGTTTCTCCCGAGGGACAGGGAGTGACCGGACCATTCGGAACGTCCCAAAAATGCATCAGCTGTGGAGAAAAATAGGATGGTCATAAGTTTCAACAGTGCTCAGTGTGCAAAGCAGCACTGTATTGTTCCAAGGAATGTCAGGTTCACCATTGGCCGGAACACAAAGGAGATTGCAAACCACCCACACGTCGTGAGCCAAGAACATCACAACCACCTTCATGCAACTCTGCAGCTGACAAAAGAAGAAACATAGTGATGAAGAAATACTCTACAGTGACAGATTTAGTTGGAAAGAAATGTCTCATCAACTGCTACCTGCAAGGGAAGAGAACCCAAGTACTCTGGGACACTGGCTCACAGGTGTCTGCCATTGACGAGGTATGGAAAACTGAGAATTTACCAGACCTCAGGCTGAGAGACATTACAGAGATAGTAGATCCAAGTGACCCCTTGCAGATAGAAGCAGCTAATGGCACGGAGATGCCGTATGTAGGGTGGGTGGAATTGACCTTTAGGCTAGCAGCTAGCGCTGAGGAATTTCATGTCCCTGTGCTTGTTATGAGAGGTAGTCAACAGACTTGCCCTATAATAGGCTTCAATGTGATTGAACGTGTTGTTCTTAATAGTCAGAGAAACCAGACAAATGTCGAGGAAGAGAAATTGATACAAACTGTTAACATGTCATTCCCTAACCTGAAAAAGAAGTCAGTCAAGGCTTTTATTAAGGCAGTGAGTGCTGAGCGAACAAGTGAGTACCTGGTGAGGACAGCCTGTCGGAGAGTGAGTGCACCAAGTCACAGCGCCATCCAGGTAAAATGCAGAATAAGCGCAAGCCTTTTAAAGAAGACACCATATTAATCTTTGAGCCTGATGACGATCCCCAGTGGCCAGAAGGACTAGAATTTTGTGACACCTTAGTGCAGGTGAAGAAAGGGGCACAACCAAACATCACCCTTAGTGCTCAAAACCCCACTGACCATGACATCATGCTTACAGGCAGGGTAGTTATTGGTACAGTACGGTCAGTTAAAGCTGTGCACCCACTTTGTACAGCGAAGGAAACACACCTGTTGATGTAAACAACATTCAGGCCCAAAGCACCAAAGACCAGGAAACTACAGAGCTCTGGGACCCCCCCATTGACCTCAGCCACTTAGATGAAAGCCAGAGGCAAGTTGCACGTCAGATGTTGAGAGAAGAATCCAACTCTTTCTCGTTCAGATGAGGACATAGGTTGTATTGAGAAGCTTCACCTGAAGATTTCACTGAAAGATTCTGAGCCTGTCGCACAAACCTACATGTCAGTCCCCAAGCCTTTATACGAGGAAATGAAGGAGTATTTGCTAGATTTGATTGCACAGGGATGGATAGAGAAATCTCACTCATCCTATGCTTCACCCGTTGTTTGTGTCAGAAAGAAATGTGGCTCTTTACGTTTGTGCTTAGACTATCGGAACCTGAATCACAAGACACACCCTGATAGACAGCCAATCCCCAGAGTTCAGGATATCATGGATGGCCTGGGAGGAAATACCATGTTCTCACTCTTAGACCAGGGAAAAGCTTACCATCAAGTGTTCATGGCAAAAGACAGCAAACACTTAACAGCCTTTGTCACACCATGGGGCCTGTATGAATGGGTCAGGATCCCCTTCGGATTAATGAATGCCCCAGCAGCTTTTCAACGCTGCATGGAGGAGTGTTTGGAGGGCCTCCGGGACAAGATCTGTGTCCCATATCTAGATGACACCCTTGTGTTCAGCAAAACGTTTGGAAACCATGTTAGTGATGTAAGGCAAGTGTTGCAGAGACTCAGACAGCATGGAATCAAATTGAAACCAAGCAAATGTGAATTATTCAAAACCCAAATTCGCTACCTAGGGAGAATAGTATCAGCCGAGGGGAACCAAATGGATCCTGCTGACACTACCGCTGTGAGGGTCCTGAAAGACAAAAAACCGAAAACAGTTGGTGAGTTGAGACAGATTCTAGGGCTGTTGAGTTACTATCGCCAGTACATAAAGGACTTTTCCCGCATCGCCAGTCCCCTTTATGACCTAATCAAGGGGCCAACCAGAGAGGAAAACTTGCAACCTACTGGAAAGAAGTGGCACAAAAAAAGAAATGCAAATGTGGTACCATCTCACACACCAATTGAATGGAAAGACGTACATCAACAAACCCTCGAACAACTGATATATTATCTGGTTCAACCACCTGTCCTGGCATTTCCAGATTTCTCTCAACCCTTTGTACTACATACAGACGCATCCAATAAGGGGCTGGGAGCTGTACTGTATCAGAAACAGAATAGGAAGCTTTGTGTAATTGCATATGGATCACGGACGCTGTCACCGGCAGAGAAAAACTACCATCTCCATTCAGGTAAACTCGAATTTCTTGCTCTTAAATGGCAATTACAGAACGTTTCTGTGACTATCTGTATTATGCACCCTTTTCCACCGTTAACAGTGACAACAACCCCTTGACTTATGTGTTGTCCACTGCTAAGTTGAATGCCACCGGGAGCAGATGGGTTGCAGAATTAGCTGACTTTAATTTTACCATTAAGTATCGCCCTGGTAAAGAAAACATTCATGCTGACAGTTTGTCTAGGATGCCAGTGGATTTTGAGGAGCTGATGAATGAGTGCACAGAGGAGATGTCCTATGATGCGGTAGGAGCGACTGTTCAGGCAGTAGAAACACAGCCAGAGTCAAGCGCCTCATGGTCAATGGCTATCTCAGTCAAGAGTCTGCTGGGTGTCCAAAATGCCCCAGTTGTCTCATTAACACCGTCACAAATACACCAGGACCAGAAGGATGACCTACATATTGGACCAGTGCTGCAATGTAAGGTGGCTGGAGCGAGACCCTCGCGCCAAGAATTGAGAGAATTTAGTGTACAGAGTCGCTGCTTCCTCAGAGAGTGGGATAAACTGCAGACAGATGAAAATGGAGTCCTATGGAGAAAGACAGCCCACAGGAAACAACTGGTGCTACCTAACAAACACAGAACTATAGTATTGAAGGAGCTGCACAACCAGATGGGACACCAAGGAACCAACAGGACAGTGTCGTTGGTAAGAGACCGCTTTTTCTGGCCGTACATGCAGCGAGAAATAGAGCAATATGTAATGAGGTTCACTTGCCTGAAGCAAAAGAAACCTAACCGAGAAACGAGGGCCCCTCTTACAAACATTGTTACCACACAGCCATTCGAGCTGGTGTCAGTGGACTTCCTTCATCTCGATATATGCAAAGGCGGCTATGAGTATATACTAGTAATTGTAGATCATTTCACCCGTTTTGCACAGGCATATCCCACAACATCCAAGTCTGGGAAAACAGTGGCTGACAAAATATTCAATGATTACACCCTCAAATTTGGATTCCCAACGCGCATTCACCACGACCAGGGTGGTGAATTTGAGAATCAACTTTTCTCACAACTAAGCAAATCCTGTAGTGTGGCTGGATCGAGGACCACTCCTTACCATCCACAAGGAAATGGACAAGTAGAACGTTTCAATCGCACACTAATGCAGATGCTCAAAATGCTCACAGATCGAGATAAATTGAACTGGAAGAGCTCCTTGAACAAGTTAATATTTGCTTATAACTGTACACGGACAGAGGTAACAGGCTTCTCCCCATTCTATCTCCTATATGGTCGCTCTCCGAGACTACCCATTGACATGTTGTTTAACTTGCCAACCGAAGCGGGAAGTGGTAGTACTCGGGATTATGCTGACAGGTGGAAGCAAGGAATGCAAGAAGCATATACAATTGCACAGGAGAACGCCCACAAATCTGCCCAGAGAAACAAGAGGATATATGATGGCAAGGTGAGGAGTTCAAAGTTGCACCCTGGTGACCGCGTGTTAGTGCGGAACATGACCCCTCGGGGGGGACCTGGAAAACTGAGGAATCACTGGGAAGACACAGTTCATACTGTGGTCCGACAAGTGGGAGAGGACGAGACCTGAATATGGGAAAGGAAAGTCTAGGATCTTGCATCGGAACCTCCTCTTACCGTGTGATCATCTGCCACTGGAAGCCGAAATGTCCCCGCCTGTGAAAGCAAAAAGGAAAACTGCGGTGATTGACAAAGTTAGGGATGAATCAGAGGAAGATGATGACGAGGATGATGACTACTATTTCACGGAGCCGTCACCTCAGTCCCCAGCTCAACCAACAGAGGCAGCTTCAGAAATTCCTGTCATTGCACCCGATATGATTGAACATGACCCAGGCGAACCTGCAACACCATTGCCGTTAGAGGACAATGATGACAACCCACCGGAAACCCAAGATGCACAGGGTGACAACTCACCTGACTCTGAGGACGATGCATCGCAGCGGTCAGTGGTTAGTGGACAGGATAATGAAATGGAAATGAGATGTCAGCGGCCTCAAAGACAACGTAGACCACCAAAGATCTTCCAGTATGACTTAATTGGAACCCCATCTTGCTACAGTCTGGCTGCACTGCCCTGTTATGCAAAGCCTCAGGTATGGACACAATCAGTGCCACTATACTGTAACCAGCACCCTTACTTGTATGGAATGTAGGCTGATATGTGCCTTGGAAAAACAAAACGAAACAAACAGAATGTAACAAAAGAGTTCCAGCTTGTAACACAATGGTGAAAGTGACTGGAAAAAAAACAGAATGTAATGAAAGAGTTCCAGCTTCCCAAAACAAACGGAATGTACCAAAAGAGTTCCAGCTTGTAAACTCCTGTTTAGTTTATGGTTAATGGTACTTGAGCATTGTGGGTCCGTATTAATGATGTTGAGGACAACATCAAATTTTTGTGGGGGAGTATGTGATGGATGGATCTCACCCTGCAGTGGCGTTTGATAATGACGCGTCTCTCCAATCAGCTGAGATGATCCCATGTTTGTTTACAGTGTGTGTAGATGTGGTATTCATATCAAGCACCTTCATGGTCACAGCTCAGCAGAACTACTGTGATGGATGGAGCAATACACCAACTGGCCCACTGAAAGAGGCACCTCCCGAACACGTTGGTCGTGTCGCTCCTTTCGTTTGTCAGCCGCTGCGAGCAACCGCTCACGGGCACCCTCAAAAGCAACCTTGAGTCTGGCTTGATGTTCCACCACCCAATCCTGTACATTGCATGGTTCTGGATCATCAACTCTACCAAGGAGGAAGTCTACAGGAAGCCGAGGTTCCTGCCCAAACATCAAGTAAAACGGAGACTCGACCGTACCCTGGTGAGGAGTGGTGTTATAACAAAACAGAACCTGAGGCAAACAGGAGGCCCAGTCACGTTTCCGTGTTACCGGAAGAGTCCGAAGGAGGTTATGCAGAGTTCGGTTAAACCGCTCGCATTGGCCGTTACCTGCCGGATGGTATGGGGTAGTACGGGATTTTGCAACACTGTACAAGGAGCAGAGCTGGCTAATTAACAAACTCTCAAAACACCTTCCCTGATCCGAATGAAGGCGGCTCGGAACGGTAGAGTCACTTGACCTGTCTGCACTGACTGATCAGGAGCAGACCAGTGTAAAGTCATTGTTGCACAAGTACTACTCAGTGTTTTCTGCCCATGATGGTGACCTGGGCTGCACCAACCTCATTTCACATGAGATACCGCTACTGGATAACGTTCCGGTTAAGCAGAGGTATAGGCGCATTCCTCCATCGGAATACGAAGCCGTGAAGACTCATATTAACCAACTGTTAGAGTCTGAGGTCATTAGGGAGAGCAGCAGCCCCTATGCGTCGCCCATAGTGTTGGTCCGGAAGAAGGATGGCAGTTTGCGTCTCTGTGTGGATTACCGCCTCCTGAACAGCAAAACCAGGAAGGATGCATTCCCCTTGCCTCGTATCGAGGAGAGCCTGGATGCACTTTCAGGGGCCCGCTGGTTTTCCACGATTGACCTGGCCAGTGGTTATAACCAGGTTGCCGTATCTGAGCCAAACCGGCCTAAAACCGCCTTCTGTACACCTTTTGGCCTTTTCGAGTTTAACCGCATGCCTTTTGGTTTGTGTAATGCCCCAGGCACGTTCCAGCGGCTGATGCAGAGGTTTTTTGGTGATCAGCAGTGTCAGTCCTTACTGCTTTACCTGGATGACATCATCATATATTCCTCCTCTGTTGAAGAACATCTGCAGCGGCTGGAAATGGTGCTCGGGCGACTTCAGAAGGAGGGCCTAAAGGCAAAACTTGAAAAATGTGCATTCTTTCAGCGGGAGGTTGGTTACCTGGGGCATGTGATTTCGAGCCAGGGGGTCTCCACAGACCCCAAGAAAATTGAAGCGGTGGCTAACTGGCGGCGCCCCAGCCATGTGTCCGAACTGCGCTCCTTTTTAGGTTTCGTCAGTTACTATTGGCTTTTTGTAGAGGGCTTTGCCAAGCTGGCAGCTCCCTTACATCGACTGGTGGCCGAGTTGGCAGGCACCAAGTCAAAGAGGAGGTCTGGTCAGGATCTGCGAGCTGCATGGACAGCTCAGTGTGAAGACAGCTTTGAGGCCTTAAAGGCAAAGTTGCTGTCTGCCCCGTTTCTCACCTATGCCGACTTTTAACGCTCCTTTATTCTGGAAGTCGATGCAAGTCATAGTGGCCTTGGTGCTGTCCTCTCCCAGGAGACTGACAGCGGTGTCCGACCGGTGGCCTATGCCAGCAGGGGTCTGCGGCCCACTGAGCGCAACATGTCCAACTACAGCTCTATGAAGCTGGAATTCCTTGCGTTCAAGTGGGCCATGACCGAGAAATTCCGGGAATATTTGTTGGGGCATAAGTGTATTGTCTACACTGATAACAACTCATTGAGTTATCTCCAGTCTGCAAAACTTGGGGCCACGGAGCAGCGTTGGGCTGCGCAACTTGCCGCTTTTGATTTCGCCATCAAGTATCGTTCTGGCCGTAGCAACAAGAATGCCGATGCGCTGTCACGACAGTATGTGCCTGGTCCCCTCCATGGGACTGAGTCTTTGCCTGGTACTGCAGTTCCAGCTGATTTTCAGCTTGACTCTAACCAAGGCCCTGTAGTGTCAACCACTCAGCATATGGTTTCTGTTCTCCCCTCTCATTCTGTTGCTGACCTCCAGTCCTTGCAGGAGGATGATCCCCTCCTAAAGACGGTGTTGCCATTTTGGCGACGTAAGGTACGACCAAACTGGGATGAGCGCCAGCAACTTTCTAAGGAAGCCCTGGTTCTGTTGCGTCAACGGGACCGTTTGGTGGAAAAAGATGGGGTACTTTTTCGTCAGGTCTTCCGCTCAGACTGGGGAGAAGGGTGTCTCCAACTTATCTTGCCTGCAGTTCTAAAGCAGGAGACCTTGAACCAGCTCCACCAAGAACACGGTCACCAGGGCATTGAAAGAATAACAGACTTGGTCAGACAGCGTTGCTATTGGCCAAACATGTCTGCTGACCTCAAGCAGTGGGTCTTGGCATGCGAGCGCTGCCAGGTCGCTAAGGACTCTGGACCTAGGACTCACAGCTTCATGGGCCGCTTGCTTGCCTCCCGACCCAATGAGATCTTGGCTATAGATTTCACGCTGTTGGAGCCTTCTCGAAACGGGTATGAAAATGTCCTGGTTATGACCGACGTGTTCAGTAAATTTACTGTGGCTGTCCCAACACGTGATCAGCGGGCCTCCACTGTTGCACAGGTGCTGATCTCCGAGTGGTTTTACAAGTTTGGCGTTCCGAGCCGCCTTCATTCGGATCAGGGAAGGTGTTTTGAGAGTTTGTTAATTAGCCAGCTCTGCTCCTTGTACAGTGTTGCAAAATCCCGTACTACCCCATACCATCCGGCAGGTAACGGCCAATGCGAGCGGTTTAACCGAACTCTGCATAACCTCCTTCGGACTCTTCCGGTAACACGGAAACGTGACTGGGCCTCCTGTTTGCCTCAGGTTCTGTTTTGTTATAACACCACTCCTCACCAGGGTACGGTCGAGTCTCCGTTTTACTTGATGTTTGGGCAGGAACCTCGGCTTCCTGTAGACTTCCTCCTTGGTAGAGTTGATGATCCAGAACCATGCAATGTACAGGATTGGGTGGTGGAACATCAAGCCAGACTCAAGGTTGCTTTTGAGGGTGCCCGTGAGCGGTTGCTCGCAGCGGCTGACAAACGAAAGGAGCGACACGACCAACGTGTTCGGGAGGTGCCTCTTTCAGTGGGCCAGTTGGTGTATGTGAGGGACCACAGCGGTAGGGGGCGCCCGCCCGCTCCCTCCTGCTCCTCATGCGCTCCCGTGGTGGCTGTGGCTCAGCGTGGCCGCAAATTGTTTGGCGTGGCATCGGCAGCTCAGTTTCCCCAGACGGCTTCCCATTTGGGTGGTTTGAACCTGTCGTGTGGTCGCCATTTAGGTACCCAACCGTCTCGCCCAGGTAAGCACCCTGCCATCGTTCCCTCCTGTGGGTGCGTAATGCGCACTGTGGTGACACGATCTCCACCTGTTCCAGTGTGGCTGGCTGTCGGGGGCCGAGGGAGAGGGGCTGACCTGTGTGGAGCTCTGCTCAGTGCGTCTGTCTACCTGCCCGCTCTGGTATGTTAGTTTGCGCTTTGTCCGCCTTCGTTTGCTGTGTTTCCACGCACCAGCTCATTAACATCTCTGTGTAAATCCCAGGCTGTGTACCCCAGGCGTGTTTGAGATGCACATCCTCCCGTTGCCTGGGGTGTGCTGTGCTTGCGGCGCGCTGGCTATTACAGGACACCACGGACCACTACTCCTTGGGCCACGCTGCTACCCTGGCTCTCCTCATTAGCCCTGGCTCTTCTCATTAGCCCTGGCCCTTTTATAATGGCTTAGTCTTGGCCCTTTTATACTGGTTTTATTTCATACTGGCCCTCTTAACCATTTTGTTTGAAGCATGGCACATTTGATTTTGGATTATTTGGCTCTTTGAGTTTCCTTTTGTTGTTCATTTGGTTCTTTATTTTGGTTCTGCTCTTATTTTGGTTAATTCATTCTCAGTTTAATTAGGTCATATTTGGTTCCTATGTTCCGCTAATTTTGTTTTATTTCGGTCAGTGAGCAGAGAGCGGACTGAGTCCTAGTCGGCGGCTTATCGCCCTGATCCTAAGGTGTGGTTGGTTCACAGGCAGCTTTAGGGCCTGCATGGTCGCCCATGCCCAGTGAACACCACTTCATATCTTAAGTCCGTTTCTTTATCTCTGACCATTCAACTTTCAGTTAATTATACTTTGATTGTATTTTGACATTTTCTACAGTTACATTTTGTTATTTACCATTAGTTTATTGAATTAGTTTGTACATTTAAATCATGTAAATTATCATTTAGTCCACACCAGTTTGTGCTGTTCTGTTGTGTTAATTGTTTCTCCTTTTCTGTTAGGTGCTGCGGGCTGACAGCGGCAGTTTTATCCTTAGTGGTGGCGCGTTCTTCACGATCCCTTTTTTTTGGTTTGAGTGTGTGCAGTGTCACTGGGTGATTCGTTTGATTTTGGTTGTCCCTGCCGCTTGGTAGGCCTGGAGCCCCAGCCCTTATTTCCTTTTGACCCCAGTGCTCACCCTATAGTACGGCATAACTGGTGTGTGCCACATATTGTATTATTTTAATTCTTTTGTTAATAAAAATTTGTTTTAATGGAAAACAGTCTCGCCCCAGTGGTATAACGGACCTGTGTGATCTTAACATCTGAGTTTAGGATTTCCTGGGGTGCAATTCCCCAGGTGGTGTTGTCGACACATCGATTCCGGTATTCTTCACCACCCCATACTCCGCTCACGCCACACATGGATTAATGAAAACAAGGTCATGGATTTCTGATTGATTCAATTAATTAATTCTAATTTAATTTTAATTAAATTTATATACTAGTTTGATCCCCGAATGGAGATTAAGACAGCACACTCTAGTTACTAGTTCAAACGCATGCATATATACATATATTAGTGAGTACAGGCCCCTGTATCACACACACAGGGGGGCCTGTAGGTATGCAGGGGGAGGTAGAGTGGCAGGCAGCTCCTTCTTGGTGAGCCTCAAATGAGCAATTTGTAAAGAGGACGGTGCCTTGCTCAAGGGCGCCTCGGCAGTGCTCCGGAGGTGAGCTGACACCTCCCACTGTCAGCTCACCTCCAGGTTTGTTTGTTTTTTTGGGCGGGATCGAACCGCCGATTTTGAATCTACCGCCCGCTCTACCGCTGAGCCACTGCCGCCCCTCTTTTATTGGACAGATCAAATTAAGTTTGAGGCCTTAAAGAGCATGTTGATATCTGTTGACAGCAGTCAGTTGACGTCTGTAACAAACAGGTTCATTATTGGGTAAACACTGTGTCTGCTGAGGGAGGTTAATATGATCGAGAAAATTCTTGTTGAGAACACTAACAAGGTCAATGTTCCACAATTCACTGTATGAAGTGGTTGAACAGCTTTAATACTGAATTGGTTGACAACATGTAATGCGAGAGATGTTTGTTGATTCTGGGCGACGGGAATTTCACAAGCCTATTGGCTTCCACCCGTCAGCCCTTTTTTTACGGATGTTGTTGTTGATGTTGTAAATGTGATGTGAAGTCTGTTATATTAACATGTAAAAAAAAAAAGAACTAAATAAACTAAACTTTATAAAACATTTAAATGCTTCATTGTTTTAATAGTCAAAAAGACTGTGTTGTGGCTACAAATGTGTTCTGTGAGGCATCGATGGTTTTATCAAAATCTGATGAGATTATCGTGATGGATGGATGGATGGATGGATGGATGGATGGATGGATGGATGAATGGATGGGCCAGCCATACTCACCACATACACAATGACTGTCGTGTCTCTTATTACATCTTCCGCCTGGTTTTCACTAGGTGGAAGATGTAACAGTGTTATATAGGAAGTCTCTCTCTCTTTGTCCTACACGATAAAACAATAACATTAAAAATGATTAATTCTCTACTGTCATTTACAATCTTGGATGCGGTGAGGTACGATTCTTTGGAGAAAATATTTACCTCCTTGGATAGATACTGGATCAGAAAACATGTTTATCATGTTTCATTGTTGTTTCATTGAGTAAATACTATAGCAAACACATTGTCTCATATAACCATTAACATGAACAGACATTTCTAAATCATTTGATCTATTCTTTAGATGTTATTTCTCACTAAATTTGAGGAGTTCCTCATGTCCCCAGGTTAAACCCTCCCTAGCATCTTCATCTCTGCTACCTCCAGCTCTGTCTCCTGTCTTTTCCTCAGTGACACTGTCTCTAGACCAAACAACATCGCTGGTCTCACCACAGTTTTGTACACCTTTCCTTTCCTTTTAGCTGAAACTCTTCTATCACACATCACACCTGACACTTTCCTCCACCCGTTCCATCCTGCCTGGACACGCTTCTTCACCTCTTTTCCACACTCTCCATTGCTCTGGACTGTTGACCCTAAGTACTTCAAATCCTCCACCTTCTTGATCTCTTCTCCCTCTAACCTCACTCTTCCACTTGGGTTCCTCTCATTCACACACATGTACTCTGTCTTACTGCGGCTAACCTTCATTCCTCTCCTTTCCAGGACAAACCTCCACCTCTCTAGCTTCTCCTCCACCTGTTCCCTGCTCTCACTACAGATCACAATGTCATCTGCAAACATCATAGTCCATGGAGATTCCTGTCTGCCCTGTGATATCTGCATCCTGTAGAGATGTTTGTAGTAAATCTGTAGAGTCTGGACTTGTGGTGGAAAGTTTTTAATACAATAAAATAATACAATAAAATAATATAATAATAAAAATAATATAATTTCTTGAACCAACAATCTAGAGTGTACGTGTGTCAAATCTTTCAGCACTTGGGAGAAACGGCCCCAGGAAGTCTCCAGGTCATGAAAGATTCTGCAAGAATCTAATCTGTTTTTAGAAGTATTTGCGTACTGTAAATGTCAGTACTGTATCTGTTAATAATTTTGTCTGCACTAAATGTCCGTGTGACTGATTAGGTTATGTCCTCAGCCATGTGAAACTGTCGACTTGATGTCTCTGCTAACTTCTTGAGGTCATCATGACCTATTGATGATATTATTGTACTGCTGCTCAACCTATACATGATTTGAATTGACAAATAAATATCTTGTATTTTACACTGTCTCCTGTCCTTAAGAAAAACGAAACCCCACCACAGACTAAAGTAACAGTGTGTGTGTGTGTGTGTGTGTGTGTGTGTGTGTGTGTGTGTGTGTGTGTTAGTGCTGAGTGATAAACCGTCATATTTTTATGTGTAATACTTTGGTGTAGTGGTATCGAGTGTGATAAAGGTTAAATAGAGTTTTGAGTTGTTGGTAACTAAACTTTAGATTGTTTCTTGATAACTGTGGTGTGAATGAGCAGCGCTGCTATTGTTTATTTTTTTATTTTTTGTTAGAGAAAGCCAATGTCTGCCTTTCTCTCTTTGTTTGAGTTTTATTGCGTTAGACGAAATTAAAGATTTAGCCAAAAAACCCAATAATTAATATTAACTGTTGTCTCTAATATTTTCATTTGTTGCACAATTTATTTTTCAATTTTTTTACTGAATATTCAGAGTAAGCGTGGAATTATTTTCTCTACTAGTGGGTAAGGCTTACATGTTTGGCGTTGGAGGCTATCCAGCTTCAGAACACTGTTTGGGTTCATGTTGGAGGCTATCCAGCTTCAGAACACTGTTTGGGTTCATGTTGGAGGCTATCCAGCTTCAGAACACTGTTTGGGTTCATGTTGGAGGCTATCCAGCTTCAGAACACTGTTTGGGTTCATGTTGGAGGCTATCCAGCTTCAGAACACTGTTTGGGTTCATGTTGGAGGCTATCCAGCTTCAGAACACTGTTTGGGTTCATGTTGGAGGCTATCCAGCTTCAGAACACTGTTTGGGTTCATGTTGGAGGCTATCCAGCTTCAGAACACTGTTTGGGTTCATGTTGGAGGCTATCCAGCTTCAGAACACTGTTTGGGTTCATGTTGGAGGCTATCCAGCTTCAGAACACTGTTTGGGTTCATGTTGGAGGCTATCCAGCTTCAGAACACTGTTTGGGTTCATGTTGGAGGCTATCCAGCTTCAGAACACTGTTTGGGTTCATGTTGGAGGCTATCCAGTTTACAAACACCATCTAGTGAAAAACATTCATGTGGAGTTAAAAGTCATTTTTGTCAGAAAATTGGGTTCACTGATAAGTGTGTCACTATAGATGCTCACAGACAATTCTGACTGAGTTTAGCATAAATTAGCATCAACTAGCATATATTAGCATATACTAGCATACATTGGCGTGTTAGCATATTAGCTTAGCATGTTAGCATATTATCTTATCATATTAGCTTAGAATGTTAGCATGTTAGCTTAACATGTTAGCTTAGCATAAAATAGCAAATTTAAATGAATATACTTTCACCTAGTAGCTTTGGATAGCATAATAAGCTTAGCATTACTTAGCTTATCATTGCTAATTGTGAGCGGTTGGTTGTTTCAATGTCTGGGGGAGCTGTGCTGGCAGCGTGTGTGCAAAGCTAATACAGAAACATCCTAGATACGTGTAAACTGACAATTTGTTCTTTGTCTGTGGTTGGCTTGGGATGTCTGAAAATACATTTTTTAATTTTTGTAGTTATTATCGTGTGGCTTACATAGAGATTTGATACTATAGTGATCCTGGCAGTTTAATAGTGTCTGGTTGATTGTGACTAATACGGTTACCCTCATAAAAAAAATAAAAATAAAAAGGGGGGATGTGGTAGATACAGAGTCACACAACACAGAAATATACACCAGAATACACTATAATGCTTATACATAAACATCATATAGACACATACATACATTATTCTACACATTGCTTTTGAGACTATTAAAACTTTGCTACAGCGGGCGCCAGCTTTGACTCTTCCAGACTATGAGAAGCCGTTCCAGTTGTTTGTGTCGTGTCGTCAGGGACATGCAGTAGGGATGTTAGGCCAGAAAACAGGTGTAGGTACACATGCTCAACCAATGGCCTATTATTCTGTTGCACTAGCGCCGGTAGAACTGGGTTTGCCAGAATGCTACCAGCACCTGGCTGCCGCTCATTTATTGTATGAGAAAGCATCAGCTCTTACTATGGGCTATTCGATAGAGATTTTATCACATCATAAGTTGATAAACTGAATTGAGAGAGGAAAATTTGTGTTAACCTCACAACGGTTGACTGACTATCACCGACTTCTTGAATACCCGGATGTGACATTGCATGTCTGCAGGGTGAAGAACCCAGCAGACTCCATTCCACTCCCGTTTGAGGGAGAACCACATGACTGTGTGGCTGAGGCAGAGATATGCTAAACTAAGGTCTGACCTGAGTGCTATCCCTTTGGAGTCGGCCGACATGACTCTGTTGGTGGACGGCTCCTGCTACAGAGATGGGGAAGCACTCAGAGCAGGTTGTGCAGTTATTGAGTTCAAACATGGCAGAACTGAGATTGTTCAATGGAAGAGTGTGTGCAGCCGTGTTCCAGCCAGTTGGCAGAACTAAAGGCTTTGACGTATGCATGTGAGTATGCAGAGGGTAAAAACGCTAACATCTACACAGATTCTGCCTGTGCACATGGGGTGTGTCATTTGTTTGGTGCAGCGTGGAAGGAAAGAGGTTTCAGAAAAACTGACGGCTCTCCCATTCAGCACCGTAATCAGATCAGGAAATTATTAATGGCAATGATGAAACCAAGATCCTCAGCCTTAATAAAGTGTGCTGCACATCAGAAAAATTATTCACGGGTTGCCAAAGGAAATGCAGCAGCAGATGAAGCAGCTAAAAGTGCAGCTTGGCTTCAGAGAGGAGCTTCTAGGGATGCTGAAGGATTGTGGAGAAACCATGAGGGGCTATTTGTTGCTCCTAGTAGACTCCTACCTTTACTGATCAATGAGGCTCACGGGGTATGTCAGACAAATGACTAACATCCACAGGAGCATCTCTGCTCTGTTATCTCATTACAGACAAAAGCTGACCGTGAGGAGACTCCACCTTCAGTGACACCAGGAGACTTGGTGTACATAAAGGTGTTCAGACGGAAGTGGAACATCCCCCGATGGGAGGGTCCGTACGAGGTGGTGAGGGCCACTTCCACTGCAGTGCAGGTCAAAGGATCCCCTACGTGGTGCCGTTTAAAGCATTGCTTAAAAGCACCCATTGACATTCTCAGTTACAAAGATGAAGGCCAGGGGAAGGATTCCCTGGAAGGGGGGAATGCTCCTTCTTCTCCTCCTGGCTATGATGGGGATGATGATACAGCACAGTTTCCAGTTATTCAATTCCCCAAAGAGAAGTGAGACCAATAATGATGTTAATAATCCACAGAGCAGAACTAGAAGGGAGATAAGGAGTGGTCCTGGACGTCACTGAACTCTTCCACAGGCTGGATTCACTCTAACAGACCTTTTCCAGCTCCTACAGCTCCATTGACAGCCAAAGGTGCTGAAGGCCCACCAGGCCTGAGACAACTAACTACCACTTTCTCCCATCTCACAGAAAAACAGGCGGATGTCCCCAGAGAAATGGATGTGTGTGAAAGTGTGTGTGGCTGAAAGTGACAAAACAAAAATGCTCTGACCCTAGGTGGACAGGTCCCTTCCAAGTGACTGAGCGAACGGGAACTGCAGTCTGTTTGCTGGGAAAGGGGGGACACATGTCGTTCGGACTACAACAATAGCAGATGCATAGGGGCTTCGCGACTCAGTTATAATGCCTGCCTGCAGCAGTTTTTGCAAATGTTTTCTTACATCTTCGATATCTGCAGGGGTTAACTGACGTGATCGTTGACGGAAAGGCCGGCTATCAACGAGACTGATTCTATGCTCTACCCTTTTGCTACACCCACGTCCCACGGATGCATTGAGAAGACATGGGACTTCTGGGCAAGTTTCTTACGTAATCTGTTCTTCCATGACTCAGATATAGGCAAATTTCCAAAGTTGAACATGCTCCCATCAATATCAGAGAAATCAGTCTCCTTTGGGGGAATGGTCGCAACAGAGTCGATATGGTACACACATCCAATCACGACTCCCACAGGTATAGAAGTTTCTCTTAAGGACTCATTCTTGAGGAGTACTCTCAAGCTATTGACATTTAATGCCCCACTGAGCACAACCATGGGATGAAAAATCACCTCAGCAGGCACGGTGGCTGTAGGTGATGAATCTATCATCAAGATTTCTCGAGTAACTGGCTTCATCAGCTCGACTTTGCATGCAACCTGAGTGTCGCTACCTGGGGGTAAGATCAAAGGGCCAGGGCCCATCCACCTGACATGGCCAGCCTCATCATCATGGACCTGAACAGCAACACCCTTGTGTGCAGGTTGATTTTCCTTGACACAAACACGAAGGCCTAGTGTTCTGCTGACATCAATGCCATTGTCTTTGCATCGGCTAACCAGACGTCTAACATGGCTTGCACTGGTGCCCACAATAACAGATGTTTTATCGTCAGTTCTGGAATTAGGACATATTAAAGCTAAAACAGTTACAGTCTGCGGGGTACCCTAGACCTCAGCTGGATACTCCATATCAACTACCACATAACCACGGTAAGGGTAGCTCGTTCCAGACTCACTTAAACCCCACAAGAAAAGACCAGATATAGGTTGAATGGGAACATCAGACAAGTATTTCTGGTACCAGGGCTCAAAAATGATAGTCACCTGAGAGCCACTATAATAATAATAATGCAGTACAGGGCTGACCATTAACTTTCAGCTGCACCAGGCTAGGAGGCCCAACCAACCCATCAGGAATATGCACATTTTCAGACATGTCAGCCAAACTTGTCTTAACGGCACAATTAACTGTATTAGATGTGACATCACCTGACGGCTGATTGTTCTTTGACAGCTTCAGCGCCTGAATAAGTCTCTTAATAACCTTAGCAGGGTTTTCTGGGCTTTTACACTTCCCTGCAAAATGCCCATTCTCCCCACATCGATAGCAAAAATGTTCTTCTGACATTTTGAAAGATCTTTGCAGGGATCTGACTATTGGTCTTGAGGTGTTCACAGCTGAAATGGTAACTTGCGGTTCAACAATGTCATTCACAACTTTCTGTTGTAACCGCTTCAGTTGTTTTTTCAAAGCTGCAATTTCACTATCAGAACTACGCTCACTGTGCACTACATTGGGGGAAGTTTTGCAATGCTGGCTGACGTGTCTTGTGCTGGTTTAGACAGGACAGCAGCAATAACAGTTTTAAGCGCTTTAATCTCAGACTTCAAGTTCTGCAATTCAGTTGGTTTGACCTTTACATTCTGTTTTACATTTGAACTTGGTATAACAGGAGAAATCTTTTTACGTGATGCCTCAAATTCCTCTTCTGTGCATATCTCCTTCAAAAGCTAGATAAAGGTTGGGGGCTTTGCTCATCTCTCTCTCATCGAATGTTCACTATCATCAGATCAGAGTTTATGGCACCACGTAACAATTGTTTAATCCTGGCTCTGTCATGTCTCCGGAAAATTAAGCTTTCCTTTTCTTTGTTTTCTTTTCCTAACATGTCTTATCATTTCAGATCCTATCTCATCTGCAATCACTTCATTCCCTGCTCCTGCCATCTCTCCACACACCTGCAGCCACTCCCCAATCTGTCTCCACATTTCATAAGCCAGCCCTGCCTTCAGTTCCCTGCCAGATTGTTTAGTGTCCGCTCTGACTCTCCAGCCTTCGTATCCTGCTTGCTTTGGTGACCGTGTATGAATCCTGTCTGCTCTCTCAACCCAGCCTGTTGTCTGCTCCTCATCTGATTTGTCTGCCTGGTTTGTTGATTGTTTCGTGCCTGACCCTGTTGGATTCTGGACTCTACCTTTTGCCTGTCATTTATTGGATACCTCTGCCTATCGGGCTGATCATTTGGAACCTGACCTCTGCCTGTGTTATTAAACCCTCTTTTGAGACTTTGCCCACCTGCTACTCTGTCGTGCTTTTGGGTTCTTCTTGCCAGTCGTATTCTAGTCTTACAGGCTCTATCTGCACTACCAACATGGAGACCACCTCTCTGCACAACCCTATTCAACGACTGTTCTAGACATCGGAAGTAGTCAGACAGCTTCTCCCCTGGTTGTTGCTGCAGTAATCGAAAAGCAAAATATAGCTCCTCGCTGGACTTTGCTGTACCAAAAGTATGCTCAAGTGGATAGGATAATTAGGATAATGCTTTGGCTATTTGACTGTTTCTCTGACACTGAACTTGTAGACACAGAAACAGAATCTGGATTGGTTGGAATATTCACAAAGAATCTTCCTGAAAGCACTATTGGTGTTTTGTTCCCTCTTAAAAAGAATTACGTAGCATTTTGGAAAACAAAACGACAGCTCAGAATTCCGTAGTTCGATATGAGAGTGACCACGATCTCCACAGCAGGTCGGTACACTCATGAAGTGGTGACATAGAAAGGAGCAAAGAGTAGCCAAGAGATGAGATAGAGAAGCATGCTGAAGGTAATGAATGTTGGCTCATTGTACTGCTCTGGAAGTTTACGTCCTTTGAAGGCACAGATGAAACACAAACACCAGAATAGCTATGTAGCCTAGCATCACTCCAAAAGCCAAATATGAGCCCTCATTACAGTCTTCGAGCAGAGTGGTTGGATTCCTAATGATCTGATTAAATGGGCTTTTGAGAATACGTCAGCAGATGCAGATAGCTGCCTGTAAGGCCACACATAATGATGATGATGTAGGGCCGGTAGAGCTTCTTTAGAGCCTCCTGCAGCTCATGGTTAAACTAAAAGGCTGGTAGGCAGTAGGAAGGCTAGAAGGCTAGTTTCTTGAAGACGTTTCATCTCCCATCCAAGTGGCTTCTTCAGTTCTGAAGGTGTCTGGTCTTGTCACTGTTTATTAACCCTGTGGGGTGTGGTCAGTGCTATTCACATTCCAACTACCAACCCGTCTGGCACCTCAATAGTGGTTCATGGGGTGCCAGGGGGTACTAAAGGGGGTCGTTGAAATGCGAGTTTCAGCGAGCCTTTGTTTACTGATGAGGGTCATTAGAGTGAGACCCATCACCTGGATTCATCTGCTGAGACAATCTTTTAGGGAGGTGATGTCGCAGACCTCTCCCAACCCCCCCATTCAGAGATGGTTTCTTTCACTCCTCTCCCAAACCACTTATCCGCCTTTCAGTTTCTGCTAGAGCCTATCCCATCTAGCTACGGGTGAGAGTCGGGGTACTACCCAGATGCGTCACCAGCACATCTGGGCCACTCAAAAGACAAACAATCACTCACACACAAAACACTGTCAATCTATGGTCAATTTAGAGTGATACATTCACCTGAATTGCGTGTTTTTTTGAGGTGGGAGAAACTCTGAGAACTTGGAGAGAACCCAAGGGGAGAATGTACAAACTCCACGCAGAAAGGACTCAGACCTGGAACCTTCTTGCCGTGAGGTGCTACCCACTGTGCAAAAAAACATCATGAAAACATTACCTATTCTGTGAAGTAACAACGGAATATGTTCCTTGTTTGCGTGTTTGTCTACCTGAATTTTCTCTTGTACAGACAAACACGAAATACAGTATGTCTTTTGTGTAAAAAAAACCAGATTATGTAATGTCACATATGTACCACTAGGTGTCAGGGAGTTTCTGTATGTATACAGTAGAAAACACTATAATAATGTGAAGGTTTTTGTCATTGCCAACTTTTCAAACACTGCTTCCTTGCATTTTACATTTCTATTTTTATTTTTTCACCTATGATGGTGCACAGGTATGTCTACTCCTCACCTGGTGAAGTTGTTTCCATGTTTTATCCACTGGTACTTAAGGATATCCTCTGGTGGCCAAGATGGAGAGCCATGCCAGCACAACCCAAAGCTCATCTTTCTCATGAATATGGTCTCCACCTGATACAAATGTGTGATGGAGCGGTAGAGACCGCGCTGTCCATCACCGTTCATCTTCGCTCCGCGCGCCTCTCTCTCGCGCAGGAGAGCGGCTGCAGCGGAGCTGTCATTTTTTTCTGGCAGGACTGCAGGAGCGCGGTCCCGCTCACTGGTTTACCTATGGTACATTCACGGGTGAGTTGTCCACCAAACTGTCGCGGTGGTGCGTCGGGGGTGCACACCCGGCGCCTATGCGTGCTTCCTAAATACAAATGCTCACCTGTGGATGCGGTGTTGCTCCGCCCCTGGAGTGGGCCAAACCGAGGCTCTACGGAGGTGAGCCTTAAATAGCGCATTGTGGCGCGCTATTCAGACTGGACAGTACCATTTGGTAC
The DNA here is from genome assembly GCF_040054535.1 of Antennarius striatus. Lineage (NCBI taxonomy): Eukaryota > Metazoa > Chordata > Actinopteri > Lophiiformes > Antennariidae > Antennarius > Antennarius striatus. The sequence continues at coordinate 1,143,576 of NC_090782.1, read as the reverse complement.
GTTGTGGAACTGATTTGTATTTTGTCGACATTTTGCTTTATGTAAACAGCCATATGAGGGGAATTTATGTTTTATTCTGTTCTGGTTTTATTTTGTAAGAGGTTTTTCTGTTTGTAGATTATTATATTAGCTATTGTAAGAACAACCCCATTCAATTAATGTTGGTATGCCAGGGGAGGGGCATGGGGTTATTTAAGGGCTGCATTTTTGTTTCATAGGGGTGGTAGTTGGAGTCGGAATAGGGATTGGTAAGAGTCGGAGAGTTGAAAGGAGCGATAGGAGAGCAATTGGTAAATGGTTATTGTTGTGGATTTCCTCTGTAGATACTTATTTTTGTTGCACTGGGTTTTTGGTTTGGGACATTTTATTTGCACTGTAAATTATTTTTCACGAGTTATTGTGGTGTGAATAAAAACCCCACCAAAAATTGAACTTTTGCGGCTGCGCCATCAAGTTATTTCTTTACGGCATACACGAACCCATCACATTTGGTGTCAGAAGTGGGATGGCCAGCCGAAGGAGAAGACGGTCGCAACAAAAGAAGTTGGAGCCAGAGGAGGCAGAATTGGCTACCAGGGAGGAAGAAACACAACCTTTGGGTCAGCTCATTGGTTTAATGAGACATTTTATGGAAGGCCAGCAGAGGAGAGACGAGGGGTTCCTGGCAGAGCTGAAAGGACTCCGGGCTTCGATGCCAGTACCCCAAACGGCCGAGTTGAAGCCTGCAGTGCACAATCTGGCGCCTGCAGAGGCCGTGTCACCAGCTGAAGGGTCATCCATGAGCCTCCGGCTGGATCTACCAACACCTGCTCCACGACGGGCCCGCAGCTCTCCCATAGACCCTCACAGGATGCACGTGAGTAGCAGAGACGATCTTTACAGACTTGAGGCGAGACCATACGGCGACCCCAAAATTCCCCCATACGTGGCTGGAGAGGATATCGAAAGCTACCTCCTGCGCTTTGAGCGCATGGCCAAGACGTGGGGATGGCCGCAGTCGGAGTGGGCGTGCCGCCTGGTGCCATTGCTCAGTGGAAAGGCGCTGGAGGCCTACACAGCAATGGACGAGGAGAGGGCCCACCAGTACCCCGACCTGAGGGAAGCGCTCCTGGCCAAGTTTGATGTTTCACCAGAGACATATCGGCAGCAGTTCCGGGCCAGTATGGTGCCTCAAGGAGAGAATCCAACGGAGACTTACCACCGCCTGAAGGGACTCTTATTGGCGCTGGATTCGGCCTGAACAGCACACGAAGGAGCAGATTGGTGAGCACATCATTCTGGAACAGCTTCTGCGTGTCCTGCTGGCCGACATTCGCACCTGGGTGAAGGAGCATGAGCCTGCAGATGGGCTAGCAGCGTCCAAGCTGGCGCTGCAATACATCAATGCCCGACGAGGAGGCCCAGCAGCACACCCAGGCGGTCCAGGTCGACAGTTCCAGGCGCAGCTCCGACCAGCAGGCAGAGGAAACTACCAGCCATCCTCGAACCCCAGCTCAGCAGCCAGTCAGCAAGGTACCGGTAAGGAGCTAATCTGTTTTTATTGTCAGCAGCCAGGGCACAAAGCCTCTCTGTGCCCACTCAGAAAGGCGAAGCTTACTGGTGCTTGTTACACTCCGCGAGCTGAGGAGGTAAAAACTGCAGCACAACGGCAGCGTTTTAAGGACGTTGTCATTAATGGACAGCCTGTGAGTGCGCTTATTGACTGGTAGTTTTTTAACCCTGGTACGGAGAGACTTGGTGCCCACCGGGGTGATTGACTGTAGCTCACAGGAGGACATTATGTGTGTGCATGGTGACAGGCATTCCTACCCCACGGCAGAACTGACAATTGTGGTGGAAGAGCAGCCGTATTTGATGACTGTGGGGGTGGTGGAGAAGTTGCCTGTGGCTGCCATTTTGGGATGGGACCTACCGGTGCTGCTAGATGTACTGCGGGAAGAGGGGAATGAGGACATGGATGGTGTGAAGGCTCTGTCAGGACTCGTGATCACCCGAGCCCAGGCTAGGGCTGGGGTGACTGCTGAGCAAACCAGGGACCCTTGTTTGGACCCATTTCCCACCTTGGACAGTGACCTGTTTGAGGGAGGGAACAAGGGTCCACGGAAGTCTCGCCGGCAGCGGCGATTTGAAAAACGGCTGAACTCGAGGGGGCCGGACTGTAAGGAGGGGCTTTTAAAGGACATGTGGGAGGTGCCAGAGAACATTGGGACTGTACAAAAGGAGGATGTGTCTCTAAAGCCATTGTTTGAACAGGTGGTTGAGGGGCTGGATGCGGAAAAGGGCAACAAACAGTGTTTTATCGTAGAAAATGGTGTTTTGTATGCTGTGGCTGATGGTGTTAGGCGCCTAGTGGTGCCTGTGTCCTGCCGACAGATGATCCTGCACTTGGCCCACACCTTGCCCTGGGCAGGTCATCTAGGTCGCAACAAGACCTTTTTACGCATGAGTTCCCGTTTTTATTGGCCCTCCATGTATACGGATGTTCAAACGTACTGCAAAACATGTTCCACATGTCAAAAGACCGCTTATGTGCGCCAGTCAGACCGTGCTTTCCTCCAACCAATGCCCATAATCTCCACCCCCTTTCGGCGCATAGCAATGGACATAGTTGGCCCATTGGTAAAGAGCAGTAGGGGGCACCAGTACATTTTAGTTGTGTCGGACTATGCCACGCGGTTCCCAGAGGCATTTCCCTTACAGACGGTCACTGCCCCTGCTGTGCTGCGCTGTCTCGTACAGTTGTTTTCCAGGGTCGGCATTCCCGAGGAGATCGTGACGGATCAGGGAACTAACTTCACCTCCCGCCTATTGCAGCTCTTCCACCGCCAGCTGGGAATCTCTCCAATCAAGACTACCCCGTACCATCCGCAGACGGACGGCTTGGTGGAGAGGTTCAACCAGACGCTGAAGAAGATGCTGCAGAAGTTCGTAGCAGACACTGGGCGGGACTGGGACCGATGGTTACCCTTCCTCTTGTTCGCATACAGGGAGGTTCCTCAAGCCTCCACCGGGTTCTCCCCGTTCAAGCTGTTGTATGGCTGGGACGTCCAGGGGCCATTGGATCTCCTGCGGAAGACGTGGGAGGCGCCTTCGTCTGCAGCCGGTGATCGGAGTGTGGTCCAATTCGTGCTGGAGATGCGGGATCGGCTGGCAGAGTACCGGGAGGGGGCTGAGGTCAACCTGCGAGAGGCCCAGCAGTCCCAGAAGGCGTGGTACGACAGACAGGCCCGACACAGGGAGTTCCAGCCCGGCCAGAAGGTCCTGCTCCTACTGCCATCCTCCACCAGCAAGCTGCTTGCTAAGTGGCAGGGCCCTTACACCGTCCTCAGGAAGATGGGTCCTGTCACTTATGAGATCCACCAGCCACAGAAGAAAAAGGTAAGGCAGACGTACCACGTTTACCTGTTGAAGGAGTGGAAGGAGGCTCCTGTTCCGGTTCCTGTGGCGTCCCTGCTGGTGACGGAGGTGGACAGTGAGGGGGAGGAGGAATCGTCCCTGGCCAGCGTCAACCAGCCTGCCGAACCAGCTCTCGACCACCTGTCTACGGTCCAGACCAACCAACTCGACGAGGTGTTCCAGAGAGTCGCCAAGCTGTTCGCCGCCAACCCGGGGAAGACTGCTCTGGTGGAGCACATCGTCCGCCTGAAGGAGAAGGGGCCAGTCCGGCAGCGGTCCTACAGGGTGCCACAGCATCTGGTGGAGAAGCTCCTGAGGGAAGTGGAGGAGATGCAGCGCCTGGGGGTGATCGAGCCATCGCAGTCCGAGTGGTGCAGTCCAGTGGTCATCGTGGTGAAAAAGGATGGCACGCTCAGCATCTGCATCGACTTCCGGAAGCTCAACGCCATGTCGGAGTTTGATGCTTACCCGATGCCCCGGATCGACGATCTTCTGGAGAAGATTGGCCGAGCGAGGTTCATCACCACCCTCGACCTCTGCAAGGGCTACTGGCAGGTGCCCCTGGAAGAGTCCAGTCGTCCATACACGGCGTTCCGGACACCTGCTGGGCTCTTCCAGTTCACAGTCATGCCCTTCGGTCTGCATGGAGCTCCTGCCACTTTTCAGAGGCTGATGGACCGTGTCCTGCGGGGGTGTGAAGACTGCAGTGCTGCCTACCTGGATGATGTGGTCATCTTCAGCGCCACCTGGGAGGAGCACTTGCAGCACCTGGAACGAGTCCTGAGCAAGATCCAGCAGGCGGGCCTGACACTGAATCCGGCCAAGTGTCAGTGGGCCCAGGAAGAAGCGCGGTATCTCGGCTATCGGCTGGGACATGGAGAGGTCCGGCCGCAGATGGACAAGGTGGAGGCCATCCGCAGCACTCCGCGGCCGTGCACCAAGAAGCAGGTGAGGTCTTTCTTGGGCCTGGCTGGCTGGTACAGGCGGTTTGTTCCCCAGTTCGCCACCATCGCTGCTCCGCTGACCGCCCTCACGGCGAAGGACCAGAGGAATCCGGTCACCTGGAGTGAGGACTGCGAGACCGCCTTCCAGACCCTGAAGACCTGCCTGTGTTCGTCACCTGTGCTGAGGAGCCCCGACTTCAGCCGGAGGTTCCTGGTCCAGACTGATGCGTCGGCCGTGGGACTGGGAGCTGTCCTGACCCAAGGTGCGTCAGGAGAGGAGCAACCGGTTTTGTACCTGAGCCGTAAGCTGCTTCCACGAGAGACCAGGTACTCCACTGTGGAGAAGGAGGGCCTGGCCATCAAGTGGGCTCTGGAGAGCTTGCGGTACTACCTGCTGGGGAGGGAGTTTGACTTGGAGACTGACCATCGAGCGCTAACATGGATTAACTCGATGAAAGAACACAACAGTCGTCTCACCCGCTGGTACCTGTCCCTGCAGCCGTTCCGGTTCCAAGTCCGCCATCGGGCGGGCAAAACCAACGTTGTGGCGGATTATTTATCAAGGTTGCCGCACATCGGCAACCTCGGGGAGGAGAAGGATAATGTGATGGAGCGGTAGAGACCGCGCTGTCCATCACCGTTCATCTTCGCTCCGCGCGCCTCTCTCTCGCGCAGGAGAGCGGCTGCAGCGGAGCTGTCATTTTTTTCTGTCAGGACCGCAGGAGCGCGGTCCCGCTCACTGGTTTACCTATGGTACATTCACGGGTGAGTTGTCCACCAAACTGTCGCGGTGGTGCGTCGGGGGTGCACACCCGGCGCCCATGCGTGCTTCCTAAATACAAATGCTCACCTGTGGATGCGGTGTTGCTCCGCCCCTGGAGTGGGCCAAACCGAGGCTCTACGGAGGTGAGCCTTAAATAGCGCATTGTGGCGCGCTATTCAGACAGGACTGTACCATTTGGTACGTTGTGGAACTGATTTGTATTTTGTCGACATTTTGCTTTATGTAAACAGCCATATGAGGGGAATTTATGTTTTATTCTGTTCTGGTTTTATTTTGTAAGAGGTTTTTCTGTTTCTAGGTTATTATATTAGCTATTGTAAGAACAACCCCATTCAATTAATGTTGGTATGCCAGGGGAGGGGCATGGGGTTATTTAAGGGCTGCATTTTTGTTTCATAGGGGTGGTAGTTGGAGTCGGAATAGGGATTGGTAAGAGTCGGAGAGTTGAAAGGAGCGATAGGAGAGCAATTGGTAAATGGTTATTGTTGTGGATTTCCTCTGTAGATACTTATTTTTGTTGCACTGGGTTTTTGGTTTGGGACATTTTATTTGCACTGTAAATTATTTTTCACGAGTTATTGTGGTGTGAATAAAAACCCCACCAAAAATTGAACTTTTGCGGCTGCGCCATCAAGTTATTTCTTTACGGCATACACGAACCCATCACAAAATGTGTAATTACATTTCCCACCATTATAAAAAACAAACAAAAAAACATCAGAATAGTTAGTTATTAGTTATTCTAGTTAAAATTCAGCATGTTTTGATAAAATAACTTCTGGCAGAGATACTGCATCTGAACCAAAGCTTTCCTCTCCACACAGAGAAAGCCTGTCTGCGTCCATTTCCAAAGAACTTCCACTCAGTGGGAGTTTGATATAATTGTATGTTTGTTGGCTTCACTGCTCCACAGGAAAAAAGACGTGAGAGTATTGCAAGAAAGCACAATCAATATTTGAAACTAGAACACTTATTTTTTTTATAATACATACTTTGGAATGTAGCCGCAAGAGGACACAAGCCAGTGTCTTATTGTGCCGGTCCCAAGCCCGGATAAATACAGAGGGTTGCGTCAGGAAGGGCATCCGGCGTAAAACTTTTGCCAAATCAAAGATGCGAATCAAACCTATGACTTCCATACCGGATCGGTCGAGGCCTGGGTTAACAACGACCGCCATCGGCGCTGTTGACCTACAGGGCGCCGGTGGAAATTGGATTACTGTTGGTCGAAGAAGGAGAGGAGGAAAGTGCGTTCGCACGAAGAAAGAGAAGAGGAACACCAAGAGTATAGGACTGAGAGTAGGGACGTTTAAATGTTGGAACTATGACAGGAAAAGGTAGAGAGTTGGTTGACATGATGCAGAGGAGGAAGGTAGACATACTGTGTGTCCAGGAGACCAGGTGGAAAGGTAGCAAGGCTAGAAGTTTAGGAGCAGGGTTCAAGTTGTTCTATCATGGTGTAGATGGGAAGAGAAATGGAGTAGGAGTTATCTTGAAGGAGGAGTTTGTTAGGAATGTCCTGGAGGTAAAAAGAGTGTCAGATAGAGTGATGAGTCTGAAGCTAGAAATAGAAGGTGTGATGTTCAATGTTGTTAGTGGGTATGCTCCACAGGTAGGATGTGAGCTGGAGGAGAAGGAGAAAGTCTGGTTGGACTTTGATGAAGTGATGCAGAGCATGCCTAGAAGTGAGAGAGTTGTCATTGGAGCAGACTTCAATGGACATGTTGGTGCAGGAAACAGAGGTGATGAGGAGGTGATGGGCAGGTTTGGTATCCAGGAGAGGAACGCAGAAGGACAGATGGTAGTTGATTTTGCAAAAAGGATGGAAATGGCTGTAGTGAATACTTTCATCCAGAAGAGGCAGGAACATAGAGTGACCTATAAGAGTGGCGGTAGGAGCACACAGGTAGACTACATCTGGTGTAGACGGTGTAACCTGAAGGAGATCAGTGACTGTAAAGTAGTGGTAGGTGAGAGTGTAGCCAAACAGCATAGGATGGTGGTGTGTAGGATGACTCTGGTGGTGAGGAAGATGAAGAGGGCAAAGGCAGAGCAGAAGACAAAATGGTGGAAGCTGAAAAAGGAAGAGTGTTGCATGACTTTTAGGAAGGAGTTAAGACAGGCTCTGGGTGGTCAGGAGGTGCTTCCAGATGACTGGACAACTACAGCTAATGTGATCAGGGAGACAGGTAGGAGAGTACTTGGTGTGTCATCTGGAAGGAAAGTAGATAAGGAGACTTGGTGGTGGAATGAGGAGGTACAGGAGTGTATACAGAGAAAGAGGTTAGCTAAGAAGAAGTGGGACACTGAGAGGACTGAGGAGAGTAGACAGGAGTACAGGGAGATGCAGCGTAAGGTGAAGGTAGAGGTAGCAAAGGCCAAAAAAGAAGCTTATGATGACTTGTATGCTAGGTTGGACAGTAAGGAGGGAGAGACTGATCTATACCGGTTGGCAAGACAGAGAGATAGAGATGGGAAGGACGTGCAGCAGGTTAGGGTGATTAAGGATAGGGATGGAAGTCTATTGACAGGTGCCAGTAGTGTGATGGGAAGATGGAAAGAGTACTTTGAAGAGTTGATGAACGTGGAAAATGAGAGGGAACAAAGACTAGAAGAGGTGACTGTTGTGGACCAGGATGTAGCAAAGATTAGTCAGGATGAAGTGAGGAGGGCATTGAAGAGGATGAAGAGTGGAAAGGCAGTCGGTCCTGATGATATACCTGTAGAGGTTTGGAAGTGTCTAGGAGAGGTGGCGGTAGAGTTTCTGACTGGGTTGTTCAACAGGATCTTAGATAGTGAGAAGATGCCTGAGGAATGGAGGAGAAGTGTGCTGGTGCCCATTTTTAAGAACAAGGGAGATGTGCAGAGTTGTGGCAACTACAGAGGAATAAAGCTGATGAGCCATACAATGAAGTTATGGGAGAGAGTAGTGGAAGCTAGACTAAGGGCAGAAGTGAACATTTGTGAGCAGCAGTATGGTTTCATGCCAAAAAAGAGTACTACAGATGCAGTATTTGCTTTGAGGATGTTGATAGAGAAGTACAGAGAAGGCCAGAGGGAGCTGCATTGTGTTTTTGTAGATCTGGAGAAAGCTGACGACAGGGTGTCCAGAGAGGAACTGTGGTATTGTATGAGGAAGTCTGGAGTGGCAGAGAAGTATGTTAGAGCGGTGCAGGACATGTATGAAGACTGTAAGACAGTGGTGAGGTGTGCTGTAGGTGTGACAGAGGAGTTCAAGGTGGAGGTGGGACTGCATCAGGGATCAGCTCTGAGCCCCTTCTTGTTGCTATGGTGATGGACAGGCTGACAGACGAGGTTAGACAGGAATCTCCATGGACTATGATGTTTGCAGATGACATTGTGATCTGTAGTGAGAGCAGGGAACAGGTGGAGGAGAAGCTAGAGAGGTGGAGGTTTGTCCTGGAAAGGAGAGGAATGAAGGTTAGCCGCAGTAAGACAGAGTACATGTGTGTGAATGAGAGGGACCCAAGTGGAAGAGTGAGGTTAGAGGGAGAAGAGATCAAGAAGGTGGAGGATTTTAAGTACTTAGGCTCAACAGTCCAGAGCAATGGAGAGTGTGGAAAAGAGGTGAAGAAGCGTGTCCAGGCAGGATGGAACGGGTGGAGGAAAGTGTCAGGTGTGATGTGTGATAGAAGAGTTTCAGCTAAAATGAAGGGAAAGGTGTACAAAACTGTGGTGAGACCAGCGATGTTGTTTGGTCTAGAGACAGTGTCACTGAGGAAAAGACAGGAGACAGAGCTGGAGGTAGCAGAGATGAAGATGCTGAGGTTCTCTCTGGGAGTGACCAGGATGGATAGGATCAGGAATGAGTACATCAGAGGGACAGCACATGTTAGAGGTTCTGGAGATAAAGTCAGAGAGGCCAGACTGAGATGGTTTGGACATGTCCAGAGGAGAGATAGTGAATATATTGGTAGAAGGATGCTGAGTTTTGAACTGCCAGGCAGGAGGCCTAGAGGAAGACCAAAGAGGAGGTTTATGGATGTAGTGAAAGAGGACATGAAGGTAGTTGGTGTGAGAGAAGAGGATTCAGAAGACAGGGTTAGATGGAGGACACTAATTGGCTGTGGAGACCCCTGAAGGGACAAGCCAAAAGGAAAAGAAGAAGAAGTTACTATGAATTAAAATATTAAGAAAGCAATCAGATGACATACCATCATGACAGGCATAAATCGACTACTGAGTGTGTTAAATCCCCTGTAGCACAGGTAGGCTAATCGTTGTAGCGGGATCACCTGCAGCCAGTGATGGCTAAGGCCCCGTCCACACGATGCCAGAACTTTTTGAAAACCAACTTTTTTTACCCAGCATCGAAAACGATTCGCGTCCACACGACAGCCTTTTCAAAAAAATCTCTGTCCACACGTAAACACATCAGTGCGTTTATCCACATGTGTATTAGCAGAACAACTCAGAGAAGGACAGGAGAGAGGACCGGGACGTGTGGAAATTCACGGTGTCCCTCCTTGAGCACAACCTCCATCACAGATTTCTCCTACCAGCAGGCAACGCAACCTGGTTTGACCCAGAACTGGCGTCGGCGTCTTTGGCGAAGAATGTGAATGAATGAATGAATAAAAAAATATATAAACTTTATGACACATAAATAAAGAAACAGACGAACAAGTAAGTACAAACATGTTTATCAACACATCTTTGACGTGGAGCTTTTACACATCAGAAAATAACCGATTTTAGCTCCGTTTTTATATGTAGGTACAGGTCACATGCATGTTGTCACAGTGGTTTTGGCCCCAGGGACACGCCCCCCGGATAAAAGAAGTTGCAGATACAGTGTCTACACGACAACGCAGACCCAGCGTTTTCAAAAAATTATACCTTGATCAGCGTTTTCAAAAAGTTGCGTTTCCGTTCCGGATATCTGCGTTGTCATGTGGACGGAAGGCATAAACGCAACAAAAAAGTTGTGTTTTAAAAAAGTTCCGGCATCGTGTGGACGGGTACTCAGGGGGCGTGTCAACACGATTTGACACAATGTCTCAAACGTACACAGTGATTCATGTATGTTCGGTAAAACATACACAAACATACCTCCGCCTCCGCTGAACCCCTGAGACCAACTTACCGAACACCTAGGGTTCGATCGAACCCAGGTTAGGAACCACTGATCTAGTGTCTGTAAAATATGCAAATGCAGAGCCCTGTTGACTTCCAGGACAGGAGTAGCAAGGCCGATGCTTGCACATGCCTTGATGTCTCTATAGGTTCTACATGTTTGATTGCAATGGCAGTGGAGTAAATGATAGCTTTGTTCAACTGTAACCATTTTAAAAATGTTACTATAATCACTGTATTTGATTGATACCCAAGATGTTACAGCCAGATACATTTTTGAGTCAGCCTACCGGGAGGAGGTCCTGAACCTCACCACCTGGTGCTCCTTCAACAACCTGGCACTGAACTCCTCGAAAACCAAGGAGATGGTGCTGGACTTCAGAAGGAAGAGGGAGGATTTCCCACCTCTTCTAATCTGGGGAGACCTGGTGGAACGGGTCAACTTCAAGTTCCTGGGAATGCACATCTCAGAGGCACTAACACCAGTGCCCTGGTGAAAAAGGTGCAACAGCACCTGTACTGTCTAGGGTCCCTGAGAAGAGTAAATGTGTCCCAGGACCTGCCCCTGTCTTTCGACAGGTGTTCCCTGGAGAGCATCCTCACCAACACTATGCCGGTGTGGTTTAACAGCTACTCTCAGGCTGACAGGAAGTCTCTGGGAAGGGTCAGGAAGTCAGCGCAGAAAGTTGTAGGTGTACAGTTATCCTGTACACCTACAGGATAACTGGTGATAACTGGTGATGTCACTGGTGATGCCGAAGACATCACCAGTGACAGTTCAGAACCCGCCCCCAGCCTGAGCTTACTGCTGCCCTCTGGGAGGAGGTACAGGTCCATCAAAGCCCGGACCTCTAGACTGACCAACACATTCTACTCAAGTGCAATCAGATTACTGAACACAGTACTCCAAAAGTAAGGGTTTACATATTGGAAGTCTGCCCCAGTTAGGAACCCTGTGCAATGTACTCATCCCAATGGTTGCTACTGAGGCCTAGAGGAAGACCAAAGAGGAGGTTTATGGATGTAATGAGGGAAGACATGAAGGTAGTTGGTGTGAGAGAAGAGGATTCAAAGGACAGGGCTAGATGGAGGAAATTGATTCGCTGTGGCGACCCCTGAAGGGAAAAGCCGAAAGGAAAAGAAGACATACTTTGGCATGTATAATTTTTTTAACAATCCATTTTACACCAAAGCTGTACATGTTTGATGAGGGTAAACATAAAGAGCTAGTTTGTTCTGGCAGTGACATGACAGACAATATTTTTTACCCGTCTAAGGTAAGCGCTTGTGGGAATGCCGCAGGCAAAGGCTGTCACCCCTGAGTGCTGGAAATATGGGATGCAAAAAATGTTGTCCGCAATCAGTGCCACAGAGTTATGCAGGCTGACAAAGAATCTGTTGTTTTCGAGAATCACATTACAGTCCTAGAGGGCTAGAGAGAGGTTATAAATCCATGCCTTAACTTCAGCTTTCATGGTGATACTGTGAAATGTTTGTGTCAATAACAATAAATATTAATTCAGCTAACAATCTAAAGACAGGGACGTATAAAACTATGCACTCCCCATCACCATCAAACGCTGCCCCAAAGTCATACCGTCTGTCTCTCACGCTGTCAAAGAAATCTGAGGCATATACAAGACTAGAGTCAGGGTGTTGACCCCCAAAGTCCTCCAACAAGACACAGATGTATCGGTGAAAAATGATTTGCAAGAGTCCTTGTTCTGATACATCTGATTTATAAAAATAATATTAATCCACCAATCATGTATTAATAATCCGATAATAAAATGTAAACACTCCACTAAGGACATAATAATAAAAACATCCAATAGGCTGTATCAATATTCCAACAAGTTGTATCAAATAATCCAATACCCTGTTCCAGGTGTTTTTCAGTAATACTTCTGTCTTTGAAGAATGACAGACGTATTACTAGACAAGTGTATGTTTAAATAGGTCTAAACAAAACACTTAATTACATAGGTCAGCTATTATAAATCAAGCAAATAATAAGTTTCCTCCTATGTAACTCACACACACAAATACATGTGTATACATTTATATTACATAGACATGAATGAACATGTAATCTATAAATCCAATTGCTTTGTTGAACCCTGCAAGAATCAATAGTCATAAATCAATTTCCTATAATATATGGCTACAATATAGCAAGCAAGGATTAACACATTAATTAAATTATTTAACAGTTGGTCCAATGTTTGAACAAGTAATGTAGCACGACAATCTGGGAGTTGAATAATTTGGAGTCTGCAGTCCTTAAAACTAGAATTATGTGCTGATATGGAAGAAAAAAAAAAGATCTATTTAAACTGTTATTTTTATATGATTTCTGAAAACAGCTGAGAAAATACATATACTATGGTATAATACACTACAGAATGGGTGTTGACATTTTCTTGGTTCAGTCTGTACGTCCTTCCAGTGTGTGACTGTAAACAGCATCCTGAGGTTTTGTCAGCAAAAGTTTTACAATCAATCACACAGAAGCATGAGTAACGAGTAAGGCAAGAATTACACATTCTCTGTTAAACCTACACATTGCAAGCCAGTTGAACTTGTCTTTTGTGAAGGTAAGCATCTCTGCAGGTATGGATCCAATCTCTCATTGACATGCTTTTGTTTGCTTCTGTAGCCACTGAAATTGATTGGTGTTTATTCCATTGCCATTTAAAAACGTCAGCGTAGCCTCACAGATGTCTTCCCCGCGTTTGGCCTTTCAATGGCATTAATTTGATCATTGCTTCTTGTGGCCCATCGGGGTTTACATACCTGCACAACAGATGTAATATGCCTGTTCAACATCGATCACAACACATGACTCATCAAGAGTATGCTGGAGTTGAATTAATGTCCTGGATTTGCTGACGGGTGATTTTGCGTGTCCTTTCCTTGACTGTCTTTGCGGAGAGAGACATGTCTTTAATTTTCTGCGTCATCTCTGTTTTGTTTTGAAGTCTGAAGAAAGGTGCTCTGATCAGAATCACAACCAGAAAATAGTTTAATGTCAGGTACAGTAAAGTTTACCACTAGAGGAACTTGATGTGGTGCCGGGTGCATTAAAAGGTGGCAAGATGCAATAAGGAATAAAAATATAAGAAACATAGAAAATCTATCTTTGCTCCTTTATTTTTTTCCAGTAGTACTGAAATCATACTTTTTGTGTCAATACTAACTCGTTGATGGACTGCTAATTTAGCATGCCTTCCCTGGAAGAGTCTTTCCACATTACTCTATTTTTTATTTGACAGCTTTTAATTACAAGCAAACAAGCAGGCAATCCTTTCGCATTGGAAATGAAAGCAAATGATTAGGTCCATTCTTCCTTGAATTCTCTTTTCTCATCGGCTGTCGTTCTCTGTCTCCCTTTGGGATCCATGGCCCAGCACACAGCCACGCCCACACATCTGGGAACGTCACGAGATAATCCAAACACCAATTAAACTGACATACTGGAGACAAGACACAGCCAATTATTGAACAGAGTCTGTACATGATTACATCAACAATCCTATCAAAATATTATTTTTGTGTTGTCTGTAGATTGTGAAGAGATGTCCTCTCAAATCAGACTGCTGCTCAGAGCCAGATGCTTGTTTGATGAGCCTCTTCATGTGAAGGTGTCCAGGCTGAGGTCGGGACAGGTGGTCACCATGAGAGCCAGATCCACTGACGAGAGGGGGGTGCTGTTCAGCTCCTCGGCCACCTACAGGGCTGATGACAGAGGAGAGGTCGACCTGAACAAACACCCCTCACTTGGTGGCAGCTATGTTGGGGTGGAGCCAATGGGTCTGCTGTGGTCTCTGAGGGCAGAAGCCTGGCATCAGTACTTTCAAAAGGAGAAGGCTCTGGAGCCCCACGCGGTCACATTCTCTGTACACGATGAAGAAGAGGGTAGGGTGTTGGCAGAGGCGACCAATGAGAGGCTTCTACTTGGAGATGGGGTCACCCGACTTCGTGTCATTGATGGGAACATAAACGGAGTCCTATTTACCCCCCCCAGGTAGGTAGTCTGCCCTCATAATCCAATGATAAAATAAGCATTACACATAACACAACATGGACTGTTCTGTATAATGGTACTTTTTTCTACATTTTCCACTGAACAAACCATTGTTAATCAACCATTGATTGATTATCAGCACATCTTGATCACTTCCACACAATACATCTGGAATAAGTATGTCTGTCCTTCACACCATTTCCTGAATCACCTCTACTCTTTGCTTTATGCTCCACAAACTAAAACCTCACCTCCACAGCCAGAAAAACTATAAAGGATAGTGGAAATATTATGGAGTCGGACCTGAGGACTGTATACTTATTGTTTTGATGCTATTGATATGGTAAAAGGAGTGGCATCATCTTAGTGATGCTGACTAAACAGAGCATTCCTTCATTTTAAATATAAGTTACGTTTTCTTACCATTCATTCATATCATTCCAGGAGCAGGTCCATTTCCTGCTGTGTTGGATCTAAACAGCTTTCTAACAGAGAAAGGAGCTGCTCTGCTGGCCAATAAAGGCATTGTGGTTCTGGCTTTATGTGTATTCAATGTAAAGCCCAACAACACGAAGGAGATTCATCTGGACCGCTTTAGAGATGGAATAGATTTCCTACAGCAACAACCCGAGGTGAATTTGTGACCAACTAATGCTAGCAGCAACAATTCATGTCCCAGAAGAGGAGAGTTTATTGTGAATGTTTACAGACAATGATGGAAATCTGTTTTGTAACTCTTCAATGTTGGGCAATGATTCTATGAACAAAGGATTGAATGGTGAAATATACATCTTGCGGATGTGCTGGGACACATCATCAGTGATGTTATAACCTAGGATCATCGGGGGTTTCGGGTCTTTCAACATCAGACCCCCTCAGCCCAGGCGACCCGACCGGGGTGATCAATCCCCGGCCTGTGTCCCAGCAGCGTTTGCCCACGGATCTGCCCTCTTAATATAATAAAAAAGACAGTGTGACTTCTATAAACACAGAACCTTAAGTAATGCAGTATACAATGCACCCTCGTTCTTTGCGATTAATGTGTTCCAGGAACCACACGCGATTAATGAATTCCGCAAGGGAGCGATGAGTTATTTTATCATATTATTTACGGTAATTTAAATGTTTAGGAACCCTCCCCATACTGATATTAAACCACCTTCTATCTGTATTACCTTGTTGGGCAGTTTTATCGACACTTTTGTGTCTCACGTTAGTCCGAGACTCACGGAATGTAGCACACTTCCGGATGCCGTCAGCCAATAGAATATGCGTACGGTATCACATGACTGCCTAGCAAAATTCCACGATGAGGCTAATTCGCAAGTGTTGATGCGCGAATGCACGAGGGCGCGCTGTAAGTCAGTCTGGGTGGAGAAGGGGAAATCGAAGCTGTTCTTGGATCCTGTTGATTTTCATGACATTGTCTGATACCTTCTCTCAGAGGAGAGGGTTTAAAACAGCCAGTGCCTACCCAGGTAGAGTGGGTCAGTTTCAGTACGACAGAGCCAAATGGAAATGTCTGCCACATATAACAATGTGCAAATTCCTGAATTTAAACCACTTTTTATGGTGATTCAAATCTATTGGAAAATTTTTGTAAACTTTGCGCTGTGATCATGTCTTATTTTCCACA
The DNA here is from genome assembly GCF_040054535.1 of Antennarius striatus. NCBI lineage: Eukaryota > Metazoa > Chordata > Actinopteri > Lophiiformes > Antennariidae > Antennarius > Antennarius striatus. The sequence continues at coordinate 1,127,692 of NC_090782.1, read as the reverse complement.
GGTGGGCGGTAATGGAGTTGGTGTAATGTCACGGTCAAAGGCAGGAGATATTGCGCTCTCACTCTCTGCTTTTGTACCCACTGTTAAAGCTTGTGTGTGGATCAACGGCTGCTGTTCAAACACTTTCTTCCCTCTCTACTACAACAAACGTCAGATCTTGTCATCACTTCTGTTTGACCACAGCAAAGTGATTCACACCGAGTCTGGAGGTCACATTTTGAAATTTGCTTTCCAAAATCCACTGGCAGAGGAAAACAAGGGCAGCCTGATTCCTATCGAACAAGCAAAGGCCCAGTTCCTCTTTGTAGCTTCAGAGGACGACATGTGCGGGGACAGCAAGGCTTAGGTGGATCAAATGGTGGGGAGACTCAAACGTCATGGGAAGGACAACTTTGAAAGTGTTTATTACCCGAGAGCTGGGCACGTCATGAGCCCGCCCTTTTCACCGTACTGCTACTCATCTCCTCATGGGATATGTACCTATCGAGCCGTCTGGGGAGGTGAACCCAGAGCTAACGCAGCAGCTGAAGTTCAGCTGTGGAAGAAGATCCCAGAGTTCTTTAGAGCTCACCTGAGCTGTAATGATGCAGATGAAAGTAACAAACAGGTTGACAGGATGTAACGGAACCCTTACTACAAATTTTGAAATCATAGCTGCCAAGAAAGTAACTTATATACAGGCTTGTATATAAGTGAGCTACAAAATTCAATTTGTAGAAAGTGAAGAGCTGATGATGATGAAAAATTGTGCACAATCTTTAGTGACTACTTTTTTACATTATTTCCGTAAATGTTTTTGTAGATCACCCAATGTAATCAAAATGTACTTTATGATTGAGAAATCTTGTTGATTTCAAAAGGAAATTTACTTTGTTTTCATGTACTGTTGCTTTTCTGAACAGATTGCGCTGATGGTTATTCTTGGTGGAGGCTCCATGTTCTTGTTTTACAGGAGACCAGTGGGAAGGTTTAGTTTTGACCAGGCCCACTTTGTGGTGATGGCACAAATAACCTGTGGATGTCTAACGCGCATTCATTCGTTTGTTCATTTTGAATCATGTATCCGCATCTGTGTCATGGGGCAGCAGTTTGAGCAGGTAAGCCCAGACATTACTCTTAAAAACCACTTCCAACAAGTTCTCTGGGGAGACCCAAAGCCATTCCCAAGCCAACCGACAGAGAATCTCTCCAGTGAATCCATGGTCTACCTCTGGGTCTCCCCTTAGCTGGATATGCGGGGAACATCTCCCTCGGAAGACGGCCAGGGTCATCCTGACCAGATGCATGATATGTTGATAAAGTTAACCAAGTTAAACTGATTCCTTTGTTATGATGAGGTCTTTGTGTATATAATATTACTAAATGACCATATGCTTGAATTATAGCGTGTGGTTATTTGCATTGGTGTGCTTTTCAGACATTGTATCATCTACTGATATTATAACTGCTAATCAAAAAAGTCTTGGTGGCTTAACACCAAAAAAGAAGACAATACCTGTAACTGTGCAGTTATTTTCTCACTCAAAACTTCATTTTAATAAAGTTGCTTCCCCTCTCTGTTTCATTTAAGGCCTGTTTCCAAAATGTTTTTGATCTAGAAGAGCACAGCTGGAGGCAAAACATTTTCAATCTTGATGTGCCAGACAATGAGTGTGGAAGCCTCTCACAATTCTTGTCAGACCTCCTCACTAAGGTCTTTGAAAAGAAGTTACTTCCATGTCCACCAGAAATTGACCAGGGACACTGTAGTCCAATTACCAAACTCAAGCCAGGGGACAGACCGCGTCAGTTGTTGGTATGCCTGCTGAAGCAGAGTAGTCTTTAAACTTTGTTATTCCGTGGGTTCTTGTTATTGAAGTAAAGTAGGAGACTTAGCCGATCGTCATAAGTTTAAAAGTTTATTCTGACAAAAAGTCTAATACAGATATCCAGGTTCCTCCCAGTTCCCTGAAAGCCTGAATTAAACGGGTCTTGCAACAGCGCAGCTGAGAAGAGCACTATCTTTCACTGCCCGCTGTTTTTTAAACAATTCAGAAAAATAATTTTCATGAGATGATATAATGTTTTCTGATCCAATTAGATTGTGACAAGTGTTCAGTCACTCCTCCTCCGTGGGCGTTGGAACGTGGTTTCCAGTATCTGTTGGAATGTGGTTTCCGGTTCCGGTTCATTCTGCGAATAAAGAACTGAGACCGCTGCCTATGAGCTATGAATGGAATTGTTATTGTAACTATGTGTGTGTGTGTGTGTGTGTGTGTGTGTGTGTGTGTGTGTGTGTGTGTGTGTGCGTGTGTGTGTGTGTGTGTGTGTGTGTGTGTGTGTGTGTGAGAGAGAGATTAGATGAGTTCAGGTTTGTGGAAATTTACTGAGAGAGGGTAATGGAAAAGTACCGAGTGTGTGATTAAAACTGAATACTGTGAAGCTAGTAAAATAGCAAATAGCATGTATATAAAGTTTAAATCTTTTCACTGCTAAACATATCGTGGCCCAGGAAGTGAAACTGATATTTCTCCTGGCGAGAGTAGTCTATGCTAGCCCAATTGTCAGGAAGCTCTAGCCATAACAACTCAATGGGTGTCTTCACCTCAACTGAGGATCCAGTGACCACATTCCTCAAAGGGAGCTGAATAGATTGAGTTTTTATGAATATGTAGACCAGATCCTGGAAGACTCAGGCAAAGGGGATATGGACAGTCGGTTGAAAACAATGACCACTGTCAAATTGAACATCACGGCTGATTGATTTTGAACTGAGGCACTCAAGCCCACGCCAATGGCCTTTGCTCGAAACCACAGAGCAAAGAAAATTCAGAGCATCAGAGCAGAAGTTCAGCTGCTAAAAAGACAGTACAAGAAAAACAGGGTAAGTTGAGAAAGCTGGCCTAGCGGACCTGTGAGGAATCCTAGGGAAGCAACTCTTGACCTGGCGTAGGGCAGAGTTCCTCAGGAAGAGGTGGAAAGAGAGAGCCAGGAAAGGGCGACTTTCCTGGGCAATCCCGTCAAGTTGACCAAGAAGCTTCTTGGTCAAGACTGATACAGTGGGGGGAAAAAGTCTAGTCAGTCACCAATTGTTCAAGTTCTGCCACTTAGATAAATAGATAGATACTTAATGAGATGAGAGAGAGCTGTAATTGTCATTATAGGTACACCTCAACTATGTCAGGCAGAATGAGAAAAATCCAGAAAATCACATTTTTTGGTTTTTAAAGAATTTATTTGCAAGTTATGGTGGAAGAACAACTGTACATGAACTAGTGATGTCTTGTGATCTTTTGCTGACAGAACCACACCAATCTATTTGCACACACTGGGAATACCATCGAGATTCAAGCAAAAAGATTTCAACACCCATTCTTTATTATACCACAGTATATAGTTTCCTCAAGCTATTTACAGAAACCTCGTTCAAATAACAATTTGAATTGATCAAATGTTTTTTTTTTGTTTTCCATTTTCAGCACAAAATTCTAATTTTAAGAACCACAGACACCAAATGATTCAACTCCCTGATTGTCTTCCTTCATTAGTCATTCACTGTCGAAAGTGTTTATTAGTGTTCATTTGATAATGTTCCAAAGAAATCAAGAAAACATTTCACTTTCAAAGTCACACCAGCTCTTGGACTCCGATTCTAAACATTTAGGGAGTTTTTAAAATGAGGAGTCAAGACGTATTGTGATAATGTAACCCAGTCTGTTTGAAATGTATTGCCAGCATCAAATTTTACATGAGGATTTAAATTTATTCTTTATTACATTATAATGTCTGGAATTTATGCTTATACATCTTATTAATTTAAAAAAAAAATTCATTTAGATTGAAAAATACAGCTACAAGAAGTTAGCAGCTAAATCAGGTAAAATTGAAATCATGTGAAAAGGAATTTAAAATTAAATGAGTGACTTGATCCATACCTGTAGGGATTTTTAAGTTCAACTGACCTCTAATGTGTAGGTTTACTGAACAATGTAAAAATTCTTGCCTTACTGGTTACTCTTGCCGCTGTGTGATTGGTTGTCAGTCTTTTGCTGACAAAACCTTTGCATGCTGTCTGCAGTCTCATACTGGGAGGGCTCTACGCGTTGAACTAAAATTAAAAATAGTCTCAACCCCTATTCAGTAGTTTGGATTGATAATTTTTTTCATAAATTCAGCAGAAAATTCTAGTTATAAGAATCACAGGCTCCAAATTATTCAACTCCCTGATTGTCGTCCTTCATTAGTTGTTCAACCACTGGACCAACTGTTAAATACCCTCACTTATTGAACGGCCTGATCCGTCACTCATTTTGTGTCTGCGTCTTCCAAACAGATGTAAAGAGGGGGGAGAGACATATGTTTTCTGTCTCTCCTCTCATTCTGAGTTGTCCACATGTCACCTTCAAATATAAAAGTTCGGACACACAATTGGGCTAGCATAGACTATGCCATTTAACCACTGTTTCCAACCTGCTTTCTAGGTCGGCACTGGTTGCCTCGATGGAATCTGTTGTTCAGGCTGGAGATGAAGGGCCTTCACTGGCTTCCCAGTGATTGACAAGATCTGGTGTCCTCCTACCCTGAAGAAGAATTTGTCTGTGACCTTCCCCTTCTTTAGAACCAAGGACCTGGACTTTGAGGCTTGGAACTTGTGTGTGCCCACTCCATAACGTTCTCCAAACCCTGGATAACCGACCCGGCTCCTGGTTCAGCTGGTGTCACTGTCAGGTCGTCCATGAAGGCTCTGTTGCTGAGGGGACCTCTGCATTCTGATGTGGCTGTTTTGACCAGCATATTCATTACAAAGGCGGCGAGAGTCACTGACATGCTGCACCCACTAATTATGCCCACTTCCTGCTGTTGCCAATCGGATGTCATCTGGCACAATGAGACTCTGAATTTGCTGTAATTACCAGGATGCCTGTTGCCTACCTGAAATCCGGGGAGTCTCTTGGCTACAATAAAAGAAAAATACTTTGCTCTCCACACTGAGCAAGGAGATGACACGAAATTAGTTGATGTTCTCGGACTTCTCTTTCAGAATGTACCCTCCCTCTGCATACATACATGAGTGGCCGATCCTCCCTCTCCTCCAAATCACCTTTAGGGCCCTCCAAAGCCGATGTAGTAGATTTGGGCAGTTTTTATATAGAAGGTACTCTACATGGTCCTGGTCCTGAACTTGCTCATGTTTTCCCCAACACTTCCTCCACTTCACTGAAACAGGGGGCTTTCAAGTAGAAGCCCACTGTAAGCTCTGGTGGTATTTTCAGTGCACCGCATGGACCCCAGCGTTTGTTCCCTGATAGGGTCGCTGTGCGTGGCTTTGAGGTGTTGTTAATGTCTTCCTTGGAGCATACGGTGGGGAAAAAAAAAAGTATTTAGTCAGTCACCAATTGTGCAAGTTCTGCCACTTAAAAAGATGAGACTTGTAATTCTCACCATAGGTAGACCTCAAGTATGAGAGACAGAATGAGAAAAAAAATCCAGAAAATTACACTGATTTTTAAAGAATTTATTTGCAAATTATGGTGGAAAAGCATTTGGTCAGTAACAAAAGTTCATCTCAGTACTTTGTTATATACCCTTTGTTGGAAATGACAGAGCTCAAACATTTTCTGTAATATTCAATTTCTGGCTGTGGAGACAATTATGGTCATCTCATCTACGAGACAATGACCTGGTGGATGTCACCAAATGTAATTAAGATGTACATTATGATCCAGAATTATTTTTTATTGCAAAAGAAAAAAGTACTTTTTATATTTTATCTATTGATATTTTCTTGGGATGTTCAGATGGTTCTTGGTGGAGGCCACAAGTTCTCATGTCAGAGAGGACAGTGGGTAAGTTTAGTTTTGACAAAGTCCACCACAAAGTGAATCACAAACAACCTGTGGAACTTTGTTGTATTGGTCATACTTTTGATTAACAGTGAAGTTAACCAATTTCAACTGATTTCTTTATTGGGGCAACAGCAGCTCAGTTAGTAGAGCGGGTTGTCTAATGATTGCAGGATAGGCGGTTGGATTCCGGCTTCCCCCCAGTCACTTCAGTGTGTGAGCTGACAGTGGGAGGTGTCAGTGGGAGTGTAACTCCCCCTCAATTGCATGCTTACAGGCCTGTTGCTTGTGTGTGGTTCCTTAATGTTAGGCCTGTCTCAAAAGTGAAACAACAAATACATTCCTTTACTTAAATAGACAAGACTGCGACAAAATCACTTCTGCTTTATATCATAAGACTGCACCAAGTCTTGTTACGACCCAGCTCATAGGCTGCAACAAGAAATAGCAATACAATGAAGTTCACTGGACAAATGACTTATTTAATAAAAACTCAAATGTCATAAAGAGAGCAGCATGGTCTGGCAAGGTGGAGACCAAACAGGGGTGCAGCAGTCTCCAAGCTACCAACACTCCCGATGCTGCTACTGTCACGGGGTGCGAACAGGACCCAAGTGCAGCACAAAGAGACAAGACAGGAGTTAAGTTCAACAGTGTTTATTTTCAGGCCGGGCAGAGTGGGAATCGAACCTGGGTTTCCCAGGCGGCAGGCAGGCAGGCAGGTAACCAATAGGCCAGCGGAGCACACTGGAGACACAATGGATCCCTCCACATAAAGGGAGCAGGCAGGAGACGAGGTCAAGGGACAGAAGGCTAGTCAATTTACCGGGGCTGAAACAGGAGGCAGAGTCGTTGGACAGGCGAGGGTCAGGTTTACCGGCACAGAGAGACGAGGCAGAATCCGTGGACGAAAGTCGGGTAGGTTGGCTGGGAGGCAGACGAGAGGCAGAGTCCAGGGACGAAACGGGTCGTGATCGGGCAGGCAACCCAGAGTAGAACGCTGGAGAGTAAGACATGGGTCAAATACAATCTGGCAGAGACTGAGTGTGAGAGGTGGGTTTAAATACCGGACTGATTGCTGATGGGCTGTAGGTGTGGGTGATCAGGGGGAGGTGTGGTCAGGCTGGGAGGTGGGACAGTGGAAACTGTGGAGCAGACTGCAGGAACGGAGGGATCATGACAGGTAGCTGCTCATCAGGGGGTTCCTCAAGTGTGGTTAAGTACACAGAGTTGGCCAGGTGCTTCCTTTTGCTCCGATTGCTTCTGCAGTCAAAATAGAATAGAATGCCTTTAATGTCATTATACAAGTGTACAACAAAATTGTTTCTGCAAAAGGTTCAAGTATGAAGTAACTATAAATACAAGACAAGAAAAAAAACAAGATACAGGTAAAAAAACAACAACAACAACAACAATTATGAGAATATATTTACAATGATTCATCAAGATTGTATGGTGTACTGTGTGGCAGAGGGCTCAGTAGCAACCATTGGGATGAGTACATTGCACAGGGTTCCTAACTGGGGCAGACTTCCAATATGTAAACCCTTACTTTTGGAGTACTGTGTTCAGTAATCTGATTGCACTTGAGTAGAATGTGTTGGTCAGTCTAGAGGTCCGGGCTTTGATGGACCTGTACCTCCTCCCAGAGGGCAGCAGTAAGCTCAGGCTGGGGGCGGGTTCTGAACTGTCACTGGTGATGTCTTCGGCATCACCAGTGACATCACCAGTTATCACCAGTTATCCTGTAGGTGTACAGGATAACTGTACACCTACAACTTTCTGCGCTGACTTCCTGACCCTTCCCAGAGACTTCCTGTCAGCCTGAGAGTAGCTGTTAAACCACACCGGCATAGTGTTGGTGAGGATGCTCTCCAGGGAACACCTGTCGAAAGACAGGGGCAGGTCCTGGGACACATTTACTCTTCTCAGGGACCCTAGACAGTACAGGTGCTGTTGCACCTTTTTCACCAGGGCACTGGTGTTAGTGCCTCTGAGATGTGCATTCCCAGGAACTTGAAGTTGACCCGTTCCACCAGGTCTCCCCAGATTAGAAGAGGTGGGAAATCCTCCCTCTTCCTTCTGAAGTCCAGCACCATCTCCTTGGTTTTCGAGGAGTTCAGTGCCAGGTTGTTGAAGGAGCACCAGGTGGTGAGGTTCAGGACCTCCTCCCGGTAGGCTGACTCAAAAATGTATCTGGCTGTAACATCTTGGGTATCAATCAAATACAGTGATTATAGTAACATTTTTAAAATGGTTACAGTTGAACAAAGCTATCATTTACTCCACTGCCATTGCAATCAAACATGTAGAACCTATAGAGACATCAAGGCATGTGCAAGCATCGGCCTTGCTACTCCTGTCCTGGAAGTCAACAGGGCTCTGCATTTGCATATTTTACAGACACTAGATCAGTGGTTCCTAACCTGGGTTCGATCGAACCCTAGGTGTTCGGTAAGTTGGTCTCAGGGGTTCAGCGGAGGCGGAGGTATGTTTGTGTATGTTTTACCGAACATACATGAATCACTGTGTACGTTTGAGACATTGTGTCAAATCGTGTTGACACGCCCCCTGAGTACCCGTCCACACGATGCCGGAACTTTTTTAAAACACAACTTTTTTGTTGCGTTTATGCCTTCCGTCCACATGACAACGCAGATATCCGGAACGGAAACGCAACTTTTTGAAAACGCTGATCAAGGTATAATTTTTTGAAAACGCTGGGTCTGCGTTGTCGTGTAGACACTGTATCTGCAACTTCTTTTATCCGGGGGGCGTGTCCCTGGGGCCAAAACCACTGTGACAACATGCATGTGACCTGTACCTACATATAAAAACGGAGCTAAAATCGGTTATTTTCTGATGTGTAAAAGCTCCACGTCAAAGATGTGTTGATAAACATGTTTGTACTTACTTGTTCGTCTGTTTCTTTATTTATGTGTCATAAAGTTTATATATTTTTTTATTCATTCATTCATTCACATTCTTCGCCAAAGACGCCGACGCCAGTTCTGGGTCAAACCAGGTTGCGTTGCCTGCTGGTAGGAGAAATCTGTGATGGAGGTTGTGCTCAAGGAGGGACACCGTGAATTTCCACACGTCCCGGTCCTCTCTCCTGTCCTTCTCTGAGTTGTTCTGCTAATACACATGTGGATAAACGCACTGATGTGTTTACGTGTGGACAGAGATTTTTTTGAAAAGGCTGTCGTGTGGACGCGAATCGTTTTCGATGCTGGGTAAAAAAAGTTGGTTTTCAAAAAGTTCTGGCATCGTGTGGACGGGGCCTTAGCCATCACTGGCTGCAGGTGATCCCGCTACAACGATTAGCCTACCTGTGCTACAGGGGATTTAACACACTCAGTAGTCGATTTATGCCTGTCATGATGGTATGTCATCTGATTGCTTTCTTAATATTTTAATTCATAGTAACTTCTTCTTCTTTTCCTTTTGGCTTGTCCCTTCAGGGGTCTCCACAGCCAATTAGTGTCCTCCATCTAACCCTGTCTTCTGAATCCTCTTCTCTCACACCAACTACCTTCATGTCCTCTTTCACTACATCCATAAACCTCCTCTTTGGTCTTCCTCTAGGCCTCCTGCCTGGCAGTTCAAAACTCAGCATCCTTCTACCAATATATTCACTATCTCTCCTCTGGACATGTCCAAACCATCTCAGTCTGGCCTCTCTGACTTTATCTCCAGAACCTCTAACATGTGCTGTCCCTCTGATGTACTCATTCCTGATCCTATCCATCCTGGTCACTCCCAGAGAGAACCTCAGCATCTTCATCTCTGCTACCTCCAGCTCTGTCTCCTGTCTTTTCCTCAGTGACACTGTCTCTAGACCAAACAACATCGCTGGTCTCACCACAGTTTTGTACACCTTTCCTTTCATTTTAGCTGAAACTCTTCTATCACACATCACACCTGACACTTTCCTCCACCCGTTCCATCCTGCCTGGACACGCTTCTTCACCTCTTTTCCACACTCTCCATTGCTCTGGACTGTTGACCCTAAGTACTTCAAATCCTCCACCTTCTTGATCTCTTCTCTCTGTAACCTCACTCTTCCACTTGGGTCCCTCTCATTCACACACATGTACTCTGTCTTACTGCGGCTAACCTTCATTCCTCAGAGCTGATCCCTGATGCAGTCCCACTCCACCTTGAACTCCTCTGTCACACCTACACACACCTCACCACTGTCTTACAGTCTTCATACATGTCCTGCACCGCTCTAACATACTTCTCTGCCACTCCAGACTTCCTCATACAATACCACAGTTCCTCTCTGGACACCCTGTCATCAGCTTTCTCCAGATCTACAAAAACACAATGCAGCTCCCTCTGGCCTTCTCTGTACTTCTCTATCAACATCCTCAAAGCAAATACTGCATCTGTAGTACTCTGTTTTGACATGAAACCATACTGCTGCTCACAAATGCTCACGAGTGGTTCTTAGCCTTGTTTGAGGTGCCGAACCCTCCCGGTTTCATATGCTCACTCACCGAACCCTTCTTAAGTAAAAAAAATAAAAATATATATTTTAAATTTAAGACATAAGTATATGCTTTACTGGTGTATTTAATGAATTGTGCATTAATGTCACCTTTTTCAAAGAACAAAACCAAGACAGTGCACGAACTGACATGAAATGACCTACCTGTAAATCAGTGTGACGTCTGCTGTTGTCATAGAGACCAGTTCAGATATGCGTGGCTTCACCTTGACAAGTGTTACTCTGATGTCATTTTACACCAAAGTCTGTTTCTGTTGTTTTCCATCAGCTTCAGGAAGTGTTCCTTTATTTTTGACAGTGTCAGACCGGAGTTGCTCAACCTGACATTCAGATCCTGCAGAACCCTGACTCCCATCACGTTCTGTTATACAGTACAGGTAAATTCAGGTTACACATGTTCGTCCGACCACTTTCTTTTGCTCAACATAGTTACTATGAATTAAAATATTAAGAAAGCAATCAGATGACGTACCATCATGACAGGCATAAACCGACTACTGAGTGCGCATAATCCCCTGAAGCACAGGTAGGCTAATGATGTAGCGTCACGTGATCACCTGCAGCCAATGATGGCTAAGGGGGGCGTGTCATCACCAATTGACACGACACGTCAAACGTACACAGTGATTCGTGTGTGTTCGGCAAAAACACCTGACACATCATGTAGAGTGGTTTGTCCTGACATCCGTCTCCGCCGACCCCTTGAGACCGACTCACCGAACCCCTGGGGTTCGATCGAACCCAGGGTAAGAACCACTGCAACAGGCATTTTCTTTAAAAGGATAAGTTAACTTTACAGGAACTGACAACAGATAACTATGTGTCCTTGACATGTTTTGCATTTAAATGGTACGTTTGGTTGGAGCTGCTTCGGTGATAGGAAAATTCTCTTTTACAAGAGGTACAAATCACTGCATTTTTTAGTCCCGCCTTTGTTCTTTTTATCAATAAACTTTCCGCCCAAAGGTCCGAGTGGGCTTGCCTCGCTCTCCTGTCTGTTCTCGCGTCCATCTCTGTTGTCAGTCACCCTGCTTGTGAGAATGAAGCTCCAGGGTGTCACCTGGTGGACGAAGCACTTGAGTGTTTCAAACGTCATCAGTCCAAAACCATCATGTGGTTTTTCCACATTTTAAAGCAGGCTTCGGGGCGGCGGTTCAGAAAGACACGGAGTGCAGAAACAAAGCAGACATAACAGTGACAGAGGAGTGGGATCGGACAGGTACTGTACACTAGCACTGATGAAAATCAAACGTCTTCTGTTGCAGGCCTGTGCCTCCGTGTATTGACCTACGTCCTGTGATCATTTTGGAGAGGTGATGTTTTCTAATTGACAGTTTGTTTGCAGCCTGCAGGGATGGAGCTGATAATGTTACTGGCAGTGATTCCTGTGTTCGCCCTCACCACCTCCTTCCTATTCCGACCTGGGGCATTACTTAAGGCCTACAACTGGTAAGTGTGTGTTAATTAAGGCTTGACAATTTTATCTAACAATTACCTACACTAACAAGCTAACATTAATATTGGTTCAAACTAGTGAGGAAAACGAGCAGACAGAGCAGCATTCAGGCCGCCACAGCAAAAAAGCAGGAACTGAAGAGGCTTCCATTGACACTGGTGTATAACCAGTAAAAGCTCATCAAGTATTCAGACCGCTTTGGACTGCTGCCATTATGTTTTGGTTGCTTCAGCAGGCAGGAATGTGTGACATGTGTTGTCAAGAACTGGATATAGGAACTCGGAATGTTTCCTATGTGATATAAGCACTTGGATCCCCGCAGGACTAGAAACCTCCTTTTAACACCTGCAACAAGCAGTGGAAACCATTTGAAGAGCAAAGAGGTCAAAGAAAAAGGAGGGGTAAAGTAAATATTTGAATAAATATCATCCAGGGGGCCATAGATGATTCATTCGCGAGGCGGATCTGGCCCCCGGGCCTTGACTTTGACATATGTGCTCTAGCAGTTTGTCATCTCTGGACATAAATGGGTTCAAAGAGAGAGAGAGACCCTGTGTGTGTGTGTGTGTGTGTGTGTGTGTGTGTGTGTGTGTGTGTGTGTGTGTGTGTGTGTGCGTGCGTGCGTGTGCTGGTTGTGAGTTCTGGTCTGTGAAAGGCAATAGAGGTTTCTGGATTTTCCTTACATTTGTTTGTTCTATTAATAAAATTGAACCGTGAAAATGTCTTCAGTTACATTTTATAGACCTTTCATCAAACCTACTATTACAGGTCTCTCAACCCGTCCACTGTCATCTAGACGTCCCATTTGAAATTCTTCTTTTAAAAAAGACTTCAAACTAGTTTTAAAGTGATAAACAAGATAAATTCAGTGGAAAAATGTTAGGGAACTAGAATGACACTCCCTAAATAAACACTTTTATACAATGGTGTAGAGAGGATAGTACAATAAATAAACTAAATACAACAAACCATAATATTAAAAGGAAATGTCCGCACAGAAAGTTGCAAACGTTATAAATGTAAATGTACAACGTTTGCCAAAGCAGTGTAATTTGAATGTAACGCACTTCATTAATCTTCATAGGGAAATTGTTAGCACAGTCTACATAGTTTAATCACATGTATATATGCTGTATACACACACACACACACACACACACACACACACACACACACACACACACACACACACACACACACACACACACATGTGTGTGCATATACAGTAGACATTGTGAATCTTATTTCAGCCAGTTATAATCCCAAATTACAAGCAAATAATAACTTGAATTGATAAATTGCAGAATTTTTTTGTCGAATATCAGCTTGTTAGCAATGAAACTGTGAGAACACCAGTACTGTATAAACTGGTATAATAACAGTACCAGTGAAATGAGTAGACACAGTTCAGATATGTCAGTTATAAAACATATCACAAAGTTCTCCGAATAATACTACAACAAGTCTAAAAACAATATTTACACTGTATCTTGACGCCACTGGTAAAAGCAGTCTTTGCACCTCAGTGTAAACCTATTTCACGTTACCATGGCTACTCATAATTCCACCCTGTAGAAACTATGTAAGCATTGAGTTGTTTTCTGCTCTTTTAACTTGATATCATGTGAATTTTTAAACACACGACACACACGAACCCCTGATGAGCTTCATGTGATCCTGCCCAGGTACTTGCGTTGCAGGTTGGGATTGGTGGTCCGATACTCTCACAGTGGAAGTTACCGCTTCTGTTATTGCAGCCGTGGGACGCCAGGTGGCGCTACACCGTCAGTGCTGTTGCTGCATGGTTTCTCAAGCAACAAGGACACCTGGCTGCCTCTCCTTGAGGTAACCTGTGCATAAACTACAAGTACTACTGTCAGTGAAAGGTGGAGGACATCAATCAATCAATCAATGAATAAATCAATCAATCACTCAACTTTTATGTATATAGCGCTTAATCACATCTGAAGACATTTCAAAGCGTTTTACAGATAGAAAGCCAATAATGCTCTCCAGAGCAAGCATGAGCAACGGTGGCGGGGAAAAACTCCCTCATTGAGGAAGAAACTCTGGGCAGGCTCTGGAGGGCGTCATCAGACAACAGTTCCACAGAAACGTTCCACAGAAGCAGAAACGTAGTGCGGAAAATACTGTAGTGAAGTTTAAGGATATGTTACCGCACATTGGTTGATGGTGATAGCAACCATCAGTTTCCTCAGTACTGAGGAAACTGATATCACCATCAACCACATTGGTTGACAGTGATAGCACAGAAACATTCCACAGAAAACAGTTCCACAGAAACGTGTTTAAAATGAAGTGGGAGTGGGTGTCAATTCAGACCTGTTGAAGAAAGTGTTGAAATTGTTCTCCCTTTCCTTGTTCCCCTCTGCTGGCCAGCCACCATTCTGGTTATGGTCTGTTATGGTCGTCATTCCCCTCAAAGACCTCATGAATCTCATTTTCCTGGATCTTCCTGTTGAATTTTCTCCTGTACAGCTCCTTCGCCTCTTTCAGAGTTGTCTACAGCTCCTCCACATCCTTCATAGCAATGGCCTTCTTCATTCCTGTTGAGATCAGCCTTGACTTTGCTTGTGATCTAAAAGTTCATTAGTTTTCTGACAGGAACCACCATATCCATACAAAAGTATGGATTGTATTTCACACACTTTCCAGTAGTCTTCAGTCTTTCCAAATAGTATTGGAAGGTCTATTCTTCTTCAGTGGACCACCTCCATGGTTCCTCAGTTCTGAGGAAACTGATGGTTGCTATCACCATCAACCAATGTGTGGTAATATATCCTTTAACTTCAGTACAGTATTTTTGTCACTATAAGACACACTGGACACACCTTTAATGAACAACCTTTTTAAAAACTTTTTAGTGTGAGCTGACAGTGGGAAGGAGGTGTCAGCTCACCTCTAGAGCACTGCCAAGGTGCCCTTGAGCAAGGCACCGTCCCCCTTCATAAGTTGCTCATTTGGGACGCTACACAAAGGGGCTGCCCGCCACTCTTGCTCCCCCTGCATGCCTACAGCCCCCCTTGTGTGTGTGTGTGTGTGTGTGTGTGTGTGTGTGTGTGTGTGTGTGTGTGTGTGTGTGTGTGTGTGTGTGTGTGTGTGTGTGCTACAGGAGCCTGTACAAACTAACATGTATGCATGCATTTGCATGGTGTGCTTTTAATTTCCCTTTGGGGATCAGACCAGTATATACAATTAAAAAAAAAGTCTGTAATTCTTCAGAAAATTAACTGTCATTTTTGAACCAAGATAATTTCCGTGACAGATTGTTAGCATGAGGCCGTGAGACCTAACTGATTTCTTTTGAGAAGAGAGAGACTACGGTCGTATAAAAAGAATAGTCGCCATGGACAGGAAAAGAGTGATAGAAAGATATCAAGAATTTTAAAAATGCTCTCAGAGTAGCTAAAAAAACAGCTTGTGTTTGTTTTCTTCATCAGTACCTCCCCAGAGGCCAGCATGTGGTGTGTGTGGATATGCCAGGACATGGTGGGACGAGCCGCACTGGACCTGAAGACTATAGCATCGAGGGTCAAGCCCACCGAATACACCAGGTCCGTGTGTGTTATTTATCTCCTCTGTTGCGTGGCAGTTGATTTTCAGGTGATCAGCTCTCAGATTCTGTATTTGAGGTGTTAAAGCACACACTTGTGTGCAAATATCGCACTTCTGTAACTGTAACACCCCTGTCTGTGTCTCCCCATCTAGTTTGTGCAGACTATTGGTCTGGATAAGAAGCCCTTCCATCTGGCTGGGGGATCAATGGGTGGGAATGTCACAGGGGTGTATGCTGCCCGTTACCCCAACTATGTGTCCAGCATCTCTTTGATTTGTCCAGGAGGTAAATTTAGCTGTCAATCAGATCTACATCAGGTCTAACCATTTCCATGAAGAACATTCACGAACCTCTGGCCTCCTCCGTCCACCAGGTCTCATCTATCCTACAGAAACTAATTTCATCAGGCAAATTAGAGAGGTGTTCAACAATCCAGAGAAGCCACACCCTATGATTCCTACTGACATCCAGGGATTGGAGAACATGTTGAAGCTCTGCAGGCACAACCCCCCCAAATACCCCCGGCAGGTACAGGGCTGTGGTACTAAAATCACAGAAACACAGATAAGTTGCAAGCTCACACTTTTTAGATGTTATAATGATTCAATTCTAAAAAAAGAAATAAATTTTGAATCTTACATTCTACTGGGTCATTTGATGGCTTTTTTGTTTGTTTGTTGTGTACTCATGGATGCTTGTGTTTGTGCAGGTCCTTCGGGGTCTCCTTGACAACAGCATCCACAACAATGACTTATACAATGAAGGTCATTCTACTATGTGTGTGTGTGAGATATATATATATATATATATATATATATATATATATATATATATATATATATATATATATATATATATATAACCTGAGGAGGAAGAGGAGGAGGAGGAGACAACATGGAGGGACAAGCCCCTACACGGCATGTACCACCGTCAGATAGAGGAAGTGGCTGATATCAAGAAGACCTACCAATGGCTGAATAAAGCTGGACTGACAGACAGCACAGAGGCACTGATCATGGCAGCACAAGAACAGGCCCTAAGTACAAGGGCAATAGAGGCCAATATCTACCACAGTAGATCTGACCCAAGGTGCAGGCTATGTAAAGAAGCCCCAGAGTCAGTCCAGCATGTGGTAGCAGGGTGTAAGATGCTCGCCAGCTCAGCATACATGGAAAGGCACAACCAAGTAGCTGTGATAGTGTACAGGAACATCTGTACCCAGTATGGACTAGAAGTACCCAAATCCCAATGGGACATACCACCGAAGGTGGTTGAGAACGGCAAGGCTAAGATCCTGTGGGACTTCAGCTTCCAGACCGACAAACAGCTACTGGCTAACAAACCGGACATAGTGGTGATGGACAAAGAGCAGAAGAGAGCAGTGGTGATAGATGTGGCGATTCCAGCTGACGCCAACATCAGGAAGAAGGAACACGAAAAGATTGAGAAATATCAAGGGTTGAAAGAACAGCTGGAGCAGATGTAGAAGGTTAAGGTTAATGTGGTCCCCGTGGTAGTAGGAGCACTTGGGGCAGTGACCCCCAAACTGGAAGAGTGGCTCCAGCAGATTCCTGGAACAACATCTGAAGCCTCAGTCCAGAAGAGCGCAGTCCTAGGAACAGCTAAAATACTGCGCAGAACCCTCAGTCTCCCAGGCCTCTGGTAGAGGACCCGAGCTTGAGGATGACACACAGATACCATGTGAGATGTGAGAGGGACATTTATATATATATATATATATGTCTGCTGAATATGCCCTATATGATTTATTTTGTGTAATTTCTGTGTGTGTTCAGTATTCATGAAAATCTTTGACGAGAAATCTCGTCATTCCCTGCAAGATAACATGCACCTGATCACAGCACCCGGACAAATCATCTGGGGAAAAGAAGACCAGGTATAAATTAATCATAGAGAATGCAGCCAAGCTGCTTTAAACCAAGTTTTGTTGGGGCTTCACTTTTTGGGTTTACTATTTGACACGTGACAATAGTGTATTTTTGGCACTACGGTGGACCATCATTTAACACGGGGGTTACGTTCCAAAAAGAACCCGTGATAAGTGAAATCTGTGAAGTGGTCCGCTTTATTTTTACAGTTATTACACAATACTGAACTACGTATACAATGAAATCAAAGACCAAAACCTGTTTTCAGGCCCAAGCATTAAAAAATAAATAAAAACATAAACGTTTTCAACAAATAATTATGATACTTTTTACTGTAAAATAATATTTTTAATAGTCACTACGAGGATGGACACAGTGTGATTCACGCATTTTTCACCGTTCCTGTAACTTTGGGTCTTCCTCACTCCACTCCGCTGTAGCGTCTTTTTCTGTTGAAGGCTGTGGTGCAGGTGTCTTTTTCCGAGAGAAGAACAATGGTCTTGTTGCGAACAGTTACAACGCTTTTTTGCATCCTTGTTAAAACTTATTGCTGCTGTCCTCCTTATGTTATTTTCCTCTTTCTTTATGCAACGAACCGATGATTAATTTATTCCATAATAGTGCCTGACAGCCGCATAGCTTCTACCTTCCTTCAGCATGTCCAGAAGTGTAACTTTTTCTGCGATATTTAGCATCTTTCTCTGCCTTTTGGGCACATTGTCAGGTGCTTTTGCCAATGGACGTTTCTTTGACCTTGCGGGTTTTGTCATGGAGGAAATTTGCAAACTTATATTTGGCAAGTTGTACAGAGACGAAGCGCCAAGACTGCTCAAGTTGGCCAGTCCCTTAGCCAATCAGGACGCAGAACACAACACACTGTTAAAAAAACAACAACTGTGTTATAGTGAGGGTCCACTGTATAAGGCACACCTAGAAGCCTTTAATTTTCTCAAAAAAATGATGTGCGCCAAATATTCCAGTGGGCCTTATATAAGAAAAAGCTTTAAAATGGGCCATTCACTGAAGGTGCGCCTTATAGTCCAGTGCACCTTATAGTGTAGAAAATGCTGTATTTAGTCCTCATGCCTAAGATTTTGTATAGGCCAAATGTTTCCAACCTCTACAGGTGGGAAATCACCAACATGTTAGCAGCAAGTTCTGTTAGGTGGCTCCTCTATGGACCAGAGGCAAGATTGGCTGTAGTTCTGGAGTTACAGTATGTAGGGCATGTGGATCAAGTATGGTATTCTCGGGTACAGGTGGTTTATTTAACCTCAAATAATCAAAACTTTTCCCTGGTTCTAATGCTCACAACAATCCCATTGATGATGACAATGCTGTCAGTGATTGTCAACCACTGTAACATGTGGGATTGTGGGAAGAAGTAAGTCAAGTTAGTTAACATTAAGGTATTTACACAAGTGTGTATCATATCATAGATACAGGTAAAATTTTGGAATAACTACTCAACTACAATACTTAAATGTACTAAATATATTAAATATGCTTTTCATCTGTGCCCAGGTTCATATTCACGATTGAACCCTAGACCCTAACAAGATCTTTCAGTGTGCTGGCATGTGAACACTGCTGATTAGAATGTAACTAAAGTTTAAATGCCTTATGTTTGGTTACAAAATGTTTTTATATGCTATTTCTCACCAAATTAATAGACCAAATAAGGTGCTAATGAAGCCCTTTACCTTCTCAGGTGGTAGATGTGTCGGGTGCAGCGGTGCTTCGGAAGGCCCTGCCAAACTCCCAGGTGGCGCTGTTGGACGACTGCGGTCATACGACCCACCACGATCAACCAAGAAAAGTTGCTAAGCTCATCATGGACTTCATTTCAGCACTGGACGTCAACACTGGCAACGCCAAGAAAACTGAATAAGCTCTTATTGTGATGACCCCTGACCTCCGAAAGTACGATGATGATGTAAACATTGCTCTGCTATTTAATATTTCGGCAGTTTTTACATGCCTTATTTGCTCTACTCTGTGTTCTGTTTTAAGCATTGTTTCTTTCTTCTGATGACTTGTCAGATTTATTAGACTGTCAAA
The DNA here is from genome assembly GCF_040054535.1 of Antennarius striatus. Lineage (NCBI taxonomy): Eukaryota > Metazoa > Chordata > Actinopteri > Lophiiformes > Antennariidae > Antennarius > Antennarius striatus. Next base: position 1,108,371 of record NC_090782.1, on the reverse strand, counting down.
AACAATGACTACCAAAAAAATGAGAAAATAAAGATGATTGGGGCGACAGTGACTCAGCAGTAGAGCTGGGTGATCCTGTCTTGAAGACGGGATCACCCAGCCATCGGGGGTTCGAATCCTGCCCGCCAAAACATCCAACCGAGTGTGAGTCGATGGTGGGAGGTGTCGGCTCACCTCCCAGCCACTGCCGAGGCGCCCTTGAGCAAGACGTCGTCCCCCCTACAAGATGCTCATTGGGGCGCGACCCTTGTGTGCGACCCGTCATTCCACCTCCTTTGTACTCTATATGTCCTCTCTATACTAATTGCATGCCTACAGGCCCCTAGGCCCCAGGAAGTCTGTTAGACCGAGTCAAACCTCGGCTTCAGGAGGACCAATTGTGTTTTCGTTGCGGAACACTGGACCAGCTCTACACTCTCCATCGAGGGCTCGCGGGTCAGTGGGAGTTCGCCCAACCATTCCGTATGTGCTTTGTGTATTGAAGAAGGCATTCGGCTGCGTCCGTCATGGTATCTTTTGGGGAGTGTAGACTCATCAGCTGCATTGCAAATGTTAAGTGAGATCTGATACTGGATGTGGTTTACACTGGGTACAGACTACTGAAGTGGTCTCACTCTAATATAATATTGCTCATTGATCCATGTTGTAAAGATGACTTACCTTTACCTCAACAATGTCAACTTTAACAACTGTTCTTTAAATGATGTATTAGTTATTAGTTACTACAACCTAAAATCTACAAATGACTAAAACTAGTCCAATTCAACTGCCATTGATGGGATTTTGCTTTTAACGTAGAATGCAGAGATGCTTGTGTCCACCTCCAAAAGCTCTCTCTCTCCCTCCCTCTCTCCCTCCCTCTCTCTCTCTGTCTCTGTCTCTCTCCCTCCCTCTCTCTCTCCCCCTCCCTCCCTCCCTCATATACAGTATATATATATAGAAAAACATACTGTATATATCACATCATATCATCCTGTGAATAAAGAACTGAGACCTATATGTCCTATAAATGGAATTGTTATTGTAACTGTGTGTGTGTTTGTGTGTGTCAGATTAGAGAGAACTGAGACCACTGCCTATGTCCTGTGTGTGTGTGTGTGTGTGTGTGTGTGTGTGTGTGTGTGTGTGTGTGTGTGTGTGTGTGTGTGTGTGTGTTTGTGTGTGTGTATGTTATTGTAACTATGTGTTTGTGTTTGTCAAATTTGATGATTTCAAGGGTGTGGAAATTTACTGAGACAGAGTGATAGAAAAGTTTATTGTATGATTAAAACTAAATACCGGTACTTATGCAGCCAGCAAAATAATGAATAGTATGTACTGTATATAATGTTTAAATCTCTTCAATTTACACATAGACATACATAAAAGTAAAGCCAGCGTTGGAAGGTCCCACTGAGCCGGGACACTTAAATGCAGCGTGACTGAGGAGAGACAGGTGATAGGTTCAGTGTGATGACATCACGACCGACAGGTAGGGGTGGGGGTGAGCTTAACTGTGCAGCTTTATGTTAAGGAGAAGCTCATGGGATCCACCTGGTTCATTTTCAGGTGGTTGTCCAGGATCTGGAAGATATCCTGGATGTTTGGGACGCACCTCGACTAAAGCTTCGACCACACCGGGTCATCTGAGGGAGGAGGGACACAAAATCTTAAAAGGAAGCCCCCCCCCCCCTTGTTACTCCATATGACACACCAATCAGAACTCACCGTTGAGAGTGACCTAAAAGGCTCCTGTATACAGGAAGTGAGTCTCCATCATGTTACACAGGAAGCAGGCATCAGACAGGAGAAGATGTGATGACAACAGTGACCAGACAGAATCAGTTTCCATGGTAACCATGTTTCCATCCATCAACATCCGCGTTCAGTTTGTTTTTGGGATCCATCTTTCTGATCACGTCCTTACAGAAGCGTCCGGAGCTCCTCAGGTGTTTCCCAGCAGCCTCCCAGTGGGGCGGGGCTTACCTGTGCCGGTGTACCTGCTGACATTCACCTTGTTGTCCTGACTCCAGTTCCAGGCTGTGGGCGTGTCGAGGCCCAGAGGATGAAGAGGTTTTTGGCCGCTGACGATCAGCAGAATGTAGAGGAGCTTAGGAGATCAGGTTACCAACACACCTGAGGGAGAGAGCACACACTCCTGCAGCTGGGATGGTTTTACTGGTCATACTGGTGGTACTGGGTGGTTCTGAAGCCGAGTCCACCTGACATTCAGCTCACAGCTCACCTGTCGAAGGGGGTCGGGGGGTAGTTTTCTCCCTCAATGCGGATGTCTGGGTACAGCTGGCTGATAAAGTGTTCCAGGAGTACTCCTGGCTGACTTACGACGCTTATCTGCAAGCTCCTGATTCCGAGTTGCCGTGCGGCGTAGAGCAGCTTGAGTGGTCTTCCACATGAGGCGGCAACGTCCGAGGTGAGCTTGGACAGAGGGTACAGAGACATCCCTCTCCTGGTCAGGGAACAGAGCTGGTTGGTAGCCCAGACAGGACATGAAGGGAGACATCCCAGTAGCAGAAGAGACAAGGGAGTTGTGTGCGTATTCAATCCATGGCAAGTATGTACTCCAGGAGGATGGATGGCGTGAGGTTACGCAACGCAAGGCAGACCCCAAGTCCTGATTGACCCGCTCAGCTTGTCCATTCGATTGTGGATGGTAACCTGAAGAGAGACTAACAGATGTTCCCAGAGCACGGCAAAAAGCTTTCCACACTTGAGATGTAAATTGAGGTCCTCTATCAGAGACTATGTCAAGGGGAATTCCATGCAACCTATATACATTATTGACAAGAAGGTTAGCAGTTTCTGTAGCAGAAGGTAATTTAGTTTGGGGAATAAAATGCACGGACTTGGAGAATCGATCTACTATTGTAAGTATACAGATATTACTCTCTGAAGGAGGAAGACCTGTGACAAAGTCTATGGCGATGTGAGACCATGGCCTCCTGGGAATTGGGAGTGGGTGAAGGAGACCAGCTGGCTGCTGATGAGAGGACTTGCTGCGAGCACAAACAGTACAAGATGAAACAAAGGAACGAGTATCCTGCTTCATGGTGGGCCACCGAAACCTTTGTTGCAGAAATGAAAGTGTGCGGTTATAACCAGGGTGACAGATAAGTTTAGATTGAGATCTGTTGACTGTGGAGGCCATTTGAGTACAGTGAACTCATTGTCATGTTCAGGAAACCAGTCTGAGATGATTCCAGCTTTATGACATGGCGCATTATCCTGCTGAAAGTAGCCATCAGAAGTTGGGTACATTGTGGTCATAAAGGGATGGATATGGTCAGCAACAATACTCAGGTAGGCTGTGGTGTTGCAACGATGCTCAATTGGTACCAAGGGGCCCAAAGACTGCCAAGAAAACATTCCCCATACCATTACACCACCACCACCACCAGCCTGAACCGTTGATACAAGGCAGGATGGATCCATGCTTTCATGTTGTTGACGCCAAATTCTGACCCTACCATCCGAATGTCGCAGCAGAAATCGAGACTCATCAGACCAGGCAACGTTTTCCAATCTTCTATTGTCCAATTTCGATGAGCTTGTGAAAATTGTAGCCTCAGTTTCCTGTTCTTAGCTGAAAGGAGTGGCACCCGGCATGGTCTTCTGCTGCTGTAGCCCATCTGCCTCAAAGTTCGACGTACTGTGTGTTCAGAGATGTTCTTCTGCCTACCTTGGTTGTAACGGGTGGTTATTTGAGTCACTGTTGCCTTTCTATCAGCTCGAACCAGTCTGGCCATTCTCTTCTGACCTCTGGCATCAACAAGGCATTTCCGCCCACAGAACTGCCGCTCACTGGATATTTTTTCTTTTTCGGACCATTCTCTGTAAACCCTAGAGATGGTTGTGCGTGAAAATCCCAGTAGGTCAGCAGTTTCTGAAATACTCAAACCAGCCCTTCTGGCACAAACAACCATGCCACATTCAAAGTCACCCAAATCACCTTTCTTCCCCTTACTGATGCTCGGTTTGAACTGCAGGAGATTGTCTTGACCATGTCTACATGCCTAAATGCACTGAGTTGCCGCCATGTGATTGGCTGATTAGAAATTAAGTGTTAATGAGCAGTTGGACAGGTGTACCTAATAAAGTGGCCGGTGAGTATAGATCTCCATTGCTTCCCTTTCAGGGCATGATAACTTGTTCAGACGGCTTGAAGGCAAGGGGGCGCCAGGCAACAAGTCAATAGCACAGTCATATGGTCTGTGTGGGGGTAAAGACAGAGCCCCTTGCTTACTAAAAACCTCTCCTAAATCGTGATAATCCTCAGGAACTAAAGACAAATCTGGAGGACTGAGTGGTGGGGTAGAGGGTCGGACATTGGAAGTTACAGCCGAGTTGAGGCAATGGGAATGGCAAAAAAATACTCCAGCTGGTTATCATGTTAACTGCCCAATCAATGTGAGGGTTATGGATCTTAAGCCAGGGAAGACCAAGGACAGCAGGGGTATAGTTTCACTATGATTCTCAGTCAGTAGGAGGGTTAAGGGCACAGTGCGGTGAGTAATTTTGGCTAGGGTGTCTCCATTTAATGCATTAACATTGCGAGGTGCCTCAATTAATACAGTGGGAATATTGGCTTGCTGAACTAGGGCTGCATCGATGAAATTATCGTCTGCACCAGAGTCAATGAACGAGAAGACAGGAACAGACTCACTCAGCCAGAAGAGAGATGACGGGACTTGGAGGCGAGAGATGACGGGACTCAGGGCAGTTGGACTGGGGAGAGGAGATTTGGCTCACCATGACCTCTCCCCTCACTGGTGAGCCCCGCCTAACCAAGGGCGGAACTTTAGTGTCATGGAAAACCAAAAAGCAGCCAACTGTAGCACTGTCCACTTGTGAGTCAGAATATATTGCACTTGCCGCTACCATCCAAGAGTGTCTGTACATCACACTACTCTTAGAGGGCATAGATAAACATCTATATGCATTACGTAAGGTGTATGAGGATAAGGTACTGTTGCCTTAGCCAAAAATCCTGTCAGTAGACAGAGGTGTAAACATGTGGGCATCAAGTACCACTTCATTTGGTCCACTGTAAATGATGGGAAAATAATCTTAAGAGTATTGTCCTACTGATCAGATGGTCGCAGATTTGATGACCAAACCTGCAACAAAATTTAAGTTGATTAAGTTTGCCAAGTTTTTGTTTGGAGATAACTGAGGAGAAGAAGAAAAAAAAAAGGTTTTTTTATTTGGATGTAATAATGTGAGAGCAAGTGGGGGTGTTGAGTTGGTGCTCCCAATTATTAAATGTTTATTTGTTATTTTGTGTTTATGATGGGGCAAACTTAATGTTATATCATGGTATGTTTATTGATTGATTTGGAAATGATTGATTGATTGACAAGCACGCTGTCTGTAGCTTGTGGGCGTGTCTAATAAAAGCCTTGCACCCGCAGCTGAAAACAGTTGTGTGTAGGTGACTTGGAAAAAGCAGCAGAGCGTCTTCGATTTATGCATGATCTTCTACGTTTGGATTCAAATGCAAGGCTGCTGTATAGCCCTACTCTGCCAACAGACACTGTATGATTATCTGTTACAGTAGGAGCTGAGCAGTTCATGTCAAGGACAGCAGGAACCGCTGCAGATGGTTGTTGCAAATATACAGTACGTGGGCACAACTGCTGATAAAGAGTGCAGTCAAATTTGGATTAAATCATGGATAAAACCTCTGCCTATGGTGCTCTGCATTTGGGCCCACACCCTGACCCTCTTGACAGAACGAACCAGCCAACTCTGGACCCAGCAGACACCAACCTTCTTGCTTTCCTGACCAGCAGCAGATACTGGAACCCAGAACAGCCTGCAGAGTGGAAACAGCGAGGGAAAGACACCTGGGCATGGCTGGCAGATTATGCTGGAATTCCAGCTCCAGCCTTTTTGCCACACCTCGAGCCGGTCCCAGTGTCTGCTTCTGTTCCTGCACCTCAGTCTGCTCCTGTTCCTGCACCTCAGTCTGCTCCTGTTCTTACAACCCAGCTCGAGTCTGCTCCTGATCCTGCACCCCCGCCCGAGTCTGGTCCTGCACCCCCACCTTCTCAAATTTGGTTTGTCCTGTTGTTCTGATTCCTGCCTGTCTGGAGATTTTTTTGAGTTTGGATTAAATCGAGGATAAAACCTCTGCCTATTGTGTTCTGCATTTGGGCCAACACTCTTACCCTCTTGACACATGTAGCCACAAGAGGACACAACCCAGTGTCTTATTGTGCCGGTCCCAAGTCCGGATAAATACAGTGCCCTCCTCACTTCATCCTGACTAATCTCTGCTACATCCTGGTCCACAACAGTCACCTCTTCCAGTCTTTGTTCTCTCTCATTTTCCACGTTCATCAACTCTTCAAAGTACTCTTTCCATCTTCCCATCACACTACTGGCACCTGTCAATAGACTTCCATCCCTATCCTTAATCACCCTAACCTGCTGCACGTCCTTCCCATCTCTATCTCTCTGTCTTGCCAACCGGTATAGATCAGTCTCTCCCTCCTTACTGTCCAACCTAGCATACAAGTCATCATAAGCCCCTTGTTTGGCCTTTGCTACCTCTACCTTCACCTTACGCTGCATCTCCCTGTACTCCTGTCTACTCTCCTCAGTCCTCTCAGTGTCCCACTTCTTCTCAGCTAACCTCTTTCTCTGTATACACTCCTGTACCTCCTCATTCCACGTGGTCTCCTGGACACAGTATGTCTACCTTCCTCCTCTGCATCATGTCAACCAACTCTCTACCTTTTCCTTTCATAGTTCCAACATTCAACGTCTCTACTCTTAGTCCTATACTCTTGGCGCTCCTCTTCTCTCTCTTCCAACAAACACACTTTCCTCCTCTCCTTCTTCGACCAACAGTAGTCCAATTTCCACCGGCACCCAGTAAGTCAACAGCACCAATCGCGGTCGTGATTAACCTGGACCGATCTGCTATGGAAGTCATAGGTTTGATACGTATGTTTGATTTGGCAAAAGTTTTACATTGGATGCCCTTGCTGATGCAACTTTCTGTACTGAACATGTTTTTCTAATTTAACTGTCATTAATAAATTGTGAATTCACAATTGCTGTTTCCAAGTATTTACACAGCCATTACATTGATGTGCAGGTAAAAAAACCAAAACATTAAACCCATGTGACTAACTGTGCTAGAGGGATTAATGAAGTTAAATTCAGTTCATTTTCTCTCTGTAAAAGCAGTTTGAAATGTCTGCTGATCTGATTAAGTTCTCTACAAATAAAAGTTTATTTATCCTTAAAAGCAAATGTTAACAATAGGAAAGACAACAACAGGTAGAATTGATGTATGGTATGTTAATATAACATAATTATTCAGATAACTAAACATATATTATTCTTTAAAGCTTTTTTCCCACATGTCAAAATGGTCAGAAACTAGAATTAGAATCGTAGTTGAGGAGTTGAGGTGCTGTCAACTCCATGAGGCCAACCTTCTCCCTAACTGAGCTGCTATAGAGGCAGTCAGCATGGATGAGTCAACGCTCTCTTCTGGGTTTTAATTGCCATCTCTCCTTAATCCGATTCGCTGGAGTGAGCAGCATACAGCCATATTAGACAAAGGAGTAATTGAATTAGAGGGAAAGCAACAGGGGAAAGACGGAGGAGGCAGTTCTTGAGAGCAAAACAAGACACCAACTGGTTGGAAAATCAAGAATATTAAGGATTCGGAAATACTGAATCGATTGAGGTGCCTACCATCAATCTGTTCTCTGGTGACCTGATCGGTCTGATCAGAACACACAACTAGAGCTGCTGTCTGTTATCTGTTCACAAGCAGGACAGAATAGTGACATGGGGGCCCAGGATGAGCCGTCTTTGCTCTCATAATAACATATTTTATTGCTTGGTTATGTGAAATACATGGTTCAAATTATATCATATTGATGGTAACTAAACTTGTAGAGTGTTGGGCAGTCGGAAGGGGTTAAAGCCTGAAACTCAAACAAATTCATCCATAGCTTCGGGTCCTGTGGTCCATGTTCATTGGTTGTTTTTTCCTGATCAGCACCTTGCTGGTGTCTCCAGATGAATGAATAGAGGGGGTGAACGTGTGAAGTCCAGTAAACCCAGCTTGTAGAATTAAGTGCACTAACATGAACATGCTTACCATTATACCATATTATACCGAAGAGTTCTGATTTAGGCGATGATCGGGATCTTCTGGTGTTTTAGAATAAACATGTGATGGCCCCTGGGTGGTTGTCTGCTGATTTTCATCGCTATCTAACCCATGGCTCTCCTCTGTAGCTGACAAATTGCAGTAATTCAGTAGACCAGTGCCCTTCAATGTGAAACAGGCCTAAAATGTTCAAATTAAAAAAAAAAAAAAAAACTGTAATATTTTATTATTACATTATTCTATTATTATTATTCTGCTATTTTATTATTTTACTATTATTATACTGTATTATTTTTAAATTTCCCAGTTTGAGATCAATAAAGTGCATCTTATTCATTCATTTATCCTCTGTGGGGGGTCACGGGGAGCTGGAACCTATCCCAGATGACTGAGGGCATGAGGCAGGGGACACTCCGGGTGCGACGCCGGTGCGGCGCGAAGCCACACGGAGAGACAGACATACATGCACACACTCCTACGGTCAATTTGGAACAGCCAATTAACCTGAAGCATGTTTTTTGGAGAAAAAAAACAAGTTTCAAGTTTTCAAGTTTATTTATTTTTATTTAGCCCAGATTCACAAACAATGTCTCAAAGGGCTTTACAATCTGCACATGGACGATTTCCCTCTGACCTTTGTGCACTGCAAGCAGTACGACCCTCGCATCGGATAAGGAACAACACCCCCCCAAACCCTTTTAACAGGGGAAAAAATGGATGGGAGAAACCTCAGGAAGACTGCAGAGGAGGGACCCCTCTTCCAGGAGTGGACAGACGAAGCAATAGATACCGCATGTACAGATTAACAACACAATAATAATAACAGTAACAATAACAGTAACAATAAATGTATAACAAAGGCATGCCGATCCATCCAGTAGAGCGAGTCACCACCAGCCGATGAAGCACACAGAGGTCACCGATTGCCGAGGATCCACCACTCTGAGGACAGACCAGACAGTGCCTAAGTCATTGAGCTCAAAAAAGTTATAGTCAAGGTTACTCTGGCAAAACCCCAAAACCACAGCAGAACCAAATGAGGCAGAACCAGCACTCCCCTAGTGGATGGTGAAACAGGACCACTGTACAGCTTGTGCTATCGCCAGCCATGGAAGCAGACAGAGGTAGCCGATTGCCGATGATCCACCACACAAAGGCCTGTGAGAGAGAACAGCAGAAGAAGGGAGAGAGACAGAGAGAACAGGGGGAGAGTGGTGCTAGAGGGACCAGAATAGCAGAGGATTAATGGGAGGCAGGGGCCTAACTAAGAAATCCTATGACTTGTCGGCAGGACTAGGCTAAACCTAAACATTGAGACTGCCACCCCCGATATTACTTATATGTTAGGTCGAACAGATATGTTTTGAGTCTAGATTTAAAGACATTTACAGATTCAGACTGTCTAATATTTATAGGGAGGTTATTCCACAAGAAAGGGGCACGATAGGAGGAGGCCCTCTGGCCAGCTGACTTCTTTTTAAATCTAGGAACACACAAGAGACCAGTATTCTGAGAGCGGAGAGCCCTAATCGGCGTGTAAGGTTTAACAAGATCAGACAGATAGGTTGGAGCAAGCCCATTAAGGCTTTTGTATGTTAGTAAGAGTAACTTAAAATCGGATCTAAAATGAATCGGGAGCCAGTGTAATGCAGCCAAAACTGGGGTGATATGGTCAAATTTCCTAGTTTTAGTTAATGTTCTTGCTGCTGTGTTCTGAACCATCTGAAGGCCCCTAGTTCTAGACCGAGGCAACCCCGATAACAGAACATTACAATAGTCAAGTCTAGAGGACACAAAGGCATGAATCAGAATCTCTGCATCAGCCATGGCTAAAGAGGACCTAATTTTGGAAATATTACGTAGATGAAAGAAGGCGATCTTTGTCACCTCCTTAATATGCTTGTCAAAGGCAAGAGTTGAATCTAACGTTACTCCAAGGTCCTTGACTGTTGAACTATGGGTTATAAGACAGTTATCTACAGATATTGTTAGGTGTTGAAATTGGTTTATATGTCGCGCAGGGCCAATGATTAACATTTCAGTTTTGTCTGGGTTTAGGAGCAAGAAATTAGTGGACATCCAACTATTCACAGCAGAAAGACAGGCCTCTAGTTTAATTAATTCAGATCGATCATCTGCTTTTATGGGCATATAAAGTTGTGTGTCATCCGCATAACAGTGGAAACTTATTCCAAAGCTGCGTATAATTTGACCAAGAGGTGCAACATACAGGGAGAATAGTAGAGGACCAAGGACAGACCCCTGAGGTACGCCATATTTGACGTCGGAGAAGGCAGAAGTTTTATTATTGTAGGAGACACATTGTGTCCTATCAGATAGATAAGATTTTAACCAAGCCAGAGCTAACTCACAGACACCAAACTGTCTCTCCAGTCGGTCAAGGAGTATACAGTGATCTATAGTATCAAACGCTGCACTAAGATCCAAAAGAAGGAGAACAGAAGTGGTATCAGAGTCCAGATTTAATAGGAGATCATTCACAACTTTGGTAAGTGCTGTTTCAGTGGAATGGCGGGCCCAAAAAGCTGATTGGAATGGTTCGAAAAGACCGCTTAATGATAAATAATCTAAGAGCTGTTGAGATACTACCCTTTCTAGTACTTTAGATAAGAATGGAAGGTTAGAAACTGGTCTATAATTATTTAATACAACAAACTATTATTAATATTTAATTCCAACTGCATGAAAAAGTCATCTGCAATGAGGAATGAAAGTCAACAGTTATTTGTTGACACTGTCCGATCTTCCAATCACAGCCTGAGTCCTCACAATGTTCATGTCTGACATGTCCACTGGCTCAGGGGGCTGCTGTCGCCGTGGTAACTGTCAGTAAATATTTAAATGAAGGCTCCTATGGAACAGGTGGAAGTTTATGTAGTTTAGCTAGTGGAAGTTCACCAGTACGTGGTATAAGATAAACCTTTAATAGTCTCACAGTGGGGACTTTTTTTTTAAAAAATTTAAATTTTATTTATTTGTTTATTTATACAGGAAAGGATTAAAAGTAACATCATAAACAATCAGTTACAATTAATCGGGCCTGACTCAGTTAAAACTGGTTTACAGCAGGTTCCTGTTCTATAGCACATGAAAGACAGAAACACATCACAAAACAGTCAACAAAACAGACAGCAACACAAAACATTTAAAGAGGCAGGGGCTTGAATGAAGGATGCACACGTTATGGGTTAGGTTAGTGGCTGCAAGTGTATCCTTCCATCAGGTAGTGTTTATATGTCTGTTTAAAACGTGTAACAGAGGTTCTTGTTCTAATATAATATGGTATCTCATTCCAGGGGTACCGGGATACAGTGCTTGGGAGATTGATCTAGTGACACGTTCCTGTCTTATGTTGGGTCTTGGAACCAGATCAGTGAGTGTTGAAGATGTGTTAATGTGTTGAATCCAATGGTAAAATTTCATAGCCTGATTATTTGTAAAGTTCTGGAAGATCAAGGCATTATAATGAGAAAGTGCAGTACAGTTGTGAGTCTAGAGTGGAAATTTACCATGAATCTTATAAACTCTATTGTACAGTCTTGCTATTGGCTCAGCAGTTTCCTTTGCGGTGAGGGACCAGATTTGGAGGCAGTAAGATAGTGTTGAAAGAATTCCTGCATGAAGATATGTGTTAGAGACAGTAATGGTAAGATATGGTCTCATCTTGGTATATACGTACAGTTTCTGGTTGAGCTTCTTTGTTAAATAATGAACATGATTTCGGTAAGTGAGATGTGAATCAAGAACTACTCCTAGATATTTATAGGTTTCTGTAATGTAAAGCTTATGACTAGCAAAGTGAATTGGGTCTGAGATGTTTATGGATTTCTTAGGTGAGTGGAAGTAAATGCATTTTGTTTTCTTGACATTAATAGTTAAATTGTTAGCATTCAACCAGTCATGTAGGATACCGAGATCAGAGCAGAGTTTAGAGTTTGCAATATTAGGGTCTGGGTCAGAAAGAAAAAGCACAGTGCCATCGGCATATAGCAAACAATTGGAGTTTTTACACACATTTGGAAGATCATTGATGTACAATAGAAAGAGTAAGGGTCCCAGTATGCTACCCTGTGGAACTCCCATATCACACATTAAAGGGGACGATGTTACATGATCAATTCTAACCACCTGAGACCTGTTTAATTTGTATGGATGGTAGTGTCGGTATTCACACCATCTTATCTTCCTTTCTTTTCCACCCAACCGGTCGAGGCGGATGGCTGCCCAAAAGAGTCTGGGTCCTGCCCGGAGTTTCTTCCTCATCGAGGGAGTTTTTCCCCGCCACTGTCGCTTATGCTTGCTCTGGAGGGTTCAGTTGGGTTTCTCTGTCTGTTAAAGTGCTTTGAAATGTCTGCTGCCATGATTAAGCGCTATATAAATAAAACTTGATTGATTGATGGTAGTTTTTACAGTCCAATCAGATAGGAAGGTAGTTGGTGTGAGAGAAGAGGATGCAGAAGACAGGGTTAGATGGAGGCAACTGATTGGCTGTGGAGACCCCTTGAGGGAAAAGAACAAAGGAAAAGAAGATCGGTGATAGCAATTTAAAAAAAAAAATGTTTACATGATTGTACATGACTTATAAGTAATATTAATAATTCATAGATTTGTTTCATAACCTTAAAAAAAACAATTTTATTTCATCATTTACAAATAAAATGCCTGCAATATACAGTACAAACGTACAAAATTAATTGGTTCCGGAAGAAAGATTTCCCACCACGGTGTCATCCATCACCATGCTACCCTTGGCCCCTACAACACTGCTCATCTGATCACATTCCTGGACACCCTACACAACACACTCATTCCATGAGCTTTGATGAAATCCATAGCACTAAAAAAGAGTCAATGACAATGACCACAAGACCAAGTTACCCTCAGCCTCATCTGTCACAGTCAAATACTTTAATTTACTGTAAAGCATTCATAATAAAGTCCTTGTACAGTAGAACGGCACTAGAGCTGCTCTTATCTTTTCATGATTTGCCTCCACAGCTTCAGAGTGTCATACTTTTAATGTCTTTGTTCTGTGGGAAAACAATTGCTCAAGCCTCCACTTTCACAAACAGCTGATGCTCAAGCAACCGCTGAAGCACTGAGCAGACATGGTGAGTGTGGGTCTCTTCATCGGGAGAGACGATCAGGATGTCATCCAAACGAAGACGAAAATATTATGCATATCCCGGAGCACATCATTAACCAGGTTCTGGAAAACAACAGGCAAATTGGTGAGACCAAAAGGCATCACAAGGTATTCATAATGGCCCGTGGGAGTATTAAAAGCAGTTTTCCACTCGTCCCCTTCCCTGAGCATTGCGGAGGTCGAGTTTAGAAAACATCTAGGCCCCCTCCAACGATTCAAAAGCTGAGGGAAAGAGGGTACCTGTTCTTAATCGTAATATCATTGAGGCCGCGATAGTCTCTGCAGGGTCGGAGGGTCTTGTCCTCCTTTGCTACGAAGAAAAATCCGGCTCCGGCAGGGGATGAGGAGGGGCGGATGATCCCAGTGGCGAGAGCATCCCTCACATAGTCCTCCATGGCCCTGCGTTCTGGAGCAGTGAGAGAATACAACCTACCCCTGGTTGGGGTGCTACCAGGCAACAAGTCAATAGCACAATCATAAGGACGGTGCGGTGGCAGGGATGTGGCCTTAGCCTTACTAAAAACTTCAGCAAGGTCATGGTAACATGGCGGAACGTTAACTAAGTCAGGATTCGAGCGGTCTGTCACCATGGCAGAACAGGAAGACAGGAATCCACACAATTTGGTCCCCAGGAGGTAATCCTCCCATTATCCCAGTCAAAATTTGGATTGTGCGTCTTCAGCCATGGGTGTCCAAAAATTACCTGATGTGCCACAGAGTCAAAAACATGGAAACTCAATGTCTCTGTGTGAGAGTCAGGGAACATAAGCTTAACTGACTGAGCCCGATGAGTTATCCAGCCCAGAGGGGTGCCATCTACGGCCTTAACTTCAAGAGGGCATTGGAGAGCAAACTTTCTTAGCCCCAGTCTGCTGACGAGGGAAGAGTTCATAAAGTTAGCGTCGGCCCCAGAGTCAAACACAGACACCAGAAGTGAATTAAAGTCAGAAACTATTTCAACCAGAGGCTGGAATTGGGCAGGATTCCCAATAACACAACTCCTGCTCACCTTAAACACCTTAAACTCTAGTCTGTGCCCCGGCTCCTTTGATGTGACAGACCCTCACAAAATGTCCCAGCTGTCCACAGTAATAGCACCTGCCATCCCTTTGTCGGCAGAGGCGCTCCTCAACGGGCAAGTGAACATGACCCAGCTGCATGGGTTCCTCTGTCGGCTGGTTAATGGGGACAAGGCTGGCTGCCTGTGGACGAATGTGACTCGGTTGAACCCTGGAGTTGCTCCTCCACCCGCGATGTGGCGATGAGCGAACCCAAAGTCGTCCCCGTTCCTGATACAGTTTGGCGCATCTCTTGTCGATCTTAATGGCTTAACTAGAAATCAACGTAGGCAAGACAAAGGAATTAATCATGCTTAAACCAGATATTACTATGCTGCCAGTCTTGCTGGATGGCCAACTTATAGAATATGTGGAGGACTTCAAATACCTAGGCACAGTTCTAGACTCCCAGATGAGCTTCTCTGGTAACAGAGTATATTTACAAGAAATGTTCCCAGCGACTTTATCTACTCAGAAAGCTAAATAGCTTCAGTGTTAGTCAGTAGGTCTTAGAACTTGTGTACAAGACCATGATTGAGAGTGTTTTGACATTTCATCTTTCTGCCTGGTTTGGTCACTTAAACTGTAAATTCCTGAACAAACTGTCTAGGATTGTGTCAATGGCTAGCAAAATCATTGGCAAGCCCCAAAAGGCCTTGAGCCTATTGTACAAGGAGAGGGTGAGGAAGAAAGCTCTGAGCATCACAGCTGATAGCTCCCATCCTCTCTCCAGAGAGTTTATGCTTCTGAACTATGGTAGGCGCTACAGAGTTCCCCTAGTGACCAAAAATATTTATAAGAAGTCTTTTGTCCCCAGAGCAGTCAACATTCTTAATTTGACATAATGACCTACTGCATGATGGTGGTGATGGTAATGGTGGTAATGATGGTGATGATGATGATGATGATAATGATGATGATGAAGCAGGTTTTTTAATGTTGGACTATCTCTTCTTAGTGCTGTTGTCTTATCTTTCTATGATGTGATCCTCACTGCTGTATTGTGTCTTAAATGTCTTGTCTGTAAGTCTGGTGAGCCAAAGATGAATTTCCACCCCGGTGGACAATAAAGATTTATTATTATTATTATTTTATAAAGCCTTCTGGGACATTCTAGCACGTGATGTGCTCGAAGTGTTTAACGATAGTCTGGCCTCAGGCTCTTTGCCACTGTCCTGCCGGAGGGCGGTCGTTGCCCTCCTGCCTAAAAAAGGCAATCTGCAGGACATCAAGAACTGGCGCCCTGTGTCACTGTTCTGCACGAATTACAAGATTCTGTCCAAGGCTTTGGCTACCAGGCAGAGGGAAGCTATGGAGCAGGTCATCCACCGTGATCAGACCTATTGTGTGCCCGGCAGGTCCATGGTAGACAATGTCCACCTAATTTGAGATGTTTTGGAGGTTTCCAGATCATTGGGTATAAATGCTGGTCTCGTTTCATTAGATCAGGAAAAGGCATTTGACCGTGTTGAGCACAGCTTCCTCTGGAAAACTATGGAGAAGTTTGGGTTCAGCACTGGTTTTATTGCCAGGATCAAGGTGTTGTACAGTGACGTTAAGAGTATACTGAAGCTTAACGACAGTTTGTGTGCCCCCTTCAGGGTGCACCGGGGCATCCAGCAGGGCTGTGTCCTGTCTGGGATGCTCTATGCACTCTCTCTGGAACCCCTCCACTGTAAAATCTGCAAAAGCATCGACGGTTTGATTTTACCTGGTGTTAGAGAGAGCATTCTTTTACCTGCCTATGCTGATGATGTTGTTGTTCTGATCAAAAACCAGAGGGATGTTGATGTTTTAGAGGGTTTAACAAATGTATTCAATGTTCTAACTGCGGCAAAAGTCAACTGGAGCAAAAGTGAAGCCCTTGCTGTTGGTGAGTGGCATGGCAACCTCCCGGTTCTTCCTCAAAACTTGTGTTGGAAGACTGATGGTCTCAAATATCTCGGTGTGCACCTGGGAAATGAGACAAGAACCATTAAGAACTGGGAGGGCGTCATTGAAAAAATAGAAGGGAAACTTAAAAAATGGAAATGGTTGCTCTCTAGAATTTCATACAGAGGCTGAGTTTTAGTGATAAACAACCTGGTAGCCTCAGGGTCCATCAGGGTTTCTAGCCCAAATCCAGACCAAACTTGTTAACTTTTTCTGGGATGGGCTGCATTGGGTGCCTCAAGGAGTGTTGTTTTTATCAAGAGAGGAGGGGGGACAGGGCCTCATCCACCTGGCTAGCAGAACAGCCACGTTCAGATTACAGTTCATCCAGCGGTTTCTGACCGGACCAGCAGATCTGACGTAGAGAGAGGTGTCCAGCTGCATATTCAGACGTGTGAGTAACTTGGACCTGGATGCTACACTGTTTTTAATGGACTCCAAGTTTCTAAAGTTAAACGGTTTGTCTCCGTTTTATCATGGTGTTTTTAAGTCATGGGCCCTATTTAAAAGGAGCCCAGGAAAAAGCTCTGACTCTGTTCTGGTTACTGAAGGAACCACTAGTGAATGGGGCCAGGCTGGACGTCTGCAGTGGAGCCACAACTGGTCTGTCTGCAGCGCTTTGCAGAACCAGGACCGTGACCCTCCAGCAGCTGGTGGACAACGCCGGGCCTGCGCTGGCGGATGCCCAGGCTGCGAGCTCCCTGCTGAACATCCAGTCCACCAGGGGGGCTCAGAGGGGGCTACAACTGTGGAGGCAAAGACTCTCCGGGAAGGAGAGAGGCCTCCTCCTGGACTATAGTACAGGGACTGTACCAGACAGCAAAGACCCTTTCCCTGAGGTCCACATCAGTCCCCTGTTTGGAGAACTGGAGGGTCCTCTCCTCGGAGATGAACGACAGATCAGCCTGCACACGGCCAACAAAAAAATACTGTACAAATACTGTGTAAAAGTGATCAACAAGAAAAACCTGTATGACAGAGCCCCCACTACCTGGGCCAACAGGAGGACGGGAAATGGACCTGACCCGTAGTGGAGACTTCTGTACAAAACCCCCCTCAAGAAAAAACCAGCCGACCTCCAGTGGAGGATTTTACATGGTGCCATTGGTTCCAATGCTTTATCTCTGTTTTTAACCCTGCGGTGTCCAGCCAGTGTCCCTTCTGTCCCCTTCAGGAGACAGTCTTTCATGCTTTCAGTGAGTGTGGGAGACTTCAGTGCTCTTCACTCTTCTAACGAATGTTTTTAATCTGTTCAGTGAAAACTTCAATATCACAAAATATATTTTTGGTGCTTGGTACAAGAAAATGAATCAAAAAAAGTGGCAGTTTTGAAATTTTTTTGGAGAAGCAAAACTCTCAATTTACGTGACCAGAAAGAGGAGAACTGAAAACAATACTGTTCTAGAAGCAGCTACTGTTTTTTGCTGTAACATCAGATGTCGCTTAAAACTAGAATTTGGTTTCTATAGATTGACAAAATGAATAACCTGAATAACTTTAGGAACATCTGGTGTTACAAAAATGTCCTGTGCACTTTAGTTGATGACCACCTCACTTTTGAAAATGTCTTGATGTAATGGACTGATTTTTTAATTGTTTTTATTTTTATTCATGCTTTTTTAGTATTTTTGAAGCACTTTAGCACTTTTTATATAATTTAAAACTGTAAAATGTTTGAGGTTAATTGTGGTGTTTTTGTAGAAATCAAAAATCTTCTACTTCTTCCGACAGCAAAGACCCTTTCCCTGAGGTCCACATCAGTCCCCTGCGGTGTCCAGCCAGTGTCCCTTCTGTCCCCTTCAGGAGACAGTCTTCCATACTTTCAGTGAGTGTGGGAGACTTCAGTGCTCTTCACTCTTCTAACGAATGTTTTTAACTTGTTCAATGAAAACTTTAGTATCAGGAAATTCATCTACGGTGCTGGGTACAATAGATCAAATCAGAGAAAGTGGAAGATTTTAAATTTTATCTCTGGAGAGGTAAAACTCACAATTTATGTGACCAGGAAGAGGAGAACTGAAAACAATACCACTCAAGAAGCAGCTCCTGTTTTTTGCTGTAACATCAGATGTCGCTTAAAACTAGAATCTGGTTTCTATAAAATGACAAAAGACCTGAATAACTTTAGGAACATCTGGTGTCACAAAAATGTCCTATGGACTTTAGTTGATGACCACCTCACTTTTGAAAATGTCTTGATGTAATGGACTGATTTTTTAATTGTTTTTATTTTTATTCATGCTTTTTTAGTAT
Organism: Antennarius striatus; assembly: GCF_040054535.1. Taxonomy (NCBI): domain Eukaryota; kingdom Metazoa; phylum Chordata; class Actinopteri; order Lophiiformes; family Antennariidae; genus Antennarius; species Antennarius striatus. The sequence continues at coordinate 1,089,827 of NC_090782.1, read as the reverse complement.
TTTTGAAGCACTTTAGCACTTTTTATATAATTTAAAACTGTAAAATGTTTGAACGCGATTGAAGTGTTTTCGCAAAAAAAAATCTTCTTCTGAAGCACTGTAGTGGTTTCATCTCATGGAAAATTTTAAAATGTTTCAATGTGATTAAAGTGTTTTTGCAAAAATCAGAAAAAAGATCTTCTTCTTCTTCTTCTTTAGGACCAGTGGGATCAGCCAGATGTCCAAACTGATGAAGAATAAGCAGGAATCATCAAGCAGCCAGAGACAGAAGGTGGAACGCTCATCTGACCTCCAAGACTCTCTGAAGACCACTCTGTTGCAGAAGCTGTAGCAGTGGGAAAACAGCGAGAATGCTTTAATGTCCCAGTTGGTGAAACTTGAGGCCCAACTCCTGATGCAGACGAAGAAGGAGGGTTTCAGGAGGCTGATCAGGGTCTGATGTGACTGACCAGGATCTCATCTGACTGATCAGGAACTGAGCTGAACCGGAACTGAAGGACTGGATGAACCTTCAGCCACAAAAATGTCCAAGATGTCTGATCAACACTTTAAGTCTGAATGAAACGATTATAAAATTCCATTTTGTGACTGACAATACTCCAATACTGTACTCTAAGAAATGATTCAAGGACGTAGTGAATGTGACAGTAATATATAAGTATGCATGCTAAATAAAAAGACTGAATATCTTCTTCTTTTTTTCATAATTTTTTTAAATTAAAAACTTTTTTTTATTTAAAAAAATGTTTATTAATCTGTCTTCATTTTTTCCTTTCAGTTTGAAGCCTTGTTTCAGAAGAGCAATCTTGTAATATCCATATCATAGGGATACCAGAGGGAAGCAAAGGCATCAAACCGACCTCTTTCACTGAATCCTTCCAGGGAGAAATCTTCGGCCCCGATGCTATTTCGCGTAGACGGAGCCCACAGGCTGGCCGTCCAGAGGAGACAAGATGGCGTGCCCCGACCATTTATTGCCTGCATTCATCACCTCCAGGTGAAGCAGCGCACCCTGCAGCTCGCTTGTGAAAGGGGCTTTCTGGCCTTCAGGGGCAACAGGATCCACATCTACCCAGACTACAGTGCCGAGGTGTCCAAGAGGAGAGACGCCTTCGCCCCAATAAAAGCCGAGCTAAGGAGAGCGGTATTCCAGTTCACACCTGCGCTTCCCCGCCAAACTCCGCGTAATCGCCGATGGATCCAGGCGCGAATTTGGCACCCCCAAAGAAGCAGAACATGACAGAACATGATGACATAAACAACACTTTCTTACAGTTTTACTCCAACCTTTATACATCAGAATGCAGTAATGACTCTGATCTCATTCACAATTTCTTTGACAATTTGACCCTTCCTGCTGTTTCTGCTGACCAAAACGCCAAACTAAGCACAGACATTTTAATCTCTGAAATTGTCACGGCAATAAAAGCTATGCAAAACACCAGCTCTTCAAGTAATGTTTAAAGCAGCACTCTCTGTAGGGATTCTCCCCACGACACTGAGACAAGCCTCGATCACCTTATTTGCAAAGAAAGATAAAGATCAACTTACATGCTCGTCATATCGTCCCATCTCTTTGATAAATGTGGATTTTAAAATTATGTCAAAGGTGCCTTGTTAAACGCTTAGAAAAAGTGGTCCCTGATATTATTTCACCCGATCAAACGGGATTCATCCAGGGCCGACACTTCTACTCAAACTTAAGAAGGCTATTTAATGTGGTCCTCTCGGCCCGGTCAAAACAACATGAGGTAGTAATTTCACTAGACGCTGAAAAAGCTCTTGTCGAGTGGACACGTCTACTGTACACTCTTTGTAGGTTCAGCTTTTGAAATGAGTTCATCGCTTGGATCACTCTACTTTACTCCTCCCCCTTGGCATCAGTAATCAATAATAATACCCGATCAACTTATTTCCCTTTGGGAAGGGGGATGAGACAAGGATGCCCCCTATCGCCCCTACTTTTTGCAATCTTGATCGAACCTCTCGCAATTACACTGCGACTTTGCAAAGATTTTAAAGGAATACAGCGAGGGAGTTAAGAATTCAAAGTTTCCCTATATGCAGATGACCTTCTTTTATGTTTCTGATTTGGCTTCTTCTCTCCCTTCCATCTTAAACATTCTGAGACAATTCGGACAAATTTCAGGATACAGGTTGAATTTGCAAGAGTGAAATGTTTTCCTTGAAAGCTGAGACTGATCCACCCTCCTCAAACCTCCTTCAAAATGTCCCAAAACGGCTTTAAATACTTAGGGATCGTGGTTACTCGCACTTTTCCAACCACCTTCACAAATAATTTCTCCACTTTCCTTTATGAATGTAAACAGGACATGAACAGATGGGCTTCTCTACCACTAACAGCTGTAGGGTATTAGCAAGATTCACCTCCAGAAATCAAAGGATTCAGGAGGTCTGGCCCTGCCAAATTTTCTTTTCTACTACTGGGCATGCAACTTTCAAAAACTAATCCACTGGTTTGAGGACAAATCAGATACAGGGACACCAGACTGGGTGCAACTAGAACTCTCATCATGCCGATACAGCCGGAACTCTGTGCTGCTCTCCTCCTCGTTAGTAGTAACTTGACTTCAAACACAATAGTTAAAAATTCCATGAAAATATGGGCTCAATTTAGAATTTTTTTTTAAATTCAAAGTCCTTCCACTACCCCCCCATTAAGATGAATCGCATGTTTACCCCATCCTGTACGGATCCTACATGTACCCAGTGGTTTGACAAAGCCATAAAAACAGTTTGTAACCTATACATAGAAAATATATTTGCATCCTTTTCCCAACTCTCTCTCACACACAGTTTGCTTAAGAACCACTTCTTTCACTACCTTCAGATCAGGAGCTTTGTACAAAAGACATTTCACCCTTTCCCAGATAAACCTGGTGACTCACAAACAGACTGTATCTTAGAACTGAAATCAGGGTTAAAGATGTCATGTACTTTCTGAAACTAGAAAAAAATAAATGCACACTGAAAGGGTCCTCCCAAACCTTCCTCAAGGTTTGGAGGCCTTTCCTTTACTACTACGACTCTACAAGAACCCTTGACAGTCAGCAGGAGTGACCTTTTACATGACTTGTGGTGTGTGTGTTTATATGTGTTGGTATGTGTACATATTATACCATTGTAAAATTTCTTGAAAACGTATTTACAAAAAAAAAAAAAGACAGGCAAGAGGCGAGGTCCAAAACCGCAAGATCATCCTCGTTAGACAAAGACAAGATTATGACAAAATGAAGGACGCAATGAGCAACGACTGAGAGACAGTCCCTCCAGCATGTCCCAGGTCTTCCCTGAGGTCTCCTCCCAGTAGGACATTCTTGGTGGCCGGGAGGCATCCGGAACAGATGCCTGAGCCACCTCAGCTGGAGGACTAGCAGCTCTACTGTGAGTTCCTGCCTGGTGAGCTCCTCACCCTATCTCTAAGGGTGCCCCCCCCCCCCCACTCTACGGAGGAAACTCATTTCAGCTTCTTGTATCCGGGATCTTGTCCTTTCGGTCATGACCCAAAGCTCATGACCATAGGTGAGAGTAGGAATGTAGATTGACCAGTAAATTGAGAGCTCCATCTTACAACTCAGCTCCTTTGTCACTGTGACAGATCTGTACAGGCTAACAAACCGTTCAGTGTCCGTAACCCTGAACCTCTATCTACCAAGGCCTGCAATGAAGTTTCTCCTTATTAACTAACAGAATTCAGAAAATAAGACAGTCAATGCTTCTAGATCAGGTGCAGGATGTGTGTTGTTCCTGTGTCCACTAAACCCTCCAGGACCCTTAGGGCCAAAAATTGACATTTTTGTTCTTGTTTTTTTGTCGTTTGCCTCACAATGCATCAATCAGGTAAAAGGCTAAATATGTGAAATTTTGCCAGTATTTTCTCTGAATTTCTTAATGCTGGCTATTGGAAGCATATAGAATAGGAGATTTCCATTTCACACACACAGGTAGCCTTGTGTCAAAATTTTGACCATTCACAACCATTATAACCACATATTTTTTCGTTTTTTTTGTATTTGATATATAAGACACAGCAAGAAGCATACCCCCCCCCCCCCACACACACACACACACAGGCTGGGATCACACTCCTGCACAAAGAAGCAGTAGGTGAGTGGAGGCTACTCAGAGGATAGCAAAAGTATATCAAGACACACACAAACACACACACACACACACACACACACACACGGTCTGTGTTTACACTCCATACATTTCCACCCTTCAGAGATGCTCCAGACACTCTCCAGCCACATTGATCACCCCCCTCACAGTTGCAGCGCACTGCAGAACTACACAAAAGAATGAGGTCGGACCAGTTGTGCGTCATGCCCTGATATCCTCCGGACGCCATTGGATCGCGCCGTGGGTGGAACTACACAAAAGCTGTCGTCCGGAAGATATGTGGGCATGATGCAGTTTATGCCCCATGTGAACCACTTTGAATTGTGCTGTTGCTGAAATGTGCTGTATAAATACACTTGCCTTGCTTTGCTTTGTGTACATCCACCCTGTACAACCTTTGGCCTTATGCCAGGGTGAGAGACATGCTGACTCAGCATGAACCAGCCAACAAACAAGCGTTAACTCACATTATGAAGAGTCTGAAACCCACAAGGGCAGATAATCCAGGACGAGTACCTACAAAAGATGTGCAAGGACGCAGGAATGGTGTGTTGGCAAGCCCCCACAAAAACACTGCAGTTTTGTGAAGTTATACAGGTAAGTATAAAATAATCATGGAAAATAATGTGTGAGGGTCCGACCAGGTCTAGTGTGGACCTGCTGCAATGCCAGAGTCAGAGACTATGGCACAGCAAGGACGTCAGGGGCAGAAGAGGGACGCTTAAGGAAGTGGTCGTCCAGGAGTCCAACTATTGTTGCCCTGACCAACTACCAGATACTACTACTTGTATGCCTACCAGATACCACTACCTGATGGCCTAGCGGATACTACTACCTGATCATCTGCCAGATACTGTACCTGATCACCTACCAGATACTACTACCTGATGGCCTACCAGATACTACTACCTGATCATCTGCCAGATACTGTACCTGATCACCTACCAGATACTACTACCTGAAGGCTTACCAGATACTACTACCTGATGACCTACCAGATACTACTACCTGATGGCCCACCAGATACTACTACCTGATGGCCCACCAGATACTACAACCCAATGGCCTACCAGAAACTACTACCTGATCATCTACCAGACACTAGAGACCATCTATGCGACCACATAGATGGTCTCTCTACCATCACCCTGGACTCATCTCTACCCACAATGGTCCAGTGTGTAGACTGTCCCACACGGAACAACAGAACCATCAATCTGTTCTACACTAATGCTAAGGAGGCATACACTGTCACCCCCTCCCCCCACTAGGTAATTCAGACCACAACCTAGTGTACCTACAGCCCACCTACATTCCACTGGTGAAACGGCTGCCAGCAACAACACGGCAGGTCAGGAGGTGGTCCCCGGAAGCAGAGGAAACGCTGAGGGACTGCTTCCAGACCACCAACTGGGATGTCATCGTGGGCTCACATGGGGAGGACATCGAGGGGGCAGCTCAGTGTTTTACAGATTACATGAACTTCTGTCAGGACAGTCAGGTGTTACCCCAACAACAAACCCTGGGTAACAAAGGAAATCAAGGCTGTCCTGAACAGAAAGAAGCGGGTGTTCAGGAGCAAGAGTGAGGAGGAGATGAGGAAGGCCCAACAGGAAGTGAGACTGCCTGAGGGTGGCCAAGGCGTACGGGAGGAAGCTGGAGAAACAGCTGGGGCGCAATCAGGTGCGGGAGCTCTGGAATGGGATGTGAACCATCACCAGACACGGGAAAGGGTGCAGCACTGTGGAGGGGAATAGTGAACGAGCGAATGAACTGGACAGCTTTTTCAATCGGTTAAGCTCCCCCACCACTCCCGGCTCCTCGTCCCAGGCCTCTTCCGGCCCTGCAGACCGCTCCACTGATGCTCCCTCCTCCTGTGCTTCCTCTCCTTCCACCCCTGCCACTTCACCTTCCACCCCTGCCCCTGCCACTACTCCCGAGCCCATTCCAAGAGCTGCGAAGCTCAATGGCCCCACCTCAACCACTGGACTTCAAACCTCGCCACGACCTCCTGCTCTCACCACGACTGAGACCATCATCTCTGCAGTACTGGTGACAACAATGCTGAGGAGGCTCCGTCCCTATAAGGCGGCTGGACCGGATAAGATCTCCCCAAGATTCCTCCGAGCCTGTGCTTTAGAACTAGGGGACCCCCTGCAGTGATTGTTCAACCTCAGTCTGCAGCTGGGGAGGGTCCCGTCACTGTGGAAGACCTCCTGCATCGTCCCTGTACCCAAGAAAGGATGCCCTACTGAGCTCAACGACCACCGACCGGTCGCTCTTACCTCCCACATAATGAAGACCCTAGAGCGACTGGTTCTGGAGCTCATGCGTCCACAGGTGCAGGGTGCAATGGACCCTCTCCAGTTCGCTTATCAGGCCAAGGTTGGGATTGACGACGCTGTCTTGTACCTCCTCCACCGTGTGCTCTCCTACCTGGACACGGGGGGCTGTGCCGTCAGGGAGCTCTTCTTTGACTTTTTGAGTGCCTTCAACACCATCCAGCCCCGGCTCCTGCAGGACAAACTGACCTCCATGGCTGTGGAGCCCTACCCCGTGAGCTGGATCACGGACTACCTAATGGACAGACCCCAGCACATCCATATGGGGGACTGTTTGTCTTCTATGGTGACCAGCAGCACGGGGGTGCCCCAGGGGACCGTGCTCTCCCCCATTCTCTTCACCCTCTACACATCGGACTTCAAGCACAACTCGGATACATGCCACATACAGAAGTATTCCGATGACACTGCAATTGTGGCATGTATCCGGGAGGGTGATGAGGGGGCGTACAGGGCATTGGTGGCTGACTTTGTGGAGTGGTGCCAGCAGAATCAGCTCCAGCTCAACGTCTCCAAGACCAAAGAGATGGTGCTGGATTTCCGGCGGGCACCTCCCTCTCCACAGCCAGTGATCATGGAGGGCAGTGAGGTGAAGGTGGTAGGAAACTATAAGTACCTGGGACTGCAGCTAGACAGCAGACTGGACTGGTCACTCAACTGGGACTGTGTGTACAAGAAGGGGCAGAGCAGGATGTACTTCCTGAGGAGGCTGGCCTCCTTCAACATCTGTCCTAAGCTCCTTCTCATGTTCTATCAGTCCGTAGTCTCCAGTGTGCTGTCATACGCCATTGTGTGTTGGGATGGGGGGGCCAGGAAAAGAAATATGGACCGTCTTAACAGACTCATCCGCAGAGCGGCCTCAGTGGTCGGGCTGAGCCTGATTAACTACCAGATACTACTACCTGATGGCCTACCAGATACTACTACCTGATCAATACTACTACCTGATTAACTACCAGATACTACTACCAGATCAACTTTCCAGATACTACTACCTGATGACCTACCAGATACTACTACCTGATGGTAGTTGTGGTGTTTGTTTCTGCAGGTGACCTCAGGTTCAGATTGTGGTTGGGTTCTGGATGGGTTCCTTTAGTGTCACACAGCAAAATGGAACAAAAAAACCAGAAAGAAAAAATAAAAAGGAATGGAAACAAAAGAATCAGAGAGATCCTACAGAAGAGAAACTTCAGATTGATGTAGAGCAGGGATGTCAAAGCCAAGGCCTGGGAGCTGGATTATGCCCCTAAAAGGGTTATTTATAATCCCCTGGATGATATTCCATTACTATTTGACCCAGCCTACAGGTCACAGCTGCCTGCTGGTCTTTTGCACGCACCAACACTACATTCCCCACAATGCACCGATAGCCCCTGAAGTCACTGCAGCAAGTGGGTGTCGGCTTCATTATTCATCAGCCGACAGAGCAGAGGTTAACTTTCATCTCCCCAAAAATGGGTAAACAGGGTGGAGCTGAGAACAGGGGGTTTCAGGCCCGGGGGGTCAGAGGTCATGTTCACAGAGGTGAAAGACAAACCCGTGTGTCTCTGTGTGGGGAAAGTTTGTCTGTAATGACATAATATAACCTAAGAGGCCCCATCAAACGTCTCAGAAACACAGATGTGATTGTTCTTTGAAGGAAGTTCATTTTGTCTGTTTACCCTTTGAAAAATGTTTTCACTTGAAATTACTGTCGGAGCCATCAGAAAATATTGCGTTTTTAATTTAATCAGTTAACAATATACACCTGCGGTGCACTGGCGTCGTGCACGGAGTTTCCGCCGCCTCACTCCTTAAGCCAGCTGGGATAGGCTCCATCACCCCGCGACCCACGACAGCGGATCACGCATTTGTGACAATGAATGAATAATATACACTCTTGGTTCAATACTCTGTGTATATAAAATAACAAGATCTCTGGTAGCGACATCCCGGGAGTCAAGCTGACACCGACTCAACTGAAGTCTCTGCTAAATTCTTATAGCCAAGTTCTGCTGTGTGTGTGTGTGTGTGTGTGTGTGTGTGTGTGTGTGTGTGTGTGTGTGTGTGTGTGTGTGTGTGTGTGTGTGTGTGTGTGTGTGTGTGTGTGTGTGTGTGGTGAGCGGTTACTGGATTCACTGACAACTGATCGTATGTCAAGCTGACCTTAGATGTCCTGCAGATACAGTATGTCCTTAATTGTTCATCTTAGCAATCACATTATGTAGGTATAGTAATAAGACTACTGCCAGTTCTCAGGAGTCCAGGAACAGCAAACACTCTGCATCACGTCGCTGTGTGTGTATTTTATATTTTTTTAACATTCAGACATTTAAATATTTGATCATTCCACCACAGGAACACAATGAGCTGACATTGATCATTGATCTTCACTGTGAACAGTTAAGATCAGTGACAGCTGAGCTGACATTCATCATTGATCTTCTTGATTTAACTATCGGCAGCCAGCGGATCTGAAGCCATTTAATTCACTTTATTATTTCAGCTAAACATGATGTTTCCATTCTGGAAATATCCTGCAGAACATTGACCCACTTCATTTTGTCTCCTGTTTTCATTCATTATTGATTGATTGAGATCAACAGGGTTCAAAGTGAACTTGTCCTGTTTCACTGCCTGCTCCGGTACGCCGCCCCTCCTGGTTAGTATCCACCTGACCCCGATGGTGTTTCTGCACCTCTATCCCATCCTGCTGACGCTCACCCTTTGTGTCTTGTCTCTAGTGATGTCTGAATGACGCTTCAGGGGGCTTCAAACCCTTTGGGACAATGTGTTGAAAACTGGTTCCTTACCCAGAGCCCCGTTCATTCAGAACGGTGGCATCCTCTGCTGGCAGGGTGTCTGTACTACAGCCACACAACGATCAATGAGCCCAGAAAACAATGCTTTGACGTTTCCTGTATTGCATATATAGTTGAATGCATATATAGTTCAACTATGTATGTATTGCATACATAGTTGAATAGGTTGTAGTTAAAATCCTGCTAAATGGGAAAACTACACCACGTACTGTTCTACATGCCTGGATTACGCATCATGTTAGTGGAGGATGATGGGAAATCCTTAGTTTGATGGAGGATTTCCAGGAGACAGGTAACATCTGTGTGTGTGTGGAGTAAACAAATGATCAACATCTGGAAAAGCACTTGAAAGTTAATCTGGGATACACGTCTGAAAGCTATTAGACCGACTCTGTCACATTATTGTTGGGTCAGACATGAACTTTGTGTAGATTGTTTTGCTGGTAAAAAACGTCTCCAGTACAGATAGCTGACAGGTTGATTCGTTGTTCTCCCAGACAGGCCAGGAGCTTCAGTCCACACCCTGTTCACTGTTTCCTGTGTCTTTCTTTTGTTGAACGCAGGTATGTTGTGAGTGTTATAATGTCATGTGCAAATCCATGTGATTTGAAAAATAAGCTCAAATAATATCAAAAACATTCATAATAAAATAATGAAAGCATGTATTTTCTGAATAAAACCTAGTATCTAATTCAATGTCTTAACCTTTGCTTGTTATATCGTAAGCATATATTGAAGGAAAATGATGTATCATTATTGATCATTGCAGGGTTTAATAAAGCAGTAAGATATACTGTAGATTACATGTCCATGAATGTCTATGCAACATAAATATATTCATGTTTGTTCATGTGTGTGAGTCACATTGGATGATTAGTGTAACTGGAAAAAAAACAAGGTCTGTGTTGTGAGAGAAAAGTTTGAATCCTGAGACGTGATCACAGCAGCACCACCGGCTTCATTGTCACGTCTGGATCGGTAACGCCTCATCACTGATGACGTGTTGTTACTGTAGGTCAGGTGCTGGAACAAAGCAAACACTTCACCTGCAAATTAGAAATTTTGTGTGTGTTTATTATTTTCTACTGTGTGAGCAACAGAGCCTGAAAAAGTTTCTTAGCAATTAAAATTTACTTTGTTCAGCGGTACCAGTTCTTTTTTTTCTTTTTCTTTTTTGCGCAAGGTATTTTTATTAATTTTCCAAGTCATGAAAAGAGTTTGTACAATAATGCAAATTAGAAAGGAAAATAAAAAAAAAGTCCCACCCACCCAACGGCCCATTCCCCTTCTCTTCACATAATAGGCTTACAAATTCACGATAATAACACAACTCATGTTCAAGATATAGGTGAGCCTATCTCACAGATATACAGATACACATACAACAACAGCAAAAACAAAACAAACAAAACAACAACAACAAAAAACAAAAACAAACAGAAAACAAAACAACAACAGAAAAAAAAGTAAAAACAAAAACATACTGTAGATTTAAGCAGATTACATTGGTATATTGTTACATAACGGCCACAGGATAGTATATGGTAAAATCTGGAAACCAGTTGCCCTTAGTTGAGGGGTTAGCATTGCTCAATAATTGATATAGGTATATGTCCTGTACATGCTAGGCATATAGAATTTTAAAAAATTTAGATTATGGGAAGGTTTGTAAATCTGTAAGATATTGTATAAAAGAACACCACTGTTTTAAAAAATTACTTGTGTCCCCACGTAGCGTAAATTAATTTTTTTCTAATTTAAAAAAAACAAAACAATGTCTTTCAACCAAACAGATACAAGGGGGGATTGTGGTGATTTCCAATTAAGTAAAATTCTACGCCTAGCCAGTAGAGTGGTAAAAGCCACAGCATTTGCCTGGATGTTGCCAAGGATTTTTACGGGCAGAACACCAAACATAGCTGTAATTGGGCATGGTTCCAGAGTGACTCCTAAAATTTCTGAGAGGATTTTGAAGATGGAGTTCCAGTAATGATCAAGCTTCGGGTAAGATATGAACATATGGGTGAAGTGGCAGGGAGTACCTCTGCATCTAATACAGACGTCTTTAGTGTCAGGATATATTTTAGATAGATACTTAATAATAATAATTGTATATATACACTGCTCAGGCATTACATAACGAATAAAAAGATAGCCTTGAACATGACAGATGTGATCTATGAACAATTTGAAATTGTATAAAACTCAAACGAGCACATGATGAAGAGTTACGTATTGTGTTGATGGCTCTCTCCCAGAAGCCTTCCTTAAATTCCACACCCGACTCCTGCTCCCAGGCGATAGCGGTTTTAGAGCACTGCTCTGGATTGAATAATAGAAGATCCCGATAAATAAGGGAGACAAGTGACTTGTGGTTGGGTCGGAAATTGAAGAGGTTCTCCCATGGCTTCTTAGAGGGTTTGGTGGGGAAGCCATGGAACGTTTTGAAAGCACAGTTCCTATATTGTAAGTATCTGAATAAGTGTGTCTTTGGCAATTTATGTGAAGCACATAGTTCTGTAAAACTACCAAAGACTCCACCTATGTATAAGTCATTAAATGTCTTTATACCGTTTCTCTCCCACAACTGGAATGCAACGTCTTGAAAAGAGAGTAGAAAGAGATGATTATGATAAGAGATGATTAATGTACTGGATGGTCCTTTTATCTGTAGAATAGTGTGCCCTGCTGCATGACACTTTGGTTGATGAGCTAGAAGACGACTGGGTTTGTCACCATATTCATAGTAAGGACCACAAGATTTTAGCATTAATCTTTCTGCTGCCCCTGTTGACAGGAGGGCTCCACTTCAAAAATCCCTCCTGAGTCTGAGGCGTGGTTTGGAAAGCTGCGTTCTGAGGCAAATCTTGAGTCTTGATCAGCACCAGTTTGCTTCCAGAGCCAACAGGTCCACTGGTGATGCATCAACACGTCCCTTCACACAGTGTGTGAACACCTGGAACACCAGCAGCTTTGGGAGGATGTTGTTCGTAGACTTCAGTTCTGATTCAACACACTGCTTCCAAGCAGACTGTTGTCCAAACTGCGCGGAGTTGGTATCGACGAGTACACCTGCTCATGGATCAGGAGTTTCCTCACTAACCACAGGCAGTCAGTCAGTCTGGGGGGTTACTGATCCTCAACCCTGGCTGTTAGCAGTGCCCCCCCCCAGGGCTGTGTGCTCAGTCCATTGCTGTACACCCTGTACACCCATGACTGTGCCCCGATTAACAGAGGCAACTCCCTCATCAAATTTGCTGATGACATTACTGTGGTACCGTAAATAATAAGATAAATAGACTGATCTCAATCACGGATTCCTTAATCATGTGTGGTTCCTGCAAAGTACGAAGGTGCACTGTATTGCAAAAGTAAAGGTTGACATGCTGTAAGAAGTCCTTCTCAGTTAGGAACTCTGTGCAATGTCCTCGTTGCAAATGCTGCTACTGTGCCCTCTGCTGTACAGTACATCTTACAATCTGAAGGCTCATTGTGAAATAGTACTGTGGCGTGAGCGGAGTATGGGGTGGTGAGGAATACCGGAATCAATGTGTCGACACCACCACCTGGGGAATTGCACCCCAGGAAATCCTAAACTCAGATTTTAAGATCACACAGGTCCGTTATACCACTGGGGCGAGACTGTTTTCCATTAAAACAAACACATTTTTATTAACAAAAGAATTAAAATAATACAATATGTGGCACACACCAGTTATGCCGTACTATAGGGTGAGCACTGGGGTCAAAAGGAAATAAGGGCTGGGGCTCCGGGCCTACCAAGCGGCAGGGACAACCAAAATCAAACAAATCACCCAGTGACACTGCACACACTCAAACCAAAAAAAAGGGATCGTGAAGAACGCGCCACCACCAAGGATAAAACTGCCGCTGTCAGCCCACAGCACCTAACAGAAAAGGAGAAACAATTAACACAACAGAACAGCACAAACTGGTGTGGACTAAATGATAATTTACATGATTTAAATGTACAAACTAATTCAATAAACTAATGGTAAATAACAAAATGTAACTGTAGAAAATGTCAAAATACAATCAAAGTATAATTAACTGAAAGTTGAATGGTCAGAGATAAAGAAACGGACTTAAGATAAGAAGTGGTGTTCACTGGGCATGGGCGACCATGCAGGCCCTAAAGCTGCCTGTGAACCAACCACACCTTAGGATCAGGGCGATAAGCCGCCGACTAGGACTCAGTCCGCTCTCTGCTCACTGACCGAAATAAAACAAAATTAGCGGAACATAGGAACCAAATATGACATAACAATTTAACTGAGAATGAATTAACCAAAATAAGAACAGAACCAAAATAAAGAACCAAATGAAGAACAACAAAAGGAAACTCAAAGAGCCAAATAATCCAAAATCAAATGTGCCATGCTTCAAACAAAATGGTTAAGAGGGCCAGTATGAAAGAAAACCAGTATAAAAGGGCCAAGACTAAGCCAGTATAAAAGGGCCAGGGCTAATGAGGAGAGCCAGGGTAGCAGCGTGGCCCAAGGAGTAGTGGTCCGTGGTGTCCTGTAATAACCAGCGCGCCGCAAGCACAGCCCACCCCAGGCAACGGGAGGATGTGCGTCTCAAACACGCCTGGGGTACACAGCCAGAGCGGGCAGGTAGACAGACGCACTGAGCAGAGCTCCACACAGGTCAGCCCCTCTCCCTCGGCCCCCGACAGCCAGCCACACTGGGTGAGACGGTTGGGTACCTAGATGGCGACCACACGACGGGTTCACACCACCCAAATGGGAAGCCGTCTGGGGAAACTGAGCTGCCGATGCCACGCCAAACAATTTGCGGCCACGCTGAGCCACAGCCACCACAGGAGCGCATGAGGAGCAGGAGGGAGCGGGCGCGACCGCACGCACCTGAATATAACGGTGTGCGTAGCACCGCCCCCCCATCAGTGCGCCACAGCTGTGCGTAAAAGCTGGCACAGTGCCAAATAGTGACAGGGAGGGAAATAGCCTCTGGCTACAGTACCATCAAGGTTGGCTGAGAAGGGATAGACTAGGGGGGCCTGGGACGCACTGGGGATGCTCTGTGGGATACTTTGTGGGGGTCCTTAGTGTCAGTTTACAGCTCGGTTCATCCACATGTTCTGATCCTACAGCTTCTACATCTAATGCTTCTTTCAGGTTCCTATGCTTCCTTTTTTAGGTTAGGTTCTTCTGTTTTTCTGTTGTTGTAATTACGCCATTATGTTAATTATGTAATTTATGGAACGTCTTTTGTCTGTGTCAGTCACTATTATGTGTATTTATTTGTATTTTTTGTGAGCAGATGTCACCCTGAATTTCCCTTGGGATTATTAAAGTATCTATCCATCTATCTATCTATCTATCTATCTATCTATCTATCTATCTATCTATCTATCTATCTATCTATCTATCTATCTATCTATCTATCTATCTATCTATCTAATGACATTAAAGGCATTCTATTCTTTTCCATTCTATTCAATTCTATGCTATTCTAACCTATTCTAGGTGGTCTCCGATCCCCGGATGGCAGTGAATAACTGCTTTGAATATGCTGCAGGTCTAAGATTATCTCCAGATCTCTGAGTTGAGAAATCACCTGTTGGTCCACTGTGTCAGTATCAGTGTTGTGCTCGGTGGCCTCCCCACTTCCCCTGGCTACAGCATGTACATACATGCACGGCTTGGTTTTAATGCCTGTGATGATGACATCATTAATGCAGACATTCTGTTCCAAATCATCCACTGTCTTTTACAACAATGTGCAACAATTCTTCCGGGTTCATTCTCTGAAAGATAACAGACTCGGTGTGAAGAATCTGTTCTTTTTAATACAGTACTTGATAGACAGATATATGGATAGATGAATATTTAGCCAGCCAGCCAGCCAGCCAGCCAGCCAGAGTACTCGCTCATCCCTGGTAGAGTTCTTGTCATCTTTCTCGTCTTCCAATCTCATTTGTTCTCTCTCCTCAGCCTTTCTGTTTTTCCTCATCAGTTGTTTTCAATGTTAATGAGCAAAAAGAAATACTGTACATAAACACAACTCCATGCTCCACTTAAAAACCGGAGTAGTGAGATGATGCAAAGGAGCATCTGAGTAGCATCGCTGGTTTGCAGCCGGACCTGTTGGAGGTCAGCCTTGCCGTGCTGGTCTTTCAGTGTCTGCTGTGGGCTGTGCCGGTCTGAAGCCACCTTCCTTTAGTCAGTCTGGACATGTGGGAACCCTAGCAGAGAAACACAGTTGTTGGGCCTTGGACACAGAACTGGCCATCAAAGCATGGCCATATCAAACACGTCCACTGGGGGGCACTCAGTTCAACATCTTATGCTAATTCAATGCACCTCTAGGCTGTAAATTATTTTTGTTTTATTACTCAATAAATGAATGAATGAATTGACCAATCATCATGCTTTGATTTGCATATGCGCATTCATTAGGTGATGAATGAAATTGTTTTGTCACAGGTTCCCTCATACAGTGATCAGTAGTGATAAATAAAAGTGAGCGTAACATTTAATTCTCAGATCATTCCAAAGAGGGATGGTTCCTCTCCTTCTGCTCTGTTCTGGAAACTCCCTGCATTTCCTGCATATTTCACAAGTGTAGAGAATGAGGTATTCAGCTTCTGCTTGTCTTTGGGTCCAGATGTGAGACCATTTATTGGTCCAGCATTGCTGATAATGAAAACCAACCAGCTTGTACTCTGAGTAAGTAGTTGTTAATGACTAAACAAGACGATGGGAGGTTGTCAGCTGCTCACGGGGGTGATGGTCATCACAGCTCTCTCTCAGTCTCTCTGTGTAATTAAATGTGAACACTGCTGAGTTCAGCTCGGGTGCAGTGTGCTGTCTTATATATACTTATATATTTTTAAAGGGTACGTAAGAGATTTGTAAATTTTCTTTGAGAGCTTGACTTTATTTTTATTTGTATTGCTAGTTCCAAATGCAGTGATGTTCCTGTACTTTTTTGTAATACTAATATTTAAGCTCAGTTTTTATATTTGCCGCCTGGGATATGCTCTGATTTCTTTTTCTGTGACTAAAAAATAAACTAACAGGGATAAAAACCTTTTAATGTTTTAGAAGGTCTGGTCTCTTGAAAGAAATAGCTCAAAATTATTTTATATGCCTGGTTTGCTTTGCTTTGGGCTAAAAATGTCCGTTCGTCAGAAGCAGTGGACACGGGGATGGTCCCGCCAAACACACAAACGTGTACAGCTGGCCCACGCTCACACTCAGATTTTTCTGCTGTAAAAGTCAAGAAGATCAGTGGGAGATTTTCCTGCAAAATCATCCATTGCATACATCACAGTCAGTTTTGTTCTTAGCCGAGGCAGATGGAAAAGTGTTCCGTGGCTCTGTGTTAAGCTGGAGAATGCTGCATGTGGGAAAGTTTTCTGATATTCCCAAAACTTCTGCGGGTCAAGGAGGGAGATAAACATCAGTTTTTCGTGGTTGTGAAATGTGGTCTGTGTCTGGCAAATACGTAATAATGTCCAGAACCCTGCCGTGGAGGTGGTGGTAGCGTGCGAGAATCCTGTGCTTGACCTCTCCGTGCACTCGAAGCGGCCGCACTGCGTTCAGTGACCACGTAGATTTCCTCGTATCGGCTCCTCGCTCATTCAACTGTGTCAATAAACTCCTATACCTTTGCCATACAAAACTGTATATCTGAAAGCTCAAAAAATGCCATTAAATGAATGAAGAAAAAACAAAATTCAAAATCATCCAGACGTGCTTTAAATCCATCAGCACCGAGCACAGACTCCTTGTCGTACTCGTCATGATGCTCCAGGATGTGATGAAACAGTTCCTTTAGAGCATTTCTCTTCTCAAATACTGTATTGACCATTCTGGATGGGTACTGCCACTGAAAGTGGCGGACAAATCTTTTCCCGGTTATGACAGGCTTGCTAATTTCAGAGCTGCCAAACCTTTGTTAGGATGTCCAGTTTTTCTTAAAGTCCGTCTTAAAAATGGCTTGGACAGTAAATCTGCAACCAAATCCATTTCTTCTCCTCCTTCAACCATTGTGGGTCGAAAAAAACACTATTAAATAAACACAACAATAGATTTGCTTAATCAGCTCCCTACAGATGCAGTTTTCTAGCTCTGGCTAGTACACACTCTCACTATCATATCAGAGGGTGTGAAAACGCTGACGTTGCGAACGCTTTCTAGAAAGCGTTGGTGGCGCCAACTCTAAATCTGTTGGTTAAAGCAACAGCTGTACAGACACTCATTTTATGCTGTCCGCCCTGTGAACTGGATTGTCAAGGCGTCCAGGTAGATTTCTGACCTGGCAACAAGTAATGGCTGAAATGTGATTGGTTAAATGCTTAAATATGAAAACACACGTCTGGAAGCAGCGCAACCAGGGGAAAAGCAATGAAAGGAAGCTGACAGACTATTTGGAATAATTTATTAAGTATTCATGGACAAAATATAATTAATATCAGTCTGTGATTCAGATATTTTTATGCCAGCAGAGAAGGCCTTGCAGGCCCTGATGGCCCACTACTGGTAAAAAAATAATGCAGCCGACCATAAAGTGTAGAACACATCAGATCTGGATTTGATCTGGAGTGAAATAATATTGATCAGCTGGTGATCCAGAATATTTCAATTTATTGTTTTCCACAAAATTTAAATTGTGATTTAAGAAATCACAGCTTTTTACTCTCACAGGGATCCTAGAGGGGGCTTGGGAGAATGCCCATCCAGTCTACATGTGTTTTGTAGACTTGGAGAAGGCGTACAATCGAGTCCCCAGGGATATACTGTGGGAGGTACTGCGGGAGTATGGGGTGAGGGGGCCTCTCCTCAGGGCCATCCAATCCCTGTACGCCCAAAGTGAGAGCTGTGTTTGGGTTCTCAGAGGTAAGTCAAACTTGTTCTGAGTAGCTGTTGGCCTTCACCAGGGCTGTGGTTTATCACCAATTCTGTTTGTGATTTTCATGGACAGGATATGGAGGCGTAGTCGTGGTGAGGAGGGGTTACAGTTTGGTGGGCTGAGGATTGCATTGCTGCTTTTTGTGGTCCTGTTTGCGTCATCAGCCTGTGACCTGCAGCACTCACTGGTCCAGTTTGCAGTCGAGTGTGAAGCGGCGGGGATGAGCAATAACAACAAGGGCAACTGTAACCTGGAAGACAAAGGAGGCTGGTGGTTCAACAAGTACGGGCTGTCATGATAACACCCAGATATATGCAGTGTGATGCTGATGACTGGAACACCACATTCTACCTCTGCAGGTGTCACCCAGCCCATCTCAATAACCTCTACTAGCCCACTGGGCACTACAGTACAGTTACAGAAGACGGTGTTGTGTGGTATCCTTGCTATGTGGAGTTATGAACATGAAACATCATTCAGTCTCTCTGTTACCTGGAAATAATACTCTTTACGGTATCTGACGGCATCTGAGTGGAGATAATTCGCAGATAAAGGTAGGAAATCAGGAAGAGCAGTTGTGCATGTCCAGCTACAGTGTGTAAAACTATGTTAGATGCTTTTACAATATTCTAAACTTTAGTATCTTATATATTATATTTGTAAGTACAACTGCGAATTATAATCCTTGTTGATTATTCTAACCCAGGCGTCTGCAACCTGCGGCTCCAGGGCCGCGAGCGGTTCTAACGCCTCCCCTGCAGCTCCTTGGAGATTAATCACAAAATAAAAAAATAATACTTTAAAGAAAAAAATACACATTCTAAAAATATTTTAAAAAAACAAAACTTATTGTTGTAAATTTCCTGTTTTGTTACAATATCCACGTTATCGTCTTGTTTAAACATTTAGTCAGGCACCTTTTAGGACAGCTCAGATGCGCTGTGGGGTCCAAGACGATTTTAGCCCTGGCTCCAGAAAGCAGTGGTGGCTCTACCGTGGCTCTACCATGTTGTCCAGGAATCACACTGCTCCAAGTTATGAGAGAGCTACAAGGATTCCACATTGTGTTTAATAATACACAGCAGCGCTGCGGCCATTCACTATAGCCACAAGAGGGCACAAGACAGTAGCTTATTTGTGCCGGTCCCAAGCCCGGATAAATACAGAAAGTTGTGTCAGGAAGGGCATCCAATGTAAAACTTTTGCCAAATCAAACATGCGATTCAAACCTATAACTTTCATACCAGATCGGTCGAGGTACGGGTTAACAGCGACCGCCGTCGGTGCTGTTCACCTACAGGGTGTCGGTGGAAATTGAACAACTGTTGGTTGAAGGAGAGGAGGAATGTGTGTTCACACGAAGAGACAGAAGAGGAACGCCAAGAGTATAGGACTGAGAGTAGGGACGTTGAACGTTGGAACTATGACAGGAAAAGGTAGAGAGTTGGTTGACATGATGCAGAGGAGGAAGGTAGACATACTGTGTCCAGGAGACCACGTGGAAATATAGCCTTGCTACATCAAAATGACTATAGTGAGTACTTTCTTCCAGAAGAGGCAGTAACATAGGTTAGGGGAGTACTTGGTGTTTCATCTGGTAGGAAAGTAGATAAGGAGACTTGGTGGTGGAATGAGGAGGTACAGGAGTGTATACAGAGAAAGAGGTTAGCTAAGAGGAAGTGGGACACTGAGAGGACTGAGGAGAGTAGACAGGAGTACAGGGAGATGCAGCGTAAGGTGAAGGTAAAGGTAGAAAAGGCCAAACAAGGGGCTTATGATGACTTGTATGCTAGGTTGGACAGTAAGGAGGGAGAGACTGATCTATCCAGGTTGGCAAGACAGAGAGACAGAGATGGGAAGGACGTGCAGCAGGTTAGGGTGATTAAGGATAGGGATGGAAGTCTATTGACAGGTGCCAGTAGTGTGATGAGAAGATGGAAAGTGTACTTTGAAGAGTTGATGAACGTGGAAAATGAGAGAGAACAAAGACTAGAAGAGGTAACTGTTGTGGACCAGGAAGTAGCAAAGATTAGTCAGGATGAAGTGAGGAGGGCACTGAAGAGGATGAAGAGTGGAAAGGCAGTCGGTCCTGATGATATACCTGTAGAGGTATGGAAGTGTCTAGGAGAGGTGGCAGTAGAGTTTCTGACTGGGTTGTTCAACAGGATCTTAGATAGTGAGAAGATTCCTGAGGAATGGAAGAGAAGTGTGCTGGTGCCCATTTTTAAGAACAAGGCAGATGTGCAGAGTTGTGGCAACTATAGAGGAATAAAGCTGATGAGTCACACAATGAAGTTATGGGAGAGAGTAGTGGAAGCTAGACTAAGAGCAAAAGTGACGTTTGTGAGCAGCAGTATGGTCTCATGCCAAAAAAGAGTACTACAGTTGCAGTATTTGCTTTGAGGATGTTGATAGAGAAGTACAGAGAAGGCCAGAGGGAGCTGCATTGTGTTTTTGTAGATCTGGAGAAAGCTGATGACAGGGTGTCCAGAGAGGAACTGTGGTATTGTATGAGGAAGTCTGGAGTGGCAGAGAAGTATGTT
This sequence comes from Antennarius striatus, assembly GCF_040054535.1. Lineage (NCBI taxonomy): Eukaryota > Metazoa > Chordata > Actinopteri > Lophiiformes > Antennariidae > Antennarius > Antennarius striatus. The sequence goes on along the minus strand of NC_090782.1, from coordinate 1,069,094 downwards.
AGAGCGGTGCAGGACATGTATGAGGACTGTAAGACAGTGGTGAGGTGTGCTGTAGGTGTGACAGAGGAGTTCAAGGTGGAGGTGGGACTGCATCAGGGATCAGCTCTGAGCCCCTTCTTGTTGCTATGGTAATGGACAGGCTGACAGACGAGGTTAGACAGAAATCTCCATGGACTATTATGTTTGCAGATGACATTGTGATCTGCAGTGAGAGCAGGGAACAGGTGGAGGAGAAGCTAGAGAGGTGGAGGTTTGTCCTGGAAAGGAGAGGAATGAAGGTTAGCCGCAGTAAGACAGAGTACATGTGTGTGAATGAGAGGGACCCAAGTGGAAGAGTGAGGTTACAGGGAGAAGAGATCAAGAAGGTGGAGGATTTTAAGTACTTAGGGTCAACAGTCCAGAGCAATGGAGAGTGTGGAAAAGAGGTGAAGAAGCGTGTCCAGGCAGGATGGAACGGGTGGAGGAAAGTGTCAGGTGTGATGTGTGATAGAAGAGTTTCAGCTAAAATGAAAGGAAAGGTGTACAAAACTGTGGTGAGACCAGCGATGTTGTTTGGTCTAGAGACAGTGTCCCTGAGGAAAAGACAGGAGACAGAGCTGGAGGTAGCAGAGATGAAGATGCTGAGGTTCTCTCTGGGAGTGACCAGGATGGATAGGATCAGGAATGAGTACTTCAGAGGGACAGCACATGTTAGAGGTTCTGGAGAAGTGAGCGCACAGTTAACATGTGCATGTGTAGTTTGTTCGACCTGTGTCTGTATGGGTTCTCGTCAGGCTCACCAGCTTTTTCCCACCCACAGGTGTGAATTCATGCTTGTTTGTCTAAATGTGGCTCTACGATGCACTGGCGTCGCACCTGGAGTATATCCTGCATCACGCCCTGTTTTGTATGGAATAGGCTCCGGGAAGACAGCGACCCGCGACAGCGGAAGAAGCGGGTACTGAAGATGAATGAATGAATGAGTACTTCAAAATGATGAGAATATTACGAATAACAATGCATTTTATTCGCACACACACACACACACACACACACACACACACACACACACACACGATTATATATATATATATATATATATATATATATATATATATATATATATATATATATGATATACAAAAGCATTTTCAATCAATTAAGGGAATACATTACAATAAATACACCTCTTCCAAATTGCATTTCTAATGTCTCTACAGTGAAATACTTTTTTCTAAATTTCAAAATCTGCTTCCTGATTTTTTAGTAATAAATATGTCGAGGGCAACGCCACTATATGACGATGCACTTATGCAAATATCCGGTATCTTCTTACTGTAACTAAGTAAGAACTAAGTAAGAACTAACTATCTACCCATGATTCATTTCCTCGTGTTATTCTCTGGCCTAAACAGGATGATGTAACATTTGAGTCAAAAAAGTCCTATGAAGAGATCATAAGCTGTGCATGTCCTACCGGGGGAGGTCTAGGGGGAAATGTCGGACATACTGAACAGACTGAACACTGATCAGTATGGATGGATGGATGGATGGAAATTTTCCATTACAAATAACTGTCAATATTTTCTTTCAATATTTACATTGGACAGATAACTACTAAAAACGAGACTGGAATATATATATATATATATATATATATATATATATATATATATAAACATAAAAAATCAAACAGCAAAATAACAGAAAAAAATGTGATGAAGCAAGAAATGGGAATCAATAACATTAAAACCAAATGCACCTCTCCCAGAAAAACTATTTTTTAATGTTTCTATGGTGAGTTATTTTCCTATTTTGAAAGTCTGCTTCTTTATTTCTTCGTAACAAGAAGCAAACTCCTATGTGACAATACACTTATCCAGATATCAGCGTATCTTTTTAATGCAACTGTTCTTCTTGTGAAGTGGTGGCTCATCTCCCCATGATTCCTTTCTTTGTGTTCTTCTCTGGTCTAAACAGGATGATGTAACATTTAGGTCCAAAGAGTGCTACCAAGAGGCCAAAACTGGAAGCCAAGATGGCAAATACCTCCACTGCATCTGCATATTTGCCTGGAGAGTTGACATAAGCAGGGACAAAGGCGGCCCACACAGCACAGAAAATCACCATGCTGAAAGTGATAAGCTTTGCCTCATTGAAGCTGTCTGGAAGATTTCTTGCAAGAAATGCTAATAGAAAGCTGAGTATTGCCAGTGAGCCAATGTAACCAAGTAACAGAGAAAAACCAATTGTAGAACCAACAACACATTCATAAACTATCTTGTCTTTGTGGTATTTTGTGTTTTTATGGGGAACAGGTGAGGCAAACAGTAGCCACACAGCGCAGATTGCTCCCTGGATGGAAGTGAGCACAATAACTGTTATTCTCTGCTGAACTGTACTAAACCACTTCAGTATCGCTCCACCTCCTGGCTTGGAAGCTTTGAAGACAGCCAGGACAACCATTGTTTTTACCAGAATGCATGAAACAGATAACACAAAGCTTATCCCGAATGCTGCGTGTCTCAGCTGACAGGTCCATAACTTGGGACGCCCGATGAACAGCAGTGAACACAGAAAACATAATTTCAATGAGACCAAGAGCAGGAAACTCAGCTCTGAATTATTTGCGCGTACTATTGGTGTAAAACGATGACAGATGAAGATGCCCAATATAACAGCACACAGAAATGTGCCCAGCAGTGAACCAGCTGTCAAACAGATACCAAGAGGCTCATGGTAGGAGAGAAACTCTTTCTTCTTAGGAACACAGTGGTCACGTCGGGAACTGGACCAAAAATTCTGTGGACAACTGCTGCACATCAATGAATCTGACAAAAAAGAGACAATAAAGAGTTTCATTCTTGTTATTGGTGGTTATGGTATCCTTATTGTAAAATAAAAAACGGTAAAAATTAAACACCAACCAGTTTTGTTGCTGATCGTTCCATCTGAACATGGGATGCAGTCAAAACAGCACACAGGTTCCCCTTTCTTTATGGTCATATGGGCACCTGGCAAACAGCTGTTGCTGCAAACTGACTGGGGTGACTGAGGACAGAAAAATAAGACTTGGATTTCACATTAAAGTTAATTTTTAAAGTCACACGTTTTATATTTGTCATCACCTTATCGTGGTGGAGGGGTTTGTGTGTCCCAATGATCCTAGGAGCTAAGTTGTTTGGGGCTTTGTGCCCCTGGCAGAGTCCCCCATGACAAACAGGTCCTAGGTGAGGGACCAGACAAAGGACGGCTCAGAGACCCCTAATGATGAACAAAAACGATGAACCACATTTTCCATTGCCTGGACGCGGGCCACCGGGGCCCCCCTCTGGAGCCAGGCCTGGAGGTTGGGCTCGAAGGCGAGTGCCTGGCGGCCGGGCCTGCACCCATGGGGCCCGGTCACGCGCAGCCCGAAAGGACAATGTGGGTCCCCCTTCCCATGGGCTCGCCACCTGTGGGAGGGGCCATAGGAGTCGGATGCATTGTGAGCTGGGCGAGGCCGAAGGCGGGGACCTTGGTGATCCGATCCAGAAGCTGGCTCTTGGGATGTGGAATGTCACCTCTCTGGCAGGGAAGGAGCCTGAGATGGTGTGCGAGGTGGAGAAGTTCCAACTAGATATAGACGGGCTCACCTCCACACACAGCTTGGGCTCTGGTACCAGTCCTCTCCAGAGGGGTTGGACTCTCTTCCACTCTGGAGTTGCCCATGGTGAGAGATGCCGAGCAGGTGTGGGTATACTTATAGCCCCCCGGCTTGGCGCCTGTACATTGGGGTTCACCCCGGTGGACGAGAGGGTAGCCTCCCTCCGCCTTCGGGTAGGGGGACGGGTCCTGACTGTTGTTTGTGCGTATGCACCAAACAGCAGTTCAGAGTACCCACCCTTTTTGGAGTCCTTGGAAGAGGTGCTGGAGAGCGCTCCCACTGGGGACTCCATCGTTCTGCTGGGGGACTTCAATGCTCACGTGGGCAATGACAGTGAGACCTTGAAGGGCGTGATTGGGAGGAACGCCCCCCCACCGATCAGAGTCCGAGTGGTGTTCAGTTATTGGACTTCTGAGCTCGTCATGGACTGTCCATAACGAACACCATGTTCAGACATAAGGGTGTCCATAGGTGCACTTGGCACCAGGACACCCTAGGCCGCAGTTCGATGATCGACTTTGTGGTCGTGTCATTGGACTTGCGGCCGCATGTCTTGGACACTCTATTCTATGGGGGGTGCTTCGGGAGTATGGGGTACCAAACCCCTTGATAACGGCTGTTCGGTCCCTGTACAACTGATGTCAGAGTTTGGTCCGCATTGCCGGCAGTAAGTCAGATTCGTTTCCAGTGAGGGTTGAACTCCGCCAAGGCTGACCTTTGTCACCGATTCTGTTCATAACTTTTATGGACAGAATCTCTAGGTGCAGCCAAGGCGTTGAGGGTGTCCGGTTTGGTGGCCTCAGTATTGCGTCTCTGCTTTTTGCAGATGACGTGGTGCTGTTGGCTTCATCAAGCCGTGATCTCCAACTCTCACTGGAGCGGTTCGCAGCCGAGTGTGAAGCAGTTGGGATGAGAATCAGCACCTCTAAATCTGAGACCATGGTCCTCAGTCAGAAAAGGGTGGAGTGCCCTCCCAAGATCCTGCCCCAAGTGGAGGAGTTCAAGTATCTCGGGGTCTCGTTCACGAGTGAGGGTATGATGGAACGGAAGATCGACAGTTGTATCGGTCCGTCGTGGTGAAGAAGGAGCTGAGCCGAAAGGCAAAGCTCTCAATTTACCGGTCGTGTACGTTCCTGCCTTCACCTGTGGTCACGAGATGTGGGTCGTGACCGAAAGAACAAGATCCCGGATACAAGCGGCTGAAATTAGTTTCCTCCGCACGGTGTCCGGGCTCTCCCTTAGAGATAAGGTGAGTAGTTTGGTCATCCGGGAGAGTCGAGCCGCTGCTCCTCTGCATCGAGAGGAGCCAGAATGAGGTGGCTCGGGTATCTGATTAGGATGCCTCCTGCACACCTCCCTGGTGAGGTGTTCCAGGCACGTCTTACTGGGAAGAGGCCCTTGGGATTCTCCAGGAGGAGCTGGATGAAGTGGCTAGGGAGAGGGAAGTCTGGGCTTCCCTACTTAAGCTGCTGCCCCCGTGACCCGACCCCAGATAAGCGGAAGAAGATGGATGGATGGATGAAGAAAAAATACCTTGTTTGATTCAAAGTTCCAGAAGATTTTGTCTTCATCAATTGTAAGTTTTTCACTCTTGGAGACCAAACTCTTCACCACTCCCACATTCTGAACTTTAACTTTTCCATCAGGCAGCGGAAGCCAGTTCACAACATCATAGATTGGTAAAGCATCACCATTTTCATCAAATGACACCTGATCACCAAATGATGTAGTGAAGTTTACTTTTTCCAAATAATGCAACAGCTGCAAATGAATATGAGAGTAAAACATGAATGAAAATTAAAGATTCGATTCTATACACATTATAACACTGTCAAAACATTACACAATAACATAATGAATCCAATTCAACAATTTTCAAAACATAAGTACAGTAATACAGGAGTCTCGGAAAGCAGCACACTTCTGTGAGTCACAAAAGTGCTTTAATAACTCTATCAGTGTGGTAAAAGGTAATGCGGATAGTAGGTGGTTTAATATCAGTATGGGGAGAGTTCAGAAATGTTTAAATTATTGTAAATAAGATTGTCTCTATATCTTGGAATTTAGTTTTTGTGGGTGGTTCCTGAAACACATTAACCACGAGTAAGGAGGGATTACTTTATATTGATTATAAATGATCTGACCTGCCATGGCTCCATCTTTTGTAAGGTAGCACAGCTGTTCCCATTGAAAGGCCCTCTCCCTGGCTCACATTGTAGCAGGTCATTGAGTGCATGTGCCAGAGCATAAACAGCTTTGTAAATGTTATATTCAGGTCTAAGGTTAGAAACATCCAAAAACTCATTCTGCACATCTATGTTTTCCTCTCCAGTGCAAAGGTGCATCGCATTTTCTGCCCCATTTTTCAGATCAAATTTACACTGGAACATGTATTCCCAAAATTCTTTCACCTGAAATGCAATATATTATAAATTTAATAATGATGTAAATAAAAATGCTACTTTTTAAATTCATCATTGTTACACATTTTTGATATGCTTTTAATACTTTATGTACAAGTATTTATTACATGTCTTACCAAGCTGTTTCCATGGTTGACACTGTCATTTGGGTCAGGTCTTATTTGTAAGAGAAATTCCCTGAGCCCTGGCATTTCTCCTTGACGAATTGCAATTCCTAGTGTGCCACTGAGGTAGAGCATGAAACGGGGTGTGTGCAGCACGGCTGCTGTGCTCAAAGCTTCACTTGCCATCCACTGTCGACCTGTAACATTCTGCCTCGCCACCTGCATATAATATTACATAAAATATATATATTTACATGTTTCAGACTTTTGAAAAATGTAATGTTCTTTGCTTGCAAGAATTCCTTTGACTTCTATCCGTTATTTCAGTAAAACAGTTAAAAACTGTAGAAAGTGTAAAAGACGAAACCTCTTCCATGAGCTGAATCATAAGGAAGTCATGTGCAAACACCACAACCACACGAGCTGTTGACGTCTTTATCACATTCACAATCCTAGTGGTTTCAGGTGGGTCACTTTCCCAGGGTAAAACTTTTAAGTAAGCCAGACAGCCTCCACCAGAATGAGTCAGGTCAGACTGGAAGGAATGGGCAACATGGATTCCATAGTCATCATCACTGACCAGCAGGCCCACCCACGTCCAGCCAAAGTGCTTTAAAATATTAATCATAGCACGCACCTAAGTACACATGAAGGTGACAATGGATTATTTCACAAACAATTATTTTAAAATTTGATTAACAACCAGATTGCTGCAATTTAGGGAGCTCTTACATACACAATACATTACTTAAAGGAATTCAGTGTAATACATGGTATTATGATCAGGATTTTATATCATCAGGATTCATGTTGACAAGACTGGCATACTACTTTAGACTGTCCAAGACTGAAGAACTCAATTTTGTATTACCTGAAAAGCATCACTGGGAATAGTCCTGAAGAAGGACGGAAACCGCTGACGATCAGTCAGACAGGAACACGTGGAAAAATAACTCACCTACAATGAAATATAACTCATTAAGTTAATTTGCTCATCTCGTTTATCAGCCAAAAGATATTCATATTTGTGAAGTCTATGTTTTTAGTTTGAATGATACAGAATGGTATATTCAAATATGATAATATAGAGACCAGATGACTTACTATGGGCATTTTGAATAATCCTAGCATATCAGCAATGGCAACAGAAGAAGAAGATAAGGAATCACCCACAATCCCCAGGACTGGAGGGCTTCCTAAACAGTTGTTCTGCAGCAGAAACTCTTCATCTTGACCATTTGTCAGTGATAATACGGTACTTAATCCAACAACCAGTGTAACACAGTTGTCATACAAACTGTATCCCAGAGTCACATTCGGAAGCATACTGGTGTTCTTGTTGATCTCATCAATAGCAAAGGCCATGGTCATGGCAAACCTAAATCCTGCAATGTCAAAGCTAACATAAAATCAGCATAACTTAGCACTAAAGGTTATGAATATACAGGTATCATATACACACAGATGTATAACACAATATAACTTACATATACTGCAATATATAACCTACCCTTTGCACATGTGCCTTTGTGGCTTTGAAGTAAAACTCCACTTTGGGAAGACAGAGGTATGGTGGGCTTTGAATATCCCACCTAGTACCACATCACCAGGTTTGTGCATTTCATTAAGAAAAAACTTTCTCCATAATTTACAGGAAGAGGTAAATGCAACATCAAAATGGGTGGATAAGAAAAATAACAAAATAAGGAAGACATATGAGGTTAAATGCATTTTAATGCTAATCCACATAATTCCCTTCCTAGTTTCTCCACTGTCACTGTTTTCACTCTGACGTTTGTTATTTTTATTGCAGGCCTGACATCACTAAAGGTTCCACCCTGTTGTTGTTCAAGTTTAACACCACCCATCAGGGCAGCTTGAACGCCGCCCAGAAGGATATTTTTATTTACGAAACCCCAAACCAGTGAAGTTTGCACATTTTGTTAATTGTGAATAAAAACAGAATAAATTGATTTGCAAATCCCTTCCAACTTATATTCAATTGCATACACAGCAAAGACAATATACTTAATGTTTAAACTGGTAAACTTTGATATTTTTTGCAAATATTAGCTCATTTGGAATTTTGATGCCTGCAACATGTTTTAAATAGCTGGCACAAGTGGCAAAAAAGACTGAGAAATTGTCAAACAGTTTAAGTTTAAGAACAATATTTTCAAGGAGCTATTGCAAGGAATTTAAGGATTTGATCATCTACGGTCCGCAATATCATCAAAAGGTTCAGAGAAAATGGAGGAATTATTGCACGTAAGCGGCATGGCCGAAAACCAGCATTGAATGCCCATGACCTTCGATCCATCTGGCAGTACTGCATCACAAATTGACATCACCGTGTGAAGGATATCACCACATGGGCTCAGAAACACTTCAGAAAACCGCTGTCAATAACTACAGTTTGTCGCTACATCTGTAAGTTAAAACTCTACTAGCAAAGCAAAGCCACTTATCAACCACACCCAGAAACGCTGCCGGCTTCGCTGGAAGCTCATCTAAGATGGACTGATGCAACATGGAAAAGTGTTCTGTGGTCTGACGAGTCAACACTTTAAATTGTTTTTGGAAAATGTGATCATCTTGTACTCCAGACCAAAGAGGAAAAGAACCATTCGAACTGTTATAGGCGCAAAGCTAAAGTGCCAGTATCTGTGATGGTATGGGGGTGTATTAATGCCCAAGGCTAGGGCAACTTACACATCTGTGATGGTATGGGGGTGTAGAGTGATGAGTCTGGAGCTAGAAATAGAAGGTGTGATGTTCAGCCTGTTGGCTGCACTTCCTATTGCGGTAAGCTTTTCCGTCATTACCTGTTGTGTTTGTTTGACTGCGGCATCTTATTTCGCTTTCGTCACACAATCACTGTTAATATCTTGTGTCATTTTAGAATTCTAGAGTAAGCTAGTTGTTTCTCTCCATCTCAAAACTTGATAGCGAAAGCTCTCAAATATTTCAGCTAACCTTTTAAAAACTGTTTTATTAAAGTAATCTTCCGTACTTTCAGAGCTAGCTTAGTTTATCTTTGTTGCTAACTATGGCTACGCTTCCCTCTGTCCACTCTCCTCCCTCTCCTTCTCTCTGCTGCTCAGTCTGTCGGATGTATAGATTTTCCCCCACTTCCTTCAGCGAAGGGGGCATCTGCACGAAGTATAGTGCTTTTTCTCGGATGGAAGCAAGACTTAGTCAATTGGAGGCACTGTTTCGCTCCTTAACTGAGAATATAGCTGTGCCAACTAGTCAGGTAGCTTTAGCCGGAGCGGACCCACCAGCTCACGCTAGCCACTCTCCAGCTCAGGTTAGCCGTCCTCCAGCAGCCCCCGAGCAGGAGCAGTGGGTGACTGTTTGTAGGAAACATAGTGGCAGGCGAAAGCCTCGGGTTCACCACCAATCCCCGCAACCACTCGATATCTCGAACAGCTTTTCCCCGTTCAGCGACACACCCACTGAGGAACCTACTCTAGTGATTGGCAGCTCTGTGGTGTGGCACGTTAAACTAGAGACACCAGCGACCATAGTCAATTGTATCCCGGGTGCCAGAGCGGGCGACATCGAGTCATTTTTGAAACTGCTGGCTAAAGATAAACGTACATATAGTAAGATAGTAATCCATGTCGGCAGTAATGACACCCGGTTACGCCAATCAGAGGTCACAAAAATTAATATTCAGTCGGTGTGCAGCTAAGCAAAAACAATGTCGGACTCCGTAGTGTTCTCTGGCCCCCTTCCCAATCTGACCAGTGATGACATGTATAGCCGCATGTCTTCACTCAACCGCTGGCTGTCTAGGTGGTGTCCTGCTAATGACATTCAGTTTGTTGATAATTGGCGGACTTTTTTGGGAAAACCCGGTCTCATCAGGAGAGACGGCATACATCCCACTTGGAATGGCGCTGCTCTCCTGTCAAAAAATCTGACCACTTTTATTTCTGCCCCAAAACCATGACCCAGAGTTGAGACCGGGATGCGGAGTCACAGTCTTAAACAAGTCTGCACTCCTAGAACGGTCACCCACTGTACCTTCACCCACTGTAATGTTACCCACTACACTTTCACCTACTGTATTGTCACCCACTGTACACACCATTGAGACTGTGTCTGTCCCTCGACCATTTAAAGTTAAATCATGCAAATTCAAGTCATTTGAAGTCCAGAGGAAAGCAACTGGACACCCCAATTTAATAAAAATCAAAACCAGGACTTCAACAGCTCTGGAATACAAAACAAAATGTAGTATCCTAAATATTAGATCTGTCTTCAAAAGCTGTTTTAATCAATGACATTATATCAGATTATCAAATAGATTTATTGTGTTTAACGGAAACCTGGCTAAGTGAGGATGAGTATCTTTCCCTAAATGAAGCTACTCCTCCTAGTCACCTAAATTATCAGATCCCTCGAGTCTCAGGCAGAGGTGGCGGAGTTGCATCAATTTTTAATTCCTCGCTAGAATTGAGCCCTACAGCAAAAATTATCTTCAATTCATTTGAAAGTCTTAGTCTGAGCCTATCAAACCCAATCCAGAAACTACTTCACAAACTACAGCCCCTATTATTTGTCATCATCTATCGTCCTCCTGGTCCATACAGTGACTTTCTGTTGGGTCTAAATCTCGAACATTCACTCAAAAACTGTTCTAAGCTAGACCAGGGTCATCAGACAAAGGCACCCAGAGAGGTTTTAAAGTTTTACCAGCTGCAGCAGGGAGAGACACAGAAGAGATGCACTTGACTTGGTGCAATTCAAAGTAGACTCTGACTCTGTCCCACCCGGCTGCTTTCTTTTATTAAAAAATGGATAGAGCAGGGTTAGATAAAGACGCGCGCAGGCGTCGTAACAGTTTAGATCACACACAAGGTCGAGAACAATAAGACGTTTTTCTACATGTTGGGAGTTAACTTGTGGTTATCTATGTTGGAACATTCTAATCGTCATCAAGGTTGTAGCTGTCTGCAGTAGGTGATTAACTGGAACAGGATGTGTTTGTTAGTACATTCGGGTGCAGCACTTCTAAATGTAGATTATGACATTTTAGAAACACACATATACTTCATTTAAATTTTAGCTTATCTTACATTTCCCTCCTGTTGTGGGTTTCTAAACATCAAACACAACTTGTCTCTAAAGCTTTTCATCGTGTCATCATGGGAGAAACGTCACAAACAGGTGGTCAACCCAGGGAGGGGCGAAAAACCCTAAGCAATTCGGAATGGGAACATGGAAAAATGCACAGTTAGGGAAAATTCCCCTCCTACCCTCCGCACGGAGCGGCAGTCTCATGACCTGGATGACCTGTGGGAAAAAGGGTGAGCCTGACCGAAGGCGCCACAATCGCTTAAGTTGCGACGGGTGCTTGGTGGTGGCTATACCACGTAGCAGGGTGCCTGCTCCCCCGACGAGGGAGAAAGTTCTTTAGATAGAGGATAGTTCCTCGTCAATGTCAGAGTCAATGTCCTCAATTTTGACAAGGTTGTAAGCATGGAGGTGGGCAACAAACACCTGGTTCATCATGCGTTTGGACATGGGGATCACACAACATGAGCAAAAGGCACATGTCAGGAGGAAGAGGACGACGACAGCGACAAAGGGGAAGATGATTTTTACCAGTACCTGGGACCATGTGCCAGTGAAGAGCCAATCGAGCCAGCCCGCTTGGGGGTGAGGGTCCGCGGACATGGCGCGGCGAAGATTCGTCATAGTACGCATAGCATCGATGATGGTGGAGTTCTCGTCTGGGATGTAGGTACAACAGGATTCACCGATCATTGCACAGACACCACCTTGGGGGGCGAGACTAAGATCGAGGGCCATCCTGTTTTGGAGAGCCATGAGGCGTAGAGCAGTAAGTTCTTTGTTCTGGGCATCATTGATGGTGATAGAGGCGTTAATAAAACTTTGGAGGCGATAGTCGATGGTCTCAAGGCGCAACATGTTTTTTCCTACCCCAATGTTTGGAAAAAGGGCTAGGAGGACTTTTTGTCCTGTTGTCCAATGTTTGTTTTCCGAGGGGACATCGGATCCCCAGATGGGATCATGAGGTTTGAAATCCACATATCGGCTTCTTCTGGTGGGCAGGTCCTCAAGAGTCAGAAGGTAGGTGTGGTCGGATACACGAACTGGCGCACAGATAGCAGATGAATTTCGGGGCAGGGCCATATATACTCTCCAACCGCAAAGCCACCAAATCTCGTCCAGGGCAATGGTGTGAGTGGTAGAGGGAATGGAACGGATTGTTTTGCAGTGACTTGGAATAATGGAGCCTTTCAGATTAGCTCCAGTGATGTTGACACACAATTGAAAGCAGGTGCCATTGATACCAGTGCAGTGGTCTAGGTCATTGTGGTTGAGAGTGGCTCTAAGACCTAGGGGCGTAACATTGGTCAAACGTGACAGTGGGGTATACCGAGGTGCGTTTGGGTCCGTGGGGGTGAGTCCCAGGGTCTGGTTCAGGATGCTGAGAGAGTGGGTTTCGCTGAGTGGGGATGCGTAGAGGTGTGGTTGGGACACAGCGTGGGGGAGGATGGAGCAAACATAGCAACCAGACTTGTTGGCTTTATGGGCTGTAAGGTTGGCGTACTTCCACCAAAGGTTGGCGTGGAATGGAGAAGGATGATCGGGGTCGTTCTCATCGTCGTGTATAGTCCATGTAGACCCAAAGTGGCTAGGGTCGTCGTGTGGTACTGGCGGGATGACGGCTGGGGCGATGAGTCTTGTAGCTGCTGGGAGAGCAGGGTTGCCTCCGACTACGGAGGGAATGGTTTTAGGTGATAAGACACAGACGCGAATGTTGAATTCTGGGTCCGGGCCATCTGTTGCTGGGCACAGGCTGAATCTGACGCATCCTGGGGTGGTGGGCACAACTGTTACTACTATGTGGGTGTCGTTTTTTGACATCTTGGAGAAGAGCTGACGGTAGGCTTTGGCAGTTTTCGATACTGCCCATTGGTACTGATCGCCGGAGTGTGTTGGCCAATATGTGTAGAGGAAGACTTCACTCCATGGTTCCTCGTAGGGCTCTCCTTGGTTGGAGTCATAGTGGACCACTTGAGGATTCCTTGGTGCTCCAGCATACCAGTAGAAGTCGTGGTATTTGATTCCGTTGCGTCGTTGTTTATTGGCTTGTTTCCTCCAGGAGTTGCAACGGTAGCAGTAGGTGGTGAGTCCTTCCAAGGGGATGGTGATCGATGCCTTGGTTCCATTGAGGGGTAGGCAGTACGTGTAAGGTTGAACACCTCTATCATAGCTGGTGGTGGTTGGGCATTCTGTTGCTTTTTACTCGTCTCCCCAGATTTTTGCTTGGATGTTCTGCTGGTTAGTTGGGGTGGCTATCAGGAGTCCAATGGTTGTTACCAGGAGTTGCTGGACCTTCATTGTAATTCTTGGACCTTCTTGCAATGGGACTGGTGTATCCACGTGTCTCGTTCAGCAATCTTGACAGCCGTGGGGGTGGTGATCAATACTCTGTAGGGCCCATTCCACTTAGGACTTGACCAGTTTTTTCTCTTGATCACCTTAAGCAAGATCAGGTCCCCAGGTCTCAGCAGCTCCTGTGTGGGCGACAGAGATAAAGAGGAAGGGGGCAGATGTGGTGAGAGTGTTTTGTCCAGCAAAATACCAAAATAAAACCAAAGTACAACGAGGATGATGTTACAGCCAAAACGGGAATTATTTTATTGATACGCAGATCATCAGTACAGATCAATCGGGAACAGCCACTAGATGCATGTCTCCTGACCCTTTTATAGTCACAGTTGTCCATTTGTGTGTGCGTGAGCTTTGTACGTGTCCTATTCATGAGAAAACAGGAAACCAATTGTTCCCGGCAACTGTCCAAATCTAGGTAACCACCCCATGTCAGGTTGACCCGCTTCCTGTCTTCCTGTTTTTCGGACAATCTGGTTATTCGCTGCCAAATTTGAAAATGTGTTTCCTCTGATTTGAAATGTGACCCACACATGCATTATTTCGCTTCCACATAATCCCTCCTCTTTATGAGATTATCATAAACTACTCATCGAAATAATGTATGGTGAATCAGCCTATATGTCTGTATGTGTGTAACTAGGATTGGTGGCGCTGTAAGTTTAGGGTTAAATATATGGTTGTGTGAACTCTAAACATAGTGATAAGTGACAAAAACATTCCATTTACTGATATATGAACTTAACATGAATATACTAACATAACTGGTCATCTGTTATCACTTCCCTGATGAGGGTGAAAAACCTGGCGGCTGTTTTTTTAACCAGGAAAAGCCCCCCATGGCCCCCTTCCCGTTGGGCGACCTTAAACAATACATCCTAACAGACTGACCAAATACATCACACACTGAAATCATTTACTGGAACACAGAAGTCATTCTAATAATTCTGAATGGTATGAATTAGATTACCTCTTCCTTTATAGAACACAACATTGAATATAGAATAAACAGAATGATCTAACTGATAAAATTGATGGTTAAACAATGGTTACTCAGAATAGTAAGAATAATGTCATAGTGATATCCTGGTGATATATATCCGTATGTAGTTGTAATGTATATCCATATCAGCCATTGTCCATCATTCCTTATAACAGTTCTTCCTCATAGTTGGAGATTGTGAACACATCTGGCATGTTCTCCCTCCTCTGCGTCAGAAGAATTCTGCGCACCAGTGCATCAGCCGGTAGCATACTTAGCATTTGTGCGTCCTGTGTGTCCTTAATGAGGTTCATCCTTTCGTCCATTGTTCTCACACACCATTTCCTCAGGATAGGTACGATGCAACATGTCAATAAAGAGAATAGTATCAGTATTATCAGTATAATTATTCCAGATTTAGCCAAAACAGCTCCCCATTTTCCAAGAATTTCCTCTAGCCCATCCCACTTAATGCTTCCACCCTTACCAGCATTGTCATTCATTTCAAACTTTAAAGCTTCAAGTTTCCTCATAGCAACAGAAAATGTTCCGTCTGGTGACGTGTTGTTTGAGATAAAGGTGCAACAAAGTGTGCCAAACATTTTGCACACTCCCCCTTTTTCTGCTAAAATCCAGTTTAAGGTTTGCCTATTCTGCCATGCGACAGCGCTAGTCTCATGCAGTTGCTGACCTAACTGTTTCAGAACTTCAAAAGTGTAGTTAACATATCTCTGCTGATTGTAATAAATGTAGTTAATCCAGGCTACGTTCTTATTAATTGTTATCCAAGGAAGTATGGACTCTAATCCTGATCTGACCTCGTCTTGGGCTTTAAATTCGTCTGGAATTCCTGTTGGAAGTCCAATGTTATTAAGATAGACTTGTTCATCTGAAGGCACTTGTCTCTTGTGTCTCTGTAATTTGTCTTTAGCTACTTGAATTCCTAAAACCTGTTCTACCCCTCCGTAGGCGACTACCACAGGCACTCGCATACGCACAAGTGTGCAGAGTCCGGTCCAACGAAAAGGCAGAGTGTTTCTTAAAACATTATCTCCACACATCCAGTAGCTATCGGCAACTGTCTGTGTCTGTTCCTCCAATAGTGACCGACTAGGGACAGTCATAGTCAAATTTTCACATTTCTGTCTTGATGGATGGGCGGGATTTTCGAACCAAAGTGGTGTACTTATGAACTGTGGAGTTATCATGGCTTCTGGAAACCATGACAACACCCATGTCACTGCGCAATTAACGGTAGTGTTACCTACATCGACACCTTCCTCTCTCCCTGCATATCCTCCACTAGCATAACACTCATAATTTGCGAGTTCGTCTACTTTGTAATTAGTGTGAGGCTCTCTCTCTGCGGTAGATATTTCAAATTTCTTACATTGATCATATAACTCACAACTGAAGTTTGTGCAGTCAGTCCATAATCCGCGTCTTTTAAGAGAACCATATAATATTCGGCACGTGATACCACACATGGGATGTGCATACACATCCCTCAGCATCCCTTGTGGCAAATCTTCCTGGGCTGTAAAATTCCCTTTGGTGCATGCGTGTCTCTGCTCTATGGCACATCCTGCAAAGGTGTAGGGTTCAGGCACAACCGTAGGTAAGGTGGTCGGAGCACCTGCACTTCACTACACACTCCTCAGGTGTCATTTTCTTTGCTGTGTATTGGGCCCACTTATACCACTCATTGTGACTGGCTACTTCCCAAAGTTCGTCAAAGGCTGGTTTCACACTTCTCTGTTGAGGTCTAAACACCACTTCCTGACCTGTCTCACCCGTGTAGGCATTTAGGTCCTCCACGCTATCCCATTCGTCATAAACACTTAGGTCCTCCACGCTATCCCATTCGTCATAAACACTGGTCTCTATTCCAGTAGTAGGTATTGTCGTGATTTCTTTATTAAACGGGGCTGAAGTTATTTTTACAGTATTAGTAGTTGGACGAGTTACACTATCTGGAATTAGCGTCATCACTTGATCAATAATATTTGGAATAGGTGTTGTGGCTTGTCTAATAATTTTTATGACTGGAAAATTTGTCGCGCTGACTGTAGTTAGCTCTGTGGCAGCTTGTGTTGTTCTCATTGGGTAAGTCGTCCTAGCAGCTGTAGTTTTTTCTATCATAGGCGTTGGTGTTTTAGTTGGAAAAGTAGTCCGTATACTCGAAATTGTAGGTATTTTAGTCGGAGGCTGGGCCACAACAGGAGGCGTGACCACGTCCAAGGGGAACAATGCAGCCAGAGCTAATCCCTGATTTAATCTGGCTTCAAACTCACTCTGACTTACTGTCATTAAGTCTGTCCAGGCCGTCCATGCTTTCGCTGATCCACCCCCTTTAAAGGTATTAATAAACTCTAACACATAGCGCCCCGGCTCATCATTCACTGTTTCCCTGCTACATTCGTAGACCCAGACATCCTTCCCTGCATAAACTTTAACGTCACTATTTTCATCCAAACAGTTCCCGTCTACCCCAGTTTCAAAATGTATTCTCCAATCACACAATGGGAAGTTTCCATTTCCTGTGGTCTTTGTATCTTTAAGGAGGATTACATTACGAATCGAGTGACTAGTCAGCTTTTGAGAGGGTATGTACTTTCTGACCTTCTCTCCTTCCCGTTCTGGCCTTACTGCTCTAGGAATGATAACGCTCTTTAATGTTGTTTTTACTACATTCTGTGTAGTAACATGTGGAGTGGTAATTATCAGTGGAGAGGTGGTTGTTAGCTTAGCCAAAGATTTAATGTCCCAGGGCCAAATCCTACGGGTTTGCTGTCCCTCTTCAACCGTTACGATCATCTCTATTGCATATGTCATTTTGGGCTTAACAAAACTTGTGTCTAGCTGAACCTGCCAAAACCCTTTTTCAAATGTTGCTGTTATCCCACATTGTTCAACTCCCCACGCTGCTCGTAGCGTCACACTAGCTTGCAAATCATGTGTGGTGCCACAGAGTACATTCTGCTCTTGGTTCAGTATATCATTTTCCAACACCCTAAATGTTCGTCGTGTAACACTGGCAGTTATGTTCTTACTTGGAATCTTTAAGGTTACTCTCTTACCCACTTGTGTTCCTGCTAACATTGCTTCTGTCGGATAAACTGGATCCATATTATCTACTCGACTCAGTTTAGTGTATGTTTGAAAGTTTGTGGCCCTCTCATCGTTCCTACATTTTATGTCGGCAAAGAACTCATCATTAGGATTCATTCTCCTATCTAATTTTGCTTGTATCTCGAGCTCTTGATCTATGGTAATTGTTATGTGGCATGAGAAGTTGTTCATACTTATCTGCCCTTCACCTGATTTCATCCTACATAAAATGGTTTTATTTAATTCAACACTTATTTCACATTTTGTCCCCTTCTCTCTAATTTCTTCGGAAATGATCACTGTTCCTGTCCACTTCCACATAGTGTGAAGATCTCTCTTACTTCTCCTGTCATGTTGCTCCTGGTTTACTGGTTGTGTGTCATCATGAACATGAGATGAGAATGCTAGCATGGGCTTCAACACAGTGTGAATTGGGAATTTTGTAGTTGCATCATACTTATCTTGATCATGGCTGTGCGGTGCTTCCTGGAGCGGCTGTGACTCCGGCAGATGTCTTTTGCTCTTTAGCTTCAGAATCTGAGTCGGGCTCCTTAGAACAGTCCCCTGAGTCCCCAGATTGCCTGTTGATTGCCACATCAGGCTGCACATTACTCCCGTCAACAACCACATCATCTTCCTCATTGTTTCTCAGTTTTATACTGCCCTTTGTCTCTGGCTGGACTTTGGTGCAATGGCTCAGATGATACCACGTGGTGCTTCCCTCGACTTGGACTGCTGTTGGGGTTGCCCTCACCACGGTGTACGGCCCTTCTCTGCGTGGCTCATGCCACTTTCTCCTGAAAACCTTCAGGTACACCTGGTCGCCTGGCACCACCTGTCTTTTGACCTCCTGGTCGGCTCTTGGCTCTTTCGCCTTTTCCTGCAAGTATATAGATCTATGGATGGCAGTTAGTTGTGTCATGTATTCAGACAATTCAATTTGCAGTTGTTCCAGACTGGGCCCTTTATGCGGTTGCCTTATTGCTGCTGGGACAGGCATGCTTCGTCCCGTAAGCATTTGGTGAGGCGAAAGATGCGTGTTTCTATGAGTTTGCATGCGGTAGCTCATTAGTGCGAGTGGTAGCGCATCCACCCAGTTAAGCTTTGTGCTAGCACAGATCTTGCTGATTTTTGCTTTTAGGGTCCCATTTATCCTTTCTACAATACCTTGGCTGGCTGGATGGTATACACTACCCAGTCTCTGTTTGATGTTCAGATACCTCAACACTCCTCTCACGGCTTTTTGAACGAAAGCAGAACCATTATCTGAACTTATTTCTGACGGGATGCCAAAACGTGGAATCACCTCTCTGGTGAGGAACTTAATGACTGTATCTGCTCCAAGAGTCTTAGATGGAACCGCCTCAACCCACCGACTGAAGCGATCAATTATCACCAACATGTATCGTTTGCCATGAACAGATTTAATCATGTCCACGTAGTCCATACACAAATGTTTGAACGGTCCCTCCGGGATCGGGATGTGTCCCACCGGGGTTTTTACCCCTTTTCGAACATTGTTTTCAGCACAAACATCACATTGATTCAATACTTCTTCAACCATTGCTTGCATGTATGGAGACCAATAGCCCTGCTCTTTTATCTTTTTTCCCCTCGTCCACAGTGTGCAACACCATGGGTTTCTGAAATTAAAATGGTTAACAGGGCTACTGGTGCAACTATGAGTCCCTCATGGGATCTCCACAGACCTTTCTCGTCCTGAGTTGCTCCCCTCTTGAGCCACAGACTGTGCTCGCTGTGACCTGCCTCTTCCTGTATCAACATAATGTCTTCTGGTGTGACCACAGGTTCCAGCGACACTACTGGAGCCAAAATGGCGTTTCTGCATTTGGAGGCTTCTTTGGCGGCCTCATCTGCCGCATTATTGCCTCTCGTTACTGCATCATTTCCTTTACGATGCGCCTGACACTTAATGATAGCAAGCTCTTTTGGTCGCATCATTGCTGCCATCAAATCATTGATCTGTTTCTCATGCTGAATGGGTGCGCCGTCTGATTTCCTAAAACCCCTCTGCTTCCACAATGCTCCAAACAAATGACACACACCATGAGCATAAGCAGAGTCTGTGTAAACATTAGCTGCTCGCCCGGCAGCCAGGTGACACGCCTCTGTTAGTGCCTTCAGCTCCGCCAGCTGGGCAGAACATGGTTGACTACAACTCTCTGTTCTTACTGTTACAAAGTTATCTGCATCCTGTCTCACCACCGCATAGCCTGCATGATTTCCTAAATGATCCCTAAAACAGGAACCATCAACAAAGAATATCACATCTGCATGGGGGAATGGGACTGACTCTAAATCCGGTCTCAATTTAGTGTACTTCATTGTCTCAGCGATGCACTCATGTGGTTCACCTTCACCTTCAAGTGGAATGACGTTTGCTGGATTTGTTGTTGCACATTTCCTTATTGTCACATCAGGATATGACAACAGTGGTGTGTACTGCAAACACCTAGCTTGAGTTATAACAAATTTCCCCTGATTTATCAGCTCAGTGATTTTGTGATGGGTCAAAATGGTAACTGGATACCCCATCGTTATTGTTGTTGCTTTTTCATAGGCATAATGGACTGCAGCGAGACCCTGGTAACAGGGCGGCCACCCCTGCGCCACATTATCCAACTTTGTGCTGTAATATGCAATTGGTTGTTTCTGACGGCCACTGCACGTCTCTTGCATTAATACTGCAGTTGCGTACATGCTCTGTCTATTTGAGACATAGAGTAGAAATGGCTTGTTGTAGTCTGGTGTTGCTAGAGCAGGTGCACTCTGCAACTCTTGTTTTAAAACTTCAAAAGCCACCATCGCTTCGTTTGTCCATGTTAAAGGAGCTTTCAAAGCTTGCGTCCCCGTCTCCTTAATGAGATCTCGGAGGGGAGCTGTTTTCTCCACATAGTTCTCAACCCAATCGGAACTATATCCTGTCAGCCCCAGGAACGTCATCATCTGCTGGACTGTTTTTGGGCGTGGCGCTCTACTTATTCCCTCTAATTGAGAGGGTGAGATTGCAATAGCTCCTTCAGAAATTGTTCTTCCCAAGTACTCTACCTGAGACTTACAATACTGTAATTTTGTTTTGGACACCTTGTGTCCTTTTTCTGCCAACCTTCGTAACACCTTAATGGAGTCTTGATGACACGCCTCCAACGTGTCAGCTCCAATTAAAACATCATCAGCATAGTGAACCAAAACGCCGCTGATTTCTAGCCCCTCGAGGCTCTCTTTGAGAACCTGATTGAACACACTTGGACTGAGCTTTAGTCCCTGTGGAATGCGCGTGTAGGTCAGTTGCTTACCCTGATAAGTGAATGCAAACAGATATTGTGATTCCTCGGCCAAAGGTACGCTAAAGAATGCTGAACACAAATCAATTACAGTAAAAAATTTCTCACTTGGTGGCACGTTTGTGAGCAGTGTATGGGGGTTTGGCACATCAATTGGCCCGTCTTGTATGACCGCATTTATTGCTCTCAAATCATGAACCAAACGGTACTTTGATTTATCTGCTTTCAGTACCGGAAATATGGGTGTGTTGCACGGACTATGTGCTTCGATCAATACTCCTGCTTTTAACAAACCATCAATTGTTTTACTGATACCTTCAATCGCCTCTGATTTTAATGGATACTGTGGTTTGTTCGGCAATTGCACATTGGGTTTCAGATCAATCTTCACTGGGTTGGCTGCCTTCACCAACCCCACATCTGTATCACGTTTAGACCACAGCTGCTCAGGGATATGACGCATCATGTCTTCTAGCAATGTGTCGTCTGATTCAGCTTCAGTTGTCTCTGGTGTACTCAATATGGGAATTGTAACTACCTGTGGCATAGCTGTCATATTGGTGATACATTCAATTTTAATCATAGTCTTGTCGTCTGAGATGTATATAGACGGATTATCTGTTTTCCTCCAATTTACCTGTGCTGCAATTTTCATCATGGGTCCCAGATCTTTTGATTCAAATTTCTCATTTACCAATAGAGTAATGTGTGGACTGGATTCTGGTACATTATACCATTGTGAAATGAATGAGTTTGGCTCTACATTCATAGCTGCCCCCTTTGGTCCAATCACTATGTAATTTGAGCTTAAATCAATTGTCATGTTTTTTGTTTTTTCGTCCCAAATTTCTTCAAAAATTTTGCTACATGACACATCATAAAACATGGTGCAGTGGTAGTCAGAGAAAGGTTCAGTTGCTTTTGGGATTTGAGCTCGAATATATTTTTCCCAAACATTAAATGTCTGTTTTACTGATTCAGTGATTGCTCCTAGCCAATAAACCTTAGCACATTCTGTTCTCACATGCATTTGAAAATCTACTCCAGAGGTATCTACGTATACTCCCTGTGGGCTGCACCAGATTTTTGCTTTTAATTTACATAGTGCATCCCTTCCCAATAAATTAATCGGAGTTTGGTCAGACACTAAAATTGGAATTCTTATTTCTTCACCCTCTGTGACCAGGCGCACTGGAGCCGTTGTTGGAGTTAGCTGCTTAAATCCCGAGAATCCTACCGTCTTGACAAATTTGCCTGACATGGGGAGGTGTGTGGCATATCTACTGCTCACACATGTGTATGTGGCTCCTGTATCTACCAGCATTGGAATTTGCCTGTTTTCTATTTGAACCTGCAGCATCGGTTCTTTATCAGCCGCCATGGTGACTATTGGCAGCTGACCCTCCCACGTAGGACTCTCTGGGCAACCCTAGAAACCATAGTTCGGTCCCGCCCATGGATTGGCTGGACCTATGCCCTCTCTCCGAGGAGCTCTAGATCTCCCCCTCCCCTCCATTCGTCCGGGACCTGCCCGTGGACAGGCTATTGCTCTGTGGCCCATGTCCCCACATTCCCAGCATGCCCCAGGTGGACCTCGTCCTTGACTGCGACCTCGACCACCGAATTGTCTGTTGCTGTAAGGCTGCCGATATGGTTGTCTGTACGACTGTGGGTATGCGTTGGCAACTGGGGGTGATTGCATGGGCGGTGCTGTCTGTATAGTGGCCATGTTTGTTGATGTGGGTGCTGTTTTCTCGGTTGTAACCAGTGCTTGGACTTTAACTTTGCCTTTGTTCTGTAGCTCACTCAGTTGCAGCTGCGCCAGTTTTCTCTGGACTTCTTTGTCCTGTTCTTTCACCCTCTGCTCATCCTTCCTGTGTCTCTCCACTGCGTGGATCACATTATCGCAAAACTGTCTGTATGGCATGGTAGTTAAACCCACTACATCTCTCAGTCTGCTCTGGGCCGAGATGGGAAGCGCACTGATGATTGAGTTTCTGAACAGAGATGTCAACAACGGGCTCTGCTCAATGTCCTCCTCAGTCTCTTGTTTCCATCTCTTCAACTGGTTACTAATGTACGTTGCAGGATTGTCAGTCTCAGTAAAGAGTTCACCCTGCAGTGCCTTTTCATCAACCTGTGTGGGGTACTCCCTCCTCAATGCGGCCCATAGCATCCCACGATAAGCATCAAGCTCAGTTCCATCAGCCATGGGACTTATCATCCATTCGCCTCCATTGTCCTTCAACATGGTCTCCATTGCAGACACTCCAATGGTTTCTGCCCACACTGCCTTCACGTCTCCCAAAGCCAACAATTTGCCAACAGTAGCTTCCTCAAAAGCTCTGATCCACTTTGAGGCCCCAGCGTGAATATCAGGGAGACTGGAGACCAGGCCAGTCAGATCGAGGGTTTGCCACGGGATATAATGTCCCTGGGTCCCCTTAATTAAAATTGGAGCCATATACTGTTCATTATTATATCTGTCTGGTTTTTTAAGTAAAGCCCTGTCTCTAAGATTCATTTTTAACTCTTCTTCTCTCTCCCCTTCTTCCTCATGTTCCTTTGCTTTAGCATAATATCTATCTATATCCTCTTCAATCTCCTTAATGGTAGATCGATTAAGTTCTCTTCTTAAATCTAATCCTTTATGTGGCAGATCAATCCAGAAGCTGCAGGATTGTTCTCCTCCTGCACTTTTCCTCCCTTCGTAACAATCCAGTATGCCTGGCTTGCTGTGTCTAGCCTTCCTAGCAGTACTGCAATATTTTGGACTCGTTACCCGTACAATAGCTGGGGGTGTCGTGTCCTTACTTTGAGCTGTCTTCCCATGCATCGGTTCCCTCTGACTCTCCGCTGTCACTACTTTTGTTGATTTCTGTGATCCATTCTGGTTGGCAGGGTTATCTTTTGAGTTACTAGTGATTGGACTACCATTATTCCTAAGTGTTGGTGTTTTACTGTCGTTAACTCCGTGATTAGCAATGATCTGGGATATTTCCTCTGCTTGATGTTCACTAACATTACCATTAAAATGCAACCAACCCTCCAGATTTGGGTATAAACCTGCAAGTTCTGTCGCATTAAGTTGGTTGTCGTCCTGTTCCTTCTCTCTGCCTACGTAGTTTTGTAGTGTCCTCAGTCCCTGTCTCATCCTTTCCCTGTATAATTCGCCTACCTCTTTGAACAATTTTAAAATTTTCAACTCCAATTCTTTCTTTTCTAAACGTTTTTTTGATTGATCTTTAGGCTTGTAGTCTCTTATTCTAATCTCCATACTCTCACACACTGCCACATCAAACGTACCTCCCTTTGGCCAAGGGTATTCTAAACCCTTTGTTCTCTTTTCCCATTTCACCGAAGTTTTATTAATGTCCTTTAAAATGTCAGGGTTTTTGGTTCCCACCAGAGCTACTGGTGTGGGATTCATTGTCGTAAATTGTATTGTGTGATAGTTACCTAAGGTAGCTTGTGTTCTGTGACTAGCTTTTTAAGAAAACAGAAAGAAAAAATTTCTTCAGTCCTGACCGCTCCTTGTGAGGGGGGGGTTTGCTCAAACGGGGGATTTCTTTTGCAGCTTCTGCACCTAGATATATTTTTAGACAGGTCCAGTCTGTGTCTACTGACCCCTCCCCCTGTAGTCTGCCTCTTAATCTTAACTTCCAGTCTCTGCTTGACTCTCCCCGCGTGTAGATCGTGCCACACAACCCAACTCTACGCCCACAATGTTAAAACCTCTGCTCGGACAATTAACAACAATCTCACCGACTCAACACAACATGAATTTAAGCTTCGTTGTTGCTTCAACACACTTTAACACACTTTCAATACACTTTCAATACACCTTCTATTACTCCGTCTACAGCACATACGGTTTCAATCTTCACCGAACAATCAATCGCAGACTTTTGTTTTGGTTTGTTTTTTTTTGTTGTTGTTGTTTTTCTTCAACTCACACATTCACATCTGAGCTCAGCAATCATTCACTCAATCACTCGGTATCGCTTAAGACATCAGAACAATTTTTCAACACTCATAAAAGAAAACTTTATTTGTTCTATCCCAAGCTTGTATGATCAGATTATATAATTTGTATGCTTGTACTTTCAATGGGCTTATCAGTCACACAAATTCTCATTCACTCTGATCTTCCCATGCGTATGGTTGGATCTTATCAAACACACACTAACTCTGGGTGACCTTATTTCAGCCAGATGACGTTTTAAGAAACGCATCCCAATGTATACATGGATGTATGCAGACACTGAAAGACTTCACCACAAAGCTTATATCAATTACTTATACAGTTTATGCATTCATACGCCCATTTTATTTCAGTGGGACATGTGTGTAGTGGAGGGGGTTTTTCAATTTAGATTGGATTCAATTTGAAATTCATGCGCATGAAGTGATTGCTATATTTAGCTGCAGCCTTTTTACGCTATTTCACAAATTACGGTTCCCAAATTATCTTTATATCACCTTCACTTATTGTGCACTTATATATATTTTTCTTAATTTCTTATTTTTACCGGCCGGTTATTGCAATTCATTATTATGTCAGTATATGATCGTTATCTCTTCAAACTATCTTCTGGATCATAGAGACACGATAGGCGTAGTCTCTTAACTATGCTATTTCTTGGCACTTTTTCTGAATTTTAGAGTCAAATTGTGCCACTATCAGTTACTGCCGGCGCTCAATCAAAGACACACAAATGGACAAACAAAACAGCTGCTTCACCGCCGGAAGCAGTAGAAGGGCCCAGGGTTGTCAACTCAAAACCCTGGAAAAAGCTCAAAGTCCACACTTGGACCCCCTGGTTTCCCAAACCCAGTAATAACGCAAGTCCACACTTGGACCCCGGTTTCCCAAAACCGTATTCTCAGCACAAGTCCACTCTTGGACCCCGGTTTCCCAAAACCGTATTCTCAACACAAGTCCACTCTTGGACCCCGGTTTCCCAAAACCGTATTCTCAGCACAAGTCCACTCTTGGACCCCGGTTTCCCAAAACCGTATTCTCAGCACAAGTCCACTCTTGGACCCCGGTTTCCCAAAACCGTATTCTCAGCACAAGTCCACTCTTGGACCCCGGTTTCCCAAAACCGTATTCTCAGCACAAGTCCACTCTTGGACCCCGGTTTCCCAAAACCGTATTCTCAGCACAAGTCCACTCTTGGACCCCGGTTTCCCAAAACCGTATTCTCAGCACAAGTCCACTCTTGGACCCCGGTTTCCCAAAACCGTATTCTCAGCACAAGTCCACTCTTGGACCCCGGTTTCCCAAAACCGTATTCTCAAAGTGGTCTACCCATAGACTCACCCTGGTCTCCCAAGACCAGTAACACAAGTCCACACTTGGACATACGATCTTCACTAAGCTCCACAAACTTCTCCCCAGCTGCTGTCTTAATTTTCTGGCTGTTTCCCTTTTAGTCGTAATGCCAATCAGTCCAATTGTCGCTTCACTTCTCTAAGTGAAACTGTCTGCAGCAGCCGTCCATGTGCACCTGGAGTTTTAGCAAAACACACCCTCTGCTGCAACACCTCTCACGTTCTCTGTCTCTGAAAACTCTAGACAACTATTTGGAGCATCCACCTACGCTTAGTGACTTAAACTTTAGATATTTTATCTTTGCCAATTCAAATTTGAGTAAGGAATTCAAATGACCTTACCTTTAGTTGGCCTGTCACACCACGCAGAGAGGATGCCCCTCGGAGCTGCACCGACCGCTCTCCTTCCCTTCAGAGATCCTCTAGTCAATCCTGATCCTGTTCGTGACGCCAGTTATGTGGTGAGAGTGTTTTGTCCAGCAAAATACCAAAATAAAACCAAAGTACAACGAGGATGATGTTACAGCCAAAACGGGAATTATTTTATTGATACGCAGATCATCAGTACAGATCAATCGGGAACAGCCACTAGATGCATGTCTCCTGACCCTTTTATAGTCACAGTTGTCCATTTGTGTGTGCGTGAGCTTTGTACGTGTCCTATTCATGAGAAAACAGGAAACCAATTGTTCCCGGCAACTGTCCAAATCTAGGTAACCACCCCATGTCAGGTTGACCCGCTTCCTGTCTTCCTGTTTTTCGGACAATCTGGTTATTCGCTGCCAAATTTGAAAATGTGTTTCCTCTGATTTGAAATGTGACCCACACATGCATTATTTCGCTTCCACACAGATCATTTGCTCTTTGGATTTCTCTTTTTTCAAAGAGTTTGCACAACCATTCTGTCAGGGGATCGAGCTGGCCTATTTGTTCTTGTACCGTTTGACCTTCCCACAGTGGGAGGTTGAATGGTCGGCCGTGTACCGCTTCGAATGGTGTCAGACCTGTGCTTGTGGGTGTGATGCGCATGTATGTTTTGACTAAGTCTAAACACTCTGGCCATGGCTTTTTGGTTTCTTTCATGGTTTTGCGCAGTCGCAATTTGACCGTACCGTTTGTTCTTTCAACTAGGCCTGCACTTTGCGGGTGATACGCACAGTGATGTTTTAGTTCGATGCCAAGGTGTTTACTTATGTTTTGGACAATTTCGTTGACGAAGTGTGTACCATTGTCGCTACGAATAACGCGTGGTATACCGTGTTCTGGGATGATGTGTTTGCATAAGGCTTTGGCAACTGTGAGTGCATCTGCATGTTTGGATGGGACTAGTTCGACCCATTTGGTTAGTGTATCAATCAACACTAGGCAGTACTTGTAGTTTTGGACTGTGTTAAGCTCGATGAAGTCCATGTGGATGATTTCAAACGGGTAGGAGCCGACTGGATGTTGTCCTCGTTTTGGTCTAACGTTGCCTTGGCTGTTGTGGCGGCAGCATGTGATGCAGTTCCTACAAAAATTTTTGAAGAAGGTTTGGAGGCCTTGTGACATATGAAAGGCTTGTTCCACTATTGATATCATCCCTCCTGTTGAGACATGGCTCTTGCCATGACTCAGCACAGCAATCGTGTGGAACAAGCTGCGGGGAATGCATGGCTTCTTGTCAACATGGTAAAGGTCGTCGGTGACGGTGGCACCAGACAGCATCCATGAGGTCTTTTCTTTGTCCGGGGCAGCCGATTGCATGTCTTTAAGGACTTCAAGGGGAATCGATTCAGGAACACGTGATCTGGAGGCTTGATGAAGGTGCATGGAGACGGCGTTTTTGGCTGCAATCTTGGCGGCTGCATCAGCCTTGGCATTGCCTTGGGAGACTGGGTCGGTGCCTGACGTATGGGCGGCACATTTGCAAACTGCTATGGTTCTGGGTAGGAGGACGGCCTCCAAAAGGTCTTGGAGGAGCGTGGCGTGCATGACGGGTCTTCCCGAGGAGGTCTTCATACCGCGTCTGGCCCATTGGGAGGCAAAAATGTGGAGTGTGGAGAATGCATATTGGCTGTCCGTATAGATTGTGACGTCATCTCCACGAAAAAGTTTGCATGCTTCTGTGAGGGCCGTTAATTCTGCAGCTTGGGCAGACCAATTGCCAGGCAGTTTACCAGACTTTAGAGTAGAGGTTTGTGTGACTACGGCATAGCCAGTGTGGTTCGTTCCATCAGGGGCTTTGGAAGAGGAGCCATCAACAAACACAATATGGCCAGTCGAAAGCGGTGTGTCCTGGAGGTCTTTTCGGGGCTTACAACAGACAGACGTGCGTTCTTGGCAGTCATGTGGGTCACCATCTTCGGCAGTAGGCAACAGTGTAGCGGGGTTCAGGGTGCCGCACCGTTTGATGGTTAAATGGGGCTGTGAGAGCAACGTAGCAGTTACGTTGAGATGTCGAGCTGGTGAGAGGAAGGACATTTTGGTTTGGGTGAGCAAAATATCGATTGCATGGTTAACAAGTAGGGTCAGAGGGTGGAACAGGACCAATTCGGCTGACATGGTGATAGCCATGGCGGCGGCACAGATGGCCTGAACACATGGGGGTAGCGCAGCGGCGACAGGGTCCATTTTCTTGGAGTAGTAGGCTATTGGCTTGAGCTTTTGGCCATGGGGTTGGAGGAGGACAGATGTCATGAAGCCGCTTTTGCAATCAACCGTTTGGGTGAAGGGTTTTTTGTAGTTGGGCAGAGCCAGGACCCCGGAGTCTGTGATGACGTATTTGAGTGCTGTGAAGGCCTCTGCAGCTTCGGGGGTCCAATCCAGGTGGGCAGACAGGGGCAAATCCTCTGAGTATATGAGGTTTAGAAGTGGCTGTGTTTTCTCGGCGTAGGACGCAATCCATGCACGGCAGTAGTTTGTCAGGCCCAGGAATGCCATCATCTGTCTCTTTGTGGCAGGGCGAGGTGCTTGTAGAACAGCGTCTTTTCTTTCTGCGGTCAGTTGTCGACCTTCTCCAGAGATTCTGTGGCCCAAGAAGGTGACTTCTTGCTGGCACCATTGTATCTTGGCAAGTGAGGCTTTGTTTCCTGTGTTGGCCAGGTGCGTACACAAGGATGCAGCTTCGAGTTTATTTTCTTCTGGTGTAGGGCTGGCTATGAGGATGTCATCGACGTAGAGTAGGATTTGGGTGCTTTGGGCATGGCCATGGAGTGCGATACAGTTGTTCATTTCTTGAGAAAAGATGGTGGGACTTTCGGAGAAACCTTGAGGGAGTCTCGTATAAGTGTATTTCTTTCCATCAAAAGTGAACCCAAACCAACCCATGGCAGAGGGGTGGAGAGGAATGGAGAAAAATGCATTGGCGAGGTCAATGACTGTGAACCATCGTTGCTCCGGGCGGAGCTCATTCAGTAGAGTATGTGGATCTGGAACGCACGGGGCTCGTTGGACGATGGCTTTGTTGACTTCTCGGAGATCATGGACCAGGCGCCACGTAGTGGAGTCTGCCTTTCGAACTGGGAAGATGGGTGTGATGGTTACACTCAGCTGTGGGGCACTCCACGAGGATTTTGGCAGCAATCATGGTAGCAATGACGGGACGGATGCCTTCCTTGGCATCGGGCTTTAAGGGGTATTGCTTCACTCTGGGTCTGTACGTTGTCTTTGGTTCGATTGTCACTTGGGAGGCTGTGGTCAACAGACCCACGTCGGCTTTGGAGGTGGACCAGAATTTCAGTGGAATCTGTGGAAAGTCGGAGGCTACATGAAGGGCTTTGACTGGTTGTCAGGCAGACAAGTGAGTCGTTGGAGAGGCCGTAGTAGTCCATCCGAGGGGGCGTTTCCACATAGTGCCGTAGTAGTGATGGTCCAAACGAAAAGTGGTTGGGTCAACTTGTTCCCAGTGACGCGTCTTTTCAGCTGTTGATGCGCGTTGGTTCAGCTGTTGCCATGACATCTCAGCAGAACGAGCTAAGGTTACATGCGGCGTTGCATCACTGGGCATCATGGCTGATACTTCCTCCTGGACAGTTGTGACTGCACAGGCCCAGTTTGGACACCACAAAAGGTATTTGATGTGTAGTCTTGAGGGCCGTAGGCGTTGGAACCTCAATAGCCATTGGTGGTCCACTGGGTGGTGAGGGGAGAGGATGGTCACATGGAGGGGGAATTGCGTTTGGATGACTGTAGAATGGCATGGGACTGAAGATTTTGTCTGTGCGAGGAGGTCTAGGGTCACCGAAGAGGGCCCTGCTGTGGTTAGGTCCAAGGCATAGAAAGTGGTAGGCGTGGACGGACTTTCGAGGACCAATAGTGATGTGTTGTCCATTTTGGAGACTTTGAGCGTCGTTCCGTCAGCGAGAATACTGAGGTTGAGTGCTACAAGGAGGTCTCGGCCTAAAAGGTTGACTGGACAGTGTGGGCTCAGAACGAAGGTGGTCGTGACATCCGTTCCATCTTCGTCAATGACTTTACATTTTTTGGACCAGGGATTGGGCGTTGGTTTTCCAGAGGCCCCTACCACGAGTATGCTCCGACCGGAGGGTTTCAGACCTGGAACTTCATCACGGATGAGAGACACCTCAGCTCCAGTGTCACAGACGAAGGTGACGGCTGTTTGCAGTGGGCCTACCAGAAGGGTTCTGGTGGCTTCAGTTGGAATTACTAGGGACGAGAAAATTGCCTGCAGGTCTAAGATCTGGAGGGGCACGTCTGGATCTGGTGCATCACTTCCTCCATTGTCTACACTGCGGTCCCGTGCTAGTCATTGTGAATGACTAGGGTTGAACGGGGGGTCTCGTCTTGAAGGGCCTCTGTATCCAGTTTTGGGAAGGGGGCAGTCCCGGGCAAAGTGACCTGCCTTGTTGCAGTTGTAGCAGATGTCGTCTTGAGTAGCCGTGCGGCGTGAGTAGCGTCTGTGGTCCTGGTTGGGACGGCCTCGTCCTCTGCTGTGACGGGCGTTTTGGTAGTAAATGCCAGTCGGCGCTGGGGGGTCGACCGTGGTGAGGGCGTCGACTCCTTCCAGGATAGTCATGAGTTTGGCTGTTGCGTCCAAAGCTTTGCGTTTTTGTTGCACCTCAGTGGCATGTGTTGCCCACTGGATGATTTCCTGAACTGTGGCAGTCCTCCAGGTAATGAGGTATTTCTGGATGAATCCTCGGATGGACTCTTGCATGCCATCCATGAGGTGACTCTTAAGTTGACTTTGGTAAGCACCATTTGGGTTTTGGTCATCTTGGAGGCCGCTATTGGTTCTGAAGACCTCTTCCAGGCGGGCTCTGTATTCTTCGACAGACTCAGAGGGTTGTTGGCGGCACTGGTGGATCTTGGAGTAGTCTGGGACTTTTCTGAAGGTTTGTTCCACTCTGTGGAGGACTGCTGCTGTCCTTCCGGCTAGGTCGTTTGAGTCGTGTGGGAGGGGGGCGCCATCGGTTCCGTTCGGGTTGAAGGAGCCTCGTACTCTGCTCCAGCGATGTCCTAGAGCCATTCTAAGGGCGCTTTCCATTTCTCTGCCGTTGAGGTGGTAGCTAAGAGCCAAGCTGCGGAAGTTCATTGTCCATTCTGTGGGGTTATTTTCGACGTCCCCAAGGCCCTTGCAAGCTTCGGCGCATTCCTGCTGAGTCCATGGGCGGTGTACCAGAATGGTTGGTGGCTGGCCATCCGGCTGGCCTGTGTAGGCTGGATTTGCAACGGCGAACATGGGGTATTGGGTGACGGCCCCAGTTGTTTGGGCTGGGCTATCGGGCCCATGAGAGGGGGCCGTCGGCTTTGGGGAGTGGTTGAAACTGTGGGCTGCCTGTGTATGCTGGAGGGCTGCTGGTGGCGAATGGGTTGTTCATTTGTTGGGGTGAGTTTTGCACGCCCTCTTGTGGCAGCTCAGGATACAAGCGCTCTTGCTGTCTGCGAGCATGATGGGTGAGGGAGGGTGAGCTATCATCTGGTAGGCGTGGGTTGGCATTTCTTCTGAGGCGGTTCTTTTGGGTCCGCCCCTCGAGGGTGCTCTGAGGATCTTCCTGTTTTTCGTCAGACTTGCTTTGGCTTTCGTGGCGATCACTTGCTTCAGTCGAGTGTTCGGATGGCTGTTTGGGCGTTGTCTCGTGGTCTGGGGAGATGCCCAGCGCAGCCATCGTGGCTGACTGTTTTGCCTTCTTTTTCTCGTCTTTCTCTCGGATGGCGAGGACTCTCTTTGTGCTTTGTTCGAGCCAAAGTTTGGCCATTTTCAGCTCCTCATCTTTCACATTCGTTTTCTTTCCTTTCCTCAATTTTTCCTTTCGCTCTTCTCGCAATCTTCGGACCAATTCTGTCATTTCCTCAGAGTTCTTCAAACATGGGTTGAATCCGTGTTTCTTGATCCATTTTTTCAGAAATTTACATGAGTCCGCATGACATTGTTGCATAAAGCGGACGTCGGGTTTGGTTGCAATGTCTTTTGCTTGGGACTGTCCCATGGTGCAAATGTTTGTGTGTGCGTGTGTGTGTGTGTGAGGAATGAGGGCTTGTAGTGTCCTAAACTTCAAACTACAACCACGAATTAGAACAAACAAGACGGAAAAGAAAACTTCATTTAGTTTTAAATAAAATCAGAATATTTCAGAAATTTCATGCGACAGAAATGTTCTTTACATTAAATGTGAGTAATAATGTCTTACAATGAAAAGGATGATTGTGTGTGTCTGTGTGTGTGTGTGTGTGTGTGTGTGTGAACGGGCGACGCGCGCGAACGGAGCAAACGCTTGTCCACAGACACAATCTGCCACACAGCACAGAATGGATCCGCTGATCCGATGTTAGTTTATCATTCACTCTTAACTTTCACATTTATAGCCAAGCAGTGGACACATCAAAGACAGACATGACATGAAACAATGAAACACTTTTGGGTTCGAACCGTTTTATAGTGCACTTTTCCTTCTCTGGGCTTTTAACGTATTTTTTGTGAAGGCTGGACCAACGTTTGATTCTTAAAATTTAGGGTTTCTTTATAGTCGACTCTGGTACGCAGAAACGTTGCACCGAAGACACACTGCGTCGGTCTTGACGGACTCTTAACGTTTTTCACCGCGGAATCAGTTTGAAACACCGTTGGTCGGTTCCCGGAACTCGACACACACTGCCGTGTATACAGGAAGATTCAGGTCCTAACTCAACTCAATAGGCACCCCTTTTCCAGCTCTCACGAGTTACTTTACGTGGGAGGGGGCCCGGTCAGTCGTCCCGGACAGACTGAACCTATTAGGAGATCTCTTGCTTATTTAAATTGGTATTATATGGTCCAGCCTTGCAACACAACAAAATTTCACTTGAATTCTTTTTATTTATCAGATTTTACCTTGTCCGATGTTGCCCTGGTTCACGGGGGACCCGTCACCGGAGCTTCTCCTCGGCGCAGGAAGTCAAGTTAGGCCTTTTTCGGAGCGACGAACGTAGTGTGATGGAATGTGGTTTGGTTCGATGGCCTTCGCGTTCCCGCGTCGATTTGAAGTCCAGGTCTTGGGTCCCGGGTTTTGGCACCAGAGAAATGTTGGGTCTAAATCTCGAACATTCACTCAAAAACTGTTCTAAGCTAGACCAGGGTCATCAGACAAAGGCACCCAGAGAGGTTTTAAAGTTTTACCAGCTGCAGCAAGGAGAGACACAGAAGAGATGCACTTGACTTGGTGCAATTCAAAGTAGACTCTGACTCTGTCCCACCCGGCTGCTTTCTTTTATTAAAAAATGGATAGAGCAGGGTTAGATAAAGACGCGCGCAGGCGTCGTAACAGTTTAGATCACACACAAGGTCGAGAACAATAAGACGTTTTTCTACATGTTGGGAGTTAACTTGTGGTTATCTATGTTGGAACATTCTAATCGTCATCAAGGTTGTAGCTGTCTGCAGTAGGTGATTAACTGGAACAGGATGTGTTTGTTAGTACATTCGGGTGCAGCACTTCTAAATGTAGATTATGACATTTTAGAAACACACATATACTTCATTTAAATTTTAGCTTATCTTACACTTTCTTTCCGAATTTGCCGATTTCTTAACTAGTTTAATTCTTAAAACTGATAAGGTCATAATTGTTGGTGATTTCAATATTCACGTGGATGACAGTAATGATAGCCTCAGTAGGGCATTCATGTCATTACTAGACTCCATAGGCTTTAGTCAGTGTGTACAGGAACCTACCCACCAGTTTGAGCATACTCTGGACTTAGTCTTGATTTATGGGATTGAAATTGAGGAGTTGGTCATCTTTCCTTGTAATCCTATCCTTTCTGACCACTGCCTGAAATTTTCGACATTCGGCTATTGTGTAATTCTCTTCCTGCAAAAAACTTTTGTACTAGAAACTTATCAGATCATACTATTTCTAAATTTAGGGAAGAAATCCCAAGTTGCTTAATCTAATCCCACTACTGAACTACACAGCGGGTCATTTTCTGAACTCAGTTAATGCTAGCCCAACTCAAATTGATGAGTTTGTTGACGTTACTTCAGACTCTCTGCGAAAAACCTTAGATTTAATTGCTCCACTAAAAAATAGACTATATAAGACTATAAAACAGGGGATGCGAGCTCCCTGGTTTACTTCTCATACCCACCAATTAAAGCAAGAATCCCAACAACTTGAGAGGAAATGGCGTTCTACTAAATTAGAAGAATACCGCACTGCGTGGCATGATGGTTTACATAAATACAGGAAGACACTTCGTTCCGCTAGAGCAGCCTATTATTCATCATTAATCGAGGACAATAGAAACAATCACAGATTCTTGTTCAGTACTGTATCCAGACTGACAAAGAACCACAGTGCATTTGTGCCTAGTATTCCATCAAGTCTCCACAGCAATTATTTTATTAATTTCTTCAATAATAAGATCCTGCTCATCAGAGACAAAATTAATGGTGTCCTATCCTCAAACTCTGGTCCTTCTTCAGGTCCCTTAGATCCGGAAAACACACAACTGACTCCTGAACCCTTTGGTTCTATGGAGGTCTTTTCTCCAATACAGATCAGTCAGCTGATTAAAATAATCTCCTCAGCTAAACCATCCTCCTGTCTGTTAGATCCAATTCCAACTAAACTCATCAAAGAAGCCCTACCTTTACTTGGCAACCACTTCCTTAATATAATTAACATGTCTTTATCTACTGGATATGTACCACGGTCCTTTAAAGTAGCTGTAATTAAGCCACTTCTCAAAAAACCTAACCTGGACCCTACTGTTCTAAATAATTATCGACCCATCTCAAATCTCCATTTTTTATCTAAGATCTTGGAGAAAATAGTCGCTAATCAGTTATGTGATTTCCTTAAATCCAACAGTTTATTCGAGAATTTCCAGTCAGGTTTCAGGGAACATCATAGTACGGAAACAGCACTTGTCAAGGTTAGCAACGACCTTCTAACCGCTTCAGACAGAGGACTTGTTTCTACACTGGTTCTCTTGGACCTTAGTGCGGCGTTTGACACAATTGACCACAATATTCTTCTGGCACGACTGGACCAAACAATTGGTATTAAGGGTCAGCACTGATGTGGTTTAAGTCCTATTTAACTGACCGTTCCCAGTTTGTTCACGTTAATAACATACCCCATTGAAGTCGGCTGCAAAATCGGTAAACTGCTTCCTGCGGAAGGTTGGGCTGGATCCCATTCAGCTGAAGAGAGCCATCAGGGAAATTACTGCAGCCGTGGAGTCCAGCTCAAGATGGCTATGGATGAAAAGAGCCCACAGTTGGAACCCTTCTGCTGGTACAGGTTAGTCAGCCGTTGACAGGGAGTGACGCGCCTGCCTTGAAAAGTTGCCCCCCCCCCCCGCCGGCTGTGGATGAAAAGAGCCCACAGGTGGAACCCTTCTGCTAGTGAAGGCTGGTCAGTCTTTGCTGCCCCACTCAGGAGAGGTGTTCAGGTTAAGGGGCGAAACACCTGCGACCCTGAGATACCTGCTGACGATGCGGAGGAGTTCCAACTGTGGGATCAGGAGTCGTGTCTCAGGAGATCTGCATCAATTAGCGTAGGTCCTAGTTGCAGCTTGTAGCGAGCATCTCTGATGTTTACTTCACCTCAACTCCTCTCAGTCAACTACAGTTAGTTATGGAGTTCCTCAAGGATCGGTTCTTGGTCCAATAC
Organism: Antennarius striatus; assembly: GCF_040054535.1. NCBI lineage: Eukaryota > Metazoa > Chordata > Actinopteri > Lophiiformes > Antennariidae > Antennarius > Antennarius striatus. The sequence goes on along the minus strand of NC_090782.1, from coordinate 1,032,676 downwards.
TGTTTATCTTGTACATGCTTCTTCTGGGTAATTTGATAAGGAAACACTCCGTCAACTTCCATTGTCATGCCGATGATATGCAATTATATCTCTCGATTAAACCTGAAAAAGTCAGCCAGTTGTGCAAATTACAGGCGTGTATCAAAGGGATTAAAGATTGGATGACCAATAACTTTTTGCATCTCAATTCTGATAAAACTGAGGTTGTTGTGCTCGGCCAAAAAACTGTTAGGGATGTAGTGCCAAGTGATGTAATAACCTTGGATGGCATCACGTTTGAGGCCAAAACCACTGCGAGGAACCTTGGTGTCATCTTTGATCAGGATCTCTGGTTTAACACACACATTAAGCAGGTTTCTAGAACAGCCTTTTTCCATCTCAAACATTGTTAAAATCAGACATATTTTAAAACGGAGTGATGCAGAGAAATTAATCCACGCTTTCATCACTTCCAGACCAGATTACTGTAACGCACTTTTTTCAGGCTGCCCCAAAAAGTCGTTGAAGATGTGGTGAGAGTGTTTTGTCCAGCAAAATACCAAAATAAAACCAAAGTACAACGAGGATGATGTTACAGCCAAAACGGGAATTCTTTTATTGATACGCAGATCATCAGTACAGATCAATCGGGAACAGCCCCTGGATGCATGTCTCCTGACCCTTTTATAGTCACAGTCCTCCATTTGTGTGTGGGTGAGCTTTGTACGTGTCCTATTCATGAGAAAACAGGAAACCAATTGTTCCCGGCAACTGTCCAAATCTAGGTAACCAGCCCATGTCAGGTTGACCCGCTTCCTGTCTTCCTGTTTTTCGGACAATCTGGTTATTCGCTGCCAAACTTGAAAATGTGTTTCCTCTGATTTGAAATGTGACCCACACATGCATTATTTCGCTTCCACATAATCCCTCCTCTTTATGAGATTATCATAAACTACACGTCGAAATAATGTATGGTGAATCAGCCTGTATGTCTGTATGTGTGTGACTAGGATTGGTGGCACTGTAAGTTTAGGGTTAAATATATGGTTGTGTGAACTCTAAACATAGTGATAAGCGACAAAAACATTCCATTTACTGATATATGAACTTAACATGAATATACTAACATAACTGGTCATCTGTTAATACTTCCCTGATGAGGGTGAAAAACCTGGCGGCTGTTTTTTAACCAGGAAAAGCCCCCCATGGCCCCCTTCCCGTCGGGCGACCTTAAACAATACATCCTAACAGACTGACCAAATACATCACACACTGAAATCATTTACTGGAACACAGAAGTCATTCTAATAATTCTGAATGGTATGAATTAATGACCTCTTCCTTTATAGAACACAACATTGAATATAGAATAAACAGAATGATCTAACTGATAAAATTGATGATTAAACAATGGTTACACAGAATAGTAAGAATAATGTCATAGTGATATCCTGGTGATATATCCGTATGTAGTTGTAATGTATATCCATATCAGCCATTGTCCATCATTCCTTATAACAGTTCTTCCTCATAGTTGGAGATTGTGAACACATCTGGCATGTTCTCCCTCCTCTGCGCCAGAAGAATTCTGCGCACCAGTGCATCAGCCGGTAGCATACTTAGCATTTGTGCGTCCTGTGTGTCCTTAATGAGGTTCGTCCTTTCGTCCATTGTTCTCACACACCATTTCCTCAGGATAGACACGATGCAACATGTCAATAAAGAGAATAGTATCAGTATTATCAGTATAATTATTCCAGATTTAGCCAAAACAGCTCCCCATTTTCCAAGAATTTCCTCTAGCCCATCCCACTTAATGCTTCCACCCCTACCAGCATTGTCATTCATTTCAAACTTTAAAGCTTCAGGTTTTCTCATGGCAACGGAGAGATCTCTGTGATAAATTGTAATTTGAGATAAATGTACAACAAAGTGTTCCAAACATTTTACACACTCAATGTTATCAAAAGGTATTGTTGTGATTTTTGTATTAAACGGGGGCTGATGTTATTTTTACAGTAGTAGTAGTTGGACTAATTCTACTATATGGATATAGCGTCATATAATCAATAATGTTTGGACTAGGTGTTGTGGCCTTTCTAATAATCTTAACGGTGGTTTTTATGTGGCATGAAAAGTTGTTCATACTTATCTGCCCTTCCCCTGATTTCATCCTACATAAAATGGTTTTATTTAATTCAACACTTATTTCACATTTTGTCCCCTTCTCTCTAATCTCTTCAGAAATGATCACTGTTCCTGTCCACTTCCACATAGTGTGAAGATCTCTTACTTCTCCTGTCATCTTGCTCCTGGTTTACTGGTTGTGTGTCATCATGAACATGAGATGAGAATGCCAGCATGGGCTTCAACACAGTGTGAATTGTGAATTTTGTGGTTGCATCATACTCATCTTGATCATGGCTGTGCGGTGCTTCCTGGAGCGGCTGTGACTCCAGCGGATGTCTCTTGCTCTTTAGCTTCAGAATCTGAGTCGGGCTCCTCAGAACAGCCCCTTGTGTCCCCAGATTGCCTGTTGATTGCCACATCAGGCTTCACATTACCCCCATCACCAACCACATCATCTTCCTCATTGTTTCTCAGTTTCATTCTCCCCTTTGTCTCTGGCAAAGTCTCTTTGGTGCAGTGGCTCAGCTGACACCATGTGGTGCTTCCCTCGACTTGGACCGCTGTTGGAGTCACCCCCACCACGGTGTATGGCCCTTCTTTCCGTAGCTCGTGCCACTTTTGTGTTCAGAAAATTATGTGGTAGACAAGAACTACGTGTTGTGTTACCAATATTTGTGTAAGCAGATGCATTTTGTGGTCATTTCCATTGTTAAATGGAGATTCCCAACAACTCACCTCAGTGTGGTGATCCTATATGTATCCTATATGTTCACTCCAACTGCTGAGGACTTGGCCCCCCCCCCCAAAGGGATTTAGCGTACACCCCGCTCCACAGGCAGTGGAGAGTGTATGTAACAATATGGAAATGTCTATAGCCATGTGTTTTCAGCTGGAACAATGGAAGCTAACCTTCCCATGAGCCCTAGGGACTCAGCAAAGCTTCATTGTCGGGGTCTGTGGTAGCTAAGACAATATTACCAACCCTTTTACCTCCACAGCCCTCACATGAGCAATGAGCACAGAATTACCAACAAAACTGTCCCTGCAGCAGCGTGATCATGTGTTAGCATTAGCATTAGCAACATTGTGAATGTGAATTGTAGAACCTGACTAAGCTGCCCCCCCTCTCCATCAGAGGGATGGACGATGTCTGGACAGGTAAAGTCTGCGGCGTTTCTCTCGTTGGAGTCGGGCGCCAATAGGGCCTCCCGCTCTGCCTTCTGATATGACGGGGGCGTTTCCAGTCTGCCCACCGCCCGACCGATGCTTCTTAGGAGCAACTGTTGAATGCAAGCAAACTAACAGCATCCACAGAAAACAAACAGCAATTCTATTTTCATAATTAACTAATGTGGTGGCAGACAATTAATCAAATACAGCTTCAAATCTGTTTCTAGTGAAATTTGTCAGACATTGAATGTTGTGATGGACCTAATTAATCCTGTCAATTTTTTTTTTTTTTTTTTTTTTTTTCTTGAGGTGATTCAAACAGAGATTGACTCAAAACCACCTGCAATTTTATTAGTCATTATATACTCATCTGGAACTCCAGTTGGGATGCCAATAGCATCTGTGTAAACTGGACTGTCCTCTGGTGTCGCGGTGTATGACCTCAGGTGTGACCGTGTCATCACCTCAGCCTCCAACACGTAAATCTGATTGGGAGAAATGAGACACACAAGCACACATCTCCCTGCCCAGGTTGGGGCAAGAAATCATTTGTGTCTTGGTGTTAGTCTTGTTAGTTTTGTGGTTGAGCTTTAGTTAAGTGCAACTGTAGTTTTCGTGAATTTCTTTTGGACTTTATCATCGTCTCGACATCTCATGCTCCACTCTTTCTCTCTCTTGCTTGAGTTGACATGTTTCTGAATGGATTATTACCAATTTTTTCAAATTAAAAATTCTCTCCTATCATCAGTAAAACTATTGTCCTTGTTCATGGGTTCCGGCTGTCGCAGGAGGGCCCTTCCCCGGCAGCCAAAAATCCAAGACAGGACATGGGGGTGTGGTTTGCTATTTTCTACAGTCTCAAGAAAATACACTTTTTGACCACATCCCTTGTGAATTTCAAATCATCTTGTATCATCTTTTTATTTCAGTCTTTTCTCAAAAGCTGCTTTACGGCGTGAATGAATGAAAAATATGTTAATAACCTTAAAGGGAAATTATTTCCCTCTGATAAGAACACGTACAATCATATGTTACACAAGAATGCACAAAAATCCAACTGTCACAGTTAGACAACACAGCATTCACTAAATAAACACATAAAAAAAATCCAGAGTAAATTATGTCAAGAGTTATAAAAATGAAAAAAAATAAAAAATAAAAAAATAAAATAGACCTTTTAAAACCTGCTTTAAGTCAGTAATCAGTGTTTCAGTCAGACATCCAAGTCATAGTCAGTCATGGCAAAACGTCTTCCCCACGTGTGATGTCATTTGGGGTTGAGAGATCTCTGTAAAATCATGGATCCAAAAACTTAAGCGCATCATTTATGTTCATTTTTCACTCACGATCGTTTGTATGAGGTCCAGACCAAACGTATACACCTCTAGAGTAATAATTCGGCTAAAATACCCACGTGGTTGTTTCACGAGCGGAAAGAGCAAAGACAAATATCATTGTCAAGAAAGAAGAAACGCGGCATTTGTCCATATATATATAAAAAGTAAAATGTTTATCATTAAAAATACAAGACGAAGTGTGAGTCAAGGTTTGCATTTATCAAATTAAATAATTAATCAATCAGTTAATCAACAGGAGTCTACTGTAATCTTTCACCTTTTAGTTCAGCTGGGGCTGGATGACGTACAGATTCTTTACCCTCTGAGCTCTGACACTGGTTTCCAGCCCCCAATAGGTTCTTAACAGACAAGATGTGGTTTTCTGTGGTGGTTTAGGCCATTCAACAAAAGGCACCTTGGTTCATGAGTGATTGAATGAAAAGATAAAACATCCTGATTTTCTTCTGATCTAAATAAACATTATCATGGGCTGAATCCTGTGTTCCTAAGGTCAACCTATAGCGGGTCAACCTATAATCTAATGAACAACCAGGAACTGTTGACAACATTACTTCTTCAGTCATTAGAATCATAATCATAACCTGTGTGTGTCTGTCTATGTTTACCATAATGGTGTTGTTGTGTGTGTTTGTATCTAAAGTGTTCATAGGTGTGTTTTCTTCAATGCTCTGGCCTTTCTCCCCTGTCTCCTCATTACTTCATTTACGGCCTTGTTGCTGGATGAACACATGACTCGTGTCACACATCCAGTCTTTAGTGAACATCATCATTGGTATCTGGTGTTGCCACCTTTGAATTCCCTTTGCTTTGTGAAAGTATCCCAGAATGCTGCTCTGGAAAAAACAGGACATCAAGAGTTATAAAAATGAAAAAAACAGTCAGTTTGAGTGTCTTAAGTTATCAGAAAAAAAAAAAAAAAAAGTTGCAGACAGGATGTGAAGACAGTGAAGACAGATACAGAGCCCTATCCTATCGCTTCCCCTACATAACTGTTTGTCCTTCTCTTCAAACATATTTTTTTCCTTCATTACTTCATTTAACTGCAAACCTCTTAGAAATTACATAATCCCTCCTCTTGGAAATTAACATTCTCTTCATACTTAGCAATCCATCTCTTTTCTCTTCACCTCTTCTCCTTCTCTTATCAACGTGGCCAAAACTTTCTAAACAATTCTTGTTCAACGTAACTATTAATGTAAACCCTCTTTGTGATATGGTGCCAAAGTGAAACATTTATAACCACATTTATTTACCCCATTGTTCCTAGCAGGGCCTGTGAGAGGATTACCCCCATTGGTTCCCCATCATAATTTGAACTGACTCAGGGACATGTAGAGATTTATTCTCATTAGTACCGCTTAATCTCCCTTCTCAAGTCTATTCCTTTATTGGGCAGATCAATCCAGAAGCTACAGATTGTTCTCCTCCTGCACTTTTTCCTCCCCTCGTAGCGATCCAGTACGCCTGACCTGCTGTGTCTAGCCTTCCTAGCAGTGCTAGCAGTGCCTGTTCGGGGAATTATTTTGCAGCTTCTGCACCTAGATATATTTTAGACAAGTCCAATCTGTGTCTACTGATCCCTCCCCCACTAGGCTGCTTCCTGATTTTAACTTCCAGTCTCTTCTTGACCCTCCTAGCATGCAGATCTCTCTACACAAACCAACTCTACGCACTTTCTCCTTCACTTATGCACAAATAAATAAATACACACGCTTTAAACACACTTTAACACACTTTCTACTACTCCATCTGCAGCACATACGGTTCAATCTCAGTCGAACAGTCAACCACCGACTTTTTTGTTTTGTTTTTGTTTTGTTTTTTTTCAACACACACACTCACATCTGAGCTCAGCGATCATTCACTCAATCACACAGTATCACTTATGACGTCCAAACAAACAGTTTTCCACACTCATAAAAGAAAAAAAAAACTTTTTTATCCCAAGCTTGTATCTTCAGATTATTTGATTTGTATGCTTGTACTTTCAATGGGCTTATCAGTCACACAATTCTCATTCACTCTGATCTTCCCATGCGTATGGTTGGATCTTATCAAACACACACTAACTCTGGGTGACCTTATTTCAGCCAGATGACGCTTAAGAAACGCACCCCAATGTATACATGGATGTATGCAGACACTGAAAGACTCACCACAAGTTTATATCAATTACTTATACAGTTTATGCATTCATACACCCATTTTATTTCAGTGGGACATGTGTGTAGTGGAGGGGGTTTTCAATTTAGATTGGATTCAATTTGAAATTCATGCGCATGAAGTGATTGTTATATTTAGCTGCAGCCTTTTACGCTATTTCACAAATTACGGTTCCCAAATTATCTTTATATCACCTTTACATATTGTGCACTTATATATATTTTTTCTTAATTTCTTATTTTTACCGGCCGGTTATTACAATTCATTATTATGTCAGTATATGATCGTTATCTCTTCAAACTACCTCCTGGATCATAGAGACACGATAGGCGTAGTCTCTTAACTATGCTATTTCTTGGCACTTTTTCTGAATTTTAGAGTCAAATTGTGCCACTATCAGTTACTGCCGGCGCTCGATCAAAGACACACAAATGGACAAACAAAACAGCTGCTTCACCGCCGGAAGCAGTAGAAGGGCCCAGGGTTGTCAACTCAAAACCCTGGAAAAAGCTCAAAGTCCACACTTGGACCCCCTGGTTTCCCAAAACCAGTAATAACGCAAGTCCACACTTGGACCCCGGTTTCCCAAAACCGTATTCTCAGCACAAGTCCACTCTTGGACCCCGGTTTCCCAAAACCGTATTCTCAACACAAGTCCACTCTTGGACCCCGGTTTCCCAAAACCGTATTCTCAACACAAGTCCACTCTTGGACCCCGGTTTCCCAAAACCGTATTCTCAAAGTGGTCTACCCATAGACTCACCCTGGTCTCCCAAGACCAGTAACACAAGTCCACACTTGGACATACGAGCTTCACTAAGCTCCACAAACTTCTCCCCAGCTGCTGTCTTAATTTCTGGCTGTTCCCTTTTAGTCGTAATGCCAATCAGTCCAATTGTCGCTTCACTTCTCTAAGTGAAGCTCTCCTTGCAGCAGCCGTCCATGTGCACCTGGAGTTTTAGTGAAACACACCCTCTGCTGCAACACCTCTCACGTCTCTGAGGTCTCTGAACAACTATTTGGAGCATCCAACTACGCCTAGTGACTTAAACTTTAGATATTTTAACTTTGCCAATTCAAATTTGTGTAAGGGATTCAAATGACCTTACCTTTAGCTAGCCTGTCACACCACGGAGAGAGGATGCCCCTCAGAGCCGCACCGACCGCTCTCCTTCCTTTCAGAGATCCTCCTGATCCTGTATCCTATTCGTGACGCCAGTTATGTGGTGAGAGTGTTTTGTCCAGCAAAATACCAAAATAAAACCAAAGTACAACGAGGATGATGTTACAGCCAAAACGGGAATTCTTTTATTGATACGCAGATCATCAGTACAGATCAATCGGGAACAGCCCCTGGATGCATGTCTCCTGACCCTTTTATAGTCACAGTCCTCCATTTGTGTGTGGGTGAGCTTTGTACGTGTCCTATTCATGAGAAAACAGGAAACCAATTGTTCCCGGCAACTGTCCAAATCTAGGTAACCAGCCCATGTCAGGTTGACCCGCTTCCTGTCTTCCTGTTTTTCGGACAATCTGGTTATTCGCTGCCAAACTTGAAAATGTGTTTCCTCTGATTTGAAATGTGACCCACACATGCATTATTTCGCTTCCACAAAGACTCTTCAACTAATTCAGAATGCTGCCGCCCGTGTTCTGACCAGGACCAGTACCAGTACCAGAGACCAGGTTCTGACCAGGACCAGTGCCAGAGACCATATTTCTCCTGTGCTGGCTTCTCTGCACTGGCTTCCTGTGAAAGCTAGGATAGATGTTAAAATACTCCTCCTCACTTCCAAAGCCCTTGGTGGCACCGACCTATCTGAAGGAACTTTTAGTTCCTTATAATCCATCTAGAGCATTACGCTCTCAACATACTGGCCTACTGGTGGTTCCTAGAATTTATAAAAGTAGGACGGGGGCTAGAGCCTTTTGCTATTAAGCCCCTCTATTGTGGAACCACCTCCCTACCTCAGTTCGGGGGCCAGACACCCTCTCACTATTTAAGACTAGACTTAAAACTTTTCTTTTTCATAAATTTTACAATTAATGGCAACTTAGGTTACTACGTTTATTTTCATATAGACCTACACTGGTGGAGACTCAACATCCAGACTCACTGAGCTCCTCTGTCCTCCCCCTTCTCTCCAACCATCTCTGTTACTCCTCCTCTTCTCCGATCTCACTCTCCAAGTCTCCAATCACACCCTACTAACTAAACTTCTTCCCTGGAGTCTCTGTGCTCTATGTCCTCACAGGTTTTTCTCAGGTTCATCCCTCATCTGCCCATCTGCTATGGACCTGCTCTTCCCATCCCACCAGTACCACCTCTAATCTAATTATCGGCTGGGGTCCGGCTTCCTTTTTCCTCCGCGCCACCATACTGTTCCACCCCTCATCCACCCATCCGCTGTGGACCATCTGCTGTGGACCTACACCTCCCAAACAACAGTATCACCCCTCACCTAACCATCGACTGGGGTCCTGCTGCCTCTCTTCCTTGGTGTCATCTTACTGTTCCACCCCTCATCCGCCCAGCCGCCGTGGACCTTCCTCTGTGGACCTGCACCTCCGAGCCCACCAGTATCACCCCCATCTCTCCATGTGCTGTGGACCTTCTCCTCCAAGCCCACCAGTACCACCCCTCAACTATCCATCGGCTGGGGTCCTGCTTCCTTTCTTCCTCCGTGCCGCCATACAGTCATCCACGCAGCTGTAATTGTGCCTTGACTTTAGCAACCTTAACCATATTGATACTGTCTCTCTCTGACCTATCTGTCACTCTCTCTCTGTCTCTCTCTCTCTCTGATGCTGTTCTTATCTTCCTCTGATTTCTTTTCCACCCAACCGGTCGAGGCGGATGGCCGCCCAAAAGAGTCTGGGTCCTGCCCGGAGTTTCTTCCTCATCGAGGGAGTTTTTCCCTGCCACTGTCGCTTATGCTTGCTCTGGAGGGTTCAGTTGGGTTTCTCTGTCTGTTAAAGCACTTTGAAATGTCTGCTGCCATGATTAAGCGCTATATAAATAAAACTTGATTGATTGAACTTGATTCAATGTTGTTAGTGGGTATGCTCCACAGGTAGGATGTGAGCTGGAGGAGAAGGAGGAATTCTGGTTGGGCTTTGATGAAGTGATGCAGAGCATACCTAGAAGTGAGAGAGTTGTCATTGGTGCAGACTTTAATGGACATGTTGGTGCAGGAAACCGAGGTGATGAGGATGTGATGGGCAGGTTTGGTATCCAGGAGAGGAACGCAGAAGGACAGATGGTGGTTGACTTTGCTAAAAGGATGGAAATGGCTGTAGTGAATACTTTAATACTTTCTTCCAGAATAGGCAGGAACATAGGGTGACCTATAAAAGTGGAGGTAGGATCAAACAGGTAGACTAGATCTTGTGTAGACGGTGTAATCTGAAGGAGATCAGTGACTGCAACGTAGTGGTCAGCGAGACTGTGGCCAAACAGCATAGGATGGTGGTGTGTAGGATAACTCTGGTGGTGAGGAAGATGAAGAGGGCAAAGACAGAAGACGAAATGGTGGAAGCTGAAAAAGGAAGAGTTTTGCATGACTTTTTAGGAAGGAGTTAAGACAGGCTCTGGGTGGTCAGGAGGTGCTTCCAGATGACTGGACAACTACAGCTAATGTGATCAGAGAGACAGGTAGGAGAGTACTTGGTGTGTCACCGAAAAGGAAAGTAGATAAGGAGACTTGGTGGTGGAATGAGGAGGTACAGGAGTGTATAGAGAGAAAGAGGTTAGCTAAGGAGAAGTGGAACCCTGAGAGGACTGAGGAGAGTAGACAGAAGTACAAGGAGATGCACTGTAAGGTGAAGGTAGAGGTAGCAAAGGCCAAACAAGAAGCTTATGATGACTTGTATGCTAGGTTGGACAGTAAGGAGGGAGAGACTGATCTATACCGGTTGGCAAGACAGAGAGACAGAGATGGGAAGGACGTGCAGCAGGTTAGGGTGATTAAGGATAGGGATGGAAGTCTATTGACAGGTGCCAGTAGTGTGATGGGAAGATGGAAAGAGTACTTTGAAGAGTTGATGAACATGGAAAATGAGAGAACAAAGACTAGAAGAGGTGACTGCTGTGGACCAGGAAGTAGCAAGGATTAGTCAGGATGAAGTGTGGAGGGCATTGAAGAGGATGAAGAGTGGAAAGGCAGTCGGTTCTGATGATATACCTGTAGAGGTATGGAAGTGTCTAGGAGAGGTGGCAGTAGAGTTTCTGACTGGGTTGTTCAACAGGATCTTAGATAGTGAGAAGATGCCTGAGGAATGGAGGAGAAGTGTGCTGGTGCCCATTTTTAAGAACAAGGGAGATGTGCAAAGTTGTGGCAACTACAGAGGAATAAAGCTGATGAGCCATACAATGAAGTTATGGGAAAGAGTAGTTGAAGCTAGAGGCAGAAGTGAGCATTTGTGAGCCTGCAGTATGGTTTCATGCCAAAAAAGAGTACTCGGATGCAGTATTTGCTTTGAGGATGTTGATAGAGAAGTACAGAGAAGGCCAGAGGGAGCTGCATTGTGTTTTTGTAGATCTGGAGAAAGATTATGACAGGGGGCCCAGAGAGGAACTGTGGTATTGTATGAGGAAGTGTGGAGTGGCAGAGAAGTACAGGTATGTTGGAGCGGTGCAGGACATGTATGAGGACTGTAAGACAGTGGTGAGGTGTGTGTAGGTGTGACAGAGGAGTTCAAGGTGGAGGTGGGACTGCATCAGGGATCAGCTCTGAGCCCCTTCTTGTTGCTATGGTGATGGACAGGCTGACAGACAAGGTTAGACAGGAATCTCCATGGACTATGCTGTTTGCAGATGACATTGTGATCTGCAGTCAGAGCAGGGAACAGGTGGAGGAGAAACTAGAGAGGTGGAGGTTTGTCCTGGAAAGGAGAGGAATGAAGGTTAGCCGCAGTAAGACAGAGTACATGTGTGTGAATGAGAGGGACCCAAGTGGAAGAGTGAGGTTACAGGGAGAAGAGATCAAGAAGGTGGAGGATTTGAAGTACTTAGGGTCAACAGTCCAGAGCAATGGAGAGTGTGGAAAAGAGGTGAAGAAGCGTGTCCAGGCAGGATGGAACGGGTGGAGGAAAGTGTCAGGTGTGATGTGTGATAGAAGAGTTTCAGCTAAAATGAAAGGAAAGGTGTACAAAACTGTGGTGAGACCAGCGATGTTGTTTGGTCTAGAGACAGTGTCCCTGAGGAAAAGACAGGAGACAGAGCTGGAGGTAGCAGAGATGACGATGCTGAGGTTCTCTTTAGGAGTGATCAGGATGGATAGGATCAGGAATGAGTACTTCAGAGGGACAGCACATGACCCCTTGGTCAACAAGGCAGTCGAGGTGAGCTGGGGGATTGCTCATCGCAGGCTTATTCTTAACCCTTAAGTGTGGGGTCAACCTTTTTTTTTTTTAAATTAAATTTTATATACTAATCTGATTCCCAAAGGGAAATTAAGAGCACATTCTATTAAGTAGTAAATATTTCAAGTGCATGACTATATTTTAGTTTTATACAGGCTCCTGTAGCACACACACACACACACACACACACACACACACACACAAGGGGACCTATAGTCATGCAGGGGGAGGTAGAGTGGCGGGCAGCTCCATCACGGTGCGCCCCAAATGAGCAACTTGTAATGGGGAATGCCCCTTGCACAAGGGCACCTCGGCAGTGCTCCAGAGGTGAGCTGACACCTCCCACTGCCAGCTCACCTCTGGGTTTTTTTTTAGGTGGGAGCGGTAATCGAACCATCAATCTTAGCATCTTAAGAACATTGGACGACCCGCTCTGCTGCCCGCTCTACCACAGAGCCACTGCCGCCCCAGGATGACACTGACCCCATGGGTTGTTTTTCTACAAATGCTTCAAAATGAAAACTTGTATTATATTCATATTGCAGGTATCCCTCATACAATATGTCTGTGACATGAGGCCGTTTGCATTCCCATGTGAGGTGGGAACACGATGTATACCTGCAGGTGTGTAACTAAGTTCCCTACCTCTTGGCTCTGGCCCCGTCTAAAGGAGAGGATGATGTCACACTGAACGACGTCACGCGGAAGTTAGATCCAACACGGCGGCCCCCAGCTGCTAGAATAACTATTCAAAAACATCCAGTTTATATAGTGAATCTTTTGCTGTCTGTACGTAAAATTATACTCACAGTGGAGGACTTAGAGAAGTTTTTAGACGAGTATTTTTACCGGTGCACCATGGAAAGCCCTAGCATCGCTACGTTCCGGGAGAATCCTAACAAGAGGAAAAAGAAAGACTCCTCCACTGACACCCAGGACCTGGACACCTCTGGCATCCAGCTCAGTGTCCTTGAGTCCATAAACAAAAAGCTTGACGTCCTCGGGATCCTCCATGAGGAAATAAAAGAACCTAGAGCCAGCCTGGAGTTCACCCACCAGCAGATCGCCGACCTGCAGCGGGACAACTCCGAGCTTCGCTCTGCGCTGACATCTGTGTCAACCAAGGTAAGTATATTACAAAAAGAGAATAAGTCCCTCAAACAGACCGCCCTGGACATCCAAACGAGGAGTATGCGGGACAATGTCATCTTTTCGGGCATCCCAGAGTCCACACAGGACAACCCGGAGTCCCAAGTTAAAAACTTTTTGAAGTCCGCCCTAAAAATCCCGGAGGAGACTGCGAACACCATCACATTCCACCACGTCCATCATCGCGAAATCCAAGCACTTTCAACAGAAAGTGTTGGTTAAAAGCAAAGGTCAGGAGCTGAAGAGCACGACGTACGGGATGAACGACCAGTTCCCCAAAGAGATTAATGAGAGGTGAAAAGTGCTCTATCCCATCAGGAAGGCGCACAGACAAAAGGGTAAACGAACAGCTCTGGTCGTGGATAAACTTTATATCTATGGCCAGCTGTTCCGTGAGCCCTCCACCACCCCCTGGCTTTTCTGATGGGTCAGATAAGTATTCATGAACGGCTCGGTTATGTTAATATATTAATAATAATAATAATTATTATGATATATATGTTACACTTCCCCAAAAATTATCCTACATCTAGGCACCCCCCCTCTTCTTTTATTTGTCTTTATACTAAATATACATCCCTCCCCCTCCTACACACTCACCCCTCTCACCCTAACTCTTCCTACCCCTCTTATTTATTATATGTTTTTTATGGTGTTAACTCTCGGTTTATCGGGCAGTGCAGTGCTTTGTTTCAATGTATATACACATTTCAATATGCTGTATATATATAACAACTGGCAAAGATGAGTCTCTATTCTAATCCATAAGAGAGTTCCCTTCACTTTAAACAGTACAGTTACAGACCCTGAGGGCAGATACATTATTATTCAGGCAACACTATTTGATAAACTATACACAATCAGTAATTTATATTAACCCAATAACGATGATCCAGCTTTTTTTCCAAACAATCTTCTCTCATTTAGCTGACCTATCCGCTAACTCAACAACTGTTATTGGTGGGGACTTCAACATAGTTCTGAATCCCCCAGTTGACTAGACGACATTTGGAGACTTAAAAACACAACAAAAAAGGAATACACTTTCTTCTCTGCGGTGCATCAGTCATTTTCAAGAATTGACTTTTTCCTCACTAATAATTCTAGCGCACATACGTAAATCTTCTGTTAGAATTCATCCAATCATCATTAGTGACCATGCACCGATATCCCTCAGGCTACAAACCACAAACCTCCACAGACTTGGTGCTTCAACATTTCTCTGCTTAAAGATCCAGAATTTGATAAAATAATAAGGCAAGAATGGGCAGAATTTTTAAAATATAATGAATTCCCCAATTCCTCCCCTTCCTTACTTTGGGAAACTGGGAAGGCTGTAATCAGGGGTAAAATAATATCATACTCCTCATTCAAAAAACAAAACAAAAACAGGAACAACAAATGCAAACAGAAATGGAAGAAAAACTCAAACGTGTAACTGAGGATTATGCTTTAAATCCAAATGAAAAATTATGGTCTGAACTACAAAATGCAAAACTAAGTCTCAATAACATCCTGTCAAAGAAAACAGAATTATTACAACAGCTGAGATATAACACTTTTGAGCATGACAATAAATCAGAAGAAGAAGTATACTTTATTTATCCCCACAGGGAAATTACACAGTCACTCAATACATGCGGTTGTGTTAGTTCTTTTTTTAACAATCAGTGTATACACCGGCCCCCTGAACACAGCACACAAAGGGGCCTGCAAGCATGCAGTTAGTACATATCAAGCAACACACATCAGGGAGGCAGAGTGACGGGCAGCGGCTTCTGGAACGCGCCCCAATTGAGCGGCTTGTGGGGGGGACGGTGCCTTGCTCAAGGGCACCTCGGCTGGTGGCATCCTGGCGGGAGCGGGATCCACCGATGGTTGGGGTGATCTGTCTACAAGACGTCTGCTCTACCGCTGAGCCACTGCCGCCCTCAAGCAAATTTCTTGAAAACCAACTCCAATGCAACAGAGAAAAATCTTTAATAACAACAATCCAGGATCCCTCTGGTAAGTATTCACAATCACCTCTAGAAATTAATGACATTTTCTATAGATATTACCATAACTTATATTCAACTTCTGTAAAACCAAAAAACAAAGAAGATATCCACAATTTCCTCGCCAACCTAAACCTACCCAAACTAAAATCTGAAGACAGACATTGTTGACGCTCCACTGACCATCAATGAATTACAGAGTGCGCTAGACAGTATGCCAGCAGGCAAGGCACCTGGTCCAGATGGTTTTCCTGCTGAATTCCTCAAACATTTCTGGTCAGTGTTAGCCCCTCTCTTCTTCAGAGTAGTAAAAGAAATTAAAAATAATCGTTATATAGGTGGTTACATGAATACAGCTGCAATAAAATTGTTATTAAAACCAGATAAAGATCCCACTCATCCTTCTAGCTATCGACCTATTTCACTAATCATCACCGACATTAAAATAATATCTAAAGCACTTGCCTCCAGATTTGAGAAAATTATTCCATCAATAATTGACAATGATCAAACAGGATTTATTAAGGGTCGACACGCTACCAACAATATTAGAAGACTACTCAATCTGATTAGTTTGACACAGCGCAACAACAGGAAAGCAATTGTTATACCACTTGACGCTGAAAAAGCCTTTGACAAAGTTAATTGGAATTTTCTTTTCACACTGCTTCATAAATTTGAATTTGGTGAGTCATTTATCCGGTGGGTATCAACCTTATATAACTCACCTAAGGCCACAGTCACCACTAATGGGATAATTTCACCAAATTTCACTTTAGAAAGAGGAACCAGACAGGGATGCCCTCTATCTCCCCTATTGTTCGCAATATTTATTGAACCACTGGCAGTAGCAATACGTCAAAACCTGAATATTAAAAGGTATCTGCTCTCAGGAGTCGGAACACCAAATTAACTTATATGTGGATGACATTTTACTTTATCTAGAAAATCCAAATACATCAGTGAAGTAAGTATGAACACTAATTACAACCTTCTCTGGTCTTTCAGATTATTCCATTAACTGGCCAAAGTCAATCATACTTCCATTAACAGAGAACTCTTGGAATCCTGCAGTCCACAACTCACTTTATTCTTTTCCCATGGGTAATATTAGATATCTGGGTTTAAATATTTCTAATAAACTTTGATCTAGTCCACTTGAACTTCACCCCACTTTTAGAAAAAGTCTCTGGTGATCTAAGACGTTGGAACAACCTCCCCATCTCCCTTCTGGGATGAATAGATACTGTTAAAATGAAAATATTACCTCAAATCAACTACCTTTTTTCGATTATCCCATTTAAACCAACATCAAAGTGGTTCCAATCATTAGATTCTGCCATTGGTAAATTCTATTCAAAAACAAAACAGCTAAAGTTAGCCTGACAACGCTCCAGAAAAATAAATCTGAAGGTAGCTTGGAGGCGCCCAACTTTATGCAGTACTACTTAGCAAACCAACTACAGTATCTGATCAAGTGGATCCATCCACATGAGGACTATAAAACTCTTGGCTGGAGCTAGAACATAGAGACTGTAATCACATCAATCTCTCCGATCTTCCCTTAAACAACATCCTTGTTTCAAGAATCCTTTGATTGCCTCCACCTTGTCTGCTTGGTGGAAAGCCCTTGATATTACAGGATCTCAGTTACACATTGGTATACTCTCCCCAATTAGGCACAACCCAGACTTTATTAACAATAAAAAACCTCTTTATTTTAGCACATGGGCAAAGAAAGGGATCACCCACCTCCATCACCTTCTTCAAGATAATAAACTAATGACATATACAAAACTATTTCAAACATTTGAAATTAGAAATGGAAATTTTCTCCAATATCTGCAAATAAAGAAGACAATCATAAAAAAAGTATTCCGAAGCTTCAACCATCCTCATCGCCACCTGATTTACAGCTACCTGAATTCACCAAATACATTACAAAGTTATCCCCAAAACTTAAGAAAAATCTTTCAAAGATATATAGTTCACTTTTAAAAACTGGCTCAATACATCTACCAACCGTAAAATGGGAAATAGATTTAAACATATCATTTGACTATGACTCTTGGACTGAGATTTGCGGTAATACATTTAAGATGACAAATAACTCTAATTTACAACTAATTCAATTTAAAGTACTTCATAGAGCACATGTAACACAACATAGATTATTTAAAATAGGTTTCTGTATAACAGATATATGCTCCCAATGCGTTGGAAAATGCCTCAGTGTGTCAGGGGGGGAGCTAGCTGCTGGCTGTTAGCCTGCGGTGTCCGGCTGGCGGTGGTTGGTGGGCATGTATTGCGATGCCAGGGTGCCCGGCCTGGTGTGGATGGCTGGCTCATGGGCGGTGTGGCCCCGTTGGTTGGTTCAGTGGGTTGGTGGAGGGGGGGGTGGCTTTTCGGCAGGCTGCCCCCCCTGGATGGTGTGGTGGCTTTGGGCTAGTCCCTGGCCTCGATCCTGCGGGGCTAGCCCTCTGTGACCCGGCGGCCGGGCTTGGTGGGGCGGGGCATGCGTCACCTTCATTCCCCTCTGTGTTGCCGTGGTGGTGCACCTCTGGGTTGTTGTTATTGCGGGGCGGGTTGGTGGCTTGGGCCGGTTGCCCATTGGTCATCGGTAGCTTTGGGGGATGCAAGGCGCCTGTGGCTTTGCCGGGGCCCTGGTGGCCGTGGCCAGGCTGGGCTGCGGGTTCGGGTTGGTTGACCGGCTGTGATCCTGGTCCCCCTCATGGCCCTGTTTATGTGGGCCGGGCCCACACCAGATTGCCTCCTAATGTTCACTCAACATACACACACACACACTTTGGAGGGGGCCCTGCGATATTTGGAGTAGTCTGGACAGCGCTGGGCTTCCCTTCAGACTTTTAATGCACCACATCCCACACAGGGTAGCACAGGAGCACAAGGTCGGGGGGTCGCTTCCTCGTCAGGGATTGAGGAAGCATAATAACAGGGAGGGTAGCGGTGACTCCACACAACATGGCGCTTCTGGTGGGGCACGGCCCTCTGGGGCCTATGGCTGGGGAGGGGCTGCTTGACCTGGGCCTGCAGTTTGGCTTGGGCTGCTGGGGGGTTGGGCTTGGTTGCGGGCTTTTTATGGCGACTGGATGGCTGTTGATGGTTGCCGGTTGTCGGTCGTGGCCATTGATTCGTCGTGCGGCGATGGTGACCGGGGGTGTGGCGCTGGGGCACTGATGTGGGGATGGGATGATGTGTGGGCTGTCTGGCCTGGCCTGGGGGTCAGGCTGCGGGGGGATGGCCCGTGGGTGCGGGGGTAGTCAGGTGGTATGGAGTCGTCACTTGATTTGGGGACGGGATGGTTGCTGGGCAGCTTGGCTCCTCCCCCAGGGACCTTGTCCCCCATCTACCTGCGGGTGCTGCACGGCTCACCTGCTGGCCTATCGGGCGTGGCGTGTTAGGTCGAATTTGTGGCATGTCCCTTGCTGCCGCTGTTGGTCGGGGGGGCGGGGGTTGGTGGCTGGCGGTTGGTTTACTTTGCTGGGTGCTGGGGTGTAGGATGGCGTCGCCATCGGTTTCCCAGTGGACCTGGGCTATAGACAGGGCTCGGCGTGGTGGCAGCTGTGGGCGGGTTGGCTGCGGTGGGCCTCTGATAGGGCCTGGCATGGGCTGCCGAGGACGGCCGGCGGTATACGGGGGCTAGCTGCCTCTGGTCAGCTTTCCTCTGTGGGCGGCGGCGCGGAGGGGCTTGCGGCCCACTGGGGATCTCTGCCGTATCTAGATGATTGGTGGGGCCCCGATCCGATCTCTGGTTTGCCCACGCTTGCGGGAGGCATGACGGGCATGTGGGGTTGCAAGACCCCACAAAGACTAACAAGACTATAACAAAGACTATAACAAGGACTGGGAAACAAGATAACAACATAAGCCAAAAATGAGAGCTGCCATCTCTCTCCACAAAGCAAACAACTAAACTTATATAGAGAACAAGGGGAGAGATGAATGGTGAGTTCTTGATTGGAGACCAACTGGTTTCAGCTGTGCAGACCTTAGAATGATCACACAGGTGAAACCTATTGAGAAGGGACAGATCTGGTGAACACAAACACAAACCAAGGGGAAACAACAAACAACATCACATACCTCCACCCGTAACAAAACATAATAAATTATTTTCAAGAAATTGCAGTTTTTGTATCACTAATCCACTCTTCGAGTGGGGTCACATATGATCCGAAATAGTTACGGATTTTTGTATGAACCTTTAATTTTTAGCCACTTTTACTGTCCCACTTACACATCTGATGTCATTTTCCACTTCTGTTGCAACTGTCCAATCAACACACCTGGTGTCAGCAAGGTCTCTACCCAGGACCCCCTTTGAAACCCCTATCAACAACTGTTGAGGAGCCAGATGGGTTGCAACAATGGTTGTTGGAATGTGAATAGCACTGCCTTTGTCCTCTTCATCTTCCTCACCACCAGAGTCATCCTACACACCACCATCCTATGCTGTTTGGCTACACTCTCACCTACCACTACTTTACAGTCACTGATCTCCTTCAGGTTACACCGTCTACACCACATGTAGTCTACCTGTGTGCTCCTACCACCACTCTTATAGGTCACCCTATGTTCCTGCCTCTTCTGGAAGAAAGTATTCACCATACCCATTTCCATCCTTCTTTGCAAAGTCAACTACCATCTGTCCTTCTGCGTTCCTCTCCTGGATACCAAACCTGCCCATCACCTCCTCATCACCTCTGTTACCTGCACCAACATGTCCGTTGAAGTCTGCACCAATGATAACGCTCTCACTTTTAGATATGCTCTGCATCACTTCATCAAAGTCCAACCAGAATTTCTCCTTCTCCTCCTACCCACATTCTACCTGTGGAGCATACCCACTAACAACATTGAACATCACACCTTCTATTTCTAGTTTCAGACTATTTGAGGAAAGTGCGACCTCGTCCTCCTGTGTTTGTTTGATTTCGGGTAGTGAGAATGTTGGAGGTCCGAATAAAGGCTGGAGATGATGAACAGTTCTTCGAAGCTTTATTGCAGAATATTCTGGGCACAAGAGACTTACAGACAAGAGCTGCAGCGGTGCACAAGTGCAAAGATACAAAAGGATCACACATTGTTTAAACTCCAGAAGGTGGACTGTGGGCGGTATTGAAACTGTTGCTTAACCCCGAAGCTTTCCACTAGAACAGGAAGCATCTGCTCTCAACCAGTCCTTTACTGGTTTCAGTTGGTACATCATGACCTTCAGGCGTTACCAAAAAATGTCAAGTCAACAGTTTCACGAAATTATCTGAGGACACTGAACAGTCATACAAGCATTTCCAAATATGGTCAAACAGTAGATATATCCATACAGAGCCTGCAAGACTCATCACTTTATGTGGCACTCTTTACTTCCAGGACATTCCTAACAAACTCCTCCTTCAAGATAACTCCTACTCCATTTATCTTCTTATCTACACCATAATAAAACAACTTGAACCCTGCTCCTAAACTTCTAGCCTTGCTACCTTTCCGCCTAGACTTTGACACAAAACAAGTGAGACTGCCACACTGAAAATAATGTCACATGGTCTAGGGGAATTGATGTTGTCAAAATTAACAAAACAATCTATAACACTGTAGTATTGAATTAGTGGTCGTTAAGACTATAAATACTAAATTCAATCTACCCACTAAAAACGCAGGTCAGTGTCCAGAACAAACGGGACAAGAGGCTGGCAATTAAACAAGAATTTACAATTTATTAAACAGGTTACTGGGTTAAAACCTTATTTAAAACAATTAAAAATCCGACACCTAAAATTACAGGGCAGGCCAATGAGACAAGCCTAGCGCCACACAGTATAAAAACACCTGACAGGTAAGCAGTGGTAGTTATGCACAAGTACCCAAAGGCTTCACCTTCTAGAGCCCAAAACACACACTAAAATACTGGGAGTCACTGGGGACACAGCACACACGTTATGATGCCAATATACAGGCAAGGCACTCCAAACAATAAAATATAGGATAAATAAAGCAATGACTCAAAACAATTAAAAGGAGGGTCACTAGAGGAATGGAGCCATGCGTCTCCCCCCGACCCTGCCACTGTTAAATAATTGTACCTGCCGGTGTAGGTGACGCTCCTGCCCTTGTAATGTGTCAGTTAAAATAGAAATAAAATAATAAAAAGGGAAATAAAACACAGGCCAGTAACTCTAAAAGACTAGGGAAAGAACAGTGACAGTCATCGCACTTGTGGACAATTCTATAATATGAACAGGAAATTAAAATACATTAATTCATACATTTTCTAAAAACCATAAGCATTCATAAAACAGTCCAACAAATGAGCGTTACCTGGCTCATCCAGGGACTTAGTCACACTAAGGTGTGGCTCTGGTGTGTGTCTGCCACCGCGCAAACCAATACTAAAAAGAACAGCATTTATTAGAATAAAAACAGGTGGCTGGAAGCATGGTGAACAATCCTTAAAAACCCCAGTTCTCGGCTGTCCAATAATCAGTGCATTTATGTCAGATTGTGTTATGAGCGGGCACCATATTAAAAGCTAAGACTACTCTTTAAAACACTAAAATCACACATATCGCTCAGCCATATTTGGCGTGACTTCCTGCACCGCGGCCGCACTTACGCATGTGACGTCTGATGCTGATAGAGAGAGCGAGAGCATTGCTACCAGCATGCTTAAATAGCTTCTGCCCTGGGTCTTAAAGGTATCCCTGTTACACTGGCCCCTATTTTGAAAGGTCGCCGTCCCGGTGACATGCTACAACCAAGGTCGGAATGTGTCTAGAACCACCTGGCTGTTGACTGTGTGAGATACCTGAGAGGTCCTATCTGTGGTAGCAAGGGTTTGAGTAACTGGTCTTGGCAGGTGGAAAGGATTCGAATGCTGTCCTGCATTGCTTCTTGTAGGCCGCTTTTGCACATCAAGACATTCCTCTGTTGCCAAGGTGGCTGTGCTAACGTTGGGGTTACTTTCCTGTTCAAGGATTTCGTGATTGACAGACTGCCTAGTTATTGTCTGCGAAGCTGGCACAGAGGAATTTGGGGAGAAGGCCTGAACCGGCTGTATCTCTGGTTCCAAAAGGAAGACACCTCCCTCTACATCGCTGTCGTCATCCACCGTATTGGATTTGGGATACGTAGTTGCGTCTCCAGTCAGGCCCAAGTCAGGTACAGGCTGCACTTGTGTTGTAGGCCCATTGGTGGCAGTTGCCGGCAACACTCTGAGCTCCGCTCTGTTGATATTCCTCTCCTGACCTGTACCATCTCTGGGACATATTTTGTAGACCCTCCCTTCTTCATCCATGTTTCTGACTACCACATAAACAACTGGGTCCCAGGTATCCTGGATTTTGTGGCGCCCCAGAGGGTGACTTTCTGTAAACAAGCGTTCCAGGGGACAGAATAGAAGTTTCTGTTGGCTGGTGATGTCTATTTCTCCGTTCTGCGGCCCAGTGGAGCTGCTCTTTTGCCTGACCATAGACTGAACGCAGACAATGCTGGTGTTCATCCATCCAGTCCTGTGCTGAGGTTGGTGTGGTTAACTCCTGCGGTGCCCCTAACAAAAAATCTACAGGTAATTGAGCCTTCTGACCAAACATAAGTTCATAGGGTGAGTAGCCTGTGGATTGATGTTCTGTGGTGTTATAGGCATACAGCAGGTGAGGTAGGTGTTGTGGCCATTTTCTTTTCTTTTCCTGAGGAAGAGTACGTAACAAGTCATGCAATGTTCGATTAAATCGTTCACACTGTCCATTACCTTCCGGATGGTATGGTGTTGTTCTACTCTTTTCTATTCCGTAAAGTTGGCATAATCGTTTCAACAGATCTCCTTCAAAACTCCTACCTTGGTCACTGTGAATACGCTTGGGTACACCATAGATGTAGAACCATTTCTCCGTC
This sequence comes from Antennarius striatus, assembly GCF_040054535.1. Classification (NCBI taxonomy): domain Eukaryota; kingdom Metazoa; phylum Chordata; class Actinopteri; order Lophiiformes; family Antennariidae; genus Antennarius; species Antennarius striatus. The sequence continues at coordinate 1,009,458 of NC_090782.1, read as the reverse complement.
AGTATTCGGGCAACTGTACTAGCCCGCTGGTCTGCTGTTGGGAATGCCTGGGCAAATTTAGAAAACACATCAGTGACCACCAGCACGTTTTCTCGTCCATCACTGGCCTTATCCAGTACAGTAAAATCAATGGCAATTACTTCCAGGGGTTTAGAAGCCACCAAACCACCTCTGAATGTCCGAACTTTTGGTTGTACTGCTTTGGCCAACACACAGCGGTTGCACTCCTGACAGTACTTCTCTATGTCTCGTCCCATGAATGGCCAAAAGCATCTCTGCCTTGCGAGACTGGTGGTGCGTTCAATTCCTTGATGGCCATGGTCGTCATGCAGGCTTTTGAGGACCTCAGACTGCAAACACTGGGGCAACAGAAGCTGAAGTAGAATTTCTGCATTCCCTGGTGTCTGAATTTGGCGATATAGGACACCATCCCTTGAGCTAATTCTGGTCCAGTGTTGCACCAACTTCTTCACACTTTTACTGACATTGGCCAGTTCCTGTTTTGTTGGCATCTTTCTTCTCTTCCAATACTGTAGGAAGGGTCCAATCACTGGATCTGCGGCCTGTAAGGCCCTTAAGTCAGCGGTGGGCCGAGAGGGAAAAGCAGCTACCTGAAAGGTGACAGCGACAGCATGAGGCGTTTGAGATACAGGGTTTGTTTGATCATGGACTTCGCGTGGCACCTTCAGGCCAGGGAACAAAGGGGAAGTGCTCTGGAGATGCATCTGACGGGATAATGCATCTGCATTACGATTAGCAGGCCCCGGTCGGTACTTCAGCTCAAAATCAAAAACTGCTAACTCAGATGCCCACCGCTGCTCCACAGCTCCAAGTTTAGCGGACTGCAAATAGCTCAGGGGGTTGTTATCTGTGAATACAACAAATTTGTTTCCAAACAGATACTCACGAAACTTTTGTGTGACTGCCCATTTCAACGCCAGAAATTCCAGCTTTCGAGAACTGTAGTTGGACATGTTCCTTTCTGTGGGTCTAAGGCCCCTGCTGGCATAGGCAATTGGTCGTCGCTTCCCATCATGATCTTGAGATAATACGGCTCCAAGTCCAGCATGACTGGCATCTATTTCAAGGATAAAAGGTTTAGTAAAATCAGCATAGCCCAGAACTGGTGCACTCACCAATAACTTTTTGAGGATCTGGAATGAGGTTTCACACTCATCATTCCAGCGATCGCACCATTTCCCAAGGCTTTGCGTTTCTTCTTGGTTCCCTCCATTGCAGCCACTAGCCGATGAAGTGGAGCAGCATGCTTTGCAAAACCTTCCACAAAGCGGCGATAGTACGAGGCAAACCCAAGGAATGACTGTAGCTCTGTGCAAGTGGTAGGCCGTGCCCAATCAATCACTGCACTGATCTTTGACGGATCAGTGGCAACACCAGATGCGGAGATTACATGGCCCAGGTATGTGACTTCTGATTGAAAGAAGTGACACTTCTGTAGCTTTAATTTTAGATGGTGTTCTTTAAGGCGGGACAGTACCAGATCAAGACGTTGGAGATGTTTATCAAAAGAAGATGAAAAAATGACAATGTCATCTAAATATAAAAGCAAGGACTGAAGACTCTGGTCTCCAAAAATACGCTCCATCAATCTTTGAAAAGTACTAGGTGCATTGCAAAGCCCAAATGGCATCCTATTGAACTCAAACAGCCCAAAGGGGGTACAAAAAGCAGTCTTTGGTTTATCTTTTTCTGCCACTGGCACTTGGTTGTAGCCACTTGCAAGGCCTAGCGTTGAAAAGTATCGGGCACCTGAGAGAGCATCCAAAGATTCCTCAATTCTGGGCAGAGGATAAGCATCTTTCCTGGTCTTGGCATTGAGCAAACGGTAGTCTACACACAGCCTGATCTCTCCGGTTTTTTTAAAGACTACCACAATGGGGGAGGAGTATGGACTACAGCTTGGGCGCACAATACCTTTGTCCAGGAGCTCCCGAATGTGTGCTTTGACTTGCTCATACTGTGATGGTGGGAGCCTGCGATAGCGCTGCCGCACTGGGGCTTCGTCCAATAACGGAATCTCGTGCTCTACCAGTGTGGTACATCCCAAGTCTCCTTCTCCTTGGCTGAAAACAATGCCATGCTTCTGCAATAGTGCTATCCCCTGCTCTGTCTGTTCAGGGGAGAGGTCTGACCACGATAAACTGGACAAATCGAGAGTAGAGGGTTTCACTGCATTCACCTGTTGGATCACTGCTATAGTGCTCTGCTCCTCTGTTTCCTCCACAACAACTGTGTTCCCTGTTGGAAGTGGGTCCACCACATGCAGCTCACCTAGCTGTGTGTGAGGCCTTAGCCACACATCTTCAGTGCCGACATTTACAGCTGGAATGTCAACACTTCCGTTATGGACAGAAATAAGGGCGGAGGACACAAGAATGCCAGCTGGGAGTGTGTTTCCTGTCGCTAGGGGTTCAAGCAGCACAGAAGGGAGGGTGATTTTCGCAGCTGCAGGGCAAGTGGTGTGAATCCACTTCACAGAACCAGCAGGAACGCGAATGGCCCGACCCTGAACTTTGGCTTTACCCAAATACCCCTGTGCATCTAACGCCTCAAGACGCTGGCATGTAAAAAGTGTGTCTTTCCATTCCTTACTGGCTACTTGGAGGTCAGGTAAATCAAAAAGACTTGGGCCAAACTGTTCAAAGAGCAAGTGATAGCAGTGGCGAATGATGTTCATCCCTAAGAGACCTGGTGTGGCTCCTTGTTGTATGGGCTCACCCTGTGGATCCTCAACAACTAAAACACCCATTCGGGTCAAAGTCTTTCCCAACACAGTGATATCGAGCTCCAAATAACCTTTATAAGGTATTTTTAGCCCATTAGCAGCTTTAAGGCGTAGCCAATGACACCTTTTTAGCAGCCCGATACCTTGTGATTTAAAATGTCTCTCAAAAAATGCCACCCATGCAGATCTCCACCACTGGGCAGTCTCCAATCAGTCGAGAGGGATCTTCAGGTGAGCCCACAATACCCTTTCCTGGTGGCTGGCTCTCTACACCAGAGGGGTCTAGTTTCCCGACGGCTGGAAGTCAGGATCTCCTTCCACCACTTGCGTGCAGACTTCAATGTCGGAACTAGTGCCTCTTTGGGTCTTAGAAGCTGTCAAGTTGACCCTACAAAACCTGGCAATATGACCTGGTCTACTACAACGGTGGCAAATTGGCTTTCCGTCAGCCTGGAAGCGGAAACGTTTAGCTGGGTTTGGGACTGCATCACTCTGAGTAGGCTGTGGTGACGGTGCAGTGACATGTTTCATAATGGCATCTAATTGAGCTTGCTGCTTACGGAGACACTTTTATTTCTGCAATCTCATCTTTTGGTCTGGCCATGACTGCATTAGTAGTCCCTTCAAAATCATCCACTGCCTGAGAGTATGTGTCACAAGAGTAGGCCCGAGGTTTAACTCTACCCCCCTGTCTGCTTATATCTGCCCATCTAACAGCAATGCCCCTAAGATTAACAAAAGTGATGGCTGGGTCTTGACTCACATGCTGTTTTAACTCTCTGCGTGACATGTCATCAAGCACATGCTCAATGAATTGATCACGCAACAGTACATCAGAGTTAGGAATACCCCCTGGTGTTTTACGAATAACAACATCCATTAAGGACTTAAGGGCATGTGAATAATCACGCAATGATTCCCCCTCCCGCTGTGTGCGTTGGAAAAACTGTAACTGGGCCGCTATGTAGGATTGAGAGCAAGAATAATTTTCAGTCAAAATAGCAAAAATTTTGTCAGGAGTATCTCTGTTAACCCCAGGGTGAAAATTAACCTCAGCTTTAGCACCCCCATCCAGATGGTCAGTAATGAACAACAACTGTTCAGCTACTGACATGTGCCTAACTTCCAGACACCTGCGCATCTCCTCAACCCATTGTTCAACAGTTAACAAGTCAACAGACAATTTGCCAGTGAACTTCGGACATTTACGTTCCCTAGGTATAAAAACATATCGAAGGTTTGTAGCTTCACTTGCTAGGCCACCGGCTGGAACCACATTGGGATGGGCATTGGACGGCCCTGGTTCAGGATCCGAAACCTGTGAGTGTTCATGCAGCTGTTCTCTTAATTGTTCATTGGCAGCCGTAAGCTGTCGCAGCTGTTCTATGAGGGCCTGTACGTCCTCCATTTTGTCACAGGAAAGAAGCAGTCGCTCAGCGTCGGTTGTCAACTGGCTCGAGGTTCCCCTGTCGCTGCAGACCAGTCACTGTTCTTTCCCCAGTTCACACTAATCACCAAGGCCACAAGAATAATCAAAAATAAAAGCCTAAAATTTCAGCCTCTAGATCCTGCCGACAACGCCATTATTGTAGTATTGAATTAGTGGTCGTTAAGACTATAAATACTAAATTCAATCTACCCACTAAAAACGCAGGTCAGTGTCCAGAACAAACGGGACAAGAGGCTGGCAATTAAACAAGAATTTACTATTTGTTAAACAGGTTACTGGGTTAAAACCTTATTTAAAACAATTAAAAATCCGACACCTAAAATTACAGGGCAGGCCAATGAGACAAGCCTAGCGCCACACAGTATAAAAACACCTGACAGGTAAGCAGTGGTAGTTATGCACAAGTACCCAAAGGCTTCACCTTCTAGAGCCCAAAACACACACTAAAATACTGGGAGTCACTGGGGACACAGCACACACGTTATGATGCCAATATACAGGCAAGGCACTCCAAACAATAAAATATAGGATAAATAAAGCAATGACTCAAAACAATTAAAAGGAGGGTCACTAGAGGAATGGAGCCATGCGTCTCCCCCCGACCCTGCCACTGTTAAATAATTGTACCTGCCGGTGTAGGTGACGCTCCTGCCCTTGTAATGTGTCAGTTAAAATAGAAATAAAATAATAAAAAGGGAAATAAAACACAGGCCAGTAACTCTAAAAGACTAGGGAAAGAACAGTGACAGTCATCGCACTTGTGGACAATTCTATAATATGAACAGGAAATTAAAATACATTAATTCATACATTTTCTAAAAACCATAAGCATTCATAAAACAGTCCAACAAATGAGCGTTACCTGGCTCATCCAGGGACTTAGTCACACTAAGGTGTGGCTCTGGTGTGTGTCTGCCACCGCGCAAACCAATACTAAAAAGAACAGCATTTATTAGAATAAAAACAGGTGGCTGGAAGCATGGTGAACAATCCTTAAAAACCCCAGTTCTCGGCTGTCCAATAATCAGTGCATTTATGTCAGATTGTGTTATGAGCGGGCACCATATTAAAAGCTAAGACTACTCTTTAAAACACTAAAATCACACATATCGCTCAGCCATATTTGGCGTGACTTCCTGCACCGCGGCCGCACTTACGCATGTGACGTCTGATGCTGATAGAGAGAGCGAGAGCATTGCTACCAGCATGCTTAAATAGCTTCTGCCCTGGGTCTTAAAGGTATCCCTGTTACAACACAAAGACAAACTAAATGCAGGTAACTAAACAAGATAATAAAAACTCTGCCTAACTACACTAATGAGACAGTAAGAAAACTGACCAAAAATACAACAGAAAGACAACATCCCCTAACTGGTGTTTTTAGACAAAGGATACCAAGGGTGGTATGTACAAAAGCCTCTGTCTAGCTACCCCTAGGCCATGGACTAACAGAACGTTCAATAACTAACAAAGGATAACTAAACTAAAATGGCAGTTACTCACCACAGAGGACATGGAGAGAGATAGAGTGAGGTCTGAGAGATGAAAGATGAGATAAACAGAGTTGTAGCCTCTTTCTGAATGGCAAACAAAATACTTATGTAGGGTGTGTTTGGGGCATGCTATTTGGCAGGTAATTGTGGTAATTGGCAGCAGGTGGAGTAATCAGCAGGGTAAGGGGAAGTTCCCTGATTGACAGTTCTAGGCAGGCAGTGGAGCGGGATTGGGTGATCTGGGCCTAGGAAAAACAAAACACACAGGACACAGACACACCATACCCATCACTCCCAGAAACACTCACATGCACATCCATACCTACATACAGCACATACAAAATATGTATGTAGGCATATGTAACACGTCCATCCACAAGAACAAACATATATTTGCCACATGCATGTTTGTTTAAAACAAACCTGGAACAAACTGCATGGTTATAAGTAAAGTGCTCATCTATAATGCAGTTGTCACCACTACCACACACCCTTCAAGCCTCTAATGTGCAGGTGACAAAGCATCCACCAATACATTATCTGTACCCTTTTATGTCTCATTTCCAGGCTGTAGTTCTGGATCATGACAGCCAAGTGCATTAAGCGCTGGTTCTGATTGTACATTCTTGTTAAAAACACCAAGGGATTATGATCTGTGTACACTAACACAGGGACGGAGCTAGATCCTATGTACACTTCAAAATGTTGAAGTGCCCACAAGAAAGCAAGGACTTTCTTCTCTATAGTTGAATAGTTTAGTTGGGCTTTGTTCAACTTTCTTGAAAAGAAACAGAGGTAATGATCAATTCCGCCTGTACTTTCTTGAAGTAACACGGCACCAGTTCCCAGAGTGCTTGTGTCAATCTCCAGTTAAAATGGAAGCTTAAAATCTGGAGCAGCTAATACTGGGGCACTACATAACAGCGTCTTGGCACTCTCAAGGCATGTTGACCATCAGCGGACCAGCTGAACTGTTGGGCTTGTGATGATATTGTGTGTGATGATTTGTGAGATGCCATACATGGACATGTACTGATTTATTTCCACCAGTAGATGGTGGAAATTCACATACTTCACATACTCAACAAGAGCCCCACCCCCAAACAATTCTAACTTGATCATAGTATAGAAATGATGTTGGATGTATGCTGTTGCTGCTCATCACAACCAATTCTAAATAAATTAATTGAAAGAACCCAAGTTTCTTCAATTAAAGCAAGAAACATTACATGGTACCGGGAGTGGGGTTTGATGAGGTCATCAAAAAGTTTTATGAACACTGTTCACCAAAGAAGAATTAGATCTTTGAACGGTATGTGTTTCGCTTGAGAATGCAACAGCCTGCTGAAAGCTTTGATGTGCTTCTTACATACTTAAAACTAAAAGCTAGAACATGTAACTTTGGAGATGTGCATGATTCTATGATCCGTGATCACCCTGTGTTCGGCATTCAAGATACCAAGTTGAGGGAAAGGTTACTGCGAGAGACAGAGCTAACCCTTGAAGCTGCTGTGAATATATTCCATACCAGTGAATTAGCAGTGCAGCATGCCAAAACATTTTTGAGTGACACTACAAAACAGTGCAACAGTTGCCATGGTGTCACAGAAGACCTACATCAAAGGACCAGGGAATTACAATCAACCAAGGAAATCAGACTTATATTTGCAAAAGATGTGGTGGTTGTCATGCACCGAAACAATGCCCAGCATATGGGAAGATGTGCCACAAGTGTAAAGGACATAATCACTTTTCCAAACAGTGCTTTTCCAAGGGGAAACACAGAGGAAGAGGAAAATGACCTTGTGTGATTCCTTCTTTGTGGGCATTTTATACTGTTTATATTATAAGTCCTGTTAGTGCTGCATGTGTCTGTTAGTGTAGTGTATGTCTTGTGGTATGTCCTTTGATGTCAGTGTTTCTTTTTCTCCTGGTGTTTATCCCGTATTATTCGTTATGTAATGCCTGAGCAGTGGATATATACAATTTCCTCCTGAATTAATAAAGTATCTATCTATCTATCTATCTATCTATCTATCTATCTATCTATCTATCTATCTAACTATCTATCTATCTAAACAGACAAAAGTGAATAGAGTGGAGCAGGACAAGTGGACCGAGCCATTGCACATAAATGGAGCTACAATTGCTTTCAAACTGTATACAGGAGCAAAGGCTAACATGATAAATGAACTTCACATCAGAAACATGAAGGTGAAGCCTCACATTCATCCTAATCCAATACCACTCAAGGCCTACAATGGACAACCCTTCCCCACAAGAGGAATGTGCCGACTGAAGGTGAGAGTTAAAGGAAAAGAACATCACCTCATGTTTGTAATTGTACCAGATGGTCATGACTCACACTTAGGAGATGATGCATGTGAACGATTGGGTCTAGTCAAGAGGATGTATAGCATCAAGACAAATGCACAGAACAACGTAGAGACAATGGTGGATCAGTATTCAGATGTATTTTGAGGGTTTGGTGTTCTACCATACACCTGCAAGATCCAGCTAAAAGATGATGCACAGCCAGTTACTCATGTTCCCAGGCGAGTTCCTGCAGCACTCAGAGAGAGTTTAAAGCAAGAGCTTGACCGAAGGACATCACTGGGAGTTATAAAGAAACTGGAGGAGCCCACTGAGTGGTTTCTTGACACATACCACTGAATTCACCCCAATGGTGATCTACTATACGTGTGTACATGGATCCAAAAGACCAAAATGCCAACATCAAAAGAGAACATTATCAAATTCCAACCCAAGAAGAAATAACCAGTGAAATGGCCGGTGCAAAATACTTCAGCAAATTGGATGCTTCACAGGACTTTTGGCAAATCAAACTGCATGAGGACAGCACCAAGTACTGTACCTTCAACACACCATATGGCCGCTACTCATTCATGAGAATGCCCTTTGGCATCTGCTCTGCTCCTAAAGTGTTTCATAGGACTATGGAACACATCCTGGAAGGTGTAGAAGGTGCACGGGTGTATGTCGATGATGTCATCTGTTGGGGGTCCACCCTGGTCCAGCACAACGAAAGACTCATCAAAGTGTTGCAAAACATTAGAAAGCATGGACTAAAGCTGAACAGAGCCAAATGCCAGTTTGGTGTGGAATAAATCTCCTTTCTGGGAGACAAACTGTCCCGAGCAGCTATAGAACCTGACATCCGCAAGGTGAAAGCTATTCTGGAGATGCCGAGGCCTGAAGATAGGCAAGGTTTGCTGAGAGTTCTGGGAATGACAAATTGCAATGGAAAGTTCATACCAACTCTATCGACAAAAACTGAACATCTTAGGCAGTTGTTACATCACAAGTATGACTTTAAGTGGACTGACAGTCATTAAGAGGAGGGGAAGACACTGAAAACCATTCTCACCACAGAACCAGTGCTGACGTTTTTCGACCCGTCCAAGAAGATAAAGATTTCCACTGACTCCTCAAAAAATGGAATTGGAGCAGTGCTGTTACAAGCTGATGGAGAAGATTGGAGGCCAGTTGCCTATGCATCACGAGCAATGACGGCAATTGAATGTCGCTATGCACAAATTGAAAAAGAGTGCTTAGGACTTGTGTATGGATTAGAAAAGTTCCACAGTTATGTGTATGGCCAACCAAAATTTGTGGCAGAGACTGACCACAAGCCATTAATATCCATCATAAAGAAAAACCTCAGTGAGATGTCACCACGCATACAAAGACTAATGATGAAGCTGCAACGCTATGATTTTGAGCTGATATACACACCAGGTAAACACATTGTGATGGCTGACGCCCTGTCCAGAGCAACTACACCGAGTGACACACCAGTGAGCTCTACAGCGACAGATGTTCAGTTACATGTGAACTTGATTGCCAAATTTCTACCTGTGTCAGACAGAAAATATCAGCAGATTGCAGCAGGAACAGAGAAGGATCCAATACTACAGAGGGTCATGAAAAATCTGAAAAAGAAGTGGCCTAGCGGTGATTGTCAACAATATTACAACATCTGATCAGAGCTGAGTGTGATAAATGGACTCCTACTCAGGAAGAAACAAATTGTTATTCCTCAGTCACTGAGAAAATAAATGTTAAAAAGACTTCATGAGGGGCACCTCGAAATGGAAAAATGTAAGGGAAGAGCCAGAACAGCAGTTCATTGGCCTGGAATCAACACTGACATTGACAAGATGGTCTCAAGCTGTGAAATTTGCCAGAAACATCACACAAAGCAGCAGAAAGAGCCCATGATAACTACAGAACTACCTACTGTACCTTGGCAGAAAGTGGGAACTGACTTGTTCCACCTGAATGGAAAGAATTATCTGCTGGTCATAGACTATTATTCCAACTTTCTAGAAATTGCATTGCTTTCCAGTATGACAGCGACTTGTGTGATTACACATCTGAAATCTATCTTCGCAAGACATGGAATTTGTCAAACTTTGCAGTCGGACAATGGACCATATTTTATTATTTTTTATTTATTCAGTTCATTTTTCTTTTTTCCAGACATGTTATTACAACATATTTGACTTTTATCAGTGTTGAAACATCATCAGCAACATCCAAAAAAAAGAAAAAATAAAGGTAAAAGGGTAGAAGCCATTGGCTTGTAAGATTCCCGTCCCCTAAATTATCAACAAACATCTCTCATTAGAATATGTAGTCAACAAACTCAGACATTAGAAGTCTTCAACCAGCTCATAAATTGAATTCTGACAGACGTTCATACCCTTATCCACTTCCAGACAATAGTCTTTTACCCTAGAGTATAACCATGTTTACATTCTTCCAACAACACAAGGTTTGTTTACATCATAAATAGTCAAAACAAGAAGTTGACCTTACCAGTGTTCTCCACAAGAATATAGTGATCATATTAACCTCCCTCAGCAGACAGTGTTCATACAAGAATTAACCAGTTTGTTGCAGACACTGTAACAGTTTCACATGCCATTGCTGCTCACCACAACCAATTCTAAATAAATGAATTGAAAGAACCCAAGTTTCTTCAATTAAAACAAGAAACATTAGAGGGCTGAGCTAAGAAGGCTAGTTAAGGGGGCTATAACTGAACTAAAATTCCTACAAAAGGAGCGATAATGACCACCCATGCCTATGAACCGATGAAGCTCGGGCTTGGTCTTAGACACAGGAAAGGTAGCTATAGCCTTAACCTTAGCCTCCAAAGCTTTAACTGTACCCTGTCCAACCTGCTTCCCTAGATATGTGACTGTTGCCTTACCAAACTCACATTTTGCAAGGTTAACAGTTAGCGAAGCATTTGCGAGCCTATCAAACACTGACCGTAATATACTGGTGTGTTCTTCCCAGGTGTCAGTATACACGGCCAGGTCATCAAGATAGGCATTGCATCAGGGAGCTTCTGACAGTACAGTGTTAACCAGCCTTTGGAAGGTGGCTGGAGCATTACGCATCCCAAAGGCCAGAACATTATACTGCAGGAAATTATCAGGTGTCACAAAGGCTGAGATGGTGGAAGCACATGGGGTTAATGGGACCTGCCAGTACCCTTTGAGATGGTCAAGTTTGCTAACAAAATGTGCAGAACCAAATTTGTCGATACAGTTCTCCATCCGTGGAGCGGATAGGATTCTGGGACTGTAACGGCACTTACCTTTTGGAAGTCAGTGCAGAACCTGGATGTACCATCGGGCTTGGGTACCAACAAGCACGGGGAACTCCAAGGACTTGAACTGCTATAGGCAAGGTTGTTTTCTAGCAAGTATTTCACTTCCTCTTTCATAATGGCACGTTTTGTAGCATTGACATGGTAGGGATGCTGACTGATTGGTGCCAAGTTGGTCACTATCATGCTGGATGACTGTAGTGCGGGTTGAAGTATCACTAAATAGCATAGGATAATCACTAATCAGTTTAGCAGTATCCCTGTACTGCTAATCACTGAGGTGGCTTAAGTGAGATTGTAACCCGGTCAACATTTCTGAGTTGGATAGCTTAGCGCATTGCTGTGAAGCATTTCGTAGCACTAGGCCACCCTCATCACTGTCTGAGCGATATACCGTGTACACGGGGACAACAGAGTCGGGCAAGACACTCTCCACTGGCTGAGGTCTCGTGTGATACAACTTCAGCATGTTGATGTGACACACTAGAGACTTACATCTATGGTCAGGTGTACAGATGATGTAGTCGGTGTTGCTGAGCTTCCCCTAAATAGTATATGGACCTGAAAAACGGGCAGACAGTAATGAGCCTGGAATCGGCAGAAGAGCCAGCACTTGGCTCTTCTGCCGATTAAACGAGTGCTACAGTGCCTGGATCATAACAAACCTTCATGGTGACCCTAACCCTAAACCTCAGCCAAGCTCTAGTAATATATCTGCTATGGCAGTCTTAATCTCACACTTTGGCTTGCTAATAGCAATTGTACAGTGTTCAGTAATACAAAATAATTCATCCTTGCGACATTTATCCAAATATACAATGGATGGGTCACTAATGAAGGCCTCCAAATCAAACTCCTTACTTTTACCACCAGAAGCCATCTTAAATCAAATCAGGACTAGGCACCTCACTTGTACCACAGTACCCTACAAACCCTAGCAAAGGTGACCACACCCACAAATCTACAGCAAGCTAGCCATCTTCTTCTTTTCCTTTCAGCTTTTCCCTTCAGGGGTCGCCACAGCGAATCAATTTCTTCCATCTAGCCCTGTCCTTTGAATCCTCTTCTCTCACACCAACTACCTTCATGTCTTCCCTCATTACATCCATAAACCTCCTCTTTGGTCTTCCTCTAGGCCTCCTGCCTGGCAGTTCAAAACTCAGCATCCTTCTACCAATATATTCACTATCTCTCCTCTGGACATGTCCAAACCATCTCAGTCTGGCCTCTCTGACTTTATCTCCAGAACCTCTAACATGCGCTGTCCCTCTGATGTACTCATTCCTGATCCTATCCTTCCTGGTCACTCCCAGAGAGAACCTCAGCATCTTCATCTCTGCTACCTCCAGCTCTGTCTCCTGTCTTTTCCTCAGTGACACTGTCTCTAGACCAAACAACATCGCTGGTCTCACCACAGTTTTGTACACCTTTCCTTTCATTTTAGCTGAAACTCTTCTATCACACATCACACCTGACACTTTCCTCCACCCGTTCCATCCTGCCTGGACACGCTTCTTCACCTCTTTTCCACACTCTCCATTGCTCTGGACTGTTGACCCTAAGTACTTCAAATCCTCCACCTTCTTGATCTCTTCTCCCTGTAACCTCACTCTTCCACTTGGGTCCCTCTCATTCACACACATGTACTGTCTTACTGCTGCTAACCTTCATTCCTCTCCTTTCCAGGACAAACCTCCACCTCTCTAGCTTCTCCTCCACCTGTTCTCTGCTCTCACTGCAGATCACAATGTCATCTGCAAACATCATAGTCCATGGAGATTCCTGTCTAACCTCGTCTGTCAGCCTGTCCATCACCATAGCAACAAGAAGGGGCTCAGAGCTGATCCCTGATGCAGTCCCACCTCCACCTTGAACTCCTCTGTCACACCTACAGCACACTTCACCACTGTCTTACAGTCCTCATACATGTCCTGCACCGCTCTAACATACTTCTCTGCCACTCCAGACTTCCTCATACACCTGCTGTGGAGAGGGAGGTGCCCGCCGGAAATCAAGCACCATCTCTTTGGTCTTGGAGACGTTGAACTGGAGCTGGTTCTGCTGGCACCACTCCACAAAGTCAGCCACCAATGCCCTGTACGCCCCCTCATCACCCTCCCGGATACATGCCACTATTGCGGTGTCATTGGAGTACTTATGTATGTGGCATGTATCCGAGTTGTGCTTGAAGTCTGATGTGTAGAGGGTGAAGAGAATGGGGGATAGAACGGTCCCCTGTGGCGCCCCCGTGCTGCTGATCACCATAGAAGACAAACAGTCCCCCATACGGACGTACTGGGGTCTGTCCGTTAGGTAGTCCGTAATCCAGCTCACGAGGTAGGGGTCCACAGCCATGGAGGTCAGTTTATCCTGCAGGAGCTGGGGCTGGATGGTGTTGAAGGTACTCGAAAAGTCGAAGAAGAGCACTCTGACGGCACAGCCCCCGGCGTCCAGGTAGGAGAGTGCAGGAGGTACAAGACAGCGTCGTCAACCCCAACCTCGGCCTGATAGGCGAACTGGAGAGGGTCCATAGAACCCTGCACCTGTGGACGCATGAGCTCCAGGACCAGTCGCTCTAGGGTCTTCATTACGTGGGAGGTAAGAGCAACCGGTCGGTGGTCGTTGAGCTCAGTAGGGCGTCCTTTCTTGGGTACAGGGACAATGCAGGAGGTCTTCCACAGTGACGGGACCCTCCCCAGCCGCAGACTGAGGTTGAACAATTGTTGCAGGGGGTCCCCTAGTTCCGAAGCACAGGCTCGGAGGAGTCTTGGGGAGACCTTATCTGGTCCAGCCGCCTTGTAGGGACGGAGCCTCCTCAGCGTTGTCGTCACCAGGTCTGCAGTGATGATGGTCTCCGTCGTGGTGGGAGCAGGTGGTTGTGGCGAGGTTGGAAGTCCAGTGGTTGAGGTGGGGCCGTTGAGCTTCGCAGTTCTTGGAGTGGGCTCGGGAGAAGTGGCAGGGGTGGAAGGAGAGGAAGCACAGGAGGAGGGAGCATAAGTGGAGCGGTTTGCAGGACAGGAAGAGGCCCGGGACGAGGAGCCGGGAGTGGTGGGGGAGCTGAACCGATTGAAAAAGCTGTTTAGTTCATTCGCTCGTTCAATATTTCCCTCCACAGTGCTGCGCCCTTTCCCGTGTCCGGTGATGGTTCTCATCCCATTCCAGACCTCACGCACCTGGTTGCGCCCCAGCTGCTTCTCCAGCTTCCTCCTGTACGCCTCCTTGGCTTCCCTCAGGCAGAGTCTCACTTCCTGCTGGGCCTTCCTCATCTCCTCCTCATTCTTGCTCCTGAACGCCCGCTTCTTCCTGTTCAGGACAGCCTTGACTTCCTTGGTTACCCATGGTTTGTTGTTGGGGTAACACCTGATTGTCCTGACAGGGGCCACAGTGTGAGAAGTGTGAGATAGTGAGAAGATGCCTGAGGAATGGAGGAGAAGTGTGCTGGTGCCCATTTTTAAGAACAAGGGAGATGTGCAGATTTGTGGCAACCACAAAGGAATAAAGCTGATGAGCCATACAATGAAGTTATGGGAGAGAGTAGTGGAAGCTAGACTAAGGGCAGAAGTGAACATTTGTGAGCAGCAGTATGGTTTCATGCCAAACAAGAGTACTACAGATGCAGTATTTGCTTTGAGGATGTTGATAGAGAAGTACAGAGAAGGCCAGAGGGAGCTGCGTTGTGTTTTTGTAGATCTGGAGAAAGCTGATGACAGGGTGTCCAGAGAGGAACTGTGGTATTGTATGAGGAAGTCTGGAGTGGCAGAGAAGTATGTTAGAGCAGTGCAGGACATGTATGAGGACTGTAAGACAGTGGTGAAGTGTGCTGTAGGTGTGACAGAGGAGTTCAAGGTGGAGGTGGGACTGCATCAGGGATCAGCTCTGAGCCCCTTCTTGTTGCTATGGTGATGGACAGGCTGACAGACGAGGTTAGACAGGAATCTCCATGGACTATGATGTTTGCAGATGACATTGTGATCTGCAGTGAGAGCAGAGAACAGGTGGAGGAGAAGCTAGAGAGGTGGAGGTTTGTCCTGGAAAGGAGAGGAATGAAGGTTAGCAGCAGTAAGACAGAGTACATGTGTGTGAATGAGAGGGACCCAAGTGGAAGAGTGAGGTTACAGGGAGAAGAGATCAAGAAGGTGGAGGATTTGAAGTACTTAGGGTCAACAGTCCAGAGCAATGGAGAGTGTGGAAAAGAGGTGAAGAAGCGTTTACAGGCAGGATGGAACGGGTGGAGGAAAGTGTCAGGTGTGATGTGTGATAGAAGAGTTTCAGCTAAAATGAAAGGAAAGGTGTACAAAACTGTGGTGAGACCAGCGATGTTGTTTGGTCTAGAGACAGTGTCACTGAAGGAAAGACAGGAGACAGAGCTGGAGGTAGCAGAGATGAAGATGCTGAGGTTCTCTCTGGGAGTGACCAGGATGGATAGGATCAGGAATGAGTACATCAGAGGGACAGCACATGTTAGAGGTTCTGGAGATGAAGTCAGAGAGGCCAGACTGAGATGGTTTGGACATGTCCAGAGGAGAGATAGTGAATATATTGGTAGAAGGATGCCGAGTTTTGAACTGCCAGGCAGGAGGCCTAGAGGAAGACCAAAGAGGAGGTTTATGGATGTAGTGAGGGAAGACATGAAGGTAGTTGGTGTGAGAGGAGAGGATTCAAAGGACAGGACTAGATGGAGGAAATTGATTCGCTGTGGCGACCCCTGAAGAGAAGAGCCGAAAGGAAAAGAAGAAGGATCTAGGGGAATGGATGTTGTCAAAATTAATAAAATAATCTATAACAAAAACACAAACTAAGCAATGCAGGTAACTAAACAAGAAAATAAAAACCCTGCCTCACTACACTAATGAGACAGTAAGAAAACTGACCAAAAACACAACAGAAAGACAACACCCCCCTAACTGGTGTTTTTAAGACAAAGGATACTAAGGGTGGTATGTACAGAAGCCTCTGTTTAGCTACGCCGAGGTCATGGACTAACAGGACATACAATAACAAACAAAGGATAACTAAACTAAAATGGCTGTTATTCACCACAGAGAACATGGAGAGAGATAGAGTGAGATCTGAGAGAAGACAGAGATGAGATGTAGCCTCTTTCTGAATGGCAAATAAAAGACTTATATAGAGTGTGTTTGGGGAGGGGCATGCAATTGACAGGTAATTGTGGTAATTGGTAGTAGGTGGAGTGATCAGCAGGGTAAGTGGAAATTCCTTGATGGGCAGCTCCAGACAGGCACTGGAGCTGGATTGGGTGATCTGGGCCTAGGGAAAACAAAACACAGGACACAGACACACCATACCCATCTCTCACACAAACACCCACATGCATATTCACACACACACACAGTACACACAATATACATATGTAGGCATACGTAACCCCCTGCACACCACCTTCTCCCAGCAGAGAAGCACCTGCAATGACAGACTGCTGTCACACAGCGCCTCCACAGAGAGGCTGAGGTCCTCCTTCGTGCCCCGTGCCATCAGGGGGTACAATGACTCTCTCAGGAGGAGCGGGGGGGGGGGGTGGAGAGGTCAGCACGCAGTTGAATGGAGGGGAGGAGATGGGATGTCAGCCTGAGCTGCAGTGTAGTGGGGCCAAGGTGTTGTGATATTAGATAATGACATGCCTTACAATGTAAGAAGGGTGTACGTTACCCACCATGTGGGGCCCCTGCTATCTTCACTTTCACTTTTAGTTGTTATTCTATTTTATACTGTTTATATTATAGTTTAGTTTAGTGAATCATCCGTAACACAATGCAGGGATATTAATGGACAAGTCAAGCAAAACCAGCTACACTATCGTGAGGTTATATTACCCACAAATTTAATTGTTTCACATATTATCGCTTTCCTTATTTGACTTACATTATTGACAGGTTCCTGTCAGGTTCATGCAACCTAAAACATTTAAACACAGACAAAAAGGAGAAGACAACAGTTTATATTTTTTACTCACAAGGAGAACGGACAGAGATGTGCTCGCTACAAATGTCTATCCGCTCTGAAGATTTCTCTGCCGAACCCTCTTTTTATTTACGGGCAGTCCCTGTTTACATTTGTTTTTTCTAAGGGATGGGGGGCAGGAAAACAACAGTAAAACAACACCTGGCATGATGCAATAAAAGTGAAAAATTTATATACATTATTCTAACAGTTCCTTACATAACAAGATAGTAAACTTGAAAATTTGCTTGTCAGCTTCCAGACTTTCTACTCTCTTCCTAGAAAATGTTTTTCCAATAGAATGTACAGATTAGCAATTGTTCTCTGTTGTGATGACAACCATACATTTTTAACACTACTTTGCCATCACATCCTCAGTCACTTCAAGTGCTCCAACATGACCCACAGTGTCACTCAAAACCATTTCTGACTCTTTTCAAAGTTTGTTTTGTGCAGCTTGGCAGATAGCTTTCTTGCTAGCTCAGACCAAATGGTGTTTGTCTGTTTTGGCTTCCTCTCTGGGATAGGAGATGTCTTTTTAATTTGTAGCTGAAGGCTGGACATTTTGGATTGAATGACCGTACTGTGTCTCTCTCACTGTTCCCAACACATTGAGAGAGATATATTCCATGCACAGGTTAAAAAAAGTTGTTTTTTCGAAACAGAATAATAAAATAGTTAAGACAATATTCCCTCTTGTGCACAAATGCAAACATTTAACCACCAGCAAAAAGATAAAATAAGTCTGCATGAAAAGAAAAAAAAACTACATGTATTAAATTTATATTCATGTGTTTTCACCAAAAAGAACCGTTAGATGTGTTGGGATTTATTTTTGTTCAAAAACTGTTTCTTTGTGTTTTTGTCCGGTTTAAATAATATGATGAAACACTTTGGAGCAGATATACAGAAAATCAGACCAAAACTGGAGGCCTGTATGGCAAATATCTCTACAGCCACAGTAAATTTCCCAGGAGAGCTGACATACGCTGGGATAAAGGTGATCCAGACTGCACAGAATATCAACATGCTGAAGGTGATGAGCTTGGCTTCATTAAAACTATCAGGCAGTTTCCGAGCTAGAATGGCAAGCACTAAACAAAAGACAGCGAGTAGCCCAATGTACCCGAGTACACCCCAGAACCCAACAGCTGAGCCTAAAGCACATTCCAGAATGATTCTTTTCTTATATACAGTTAAGTTCTTGATTGGAAATGGGGGACTAACAACCAACCAAATGGTACATATTAATATCTGTATAAATGTTATGCAGGCTACAGTTATTCTTTGCTGCAGCGGACCAAACCATTTCATGACATTCCTGCCTGGGAGGGTGGCCTTGAAGGCCATTAATACTACAATTGTTTTGCCTAAAATACAAGACATGCAGAGGACAAAGGTGATTGCAAAGGCTGTGTGTCGCAGCATGCAGGACCAGTCAGAGGGTGCTCCAATGAAAGTTAATGAACTCAGGAAACACAGAGTCAGAGAGAAGAGCAGCAGGAAGCTCAGCTCAGAGTTGTTGGCCTTGACAATCGGGGATGTTCTATGTTGATAGAACAGAACTGCAGTCATGATGGTGAGACAGGCACCACCAACGGAGAACGCTGCCAGGATGATTCCTAGGACCTCATCGTAGGAAAGAAATTCAACAGGCTTGGGTAGACAAGTGTTGCTCCCTGCATTAGGCCAGAATTCATGAGAGCAAGGGGTACAATCAAGAGAGTCTAAAACACAAAACAAAAAATTACAAATGGAAATTACTAGTCATATACAGTTAGTCAGGTAGTATTTATGAAGTAGAAACTAAATCACCTGTAGAATTGCTAATCTCTCCATCAGGACATCGCACACAATCATAGCAGCAGATGGGTTTTCCTTTTTGAAGCACTTTACGGGTTCCTGGGTGACATCTGTCACTACACACTGACTTCGGAACCTGATACATGAATGCAAAGTCAAGAAGATTTAATGTTTCATTACAATTAATAATTATTTAAAAAATGATAAAAACTGCAATTAAAAACTGTTAGTCAAAATGTATCTTGAAATAGTCTTCTATCCTTGTGATATTTGTAATTCTTTGTGTTGGTTATAAATGTCAATAGTATTTAAAATAATGCAACGTAGCTGCAGAGGAACCAAATGAACAGATTTTTCTATTTATAAACATATCTTACAAAAATAAGATGAAAATAAAATGTGCTTAAGTACAAGGAGTTTCAGATATTATCTGTTAAGTTACAAAGGTTTTGCTGCTCCCTTTTAAAAAGGTACATAACAGGTAATCAAAGGAGCTTTTCATGCTGAAATGAAGGTGATTGTTAGGGTTGTTAGGTCAAGAAACCCACTTGATTTATTAACATCAACCTGGTGATTTTATTTTATTTTATTTTAACACTAAAAATATTTACAATAACAATTGGAATGGTTCTCTTCACAATCAGTATAATCATCTGACAGTGGAAAATTAGATCTTTGAGACCTTCAAAACATTCATTTTAATAAGCTTAAAAAGCCTTACTTTTGTGACACCCTCCATGAACATGAGGTTCGCATTAATTTGGAACTCCTGACCCGTTGGCAATGACCCATCATAATGTCCCACTGTCACAATCTCAATGCTGCCCCTGTGACTTTTCTGCCAATTCACCAGATCATACTTGGCCACGGGATCCCCATTTGCATCAAATGACACGTCATAACCGTTTAGGTTAAACTTCACTTCCTTCAAGTGATTAAGGACCTATGAGAAGTTAATTACATATTGAATTAAATGAATATAATATATATATATGTGTGTGTGTGTGTGTATGTATGTGTGTAGTTCTAAAATTGCAATGTGTTTTTCTGCTTTTTTATAATTGTAACAAACCTCCTTTAATGACAACTTGTTGTATTTGTCGCAGTGAGTTGAGGAATTTGTGTCCGGGCACAATGTGTTATGAAGGGCATGTGCTAATGCATAAACTGCCTTATAGACCATGTTAGTGATTCGAAGTTGAGATGTGTCGGTGTATGGGTTCTGGAGAGTCTGCATGTCTTCAGTTCCATCACACATTCTCTCACCTGTGGCAGTAACTGGACAGAACGTTTTTAGCTCTACATTAAAACCATACATTATATATCATAATATAAATAACAACAAAGAAAGGTCAAAATATTTTGCCGGAATTAATTTCATACAAAACCAAATCCACAAATGAATCTAAAGAAAAGTGGGTTTGACTTTCTTAATTTCTGGTGGAGTTTTTACAACAACAGAAACTGCTCTCTCACATGTCCCCAGCCTGCAGTTGAATACAACCTCCCAGAACTCAGTGAGCACTGGGGAAGAGGCCACTTTTGTGGCAGAGAGATCCAGCAGGAAGTCTCTCAATCCAGGGATGACTGATTGCTCAATGCCAAATCCAATAGCTCCAGCACAGAATCTGTACTTCAGCATGTCTCTGTTGGTGACCCAACCTTCAGTTCCTACCCATTGGCGGGGTGGAGAAGCCTCACTTGACAGCTCCTTCAGAAGAAGTCTGAGTTCAGCTGAGGTAATAAATGCCACAATAACGTGAGCTGTTGATCTGTGGAAGACATTCACATGTATTATAACAAGTGACAGATGTCCATTTTGCTATTTGTTTAAATTCATGAGTCTGTGTCATAGCAGAGGTTGAGAGAGTGAGTGGTTGTTGTCTTTCTTGTGGCTCCACAAAGCGCTGGAAACGTGTGTGGAGTTCACCCGGCCTCTCGCCTGTGGTCAGCTGGGATAGGCTCCAGCAACCACAGTGACCCAAAAAGTTGAAGAAGCAGATGTAGAAGAGATAATTGTGGTCATCTAAATCTAAAAATGGATGCACAAATTTATCGAGGGATGGATGGATGTGTGGATGGAATTGATTGAGTGCATTTTGTAAAGTTTGTGCAAATACAACCACTGTCAAACTTTGACACAATCTGTGATATGGACACCTCCGGATCACATCAGCTACTCTCTGGATCTTGCTGCGTGGGTTTGACCGATGGAAGGACACAGAGTATTCCACACAGATTCCCTCCTTCTGTGCCGTGAGCAGGAAAGATGCCATACCATTGTTGCCATAGTCTGAATCTGACCGGATTGCACCGATCCAAGTCCAGCCAAAATGCTTTACAAGCTTGGCCAGTGCATCAGCCTGGAACTGGTCACTCGGTACAGTTCTGAAGAAATTAGGGTACTGCATCTTGTCAGACAGACATGCACAGGTGGAAAAATGGCTCACCTAAGTGAAAACATAAATGTGATTATTGAACATGGCAGGCACATGAATCAGTCCTCATTTCTATTAAAGACAGTTTGTCAGAAATTCAAACGCTTACTTGAGGGATGTTGAACCTCCCGATAATACGTGACATGCTCATAGATTGTGTAGATCCAGATACACCCACAACTCCCACCACCATACCAGACTGAGAGCAGTTATCACCAGTGTGAAATGCCTGATCCAGGCTATTTGAAAGCTGAAATGCCACATGCACTGTTACTGGCACCGAGGTGCAGGAGTCATGGATCTGATAACCCAGTTTGACACCGGGCAGGAGCTCGGTGCTGTTGTTAATCTCCTCAATGGCAAAGATCATAGCCTGTGAGAAGCGCAGTTGACGGTAGTGAATGCTGGAGACAGAAACTCAATCGTCAAACATGCATACGACGATCATGATGCACTATTTAAGCAGGTAACATAAGAAAGAGATTTGCAATTTAATATCATGTGTGATAACAGGCATTAATCTTGTAACTAAGGCAGCCACAGTTAATGACAAGAAAATGTAACACAAATAAAAGCATTTCAGTAACACTCTCTGATACTCTCTCAACAATCACTTCTCCTGACAGACCTCCCTGTGCATCTCAGTGGCTCAGGTACAGTGGTGTAGTTATATCTCAAGGTGTGTTTGTAGTGGTGCATGGAGAAAACACCCCCAATAACAAAGTCTCCATCCATAGAGAATGCGGGCAGGCGAGCGGTACCTTGGGGTTTACATGTTACAGTTGAGGCCTGATTGTTAATTCTGTTAACAATACCCCCTGTAAATCTAACCTTTTGTTTGAGACCATCTCCATAATACAGATCAAACATGAGCAAACCAACAATTAGAAATGAGATCTCCATCTCTCAGTTGTCTACGTTTGTGTTTTCATGACTTATATATGTTTTAAAGCAACTACTCATCTTCCAGTATATTAAAGAGGGAACGCCCATTGGACTTTGACTATCATTTGTTAATGCCTGTTGAGAATTGTGCACTTTGTTTAATTAACTTACCTTGTAACTTTTTTACCTGTGCACCTTGTGCTGTGTTTTGTTTGATATCACATTCAAGTGATATGCACATTAGTGGGTTGTTTATGTGATTTAATATTATATTATGGGATTAATGATGTTTGTGATTTTACTGCATTTGAAATTTTATTAAAATACCACAATTTCACAGTCTTTCGGAAAAATATCAATACAAACAAAATTAATAAACAAGAGTCAATTGTGTCATAATTTACTTCACATTTCATCTGTTAAATTACAGGTCAGTGTCATGTAGAGAAAATCCTCCTCATTTTATAGATCCAGCAGAAAGATTCAAAGTAAAAGATAAAATATCATGATTTCCATAGAATAAATCAGACTTTTTTAACAGCAGATAGTCACCTTAAACATTTACTGATCAGTTTTCAGACTTTCTACTCTTATGTTTTCCACAGGGAATCACTTTCCAATACCATTTGGGGATCAGCAATTGGATATGTTCTGTACTGGCATGAGTTTCATAATTTATTCAGTATAGTGTGTGTCTGAATGGTGCATTGTTACTTATGTGGTGTCAGGGCACACCAGTTGACCAGTTGAATTTTTAAACATAGAAGGCCAGAGCACGGACAACATATAGATAACTGGTTCACGAGAGGCTGAGTCAGGCTGCTGGTGAGCTCATCCTTCGAGGAGAACCAAACCCAAAGACCATAGAGATCATGGTAAAGATCATAAAGATCTGTTGATGGGAAAACAGGAAACACTAGATTTCCAGGCAAACACCCAAAACCTTCTGGCAACAACAAATGTCACTTTGACCCCATCCTGTCTTTCTGGTTTTACACAATCAGGTTCCTTGCTGCCAAAACTGACCTAACCATGAAGTGTTGCATAAACATGCATTATTTCGCCCCCAAAGGTATAGTTGTGTGTCGTCTATAAAGGTGTGGCCGCGGGTTCTTCTCTGCAGTGACAATAACAGGAGTAGGGCTGATGCCTCTCAAAGTGCCGGATTTTGTCCCATTTGAGAGAAGCTATGAACTCCTCAGTCCTCCAACGGTACATTGGTGGCAGCAGTGTGAGCCACGTACAGTATTATGGGATGTATTTTTGTAAGTTTGAGGAAGGAGAACATCACTAAAGGTCTACGTGTGAAAAGCACGGCCCACAACTGTTAGTTATTCATGTAAAGGCATTTTCATAAGGAGGTGTTCATGTTTTCTCAATGACACTTGCACTTACATTGCTGACAGTGCAGGTGATGGACATGTTATTGCTGAAGCCAATCAAACCATACAAAACATAAGAAGTGCACAGTTGCAGGATTTTGTGTATAAGGGTTTTGACCCTTTTCAATGGTTAACATGTGGATCATCGGGAGGTGTCGTGGTGAAGCGTCTCATGTCAATTGTCTTCATATTGCTATAAATCTTTGCATCTTTTGTTTGTGATCTTCCATGTATCAAATCAGTGGTGAAGAAGATCATTTATTCCACGACAAGTATTATGCTTACGGAAATCTTGAGCAGGCAACATGGATGTGCGGATTAGACATTCAGCAATGATGGAGGAATTCAGTCTTTATTATCATTGCTTCATTATTGCTTCTGTAACGGTGTTTGGTTTGGACCCAAATGCAGTACACAGGCGCACAGGAACAGTTGGTAACAACCTTTATTCTAACGAAGAAGACGAGCAGGACGCTCTGTGTTCTGGAGACCCGGCTGCACGTGCTGTGAGGCCGACGAGGAGTGAGCTGAAGAGAAGTCGGAGACAGGCGGGGGGTCGTAGCCAGGTGAGCAGTCAGCGAAGACAGAGGCACCGTTTGGGAACAGGCAGGAGAGGATACGAGGCCAGGCGGAGGAGTCAAAACCAGACGAGCAGGCAGATACCAGAGACGCTGATGCAGAGCACGATGTCAGGGACAGAAGGCAGGTGAGTTTACCGGGAGGCAGACGAGGATGGCAGCTCAGGAATAGGCAGAGCCGAACCTTGGAGATCAGACAGGGAATGAACGCTGGAAAGTCTCGCATGGCGCTGAAAAACAATCTGGCAATGACTGAAGGTGCTGGAGAGACTAAATGCAGGCCTGATTGCAGTGATCTGCAGCAGGTGAGCAGAGTGCGCTGGTGCAGTAGGCGTGGCTGGCAGGTAGAGTGGAGCAGAGGGAGGGAGAGTGGAAAAATACTGCAGCAGTGTGACAGGAGGGGAATGAGAGGCGGAGACTGTGACATTTTCCTTATTTCATAGTTAATCACTCAATTTAGCCGCAAGAGGACACAAGCAAATGTATTGTTGTGTTGGTCCAAAGCCCGGATAAATACAGAGGGTTGCGTCAGGAAGGGCATCCGATGTAAAACTTTTGCCAAATCAAACATGCAAATCAAACATATGACTCGGAGCACGGGTTAACAATGACCGCCATCAGTGCTGTTGACCTAAAGGGTACTGGTGGAAATTGGATGGCTGTTAGTCGAGGAAGGCAAGGAGGAAACTGTGTTCGTAGGAAAAGAGGGAACAGGAATGCCAAGAGCATAGGACTGAGAGTAGGGACGTTGAATGTTGGAACTATGACAGGAAAAGGTAGAGAGTTGGTTGACATGATTGGGGTGGGGGGGCCAGGAAAAGAGATATGGACCGTCTGAACAGACTCATCCGCAGAGCGGGCTCAGTGGTCGGGCTGAGCCTGGACTCTGTGGATATGCTTCTGGAGAGCAGGACCATGTCTAAAATTAAGGCTATCATGAACAACACCAGGCACCCCCTACACACCACCTTCTCCCAGCAGAGAAGCACCTTCAGCGGCAGACTGCTGTCAAACAGCGCCTCCACAGAGAGGCTGAGGTCCTCCTTCGTGCCCCGTGCCATCAGGGGGTACAATGACTCTCTCAGGAGGAGCGGGGGGGAGGTGGCGAGGTCAGCACGGGGTTGAATGGATTTAATATAATTTAATTTTAATTTAATTTTATACTGTTTATATATATATATATATATATATATATATATATATATATATATATATATTATATATTATATATTATATATGATGACTTGCATGCTAGGTTGGACAGTCAGGAGGGAGAGACTGATCTATAAAGGTTGGGAAGACAGAGAGATAGAGATGGGAAGGACTTGCAGCAGGTTAGAGTGATTAAGGATAGGGATGGAAGTCTATAGACAGGTGCCAGTAGTGTGATGGGAAGATGGAAAGAGTACTTTGAAGAGTTGATGAACATGGAAAACGAGAGAACAAACACTAGAAGAAGTGACTTTTGTGGACCAGAAAGTAGCAAAGATTAGTCAGGATGAAGTGAGGAGGGCACTGAAGAGGATGAAGAGTGGAAAGGCAGTCGCTCCTGATGATATACCTGTAGAGGTTTGGAAGTGTCTAGGATAGGTGGCAGTAGAGTTTCTGACTGGGTTGTTCAACAGGATCTTAGATAGTGAGAAGATTCCTGAGGAATGGAGAAGTGTGCTGGTGCCTATTTTTAAGAACAAGGGAGATGTGCAGAGTTGTGGCAACTACAGAGGAATAAAGCTGATGAGCCATACAATGAAGTTATGGGAGAGAGTAGTGGAAGCTAGACTAAGGGCAGAAGTGAGCATTTGTGAGCAGCAGTATGGTTTCATGCCCAAAAAAAGAGTACTAAAGATGCAGTATTTGCTTTGAGGATGTTGATAGAGAAGTACAGAGAAGGCCAGAGGGAGCTGTATTGCGTTTTTGTAGATCTGGAGAAAGCTGATGACAGGGTGCCCAGAGAGGAACTGTGGTATTGTATGAGGAAGTCTGGAGTGGCAGAGAAGTATGTTAGAGTGGTGCAGGACATGTATGAGGACTGTAAGACAGTGGTGAGGTGTGTGTAGGTGTGACAGAGGAGTTCAAGGTGGATGTGGGACTGCATCAGGGATCAGCTCTGAGCCCCTTCTTGTTGCTACGGTGATGGACAGGCTGATAGATGAGGTTAGACAAGAATCTCCATGGACTATGATCTTTCCAGGTGACATTGTGATCTGCAGTGAGAGCAGGGAACAGGTGGAGGAGAAGCTAGAGAGGTGGAGGTTTGTCCTGGAAAGGAGAGGAATGAAGGTTAGCCGCAGTAAGACAGAGTACATGTGTGTGAATGAGAGGGACCCAAGTGGAAGAGTGAGGTTACAGGGTGAAGAGATCAAGAAGGTGGAGGATTTTAAGTACTTAGGGTCAACAGTCCAGAGCAATGGAGAGTGTGGAAAAGAGGGGAAGAAGCGTGTCCAGGCAGGATGGAACGGGTGGAGGAAAGTGTCAGGTGTGATGTGTGATAGAAGAGTTTCAGCTAAAATGAAAGGAAAGGTGTACAAAACTGTGGTGAGACCAGCGATGTTGTTTGGTCTAGAGACAGTGTCCCTGAGGAAAAGACAGGAGACAGAGCTGGAGGTAGCAGAGATGAAGATGCTGAGGTTCTCTCTGGGAGTGACCAGGATGGATAGGATCAGGAATGAGTACATCAGAGGGACAGCACATGTTAGAGGTTCTGGAGAAGTGAGCGCACAGTTAAACGTGTGCGTGTGTAGTTTGTTCTACCTGTGTTTGTGTGGGTTCTCCTTGGGCTCACCAGCTTCTTCCCACCCACTGGTGTGAACGTGTGCATACATGCTTGTTTGTTTAAATGTAGCTCTGCAATGCACTGGCATTGCACCTGGAGTATATCCTGCATCATGCCCCGGGTTGTATGGGATAGGCTGTACCCACAACAGCGGAAGAAGCGGGTACTGAAAATGAATGAATGAGTACTTAAAAGGGCAAGGGCAACGCCACTATATGACGATGCACTTATGCAAATATCCGGTATCTTCTTACTGTAACTCTTGTAATGCAAGTGTTTTTCTTATACAATGGTGGTTCATCTACCCATGATTCCTTTCATTGTGTATTCTCTGGCCAAAACAGGATGATGTAACATTTGAGTCAAAAAAGTCCTACGAAGAGGTCATAAGCTGCGCATGTCCTACCGGGGGAGGTCTAGGGGGAAATGTCGGACATACTGAACAGACTGAAGACTGATCAGTATGGATGGATGGATCGATGGACATTTTCAAATACAATTAACTGTCAATATTTTCTTTCAATATTTACATTTGACAGATAACTATTAAAAAACAGGCTGGAATTATATATGTATAACATACAAAATCAAACAGGAAAATTACAGAAAAAAATGTCATCAAGCAAGAAATGGGAATCAATAACATTAAAACCAAATGCACCTCTCCCAGAAAAACTATTTTTTAATGTTTCTATGGTGAGTTATTTTCCTATTTTGAAAGTCTGCTTCTTTATTTCTTCGTAACAAGAAGAAAACTCCTATGTGACAATACACTTATCCAGATATCAGCATATATTTTTAATGCAACTGTTGTTCTTGTAAAGAGGTGGCTCATCTCCCCATGATTCCTTTCTTTGTGTTCTTCTCTGGTCTAAACAGGATGATGTAACATTTAGGTCCAAAGAGTGCTACCAAGAGGCCAAAACTGGAGGCCAGGATGGCAAATACCTCCACTGCATCTGCATATTTGCCTGGAGAGTTGACATAAGCAGGGACAAAGGCGGCCCACACAGCACAGAAAATCACCATGCTGAAAGTGATAAGCTTTGCCTCATTGAAGCTGTCTGGAAGATTTCTTGCAAGAAATGCTAATAGAAAGCTGAGTATTGCCAGTGAGCCAATGTAACCAAGTAACAGAGAAAAACCAATTGTAGAACCAACAACACATTCATGAACTATCTTGTCTTTGTGGTATTTGGTGTTTTTATGGGGAACAGGTGAGGCAAACATTAGCCACACAGCGCAGATTGCTCCCTGGATGGAAGTGAGCACAATAACTGTTATTCTCTGCTGAACTGTACTAAACCACTTCAGTATCGCTCCACCTCCTGGCTTGGAAGCTTTGAAGACAGCCAGGACAACCATTGTTTTTACCAGAATGCATGAAACAGATAACACAAAGCTTATCCCGAATGCTGCGTGTCTCAGCTGACAGGTCCATAACTTGGGACGCCCGATGAACAGCAGTGAACACAGAAAACATAATTTCAATGAGACCAAGAGCAGGAAACTCAGCTCTGAATTATTTGCGCGTACTATTGGTGTAAAACGATGACAGATGAAGATGCCCAATATAACAGCACACAGAAATGTGCCCAGCAGTGAACCAGCTGTCAAACAGATACCAAGAGGCTCATGGTAGGAGAGAAACTCTTTCTTCTTAGGAACACAGTGGTCACGTCGGGAACTGGACCAAAAATTCTGTGGACAACTGCTGCACATCAATGAATCTGACAAAAAAGAGACAATAAAGAGTTTCATTCTTGTTATTGGTGGTTATGGTATCCTTATTGTAAAATAAAAAATGGTAAAAATTAAACACCAACCAGTTTTGTTGCTGATGGTTCCATCTGAACATGGGATGCAGTCAAAACAGCACACAGGTTCCCCTTTCTTTATGGTCATATGGGCACCTGGCAAACAGCTGTTGCTGCAAACTGACTGGGGTGACTGAGGACAGAAAAATAAGACTTGGATTTCACATTAAAGTTAATTTTTAAAGTCACATGTTTTACATTTATCCCCTCCTTGAGTCGTCACATTTTCGTGGTGGAGGGGTTTGTGTGTCCCAATGATCCTAGGAGCTAAGATGTCTGGGGCTTTGTGCCCCTGGCAGGGTCACCCATGACAAACAGGTCCTAGGTGAGGGACCAGACAAAGGACGGCTCAGAGACCCCTAATGATGAACAAAAACAATGAACCACATTTTCCATTGCCTGGACGCGGGCCACCGGGACCCGCTCTGGAGCCAGGCCTGGAGGTGGGGCTCGAAGGCGAATGCCTGGTGACCGGGAGTGCACCCCATGGGGCCCGGTCGCGCACAGCCCGAAAGGACAACGTGTAGTCGGGTGCATTGTGAGCTGGGTGAAGCCGAAGGCGGGGACCTTGGCGATCCAGAAGCTAGCTCTTGGGACGTGGAATGTCACCTCTCTGGCAGGGAAAGAGCCCGAGATGGTGTGTGAGGTGGAGGGGGAAGCAGTGCAGTATCAACACTGTGTATAGTGGGGACGGGGCGCTGCTGACCTCAACTCGGGATGTTGTGACTCGGTGGGGAGAGTACTTCGAAGACTTCCTGAATTCCGGCGATACGCCTTCCCATGAGGAAGCTGAGTCTGGGTTCTCTGAGACGGGCTCTCCTATCTCTGGGGTTGAGGTTATCGAGGTGACAGGGCCCCGGGGGTGGATGAGGTCTGCCCGGAGTTCCTAAAGGTTCTGGATGTTGTGGGGATGTCCTGGTTGACACACCTCTGCAACATTGCGTGGACGTCGGGGACAGTGCCTCTGGATTGGCAGACTGGGGTGGTGGTCCCCCTTTTTAAGAAGGGGAACCGGAGGGTGTGTTCCAACTACAGGGGGATCACACTCCTCAGCCTCCCTGGCAAAGTCTATTCAGGGGTTGTGGAGAGGAGGGTCCATCGGGAAGTCGAATCTCGGATTCAGGAGGAGTAGTGTGGTTTTCGTCCTGGCCGTGGAACAGTGGACCAGCTCTACACCCTCTGCAGGGTCCTTGAGGGTGCATGGGAGGTCGCCCAACCAGTCTACATGTGTTTTGTGGACTTGGAGAAGGCGTTCGACCGTGTTCCTTGGGGGGTTCTGTGGGAGGTGCTTCGGGAGTATGGGGTACCGAAACCCTTGATAAGGGCTGTTCGGTCCCTGTACGACCGATGTCAGAGTTTGGTCCGCATTGCCGGCAGTAAATCGGATTTGTTTCCAGTGAGGGTTGGACTCTGACAAGGCTGCCCTTTGTCACCGATTCTGTTCGTAACTTTTATGGACAGAATTTCTACGCGCAGCCAAGGCGTTGAGGGAGTCCTGTTTAGTGGCCTCAGTATTGCGCCTCTGCTTTTTGCGGATGACGTGGTGCTGTTGGCTTCATCAAGCTGTGATCTCCAACTCTCACTGGAGCGGTTCGCAGCCGAGTGTGAAGCAGTTGGGATGAGAATCAGCACCTTCAAATCTGAGATTATGGTCCTCAGTCGGAAAAGGGTGGAGTGCCCTCTCCGGGTTGGGGATGAGATCCTGCCCCAAGTGGAGGAGTTCAAGTATCTCGGGGTCTCGTTCACGAGTGAGGGTACGATGGAGCGGGAGATCAACAGGCGGGTTGGTGCAGCGTCTGCAGTGATGCGGACTCTGTATTGGTTCGTCGTGAAGAAGGAGCTGAGCCGAAAGGCAAAGTTCTCGATTTACCGGTCGATCTACATTCCTATCCTCACCTATGGTCAAGAGCTGTGGGTCGTGACCGAAAGAACAAGATCCTGGTTACAAGTGGACGAAATTAGTTTCCTCCTCAGGGTGTCCGGGCTCTCTCTTAGAGATAGGGTGAGAAGTTCGGTCATCCGGGAGGGACTCAGTCGATCCGCTGCTCCTCCGCATCGAGAGGAGCCAGATGAGGTGGCTCGGGCATCTGGTCAGGATGCCTCCTGGACGCCTCCCTGGTGAGGTGTTCGTGGCACATCCTACCGGGAGGAGGCCCCCGGGGACGACCCCGACACGCTGGAGAGACTCTGTCTCCCAGCTGGCCTGGGAACGCCTTGGGATTCTCCCGGAGGAGCTGGACGAAGTGGCTAGGGAGAGGGAAGTCTGGGCTTCCCTGCTCAACCCTTATAGCCCGATGATCACGCCGGCGTGATCAGAGCACATGATGTTTTTAAACCATTCTTATCTAATGAACTCTGTCATGTGGGTTGCTGTGGTCATGTTTCCGTGACAGTATAGATGTGAAACTGTCTTCCGGTTTTTATTTGGAGCAGATTGACCCGGAAAACCGGAGATATGATCGTTTACATTAGATCAAAGAAAAGAGCTTCAAAGCGCTCCTTATCGACAGACGGCCGACGCCGTGTTTCTCTCCATGTAGTCGCCATCATACAAGTGCTTCACGTGATGTAAACATGTTTCACGATTCTTACATGCTTGTCATGTGATGTAAACGTCTGAATGACGCAAACAATTACGCGCACGATTTACGCATGTTGCGTGTGCATAGTCTTACTTTGAAAAACTCCTTTGAAGAGTGGCACAAGTGACACAAACTACATATAGTTATGTTAGAAGTCTATGGCAACCTTTTTTGAGTTCAAAATCAAATTCAATGAGCATTTTTTTGGGTTTTTATGTACAATAAAATACAATTTGTTCCTTTTTCGAATTTGACTGTGTGTCTATTTGGGCCCAAAAAAACTCCTTTGAAGATTAGCACAAATGACACAAACTATAAAATTATGTTAAAAGCCTATGGCAACCTTTTTAGAGTTCAAAATGAATTTGAGCAGCATGTTTGTGGTTTTTATGTGCAATTAAATACATTTTTCCATTTCCGAATTTGACTGTGTGTGTGTATTTTGCCCCAATATGTCATTATAGTAAGTTATATGGAAATAATAACTATCTCTTCATATAGCTGAAGTTGTGCGGAAGATAAACATACCAAGCATGGGTATGTTAAATCATTTTAATGTGGTAATAGACACAAATATCAAAAGTACCAAAAAATGGCCAAAATAGGTCAGGGCTGTAGGGGTTAAGCTGCTGCCCCCATGACCCGACCCCGGATAAGTGGAAGAAGATGGATGGATGGATGAAGAAAAAATACCTTGTTTGATTCAAAGTTCCAGAAGATTTTGTCTTCATCAATTGTAAGTTTTTCACTCTTGGAGACCAAACTCTTCACCACTCCCACATTCTGAACTTTAACTTTTCCATCAGGCAGCGGAAGCCAGTTCACAACATCATAGATTGGTAAAGCATCACCATTTTCATCAAATGACACCTGATCACCAAATGATGTAGTGAAGTTTACTTTTTCCAAATAATGCAAAAGCTGCAAATGAATATGAGGGTAAAACATGAATTAAAGTTAAATATTAGATCATATACACTGTGTATATATATAGATGTATAACACTGTAAAATATTTACACAATAACATAATAAATCAAATTCAACAATTTTCAAAACATAAGAACAGTAATACAGGATTCACACTTCTATGAGTCACAAAAGTGCTTTAATAACTCTATCAGTGTGGGAAAAGGTAATGCGGATAGTAGGTGGTTTAATATCAGTATGGGGAGAGTTCAGAAATGTTTAAATTATCGTAAATAAGATAGTTTGTCTCTATATCTTGGAATTTAGTTTTTGTGGGTGGTTCCTGAAACACATTAACCACGAGTAAGGAGGGATTACTGTTTATTGATTATAAATGATCTGACCTGCCATGGCTCCATCTTTTGTAAGGTAGCACAGCTGTTCCCATTGAAAGGCCCTCTCCCTGGCTCACATTGTAGCAGGTCATTGAGTGCATGTGCCAGAGCATAAACAGCTTTGTAAATGTTATATTCAGGTCTAAGGTTAGAAACATCCAAAAACTCATTCTGCACATCTTCTATGTTTTCCTCTCCAGTGCAAAGTTGCATCCCATTTTCTGCCCCATTTTTCAGATCAAATTTACACTGGAACATGTATTCCCAAAATTCTTTCACCTGAAATGCAATATATTATAAATTTAATAATGATGTAAATAAAAATGCTACTTTTTAAATTCATCATTGTTACACATTTTTGATATGCTTTTAATACTTTATGTACAAGTATTTATTACATGTCTTACCAAGCTGTTTCCATGGTTGACACTGTCATTTGGGTCAGGTCTTGTTTGTAAGAGAAATTCCCTGAGCCCTGGCATTTCTCCTTGACGAATTGCAATTCCTAGTGTGCCACTGAGGTAGGGCATGAAACGGGGTGTGTGCAGCACGGTTGCTGTGCTCAAAGCTTCACTTGCCATCCACTGTCGACCTGTAACATTCTGCCTCGCCACCTGCATATAATATTATATAAAATATATATATTTACATGTTTCAGACTTTTGAAAAATGTAATGTTCTTTGCTTGCAAGAATTCCTTTGACTTCTATCCGTTATTTCAGTAAAACAGTTAAAAACTGTAAAAAAGTGTAAAAGACGAAACCTCTTCCATGAGCTGAATCATAAGGAAGTCATGTGCAAACACCACAACCACACGAGCTGTTGACGTCTTTATCACATTCACAATCCTAGTGGTTTCAGGTGGGTCACTTTCCCAGGGTAAAACTTTTAAGTAAGCCAGACAGCCTCCACCAGAATGAGTCAGGTCAGACTGGAAGGAACGGGCAGCATGGATTCCATAGTCATCATCACTGACCAGCAGGCCCACCCACGTCCAGCCAAAGTGCTTTAAAATATTAATCATAGCACGCACCTAAGTACACATGAAGGCGACAATGGATTATTTCACAAACACTTATTTTAAAATATGATTAACAACCAGATTGCTGCAATTTAGGGAGCTCTTACATACACAATACATTACTTAAAGGAATTCAGTGTAATACATGGTATTATGATCAGGATTTTATATCATCAGGATTAATGTTGACAAGACTGGCATACTACTTTAGACTGTCCAAGACTGAAGAACTCAGTTTTGTATTACCTGAAAAGCATCACTGGGAATAGTCCTGAAGAAGGACGGAAACCGCTGACGATCAGTCAGACAGGAACACGTGGAAAAATAACTCACCTACAATGAAATATAACTCATGAAGTTAATTTGCTCATCTCGTTTATCAGCCAAAAGATATTCACATTTGTGAAGTCTGTGTTTTTAGTTTGAATGATACAGAATGGTATATTCAAATATGATAATATAGAGACCAGATGACTTACTATGGGCATTTTGAATAATCCTAGCATATCAGCAATGGCAACAGAAGAAGAAGATGAGGAATCACCCACAATCCCCAGGACTGGAGGGCTTCCTAAACAGTTGTTCTGCAGGAGAAACTCTTCATCTGGACCATTTATCAGTGATAATACGGTACTTAATCCAACAACCAGTGTAACACAGTTGTCATACAAACTGTATCCCAGAGTCACATTCGGAAGCATACTGGTGTTCTTGTTGATCTCATCAATAGCAAAGGCCATGGTCATGGCAAACCTAAATCCTGCAATGTCAAAGCTAACATAAAATCAGCATAACTTAGCACTAAAGGTTATGAATATACAGGTATCATATACACACAGATGTATAACACAATATAACTTACATATACTGCAATATATAACCTACCCTTTGCACATGTGCCTTTGTGGCTTTGAAGTAAAACTCTGCTTTGGGAAGACAGGGGTATGGTGGGCTTTGAATATCCCACCTAGTACCACATCACCAGGTTTGTGCATATCATTAAGAAAAAACCTTTTCCATAATTTACAGGAAGAGGTAAATGCAACATCAAAATGGGTGGATAAGAAAAATAACAAAATAAGGAAGACATATGAGGTTAAATGCATTTTAATGCTAATCCACATAATTCCCTTCCTAGTTTCTCCACTATCACTGTTTTCACTCTGACGTTTGTTATTTTTATTGCAGGCCTGACATCACTAAAGGTTCCACCCTGTTGTTGTTCCAAGTTTAACACCACCCATCAGGGCAGCTTGAACGCCGCCCAGAAGGATATTTTTATTTACGAAACCCCAAACCAGTGAAGTTTGCACATTTTGTAAATTGTGAATAAAAACAGAATAAATTGATTTGCAAATCCCTTCCAACTTATATTCAATTGAATACACAGCAAAGACAAGATACTTCATGTTTGAACTGGTAAACTTTACTATTTTTTGCAAATATTAGCTCATTTGGAATTTGATGCCTGCAACATGTTTTAAATAGCTGGCACAAGTGGCAAAAAATACTGAGAAATTGTCAAACAGTTTAAGAACAATATTTCTCAAGGAGCTATTGCAAGGAATTTAATGATTTGATCATCAACGGTCCGTAATATCATCAAAAGGTTCAGAGAAACTGGAGGAATTATTGCATGTAAGCGGCATGGCCGAAAACCAGCATTGAATGCCCATGACCTTCGATCCATCTGGCGGTACTGCATCACAAATTGACATCACCGTGTGAAGGATATCACCACATGGGCTCAGAAACACTTCAGAAAACCGCTGTCAATAACTACAGTTTGTTGCTACATCTGTAAGTTAAAACTCTACTAGCAAAGCAAAAGCCACTTATCAACCACACCCAGAAACGCTGCCGGCTTCGCTGGAAGCTCATCTAAGATGGACTGATGCAACATGGAAAAGTGTTCTGTGGTCTGACGAGTCAACACTTTAAATTGTTTTTAGAAAATGTGATCATCTTGTACTCCAGACCAAAGAGGAAAAGAACCATTCGAACCGTTATAGGCGCAAAGCTAAAGTGCCAGTATCTGTGATGGTATGGGCGTGTATTAGTGCCCAAGGCTAGGGGAACTTACACATCTGTGATGTTATGGGGTGTATTAGTGCCCAAGGCTAGGGGAACTTACACATCTGTGATGTTATGGGGTGTATTAGTGCCCAAGGCTAAGGCAACCGACATGTCTGTGAAGGCACCATTAATGCTCAAAAGGTACATACAAGTTTTGGAGCAACATATGTTTCCATTCAAGCAGTGTCTTCTTCATGGACGCCCCTCCTTATTACAGCAAGACAAAGCAGGGGACATTCTGCTGGTGTTATAACAGAGTGGCTCTGTAGTAAAAGGGTTTTGGTACTAGACCAGACCTGTCCCCCATTAAAAATGTGTGGCGCATTATGAAACGTAAAATACAATAACAAAGACCCCAGACTGTTTAACAACTTAAGCTGTATATAAGGCAAAACACCCCCAATCGACACTATGTACATTGGGGGTGTTCAAGGCTGTCTTTCACTCATCCCACTCTCTGATGCGCACAAGGTGGTAAGCATGGTAAAGATGGTAAGAAGCTTGGTAAAGATGGTATCTTGCTGCAAAATCTGAAATGCAAATGAGTTAAGTGGAAGATGATACTTGTTCTTGACAGTGATTAGACACTCCTGATAGAGATAGTGTATACATGGTTTAAGGGTCTTGTCCTTCTTCTCCATGGAAAACCCCTGCACACGCAGGAGAAGAAGAATGTCAAATAATGCCTTCTGTCAGTGATTCCTGGAGGTAACCACAATAGGACACAAGCCAGTGTCTTATTGTGCCTGTCCCAAGCCTGGATAAATACAGACGGTTACATCAGGAAAGGCATCCGGCATAAAACTTTTGCTAAATCAAACATGCGAATCAAACCTATGACTTCCATACCGGAAGTCGAGTCACGGGTTAAAAACGACTGCCATCGGTGCTGTTGACCTACAGGGTGCCAGTATAAATTGGACTACTGAAGAAAGAGAGGAGGAAAGTGTGTTCATAGGAAGAGAGAGAAGAGGAATGCTAAGAGTATAGGACTGTGAGTAGGAACGTTGAATGTTGGAACTATGAAGAAAGAAAGAAAGAAAGAGAAAGAAAGAAAGAAAGATTTGATTTTTGCAAAAACACTTTAATCTCATTCAAACATTTTGCAGTTTTACATCAGATGAAAGCATTTAAGTGCCTCAGAACATCTTTTCCAAACAAACTTCAATCACATTTAGAACATTTAGAACATTTAGAACATTTTACAAATTTTCATTAGATGAAATTTCAAAAACACTAAACACTCAAAAACATTAAACACCAAGAAACAAAGGGAAATACAATATAAGAATTAGTGCATTATAACAGGAAGTTTGCAAAAGTGAGGTGGTCATCAACTAAAGTCCATAGGACATTTTTGTAACACCAGATGTTCCTAAAGTTATTCAGGTCTTTTGTCAATTTATAGAAACCAAATTCTAGTTTTAAGCGACATCTGATGTTACAGCAAAAAACAGGAGCTGCTTCTTGAGCGGTATTGTTTTCAATTTTCCTCTTCCTGGTTACATGAATTGCAAGTTTTGCCTCCCCAGAAATAAAATTTAAAAGCTGCCACTTTCTCTGATTCGATCTATTGTACCCAGCACCGTAGATGAATTTCCTGATACTAAAGTTTTCATTGAACAAGTTAAAAACATTTGTCAGAAGAGTGAAGAGCACTGAAGTCTCCCACACTCACTGAAAGTATGGAAGACTGTCTCCTGAAGAGGACAGAAGGGACACTGGCTGGACACCGCAGGGGCAAAAACAGAGACAAAAGCATTGGAACCGACGGCACCATGTAAAATACTCCACTGGAGGTCGGCTGTTTTCTTCTTGAGGGGAGGTTTGTACAGAAGTCTCCACTGCGGGTCAGGTCCATTTCCCGTCATCTTGTTGGCCCAGGTAGTAGGTGCTCTGTTACACAGGTTTTTCTTGTTGATCACTTTTACAAATTGTTTGTACAGTATTTTTTTGTTGGCCGTGTGCAGGCTGATCTGTCGTTCATCTCCGAGGAGAGGACCCTCTAGTTCTCCAAACAGGGGACTGATGTGGACCTCTGGGAAAGGGTCTTTGCTGTCTGGTACAGTCCCTGTACTATAGTCCAGGAGGAGGCCTCTCTCCTTCCCGGAGAGTCTTTGCCTCCACAGTTGTAGCCCCCTCTGAGCCACCCTGGTGGACTGGATGTTCAGCAGGGAGCTCACAGCCTGGGCATCCGCCAGCGCAGGCCCGGTGTTGTCTACCAGTTGCTGGAGGGTCACGGTCCTGGTTCTGCAAAGCGCTGCAGACAGACCAGGTGTGGCTCCACTGCAGACGTCCAGCCTGGCTCCATGCACTAGTGGTTCCTTCAGGAACCAGAACAGAGTCAGAGCTTTTTCCTGGGCTCCTTTTAAATAGGGCCCATGACTTAAAAACACCACGATAAAACGGAGGCAAACCATTTAACTTTAGAAGCTTAGAGTCCATTAAAAACAGTGCAGCATCCAGGTCCAAGTGGCTCACTCGTCTGAATATGCAGCCGGCCACCTCTCTCCACGTCAGATCCGCTGGTCCGGTCAGAAACCGCTGGATGAACTGTAATCTGAACGTGGCTGTTCTGCTAGCCAGGTGGATGAGGCCCTGTCCTCCCTCCTCTCTTGATAAAAACAACACTCCTTGAGGCACCCAATGCAGCCCATCCCAGAAAAAGTTAACAAGTTTGGTCTGGATTTGGGCTAGAAACCCTGATGGGGGGTCCATACAGGCCAAGCGGTGCCACAGCTGCGAGGCTACCAGATTGTTTATCACTAAAACTCGACCTCTGTACGACATTCTGGGGAGCAACCATTTCCATTTTTTTAAGTTTCCCTTCTATTTTGTCAATGACGCCCTCCCAGTTCTTCCTGGTTGTTGTCTCATCTCCCAGGTACACACCGAGATATTTGAGACCATCAGTCTTCCAACACAAGTTTTGAGGAAGAACTGGGAGGTTGCCATGCCACTCACCAACAGCAAGGGCTTCACTTTTGTTCCAGTTTACTTTTGCAGCAGTTAAAACATTGAATGAGTTTGTCAAACCCACCAGAACATTAATATCCCTTTGGTTTTTTATAAGAACAACAACATCATCAGCATAGGCAGATAAAAGAATGTTCTCTCTAACACCAGGTAAAATCAAACCATCAATGCTTTTGCGAATTTTACAGAGGAGGGGCTCCAGAGAGAGTGCATAGAGCATCCCAGACAGGGCACAACCCTGCCGGATGCCCCGATGCACCCCGAAGGGGGCACACAAACTGCCGTTAAACTTCAGAATACTCTCAACGTCACTGTACAACACCTTGATCTTGGCAATGAACTCGGTGCTGAACCCAAACCTCTCCATGGTTGTCCAGAGGAAGCTGTGCTCAACACGGTCAAATGCCTTTTCCTGATCTAACGAAATGAGACCAGCGTTTATACCCAATGATCTGGACACCTCCAAAACATCGCGAATTAGGTAGACATTGTCTGCCATGGACCTGCCGGGCACACAGTAGGTCTGATCCCGGTGGATGACCTGCTCCATAGCTCCCCTCAGCCTGGTAGCCAAAGCCTTGGACAGAATCTTGTAATCGGTGCAGAGCAGTGACACAGGGCGCCAGTTCTTGATGTCCTGCAGATTGCCTTTTTTAGGCAGGAGGGCAACGACCGCCCTCCGGCAGGACAGTGGCAAAGAGCCTGAGGATAGACTTTCGGTGAACACTTCCAGCATATCACATGCTAGAATGTCCCAGAATGCTGTATAGAACTCAACCGTTAGACCATCGATACCCGGAGAACGTCGTCCCTGCATGTTCTGCAGGGCAGTGTGGAGTTCCTCTATCTCCAGCGGCCGGTCAAGTTGTGAATTTGTCTCCGTGGAGACTTGAGGTAGCTCTGCACAGAACTCCTCTAACAGTGGCTGGTTTTCCCGGTATTCACTGTCATACAAAGATGAATAAAAACTCACAGCTCGCCTTCTGATCTGTCCAGGCTCTGTCAGCTCCTGTCCTGTGTCAGACAGCAGGGAGTGAATCACGTTGGTCTGTCCATGCTTTTTTTCCAGGCCGAAGAAGAAGCTAGAGGGAGCATCCATCTCAGTGATGTTTTGTACCCTGGATCGAACTAGGGCACCCTGTACTTTAGTATCCAACAGGTCGGCTAAAGCCATTCTTTTGGACTTGAGGATTTCAGTACACCTCTGATTTCCTGTGGAAGCGCTTGTCTCCAACTCCACAATTTCAGCCTCTAGGTGTTTCATAGACCGGCAGGTGTCTCGTGTGACGTTCAAAGTATACTGTTGGCACAGGACTTTTATCTCTGTTTTGCCATAGTCCCACCACTGGCTAAGAGAGGTAAAATCAGCTTTTCTAAGTCTAAAAGTGCTCCAAAAATAACTGAAGATCTCTCTAAAGCCTCTGTCCAAAGCTAAAGTTGAATTAAAATGCCAGTATGCACTCCTAGGTAAAATATTTCCCATCACAACGCGACATGAAACCAGAGAATGATCAGTATAAGCAGCTGGCATTATATTACAGTCTTTGAAAGCATTGAAATGGTGTTTAAAACAGTAAAAGCGATCCAGCCTGGCTAAAGACACCCTGCCTTCTGTCAGGTGGGACCAAGTGTACTGTCGGCAGTCTGGATGCATCCTCCTCCACACATCCACTAGGCCGCGAGAAGAGACCAGCCGTTTCAGAGTGTGTTGGGATGCTGGGTAAGGCTCCGCGTGGTTACGGTCTAACATCCCATCCTCAGTACAGTTAAAATCCCCACCCAAAATTAAAAAGTCTTCCGAACCACAGCTATCTAGCTTAGCTTGTATTATTTCTAGAAAGCCCTTCCTTTCTGCACCGTTTGTTGGAGCATAAATATTTACAAAAACCAGGGTGCGGTGTTCAAAATGTGCCTTTACTAAGAGACACCTCCCCTTTACGACATGCTCGATTTCTAGAGATGTTGGGTTAAAAGTTCTAGAGAACAAGAAGCCCACTCCACCACTCAGCGTGGTGTTGTGGTCCAGGATCACCTGTCCCTCCCACTCCTTCATCCAGTCCACCGCATTGTTGTCATCACTGTGTGTTTCTTGTAAAAACAGAACATCAATAGTTTTCCTCCTTGCTGTGTCAAAAATTAGTGCTCTTTTCCTTTCCTCTCTGGCTCCATTTACGTTTAATGTCCCCACTCTAAAATAATCCATGATAAGGGAAAAAGTTAAAAGTACCTTAAAGTAGCTACACACAGACAGCCCCATCAAACCTCAGTTGTTTACGGACTTTGCTCATTTTCTTTTTGAGTCGGTATATCTCTTGGTCACTGAGTTCTGATGTTGCTCTGTTTTGAATAAGTTGTTTTGCCGAATTATAAAAAATCAATTTATCAGGAAAAAACTGTTCCAGGTTCAGACCTTTCATACCTTTAGTTTGTTGTAAAAACAATTTAAACATTTTTTCAGGGTACAAATCGTGGTTTTGACTGGCAGTGACTGGAGTGTGAGATAGGTCACTGCAGTCAGACATACATTCATCACTGTCACTACTGTCTGGAACACTCGGTGTGTTCTCTAGTCGACCAGCTTTACGTCCGTCAGGGTCAGATAAGACATTTTTGCGCTTACCGCGGCGCCTTGCAGAAGCAGGAATCCATTCAGACTCACGCTCGTCTGTGATATCTTCAGGACCTGTCTGGCTTCCTGTCTCAACATTCTCATTTTTATCACCAGTCCCCTGTCTCTTGGTACCTATTGCACTTGTCACCACCTTAGTCTCACCCAGTGTACTGTCCTCACCCAGTACACATGCCACCTCCATTCTCTCACCTATTTTTCTCACTACCTCTCCATTATCCCCATGTTCACCTGTCAGCCCCCCATTGTCACCCACCGCAACTGTCGCGTCACCCATCTCGCTGGGCGCCGCCCCACTCTCACCCATCTCTCCACACGCTCTCTCAGCCACCCTGCCACCATCCTCACTTGCCCCACCTTCACTCCGCCCCCTCACGATATTACTGGTTTTCACTGCTCCTACCTGCATCTGACTCCCAGTCTCGCCCCTCGGAGCATCCCTCTGATCTGCGCCCCCGACGCTTCGGCGCCGCGGAGCCGGAACGGGACGCCACGGAGCGGCGGTGCGAGCCGCCATGTTACCGGGACCCGGAGCATCGCTGACGCGTTTCGGACAGATGCTAACAATGTGTCCCTCCTCTCCGCAGCCAAAACACTTCATCCGAGAGGAGGTGGCGTACCACGGGTAGTCATAGCCGTCCACTCTAACAACAAAACGGTAGTCGAATTCCTCCGTCCTGTTGTTCAGGATCATGGAAACCTGTCGGCGGTGACAAATGAGATGCCCCAGATGCAGGGACTTACACCCCGACGTGACTCTGGTAACTGGCGACACAACTTTTCCGTGTCGAGAGAGTTCTCTAACCAGGAAGTCATCACTGATGAAACAGGGGACGTTCGACAGTGTGACCGTAGTCGCTGGTTGGGACAGCGGCATAACTGGTACAAACAGTCCGCCAACGTTTATCCCCCGTTCCACCAGCAGCTTCACCTGGGCTACCTTCGCCACGAACATGACGATTGCCTTGTTCATCCGGCCGGCAGACTTCAGTTCTTTATACCCGATAACTTCACCCACCGCTAGCGCTGCCTCCTCCACGCCTAAATGGGACACCACTCTAATCCCGTGGTCCCTTGTCAGCGTAGTGTAATCAAACCCACCACCCGCCATGACGGCGTCCAAGTGGCCGCCAACCGGCACACACCTGGTCGGCTAAAAAGGTATAAAACCTGAAAATAAATGACGTTAAACACGCAATACAAACACAATTAACAATATTCGAAGAGTAAAAACTCAAAAACAGAATGTGACGATATAAAAAATACTGAAAATTACTCAGCAATGTCTCTACTCACCTCACACACTCCTCACAGGAGAAGAAAGAAAGAAAGAAAGAAGAAAGAAGGTCAACTTTATTGATCCCCAATGGGGAAATTATCTTTACACTCTGTTTTACATGCATATATGTATCAAACCATGCATACAAAAATTATGTACAGGCCCCTGAACAAACACAACACACACTAGGGGCCTGTAGGCATGCTGTTAGTACAGTTGTTAGTACATGGGGAGGGAGAGTGAAGGGTCGCGACTTTGGGGTGCACCCCAAATGAGCAGCTTGTGGGTGGGACGGTGCCTTGCTCAAGGGTGCCTCGGCAGTGGCCTGGAGGTGAGCTGGAGAAGTACAGAGAAGGCCAGAGGGAGCTGCATTGTGTTTTTGTAGATCTGGAGAAAGCTGATGACAGGGTGCCCAGAGAGGAACTGTGGTATTGTATGAGGAAGTCTGGAGTGGTAGAGAAGTATGTTAGAGCGGTGCAGGACATGTATGAGGACTGTAAGACAGTGGTGAGGTGTGTGTAGGTGTGACAGAGGAGTTCAAGGTGGAGGTGGAACTGCATCAGGGATCAGCTCTGAGCCCCTTCTTGTTGCTATGGTGATGGACAGGCT
This sequence comes from Antennarius striatus, assembly GCF_040054535.1. Taxonomy (NCBI): domain Eukaryota; kingdom Metazoa; phylum Chordata; class Actinopteri; order Lophiiformes; family Antennariidae; genus Antennarius; species Antennarius striatus. The sequence goes on along the minus strand of NC_090782.1, from coordinate 966,016 downwards.
GACAGATGAGGTTAGACAGGAATCTCCATGGACTATGATGTTTGCAGATGACATTGTGATCTGCAGTGAGAGCAGGGAACAGGTGGAGGAGAAGCTAGAGAGGTGGAGGTTTGTCCTGGAAAGGAGAGGAATGAAGGTTAGCCGCAGTAAGACAGAGTACATGTGTGTGAATGAGAGGGACCCAAGTGGAAGAGTGAGGTTACAGGGAGAAGAGATCAAGAAGGTGGAGGATTTGAAGTACTTAGGGTCAACAGTCCAGAGCAATGGAGAGTGTGGAAAAGAGGTGAAGAAGCGTGTCCAGGCAGGATGGAACGGGTGGAGGAAAGTGTCAGGTGTGATGTGTGATAGAAGAGTTTCAGCTAAAATGAAAGGAAAGGTGTACAAAACTGTGGTGAGACCAGCGATGTTGTTTGGTCTAGAGACAGTGTCACTGAGGAAAAGACAGGAGACAGAGCTGGAGGTAGCAGAGATGAAGATGCTGAGGTTCTCTCTGGGAGTGACCAGGATGGATAGGATCAGGAATCGGAGGGACAGCACATGACAGCTTGGTCAACAAGGCAGTCGAGGTGAGCTGGGGGATTGCTCATCGCTGGCTTATTCTTAACCCTTAGGTGTTGGGTCAACCTTTTTTAATTTTTTTTATTTTTAATTTTATATACTAATCTGATCCCCAAAGGGAAATTAGGAGCACATTTTAGTAAGTAGTAAATACTTCAAGTGCACAACTATATGTAAATTTATACAGGCTCCTGTAGCAACCTCTGGGTGTTTTTTTGGGCAGGAGAGTTAATCGAACCATCAATCTTAGCATCTTAGGAATATTGGACGACCCGCTCTGCCGCCCCAGGATGACACTGTGACCCCATGGGTTGACCCCATGGGTTGTTTTTCTACAAAAGCTTCAAAATGAAAACTAGTATTATATTCATATTGCAGGTATCCCTCATAAAATATATTTGTGACATGAGGCCGATTGCATTTTTAAAACATAATAAATGATCTTCAAGAAATTGCAGTTTTTGTATCACTAATCCACTCTTCCATGAGTGGGGTCACATATGACCCAAAAATAGTTATGGATTTTTGTATGAACCTTTAATTTTTAGCCACTTTCACTGTCCCACTTACACATCTGATGTCATTTTCCACTTCTGTTGCAACTGTCCGATCAACACACCTGGTGTCAGCAAGCTCTCCACCCAGGAGCTCAATGTTACAGAGCAACACACGTGTAAGTCATTTCTTTATTTATGAACTTGATATGTTGATATCTAACCTGTGACCACATTACTGGTTAAATGTGTTTTTTTTTATTTACTCAATAGTAAAATGGCTGATAGGAGGCCAGATAGTACAGGTGCAGAAAACGTGTGGATATCCTGACTGGACCCTTGTGAAGACCCACATAAGATCCAGAAAGGAGAACAACCCAGTGAGGACGGAAGAGGGCAAGCACAATGGTATAGTGATCCCGTATATGTCTGGAGTGTCGGACAAGCTGAGGAGGATCTTTAACAAACATAACGTTCCTGTGTATTTTAAGCAGGGCAACACCCTCTGACAAAGACTGGTCCACCCAAAAGACCCCCCACCACACAGTCAGAAGAGAATTGTGGTGTATGCAGTTAAATGCAGTGAGGAATGCTCAGATGTCTACATAGGGGAAACCAAACAACCACTACACAGACGCATGGCTCAACACAGAAGAGCCAATACATCAGGTCAGGACTAAGCAGTCTTCCCCCCCTCAAGGAACAGTGATACTCGTTTCAGGACACCGATGTTCAGATCTTGGACAGGGAAGATAAATGGTTTGAGGGATGAATGAAAGAGGCCATCCATGTCAAAGTGGAGTAGCCATCTCTGAACAGGGGGGGTGGTCTGCCACATCACCTTTCTCCCATTTACAACCATGTACTTTCAAAACTCCCAAAAAATTTGTCTCAGCAGATTAACTCAGGTGATGTGTCTCATGCTAATGACCCTCATTAGCATACAAAGGTGAAACTCATATTTAACAACCCCTTTGAAACCCCCATCAACAATTGTTGAGGAGCCAGATGGGTCTGCACAAATTTCCCCACTGTGGGACAATAAAGGTCTTTTATCTTTTATCTTAACAATGGTTGTTGGAATTTGAATAGCACTGACCACACCCCACAGGGTTAATAAACTGGGATATGACCAGCCACCTTCAGAACTGAAGAAGTCTCTTGGATAAGAGAAAAAACGTCTTCAAGAACTTTCTTACGTCAAGCTTTGGATAACCATGGCCTGGATAACAGAGAACCTACACAGACACGTTCTGCTGCTTAGCACAATGTACCACAGCAGGACGGTGGATGATACCAGCCCAAAGAAAAAACAAACAAAACAGAAGTGATACTCTTCTACAATCAGACCAAAGGAGGAGTGGATGTAGTGGACAAGATGGCTGGCAACTCATTCACACACATGTACTCTGTTTTACTGCAGCTAACCTTCATTCCTCTCCTTTCTAGGACAAACCTCCCCCTCTCTAGCTTCTCTTCCACTTCTTCCTTACTCTCACTACAGATCACGATGTCATCTGTAAACATCTTAGTCCATGGAGGACTATGATGTCCAACCTAGCACGCAAGTCTCCTTGTTTGGCCTTTGCTACCTCTACCTTCACCTTACGCTGCATCTCCCTGTACTCCTGTCTACTCTCCTCAGTCCTCTCAGTGTCCCACTTCTTCTTAGCTAACCTCTTTCTCTGTATACACTCCTGTACCTCCTCATTCCACCACCAAGTCTCCTTATCTACTTTCCTTCTAGATGACACACCAAGTACTCTCCTACCTGTCTCCCTGATCACATTAGCTGTAGTTGTCCAGTCATCTGGAAGCACATCCTGACCACCCAGAGCCTGTCTTAACTCCTTCCTAAAAGTCATGCAGCACTCTTCCTTTTTCAGCTTCCACCATTTCATCTTCTGCTCTGTCTTTGTCCTCTTCATCTTTCTCACCACCAGAGTCATCCTACACACCACCATCCTATGCTGTTTGGCTACACTCTCACCTACCACTACTTTGCAGTCACTGATCTCCTTCAGGTTACACCGTCTACACAAGATGTAGTCTACCTGTGTGCTCCTACCACCACTCTTATAGGTCACTTGAGGTCTGAGAGAAGACAGAGAGATGAGATTGAGACTGAGAAGATTGAGAGATGAGACAGAGTCATTGTACCCCCTGATGGCACGGGACACAAAGGAGGACCTCAGCCTCTCTGTGGAGGTGCTGTGTGACAGCAGTCTGTCGCTGAAGGTGCTTCTCTGCTGGGAGAATGTGGTGTGCAGGGGGTGCTGGTGTTGTTCATGATAGCCTTAACTTCAAATATGGTCCTGCTCCCCAGAACTGTCTCCACAGAGTCCAGGCTCAGCCCGACCACTGAGCCTGATCTGCGGATGAGTCTGTTCAGACGGTCCATATCTCTTTTCCTGGCCCCCCCACCCCAACACACAATGGCGTATGACAGCACACTGGAGACTACGGACTGATACAACATGAGAAGGAGCTTAGGACAGATGTTGAAGGAGGCCAGCCTCCTCAGGAAGTACATCCTGCTCTGCCCCTTCTTGTACACACAGTCCCAGTTGAGTGACCAGTCCAGTCTGCTGTCTAGCTGCAGTCCCAGGTACTGATAGTTTCCTACCACCTCCACCTCACTGCCCTCCATCATCACTGGCTGTGGAGAGGGAGGTGCCTGCCGGAAATCCAGCACCATCTCCTTCGTCTTGGAGACGTTGAGCTGGAGCTGGTTCTGTTGGCACCACTCCACGAAGTCAGCCACCAATGCCCTGCCCCCCCCCCATCACCCTCCCGGATACATGCCACAATTGCAGTGTCATCGGAGTACTTCTGTATGTGGCATGTATCCGATTTGTGCTTGAAGTCCGATGTGTAGAGGGTGAAGAGAATGGGGGAGAGCACAGTCCCCTGTGGCGACCCTGTGCTGCTGGTCACCATAGAAGAAAAACAGTCCCCATAGTCTCCATACGGACGTACTGGGTCTGTAGAGCAGCATCAGTAGAGCAGTCTGCAGGGCCGGGAGAGGCGTGGGACGAGGAGCCGGGAGTGGTGGGGGAGCTGAACCGATTGAAAAAGCTGTTTAGTTCATTCGCTCGTTCACTGTTCCCCTCCACAGTGCTGCGCCCTTTCCCATGTCCGGTGATGGTTCTCATCCCATTCCAGACCTCCCGCACCTTGCGCCCCAGCTGCTTCTCCAGCTTCCTCCCGTACACCTCCTTGGCCTCCCTCAGACAGTCTCACTTCCTGCTGGGCCTTCTTCATCTCCTCCTTGTTCTTGCTCCTGAACGCCCGCTTCTTCCTGTTCAGGACAGCCTTGACTTCCTTGGTTACCCAGGGTTTGTTGTTGGGGTAACACCTGACTGTCCTGACAGTGTCCACGGTGTCCACACAGAAGTTCACGTAATCTGTAAAACACTGAGCTGCCCCCTCAATGTCCTCCCCATGTGAGTCCACGATAACATCCAAGACAGTGGTCCAGAAGCAGTCCCTCAGCGTCTCCTCTGCTTCCGGGGACCACCTCCTGACCTGTCGTGTTGTTGCTGGCAGCCGTTTCACCAGCGGAATGTAGGTGGGCTGTAGGTGCACTAGGTTATGATCTGATTTACCTAGTGGAGAGAGGGGGGTGGCGGTGTATGCCTCCTTAGCATTAGTGTAGAACAGATCGATGGTTCTGTTCTTCCTTGTGGGACAGTCTACACACTGCACCATTGTGGGGAGCGATGAGTCCAAGGTGACGTGATTAAAGTCACCAGTGATAATGACAAGCGCCTCCGGGTTCCGGATCCGAACAGCGGAGGTGGTGCCACAGATGGTTTCTCGTGCCGTCTCAGGGTCCGCGCGTGGAGGGACGTAGATGGCGAGGACAATAACTTGTGAAAATTCACGAGCCAGGTAATAGGGTCTGATACTAACAGCTGTTAGCTGCAGGTCGCGGTTACACAGTGTTAATTTCACCGTCACATGTCCTGGATGGCACCATCTATCGTTGGTATTGATGATTAATCCACCTCCTTTCCCTTCATTATTGACTGGTTCATTACATAACAAGATAGTAAACTTGAAAATTTGCTTGTCAGCTTCCAGACTTTCTACTCTCTTCCTAGAAAATGTTTTTCCAATAGAATGTACAGATTAGCAATTGTTCTCTGTTGTGATGACAACCATACATTTTTAACACTACTTTGCCATCACATCCTCAGTCACTTCAAGTGCTCCAACATGACCCACAGTGTCACTCAAAACCATTTCTGACTCTTTTGAAAGTTTGTTTTGTGCAGCTTGGCAGATAGCTTTCTTGCTAGCTCAGACCAAATGGTGTTTGTCTGTTTTGGCTTCCTCTCTGGGATAGGAGATGTCTTTTTAATTTGTAGCTGAAGGCTGAACATTTTGGATTGAATGACCGTACTGTGTCTCTCTCACTGTTCCCAACACATTGAGAGAGACATATTCCATGCCTCCATTACTAGATCAGGATAAAAAAAGTTGTTTTTTCAAAACAGAATAATAAAATATTTAAGACAACATTCCCTCTTGAGCACAAATGCAAACATTTAACCACCAGCAAAAATATAAAATAAGTCTGCATGAAAAAAAAAAAAATACATGTATTAAATTTATATTCATGTGTTTTAAGAACCCTTAGATGTGTTGGGATTTATTTTTGTTCAAAAACTGTTTCTTTGTGTTTTTGTCTGGTTTAAATAATATGATGAAACACTTTGGAGCAGATATACAGAAAATCAGACCAAAACTGGAGGCCAGAATGGCAAATATCTCTACAGCCACAGTAAATTTCCCAGGAGAGCTGACATACGCTGGGATAAAGGTGATCCAGACTGCACAGAATATCAACATGCTGAAGGTGATGAGCTTGGCTTCATTAAAACTATCGGGCAGTTTCCGAGCTAGAATAGCAAGCACTAAACAAAAGACAGCTAGTAGCCCAATGTACCCAAGTACACCCCAGAACCCAACAGCTGAGCCTAAAGCACATTCCAGAATGATTCTTTTCTTATATACAGTTAAGTTCTTGATTGGAAACGGGGGACTAACAACCAACCAAATGGTACATATTAATACCTGTATAAATGTTATGCAGGCTACAGTTATTCTTTGCTGCAGCGGACCAAACCATTTCATGACATTCCTGCCTGGGAGGGTGGCCTTGAAGGCCATTAATACTACAATTGTTTTGCCTAAAATACAAGACATGCAGAGGACAAAGGTGATTGCAAAGGCTGTGTGTCGCAGCATGCAGGACCAGTCAGAGGGTGCTCCAATGAAAGTTAATGAACTCAGGAAACACAGAGTCAGAGAGAAGAGCAGCAGGAAGCTCAGCTCAGAGTTGTTGGCCTTGACAATCGGGGATGTTCTATGTTGATAGAACAGAACTGCAGTCATGATGGTGAGACAGGCACCACCAACTGAGAACGCTGCCAGGATGATTCCTAGGACCTCATCGTAGGAAAGAAATTCAACAGGCTTGGGTAGACAAGTGTTGCTCTCTGCATTAGGCCAGAATTCATGAGAGCAAGGGGTACAATCAAGAGAGTCTAAAACACAAAACAAAAAATTACAAATGAAAATTAGTAGTCATATATGTCATGTGGTATTTATGAATAGGAACTAAATCACCTGTAGAATTGCTAATCTCTCCATCAGGACATCGCACACAATCATAGCAGCAGATGGGTTTTCCTTTTTGAAGCACTTTACGGGTTCCTGGGTGACATCTGTCACTACACACCGACTTCGGAACCTGATACATGAATGCAAGGTCAAGAAGATTTAATGTGTCATTACAATTAATAATTATTTAAAAATTAATAAAAATGGCAATTCCAAACTATTTCTAAAAACTTATGTTATAATAGTCTTGTATCTTTGTAATATTTGTAATTCTTTGTATTGGTTATAAATGTATATAGTATTTGGAAAAATGCAACGTAGCTGCAGAAGGAACAAATGACCAGATTTTTAAATTCATAAACATATCTTCCAAAAATTAGATGAAAATAAAATGTGCTAAAGGACAAAGATATTTACAATAACATTTGGAATGGCTCTCTTCACAGTCATTATAAACTTCTAACAGTGTAAAATTACATCATTAAGACCTTCAAAGCATCCATTTGAATTGGCTTAAAACTCCTTACTTTTGTGACACCCTCCATGAACATGAGGTTCGTATTAATTTGGAACTCCTGACCCGCTGGCAATGACCCATCATAATGTCCCACTGTCACAATCTCAATGCTGCCCCTGAGACTTTTCTGCCAATTGACCAGCTCATACTTGGCCACGGGATCCCCATTTGCATCAAATGACACGTCATAACCGTTTTGGTTAAACTTCACTTTCTTCAAGTGATTAAGGACCTATGAAGAGAAGTTAATTACAAATTGAATTAAATGTATGTGTGTGTGTGTATATATATATATATATATATATATATATATATATATATATATATATATATATATATATAATGTAGTTCTAAAATTGGAATGTGTTTTTCTGCTTTTTTTATAATTTTAACCAACCTCCTTTAATGACAACTTGTTGTATTTGTCGCAGTGAGTTGAGGAATTTGTGTCCGGGCACAATGTGTTATGAAGGGCATGTGCTAATGCATAAACTGCCTTATAGACCATGTTAGTGATTCGAAGTTGAGATGTGTCGGTGTATGGGTTCTGGAGAGTCTGCATGTCTTCAGTTCCATCACACATTCTCTCACCTGTGGCAGTAACTGGACAGAATATTTTTGTTCCTACATTAAAACCATATATTATACTGTATATCATAATATAAATAACAACAAAGAAAGGTCAAAATATTTTGCCGGACATAATTTCATACAAAACCAAATCCACTAATGAATCTAAAGAAAAGTGGGTTTTACTTTCTTAATTTCTGGTGGACCTTTTTACAACAACAGAAACAGTTCTCTCACATGTCCCCAGCCTGCAGTTGAATACAACCTCCCAGAACTCAGTGAGCACTGGGGAAGAGGCCACGTTTGTGGCAGAGAGATCCAGCAGGAAGTCTCTCAATCCAGGGATGACTGATCGCTCAATGCCAAATCCAATAGCTCCAGCACAGAATCTGTACTTCAACATGTCTCCGTTGGTGACCCAACCCTCAGTTCCTACCCATTGGCGGGGTGGAAAAGCCTCACGTGACAGCTCCTCCAGAAGGAGTCTCAGTTCAGCTGAGGTAATAAATGCCACAATAACGTGAGCTGTTGATCTGTGGAAGACATTCACATGTATTATAACAAGTGACAGGCTTCCATGGTGTCATTTGTTTAAATTCATGAGTCTGTGTCATAGCAGAGGTTGAGAGAGTGAGTGGTTGTTGGCTTTCTTGTGGCTCCACAATGCGCTGGAAACGTGTGTGGAGTTCATCCGGCCTCTCGCCTGTGGTCAGCTGGGATTGGCTCCAGCAACCACAGTGACCCAAAAAGTTGAAGAAGCAGATGTAGAAGAGACAATTGTGGTCATCTAAATCTAAAAATGATTGCACAGATTTATCGAAGGATGGATGGATGTGTGGATGAAATTGATTGAGTGCATTTTGTAAGGTTTGTGCAAATACAACCACTGTCACACTTTGACACAATCTGTGATATGGACACCTCCGGATCACATCAGCTACTCTCTGGATCTTGCTACGTGGGTTTGTCCGATGGAAAGACACAGAGTATTCCACACAGATTCCCTCCTTCTGTGCCGTGAGCAGGAAAGATGCCATACCGTTGTTGCCATAGTCTGAATCTGATCGGATTGCACCGATCCAAGTCCAGCCAAAATGTTTTACAAGCTTGGCCAGTGCATCAGCCTGGAACTGGTCACTTGGTACAGTTCTGAAGAAATTAGGGTACTGCATCTTATCAGACAGACATGCACAAGTGGCAAAATGGCTCACCTAAGTGAAAACATAAATATGATTATTGAACATGGCAGGCACATGAATCAGTATTCATTTCTATTACAGTTTGTCAGAAATTCAAATGCTTACTTGAGGGATGTTGAACCTCCCGATAATACGTGACATGCTCATAGATTGTGTAGATCCAGATTCACCCACAACTCCCACCACCATACCAGACTGAGAGCAGTTATCACCACTGTGAAATGCCTGATCCAGGCTATTTGAAAGCTGAAATGCCACATGCACTGTTACTGGCACAGAGGTGCAGGAGTCATGGATCTGATAACCCAGTTTGACACCGGGCAGGAGCTCGGTGCTGTTGTTAATCTCCTCAATGGCAAAGATCATAGCCTGTGAGAAGCGCAGTTGACGGTAGTGAATGCTGGAGACAGAAATTAAATTGTCAAACATGCATACGACGATGATGATGATGCACTATTTAAGCAGGTAACGTAAGAAAGAGATTTGCAATTTAATATCATGTGTGATAACAGACATTAATCTTGTAACTAAGGCAGCCACAGTTAATGACAAGAAAATGTAACACGAATAAAAGCATTTCAGTAACACACTCTGATACTCTCAACAATCACTTCTCCTGACAGACCTCCCTGTGCATCTCAGTGGCTCAGGTACAGTGGTGTAGTTATATCTCAAGGTGTGTTTGTAGTGGTGCATGGAGAAAACACCCCCAATAACAAAGTCTCCATCCATAGAGAATGCTGGCAGGCGAGCGGTACCTTGGGGTTTACATGTTACAGTTGAGGCCTGATTGTTAATTCTATGAACAATACCCCCTGTAAATCTAGCCTTTTGTTTGAGACCATCTCCACAATACAGATCAAACATGAGCAAACCAACAATTAAAAATGAGATCTCCATCTCTCAATTGTCTACATTTGTGTTTTCATGACTTATATATATTTTAAAACAACCACTCATCTTCCAGTATATTAAAGAGGGAACACCCCTTGGACTTTGATTATCATTTGATAATGCCTGTTGAGAATTGTGCACTTTGTTAAGTGCACAATTCTTGTAACTTTTTTACCTGTTCACCTTGTGCTGTGTTTTGTTTGATATCACATTCAAATGATACACACATCAGTGGATTGTTTATGTGGTTTAATATTATGTTTTACAATGTTTGTGATTTTACTGCATTTTAAAATTTTTTTAAAATGCCACAATTTCACAGTCTTTTGTAGAAAAATATCAATACAAACAAAATTAATAAACAAGAGTCAATTGTGTCAATTTACTTCACATTTTATCTGTTAAATTGCAGGTCAGTGTCATGTGGAGAAAATCCTCCTCATTTCATAGATCCAGCAGAAAGATTCAAAGTAAAAGATACAATGTCATGATTTTCACAGAGTGAATCAGACTTTTTTAACAGCAGATAGTCACCTTAAACATTTACTGATCAGTTTTCAGACTTTGTACTCTTATGTTTTCCACAGGAAATCATTTTCCAATACCTTTTGGGGATCAGCAATTGGATGTGTCCTGTTCTGGCATGAGTGTCATAATTTATTCAGTATAGTGTGTATCTGAATGGTGCATTGTTACTTGTGTGGTGTCAGGGCACACCAGTTGACCACTGATTTTCATTACTAGGCCAGAGGCGATGTGTAGGGTATCATCACTCTGGCAGCAGAAATTCTTCAGAGGGCAGTTGGGGAGACCTGTTCCTCCTCCCAGGGCAAAGTGTCAGATGAAGCAACTTGGCACAGGACACACACCGTACTGTCTTACAGGTCATAAATACACCTGTGTACATTGCCTCACTATGTGGTTAATTTAAGGCCAGTGTTTACCCAAAATCATTAGCTGTACTTGGTATTAGTTTACTGTGTACCCAGGTGTGATTGCAGATGCCTCTCAGTGCATTTCCATTGAAATTTCAACTTTATCAGGCATTTACTTTTATTCAAATCACGCTAAGTCTATGAAGCTCTTATACCCTTCTTTTTTTCCATATGACTACTAATTATGTCATATATATATATATATATATATATATATATATATATATATATATATAATATGACATAAAACATAAAAAATGTGATCAAGTAAGGGAATAATTTACTATAAAAACAAATACACCTCTTCCAAAAACTCATTTCTAATGTTTCTACAGTGAAATACTTGTTTCTAAATTTGAAAATCTGCTTCCTGATTTTTTAGTAATGAATATGTCAAGGGCAACGCCACTATATGACGATGCACTTATGCAAATATCCGGTATCTTCTTACTGTAACTCTGTAATGCAAGTGTTTTTCTTATACAACGGTGGTTCATCTACCCATGATTCATTTCCTCGTGTTATTCTCTGGCCTAAACAGGATGATGTAACATTTGAGTCAAAAAAGTCCTACGAAGAGATCATAAGCTGCGCATGTCCTACCGGGGGAGGTCTAGGGGGAAATGTCGGACATACTGAACAGACTGAAGACTGATCAGTATGGATGGATGGATGGATGGACATTTTCCATTACAATTAACTGTCAATATTGTCTTTCAATATTTACATTTGACAGATAACTATTAAAAAACAGACTGGAATTATATATGTATAACATACAAAATCAAACAGGAAAATTACAGAAAAAAATGTCATCAAGCAAGAAATGGGAATCAATAACATTAAAACCAAATGCACCTCTCCCAGAAAAACTATTTTTTAATGTTTCTATGGTGAGTTATTTTCCTATTTTGAAAGTCTGCTTCTTTATTTCTTCGTAACAAGAAGAAAACTCCTATGTGACAATACACTTATCCAGATATCAGCGTATCTTTTTAATGCAACTGTTGTTCTTGTAAAGAGGTGGCTCATCTCCCCATGATTCCTTTCTTTGTGTTCTTCTCTGGTCTAAACAGGATGATGTAACATTTAGGTCCAAAGAGTGCTACCAAGAGGCCAAAACTGGAGGCCAGGATGGCAAATACCTCCACTGCATCTGCATATTTGCCTGGAGAGTTGACATAAGCAGGGACAAAGGCGGCCCACACAGCACAGAAAATCACCATGCTGAAAGTGATAAGCTTTGCCTCATTGAAGCTGTCTGGAAGATTTCTTGCAAGAAATGCTAATAGAAAGCTGAGTATTGCCAGTGAGCCAATGTAACCAAGTAACAGAGAAAAACCAATTGTAGAACCAACAACACATTCATAAACTATCTTGTCTTTGTGGTATTTGGTGTTTTTATGGGGAACAGGTGAGGCAAACAGTAGCCACACAGCGCAGATTGCTCCCTGGATGGAAGTGAGCACAATAACTGTTGTTCTCTGCTGAACTGTACTAAACCACTTCAGTATCGCTCCACCTTCTGGCTTGGAAGCTTTGAAGACAGCCAGGACAACCATTGTTTTTACCAGAATGCATGAAACAGATAACACAAAGCTTATCCCGAATGCTGCGTGTCTCAGCTGACAGGTCCATAACTTGGGACGCCCGATGAACAGCAGTGAACACAGAAAACATAATTTCAATGAGACCAAGAGCAGGAAACTCAGCTCTGAATTATTTGCGCGTACTATTGGTGTAAAACGATGACAGATGAAGATGCCCAATATAACAGCACACAGAAATGTGCCCAGCAGTGAACCAGCTGTCAAACAGATACCAAGAGGCTCATGGTAGGAGAGAAACTCTTTCTTCTTAGGAACACAGTGGTCACGTCGGGAACTGGACCAAAAATTCTGTGGACAACTGCTGCACATCAATGAATCTGACAAAAAAGAGACAATAAAGAGTTTCATTCTTGTTATTGGTGGTTATGGTATCCTTATTGTAAAATAGAAAACGGTAAAAATTAAACACCAACCAGTTTTGTTGCTGATGGTTCCATCTGAACATGGGATGCAGTCAAAACAGCACACAGGTTCCCCTTTCTTTATGGTCATGTGGGCACCTGGCAAACAGCTGTTGCTGCAAACTGACTGGGGTGACTGAGGACAGAAAAATAAGACTTGGATTTCACATTAAAGTTAATTTTTAAAGTTACATGTTTTACATTTATCCCCTCCTTGAGTCGTCACATTTTCGTGGTGGAGGGGTTTGTGTGTCCCAATGATCCTAGGAGCTAAGCTGTCTGGGGCTTTGTGCCCCTGGCAGGGTCACCCATGACAAACAGATCCTAGGTGAGGGACCAGACAAAGGACGGCTCAGAGACCCCTAATGATGAACAAAAACAATGAACCACATTTTCCATTGCCTGGACGCGGGCCACCGGGACCCGCTCTGGAGCCAGGCCTGGAGGTGGGGCTCGAAGGCGAATGCCTGGTGACCGGGAGTGCACCCCATGGGGCCCGGTCGCGCACAGCCCGAAAGGACAACGTGTAGTCGGGTGCATTGTGAGCTGGGTGAAGCCGAAGGCGGGGACCTTGGCGATCCAGAAGCTAGCTCTTGGGACGTGGAATGTCACCTCTCTGGCAGGGAAAGAGCCCGAGATGGTGTGTGAGGTGGAGGGGGAAGCAGTGCAGTATCAACACTGTGTATAGTGGGGACGGGGCGCTGCTGACCTCAACTCGGGATGTTGTGACTCGGTGGGGAGAGTACTTCGAAGACTTCCTGAATTCCGGCGATACGCCTTCCCATGAGGAAGCTGAGTCTGGGTTCTCTGAGACGGGCTCTCCTATCTCTGGGGTTGAGGTTATCGAGGTGACAGGGCCCCGGGGGTGGATGAGGTCTGCCCGGAGTTCCTAAAGGTTCTGGATGTTGTGGGGATGTCCTGGTTGACACACCTCTGCAACATTGCGTGGACGTCGGGGACAGTGCCTCTGGATTGGCAGACTGGGGTGGTGGTCCCCCTTTTTAAGAAGGGGAACCGGAGGGTGTGTTCCAACTACAGGGGGATCACACTCCTCAGCCTCCCTGGCAAAGTCTATTCAGGGGTTGTGGAGAGGAGGGTCCATCGGGAAGTCGAATCTCGGATTCAGGAGGAGTAGTGTGGTTTTCGTCCTGGCCGTGGAACAGTGGACCAGCTCTACACCCTCTGCAGGGTCCTTGAGGGTGCATGGGAGGTCGCCCAACCAGTCTACATGTGTTTTGTGGACTTGGAGAAGGCGTTCGACCGTGTTCTTTGGGGGGTTTTGTGGGAGGTGCTTCGGGAGTATGGGGTACCGAAACCCTTGATAAGGGCTGTTCGGTCCCTGTACGACCGATGTCAGAGTTTGGTCCGCATTGCCGGCAGTAAATCGGATTTGTTTCCAGTGAGGGTTGGACTCCGCCAAGGCTGCCCTTTGTCACCGATTCTGTTCGTAACTTTTATGGACAGAATTTCTACGCACAGCCAAGGCGTTGAGGGAGTCCTGTTTAGTGGCCTCAGTATTGCGCCTCTGCTTTTTGCGGATGACGTGGTGCTGTTGGCTTCATCAAGCTGTGATCTCCAACTCTCACTGGAGCGGTTCGCAGCCGAGTGTGAAGCAGTTGGGATGAGAATCAGCACCTTCAAATCTGAGATTATGGTCCTCAGTCGGAAAAGGGTGGAGTGCCCTCTCCAGGTTGGGGATGAGATCCTGCCCCAAGTGGAGGAGTTCAAGTATCTCGGGGTCTCATTCACTAGTGAGGGTATGATGGAGCGGGAGATCAACAGGCGGGTTGGTGCAGCGTCTGCAGTGATGCGGACTCTGTATTGGTTCGTCGTGAAGAAGGAGCTGAGCCGAAAGGCAAAGTTCTCGATTTACCGGTCGATCTACATTCCTATCCTCACCTATGGTCAAGAGCTGTGGGTCGTGACCGAAAGAACAAGATCCTGGTTACAAGTGGACGAAATTAGTTTCCTCCGCAGGGTGTCCGGGCTCTCTCTTAGAGATAGGGTGAGAAGTTTGGTAATCCGGGAGGGACTCAGTCGATCCGCTGCTCCTCTGCATCGAGAGGAGCCAGATGAGGTGGCTCGGGCATCTGGTCAGGATGCCTCCTGGACGCCTCCCTGGTGAGGTGTTCGTGGCACATCCTACCGGGAGGAGGCCCCCGGGGACGACCCCGACACGCTGGAGAGACTCTGTCTCCCAGCTGGCCTGGGAACGCCTTGGGATTCTCCCGGAGGAGCTGGACGAAGTGGCTAGGGAGAGGGAAGTCTGGGCTTCCCTGCTCAAGCTGCTGCCCCCATGACCCGACCCCGGATAAGTGGAAGAAGATGGATGGATGGATGAAGAAAAAATACCTTGTTTGATTCAAAGTTCCAGAAGATTTTGTCTTCATCAATTGTAAGTTTTTCACTCTTGGAGACCAAACTCTTCACCACTCCCACATTCTGAACTTTAACTTTTCCATCAGGCAGCGGAAGCCAGTTCACAACATCATAGATTGGTAAAGCATCACCATTTTCATCAAATGACACCTGATCACCAAATGATGTAGTGAAGTTTACTTTTTCCAAATAATGCAAAAGCTGCAAATGAATATGAGGGTAAAACATGAATTAAAGTTAAATATTAGATTATATACACTGTGTATATATATAGATGTATAACACTGTAAAATATTTACACAATAACATAATAAATCAAATTCAACAATTTTCAAAACATAAGAACAGTAATACAGGATTCACACTTCTATGAGTCACAAAAGTGCTTCAATAACTCTATCAGTGTGGGAAAAGGTAATGCGGATAGTAGGTGGTTTAATATCAGTATGGGGAGAGTTCAGAAATGTTTAAATTATCGTAAATAAGATAGTTTGTCTCTATATCTTGGAATTTAGTTTTTGTGGGTGGTTCCTGAAACACATTAACCACGAGTAAGGAGGGATTACTGTATATTGATTATAAATGATCTGACCTGCCATGGCTCCATCTTTTGTAAGGTAGCACAGCTGTTCCCATTGAAAGGCCCTCTCCCTGGCTCACATTGTAGCAGGTCATTGAGTGCATGTGCCAGAGCATAAACAGCTTTGTAAATGTTATATTCAGGTCTAAGGTTAGAAACATCCAAAAACTCGTTCTGCACATCTTCTATGTTTTCCTCTCCAGTGCAAAGTTGCATCCCATTTTCTGCCCCATTTTTCAGATCAAATTTACACTGGAACATGTATTCCCAAAATTCTTTCACCTGAAATGCAATATATTATAAATTTAATAATGATGTAAATAAAAATGCTACTTTTTAAATTCATCATTGTTACACATTTTTAATATGCTTTTAATACTTTATGTACAAGTATTTATTACATGTCTTACCAAGCTGTTTCCATGGTTGACACTGTCATTTGGGTCAGGTCTTGTTTGTAAGAGAAATTCCCTGAGCCCTGGCATTTCTCCTTGACGAATTGCAATTCCTAGTGTGCCACTGAGGTAGGGCATGAAACGGGGTGTGTGCAGCACGGCTGCTGTGCTCCAAGCTTCACTTGCCATCCACTGTCGACCTGTAACATTCTGCCTCGCCACCTGCATATAATATTATATAAAATATATATATTTACATGTTTCAGACTTTTGAAAAATGTAATGTTCTTTGCTTGCAAGAATTCCTTTGACTTCTGTCAGTTATTTCAGTGGAACAGTTAAAAACTGTAAAAAGTGTACAAGACGAAACCTCTTCCATGAGCTGAATCATAAGGAAGTCATGTGCAAACACCACAACCACACGAGCTGTTGACGTCTTTATCACATTCACAATCCTAGTGGTTTCAGGTGGGTCACTTTCCCAGGGTAAAACTTTTAAGTAAGCCAGACAGCCTCCACCAGAATGAGTCAGGTCAGACTGGAAGGAACGGGCAGCATGGACTCCATAGTCATCATCACTGACCAGCAGGCCCACCCACGTCCAGCCAAAGTGCTTTAAAATATTAATCATAGCACGAACCTAAGTACACATGAAGGCGACAATGGATTATTTCACAAACACTTATTTTAAAATTTGATAAACAACCAGATTGCTGCAATTTAGGGAGCTCTTACATACACAATACATTACTTAAAGGAATTCAGTGTAATACATGGTATTATGATCAGGATTTTATATCATCAGGATTAATGTTGACAAGACTGGCATACTACTTTAGACTGTCCAAGACTGAAGAACTCAGTTTTTATTTGTATTACCTGAAAAGCATCACTGGGAATAGTCCTGAAGAAGGACGGAAACCGCTGACGATCAGTCAGACAGGAACATGTGGAAAAATAACTCACCTACAATGAAATATAATTTGCTCATCTCGTTTATCACATATTCACATTTGTGAAGTCTGTGTTTTTAGTTTGAATGATACAGAATGGTATATTCAAATATGATAATATAGAGACCAGATGACTTACTATGGGCATTTTGAATAATCCTAGCATATCAGCAATGGCAACAGAAGAAGAAGATGAGGAATCACCCACAATCCCCAGGACTGGATGGCTTCCTAAACAGTTGTTTTGCAGGAGAAACTCTTCATCTTGACCATTTGTCAGTGATAATACGGTACTTAATCCAACAACCAGTGTAACACAGTTGTCATACAAACTGTATCCCAGAGTCACATTCGGAAGCATACTGGTGTTCTTGTTGATCTCATCAATAGCAAAGGCCATGGTCATGGCAAACCTAAATCCTGCAATGTCAAAGCTAACATAAAATCAGCATAATGTAGCACTAAAAGTTATGAATGTACATGTATCATACTGTATACACACAGATGTATAACACAATATAACTTACATATACTGCAATATACAGTAAAACTTACCCTTTGCATGTGTGCCTTTGTGGCTTTGAAGTAAAACTCCACTTTGGGAAGACAGAGGTATGGTGGGCTTTGAATATCCCACCTAGTACCACATCACCAGGTTTGTGCATTTCATTAAGAAAAAACCTTTTCCATAATTTACAGGAAGAGGTAAATGCAACATCAAAATGGGTGGATAAGAAAAATAACAAAATAAGGAAGACATATGAGGTTAAATGCATTTTAATGCTAATCCACATAATTCCCTTCCTAGTTTCTCAACTGTTACTGTTTTCACTCTGATGTTTGTTATTTTTATTGCAGGCCTGATGTCACTAAAGGTTCCACCCTGTTGTTGTTCAAGTTGAACACCACCCATTCGGGCAGCTTGAACGCCGCCCAGAAGGAGATGTTTATTTACGAAACCCCAAACCAGTGAAGTTTGCACATTTTGTAAATTGTGAATAAAAACAGAATAAATTGATTTGCAAATCCCTTCCAACTTATATTCAATTGCATACACAGCAAAGACAATATACTTAATGTTTAAACTGGTAAACGTTGCTGTTTTTTGCAAATATTAGCTCATTTGGAATTTGATGCCTGCAACATGTTTTAAATAGCTGGCACAAGTGGCAAAAAAGACTGAGAAATTGTCAAACAGTTTAAGTTTAAGAACAATATTTTTTAAGGAGGTATTGCAAGGAATTTAAGGATTTGATCATCTATGGTCCGTAATATCATCAAAAGGTTCAGAGAAAATGGAGGAATTATTGTATGTAAGCGGCATGGCCGAAAACCAGCATTGAATGCCCATGACCTTCGATCCATCTGGCGGTACTGCATCACAAATTGACATCACCGTGTGAAGGATATCACCACATGGGCTCAGAAACACTTCAGAAAACCGCTGTCAATAACTACAGTTTGTTGCTACATCTGTAAGTTAAAACTCTACTAGCAGAGCAAAAGCCACTTATCAACCACACCCAGAAACGCTACCGGCTTCGCTGGAAGCTCATCTAAGATGGACTGATGCACCATGGAATAGTGTTCTGTGGTCTGACAAGTCAACACTTTAAATTATTTTTGGAAAATGTGATTGTCTTGTCCTCCAGACCAAAGAGGAAAAAAAAAAATCGAACCGTTAAAGGCGCAAAGCTCAAGTGCCAGTATCTGTGATGGTATGGGGGTGTATTAATGCCCAAGGCTAGGGCAACTTACACATCTGCGAAGGCACCATTAATGCTCAAAGGTACATACAAGTTTTGGAGCAACATATGTTTCCATCCAAGCAGCGTCTTTTTCATGGACGCCCCTCCTTATTTCAGCAAGACAAAGCAAAGCCACATTCTACTGGTGTTACAACAGCGTGGCTCTGTAGTAAAAGGGTTTGAGTACTAGACTGTATCCCAGACCTGTCCCCCACTGAAAATGTGTGGCGCATTATGAAACGTAAAATACAATAACAAAGACCCCAGACTGTTTAACAACTTAAGCTGTACATTAGGCAAAACACCCCAAATGGACATAGTGTCGATTGGGGGTGTTCAAGATTGTCTTCAACTCATCCCACTCTCTAATGCACACATGGCGGTAAGTGATGCAATACATATATGTTAATGCACCATTTTTGACACCTCTCGTGGCGGACCTGCCAACCAGCAACGATCAAGATGGCAGGCAAGAGGTCCCCACCCTCGACGTTCTCTGCCGCCACCTCGTGGACAGCAGGTGCACAACCAACAGTACCTGCCCCCTGGTGGACAGTATCCGCAATGAAGATGCCCTGAACCCACAGACATAGGCATGCAGGAGCCTATGATCACCATGACGGTAGGAGGAATGTCCATTCCCTTTATGGTTGATACCGGAGCTCGTTTTTCAACTCTCCAACAGCTTCCTCCTGGCGCCTATGTAACTGACAACGTGATACCACTTGTTGGTTTCAAGGGTGAAGAAATTTCCCTGCATATGACTTTGTCAATCGTTGTTGATGTTAACAACCAAAGACTTTCACATTCATTTATTTTGGCTCCTTCTAGTCCAGCTAAGTTGTTGGGCCGAGATCTGCTGGTGAAATTGTGTCCGCTCGTCAGGTGTTCTGCGGATGGACTTTGGGTTACATTTCCTGACGGAACTACCACCCATTGCATCTCTGCTACTGACTCTGCCTCAATGTTACCAGTTTTTAGGCCTGATGCCATTGTGTGTGCCCCTGCTGACATCTACTGGGCACTGGTGGACACTGACTCCAAACCATGGACTGATGCTGAGAAGTTATGGTCGCTTTGGTCACCCTGGGTTCGTAACCTCTGCCCCTATGACATGGTTTCTGACTCGTTGCATTGCACCTTGTACTATGACAGACATGATGACTCTGTATTCCAGGAAGCCTTCCGAGAGGTAGATGGCTCTCTTTGGGAACTAAAGGTCCATGATCTTTTTGTCGGTGGCCAGGGTGTTGCCTGGTCTGTCTCTTTGACACCGGAACAGCTGGAATGGTATTGCATGGCAGATCCTCCTGATCCATCCATCCCTCCTTGCGTTCCCAATATCTCTTTGGCTGTCTCTCCCAAACATACACAGAAAGACTTGGGCCCTTTCATCAAAGCCTGCGTGGAGACCTCTGATTGGATCTCGACTCTTCATTCTGATTTGTGGTTTTCACCATCGCTTGATGCATATCGCATCAGCTCTCTGGAATTTTTGATTCCCTCTATTCTTGAGCACCTACTTTTGTACAGACACCACGGCAGAGAAACCACCGGTAGTGATGCTGCTTTTGATCTTTTGGCATCACTTCCTCCCGCACTTTGGACCCAAGGTCCTACAGATGTGGGCCTTTGTAATGTTGCCCCTGTAACATTTGACATGACCCCAGGTCCTCTTTGGATACCACAGTATCCCAAAAAAGTCATGAGGTCGATTGGGAATCACAGACACCCTTGACGGGCTGATAAAAGCTGGTGTCATTGTCGAAATACCATATTCTTCTTTTAACACTCCCATCCTGCCTGTTGAGAAAAAGGACACAAGAAAATGTAAGATGGTTCATGATTTGAGAGCTATTAATGCTGCTGTCACCACTCCCACTCTTCTGGTTCCGAATCCACATGCTGCACTGTCTCAATTGTCTCCTACTCATACTTATTGCACGGTAATTGATCTTGCAAATGCTTTCTTCAGCATTCCTCTCCATACATCAATGGGACCTTGTTTTGCCTTCACCTGGAACAACAAGAGATACTCTTAAGATCGATTGTCTCAAGGTTTTGTCCTGTCACCTGGACTTTTCAATGCCTATTTGAGAGACCTCCTTCGTCCATTGTCTCTTCCACCTGGTGTTCTTTTGGTTCAATATGTTGATGACCTCCTTCTGGCTGCTCCCTCGCAACAAGCCTGTCTGACTGCCACACATCCTCTCCTCCTGCGGCTGCATGAGATTGGGCTGAAAGTTTCTAAGGCTAAACTTCAAATAGCCAGGACTCAAGTTTCTTTCTTAGGCTGTTGTGTTTCCCGGCTGGGAACAGGTCTCTCGCCTTCTCATAAAGAAGACATTCTGCACTCTCCCAAACCACTCAATGTCAAACAGATGCTGGGGTTCCTTGGTCTTCGCAATTACTCTTGTCATCACATTCCTGATTTATCTGACTGCACACAACCTCTTCGTGCTATGGTCAACCTTGTTGGCATGCGAAACCTTACTGCCACGTTGGACTGGACCCCTGCTGTTGAGGCAGCCTTCTCACACCTTAAATGCTGCCTTTCGTCTGCAGCCTCGCTCGCTATCCCCAGATATGACCAGATGTTCTTTCTGGATGTTGCTGAAAAAGCATCCAGCATTTCTGCTGTGCTTTTTCAGAAGGGGGATAGTGGAGAACGGAATGTTTGCATGTATGTTTCAACTCCATTGGACAACTATGAAAAATGTCAAATTCCATGTTCGTCTTTCGCATCAGCCCTTGCTAGAATAGTTCAGAAAACTGCAAATATGGTGCTACAACATCCATTGACAATCAGAACTGGACATGACACCGTTCAGTACATCACAAGTCAACTCTTCACCATGACAGGTGGACGACAAAGGAAAATTGAAGCAGCCCTCACTCAACCACACATCGTCTTTGTCCACAGTGGAATCAACATGGCAGTAGGACTGATTGAAGTAGAACCACATTACTGTACAGAGAAAATTCAGAAAGACAGAAAACCAAGAGAAGACTTGTACGAGCAACCACTGACAGACCCTGACTTGACACTGTTCACAGATGGATGTTGTTTCAAAGGTATTGACGGCCTGCAATCAGGCTATGCTGTTGTCCAATACCAAGATGACAATTTCACAGAATTCAAAGCAGAAAGACTTGACGAAGCACAGTCAGCACAGAGAGCTGAAATAGTTGCAGTTGCAGAAGCGTTAAAGTATGCTGCTGGACGAACTGTAAACATCTTCACTGATTCAGCTTATGCTCACCTTGTTGTACATACTGCTCTAAGAGAATGGCAAAGAAATGACTTCCAGACAGCTTCCGGTAGTCCAATCAAGCACCTGGATGACGTAATGTATCTCCAGGAAATGCTAATGCTACCACGAGAAGTAGCAGTAATCAAATGTCACGGACATTCAAAGAAAAAGGATTTTGTGGCACAAGGAAATGATGCTGCAGATGCAGCCACCACTTCAACTCTCGGTGAGTAATGCAGAACTTGAAAGTCACATAACGAATGCAATGATCCGAGAGTGGCAGGTACAAGCAAGTCCAGAAGAAAGGAGTATGTGGAGTTCCAAAAGGGGTGAGAAAGATAAAGAAGGAATTTGGAGAAAAGAATGTAAGCCTCAAAACACAATTGAAAATTTTAATTCAAGAAGCCCATGGACCATGCCATGTAGGCACGGATGAAACACTGAGACGACTCCGTGACTGGTGGCATCCGTTCATGAGAACAATAGTTAAAAGTGAACTGCAGGACTGCAGTGTTTGCAACAGACATAATTGTCTGCCAACGACCAAACCACCTCAAGGGGTGCAGGATCATGACGTAACAGCGCCTGGTCAGGTGATTTCAATGGATTTCACTGACATGATTAAGTCGGTGTCAGGTTACCGCTATCTGTTGGTGATAGTGGACTCATTTTCAGGGTGGCCAGAAGCTTATCCCTGCAAAGCAGAAACAGCTGCTTCTGTTGTGAAACATCTTGTGAATCATTATATTCCGACTCATGGGTTTCCGAGGAAAATTCGATCTGACAGTGGAACTCATTTCAAAAACAGACATCTTCAACAGGTTGAACGCATGTTGGGTTTGAAACACACTTTTGGTTCCGTGTACCATCCACAGTCTCAAGGAAAGGTTGAGAGAATGAACAGAAACATCAAGGAAAAGATGGCCAAGGCTTTGGCCTCCACCTCAATGAATTGGCTGCAACCCCTACCAGTAGCCCTAATGAATGTCATTGAATTCCTCCACAGGCTGGACTCCACTCGAGACTCACACTAACAGACCTTTTCCAGGTCCAACAGCTCCACTGGAACCCGACCCAACGATCCAAGGCCCAAAAGGCCTCCAAGAACTAACCATCAATTTTTCTCACTTGACAGGTCCGCATGAGGTGCCCCCGAAATGCGTGAATGTGTGTGAATATGTATGGCTGAGGGTATTTAAAAGGAAATGGTCTGAACTTAGGTGGACAGGTCCCTACCAAGTCACTGAGCGAACGGGAACTGCAGTCCGTTTGCTAGGAAAGGGGGACACCTGGTTTCATCTGACATCCACTAGGCCTGCAAAGACCTCAACGGGAGTTGCTCTCCCTTCTCCACAACCAGGAAGCTGCTCAACCAGCGTTCTGGACCAGTTCAACCCAGAGGAAAAGGTGCAAGACCTCCCTCTCATATCATCAGTAAGATGGGAACAATAATTAAATCAACTGTTGGATGTATTGTGATACCCCGACCCTGCTGGTATTTTGGAATAAGGTTTGTGGTTGAACTCTTTCAAGTTCAAAAGGGGGAATGATGCTGTACATATATGTTAACACAGCACTTTTGACAATTTGCATTACAACTGCACCATTTTTAACACTTTGAATCACATCTTATAATTCACTATTGTAAATCACCACTTTTTAATTAGTGTGCCTGTTAAACCATCTTTACCTTGCAGATAACACAATAACTTACAACATCTTAAATGTGACCTCTGACTGAAGAATTATGTGGTTCTGCCAGCATGTCCTTGAGTGGATCCTGCAGCTGCGAGATAGTAGAGTGAGCCTCCCCAGAACATGAAATATTTGCCACAATGTGGGAAAATGGAGAAAATCTTGTGGTGGCATCGTCTAATAGGATGAGAGTTAGATCATCCCATGTGAACACCTACTAGTAAGGATATAAATATTGTATGTATATTATGGCTCTTTGCACACAGCTTGGAGTTTCTTTCCTGTTAGTCTCTGTGCCCAGAAATTTCTGTAAATAAAGTACTTTGTGTTTTTGCAACTTTACTTGGTTTTGTCCTGTTTATTTAACTTCGAAAAGAAATTGTCCTAGTTCAAGATCAACGAATACGTCGAAAGGCCACGAGGTCAGCTGTCCTCCAGGACCAGGTTTTCCGGCCTTTCCTTCATACGCATGGTAAAGATGGTAAGAAGCTTGGTAAAGATGATATCTTGCTGCAAAATCTGAAATGCAAATGAGATAAATGGAAGAGGATACTTGTTCTTGATTGTGATTAGACACTCCTAATAGAGATAGCATATAGGGTCTTGTCCTTCTTCTCCATGAAAAAAACCCTGCACACGCAGCAGAAGAAGAATGTCAAATAATGCCTTCTGTCAGTGATTCCTGGAGGTAAAACCACAAGAGGACATAAGCCAGTGTCTTATTGTGCCTGTCCCAAGCCTGGATAAATACAGACGGTTGCATCAGGAAGGGCATCCGGCATTAAACTTTTGCCAAATCAAACATGCAAATCAAACCTATGACTTCCATACCCTTCTCATTTACAGTATACCTTTATCTCAAATTACTTTCAAATTATAAAGAGTGTATAATAAATAAAGTCACCCTACAGAACCTAAACGGCTGCCCACACTCCCCCCACCCCACTCCTAAACCAAAACACCAAAGCACCAAAAGACAAAATAAGAAAACACTCATACAGATTTTTCAACACTTTAGTGCAACTTTCAACATCAACTAGTGCAACATCAATAGTGCAACTTTCTTTAGTACAACAAAAAAAAACAACAAAAGACAACAAATAAAACATTTTCAAGCTTTCAACTTTCAAGCAGAGGTTATATTAACTTAAAAAAGGGGAAAAAAAGAGGTAGCCATTAATAATGTTTTCAAGAAAAGTGCCTCTTTACTCTGCAGTCCTTGATACATCTTGAAGCACTCAATGTGTAGTGGTGCCTTGCATTTCTCACAAGCACAGGTAGTGCGCTTGTCACAACGGCGACATCTCTGGAAACGCTGCATGGTGTTTATTGGCCAGTGCGAAGCATTATCATATCTTGCCTGATCTTCAACAGAAGCAGCCATTAGAGATCTCCTTCCGTGGCTTAGTGGTTTTGTGCCAAAGCTTTGCATAAGGGACTGTGCGACGATGCGTTGGAAAGTTAGCAGGTCGACGGTCCCTCCCATGTCTCGGTAAAAGAGATGGCTGTTCACAAGAGCACTGTTGAGTGCCCATGCAAAGATGGGCCACCACCACTTCTTCTTCGACCTGATTGAAATGCTGTATCTTGAAACCTGTTGGTCATGAAGGTCAACACCACCCACCACCCATGTGCTTATTGTATCTGCTGATACAGGTTGGTTGTTTGACTTTCTCGATGGCATGCCGCTGCCTGTTCCATCTATTGATGGTCACCTCACTGTATTTATCTTCCATGTTGCTTGCCACTGTGACAACATTGTTGTCCTTCCACCGAACCATCAGCTTCTCTCCTTGACAGAGTACTTCAGAAGTTCCCCGGGGGAGCTTCATGAAGGTCTTCTGAGAAGTGAATGGGATGTCAAACAGACGGTTCTGCCTTACAGTTCCAGAACTCCCATATCCCCATTTTGTCATCTCATCGAGGAGAGAAAGTGTGGTGAACAGGTTGTCAAGTTTCAAGTTTATTTATTTTTATATAGCCCAGATTCACAAACAATGTCTCAAAGGGCTTTACAATCTGCACATGGACGATATCCCTATGACCTTTGTGCACTGCAAGCAGTGCGACCCTCGCATCGGATAAGGAACAACTCCCCCCAAAACCCTTTTAACAGGGGGAAAAATGGATGGGAGAAACCTCAGGAAGACTGCAGAGGAGGGACCCCTCTTCCAGGAGTGGACAGATGAAGCAATAGATACCGCATGTACAGATTAACAACACAATAATAATAACAGTAACAATAATAAATGTATGACAAAGGCACGCTGATCCATCCAGTACAGCGAGTCATCACCAGCCGATGAAGCACACAGAGGTCACCGATTGCCGAGGATCCACCACTCTGAGGACAGACCAAACAGTGCCTAAGCCATTGAGCTCAAAAAAGTTATAGTTTAAGGTTACTCTGGCAAAACCCCAAAACCACAGCAGAACCAAATGAGGCAGAGCCAGCACTCCCCTAGTGGATGGTGAAACAGGACCACTGTACAGCTTGTGCTATCGCCAGCCACGGAAGCAGACAGAGGTAGCCGATTGCCGATGATCCACCACACAAAAGCCTGTGAGAGAGAACAGGAGAAGAAGGGAGAGAGACAGAGAGAGCAGGGGGAGAGTGGTGCTAGAGGGACCAGAATAGCAGAGAATTAATGGGAGGCAGGGGCCTAACTAAGAAATCCTATGACTCGTCGGCAGGACTAGGCTAAACCTAAACATTGAGACCGCCACCCCCGATATTACTTATATGTTAGGTCGAACAGATAAGTTTTGAGTTTAGATTTAAAGACATTTACAGATTCAGACTGTCTAATACTTATAGGGAGGTTATTCCACAAGAAAGGGGCACGATAGGAGAAGACCCTCTGGCCAGCTGACTTCTTTTTAACTCTAGGAACACACAAGAGACCTGTATTCTGAGAGCGGAGAGCCCTAGTCGGCGTGTAAGGTTTAACAAGATCAGACAGATAGGTTGGAGCAAGCCCATTAATGCTTTTGTATGTTAATAAGAGTACCTTAAAATCGGATCTAACATGAATCGGGAGCCAGTGTAATGCAGCTAAAACTGGGGTGATATGGTCAAATTTCCTAGTTTTAGTTAATATTCTTGCTGCTGTGTTCTGAACCATCTGAAGGCCCCTAGTTCTAGACCGAGGCAACCCTGATAACAGAACATTACAATAGTCAAGTCTAGAGGACACAAAGGCATGAATCAAAATTTCTGCATCAGCCATGGCTAAAGAGGACCTAATTTTGGAAATATTACGTAGATGAAAGAAGGCGATCTTTGTCACCTCTTTAATATGCTTGTCAAAGGCAAGAGTTGAATCTAACATTACTTATGCAATTTCCTCCGGGATTAATAAAGTATCTATCTATCTATCTATCTATCTATCTATCTATCTATCTATCTATCTATCTATCTATCCAAGGTTCTTGACTGTTGAACTATGGGTTATAAGACAGTTATCTACAGATATTGTTAGGTGTTGAAATTGGTTTATATGTCGCGCAGGGCCAATGATTAACATTTCAGTTTTGTCTGGGTTTAGGAGCAAGAAATTACTGGACATCCAACTATTCACAGCAGAAAGACAGGCCTCTAGTTTAATTAATTCAGATCGATCATCTGCTTTTATGGGCATGTAAAGTTGTGTGTCATCAGCATAACAGTGGAAACTTATTCCAAAGCTGCGTATAATTTGACCAAGAGGTGCAACATACAGGGAGAATAACAGAGGACCAAGTACAGACCCCTGAGGTACGCCATATTTGACGTCGGAGGATGCAGAAGTTTTATTATTGTAGGAGACAAATTGTGTCCTATCAGATAGATAAGATTTTAACCAAGCCAGAGCTAACTCACAGACACCAAACTGTCTCTCCAGTCGATCAAGGAGTATACAGTGATCTATAGTATCAAACGCTGCACTAAGATCCAAAAGAAGGAGAACAGAAGTGGTATCAGAGTCCAGATTTAATAGGAGATCATTCACAACTTTGGTAAGTGCTGTTTCAGTGGAATGGCGGGCCCAAAAAGCTGATTGGAATGGTTCGAAAAGACCGCTTAATGATAAATAATCTAAGAACTGTTGAGATACTACCCTTTCTAGTACTTTAGATAAGAATGGAAGGTTAGAAACTGGTCTATAATTATTTAAAGACTCTTGGTTGAGATGTGGCTTTTTAAGCAGAGGTTTAACTACGGCCGCTTTAAAGCTAATGGGAACAACACCAGTTGCAAGAGAAAGATTAACTACATTTAACATAGTAGGGCCCAGCAATGGCCATAATTCTTTAACTAGTTTAGCAGGGAGTGGGTCTAAGAGGCATGTAGTAGGTTTAGAGATCGAGACCAACTTCGATAAATCTTCCAGAGAGACAGTCTCAAAGTGTATTAAAGAGAGAAGTTTGGTTTTAACACCCAGAGAAGGAACCACATCAAATTTTGATCCAGGTGAAGCTGAAGAAGTAATTTTATGTCTAATGTTATCAATTTTACGGCAGAAAAAATCTTGAAAATCATCAGCCGCCAATAACAAGCTGCTTGCCGTTGGCTGTTTCTGGGTCATGGAAGAACTTGCAACCTTGAGGCACCTGAGCTTGCTCTGCCAGACCGAAGACAACACTGGGTCCCTGACCAAGCCCTGTGTCAGGGAGGAGAGTTTGCAATCCAGCATATGGCTCCATGTGGTACATGTATCCACTGGATGAGGCAAGGCTCCATAGCTTGAAGCCAAAATGAATTGGTTTACCCCTGATGAATTGTTTACATCCATGCCGGCCATAGTATGGGATCATGCTCTCATCCACTAACAGCGATTCCTGAAATTGCATGACTGATTGAGCTCAGAGAAGATTGGACGAACCTTAAAGAATGGGTCAGCAGGGATCTTTGTGTTGTCAACCACATGAACTGAGGCCATGACGTCATCAAAGCGATTCCTCCACATCGCATCTGAAATCATCTCATTGTGTACATCACTGTCAGTTGAGCAGTACATGTGTCTTCTTGGTACAGTGTTGTATCCACTTGTGAGGAGGATCCCATAGAAGGTGAGAAGCTCATCCATACTCAGATTCAGATACTTGCCCTTGGTCTGGGTAGAGTAGAGGTTGGACATTTCAATAGTAATTTCTCTCAGGGTGGGGGGATAAATCAGTAGGAAAAGATCCATTGGATGGGGGTTGTTTTGTTTCACACATTCTGCAGCATTTGGGCTGTATACTTTGTGTTCTGGAATGCCTGTTTTGGTAGGCCTCTTTGAGTGTTTGAACGCTCTCTTTATTTTTGACTGCAACAAGCTTTGCTCTTGGCTCTTCTGGCTGCCCTCTCCGGTGGCGAGAGACGCTTGAGTCTTCTGATCGCCTCTGCTGGCGGCTGGTGGATGCCAAGTTCTCTGACTGTCCCCTACGGCAGCTAGAGACCCTTGAGTCTTTGGACTGGCTCTCATTGTTATGTTGTGGTGTTGGAGGGCCGGTATGGTGGATGGGAGAAAGGGGTGTGGTGATGAGGTCACCGTCATCGTCATCTACTTGCAGAAGTTCAGCATTTGCGTTCAGTAGCCTGGCTGGCAAATGGCCTCTTTGCCCCTCATAGTCCGTGTCTGACCCATCGCTATCACAATCAGTTAGGACAGCCTCTTTCTCACTTTGAGGTGTCAGTGCAATGTTGCATGTCTTTCCTGGGGGCTCATCTTCATCCAACATATCTAGTATTTGAACCAAGGTCAAACTGAGAGTTAACGGGAGAGAAAGAGAAAAATGTGAAAAAATGTGTGTGAGCATTAGCCCCCCAACACCCCTCCCACCCCCACCCCTCCCATTGGGGGGGCAATTGGTCTTGGACTAATCAGTTAGTGCTGTATATAAGTCAATTCAGATAAATTTCCATTTTAACATACCTAATTGGTATTTGTATAGCTATATGCAATGTATTATCCCACCGGTCACCATTGTTGCCGTTGACATATTTGTTAGTTTTATGATCACACTGAACACATTTGAATAATTGCAATGACTTACACCAACACTAGACACCTTAAGCAAGATGTGTACCAAAAATCATTGTCTTATCTTTATGTTAAGATACTTTACTAACCTTTTCTTTCGGGCTCTTGAGTCTGCCATCCTCTCCTCTTGTTGCATACAGGAAGTAAACAGCTCTGGTCATGTGACACTTTTAAGTGAACATGTGACACTGCACAAGTGTCTTTGGGACCCTTTAACCTCATCTGGTAAAATTTTATAGTCTCATAAATGAAAAAAAATGTTTTTGGTCAAAATTGTGACCGGTGGGATTAAATGGGTTTTAAATGCAACGAGGAATGCTCAGATGTCTACATAGGAGAAACCAAACAACCACTACACAGGCGCATGGCTCAACACAGAAGAGCCAATACATCAGGTCAGGACTCAGCAGTCTTCCCCCCCTCAAGGAAGAGGGACACTCATTTCAGGGCACCGATGTTCAGATCTTGGACAGGGAAGATAAATGGTTTGAGAGAGGAGTGAAAGAGGCCATCCACGTCAAAGTGGGGAAGTCATCTCTGAACAGGGGGGGTGGTCTGAGACATCACCTTTCTCCCATTTACAACCATGTCTTTTCAAAACTCCCAAAAAGATTGTCTCAGCAGATTAACCCAGGTGATGTGTCTCATGCCAATGACCCTCATTAGCATACAAAGGTGAAACACATTTCAACGACCCCCTTTGACACCCCCATCAACAATTGTTGAGGAGCCAGATGGGTTGCAATGACGGTTGTTAGAATGTGAGTAGCACTGACCAAACACCACGGGGTTAATAAACTGGGATATGACCAGCCACCTTCAGAACTGAAGAAGTCTCTTGAATGAGAGACAAAACGTCTTCAAGAACTTTCTTACGTCCAGCTTTGGATAACCATGACCTGGATAACAGAAAATCTACAGAGAGACGTTCTGCTGCCAAGTACAGTGTACCACAGCAGGACAGTGGATGATACCAGCCCAAAGAAAAAACAGAAGTGATACTCTTCTACAATCAGACCAAAGGAGGAGTGGATATAGTGGTCGGCAACTCATTCACACACACTCTGTCTTACTGCGGCTAACCTTCATTCCTCTCCTTTCCAGGACAAACCTCCACCTCTCTAGCTTCTCCTCCACCTGTTCCCTGCTCTCACTACAGATCACAATGATCTCTGTAGTGAATTAAACACCACAAATGACGAGACGAGACTCTGTCCTTATACTGAGGCGGCTTTCTTTTACTGAATCAAAAAAGGGTTGTACATTTCCCAAAACAACTGAGGCTTCTTAGCTTGCCTGTGTAACCCTGTTAAAATTTATCTATTTCAATTAATTCCTGAATTAAATAAGTTAGATAATCCATATCAGTTAATAACTATAAATATAATAATATTTAAGGGTAAAAAGGTTAAAATATTAATAAACATAAATATAATATTAAAAGTTAAAAACATTCTTTATGTGAAGAGAAATGTTATGTTCATTTGTTAACTACTCTGCTTAAGTGAAATATGTGTTGATGTTTTAAATATGTATTTGTTATATTTGAGTTTTGGGGAACGACCGCATTACATCCTGGGTCAAAGGACACGGGGGCGAGCGAGTGAGGGAGTGCCAATTTAATGAGGGGAGAAACGCGCGACCAGGTGTGTATGTTCAGTGTGTGATTGGTATGTGCTGGGGGTGTCGTTAGTGGTTAGTTGGTGTGTGGTGAGTGACTAGTGGGAGTGAGGAGGTTTTGTTTGTAAAAGTTATTTAATGCATGAGTTCAACCCGAACTCTTGAAAGAAGACAAACGTGGACAAGTTTTATAAGCGTGAGTGGATTACTTTACGCCGAAACTGAAACCCGTGAACTTAGTTGCTAGCTCAGCAACAGATGCAGACACACAGACTTTGTGAGCAAGCTAGCAACTAGCCACCTTGAGGAGCAAAGTCTGTGTAGAAGGACCACACCTGTCACCATCGCCTTCTCTACACCTGCCACCACCGTCTTCACCACACCTGCCACCATCACTTCCCTTACATCGGCCACCATTGTTCCCTCTGTTTCTGTCTGGGACCCTGTGCCTCAGAGAAACCCAACTCTAAAGGAAGGTACCTCTTTCTCTTTTTCATTTTCTTTTACCTGAAGGGTGAAGCAGCCATTTGTTTGAGGCTACACCGCACACAAGCGACGTTCGGGCCTGCAACGGTTGCATTATTTGATTGAACTTGAACTGCCTTTAATGCTGTTGTTGTTTTGTTATATTGGGCCCTTATTTTGTTAATGTGATTAAATATTACCTATTGAGCTGTGCTTTTTGTTGTTTGATATTGAAGTATATGATTTTCTAACTTAAGTAAATATTCTTATTTCTATAAAACAGTTGTGTTTCTTGATCGAGGTATCAATTGAAGTTTAAATCAAATAATTACATTAAAGTTAAGATTAAGGGTTAAAATTAACCGAAGCCTAACAAATATACTATAGAAACCCATATTCAATAAAGAACACAGGTTAGCCACCTCTCGCTAATAGAGAAACCACTCTAGAGGGGCGCTACATAAATTGGAGGCACTGCTGGGATAATTATATGGTGTTTTCTTATTGTATATCTTGTTTTGTGAACATTTGTGCTGTAATGATCAATAAGCTCGCTGTGGTTTTGAAAACTATAAGGCTGTAGATTATAATATAATATAAAGTATAATATAAACTATAATAATATGGAACACCTAGAAGAGCTAGTGTCAGAACTAAAAGGGTGGTGTCGTGGCGAGGCTCTAGATGAGGCTCATGCGGTCCTGGTGCTCATTGAGGCAGAAGTAGGTATCACTGCAATTGAAGAGACTATGCAAACAGTCAAGTGTCTGGGACGGGTGCGTGTTAGAGGTCGGATTTTCAACACTGGACGAAACAAATATTACGTCTTGTGTGAATGTAGGGAAGCCGTGCTAGGGGAACGGATTCCTTTTGAAGTGTTTCCTGTTCAAGGTGGTCGACCATGGTTTGTGGTCATAGCCGATGAAATTACCCGATCCAAAGCCCAATTTCATATGCCCAGCCCAAAACTAGCTGATAGTGAACAAGGAAAACCATTGTTTCCTTCTGACGAAACTGCTGCTAAGTCGACCGAGGCTATCCTGCGAGCTGTGAGTGATTTACTTGACAAGACGTCAAGGCCCTCAAGTGAGCATGGAAGCTATCGGCGCTTACGTACGTTTTCTGGAGTGTTGCCCATTCCACCTGGAGAAGAGCAGTTTGATCACTGGTTGGGTCAAGCCAGGCTCATGGTGGAAGAGTGTGACTGCTCTGATAAAGAGAAGCGGCGTAGGCTGCTAGAAAGTTTGAGAGGTCCAGCCCTCGATATTGTGAATGCAGTACGAGTCAGTGATAATGATGTGAGCCCAGAAGACTGTTTAGAGGCACTTGAGCATGCTTTTGGTACAGCAGAGTCCGGCGAAGAATTGTATTTTGCTTTTAGATTACTGCAGCAACAACCAGGGGAGAAGCTGTCTGACTACTTCAGACGTCTAGAACAGTCGTTGAATAGGGTTGTGCAGAGAGGTGGTCTCCCTGTTGGTAGTGCAGATAGAGCCAGGCTTGAACAATTGTTACGTGGTGCTATAAACTCTGATCTGATGGTAGTGAACCTTCGGTTGAGAGAGAGGCGAGCAAAGCCCCCAACCTTTCTACAGCTTTTGAAAGAGATACGCACAGAAGAAGAATTTGAGGCATCCCGTAAAAAAATTACTCCTGTTGTATCAAACACACATGTAAAACAGAATGTAGAGGTCAAACAGACTGAATTGCAGAACTTGAAGTCGGAGGTTAAAGAGCTTAGGACCCTAATCGCTGCTGCCCTGTCTAAACCAGCACAAGACACGTCAGTCAGCACGACACAAGCTTCCCCCAATGTAGTGCACGGTGAACGTAGTTCTGACAGTGAAATTGCAGCTTTGAAAAAGCAACTGAAGCGGTTACAACATAAAGTTGCAAATAATGTTGTTGAACCGCAGGTTGCCATTTCAGCTGTGAATACCTCAAGACCAGTAGCCAGATCCCCACAACGATCTTTTAGAATGTCGGAAGAACATTTTTGTTATCGATGTGGGGAGAATGGGCATTTTGCAGGGAAGTGTAAAAGCCCAGAAAACCCGGCTAGAGTTATTAAGAGACTTATTCAGGCGCTGAAGCTGTCTAAGAACAACCAGCCGTCAGGTGATGCTCCATCTAATACTGTTAACTGTGCCATTAAGCCGAGCTCGGCTGACATGTCTGAAAATGTGGATATTCCTGATGGGTTGGTTGGGCCCCCTAGCCTGGTGCAGCTGAAAGTCAATGGTCAATCCTGTACTGCATTATTAGATAGTGGCTCTCAGGTGACTATCATTTTTGAACCCTGGTACCAGAAATATTTGTCTGATGTTCCCATTCAACCTATATCTGGTCTTTTCCTGTGGGGTTTAAGTGAGTCTGGAACAAGCTACCCTTACCGTGGTTATGTGGTAGTTGAAATGGAGTATCCAGCTGAGGTCTTGGGTACCCCGCAGACTGTAACCACTTTAGCTTTAATATGTCCTAATTCCAGAACTGATGATAAAACAGCTGTTATTGTAGGCACCAATGCAAGCCATGTTAGACGTCTGGTTAGCCAATGTACAGAAAATGGCATTGATGTCACCAGAACACTAGGCCTTAGTGTTTGTGTAAAGGAAAATCAACCTGCATACAAGGGTGTTGCTGTTCACGTCCATGATGAGGCTGGTCATGTCAAGTGGATGGGCCCTGGCCCGTTGATCTTACCCCCGGGTAGTGACACTCAGGTTTTGTGCAAAGTCGAGCTGCTGAAACCCATTTCTCGAGAGATCTTAATGATAGATTCATCACCTATAGCTAACGTGCCTGCTGAGGTGATTTTTCATCCCATGGTTGTGCCCAGTGGGGCATTAAATGTTAACAGCTTGAGAGTACTCCTTAAGAATGAGTCCTCAAGAGAAACTTCTATACCTGTGGGAGTCGTGGTTGGATTTGTGTACCATATCGACTCTGTTGCGACAATTCCCCCAAAGGAGACGGCTTTCTCTGATTTTGATGGGAGCACATTCAACTTTGGAAATTCGCCTATATCTGAGTCATGGAAGAACAGATTACGTAAAAAACTTGCCCAGAAGTCACAGGTTTTCTCAATGCATCCGTGGGACGTGGGTTTAGCAAAAGGGGTAGAGCATAGAATCAGACTTGCTGATTCCCGGCCTTTCCGTCAACGATCACGTCAGTTAGCCCCTGCAGATATTGAAGATGTAAGAAAACATTTGCAAGAACTGCTGCAGGTAGGCATTATAACTGAATCGCGAAGCCCCTATGCATCCCCTATTGTTGTAGTCCGAAAGAAAAATGGAGCTGTGAGAATGTGCATAGACTACAGACTTTTGAATAGTAGAACCATACCTGACCAGTACACAACACCATGTATTGAAGATGCATTGAATGCCTTAACAGGAAGTCAGTGGTTCTCTGTCCTAGATTTGCGTTCAGGCTATTATCAGATAGCAATGTCTGAAGAAGACAAAGAAAAAACAGCTTTTATCTGCCCTTTAGGATTTTTTCAGTTTGAGAGAATGCCTCAAGGCATTACTGGAGCACCAGCAACCTTTCAAAGGTTAATGGAAAAGGCTGTTGGTGACATGAATCTCTTACAAGTGATAGTTTATTTAGATGATGTGATAGTGTTTGGGAAAACCCTTGAAGAACACGAAGAGAGATTGCTCAAAGTCCTGGATCGTCTTGGTGAATCTGTCAACCTAAGGTTAAATATCTAGGACACATTGTGTCGGCAGATGGAGTCGCTCCAGATCCAGACAAAATTGAGGCCGTTACCACCTGGCCAAAGCCAACAAATCTGAAGACGCTACAATCTTTTCTAGGATTTTGTGGGTATTACCGACGTTTCATAAAGAATTACTCAGCAATTGTAAGACCAATGACGGAACTCACCAAGGGTTATGCTCCAACCCAGAAAAGAAAGAGGTATGCCTCGGATGTTAACAAAGTTTATTTGAAAGAATCTGAGCCTTTTGGAGAACGATGGAACAACTCATGCACCGAAGCATTCCATCGTGTAATAAACTGTTTGACTCATGCGCCTGTCCTGGCATTTGCCAATCCACAAAAGCCATACATTCTGCATGTAGACGCAAGCTTGAAGGGTCTTGGTGCTGTCCTTTATCAAGAACACCCTGAAGGCCTAAGACCTGTCGCTTTTGCAAGTAGAAAAGTTAGCTCTGCAGAGAAAAACTACCCCATACATCAGTTAGAGTTCCTGTCACTCAAGTGGGCAGTAGTGGACAAATTCCACGACTACCTTTATGGGGCTAGATTCACCGTACGTACTGATAATAACCCGCTGACGTACGTGCTGTCTACAGCCAAGCTTAATGCAGTAGGGCATCGCTGGCTAGCTGCTCTATCCACTTATGATTTCGATGTCCAGTATCGATCAGGTCGACAGAATATTGATGCCGACTTATTGTCCAGGAACATGCCGGAAGAAGATGACAACAGCTGGGTGACTATACCTCAATCCGGAGTGAAGACAATTTGCCAGAGCATCCAAGTCACAGGGTTTGTCCGTAGTACACCCATCTGTGTTTCTTACCTTGGAGCTTCTTCTGACTGTGTCCCTGACATGTATGCTTTCCCAACCCACATGGAGTTAAAGTCGTTGGAACTCCTGTCTAAGTCGACTCTTAGAACGGCCCAGGAAGAAGATGAAGCCATTGGACCAGCCATCCAGGCTGTCAAGCATGGACACTGGCCAAAGGCGGGAACAAGTGTCCTGAGATGTCCAGGCTCAAAAAAGAAGATGGAAAACTGTCCCTGAAAGATGGATTGCTGTACCGCTATAGCAAAAGACCTTCTGGAGATGTGGTCAGTCAACTTGTCTTGCCCAGAGAGTTTCGAGAAATGGTTATCAGGGCTATGCATGATGACCTGGGACACCTTGGACGAGAGAGAACAGGTGACCTGCTCCGAAGTAGATTCTTTTGGCCAAAGATGTCTGAGCATGTGGAAGAATACATTAAGAACTGTGGAGAGTGTGTCACTCACAAAACCCCTGTGCAGAGATCTTCCCCATTACATCAGATCGTAACCCATGGGCCTATGGATTTAGTGTGCATGGACTTTCTTACCATGGAGCCTGACTCCAAGGGCATCAGTAATGTTTTAGTGGTCACTGATCATTTCACTAGATATGCTCAAGCTTTCCCGACAAAGAGCCAAAAAGCCACTGTTGTGGCAAAGGTCTTGATGGAGGAATATTTTATACATTATGGACTGCCCTTGAGGATCCATTTAGATCAGGGAAGAGATTTCGAGAGTCGTTTGATCCGAGAGCTGTTGACCCTGATGGGGATACGCAAGTCAAGGACAACCCCGTATCATCCCCAAGGAGACCCACAGCCAGAAAGGTTCAACAGAACTCTGCTCTCCATGCTGGGTACGGTAGGCCGAGAGAAGAAGCGTACGTGGAGTCGTCATGTGCCTTACTTGGTCCATGCGTACAATAGCACTAAGTGTGACGCCACAGGTTACTCGCCTTACTACTTGATGTTCGGTAGGGAGGCTAGACTTCCTGTTGACTTGTGTTTTGGAACCTCACCTGATGGCATTGAAGAGGCATGTCACACCAAATACGTCACAAAACTGAAAGGAGACTTGAAACAAGCCTATAAGTTAGCCTCTGCTGCTGCAGATAAACGGCATCAGAGAAATAAAAGACTGTATGACCGCCGAGTTACCTTTCAATCCCTACAGATTGGCGACAGAGTACTGCTTCGTAATCTAGGCGTGAGAGGAAAGCACAAGCTGGAAAGTAAGTGGAGTCTTGACCCTTATGTTGTGGTGGGAAGGATGCCGAATCTACCTGTGTTCAAGATCAAAAGAGAGGATGGAAGACCAGTGACAAAAACTGTACACCGGGATCACCTTCTTCCAATTGGAGAGTTAGTAAGAATGCCACCCACCAACCAGGTTAAAGATCCACCTTCCAAACTAAAGACCAGAGCGGACAGCCGTAAGAAAAGTGACAGAGACGCCAATCCGGAATTCCTGGAGTTTTCTGATTCATCCTCTGATGTAGAGTATTATGTTCCTCACCATGCCACCCGGAGAGAGCCTTTAACGAGGTTGCAAAATACTGTTAGGTCAGTAATTGAAACAGAACGTGACACTGAACCTGAAAATGATGACATTGAAACAGAACATGACACTGAACCTGAATCTGATAATGACATTGAAATAGAACATGACCCTGATGTTGAACCTGTTCGTGAAAGTGATGCAGACTCAGCTGATGTTGAACACAATTCTGAAACCGAACCTGAGGGTGAGGAGTGTCATCAAGAGGTAACTCCGGAAGCGACCAGTGAAGCTGAATCGGAGTCTAATAAAGCATCTGATGTCCAGGAGGATAGAGTGCAGGTCAGATCTGAACCTAGACCTAGGAGAGCTGTCAGACCAATTATTCGCCTCACCTATGACGAACCAGGTAAATCCAGGGATAAGCCCCTGACTATTGTACATAGAGGGATAGTCATTAAAATAGGCAAGAACTAACTTAGTAATTATATCCTTATGACTCCTTACATCTGTTTTCTAGTGCCTGATGAGGACACGCAGACACTTAAAGGGGGGAGGGTGTAACCCTGTTAAAATTTATCTATTTCAATTAATTCCTGAATTAAATAAATTAGATAATCCATATCAGTTAATAACTATAAATATAATAATATTTAAGGGTAAAAAGGTTAAAATATTAATAAATATAAATATAATATTAAAAGTTAAAAACATTCTTTATGTGAAGAGAAATGTTATGTTCATTTGTTACCTACTCTGCTTATGTGAAATATGTGTTGATGTTTTAAATATGTATTTGTTATATTTGAGTTTTGGGGAACGACCGCATTACATCCTGGGTCAAAGGACACGGGGGCGAGCGAGTGAGGGAGTGCCAATTTAATGAGGGGAGAAACGCGCGACCAGGTGTGTATGTTCAGTGTGTGATTGGTATGTGCTTGGGGTGTCGTTAGTGGTTAGTTGGTGTGTGGTGAGTGACTAGTGGGAGTGAGGAGGTTTTGTTTGTAAAAGTTATTTAATGCATGAGTTCAACCCGAACTCTTGAAAGAAGACAAACGTGGACAAGTTTTATAAGCGTGAGTGGATTACTTTACGCCGAAACTGAAACCCGTGAACTTAGTTGCTAGCTCAGCAACAGATGCAGACACACAGACTTTGTGAGCAAGCTAGCAATTAGCCACCTTGAGGAGCAAAGTCTGTGTAGAAGGACCACACCTGTCACCATCGCCTTCTCTACACCTGCCACCACCGTCTTCACCACACCTGCCACCATCACTTCCCTTACATCGGCCACCATTGTTCCCTCTGTTTCTGTCTGGGACCCTGTGCCTCAGAGAAACCCAACTCTAAAGGAAGGTACCTCTTTCTCTTTTTCATTTTCTTTTACCTGAAGGGTGAAGCAGCCATTTGTTTGAGGCTACACCGCACACAAGCGACGTTCGGGCCTGCAACGGTTGCATTATTTGATTGAACTTGAACTGCCTTTAATGCTGTTGTTGTTTTGTTATATTGGGCCCTTATTTTGTTAATGTGATTAAATATTACCTATTGAGCTGTGCTTTTTGTTGTTTGATATTGAAGTATATGATTTTCTAACTTAAGTAAATATTCTTATTTCTATAAAACAGTTGTGTTTCTTGATCGAGGTATCAATTGAAGTTTAAATCAAATAATTACATTAAAGTTAAGATTAAGGGTTAAAATTAACCGAAGCCTAACAAATATACTATAGAAACCCATATTCAATAAAGAACACAGGTTAGCCACCTCTCGCTAATAGTGAAACCACTCTAGAGGGGCGCTACACCTGCTAACAACAATGATTCGTCTACTGTGTTTTTTCTCTGCACCTGGTGCATCACTGAAATCAGACCGCCATAAACAAGTAATCAATTTCAATTTTTAGCTCCTAACTTATTCCCCTTTTCCTAATAAAATACTATGAAATAAAATACATATTCTTTTAACTACATATATCAGATTAACTGTCTGTCTTGAATTATTAACTTATGAATATTTATGTAGCAAATCAAATCCTTCAAATAAAGTCACAACATCCTCCCCCCCGATGACCTATGTGTCATCTAAATTTCAAGAGAATATAACAACTGAACTGGTCTCCGTAAAACAGTCCCTGAAGTAGTGCGAACTGCACATGAGCGCACAAGTCCATCACGACCTGGAAACAGTTCCTCAACTCTTCCTAGTTTCCAGGACTGCCTTGGTGTGTTATCCTCCCCGATAAGAATAACATCCCCCACGTTCAGCTGGGAAGGCTGTGGCGTCTCGCAGTGATGAGCTGATTGTAAGTCCAACAGGTATTCCTTTCGCCATCTGTTCCAGAAGCTGGTCGTGAGTCTTTGTCTGTACTTCCATCTCCGAGTCATCTCCTCCTTGTTCACTGATGGATGGTGTGGATCCACCGGAAATTATTTTGTAGGAAGGCTAGTGAGTCTCTGGCCCACTAGAAAGTGAGCAGGTGTCAGCGGCTGTGGTTCATTTACCTCATTGTGCACATAGGTTATCGGCCTTGAGTTTATCACTGCTTCAGCTTCCGTCAGAATGGTGCACATTTCTTCAAAACTGAGATTAGCTCTCCCAAGTACCTTTCTTAGGATAACTTTAACAGACTGCACAAGTCTCTCCCAAAATCCTCCCCACCATGCCGCTCTCTCAGCTATGAAACGCCAGGTGATGCCCCTTTCTGAGAAAAACTCTAACAACTGTGGATCCTTGATGCTTTCCCATAATTCCTTTAAGTCCTTGTCAGCTCTTTTGAATGTTCTTGCGTTGTCAGAGTAGATCACCTTGCATAATCCTCTCCTTGAGGTGAATCTTTTCAAGGCCAACAAGAAGTTTTCTGTAGATTGATCAGAAACTAGCTCTAAGTGGATTGCTCTCGTCACTGCACATGTGAATAATGTGATGTACAATTTCTTTATGGAACCTTGTGCCTTCACATAGAGCGGCCCTGCAAAGTCCACTCCTGTGACTTCGAATGGTGGTGACTCTGTTATTCGGTCCTTGGGCAGTGGTGCAGTAGTCTGTAAGAGATTCAAGGTAAAGGCTGGACAACAAAGAGTACATCGTGACACAACTTTCTTAACTATCTGCCTTGCCCTCAAAATCCAGTATCTTTCTCTGATCTGAACCAACGTGTCTCTTACACCCGCATGCATCACTTTCTCATGTTGATACTGTGCCAACATTTCTGTGTATCTGTGATCGTTAGGCAAAATCCATGGGTGCTTTTCTCTGTATGTTAAGTCTGAAAACTGGAGCCTCCCCCCAACACTTAGCAGCTCATCCTCATCCAGAAATGGTTTTAGCTCCTTTATTTTGGAGTCAGTATTGAGGGCTTTTCCTGCTTTTAAGAGATTGATCTCCGAACTGAAACTCTGACTCTGAGTCACCTTGATCCAATATCTTTCTGCTTCATGCAGCTCCTCTGCAGTCAGCTCACCATGCATTTCTGTGGTCGCAAGCAGGTTGGTTAAGAACCTCTTTATCCAGGCTGTCACTCTGAACACCTTTCTCAAGCTACTGTATCTTTCCAGGCACAACACTGGTGTTAACTGCTCCCTTTTCTCCTGACTCACTAGCTGTACAGTCACTTGGTATTTGTTTCTGAGTTCCTCGTTCACCTCCTCATCCTGAACAAAGTCCTTGGCCCCTCCCAACTGATCACATGACATTAAAGCACTAGGTCCGTTCCACCCAAGTGTGCTCTGTTTTAGATCCTGCACAGACAGACCTCTGGTTGGAAGGTCAGCTGGATTTATTTTTCCTTGACAATGTGACCACGATTTTGGGTCAGACAGTGATTGTATTTCTGTCACTCGGTTTGCGACGAACTGTTTCCACTTCTGTGCGGAACTACATATCCAATGTAACACTATCATTGAGTCTGTCCACAGTCTGAGTTGCGTTCTGTCTATTTGCAGTAACTTCATGAGAGTGCCCCCTAGTCTGGCTCCTATTACAGCTCCCATTAACTCCAGACGAGGGAGTGTCATCCTCTTGAGTGGGGCGACTCTGGATTTGGATGCAACTAGACTAACAGTCATTTCTCCATCCCTTGATTCTCCTTGGATATAAGCAACTGCACTGTAAGCCTTTTTGCTCGCATCACAGAACACATGTAGCTTTAACTTGTGACTGTTTTGTGACTGTATATCTGTTCTGTACCACCTTGGGATTCACAGTTGGTGTAGTTCAGGGAGCTCTGAACACCACTGCCGCCATTTTCTTGCTAGATCAGGTGGCAGTTCCTCATCCCATCTGAGCCCCCTCTCCCACATTTCCTGGAACATGCACTTTATCCTGATTGTGAAAGGGGTCAAAAATCCTAAAGGATCAAAGATGCGAGCAGATGATTGCAAGACACTCCTCTTTGTGTTCTGCCTCTCACTTAAGGTCAAGAGCAATTTCCTGAGGTCGAACACAAATTCGTCAGTCTCTGGCTTCCACACTAATCCCAGAACCTTCAGAACTGACCCATGCGTCTCTGGCTGTATAGCACAGTCCATGTGGCTCTCCTGCCATTTTTCCTTCAACTCAGGGGAGTTGGTCATCCATTTACAAAGGTCCATACCTGCAGCAGCCATGATGTCCTTCGCTTTAATTGTCACCGAGTGTGCCTCTAACACCTCCCTTGAACTTGCAATAAAGTCATCCACATAAAGTGAGGTTTTGAGACTCTCCACCACCTGTGGGTATTCGAACTCATATCGCTTCAGGTGTTTCCTTATGGTGGCTGCAAGTAAGAATGGACTTGAAGAAGCTCCAAAAACCACTCTTGTCATCCTCAACACGCGCAGTTTTTCATCCTTCTCCTCAGATGGTGGGCCTGTTATCCACAGAAACCTTACTGCATCTCGGTCTTGTTCTGACAGTGATATCTGCAGAAATGCCTTTTTGATATCTGCC
The DNA here is from genome assembly GCF_040054535.1 of Antennarius striatus. NCBI lineage: Eukaryota > Metazoa > Chordata > Actinopteri > Lophiiformes > Antennariidae > Antennarius > Antennarius striatus. The sequence continues at coordinate 923,142 of NC_090782.1, read as the reverse complement.
ATGTATGCAATTTCATGCAGCCTGAATTTAATCAAGACGCTCATCAAATCCGGATTCAGGTTGGGACCTGTTAATAGACAGTCATTTAAAGATGGACTTCCATCTTCATGGGACGAAGCATCAAATACGACTCGCAGTTTTGTTGTTACCTTATCCTCTCTCAATACAGCATGATGAGGTAGGTAGTAAGTCTCACTGCCAGGTACTGGTGTATGATCGCTCGGCACATCCTCAGCTATTCCCTGTCTTATGTAGTCCTCCACCACATCATTGTATCTGCTGAAAAAGGTCACATCTTTCCTGAGTTTCACCTTCAAACTTTCCAGTCTTTTCTTAGCAATGCGGTAGTTGTTCTGGAGCGGAAGATGATCTTATCGCCATGGCAGCTCCACCTGATAACGCCCATCTTTGTAGATGGAAGTTTCTTCAAACCTCTGCAGAGCTTCCGTTTCCTCTGGGCTCTCTGTCTTTTCATTTACGATGCCTAGTGATTCCAGCTCCCAGAATGCATGTAGCTGCTTATCAATCTGCGCAGCCTCACTTAGCTGGATCTGCATGCATGTCGTCTCTGTCATGCTTGACAATGCTAATGGGCCCTGCACTGCCCATCCAAATGTGGTTTCTAGCGCCATCAAGCTCTCTGTCAGTCTCTCTACATGTCCAGTTACTATCTTCCAGAGCCAATTAGCAGCGAAAGTTCAGGTTTTTCATCTCCAGGAAAATCAGCGAGTAGTAGAGCCCTCCTCTTCATCTCAGTTTGTATGTGCTCACCAGGAACCTTCAAGACAGCCATGCAAACTTGGGGTGTTACTACAGCCTCTATCTCAATACTCTGTCGCTTATCCCAGACATTCTCCAAATTGAGTTTGACAATGTTGCGCTTCACTGTAGTCGGAGCGGAGGAGCCGAAGGTATGTAGGTTGAAGGTCCCCTGCCTGATGATGGGTAGCTTTAATGCTTTCACTACGTTCTCGTGCACAAAGCTTCTTTGACTTCCTCCATCCAACAAGCAACGAACAATCTTTCGACCAGTGGGCCCTATCACCCATGCCTTGGCAGTTTGTAATAATATAGTGTTCTCACAACCAGTTTTGGCCTCTTCAACTTGGGGAATGACTGAAGAAATGACCGCGTCTGTGTTTTCTGGAGTTGCAGGTGTGCGCACTTCGTTCCCTTCACAGATGGCTACATGATGTCTGCCTCCACATGTAGCACATGACATGCCCTTTAATCTACAGAACCTTGCGATGTGTTTAGGTCCCAAACAGATAAAGCATCTGCCTAGCCGTTTCAGTTTGTCTTTGCGGGCAGCAACATCATGGTCTGGACATTTTTCTGATCTGTGCTCAGTGCTTTCACAGAACAGGCAGTTTTGCGTCTTTTGGGTGGCGGTATGTAGCGCAGTTGCAGATGCCATGCTCGGTTTCCTGTGTTTCATGTCGCTTGAGAAGTGTGATTTATTCCGTGGCTTGTATGTGGGCTGGCTCTCCTTTTGATTGTATGATCTCATCATTTGCAAGGTTCTCTCTCGGCTCTGAACCTCCTTCTGCAGGAACCTTAGAACATCAGGTACACTCCATTCATCATTTTCTCCCTTTTGACGGCTATATTCAAGAGCCATGTCCTCCGGCATCATTTTAAGAAGAAGAAGAAGAAGAAGTACACTTTATTAATCCCCGGAGGGAAATTACACAGTCACTCAGTTATATGGTCTTTGTGTTAGTTTTTAAGGGCAGTCAGTGTATACACAGGCCCCGTGAAACACAGCACACAGGGGGGCCTGTAAGCATGCAGTTAGCGTTAGTACACACATCAAACATCACACATAGGGAGGCAGAGTGACGGGCAGCGGCTTCAGGAACGCGCCCCAATTGAGCAGCTTGTAGGGGGGACGGTGCCTTGCTCAAGGGCACCTCGGCAGTGGCTGGGAGGTGAGCTGACACCTCCCACCGTCAGCTCACACTCCCTACGAAGATGTCCTGGCGGGAGCGGGATTCGATCCGCCGATGGTTGGGGCGATCTGTCTACAGGACATCTGCTCTACCGCTGAGCCACTGCCGCCCCATTTTCAGTAGTATTAGGCATAGCATGCTTCCATAAGTATCTGATACTACTCCGAGTGACTCCAAACTCCTGGTTTGAATTTCACATTCATCGTATAGCTGTCTCAATGCACTGACGTCAGAGGATTTTTTCACAGGACTGAGATTCAGTAGCTTTGTCATGTGTGCGTTTACAATGAGATCCTTCCTTCCAAATCTGTTTTGGAGTATATTAACTGCAGCATCATAGTTATCATCTGAAAGTGTAAGTCCTGCTACTGCCTTTGCAGCTGGTCCTGTTAGGTACGTTTTCAGGTAGGTAAACTTTTCTCTCTTACAAAGTGCATAATTGCTGTGAATAGCAGTTTCATATTGGCTCCAAAATTCCTGCCACAAACTTACATCTCCATTAAACTTCTCAATCATCAGCTTTGGCAACTTTACTGAGGGATTGCTGTAATGAGATCCGGCCGAGTTTGCACTTGCATCACTTAGACGAGCAGGCGGGAGGTTTGCGTTACTCACAGTTTCATGAGCCCTTAGCATCCGGTGAGCTCGTGATTTCATCCGGATGATACGGTCCTTATATTCCTCTGCGAGTTCTGTTTCTGCCTCCACGTCGTCCAAAAAAGTGAACTCCTCAATTTCCCGATCAAGCAGGCTCAAGCTGTCCTCCTTTGCTGACAACACAGCCAGCATCTCCCATACACGATCCGTATCTGAATCGTCCTTTAGTAATTCAGCGTCCATCTGATTCAACAGCCTCGTAGTTGAACTCCGTATTGTCCGACGTTTCCGTTTAAACTTTTCAACACGTTCTCCGAAGTCCGGTCGCGTTTCAGCGTCGTCGTCTGCCATGTCTTGTAGCTTATCCTACACCCGGGTTTCGGCACCAAAAAGTGTAGTGAATTAAACACCACAAATGACGAGACGAGACTCTGTCCTTATACTGAGGCGGCTTTCTTTTACTGAATCAAAAAAGGGTTGTACATTTCCCAAAACAACTGAGGCTTCTTAGCTTGCCTGCTAACAACAACGATTCGTCTACTGTGTTTTTTCTCTGCACCTGGTGCATCACTGAAATCAGACCGCCATAAACAAGTAATCAATTTCAATTTTTAGCTCCTAACTTATTCCCCTTTTCCTAATAAAATACTATGAAATAAAATACATATTCTTTTAACTACATAACATATATCAGATGAACTGTCTGACGTGAATTATTAACTTATGAATATTTATGTAGCAAATCAAATCCTTCAAATAAAGTCACAACAATCTCAGTCATCCAGGTCACGGTTATCCAAAACCTGTTTAAGTCAATACACTGGATGTTACGGAAATTCTTGAAAATGTTTCATCTCTCATCCAAGAGAGTTATTCAGTTCTGAACAAGCGAATAAGAAGGGGCTCAGAGCTGGTCCCTGATGCAGTCCCACCTCCACCTTGAACTCCTCTGTCACACCTACACACACCTCACCACTGTCTTACAGTCCTCATACATGTCCTGCACTGCTCTAACATACTTCTCTGCCACTCCAGACTTCCTCATACAATACCACAGTTCCTCTCTGGGCACCCTGTCATTGGCTTTCTCCAGAACTACAAAAACACAATGCAGCTCCCTCTGGCCTTCTCTGTTCTTCTCTATCAACATCATCAAAGCAAATACTGCATCTGTAGTACTCTTTTTTGGCATGAAACCATACTGCTGCTCACAAATGCTCACTTCTGCCCTTAGTCTAGCTTCCACTACTCTCTCCCATAACTTCATTGTATGGCTCATCAGCTTTATTCCTCTGTAGTTGCCACAACTCTGCACATCTCCCTTGTTCTTAAAAATGGGCACCAGCACACTTCTCCTCCATTCCTCAGGCATCTTCTCACTATCCAAGATCCTGTTGAACAACCCAGTCAGAAACTCTACCGCCACCTCTCCTAGACACTTCCAAACCTCTACATGTTCGTTTGATTTTGGGTAGTGAGAATGTTGGAGGTCCGAATAAAGGCTGGAGATGATGAACAGTTCTTCGAAGCTTTATTGCAGAATATTCTGGGGACAAGAGACTTACAGACAAGACCTGCAGCGGTGCACGAGTGCAAAGGTACAAAAGATCACACATAGTTCATACTCCAAAAGGTGGACTGTGGGCGGTATTGAAACTGTTGCTTAACCGCGAAGCTTTCCACTAGAACAAGAAGCATCTGCTCTCAACCAGTTATTTACTGGTTGCAGTTGGTACATCATGACCTTCAGGCGTTACCAAAAAATGTAAAGTCAACAGTTTCACAAAATTATCTGAGGACAAAGCATAATCAGTCACGCGAACCCCCGTGAGGACATATCTGTTGCAAACAGTCATTCAAGCATTTCCAAATATGGTCAAACAGTGGATATATCCATATAGAGCCTTCAAAACTCATCACAATCTGACACTCTTTTTACCTACAGGACATTCCTAACAAACTCCTCCTTCAAGATAACACCTACTCCATTTCTCTTCCTATCTACACCATGATAGAACAACTTGAACCCTGCTCCTAAACTTCTAGCCTTGCTACCTTTCCACCTGGTCTCCTGGACAAACAGTAAGTCTACCTTCCTTCTCTGCATCATGTCAGCCAACATTCAACGTCCCTACTCTCAATCTTATACTCTTGGTGTTCCCTTCTCTCTCTTCCTACGAACAAACTGTCCTCCTCCAATTCTTTCACCAACTGTTGCAACCCTTCAGAATGTGACTACGATATGTAACTAAATGGTAGTAACATAAACAAAAAACCCAGAAAAATTATTAAACAGGAACTCGAGCAACTGACATGTAAATAAACTGGAGCCAACACAAAAGACTTTGCAGTTGCAACTGGTGTATTTTATATATTTCAAGACAAGACTTTGACACAAAACAAGTGAGACTGTCAAACTGAAAATAATGTCACATGGTCTAGGGGGATTGATGTTGTCAAAATTAACAAAATAATCTAAAACACAAAGACAAACTAAATGCAGGTAACTAAACAAGAAAATAAAAACCCTGCCTGTCTACACTAATGAGACAGTAAGAACAGTAACCAAAAATACAACAGAAAGACAACATCCCCCTAACTGGTGTTTTTAAGACAAAGGATACTAAGGGTGGTATGTACAAAAGCCTCTGTCTAGCTACCCCTAGGCCATGGACTAACAGAACATACAGTAACTAACAAAGGATAACTAAACTAAAATGGCAGTTAATCACCACAGAGGACATGGAGAGAGATAGAGAGATCTGAGAGAAGAGATAGAGAGATGAGATGTAGCCTCTTTCTGAATGGCAAACAAAATACTTATGTAGGGCGTGTTTGGGCGGGGCATGCTATTTGGCAGGTAATTGTGGTAATTGGCAGCAGGTGGAGTAATCAGCAGGGTAAGTGGAAGTTCCCTGATTTACAGTTCCAGGCAGGCAGTGGAGCGGGATTGGGTGATCTGGGCCTAGGAAAAACAAAACACACAGGACACAGACACACCATACCCATCACTCCCAGAAACACCCACATGCACATCCATACCTACATACAGCACATACAAAATATGTATGTAGGCATATGTAGCATGTCCACCCACAAGACCAAACATGTATTTGACACATGTTTGTTTAAAACAAACCTGGAACAACCTGCATGGTTATAACTACAGTGCGCATCTATAATGCAGTTGTCACCGCTACCACACACCCTTCAAGCCTCTAATGTGCAGGTGACAAAGCATCTGCCAATACATTATCTGTACTCTTCTTATGTCTTATTTCCAGGTTATAGTTCTGGATCACGAGAGCCCAGTGTATTAAGCGCTGGTTCTGATTGTACATTCTCGTTAAAAAACACCAAGGGATTATGATCTGTGTACACTAACACAGGGACGGAGATAGATCCTACATACACTTCGAAATGTTGAAGTGCCCACAAGAAAGGAAGGACTTCCTTCTCTATAGTTGAATAGTTTAGCTGGGCTTTGTTAAACTTTCTTGAAAAGAAAGAGGGGATGATCAATTCCGCCTGTACTTTCTTGAAGTAACACATTACCTGCTCCCAGAGTGCTCGCTTCAACCTCCAGTTTATATGGAAGCTTAAAATCTAGAGCGGCTAATACCAGGGCACTACATAATAGCGTCTTAGCGCTCTCAAAGGCATATTGACATTCAGCGGACCAGCTGAACTGTCGGGCTGAACTAAGAAAACTAGTTAAGGGGGCTATAACTGAACTAAAATTCCTACAAAGGGAGCGATAATAACCAGCCATGCCTATGAACTGGCGAAGCTCGCGCTTGGTCTTAGGCACAGGAAAGGTAGCTATAGCGTATATACTTGGAGGTTATATACTTAACCTCCAAAGCTTTTAATGTACCCTGTCCAACCTTCTTCCCTAGATATGGGACTGTTGCTTTACCAAATTCACAATTTGCAAGATTAACAGTTAGTGAAGCATTTGCAAGCCTATTAAAAAACTAACCTTAATATACTGGCATGTTGTTCCCAAGTGTCAGTATACACAACCAGGTCATCAAGATAGGCATTGCATCGGGGAACATCTGACAGTACAGTGTTAACCAGCCTTTGGAAGGTGGCTGGAGCATTACGCATCCCAAAGGCCAGAACACTGTACTGCAGGAAATCATCATGTGTTACAAAGGATGAGATAGTGGAAGCACGAGGGGTTAATGGGACCTGCCAGTACCCTTTGAGAAGGTCAAGTATGCTAACAAAAACGTGCAGAACCGATGTTGTCGATACAGTCCTCCATCCGTGGAGTGGATAGGAATCTGGGACTAACGGCATTTACCTTTTGGAAGTCAGTGCAGAACCTGGACGTACCATCGGGCTTGGGTACCAACAAGCACGGCGAACTCCACGGACTTGAACTGCTACAGGCAAGGTTGTTTTCCAGCAAGTATTTCACTTCCTCTTTCATAATGGCACGTTTTGTAGCATTGACATGGTAGGGACGCTGACGGATTGGTGCTGAGTTGGTTACGTCAATATTGTGCTGATGACTGTAGTGCGGGTTGGAGTATCACTAAAAATCATAGGATAATCACTTTAGCACAAGAGATAATCAGTTTAGCTGTATCCCTGTATTGCTAATCACTGAGGTGGCTTAAGTGAGATTGTAACTCGTCAAACATTTGAGTTGTATAGCCTAGACACTCTCCAGTGGATGAGGTCTCATATGATACAGCTTCAGAATGTTAATGTGACACACTCTAGACTTACGTCTACGGTCAGGTGTACAGATGATGCAGTCGGTGTCGGTGAGGTTCCCCTCAACAGTATACGGACCTGAAAAACGGGCAGTGATGAGCCCTGAATCAGCAGAAGAACCAGCACTTGATCTCCAACATTAAATGAGCGTGCCACAGCGCCTCGATCATAACGTACCTTCATGGTGCGTTGGGACATGCCAAGTCCCTCCTTCTCTAGAGTGCAGGCCTGATGTACTGTAGATGCTCTCAAAACTGACTAACATACGTTAGCACATTGATGGACTGAATGGCCAGATCTGAGGACATCACCTGCTCTTTCAGGACCTGCAGAGGGCATTTTTTTTCTTAGCGAGGAAACAGTCAGCTATGACGTGCCCCTTTTTGTGACGGTAAAAGCACTCTCACTCCTCTCTGGTAAACGTAGAGGGCAGCTTGGAAAGATGTTTTGGCTGGAGCTACCTGAGCAGCATCCATAGCTTTCACTCGAGATGGTACAAACATATTTTTATGTGTAAGGGTAAATTTGTCCGCAAAAACTGCAGCCTCACGGAGGGAGTTGAAGTCAGTGACTTTACTTGCTGAGCAACACTTGTCAAACAAAGTTCATTTCTCCTTTGTGAACTCCACAAATGTCTGACAGACGCTTTTGCGATATTCTCTGAACTGTTGCCTATATGCCGCTGGCACCAGTTCATAAGCACGGAGTACCGCAGCTTTGACTAAATCATAGTCCATGCTGTTTTTTAGAGACAAGGAAGCTACAACATCTTGGGCTTTCCCAGACAGCTTCCCAAACATTAATGTGGGCCAAACATCTCTTGGCCATTTAAGGGCCACAGCAATTCTTTCGAATGTTGCAAAGTTGGCGTCAACCTCTGTTTCTCTGAACGGGAGGAGATCTACAAGACGTTGCACGTCATGCTCAGAGAAATGGGAGGCTGCTGTCGCGTTCTATCGCTCCAGTTTACACAACCTTATTGTGGTCTCTGCCTCAACCTCTAGACTACGCAGGGCTAGTTTGTGCTCCAACTCAAGCTTCAAAGCCTCCTGTGCAGCTTGCTTCTCCATCTGCATCCGAGCCAACCTAACTTTAACCTTAGCTTTAGCTGTCCTGTCTGGTCTCAGAGCAACAGAACTAGTCTCAAAGACTGTCGGAGATCTCCAACGCTCCGTCCTGACGAGTGTCCACACCTCCTCCACTACTCCCTGCCTCCTCAGGCTGGGCAGCGGGGTTACCATCCCTAAATGGTTTAGGGGGTGATTCAGGCTGGGTGATAAAGCCAAGCTCCAGTAATCTATCTGCTATGGCAGTCTTAATCTCCCGCTTTGGGGCACGCTTGCTAACAGCAATTGTATAGTGTTCTGCAATACAAAATAATTCATTCTTGCGGCAGTTATCCAAATATACGATGGATGGGTCACTAAATCATCAAACTCCTTACTTTTACCAGAAGCCATCTTTAATCAAATCAGGACTAGGCACCTCACTCGTACCACAGTACCCTACAAACCCTAGCAAAGGTGACCACACCCACAAAGCTATAGCAAGCTAGCCATCAAAATTACAAATTTGAAGAATATTTAGGCTTTAGGTTGATCTGGTTTAAGGAGTCAATACAACTCAATGGTTTGTCGGTTAGGACAGATGAGCACATGCAGGAGGTTCCACTTTAATCTTTTATTTTAAGGTTGTTTGAACTGTTTTTGGTCTGACAAAGGAATAGTCAAAGACAAAAGGATAAAGAATATTAACTGTACTTAATTCCCAATTCCATAATTAAATTACACCATTAATAATCAAAAGGTCATTTAACTTCAACTATAAACACTATAAACCTACTAATCAAGAAATTAATCACTGAAAACTAAATTGTCAACTAAAGTAACTTTACAACTCACATGTCATGTACTCAATTGAAACATTTCCAGAAGGCTGGGGCATCCACATGCTCCTTTGTTCTCCAGAGGTAAAGGAGTGGCTGCATGTGGCCTGGCTCCTATATAGCTTCTGGGCTCCGCCCATCCATTAGGGAAGGCAGGTAGGAGTGGTTGGAGATTTTCCATCCAAGTAAAGGTAGAGAGAGAGGGCTTGGGGGATTTTTCACAGCCGCCCCTCAAATATGTAAGTCATATTTGATTTTCAGGAAAATCCTCAGGGACTCGTGAGGGGTTCTTGGTCATCTTTGATTTCCATAAGAGCAACCAACCGACTGACAGGACGCACATAGGTTTTTCCCTTTATTAGTATCTCTGCCACTCTAACTCTTCCATCTGAACTTGGCAGGACCTTCTGCACTTTCCCAATTGGCCATGATGCACGGGGGAGATTGGGGTCCACAACCATCTCCATGGTCTCCAAGGTGAGATTTGGGTTATCCACCTTCCACTTTTGCCGTGACTGAAGTGTTGGTAGGTAGTACTTGACTGTGCCGCCATCTCCTTGTGCCCAGGAGGTCAGTGCGGGCATAAACAACTTGTGGAAGGGCTGCCTCTAGCCGCCCCATGAGGAGAAGGTTGGGTGTGACTTGGTCAGGGTCAGATACGTCCGATGACAGGTATCCAAGGGGTTTTGAGTTTAGGATCTCCTCCACCTCTATCAACACTATGTTCAACACCTACCTCTGTGACAGTTTGATCACCCAAGGTCACACGTAAGGCGGACTTTATGGCTTTGAACCCCCTTTCCCAGGTTCCCCCGAAGTGTGGGGCATGAGGAGGGTTTCTCAAGAAACAGACTTTGTGTTTCAGTAGTTGTTCCTGAAGGGCAGGGGTCAACTGATCAAAGTTTCTCTGTAACTATTTCGCCTCCAATAAAGTTGGTACCATGATCAGAAATTAGCTCAAAGGGGTTTCCACGCGAGGAACAAAGCGGCGGAAGGACATAAGGTAGCTGTCAGTGTCCAAACTGGCCAGGAGCTCGATGTGGACACAACGTGTCGTAAGGCATTTGAAAAGAATTCCCCACCTCTTCTCCTGTCTGCGGCCAACTTTGATGATGAAAGGACCAAAGCAGTCCATCCCAGTAGACCAGAAAGGAGGCTTGAATAAACGCATGCGAGATGGAGGTAAGTCAGACATCTGAGGGATCAGTGGTTTTTCTTTCCATTTCTTACAGTCAGTACATGAATGCTGGTGTTTCCTCACTGCTTGTCTCCCACGCAAGATCCAGTAGTTCCTCCTGAGGCTGGCAAAAACTCTGGGCCAGGATGGCGCAACTTGTGGTCATAATCCTTGATCAGCAGTTGTGTGATGTAGTGTTTTGGATCCAAGACTACTGGGTGGATACTGTTGTAATCAAGATCCTCACTTTTCTGCAGTCGACCACCCACTCTAATTAGATTTGAGGTGTGATCAAACTCAGGGGCCAGATTGTTTAGCCGGCTCTGATTAGGTACGTGTTTGCGTGTCCGTAGCAAAGTATACTCCTCTGGAAAACTCTCCTGTTGTGCATGCTGTAGAAGAAGAGTTTCCACATGAGATCTCTCAGGGCATTGAGAACCTGGATCCAAGGATAAGATGATGTGTTGAGATGTGGCAACCACTAAATCTTCCCAGCATGGCAAGTTAAGGATGTTAGAGAGAAAGTTGGTCGGAATTATATGGGTCATGCCACAGAATGTGGATTTTCTCAACTCTGCCGCTGCATCGTTTGAAGGTGAGGATGGATTCAAGGGCGATTGGTGAGAAGGTAAGTACAGGAAAGGAGGGCCTTGATTCCATCGATGCGGCGCTAGTTTGATGAGTTTTTTCTCTGGGTATATCAGCCGGATTGCTAGCTGAGTCAATGTACCTTGACTCATCAGTGTGGACTATTTCATGAGATCCAAGCTTCTTCACATAGCCAGCGTCTAACAACTTGTTGGTCTCATGATCATAGATGGCTGCTTGCTCCAGATTATTCCGCTCTGGCCGTCTGAGGGTTGGTAGGACTGATTTCTTTGGCGCCTGCAGTTTAGGGGTGTTCATCTTATGAATTAGGGGAGTTGCATAATGATCAACTTCATTGATCTCCACCCTTATCATTTGATTCTCAAGAAGAGCTAATGCCTCCTTATCTTTCTATCTATCTAAGTACATCAACTTTCAACCGTCTTTCTACAGCACGGAAAAGTTCTGCATCTGGGGCTGTGCAAGATATGAACAAGGACTGAACTGGTTGACTAATCTCTCGAGACGAAGAACTTGACGTGACAAGGAAATCCTCAGGGGTCATTGTTGGGCCTTGCAAAGCCCAACCGAGACGTGTGTGAATTGCTGCTGGGCCGCCCCCTCGACCAAAACGAACTCGCTCAACAGGACACACAAGATGAGGGTGATCTGAGCCAATAAGGAAAAGGTGCTGAACTTTCTGGAAAGCTTAGAGTGGTATGTCATGTAAATGTTTGAATCTTTGCAGGACTTGAGCAGGATAGGACTGTGGTGCAAGGCCCAGTGTTTCAGCAGTCAAGCATTTTGTATGATGAACTTATTGTCTTTGTTTGATGCAGAGGAAATGTTGAATGTAACTGTGGTACCAGTTAGGATCTCAGTTCCTTGGTGGACAGTTTTCAGCATAAGGGACTCAGCCGCGCCATCAAGTCCAAGAAACCTGGCTGCAGTTGCTAGTAGCATAGTCCGCTCAGAACCATCATCTAATATAGCATAGGTTTCAAGTTGTCTTCCCCTGTAACTCAGCAAAACTGACTACTTTCAGAAGGACTCGTGAGCTGAAGCTGGACCATATGAGGCAAGAAGTACTAGGATCTCCTCTTGGTTGATTCACTTCATGGAGGACACCTTCATGCAAAGGTGTTTACCTTTGCATTTTGGGCAAAGCTTCCTGAGGTCACAATTCGAGGCCTTATGGTTGTGTGCACATCTCCAGCAACGCCCTTTCTCTTGGATCCACCTTTTGACAGCAGCCTTTGATAACTGACGGAAATCTGGACAAACATTTAGGTGGTGGTCAGGAACATCACAGAAAGGACAGGTCTGCCCATGACGAATGGCAGATTCAGTTATAGGTTGCTGAGTTGGATTTTGGGAATGGCTAGTTCCATGAAGTCCAGTAGCCACTGGATTGCTGGATTTTGACCAGTTTGACCTTACAGGTTTGCATTCTTCGGGGTGCCCTTTTCTAGTGTCTTGGGTTTGAGTGGCTATGGCTTGGCACTCAGCTTCCTCTTCCAGCCAGCTAGAAAAGTCAACCAGGTTGTAAGGATTTCCTGGCTTTATAGCATGGGTGAATCTGGCAAAGTTAGCAACATGTTCAGAAGGAAGCTTTCCCAGAAGTTGCTGTACATGAGATGCACAAGCCAATTTTGTGTCCCCTTCACCATTTTCCAGGGACTGCAGCATGCCCACAAGAGCTCGGACTCGAATAGCAAATTCACTAAAGCTTCTGGAATCGCCATGACGGACAGAGGGGAGGTTCTGAATCATTGTGATTTCTTTCAGTACCAGCTGCTGTGGCTGGCCATACCTCTGCTGTAGGGCTGACATAGCTCTGGAGTAAGGAAGAGGATGGTGTGTGAAGGCCAGAGCAAGGTGACGGGCTGTGTCGAGCTTAAGTGATCCAATAATACATGGTATATGAACTGCTCGCTTTCCTCATGAGGCAGAAGATTGGTAAGAGCCATCTTTAGCAGGGTAAACTGTCTGGGATCATCTCTGGTAAAGTATGGAAAGGAGGGGGCTGCAATATGGGAGACTCTGTTAGTCCTTGACAGTTGCTGTGGTTGGTACTGAAGTACTGAATGAGACGGGTTAACGGTGTCTACATTCTGGACATTCCGAGAAGGAAGAGCAGTTGGAGGGCACAAATAATGACCAGTCAATGTGGTCTGAAGCTGTGAGGAAGGAGGTCGATGTGCAGCAACTGAAGTTGACTGGTGGCTGTGCAAAGGTGCATTAGGCTGTCTGTAAGGGTGTGCGGGAGGATTCCCAGCAGTTTGGGGGTGTACATAAGGAATCTGCACATAAGAAGCATGAGCATATTCAGTTGCTGAGGGCATGAGGGCTGTTGCAGGTGGTGGAACTACTAGCTGAGGTGCTAAGGCTGGTATGTTAGCTGGATTAGGAGCCAGAATTGGAGCTGCATTATGGGCTGGAATCTGAACTGGACTTGGCGCTGCATTATGAGCTGGAGTTGGAGCTGGTCCAAGTAGAGGCTCTTGTTGAATGGGGTGCTGCACAGCAGATGGTGTTCTCTGTCCATTGAGAGACATAGGCCGGTTTGAGAAAGCTTGGGAAAAATGTGAAGCAGGTACCAGAACATGAGAAGTGGATGGTGTATTCCCTCGTGACGGAGGGAGATGCTGAAGAAAGTGCTGAGGTGGCCCCTTTTGATAAGTTCTGGACAAGGCCACAGAATGTGGCTGCTGCAGCTCACTTGAAGCTTCAAGTTATATTTGTTATAGTTGTTCCCTGCTGGAATTTCCCTGCTGAATTGTGTGGCTTGAGCTGACCTGGGCCTTGCATCCTGTGGCAGAGGCCCTTGTGGGTCAGGTGGGGGTGGAAGGTAGCATACACGACTGGGAGCAGGTGGAGAAGCATGCTTTACATCACGATTACACAGGGGAATGTTACGCTCACATTTACAGCATTTGAAATTGTTAAAATACTATGGTTTCACAGTCTTTTGGAAATATTTTTTTTCCAAAAATTTCACTCAGTTTATAAAAGACACACAAAGCATCTGATTAAATAATGTATTTAAAGTCAAATCAAACAAATGCTGTGATACTTACCTTCTGTCCTGGCATAAATTGTCTAAAAGATCCACACCTGGTTTTCATGATCATTTTATAGGGAGGTGAAACTGACCAGAGCATACCACTGTGAAAGGGGTGTTTGAGTTTGGTTAAAAAGTATAAATCAATGTTAACAATACTGTGGTTGCTGCATTTCAGCAGACGGTTCACCATGAGTATGTGAGTTACGTGTTTTGAAATGTATTTTTTATGTTCATCATTGTCACGTAATTATGGTTGGGTTTGTGTTTGGTTCCCTGGAGAGGACAGTTGGTCATGACCAGCAGTATAAAGGCTCTGACCGAAAGCATGGTGGGGGGAAATTACTCTAAACTAGCTCAAGGTGGAGGATGTGCTGCTGAAAGTACATGGTCTTTTAGTTGTTGTAAGTAGAGAAAAAAAAGAAAAAAAAAGTATTTGATTGGCTCATTTCTGTACACCTGGCCCTCATCAAACAAACTTAATTACACATGGTGTCAGAAGTGGGATGAGTGGCAATCAAGGGTGGCAGAAACATAATGGCAACCAAAAAAACTACCAGATCCAGAACACACCAAGATGATGTCAACCAGCCGTCATTGGCAGAGGATATAGAAGAGAGAGAGGAGGAGGAAGGAGCAACCTGTGGCAGAGCTCCAGAATCAGTGGAAAGTCTGAGCAAGATCTTTCAAGCCTTCCTCCTGGATCAACGGCAGAGAGATGAACAAAGGGAGCGTGAACATCAGACCCAGGAGGTACGGATGCCAAACCTACAACACCAGTTTAGCCAGCTACAGCTAATGATACAGCTGGACAGAGCGGAGCGTAAGCCGCTTGGTACAGTGCACTCTCCTGTTGACTTTGGTGAACGACAGCCTACCAGGATGACTGGTTCTTTGCGTCTTCCTGATGACCGGGGAATGGAGACTCCTTCAGCAGGCCACGGAGCTATTGCGCCACTACCAATTAACTGGAAAGGGCCAAAAATGCAACCCTACTGGGAAGATGAGGACATTGAACACTATCTGGCCACGTTTGAACGCATCGCATTGGCGTGCCGGTGGCCCTGGGACAGTTGGGCTCTTCATCTTATTCCCCTCCTATCCGACAAGGCGAAAGCAGCTTACCTGGCCTGGAATATTGACTATGTAATGGAGTACAACCAGGTAAAGGCAGCCATATTGCAAAAATTTGAAATCAGTCCAGAGACTTACCGTGTTCGATTCCGCTCCAGCAAAGTGGAGGCTGGTGAATCACCAAAAGAACTTCAGGCACGGCTGAAGGAGCTTTATGACAAGTGGATGAATCCCAGACACAAGTCCACGAAGGAGATTGGTGATGCCATTGTCATGGAGCAGTTTCTACGCATCCTCAACCCAGAGCTGCAAGTGTGGGTCAAAGAACATGGTCCAATGACTTCACGCGCAGCAGCTGAGCTGGCAGAGACCTTCATTGCAGCTCGAAGGTCCTCCAAGAACTACCAGATGGGGAGGTCATCCACTATACCTCTCTACAATCGAGGTAATAAAGGGGGTGGTTCCGTTAGTGGGTCTAGGATTTTTAGTAGATCACAAGATGCCAGGCCCCTTATACAGGATCCTCCCAGTAGGAAACCAGATAAGATTCCCCCTGTGTGTTAGAACCCTGACCAGCCAGGCCACCTCAAATGAGAATGCCTTATTATTTCTGTTAAGAAGTCTCATTTAAGTTCCGTGTACTCACCTTCTTCAGAACTGCCAATATGAAAGTCTGATAGTGTAATCAAAGTATGTCTAGCAGGTCATCATTGCAAAGCTCTGTTAGATACAGGAAGTGACCAGACTCTGATTAGAGGATACCATTTACCCAATCAGATGTTGGTACAGGCAGGTAACGTTAACGTAACCTGTGTTCATGGAGACAGTAAGGTTTATCCAATTGCTGCAATATCTATTCAGATAAATGGACAAGAGTATATTCTCACTGTTGGGGTGGTAGCAAAATTACCCTATCCCATAGTTTTGGGAAGAGATTTGCCGATACTCAATGAGTTGTTAAATTATTACCAGTATCCTGACGATACTAGTCTCACACGTGGCATTTCTGACAGTCACCAGGAAACCATGGTAGTCACTAGGTCCCAAAGCTCACATTTAAGTCCAGGGTGGGAGGAGCTACCATTTGCTGGGGAGGTGTACAATGAGAGTAAGGGTAGGAAAACCCGCAGACAGAGACGTCAAGATAAGGTGCGTGGGACTAAGATGGAATTCCAACCAAAGTTACCAGAAATAGGTTCTGATCTTTTACCAAGTGATATCAGCATATTACGGAGACAATATGACACACTCAATAAACTATTTGAGAAGAGTGTGGATGAGTCCACAAAGGTTTCTGTCCTTGACAAGGAACTGTTTGTTACTAAGGGACAGATCTTGTACAGGCGCACCAGTTTAGGTGACCAGTTGGTGGTACCAAAAGGTTTGAGACCGACAGTGTTGCACCTGGGACACTCAATTCACTGGTCAGGACACTTAGGTCAGACAAAAACTTATGCCCGTATTGCTGCATGCTTTTCCTGACCCCAAATGTACCTTGAGGTAATAGACTACCATAAGACATGTTCAGATTGCTAACAGACCCCTCCGGGAATGAAAGGTGACAGGGATCCTTTAATACCCATGCCAGTGATAGATGAGTTCTTTTTACGTAACGCCATGGATGTTGTGGGTCCCTTAGAACGGAGTTCATCCAGCCACAGATACATCCTAGTCATAGGAGACTATGCTGCAAAATATATGGAAGCCTTTCCCCTCAGAAAAGTTAAAAGCTGCCAGGTTGTTAATTGTTTGATTGTTATTTTCAAGGGTGGGGATTCCCCGGGAGGTGATTACTGACCAAGGAAGTAATGTGACTTCAAAGTTTTTGAAAGAGGTTTACCGCCTCTTGGGCATTAAGGGAATACAAACCACCCCCTACCACCCACAGACTGATGGCCTGGTTGAGCGCTTCAACAAAACCCTGAAAGCCATGCTCCGCAAGTTTGTGTCCAGTACGGGTGCTGACTGGGACCAGTGGCTTCCGTTCCTGCTGTTTGCCTACAGAGAAGTCCCCCAAGCTACAACAGGATTTTCCCCCTTTGACCTCTTATATGGACGTCATGTCAGAGGACCTATGGACATTCTCAAAGAGGCATGGGAAAGAGAGTAGCCATCAAAACAGGTTGGTATTATATCCTATGTGCTGAAAATGAGAGACAAACTGGAACAGCCGACTGATTTGGCACATGATAATATTGTGGCTGCACAGGTGAGGCAAAAGAAGGGCTATGACCGGAAAAGTAAACAACGCACTTTTCAGCCGGAGCAAAAGGTGCTGTTGTTGTTACCCAGCTCTGTGAGCAGCCTCCTCGCAAAGTGGCAGCGTCCATTTCAGGTGACTCGTAAAATGGGACCGGTGACTTATGAACTTTACATGCCAGACCGTCGGAAAAAACATCAGACTTTCCATATAAATCTTCTGAGGGAATGGAAGGATGGAATCCCTCTGTCTCAACAACTCCTGGCCAGAGTTGTCAATGATGAGGAGGAGTTGGAGGAGCAATACTTCCCTGCATCCGCCGAATCCTTCACAATCCCAGGCGTAAGTCATCTTGTTCCTTCCAAGCAAAATTAACTGAAAAAATGTTTTCCTGACTGGTTGTTTAGTGAACGCCCTGGACGTACAGATTTGATAATGTATGACATTCAGTTGTTGTCTCCTGAAACCGCACCTATTCGCCAGTCTAGCTACAGAATTCCAGCTGCCTTAGTCACTCCACTCAAAAAGGAGGTAGACGCAATGTTAGACATGGGCATCATTGAACCTTGCACGAGCCAGTGGTGTAGTCCGGTGGTATAAGTGCCAAAGAAAGACAGTCCTGACTTGAGATTTTGTATAAACTTCATCAAGGTGAACAGTCTATCTGCCTTTGACCCCTATCCTATGCCCCATGTGGATGAATTTACAGAGTGGTTGGGAAGTGCTAAATATTTGACCACTCTTGATTTGAGTAAATTATATTGGCAAGTTCCTCATCCAGAAAGAGCAAAGGACTTCACAGCCTTCAGAGTGCCCTCGGGTTTGTACCGTTTCACTGTGATGCCCTTTGGTCCACATGTAGCAGCAGCAACATTCCAAAGGCTCATGGACAAGGTTTTGAAAGGGGCTGAGGCCTACTCTGCAGCCTACATTGATGATGTCATCATCTACAGCTCCACCTGGGAGGATCATCTGCAGCATCTCTCTGACGTCTTCCAACGCATTCGGCAGGCTGGGCTGGTGGTCAATGCCAAGAAATGTCGGTTGGTAAAGTCAGAGGTAAAATACTTGGGCTTGGGGAGGGGGGGGTAAAACCAGCCTGCCCTTACCACTGAAATGGGTTAATAATTTTTAGTCTGGTATATTTTAATTTATTTTTGCTCCACATGGTCAGCACCTACCCAAACATTTGTTTGCTACACATGGCCCAACCTGAATCAGCTGTGAATCACAATTGTTTTCAGTTTGTTACAATTTTTATTAGCTTATATGTACATTTCACTCAGTTTATAAAAGACACACAAATCTGATTAAATAATTTATTTAAAGTCAAATCAAACAAATGCTGTGATACTTACCTTCTGTCCTGGCATAAATTGTCTAAAAGATCCACACCTGGTTTTCATGATCATTTTATAGGGAGGTGAAAACGACCAGAGCATACCACTGTGAAAGGGGTGTTTGAGTTTGGTTAAAAAGTATAAATCAATGTTACTAATACTGTGGTTGCTGCATTTCAGCAGACGGTTCACCATGAGTACGTGAGTTATGACATGTGTTTTGAAATGTATTTTTTATGTTCATCATTGTCACCATAATTATGGTTGGGTTTGTGTTTGGTTCCCTGGAGAGGACAGTTGGTCATGACCAGCAGTTGTTCATCCAGTGAAACACAATCACTGGGGATAAATCTGAACCGGCAGTTGATCAGGAACAGGTCCCATATGTGGCGGAAGGGTGCCAGGCGAACTGTTTGCAGTCGGCCCTGGTCCACATGTCAAGTTTCAAGTTTATTCTTATATAGCCCAGATTCGCAAACAGTGTCTCAAAGGGCTTTGCAATCTGCACATGGGTGATATCCCTCTGACCTTTGTGCACTGCAAGCAGTACGACCCTCACATCGGATAAGGAACAACTCCCCCAAAACCCTTTTAACAGGGGAAAAAATGGATGGGAAAAACCTCAAAAAGACTGCAGAGGAGGGACCCCTCTTCCAGGAGTGGACAGATGAAGCAATATATATCGCATGTGCAGATTAGCAACACAATAACAATTACAATGACAATAACCATCCATCCATCCATCCATCCATCTTCCACCGCTTATCCGGAATAGGGTCGCGGGGGCAGCAGCTTCAACAGGGAGCCCCAAACTTCCCTTTCCCGGGCCACATCCACCAGCTCTGACTGGGGGATCCCAAGGCGTTCCCAGGCCAGTGTTGAGATATAATCCCTCCACCTGGTCCTGGGTCTGCCCCGAGGTCTCCTCCCAGCTGGACGTGCCAGAAACACCTCCCTAGGGAGGCGTCCCGGAGGCATCCGCACCAGATGCCCAAACCACCTCAACTGACTCCTTACCACGCGAAGGAGCAGCGGCTCTACTCTGAGCCCCTCGCGAACAGCAGTGTTTCTCACCTTATCTCTAAGGGAGACACCAGCTATCCGCCTGAGAAAGCCCATTTCAGCCGCTTGTATCCGCGATCTCGTTCTTTCGGTCATGACCCATCGCTCATGACCATAGGTGAGGGTAGGAATGAAGATTCAACGGTAGATGGAGAGCTTTGCCTCTCGGCTTAGCTCCCTCTTTGTGACAACAGTGCGGTAAAGCGACTGCAATACCACTCCTGCTGCCCCAATTCTCCGTCCAATCTCACGCTCCATTGTTCCCTCACTCGTGAACAGGACCCCAAGATACTTAAACTCCTTCACTTGTGGAAGGACCTCATTCCCCACTTGGAGAAGGCATTCCACCGGTTTCTTGCTGAGGACCATGGCGTCAGATTTGGAGGTGCTAATCCTCATCCCCGCCGCTTCACACTCGGCTGCAAACCGGACCAGTGAGCGCTGCAGGTCACAGGCCGATGACGCAAACAGGACCACATCGTCTGCAAAAAGCAGTGATGCAATCCTCAGGCCACCAAACTGTAAAGCCTCCTCATCACGACTACGCCTCGATATCCTGTCCATGAAAATCACAAACAGAATTGGTGATAAAGCGCAGCCCTGGCGAAGGCCAACAGCTACTCGGAACAAGTTCGACTTACTGCCGAGAACCCGAACGCAGCTCTCACTTTGGGCGTACAGGGATTGGATGGCCCTGAGGAGAGGCCCCCTTACCCCATACTCCCGCAGTACTTCCCACAGTATATCCCTGGGGACACGATCATATGCCTTCTCCAAGTCCACAAAACACATGTAGACTGGATGGGCATACTCCCAAGTCCCCTCTAGGATCCCTGTGAGAGTAAAAAGCTGGTCCGTTGTTCCACGACCAGGACGGAACCCACATTGTTCCTCCTCAATCTGAGGCTCGACAATCGGCCGGACCCTCCTTTCCAGCACCTTGGAGTAAACTTTCCCAGGGAGGCTGAGGAGTGTGATGCCCCTGTAATTGGCACACACCCTCTGGACACCCTTTTTAAAAAGAGGAACCACCACCCCAGTCTGCCACTCTTTTGGCACTGTCCCAGACTTCCACGCAATGTTAAAGAGGCGTGTCATCCACGACAGCCCCTCAACACCCAGAGCCTTCAGCATTTCCGGGCAAATCTCATCAACACCCGGGGCTTTGCCACCGTGCAGTTGTTTAACTACCTCGGTGACTTCGCCCCGAGAGATTGACTCTGATCCCCCATCATCCTCCAGCTCTGCCTCTGCAACAGAGGACAATAACAATAACAATACATGTATGACAAAGGCACACTGATCCATCCAGTAGAACAAGTCACCACCAGCCGATGAAGCATACAGAGGTCACCGATTGCCTAGGATCTACCAGTCTGAGGACAAATCAAACAGTGCCTAAGTCATTGTTCTCAAAAAAAAAAAAAAGTGTAAGATTACCCTGCCAAAATCCAAAAACCACAGCAGAACCAAAGGAGGCAGGACCAGACTTCCCTAGTGGATGGTGAAACAGGACCATTGTGCAGCTTTTGATATCACCAGCCACGACAGAGGTAGCCGATTGCCGATGATCCACCACACAAAGGCCTGAGAGAGAGAACAGGGGAGGGAGAGAGATAGAGAGAACAGGGGCAATAGTGGCGCTAGAGGGACCAGAATGGCAGAGGATTAATGGGAGGCAGGGGTCTAACTAAAAAATCCTACGGCTCGTCGGCAGGACTAGGCTAAACCTAAACACTGAGACTGCCACCCCCGATATTACTTGTATGTTAGAACAGATATGTTTTAAATTTAAAGATTTAAAGATTTCTACAGATTCAGAATGCCATCAAAGCGTAAGACCCATCATCTTCAAATATTTGAATTGACATCATGGCCTTGTATAACGGGTTGTGCAGAAGACTCCCGAAATGCAAACATACTGGCTTCCTGCAAGAATGGTCAATCCAATGAAGGCCACCAGCTCATCTTTGGTTACATGTCTCCACTCTCTCCCCGTGTCTGAGACTGCTCTTTCTCTCTCCTTGTTCGTGCATGTCAGCACCTCTTCTATTACATTATCAGACATGAACTCCTTCCATGCATCTATTGGGGAGACAGGTCTGGTGGTGGTAGCAAATATTCAAATGAGAATTTTGAAGGCCGAAGTGGAGAAGGGTACCATGTGAACAGAAGGTGAACAAGGGTCGGTCGGTTTAAGACATGGACGAACCTCATTTGGAAGGGCAGGGCAATGGCCTACATCACCCCCATCCGATCAAAAGGGAGTCGGGTTCAGATCCCCGAATCTGGAGAGGCAGAAATGGGCGCCACGAGGCGTTCCGTGCGGTAACGCAAGCGATCCCGGAGAAGCTGGCGGATCCCTGGGGAGAGTTCTATTTTCTTTGTGAAGGGCAGGATGCCCTGTAATGGGTGCGCCCCGAGAGAGGGGCCACGCCGTGGAAAGCATAGCGGTTCCGGCGGCATCTGATGAGCTCTTGCTGGCCCTTGAAAATTTGAAAATCCGGAGGAGAGGGTGTAAATCTCGCACCAGGCCGTACCCATATCAACAGCAGGTCTCCAAAGTGAACAGCCTCTGACATGTGAGATCAAGGTAGCTTTAATTGAAATTGGCAAATCAGATCTGTAACTTTGGGATAAGGATTGCGCCTAAGGGCTGGTTCGGTCGAGCTGGGTTGCCAAGCAGGGCTGGGCTCGAACCCTGGAGCAGTCGCCCCGCTGCCCTCCCCTCTCCAGCGCCGGAGGCGCGCGTGATGCACGCCCGCCTTGCGTGGCTCTCCCTCACAGTCTCCTCGTCTCCACCGGCGCAACGTACGCGGGCGCCCTCATCAGCGTCCACGAGCGCCTGCGGCCGGTGGGGCGGTGTATGGTGGGTGTGGGTTCCCAGCCCGCGTTGGGTATCGGCATCTCACGCCGTGCTGCAGAAGACAGGCTGATTGGATGGGAACGGGTACGGCAGTCCTGGCAGCGTCAACTCTGGACTATGACTCTCTTAACATAGCCAAATGCCTCATCAGAATCAGAATCAGAATCAGCTTTATTGGCCATCGTTTGTAAAAAGCAGACGAGGAATTTGTTTCCGGCAGGTGGTGTCTCAAACTGTTCATTCATAAGTTAACTATTCTAAATACTTAAATATTATAAATAACTATACTAAATACAAAATACAAAATGTAGGAAGCAAAAAGCAGTAGGTGGGGGGGGGGACACGATATGCAGGTGCTGAGTGCATGTCGCAGGGGTTTGGAGACAAATAGTTAAAATTTATTGTTCAAGTGTCTTATGGCTTCGGGGAAGAAACTGTTTTTGAGTCTGTTTGTTTTTGAGAGGAGGGCTCTGTAGCGCCTCCCAGAGGGTAGCCTTTTGAATAGTCGGTGTCCAGGGTGTGTTGGGTCTGAGATGATCTTCCCTGCCCGACTCCTAATTCTTGAGGAGTACAGCTTTTGGAGGGAGGGCAGGGAGGTCCCAGTGATCTTCTCAGCAGACCTGATTGTCCTTTGTAGTCGTGTCCTGTCCCTTTGGGTGGCAGCACCGAACCAGACTGTGATGGAGGAACACAGAACCGATTCAATGACTGCCGTGTAGAACAGGACCAACAGCTCCTGTGGCAGACCGTGCTTCCTTAGCTGCCTGAGAAAGTACATCCTCTGCTGGGCCTTCTTGAGGATGCAGCTGATGTGGAGAGACCACTTCAGGTCCCTGGAAACAGTGGTCCCCAGGAACTTGAAGCTCTCCACAGAGTCCACAGGGCTGTTTGCAATGGTGAGGGGGAGCAGAGGGGAGGGTAACTTCCTAAAGTCCACTGTCATCTCCACAGTCTTGAGCGTGTTCAGCTCCAGGCTGTTGCGACTACACCAGTCCACCAGCTGTCTCACCTCCTGTCGGTATGCGGACTCATCCCCGTCCTGGATGAGTCCAATGACAGTTGTGTCATCTGCAAACTTCAGGAGTTTGACGGCTGGGTGCGTGGATGTGCAGTCGTTGGTGTAGATGGAGAAGAGCAGCGGAGAGAGGACGCAACCCTGGGGGGCACCGGTGCTGACTGTCCGAGTGTCTGAGGTGATCGCCCCCAGCCTCACCTGCTGTGTCCTGTCTGTCAGGAAGCTGGTGATCCACTGACACATGACAGAGGGGACTGTGAGCTGGTGAAGTTTGGAGGATAGCAGCTCAGGGATGATGGTGTTGAACGCCGAGCTGAAGTCAACGAACAGGATCCGTGCATATGTCCCTGGGTGGTCGAGATGATCCAGGATGAAATGCAGTCCCATGCTGACTGCATCATCCACTGACCTGTTTGCCCGATAGGCAAACTGCAGGGGGTCCAGCAGGGGTCCTGTGATGTCCCTCAGGTGGCTCAACACGAGGCGTTCAAGGGACTTCATGACCACAGATGTCAGAGCGACAGGCCGGAAGTCATTTAGTCCTGTGGTGGAGGGTTTCTTGGGGACCGGGATGATGGTGGAGCGCTTGAAGCAGGAGGGTACCTCACACAGTTGGAGGGATCTGTTGAAGATCTGTGTGAAGACTGGAGCCAGCTGGTCCGCACAGACCTTGAGGCAGGAGGGGGAGACACCGTCAGGGCCTGGCGCCTTCCTGATCTTTTGTCTGTGGAACTGCTGACTCACCTCCTGGACGGTCACACTGAGGGGGGTTGGGGGTGGTGTGGGCCGGGGGTGTGAAGGGGATGGGATTGTGGAGGGGAGGGGGGTTGGAGGTGGGGCAGGCAGGGGGTTTGAAGGGGGTGGGGTGCAGACAGTGTTTGTTGAGGGGAGTGGAGGTGTGAATGGCGGTGTGATATGGTCATGATCTACTTACTGACACGCCTGAATGGATGAACGAGATTCCCACTGTCTGCCTACTATCTTGCGAAACCACAGCCAAGTGAACGGGCTTGATAGAATCAGCGGGGAAAGAAGACACTGTTGAGCTTGACTGTAGTCTGGCACGGTGAAGAGGCATGAGAGGTATAGAATAAGTGTGAGGCCTCAGCCGCCATTGAAATAACACTACTCATTTTTTTCACTTACCCGGTGAAGCGGGGAGGCAAGCCCCTTGGGGGCTCTCGCTTCTGGCGCTCCCCTCTGGCATTCCGGGTACAGTGGCAGGTAGGGAGATTGACTGGGGTGGGATCATGACTGAACGCCTCTCAGTCAGAATCCTGCCGAGACGTAAAGATACCATAGCCCTGCGGAACTTCAGTAGGCCCTGCCATGTCACAAACAGTGAGCAGAGCCGTTCGTGACAGGGCTGGGTTATGGCTGTACGATAGCCGCCCCTCTCCTGACTCTCACCGCACATTTGTGGAGAACCTTGTGCTAAATCACTCCAGAAGACCTGATTCTGGGTCAGGGTTTCGTACGTAGCAGAGCAGCCCCCCCTAGGTGATCTATTGAAAGTCAGCCCTTGATCCAAGCTTTTGTCAGCAGGCGCAGACCCCTCCGAATCCTCCTCGGCGGGGACCAAGGACCCCAGGGGTGCCTTGCCCCTGGCAGGCCGGGCCTCAGAGCACCCGGTCGTGTTTCCCTGGCGGCCCACCTCTACCTGGGTGCCTCTGGTGGTCCAGGCCTACATGGCTCTGGTGATCCAGGCCTCACTGCCTCTGGTGGTCCGACTAACCCTCATGCCTCTGGTGGTCCCGCTCAGCCTCAGGGCTTCTGGTGGTCCATCTCAGCCCCCATGCCTCTGGTGGTCCAGCTAAGACTCCGTGCCTCTGGTGGTCCAGCTAAGCCTCCATGCCTCTGGTGGTTCAGCTAATGCTCCATGCCTCTGGTGGTCCAGCTAAGGGTCCGTGCCTCTTGTGGTCCAGCTAAGGCTCTGTGCCTCTGATGTCCAGCTAAGGTTCCATGCCTCTGGTGGTCCAGGGTTTCGTGCCTCTGGTGGTCCAGCTAAACCTCCGTGTTTCTGGTGGTCCAGCTAAGGGTCCGTGCCTCTGGTGATCCAGCTAAACCTCCGTGCCTCTGGAGGTCCAGCTAAGCTTCCATGCCTCTGGTGGTTCAGCTAATGCTCCGTGCCTCTGGTGGTCCAGCTAAGGGTCCTTGCCACTGGTGGTCCAGCTAAGGCTCTGTGCCTCTGATGGTCCAGCTAAGGTTCCATGCCTCTGGTGGTCCAGGGTTTCGTGCCTCTGGTGGTTCAGCTAAACCTCCGTGTTTCTGGTGATCCAACTAAACCTCTGTGCCTCTGGTGAGCCAGCTAAACCTCTGTGCCTCTGGTGGTCTGTGCCTCTGGAGGTCTACCTCAGCCTAGGTGCCTCTGGTGGTCCGTGCCTCTGGTGGTCCAGCTCATACTCTGTCAGTGGAGCCTGATCAACAGAACAACAAAGTGTAAGGTGCATCACCGGGGCCGTGAAACATGTACGGGTCTACTGGGGTGCGAAGCATGTGCAGGACCACTGAGGGCGCGAACCTCTGGGGGCACGGGCTAAGGGCTTTATCTGCAGAGGGGTGCTTAGTAGTGGGTACACGTGCACGGCCGCTGTGCTGGGCTCTCGGAGCTCCAGGCAGAGGTTAAGGCCCTGGGCAAGGAATGTCGAGGATGTGGCCGGGATGTGGAGGCTGAGGCTGGGACTGCTGAGGTTGACTGGGGCCCTGGATCCTCTGGCTGGGACTGTGGAGCCTAAGTCTGCGGCCCTGGATCCTCCGGCTGGGGCTATGGAGGTCAACCCGGGGCCCTGGAGCTTCTTGCTGGGGTTTTGGTGATGAAACTGGGGCCCTGGAGCATCTGGCTGGGGCTGTGGTGGTCAGCCTGGGGTCCTGGAGCCTCTTGGTGGGGTTGTGGTGGTCAGCCTGGGGCCCTGAAGCCTTTGGCTGTGGCTGTGGAGCCTAAGTCTGGGGCCCTGGAGCCTCTGGCTGGGGCTGTGGAGGTCAGCCTGGGGACCTGGAACCTCCAGGATGGCTCTCTGCTTGAATTTGTGACTTTATTTCATCTTTTGTTATAAAAATTAAATTAAAATCATGTGCAACACAAGTCCACTGCTTCAACACAAGTCCAGTGCTCATTTTTCACCTACATTAGCGTTATTATTTCATCTCACCAAGCGCAGAGGAGTCAAAGTGAAAGCCTCACCATACAGTTCAGCATAAAAACCTGCTATTTTGATCAAAAATGAGGAAAAAAGTGTCAAATGGACCTAAAAGGGGCGTGTGGGGCGTGGCCAGGATCGTCCGGGGTCAGCCAGACCTTTAAAGCCCCTGGATGACTGCTGTCATGACTCCCAGGGAAGCGAAGGCCTGGCCTCTAGGGTTGCTAAGGTCGGACAACCAGAGGCCTGAGAAAATTTATTTAAACCACCAGGGGCGAGGTCCGAGGTTTGGAGGGGGTTGTCAAGCGACATCCATCGAGCTAATATGGCTAGGTGCTAATTTGAGACGAGGACCTCCAGAGACAAGAGGCCAAAATACACCTAAGTGAATCTGAGCAATGAGAGCCAATGGTCGGCCACGAGGAGCGGGTCTTCGGCCACTCCTCCTGGAGGTCCCGAACCAAGTTGAATTTTTTGACAAAGTGTCGTGCTGGAGTTGAGGGGGGCCCTATGGCTGATGGAAGCCCAGCCACAATGCAACGAACCCGGGCCGCTTTGGCGGTCGGCGACCCGGCCCTCTGGAGGTCCGAAACGAAGTTGGATTTTCTGACAAAGAGTCACACTAGAGGACGAGGGGAGCCCTCCGCCTTTCAGCATCCCAGCCATGATATACTGAACCCAGGTCACTTTAGTAGGGCGACCCACCCTCCTGGAGGTCCGGAACCAGTTTGTTTTCAGGCCCCCCACTTCAGAGGCTTAATCCGGGTCATGAGGTCATAGAACCAACAGACAAGGCCGTCCGGGCTTCCCCCGTGGTCGTATTAGCGCCCCCTGGGCCCGTTAGCCCGTAAGGCGAACTCCGTCGCATGACCTCTAGGAGGGCGGGTCACCCCCCCGAAGTGACCCGGTGACGGTGCACCGTAGCCTGGCAACCACCTGCCAGCATCCTTCCTCTCTCTCTCTGGAAGACACTTGGTCGTAGAACCTGCAGACGGCGCGGTCATTTCTACAATGACAAGTGCCTCTCACCAACAATAACTCCTCCTTCCTCCTCCTCTTCCTTTGCTCTAAAGCAGTGGTTCTTAACCTGAGTTTGATGGAACCCTCGGTGTTCGGTGAGTCATACTCAGCGGTTTGGCAGAGACAGAGGTCAAGACACATCGTGTCGGGTGTTTTTGCCAAACATACACGAATCACTGTGTACTTTTGAAACATTGTGTCAATTTGTGATGACACGCCCCCCTTACCCATCACTGGCTGCAGGTGATAACGTGACGCTACATCGATTAGCCTACCTGTGCTACATGGGATTTTGCGCACTCAGTAGTCGATTTATGCCTGTCATGATGGTACGTCATCTGACTGAGCAACTCTAGTCTCACACTGGCAAAAATAAAGGAACACAAAGGTTATAAGGCAACAAATCACACCCCCAGACCGCATTTAATACGCCAGTAGGGACATACACAGTTATCTTAGCAATTCAACCGGTTTCACTGTCACCTCTATCTGAAATCTTAACCCACATGAAACTAACTACGTGCAGTCTTGATGTCATTCCAACAATATTTCTTAAAGAGGTTTTTGACACAGTTGGTCCCAGTATTTTATTGATTATTAACAGCTCATTAACAAAAGGCATTTTTCCATCTTCTTTTAAACATGCTGTGGTCAAACCTCTTTTAAAGAAACCCAACCTTGATTCTTCTGATTTTAGCAATTTTAGGCCAATTTCTAAACTCCCATTTATATAAAAAATTCTAGAAAAAGTCGTGTCAACCCAGCTTTTAGCTTTTATGCCTCATAATAATCTCTTTGAGAAATTTCAGTCTGGTTTTAGAGCTTTACACAGTACAGAAACTGCCCTCCTCCAGGTAACCAATGATCTTTTAGCAGCTGACAGGGGAGAGAGTACAATTTTAATCCTTTTAGATTTAAGTGTAGCATTTGACACTGTAGACCAGACCATTTTAATTGACCGTCTTGAAACCTGTCTTGGCATCAAGGACACTGCACTTAGCTGGTTTTATTCCTACCTTTTAGATAGAACCTTTGCGGTCACCATAGATAATTACATGTCCTTGAAAACTCAGATTACCTGTGGTGTTCAATTTTAGGTCCAATTTTATTTTCTATTTACATGCTTCCGCTCGGTCAGATCATCCACCGTCACAACGTGTCTTTCCATTGCTATGTGGACGACACACAGATATACCTCCCGCTGAGACCGGATGACCCAAGAAGCCTGGCTGCTGTGTTAGATTGTCTCAACGATATCAACTGTTGGATGGCCCAAAACTTTCTTCAGCTCAATAACTCCAAATCTGAAATCATACTGTTCACTCCTCCAAACTCCATCAGTCCCATCAAAAATAGCTTTGGTCCCCTGTCCGTTAACGTTAAATCCACTGCCAGAAATCTAGGAGTAATATTCGATTCAGACCTCAACTTCCAATCTCATATCAATAAAGTTGTCCAGTCCTGCTATCTTTAGTTAAGAACAATCTCCAAAATCAAACCCATGCTCCCACATTCCGACTTAGAAAAAGTAATTCACGCATTCATCTTCTCCAGACTCGATTATTGTAACTCACTCCTCTCTGGCAACAACCATAAATCACTCTCCCGCCTCCAACTGGTCCAGAATACAGCAGCTAGGCTTCTTACTGGTTTTAACAGGCAACATCACAGTACCCCAATCCTGGCTTCCCCCCATTGGCTCCCTGTGCGTTTTAGAATTGATTTTAAGATTTTGCTGATCACTTTTAAAGCCTATCTGGGGCTGGCCCCGAGTTACATAGCGGAAATGTTGACCCCATACGAGCCAGTACGCAGCCTAAGATCCTTGGGTGGGGCCCTACTGTCGATTCCAAAGTCGAGGCTTAAATCTAAAGGCGACCGTACCTTTTCCATCCGGGCCCCTCGACTTTGGAATGACCTGCCTGAGGAGATAAAGTGTGCTGGATCAGTGACATCTTTTAAATCTCTTAAAACCCGTTTTTATAGACTTGCCTTTATGTGATGTCGTCTTTTACTTTTACTCTTATTTATTTTTATTCATTTTTATTCATTCTTTTAGTCTTTCTATTCCTTTTAAGCGTTTATTCTTGTTTCCATTGTCATTAAGCAATGCTGTCTCTTTATCCTTCTATTCTTTTGTTTCTAAGTATTAAAAACAAAAAAAATAGTTTTATTGCTTTTATTGTTCATATCTCTTTTACCATTCTGTCTTAATTCCTGTTCTGGTGTGTTTTTCTTAATTTTACCTCAATTTTAGCTTAATTTTGTCCTGCTAATGGTTGGCCTCACTGTTTTGGATCTTTTGGCTCTTTGTTGTCAGATGTTTCCTGCTTTTGCCTTGTTTGTCAAAGCACTTTGTAAACTTTTGTTTTTAAAGGTGCTATATAAATAAAGTTATTATTATTATTATTATTATTAAATATACAAAATTTTGCCAGTAATTTTCTTTTGTCTTTATTTTCTAAATTACTTAATGCCTGTCACGGGAAGTTGTATAGCATAGCAGATTTTCATTGTGTACACACAATACCTAAAATGGTCAAAAATATAACCACATATTTTTCATATACTATAAGCATATATATATTACCACAATAAGGCTGACATGTTATAATGAAAAATGATCTTCATTGTCTGCAGCAAGACAATGACCCCAAAATCCCCCCAAAAACCCAGACACAGGTGTTACCACTCCTGTAAAAACATTCATCCAATATTTGTAATATATTTATCAGAATTATTAAACTGTGGACTAACTTGAAAATATTCCATATTTTGTGTTTTTACCATTTAAAGAAAAACGGGGTTCTAATGGCAAATTCCATGTAAACATATATCATAATAAAAACAATATACAATAACCTCGATATCTATGGATAAGTCTGAAGTAATGGAAAAGATCTCATGCATTGAAAGAAAAAAATATTTCTGTATTACATTTTTTTTACACTTCATGAGATGGCCCTTTTATGACCTAATTAGGTAATGTATGTAGCCATTTTAATAGGTCCTCAAGGGTTAACCCAGTGTACTGGTTTACCATTTTAACCCAGGATGCGGGGTTAAAATGGTAAACCCATTTTAACCCAGTGTCGTCACTTGAAGACGGACTGTATTTCTTTTCTTTCTTGATATAAAGGAGTTTTCGAAGTTCCAAAATGTT
Organism: Antennarius striatus; assembly: GCF_040054535.1. Classification (NCBI taxonomy): domain Eukaryota; kingdom Metazoa; phylum Chordata; class Actinopteri; order Lophiiformes; family Antennariidae; genus Antennarius; species Antennarius striatus. The sequence continues at coordinate 892,271 of NC_090782.1, read as the reverse complement.
TGTATTCCCATTTTATGCAAATGTTCTGAAAATCATTACAAAAATCTAAAAACTGTTAACATTAGGTTAAAATGGGTTCAGCTGCATGGGAAACAAAACAAACAGACTTTGCATCAGAGTAGCACTTGCCAAGGTGAAGCCACGCATATCTGAACTGGTCTCTCAATAACAACAGCAGAAGTCACGCTGATATGCAGATAGGTCATTTCATATGAGTTCATGCACTGTCTTGGTTTTGTCTTTGAAAAAGAAGACTTTAATGTACAATTCATTAAATACACCAGTAAAACATACGCTTATGTCTTAAATTTGAAAAAAAAATACTATTTTTTTACTAAAAAAGGGTTCGTTGAGTGAGCATATGAAACCGGCAGGGTTCAGTACCTCCAGCATGGTTCAGCAGGGTTCAGTACAATCTTAAGAACCACTGCTCTAAAGGTTACCTACATTACGGTGCGATAGTACTGTACACCTACGTATTTTAATATGATTTTAAATGTTTTATTCTTAGATTGTACAGTAAAATAATATGTGCTTTCAACGGTTTTCCAGAGATTGTATGATTTCGATATTTTTCAGTGTATTTTTTTTTATTGAAAACCGACGAATAATCAAGAACGACATAATTTCAAATGATGTTGGTTGAGGCATACCTATATTTTGTTTCATTTTTTTCTTGATTTTATTTCCTGTCATTGCTTCTCGTAAGTATTTTGTTATACAATGGTACCTCTACTCACAAAATTAATTGGTTCTGGAAGAAATTTCTTTACTAGAAAATTTTGTATACGCGTTTTCCATGCAAATGCCCTAATCCGTTCCAAGCCCACCAATTTTTAGACATGAATGTTTTATAAAGCATAAAAATGCATCAAAACATGTAACAAATATGTTACAATTAGATTATTACACAATAGATGAGAGTTGTGCATAATGTAAAAAACAAAGAATAAAAAATGATGGTCATTTACCTTTTAACTGTTGTCTTCATTGTTTTTTGTCCTCTTTGGTTCATGCCCTCTTGCCTCACCATGAACAACAGAGTGAATTCCAGTCCTCCTTTTGAACTTCTCCACCCACACATAGCCTTAAACTCCCCGTGTTCTTTCGCCTGAAGCCTCCTTCATGAGGTCATTAAAAATGACAGTTGCCTTTTCGCAAATTATGGCCTCGGTCACTGAGTCACCAGCCATCTCTTTCTTCTTTATCCCCTCAAGTAACAACCTCTCCATCTCATCGTTCACTGCCGACCTCCTCTTCGAATTTATAGCGAGACCTTTGGAAAGAGTTATGGCTTTTATGGCTTCTGTTAGTTTTAATAACGTGGCGATTGTAGATACATTTGTGGTGAGAGTGTTTTATCCAGCAAAATACCAAAATTAAAAAAAACGTACAAAGAGGATGGTTTACAGCCAAAACGGGAATTATTTTATTGATTCTCAGATCATCAGTACAGAACAATTGGGAAACAGTAACTGGATACATGTTACATAACCCTTTTATACTCGCTGGTCCCTATTGTTGTGTATGTGATGAGGTTATGTGTCTTTTCTTGGGAAAACAGGAAACATTAGATTTCCAGGCGAACATCCAAATCTAAGTAACCACCCTGTGTCACCATGACCCGCTTCCTGTGTTTCCTGGTTTTGTACAATTTATAATATATATATATATATAATATATAATATATATAATATTCACTGCCAAACTTGAAAATGTGTTTCCTCTGATTTGAAGTGTGACTCAGTCAGTCATCTTCAGGTTACCACCACTATATTCGCCGCATTGGGTCACGGGGAGCCGGAGCCTATCTCGGCGGCATAGGGCGTGAGGCAGGAGACACTCTGAGCACGATGCCAGTGCACCGCGGAGCCACACACAAGAACATACGACCATGCACACACACACTCATTCCTACGGGCAATTTGGACCGGCCAATCAACCTGAAGTGCATGCTTTTGGAGGGGGGAGGAAGCCGGAAAACCTGGAGAGAACCCATGCAGACACGGGGAGAGCATGCAAACTCCGCACAGAGCGGGACTCGAATCCGGGTCCGCTGTGTTGTGAGGCGGCACCGCAAACCACTGCGCCACCGTGCCGCCAAGTGTGATTCAAACGTGCATTAATTCGCCTCCACACATTACGGCCATATTCTTTTGCGAGATCAACCAAACACATCCCTTTTTCACGCTTTTCTATTATGTTTTGCTTTGTTTTTATAGACAAAGAAACCCTTTTCTTCTTCTTTTGATTTTCCTCTTTTCAATTTCTTGGGGTCCATAGTGAATAGTCTAAAAGTTAATATATTTATGTAAAATTATCTGAACACCTCATGGGTCGAGGGCCGAATGACGAGGACACTGCAAGACACCTATCTATCTACACGCATAGACACATACGGTAGAGGACCCTCTTAGCCAATGGGATGCCAGGATGCTAGGTAATAGCCAATGGCAGAGCAGCTATAAGACTTGCGTTCAGGAAACTTTGGACTGAACCTTTGAACTGAATTGTTCATAATTAGAAACAACCTCTTTGAACCAACTGTTTGTAGGTTGAGGACTACCTGTATTCATTATTATTGTTATGATTTTAATTTTTTTTAAGCACAGACAAATATATTATTGAAACTTGCCTCAATTGAGACAGTACAACTACCATTATACACACACACACACACACACACACACACACACACACAAACACAGACAGGTATCATGATAGATGCATTTGTAAGCACATCTGTCATATTTGTCTGGATATATTTCCAAAGGCATTGGGAAAATACAAAGCAAAATAAACAAAAAAAATATTCTTACGTGCCTGCTTATGTAAAAATGAGTCGTCAAATGGTGATTATACTGTGTATATATATATATAGATATAGATATAGATAGATATATAGATATATACATACACAGTGCGCCTCGCTCGATCTCGCATCAACGCTCGTGACTTCACCTCATCACGGAGTTTTGGTCGACAGTCACGTGATACCGTACGCGCATGCTATTGGTTGATGGCATCCAGAAGTGCGCAACGTTCCGTGAGTCTCGGACTTTCGTAGACACAAAAGTGCTTTAAACAGTCTATCAGAGTGTGGGAAATTGTAATATAGATAAAAGGTGGTTTAACATCAATATGGGGAGGGTTCATAAGTGTTTAAATTACCTTAAATAATGAGATAAATAGATCATAATCTCGATCACGGATTCCTTAACCGCATGTGGTTCCTGGAACACATTAACCGCAAAGAACAAGGGTGCACTGTATATCATTGCTTATAGAACTCAGATGTCTCTGGATCATTTTTTGTTCAACACATTTTTCTTGGTGTTTTTTTCTGGTTTAAACAAAATGATGAAACACTTTGGAGCATATATACAGAATATCAGACCAAAACTGGACGCCAGAATGGCAAATATCTCTACAGCCACAGTAAATTTCCCAGGAGAGCTGACATACGCTGGGATAAAGGTGATCCAGACTGCACAGAATATCAACATGCTGAAGGTGATGAGCTTGGCTTCATTAAAACTATCAGGCAGTTTCCGAGCTAGAATAGCAAGCACTAAGCAAAAGACAGCGAGTAAACCAATGTACCCGAGTACACCCCAGAACCCAACAGCTGAGCCTAAAGCACATTCCAGAACGATTCTTTTCTTATATACAGTTAAGTTCTTGATTGGAAACGGGGGACTAACAACCAACCAAATGGTACATATTAATACCTGTATAAATGTTATGCAGGCTACAGTTATTCTTTGCTGCAGTGGACCAAACCATTTCATGACATTCCTGCCTGGGAGGGTGGCCTTGAAGACCATTAATACTACAATTGTTTTGCCTAAAATACAGGACATGCAAAGGACAAAGGTGATTGCAAAGGCTGTGTGTCGCAGCATGCAGGACCAGTCAGAGGGTGCTCCAATGAAAGTTAATGAACTCAGGAAACACAGAGTCAGAGAGAAGAGCAGCAGGAAGCTCAGCTCAGAGTTGTTGGCCTTGACAATCGGGGATGTTCTATGTTGATAGAACAGAACTGCAGTCATGATGGTGAGACAGGCACCACCAACGGAGAACGCTGCCAGAATGATTCCTAGGACCTCATCGTAGGAAAGAAATTCAACAGGCTTGGGTAGACAGGAGTAGCTCTCTGCATTAGGCCAGAATTCATGAGAGCAAGGGGTACAATCAAGAGAATCTAAAACACAAAACAAATTACAAAAGACAATTAGTACTCATATATATCATGTATTTATGAATAGGAACTAAATCACCTGTAGAATTGCTAATCTCTCCATCAGGACATCGCACACAATCATAGCAGCAGATGGGTTTTCCTTTTTGAAGCACTTTACGGGTTCCTGGGTGACATCTGTCACTACACACTGACTTCGGAGCCTGATACATGAATGCAAAGTCAAGATTCAATATTTCATTACAATCAATAATAAGTTAACAAATAATAAAAATTGCAATTACAAACTACTTGTCAAAGTAAGTAAGATGAAGATTAAATGTGCTTAAGGACAAGAAGTTTCAGGTATTATCTATTAAGTTACAAAAGTTTTGCCTCTCCTTCTTAAAACTGTACACAACAGGTAATCAAAGGAGCTTTTCATGCTGAAATTACGGTAATTTTTAGGATCGTTAGGACAATAAACCCACTTGATTTATTTACATCAACCTCGTGATTTTCTTTTTACATTTCATTTTAACAATGAAAATATTTACAATAAAAATTGGAATGGTTCTCTTCACAGTCAGTATAAACTTCTAACAGTGGAAAATTACATCTTTGAGACCTTCAAAATATTAATTTTAATATGCTTAAAACTCCTTACTTTTGTGGCACCCTCCATGAACATGAGGTTCATATTAATTTGGAACTCCTGACCCGCTGGCAATGACCCATCATAATGTCCCACTGTCACAATCTCAATGCTGCCCCTGTGACTTTTCTGCCAATTCACCAGCTCATACTTGGCCACGGGATCCCCATTTGCATCAAATGACACGTCATAGCCGTTTAGGTTAAACTTCACTTTCTTCAAGTAATTAAGGACCTATGAGGACAAGTTAAGGATTTCAAATTGAATTAAATGTACATTATATATTATTTTATTATAGTTCTAAAATTTGAATGTGTTTTTGGCTTTTTTATATTTTGAACAAACCTCGTTTGACGATAACTTTTTGTTTTTGTTGCAGTGAGTTGAGGAATTTGTGTCCAGGCACAATGTGTTATGAAGGGCATGTGCTAATGCATAAACTGCCTTATAGACCATGTTAGTGATTCGAAGTTGAGATGTGTCGGTGTATGGGTTCTGGAGAGTCTGCATGTCTTCAGTTCCATCACACATTCTCTCACCTGTGGCAGTAACTGGACAGAACGTTTTTAGCTCCTACATTAAAACCATATATTATATATCATAATATAAATAACAACAAAAGAAGGTCGAAATATTTTACCACACATAATTTCATACAAAACCAAATCCACAAATGAATCTACAGAAAAGTGGGTTTTACTTTCTTAATTTCTGGTGGACTTTTTACAACAACAGAAACAGTTCTCTCACATGTTCCCAGCCTGCAGTTGAATACAACCTCCCAGAACTCAGTGAGCGCTGGGGAAGAGGCCACTTTTGTGGCAGAGAGATCCAGCAGGAAGTCTCTCAATCCAGGGATGACTGATTGCTCAATGCCAAATCCAATAGCTCCAGCACAGAATCTGTACTTCAGCATGTCTCTGTTGGTGACCCAAGCCTCAGTTCCTACCCATTGGCGGGGTGGAGAAGCCTCACGTGACAGCTCCTCCAGAAGGAGTCTGAGTTCAGCAGATGTAATAAATGCCACAATAACGTGAGCTGTTGATCTGTGGAAGACATTCACATATATTATAACAGGCATCCATGGTGTCATTTGTTTAAATTCATGAGTCTGTGTCATAGCAGAGGTTGAGAGAGTGAGTGGTTGTTGGCTTTTTTGTAGCTCCACAAAGCTCTGGAAACGTGTGTGGAGTTCACCCGGCCTCTCGCCCGTGGTCAGCTAGGATAGTTTCCAGCAACCATAGTGACCCAAAAAGTTGAAAAAGCAGATGTAAAAGAAACAATTGTGGTCATCTAAATCTAAATATGGATGCACAGATTTATAAAAGGATGGATGGATGTGTGGATGGAATTGATTGACTGCATTTTGTAAGGTTTGTGCAAATACAACCACTGTCACACTTTGACACAATCTGTGATATGGACACCTCCGGATAACATCAGCTACTCTCTGGATCTTGCTGCGTGGGTTTGTCCGATGGAAAGACACAGAGTATTCCACACAGATTCCCTCCTTCTGTGCCGTGAGCAGGAAAGATGCCATACCGTTGTTGCCATAGTCTGAATCTGACCGGATTGCACCGATCCAAGTCCAGCCAAAATGTTTTACAAGCTTGGCCAGTGCATCAGCCTGGAACTGGTCACTTGGTATGGTCCTGAAGAAATTAGGGTACTGCATCTTATCAGACAGACATGCACAAGTGGAAAAATAACTCACCTAAGTGAAAACATAATTGTGATTATTGAACATGGCAGGCACATGAATCAGTACTCATTTCTATTAAAGACAGTTTGTCAGAAATTTACTTGAGGAATGTTGAAGGACCCGATAATGCGTGACATGCTCATAGATCGCGTGGATCCAGATTCACCCACAACTCCCATCACCATACCAGACTGAGAGCAGTTATCACCAGTGTGAAATGCTTGATCCAGGCTATTTGAAAGCTGAAATGCCACATCCACTGTTACTGGCGCAGAGGTGCAGGAGTCATGGATCTGATAACCCAGTTTGACACCGGGCAGGAGCTCAGTGCTGTTGTTAATCTCCTCAATGGCAAAGATCATAGCCTGTGAGAAGCGCAGTTGACGGTAGTCGATGCTGGAGACAGAAACTCAATTGTCAAACATGCATATGATGATGTTGATGCACTATTTAAGCAGGTAACATAAGAAATTTGCAATTTAATATCATGGGTGATAACAGACATTAATCTTGTAACTAAGGCAGCCACAGTTAATGACAAGAAAATGTAACACAAATAAAAGCATTTCAGTAACACACTCTGATACTCTCTCAACAATCACTTCTCCTGACAGACCTCCCTGTGCATCTCAGTGGCTCAGGTACAGTGGTGTAGTTATATCTCAAGGTGTGTTTGTAGAGGTGTATGGAGAAAACACCCCCAATAACGAAGTCTCCATCGATAGAGAATGCTGGCAGGCGAGCGGTACCTTGGGGTTTACATGTTACAGTTGAGGCCTGATTGTTAATTCTATGAACAATACCCCCTGTAAATCTAGCCTTTTGTTTGAGACCATCTCCATAATACAGATCAAACATGAGCAAACCAACAATTAGAAATGAGATCTCCATCTCTCAGTTGTATGCATTTGTGTTTTCATGATTTATATACGTTTTAAGACAACTACTCATCTTCCTGCATATTAGAGGGAACGCCCATTGGACAAATGATGATCATTTGTTAATGTCTGTTGAGAATTGTGCCCTTTTGTAAGTTACTTTTATTTATTTTATTTATTCAGTTTATTTTTATTTTCTTCTTTCCAGACATGTTTGTACAACAGATTTTACTTCCGTCAGTGTTGAGACATCAGCAACAACATCCGAAAAGTAAAAAAAAAAGGGTTGACGGGTAGAAGCCATTGGCTTGTAATGTTCCCGTCCCCTAAGTCAACGACATCTCTCTCTTTGCAGCACATTGTCAACCAATTCATACTTTGCATGTCACAAATCAATTTCAATTATTTTATTCTGGTACAGTGTTGTTTTAATCCATCCATTTAGTCCAATAGGCATGCATCTTTGCACACCTCGTTGTCAGTTATTGAGAAGAGTCCAAGATTTGTTAACGTTCATTTTTTTATGCCTTTCAAGGGTTGTTTCTGGTTAATTTTATGATTGAAGCGCCGTTGGAGTAGTCATAACATCTTGCATGTGCTCAGTTACTAGACAAAGGTTACAGTTACATTTGTTTCACAGGATTGACAACATGAAGTTTAATTTGCCATAACATTGCAGTCCTTTAACCATCATTCACGTCAGAAATATAGTCTTGCAAAATCATGTTTTTAAAAGCAGTTAGAGTTCCCATACTCCTAATTTCATTGCTTCTGGTGGTCCAGGCCTCTGTGGCTCTGGTAGTCCAGGCCTCGGTGCCTCTGGTAGTCCGACTAATCCTCGGTGCCTCTGGTGATTTGGCTCAGCATTGGTGCCTCTGGTGGTTCAGCTAAGGCTCTGTGCCTCTTGTGGTCTGGGTCTCCATGCATCTGGTGGCCCAGCTAAGTCTCTGTACCTATGGTGGTCTGTGCCTCTGGTAGTTCAGCTCAGCCTCGGTGCCTGTGGTGGTTCAAATCAGTCTCCGTGCCCCTGGTGGTCCGTGCCTCCTGTGGTCTAGCTCAACCTCAGTGCCTCTGGTGGTCCAGCCCAGCCTCTGTGCCTCTAGTGGTCCAGGGCTCTGTGCCCCTGGTGGTCCAGCTCAGCCTCGGTGCCTCTGTAGGTCTGTGCCTCTGGTGGTCCAGCCCAGCCTCGGTGCCTCTGGTGGTCCATGCCTCTGGAGGTCTAGCTCAGCCTCGGTGCCTCTAGTAGTCTGGCCTAGCCTCTGTACCTCTGGTGGTCCATGCCTCTGATGGTCTAGCTCAGCTTCCGTGCCTCTGGTGGTTCGTGCCTCTGGTGGTCCAGCTCATACTCTGTCAGTGGAGCCTGATCAACAGAGGGACAAAGTGTGAGCTGGATCACACTTTGCTGGATCACTGAAGCATGTGCAGGGCCACCGGGGGTGCGAACCTCTGTGGCCGCGGGCTAAAGGCTTTATCCACGGAGGGGTACTTAATAGTGGGTACACATGCTCAGCTGGTGCACCGGACTCCGGGAGCTCCAGGCGGACGTTGAGGCTCCGGGCAGGGACTGTGGAGGCTGAGGCCAGGTTGTGGAGGCTCTGGCTTGGACTGCTTAGGTTGGCTTGGGCCCCGGATCCTCTGGCTGGGGCTGTGGAGTCTACGTCTGGGGCCCTGGATCCTCTGGCTGGGGCTGTGGAAGGTCAACCTGGGGCCATGGAGCCTCTGGCTGGGGCTGTGGAGGTCAGCTTGGGGCCCTGGAGCCTCTAACTGTGGGTGTGCAGGGCTTGAAATTGTGACCAAATTATTATCAGTGCGACTATTAAATATATTTGGGAGCACTGGAGGAGCTAGGGAAAAAAATCTGGTGCGCCTTTTTTTCCTCTTTTCTCTCGCTCTTTCTCTCTCTCCATAGAGCAGGGGTCACCAAATGGCGGACCGCAGTCCGGTTCTGGACCCCGTGATGGTTCTGTCCAGACCTGGGACCACTCCATGATAAATTCACGAGAGTAGATTTTCCAGGCACATTTTTACTTGCAGTTCGTGGCTACAGACAGCGGGCGCTGCTCCTCCAGTTAATACGGTAATAGCGCCACTCAGTTCAGCCAATCAGATAATTTTTCTACCCTGTGCTGTCAGTGTACCAGGAAGTGAGACAGCTCGCTGCCGCTACCGCTGTGAGTTTACCGCTACAGGAGCACAGAAGAAGGGAGACAGCAGAGCTCCAAACGAAGGAGGTTAACGAGAAAAACCGCTGGTTAACAATGAGTGGACGAAATTTATGTTTATTTCTCCGTCAGACAGTTCAAAACCATTTTACCTCATATGGTCTGAACACGTAGCATAGTAGAGTAGTAGAGTTAAAAGTGGGAACATGAAGCGCCACTATGAAAGAAGGCACAGAACTTTGGCGCAGAATTATCCCCTGAAGTCGAGCTGAGGACAAAATGACCGAGAAAAATGTAAACGAATGTTCACTAAAGGCATGGTGGAGTTTGGGGCAACATAAAACATTTTTTAGTGATGTTTTATACAAAACAATCCAATAATAACCAAAATGGTTCAGTCCAGGTACCGGGCTGGCCTGACAGTGCGCCACAATGCGCTATTTAAGCCACACCCAGGTAGTGCCTCGGTTTGGCCCCTGACCCGGAGGCGGACCAACGCAGCATCCTCAGGTGAGCGTCCCTCATACAGTTTTGTGTGGATGTGGGGAAAATGCATAGGCGCCAAGTGTGCACCCTCGAACGCAACAGTTTTTTTGATGCGGACACGTGAGTGTGGACCTGCCGGAGAATGTGCGCGAAACAGTCTGAGCTGGACCGCGGTCCTGCCTGAAAACAATGAGAGCGCAGCTGCGGCTGCTCTCCTGAGCAAGGGAGAGAGAGAGATGGACGGAGCGTCTCTATCGCCCCGTCACTGCCTTGCTTTTGGGTAGGTGCTCCTAAAGTTTTTGCTGGTGCTACTAACTTCTAAATTTGGGAGCACCAGTGCTACCAAGAAAAAGAAGTTAATTTCAAGCCCTGGTGTCGAGCCTAAGTCTGGGGCCCTGGACTCTCTGGCTGGGGCTGTGGGGGTCTGCCTGGGGCCCTGGAGCCTCCAGGCTTGCTCTCTGCTTGAATATGTGACTTTTTGTCATCTTTTGTTATGAAAATCAAATTAAAATCATGTACAACACATGCACGCTCTGAGTTTTTTTTTCTTCAACACAAGTCCAGTGCTCATTTTTCACACACATTACTGTTATTATTTCATCTCACCAAGCGCAAAGGAGCCAAACCGACACCCTTACCATACATTTCAGCATATAAACCTGCTGTTTTGATCAAAATGAGGAAAAAAGTGTTAAATGGAGCTGAAAGGGGCATGGCCAGGAAGGGCATGATCCAAACCCGGCCCATCCCTGGTCAGCCATAGGCCAATAGATCTCCTGCAATGGCCGCTGTCTTGGCTACCAGGGTAGTGAAGGCCTGGAGACCAGGGGCACGAAGGTTGGACTACCAAAGTCGCGAGAAAATTCATTGGAACCACCAGGGGCGCGGTCAAGGTAATATGGCTAGGTGCTAAGTTGAGACGAAGACCTCCAGAGACAAGAGGCCAAAATGTGCCTAAGCCAATCCGAGCAATGAGAGCCGGTGGTCGGACACGGGGGCAGGTTTTCGGCATTTCTTCCCGAAGGTCCCGAACCAAGATTCATTTTTAGACAAAGGGTCATCCTGGAGGTCGAGGGGGGACCCTGTGGCTGACGGAAGCACAGCCATTATGCAACAAACCTGGGTCACTTTAGCGGGGCGAACCGCCTTCCTGGGGGTCCAGAACCAAAGTGGGTTTTCGGGCCTACCACGTCAGAGGCTTCACCTCTGTCAAGAGGTCGGAGAGCCAGCAGACAGGGCTGTCCGGGCTTCCCCCGTGGCCGTAGTAGCGCCCCCTGGGCCCGATAACCTGCCTCTGTCGCATGAGCTCCATGAGGGCGGGTCTACCCCCAAAGTGACCCAGTGACGGTGCACCGTGGCTGGGCAGCCACCTGCCAGCGTCCTTCCTCTCTCTCTCTGGAAGACACTTGGTTGTAGAACCAGCAGACAGGGCAGTCATTTCTACAATGACAAGTGCCTTTCACCAACAATAACTCCTCATTCCTTCTCCTCTTCCTTTGCTCTAAAGGTTACCTACATTATGGTGCTACAGTACTGTACACCTATGTATTTTGACATGATATTAAATGTTTTATTCTTATTGATTGTACAGTAACATTATTTGTGCTTTTAAAGATTTTCCAGAGATTTTATAATTCTGACATTTTTCAGTGTTTTTTTTTTTTTTTGAAAACCGACAAATAATGAAGAACAACATAACTTCAAGTGACATTGGTTGGGGCATACCAATATTTTATTTTATGTTGATTTTATTTACTGTAATTGCTTCTAGTAAGTCTTTTGGAATACAGTGGTACCTCTACTCATGAAATTAATTGGTTCTGGAAGAAATTTCTTGACTAGAAAATTGTGTAAGTACAGACGCGTTTTCCATGCAAATGCCCTAATCCATTCCAAGCCCCCCAATATTCAGATATAAATGTATTATAAAGCATAAAAATGCATGAAAACATGTAACAAATACATGTTACAATTACATTATTACACAATAAATGAGAGTTGTGCATAATGTAAAAAACAAAGAATAAAAAATGATGATCATTTACCTTTTAACTGCTGTCCTCATTGTTTTCTGCCCTCTTTGGTTCATGCCCTCTTGCCCCACCATGAACAAGAGTGAATTCCAGTCCTCCTTTTGAACTTCTCCAACCACCCACGCAATGTCTTAAACTCCATGTGTTCTTTTGCCAACATTCCTTCGCCTGAATCCTCCGTCACGAGGTCATTAAAAATGACAATTGCCTTTTCGCAAATTATGGCCTCGGTCACTGTGTCACCAGCCATCTTTCTCCTTTATCCACACGAGTAACAACCTCTCCATCTCATCGTTCACTGCCGACCTCCTCTTCGAAATCATAGCGAGACCTTTGGAAGGAGTTTTAGCTTTTATGGCTTCCTTTTGTCTTAATAACGTGGTGATTGTAGATGCATTACGGCCATATTCTTTGGCGAGATCAACCAAACGCATCCCTTTTTCAGGCTTTTCTATTATGTCTTGCTTTGTTTGTATGAACAAAAAAAAATATTATTTTTCTTTTTGTTTCTTCTTTTATCCGTCACTTCTTGGGGTCCATAGTGAATACTCTAAAAGTTAATATATTTACGTGAAACTATCAGAACACCTCATGGGTCGAGGGCCAAATGATGAGGACGCTGCATAGACACCTATCACCTAGCTACACACAGAGGTCCCTCTTGGGATGCCAGGAAACTAGGTAATAGCCAATTGCAGAGCAGCTATAAGAATGTTGCGTTCAGGAAACTTTTGGAGCTGCGAGTAGCAGCCCATACTGTATTTTTACCTTTCGTATCCTGAAATTTATTTCGTAACAAGAGGCAATATTTTCCTGTTGAGGCTTTTTGTAAGTAGAAAATTTCGTATGAAAATACGTTTGTAAGTAGAGGTACCACTGTATTACTTTTGTATTCAGAGCAGAAATGAGATCACAATGACCAATTTCAGATTGAAATTTAATAAATAGCTTGTGATCTGAATTGTTCATAAATACAAACAACCTCTTGGAACCAACTGTTTGTAGGTTCCGGACTACCTGTATTTATTATTATTTTTATGATTTTAGATTTTTTTAAGCACAGAAAAATATATTATTGAAAATTGACTACAATTGAGACAGTACAACTACCATTATACACACACACACACACACACACACACACACACACACACACACACACACACACACACACACACACACACACACACACACACGTGTATCATGACAGATACATTTGTAAACACATCTGTCATATTTGTCTGGATATATTTCCAAAGGCATTGGGAAAGTACAAAGCAAAATTAACTAAAAAAAACATTCTTACATTCCTGCTTAAATGAAAATGAGTAGTCAAATGGTGATTATATAGTATATACACACACAGTGCAACCTCCCGCAATCTCGCATCAATGCTCGTGACTTCACCTCATCACATATTTTTGGTCGGCAGTCACGTGGTACTGTACGCGCATTCTATTGGTTGACGGCATCCAGAAGTGCACTGTGTTCTGTGAGTCTCAGACTTTTGTGAGACACAAAAGTGTTTTAAACAGTCTATCAAATTGTGGGAAATTCTAATGCTGATAGAAGGTGGTTTAATATCAGTATGGGGAGGGTTCATAAGTGTTTAAATTACCGTAAATAATTAGATTAAATAGATCACAATCTCGATTACGGATACCTTAATCGCATGTGGTTCCTGAAATGCATTGATCGCAAAGAACGAGGGCGCACTGTGTATCATTGCTTATCAAAGTCAGATGTCTCTGGATCATTTTTTGTTCATCAAATTTTTCTTGGTGTTTTTCTCTGGTTTACATAATATGATGAAACACTTTGGAGCAGATATACAGAAAATCAGACCAAAACTGGAGGCCAGAATGGCAAATATCTCTACAGCCACAGTAAATTTCCCAGGAGAGCTGACATACGCTGGGATAAAGGTGATCCAGACTGCACAGAATATCAACATGCTGAAGGTGATGAGCTTGGCTTCATTAAAACTATCAGGCAGTTTCCGAGCTAGAATAGCAAGCACTAAGCAAAAGACAGCTAGTAGCCCAATGTACCCGAGTACACCCCAGAACCCAATGGCTGAGCCTAAAGCACATTCCAGAATGATTCTTTTCTTATATACAGTTAAGTTCTTGATTGGAAATGGGGGACTAACAACCACCCAAATGGTACATATTAATACCTGTATAAATGTTATGCAGGCTACAGTTATTCTTTGCTGCAGTGGACCAAACCATTTCATGACATTCCTGCCTGGGAGGGTGGCCTTGAAGGCCATTAATACTACAATTGTTTTGCCTAAAATACAAGACATGCAGAGGACAAAGGTGATTGCAAAGGCTGTGTGTCGCAGCATGCAGGACCAGTCAGAGGGTGCTCCAATGAAAGTTAATGAACTCAGGAAACACAGAGTCAGAGAGAAGAGCAGCAGGAAGCTCAGCTCAGAGTTGTTGGCCTTGACAATCGGGGATGTTCTATGTTGATAGAACAGAACTGCAGTCATGATGGTGAGACTGGCACCACCAACGGAGAACGCTGCCAGAATGATTCCTAGGACCTCATCGTAGGAAAGAAATTCAACAGGCTTGGGTAGACAGGTGTAGCTCTCTGCATTAGGCCAGAATTCATGAGAGCAAGGGGTACAATCAAGAGAATCTAAAAAACAAAACAAAAAATTACAAATGAAAATTAGTAGTCATATATGTCATGTAGTATTTATGATTAGGAACTAAATCACCTGTAGAATTGCTAATCTCTCCATCAGGACATCGCACACATTCATAGCAGCAGATGGGTTTTCCTTTTTGAAGCACTTTACGGGTTCCTGGGTGACATCTGTCACTACACACTGACTTCGGAGCCTGATACATGAATGCAAAGTCAAGAAGATTCAATATTTTATTACAATCAATAATTACTTAAAAAATAATAAGAATTGCATTTTTAAACTATTTGTGAAAATGTATCTTGAAATATTCTTGTATTCTTGTAATATTTCTAATTCCTTGTGCTGGTTATAAATGTCTATACCGTATAGTCTGTAGTATGGACCCCCATACTATAGACTCTATAGTATTTGAAAATATGCAAGGTAGCTGCAGAGGGACCAAAAGAACAGATTTTTGTATTCATAAACATATCTTCAAAAAATAGGATGAAAATAAAATGTGCTAAAGGACAAAGATATTTAAAATAATATTTGGAATGGTTCTCTTCACAGTCAGTATAAGCATCTAGCAATGCAAAATGACATATTCGAGACCTTCAAAGTATCCATTTTAATAAGCTTAAAACCCCTTACTTTTGTGACACCCTCCATGAACATGAGGTTCGTATTAATTTGAAACTCCTGACCCGCTGGCAATGACCCATCATAATGTCCCACTGTCACAATCTCAATGCTGCCCCTGTGACTTTTCTGCCAATTGACCAGCTCATACTTGGCCACGGGATCCCCATTTGCATCAAATGACACGTCATAGCCGTTTTGGTTAAACTTCACTTCCTTCAAGTGATTAAGGACCTATGAGAAGTTAAGTATTACAAATTGAATTAAATGTACATTATATATTATATATATATTATAGTTCTAAAACTGGAATGTGTTTTCCTGCTTTTTTATAATTTTAACAAACCTTTGACGATAACTTGTTGTATTTGTTGCAGTGAGTTGAGGAATTTGTGTCCAGGCACAATGTGTTATGAAGGGCATGTGCTAATGCATAAACTGCCTTATAGACCATGTTAGTGATTCGAAGTTGAGATGTGTCGGTGTATGGGTTCTGGAGAGTCTGCATGTCTTCAGTTCCATCACACATTCTCTCACCTGTAGCAGTAACTGGACAGAACGTTTTAGCTCCTACACTAAAACCATATATTATATATCATAATATAAATAACAACAAAGAAAGGTCAAAATATTTTACCTGACACAAAACTAACCCAAATTAATCTACATAAATGTGGGTTTTACTTTCAAAATTACTGGTAGACTTTTACAACAACAGAAACAGCTCTCTCACATGTTCCCAGCCTGCAGTTGAATACAACCTCCCAGAACTCAGTGAGCACTGGGGAAGAGGCCACTTTTGTGGCAGAGAGATCCAGCAGGAAGTCTCTCAATCCAGGGATGACTGATTGCTCAATGCCAAATCCAAAAGCTCCGGTACAGAATCTGTACTTCAGCATGTCTCGGTTGGTGACCCAATCCTCAGTTCCTACCCATTGGCGGGGTGGAAAAGCCTCACGTGACAGCTCCTCCAGAAGGAGTCTCAGGTCAGAAGAGTCGATAAATGCCACAATAACGTGAGCTGTTGATCTGTGGAAGACATTCACATGTTTTATAACAAGTGACAGATGTCCATGATGTCATTTGTTTAAATTCATGAGTCTGTGTCATAGCAGAGGTTGAGAGAGTGAGTGGTTGTTGGCTTTCTTGTGGCTCCACAATGCGATGGAAACGTGTGTGGAGTTCACCCGGCCTCTCGCACGTGGTCAGCTGGGATAGGCTCCAGCAACCACAACCAAAAAGTTGAAGAAGCAGATGTAGAAGAGACAATTGTGGTCATCTAAATCTAAAAATGGATGCACATATTTATCGAAGGATGGATGGATGTGTGGATGGAATTGATTGAGTGCATTTTGTAAGGTTTGTGCAAATACAACCACTGTCACACTTTGACACAATCTGTGATATGGACACCTCCGGATAACATCAGCTACTCTCTGGATCTTGCTGCGTGGGTTTGTCCGATGGAAAGACACAGAGTATTCCACACAGATTCCCTCCTTCTGTGCCGTGAGCAGGAAAGATGCCATACCATTGTTGCCATAGTCTGAATCTGACCGGATTGCACCGATCCAAGTCCAGCCAAAATGCTTTACAAGCTTGGCCAGTGCATCAGCCTGGAACTGGTCACTTGGTACAGTTCTGAAGAAATTAGGGTACTGCATCTTATCAGACAGACATGCACAGGTGGAAAAATGGCTCACCTAAGTGAAAACATAAATGTGATTATTGAACATGGCAGGCACATGAATCAGTACTCATTTCTTTTTAAGACAGTTTGTCAGAAATTTAAATGTTTACTTGAGGGATGTTGAACCTCCCGATAATACGTGACATGCTCATAGATCGTGTGGATCCAGATTCACCCACAACTCCCACCACCATACCAGACTGAGAGCAGCTATCACCAGTGTGAAATGCCTGATCCAGGCTATTTGAAAGCTGAAATGCCACATGCACTGTTACTGGCACAGAGGTGCAGGAGTCATGGATCTGATAACCCAGTTTGACACCGGGCAGGAGCTCAGTGCTGTTGTTAATCTCCTCAATGGCAAAGATCATAGCCTGTGAGAAGCGCAGTTCACGGGAATCAATGCTGGAGACAGAAACTCAATTGTCAAACATGCATACGACGATGATGATGCACTATTTAAGCAGGTAACATAAGAAATTTGCAATTTAATATCATGGGTGATAACAGGCATTAATCTTGTAACTAAGGCAGCCACAGTTAATGACAAGAAAATGTAACACAAATAAAAGCATTTCAGTAACACACTGTGATACTCTCTCAACATTCACTTCTCCTGACAGACCTCCCTGTGCATCTCAGTGGCTCAGGTACAGTGGTGTAGTTATATCTCAAGGTGTGTTTGTAGAGGTGTATGGAGAAAACACCCCCAATAACAAAGTCTCCATCCATAGAGAATGCTGGCAGGCGAGCGGTACCTTGGGGTTTACATTTTACAGTTGAGGCCTGATTGTTAGTTCCATTAACAATACCCCCTGTAAATCTAGCCTTTTGTTTGAGACCATCTCCATAATACAGATCAAACATGAGCAAACCAACAATTAGAAATGAGATCTCCATCTCTCAAATGTCTGCATTTGTGTTTTCATGACTTATATATGTTTTAAGACAACTACTCATCTACCATTATATTAATGAGGGAACACCCATTGGACTTTGATTATCATTTGTTCATCCCTGTTGAGAATTGTGATCTTTGTTTAACTTACCTTTTAACTTTACCTATGCACCTTGTGCTATGTTTTATTTGATATCACATTCATATGATATAGACATTTGTGGGTTGTTAATGTAATTTAATCTCATTAATGATGTTTGTGATTTTACAGCATTTGAAATTCTGTTAGAAAATACAATGTCATGATTTCCAAAGAATAAATCAGACTTTTTCAACAGAAGATAGTCACCTTAAATATTGACCTATCAGTTTTCCACAGGAAATAATTTTCCAATATCTTTTGGGGATCAGCAATTGGATGTGGTCTCTTCTGGCATGAGTATCACAATTTATTCAGTATAGTGTGTATCTGAATTATGCATTGTTACTTGTGTGGTGTCAGGGCACACCATTTGATCACTGATTTTCATTACTAGGCCAGAGGTGATGTGTAGGGTTTCATCACTCTGGCAGCAGAAATTCTTTCCCAGAGGGCAGTTGGGGAGACCTGTTCCTCCTCCCAGGGCAAAGTGTCAGATGAAGCAACTTGGCAAAGCACACACACCGTACCCTCTTACAGGTCATAAATACACCCGTGTGCATTGCCTCCCTATGTGGTTAATTTCAGGCCAGTCTCTACCCTAAATCATTAGCTGTAATGGTGGGAGTTAACTGTGTCCTATAGTGAGAGTGTTTTATCCAGCATAAGACCAAAATAAAACCAAATAAGGATGGTTTATAGCCGAAATGGGAATTATTTTATTAATACTCAGATCGTCAGTAAACATTAATCCGGAACAGCCACTGGATACATGTTTCCTGACCCTTTTACAGTCACAGTCCTTCATTCTTATGTATGTGACATGTGTGCATGTCTTTGTCTTGGGAAAACAGGAAACATTAGATTTTGGGCGAAAACCCAAATCTACACAAACACCCCGCGTCACCATGACCCGCTTCCTGTTTTTCCTGTTTGTTGTACAATTTGGTTATTCGCTGCCAAACTTGAAAATGTGTTTCCTCTGATTTGAAGTGAGACCCAAACATGCATTATTTTGCTTCCACATAATCTCTCCTCTTATGAGATTATCATCATGGTGAATCAGCACGTATATCTGTGTGTGTGTGTGTGTGTGTGTGTGTGTGTGTGTGTGTGTGTGTGTGTGTGTGTGTGTGTGTGTGTGTGTGTGTGACTAGGATTGGTGGCGCTGTAAGTTTAAGGTTAAATATATGGTTGTGTGAACTCTAAACATAGTGAAAAGGGGAGAAAAAAAATTCTATATATTGATATACGAACTTAACATGAATATATTAACATAACTGGTCATCTGTCACCATTCCACTGATGGGGGTGAAAAACCTGGCGGCTGTTTTTAACCAGGAAAAGCCCCTCATCAGCCCCCTTCCCGTTGGGCGACCTTACACGATGAATCCTAACATACTGACCAAATACATCACACACTGATATCATATACTGGAAACACAGAAATCATTCTAATAATTCTGAATGGTATGAATTAGATTACCTTTTCCTCTATAGAACACAACACTGAATATAGAATATGCATACATGTTTGTTTTTTTCTAAAATATTGTTAAGACATAAAAAAGAATATAAAATGATTAAACAGAATGATCTGTTGATAACTGATGATAAAATTGATGATTAAACAATGGTTACACAAAATAGTGAGAATAATGTCATAGTGATATCCTGGTGATATATCCGTATGTGGTTGTAATGTACATCCATATCAGCCATTGTCCAACAGTTCTTCCTCATAGTTGGAGATTGTGAACACATCTGGAATGTTCTCCCTCCTCTGCGTCAGAAGAATTCTGCAGACCAGTTCGTCAGCCGTTAGCATACTTAGCATTCGTGCGTCCAGTGTGTCCTTAATGAGGTTCAGTCCTCTTATCCATTGTTCTCACACACCATTCCCTCAGGATAGGCACAATGCAACATGTCAATAAAGAGAATAGTATCAGCATTATCAGTATAATTATCCCTGATTTAGCCAAAACCGCTCCCCATTTTCCAAGAATTTCCTCTAGCCCATCCCACTTAATGCTTCCACCCTCACCAGCATTGTCATTCATTTCAAACTTTAAAGCTTCAAGTTTTCCCACAGCAACAGAAAATGTTCCATCTGGTGATGTGTTATTTGAGATAAATGTACAATAAAGTCTTCCAAACATTTTGCACACTCCCCCCTTTTCAGCTAAAATCCAGTTTAAGGTTTTCATATTCTGCCACGCTACAGCGCTAGTCTCATGCAGTTGCTGACCTTTTGTGGTTGCATCGTACTAATCTTGATCATGGCTGTGCGGTGCTTCCTGGAGCGGCTGTGACTCCAGCGGATGTCTCTTGCTCTTTTGTTTCAGAATCTGAGTCGGGCTCCTCAGAACAGTCCCCTGAGTCCCCAGATTGCCTGTAGATCACCACATCAGGATGCACATTACTCCCGTCAACAACCACATCATCTTCCTCATTGTTTCTCAGTGTTAAACTGTCCTTTGTCTCTGACTGGGCTTTGGTGCAGTAAGCTCAGATGATAGCACGTGGTGCTTCCCTCGACTTGGACCACTGTTGGGGTTGCCCTCACCACGGTGTACTGCCCTTCTCTCCATGGCTCATGCCACTTTCTTCTGAAGACCTTCAGGTACACTTGGTCGCCCGACACCACCTGTGTTTTGACCTCCTGGTCAGCTCTTGGTTCTTTTGCCTTTTCCTACAAATATGTAGATCTATGGATGGCAGTTAGTTGTGTCATGTATTCAGACAATTCAGTTTGCAGTTGTTCCAGACTGAGCCCTTTATGCGGTTGCCTTATTGCTGCTGGGACAGGCATGCTTCGTCCTGTAAGCATTTGGTGAAGCGAAAGATGAGTTTGCATGCGGTGCGAGTGATAGCGCATCCACCCAGTTAAGCTTTGTGATAGCGCAGATCTTACTGATTTTTGCCTTTAGGGTCCCATTTATCCTCTCTGCAATACCTTGGCTGGCTGGATGGTATACACTACCTAGTCTTTGTTTGATGTTCAGATACTTCAACACTCCTCTCACGGCTTTTTGAACCAAAGCAGAACCACTATCTGAACTTATTTCTGATGAGATGCCAAAACGTGGAATCACCTCTCTGGTGAGGAACTTAATGACTGTGTCTGCTCCGAGAGTCTTAGATGGAACCGCCTCAACCCATCGACTGAAGCGATGAATTACCACCAACATGTGTTGTTTGTCTACATAGTCCATACGCAAATGTTTGAACGGTCCCTCCGGGACCGGGATGTGTCCCACCGGTGTTTTTACCCCTTTTTGAACATTGTTTACAGCACAAACATCACGTTGATTCAGTACTTCTTCAACCATCGTTTGAATGTATGGTGACCAATAGTCCTGCTCTCTTACCTTTTTCAACACCTCCCCTCGTCCACAGTCTGCAACACCATGGGTTTCTGAAATTAAAATGGTTAATAGGGCTACTGGTGCAACTATGATAGATAGATAGATAGATAGATAGATAGATAGATAGATAGATAGATAGATAGATAGATAGATAGATAGATAGATAGATAGATAGATAGATACTTTATTAATCCCGGAGGAAATTGCATGAGTCCCTCATGGGATCTCCACAGACCTTTCTCATCCTGTGTCGCTCCCCTCTTGAGCCACAGACTGTGCTCGCTGTGACCTGCCTCTTCCTGTATCAACATAATGTCTTCTGGTGTGACCACAGGTTCCAGCAACACTGCGTTTCTGCATCTGGAGGCTTCTTTGGCGGCCTCATCTGCCGCATTATTGCCTCTCTTGACTGCGTCATTTCCTTTACGATGCCCCTGACACTTAACAATTGTAAGTTCTTTTGGTTGCATCATTGCTGCCATCAAATCATGATCTGTTTCTCATGCTGTATGGGTGCACCGTCCGACTTCCTGAAACCCCTCTGCTTCCACAATGCTACAAACAAATGACACACACCATGAGCATAAGCAGTCTTTGTAAACATTGGCTGCTCGCCCGGCAGCCAGGTGACACGCCTCTGTTAGTGCCTTCAGCTCCGCCAGCTGGGCAGAACATGGTTGATTACAACTCTCTGTTTTTACTGTTACAAAGTTATCTGCATCCTGTCTCACCACCCGTAGCCTGCATGATTTCCTAAATTATCCCTAAGACAGGAACCATCAACAAAGAATATCACGTCCGCATGGGGAAATGGGACTGACTCTAAATCTGGTCTCAACTTAGTGTACACTATTGTCTCAGACATGGACTCATGTGGTTCACCCTCACCTTCAAGTGGGATGACGTTTGCTGGATTTGTTGTTGCACATTTCTTTATTGTCACATCAGGATATGACAACAACGGTGTGTACTGCAAACACCTAGCTTGAGTTATCACACATTTCCCTTGATTTATCAGCTCAGTGACTTTGTGATGGGTGAAGATGGTAACTGGATACCCCATCATTATTGTTGTTTTTCATGGTCATAATGGACTGCGGCGAGACCCTGGTAACAGGGCGGCCACCCCTGCGCCACAATATCCAACTTTGTGCTGTAATATGCAATTGGTTGTTTCTGACGGCCACTGCACGTCTCTTGCATTAATACTGCAGTTGCGTACATGCTCTGTCTATTTGAGACATAGAGTAGAAATGGTTTGTTGTAGTCTGGTCTTGCTTGAGCAGGTGCACTCTGCAACTCTTGTTTTAGAGTTTCAAAAGCCACCATCGCTTCGTTTGTCCATGTTAAAGGAGCTTTCAAAGCTTGCGTCCCCGTCTCCTTAATGAGATCTCTGAGGGGAGCTGTTTTCTCCACATAGTTCTCAACCCAATCGGAACTATATCCTGTCAGCCCCAGGAACGTCATCATCTGCTGGACTGTTTTTGAGCGTGGCGCTTTACTTATTCCCTCTAATTGAGAGGGTGAGATTGCAATAGTTCCTTCAGAAATTGTTCTTCCCAAGTACTCTACTTGAGACTTACAATACTGCAGTTTTGTTTTGGACACCTTGGAGCAGCAGTGGCTCAGCGGTAGAGCAGATGTCCTGTAGACAGATCGCCCCAACCATCGGTGGATCGAATCCCGCTCCCGCCAGGACATCTTCGGAGCCCTGGAGCAAGGCGCCGTCCCCCTTACAAGCTGCTCAATTGGGGCGCGTTCCTGAAGCGGCTGCCCGTCACTTTGCCTCCCTATGTGTGTTGTTTTATGTGTGTACTAACTGCTAACTGCATGCTTACAGGCCCCCCTTTGTACTGTGTTTCACGGGGCCTGTGTATACACTGATTGTCATAAACTAACACAAAGAACATGTAAAAATACCTGAGTGATTATGTAATTTCCCTGCGGGGATTAATAAAGTGTACTTCTTGTGTCCTTTTGCTGCCAACCTTTGTAGCACTTTAATGGATTCTTGGTGACACGCCTCTAATGTGTCAGCACCAATTAAAACATCATCAGCATAGTGAACCAAAACACCGCTGATTTCTAGCCCCTCGAGGCTCTCTTTGAGAACCTGATTGAACACACTTGAACTGAGCTTTAGTCCCTGTGGAATATGCGTGTAGGTCAGCTGCTTACCCTGATAAGTGAATGCAAACAGATATTGTGATTCCTCAGCTAAAGGTACGCTACAGAATGCTGTGCACAAATCAATTACAGTAAAACATTTTGCGCTTGGTGGCACGTTTGTGAGCAGTGTATGGGGGTTTGGCACATCAGTTGGCCCGTCTTGTATGACCGCATTTATTGCTCACAAATCATGAACCAAACGGTACTTTGATTTATCTGCTTTCAGTACCGGAAATATGGGTGTGTTGCACGGACTATGTGTTTCGATCAATACTCCTTCCTTTAACAATCCATCAATTGTTTTACTGATACCTCCAATCGCCTCTGGTTTTAACATATACTGTGGTTTGTTCGGCAGTTGCACATTGGGTTTCAGATCAATCTTCACTGGGTTGGCTGCCTTCACCAACCCCACATCTGTATCATGTTTAGACCACAGTTGCTCAGGGACCTGACGCATCATGTCTTCTAGCAATGTGTCGTCTGATTCAGCTTCAGTTGTCTCTGGTGTACTCAAATTGGGAATTGTAACTACCTGTGGCACAGCTGTCATATTAGTGGTACATTCAATTTTAATCATGGTCTTGTCGTCTGAGATGTATGTAGACGGATTATCTGTTTCCCCCAATTTACCTGTGCCGCAATTTTCACCATGGGTCCCAGATCTTTTGATTCACATTTTTCATTCACCAATAGAGTAATGTGTGGACTGGATTCTGGTACATTATACCATTATGTAATGAGTGAGTTAGGCTTTTCATTCATAGCTGCCCTTTTTGGTCCAATCATTATGCAATTTGAGCTTAAATCAATTGTCATGTTTTTTGTTTTTTCATCCCAAATTTCCTCAAAAATTTTGCTACATGACACATCATAAAACATGGTGCAGTGGTAGTCGGAGAAAGGTTCGGTTGCTTTTGGGATTTCATCCCGAATGTATTTTTCCCAAACATTAAATGTCTGTTGTACTGATTCAGTGATTACTCCTAGCCAATAAACCTTAGCACATTCTGCTTTCACATGCATTTGCAAATCTACCCCAGAGGTATCTACGTACACTCCCTGTGGGCTGAACCAGATTTTTGCTTTAAATTTACATAGTGCATCCCTTCCCAAAAAATTAATTGGAGTTTGGTCAGACACTAAAATTGGAATTCTTATTTCTTCACCCTCTGTGACCAGGCGCACTGGAGCCATTGTTGGAGATAGCTGCTTAAATCCCAAGAATCCTACTGTCTTGACAAATTTGCCTGACATGGGGAGGTGTGTGGCATATTTACTGCTCACACATGTGTATGTGGCTCCTGTATCTACCAGCATTGGAATTTGCCTGTTTTCTATTTGAACCTGCAGCATCGGTTCTTTATCAGCCCCCATGGTGACTATTGGCAGCAGACCCTCCCACGTAGGACTCTCTGGACAACCCTAGAAGCCATAGTTCAGCCCCTCCCTAGGATTGGCTTGGCCTGGATCTCCCCCTCCCCTCTACTCGTCCAGGACCTGCCCGTGAATGGGGGGTGATTGCATGGGCGGTCCCAGCTGTGTGGTGAGTGTATTCGTTGATGTGGGTGCTGTTTTCTCAGTTGTAACCAGTGCTTGGACTTTAACTTTGCCTTTGTTCTGCAGCTCGCTCAGTTGCAGCTGCATCAGCTTTCTCTAGACTTCTCTGTCCTGCTCATTCACCCTCTGCTCATCCTTTCTGTGTTTTTCCACTGTGTCGATCACATTATCACAAAACTGTCTGTATGGCATGGTGTAATTAAGTTTGTTTGATGAGGGCCAGGTGTAAATAAATGAGGCAATCAAAAAATTGCAGGTAAAACTTTTTTCTTTTATTTCTCTACTTACAACAACAAAAAGACCATGTACTGTCAGCAGCACATCCTCCACCCTGAGCTAGTTTAGAAAAAAATCCCCCACCATCCTTTTGGTCAGAGCCTTTATACTGCTGGTCATGACCAACTGTCCTCTCCAGGGAACCAAACACAAACCCAACCATAATTATGGTGACAATGATGAACATAAAAAATACATTTCAAAACACATAACTCACGTACTCATGGTGAACCGTCTGCCGAAAGGCAGCAACCACAGTATTGGTAACATCTACTTATACTTTTTAACCAAACTCAAACACCCCTTTCACAGTGGTATGCTCTGGTCGTTTTCACCTCCCTATAAAATGATCATGAAAACCAGGTGTGGATCTTTTAGACAATTTATGCCAGGACAGAAGGAAAGTATCACAGCATTTGTTTGATTTGACTTTAAATAAATGATTTAATCAGATGCTTTGTGTGTCTTTTATAAACTGAGTGAAATGTACATATAAGCTAATAAAAATTGTAACAAACTGAAAACAATTGTGATTCACAGTTGACTCAGGTTGGGCCATGTGTAGCATACAAATGTTTGGGTAGGTGGAGCAAAAATAAATTAAAATATACCAGACTAAATATAGTCAACCCATTTCAGTGGTAAGGGCAGGCTGGTTTTATCACACACACCCCTTTAAGACCTGTCCCTCATAGCCCTCTGCGGGACAGGAAATCAGCAACCACATTGTCTTTTCCAGGACAGTGAACCTATATGGCTGCAAGGAAAGATCCATTTGAATCCCTCATTCTACTAATCCACTGGAGAGCCCGATGATCAGTTTCTAGAACAAAGTCTTTCCCCAGGATGTAATACCTGAGTGTGTCAACAGCCCACTTGATAGCTAGACCCTCCTTTTCAATAGTAGAATAACGGGTCTCTCTGGGGAAGAGCTTGCGGCTCACATACAGCACCGGTCTTTGGTCCCCCGTTTCCCCTTGTAATAACACTGCCCCAAGACCCAGTTCAGAAGCATCTGTCTGTACTGTAAAGGGCAATGAAAAGTCTGGACTCTGCAACACCGGATCTTGACACAGACACTGTTTGAGGTCCTGAAAAGCTGCATCACAGTCCGTGGTCCACTGAACTTTCACCGAACAAGATTTACGTGTCAGTGCTGTAAGTGGTGCTTCTCTGTCTGCAATATTGGGGATAAATCTCCTATACCACCCCACTAGACCGAGAAAAGACCTTACCTGCCGTTTGGTTGTTGTTGGTGGGCAAGATTGGAAAGCTTCAATTTTGTCTATCTGTGGACATATTTGGCCTCCCCCTATTACGGAGCCCAAGTATTGTACCTCTGACTTTACCAACTGACATTTCTTGGCATTGACCACCAGCCCAGCCTGCCAAATGCGTTGGAAGACGTCAGAGAGATGCTGCAGATGATCCTCCCAGGTGGAGCTGTAGATGATGACATCATCAATGTAGGCTGCAGAGTAGGCCTCAGCCCCTTTCAAAACCTTGTCCATGAGCCTTTGGAATGTTGCTGCTCCAAAGGGCATCACAGTGAAATGGTACAAACCAGAGGGCACTCTGAAGGCTGTGAAGTCCTTTGCTCTTTCTGTAAGAGGAACTTGCCAATATCCTTTACTCAAATCAAGAGTGGTCAAATATTTAGCACTTCCCAACCGCTCTGTCAGTTCATCCACACGGGGCATATGATAGGGGTCAAAGGCAGATACACTGTTCACCTTGATGAAGTTTATACAAAATCTCAAGTCAGGACTGTCTTTCTTTGGCACTAATACCACCGGACTACAGCACTGGCTAGTGCAAGGTTCAATGATGCCCATGTCTAACATTGCGTCTACCTCCTTTCTGAGTGGAGTGACTAAGGCAACTGGAATTCTGTGGCTAGACTGGCGAATAGGTGCGGTTTCAGGAGACAACAACTGAATGTCATACATTATCAAGTCTGTACGTCCAGGGCGTTCACTAAACAACCAGTCAGGAAAACAGTTTTTCAGTTAATTTTGCTTGGAAGAAACAAGATGACTTACATTTGGGATTGTGAAGGATTCGGGGGATGCAGGAAAGTATTGCTCCTCCAACTCCTCATCATTGACAACTCTGGCCAGGAGCTGTTGAGACAGAGGGATTCCATCCTTCCAGGCCCTCAGAAGATTTATATGAAAAGTCTGATGTTTTTTCCGACGGTCTGGCATGTAAAGTTCATAAGTCACTGGTCCCATTTTACGAGTCACCTGAAATGGACCCTGCCACTTTGCGAGGAGGCTGCTCTCAGAGCTGGGTAACAACAACAACACCTTTTGCCCCGGCTGAAAAGTGCGTTGTTTACTTTTCCGGTCATAGCCCTTCTTTTGCCTCACCTGTGCAGCTGCAATATTATCATGTGCCAAGTCAGTTGGCTGTTCCAGTTTGTCTCTCATTTTCAGCACATACTGTAGGATATAACTCCAACCTGTTTTGTTGGCTGCTCTCCTTCGCATGCCTCTTTGAGAATGTCCATAGGTCCTCTGACATGACGTCCATATAAGAGGTCAAAGGGGGAAAATCCTTTTGTAGCCTGGGGGACTTCTCTATAGGCAAACAGCAGGAACGGAAGCCACTGGTCCCAGTCAGCATCCGTACTGGACACAAACTTGCGGAGCATGGCTTTCAGGGTTCTGTTGAAGCGCTCAACCAGGCAATCAGTCTGTGGGTGGTAGGGGGTGGTTCGTATTCCCTTAATGCCCAAGAGGCGGTAAACCTCTTTCAAAAACTTTGAAGTCAAATTGCTTCCTTGGTCAGTAATCACCTCCCGGGGAATCCCCACCCTTGAAAATAACTGAATCAAACAATTAACAACCTGGTGGCTTTTAACTTTTCTGAGGGGAAAGGCTTCCATATATTTTGTAGCATAGTCTGCTATGACTAGGATGTATCGGTGGCCGGATGAACTCCGATCTAAGGGACCCAAAACATCCATGGCGTTACGTAAAAAGGACTCATCTATCACTAGCATGGGTATTAAAGGGGCCCTGTCACCTTTCATTCCCAGAGCTGTCTGTTGGCAATCTGCACATGTCTTACAGTAGTTTATTACCTCAAGGTACGTTTGGGGTCAGGAAAAGCAAGCAGCAATACGGGCATAAGTTTTTGTCCGACCTAAGTGTCCTGACCAGTGAATTGAGTGTCCCAGGTGCAACACTGTCGGTCTCAAACCTTTTGGTACCACCAACTGGTCACCTAAACTGGTGCGCCTGTACAAGATCTGTCCCTTAGTAACAAACAGTTCCTTGTCATGGACAGAAACCTCTGTGGACTCATCCACACTCTTCTCAAATAGTTTCTTGAGTGTCTCATCTTGTCTCTGTAATATGCTGATATCACTCAGTAAAAGATCAGAACCTATTTCTGGTAACTTTGGTTGGAATTCCATCTTAGTCCCACGCACCTTATCTTGACGTATCTGTCTGCGGGTTTTCCTACCCTTACTCTCATTGTACATCTCCCCAGCAAATGGTAGCTCCTCCCACCCTGGACTTAAATGTGAGCTTTGGAACCTAGTGACTACCATGGTTTCCTTGTGACTATCAGAAACGCCACGTGTGAGACTAGTACTGTCAGGATACTGGTAATAATTTAACAACTCAGGCAAATCTCTTCCCAAAACTATGGGATAGGATAATTTTGCTACCACCCCAACAGTGAGAATATACTCTTGTCCATTTATCTGAATAGATATTGTAGCAGTTGGATAAACCTTACTGTCTCCATGAACACAGGTTACGTTAACGTTACCTGCCTGTACCAACATCTGATTGGGTAAATGGTATCCTCTAATCAGAGTCTGGTCACTTCCTGTATCTAACAGAGCTTTGCAATGATGACCTGCTAGACATACTTTGATTACACTATCAGACTTCATTATTGGCAGTTCTGAAGAAGGTGAGTACACGGAACTTAAATGAGACTTCTTAACAGAAATAATAGGGCATTCTCATTTGAGGTGGCCTGGCTGGTCAGGGTTGTAACACACAGGGGGAATCTTATCTGGTTTCCTACTGGGAGGATCCTGTATAAGGGGCCTGGTATCTTGTGATCTACTAAAAATCCTAGAGCCACTAACGGAACCACCCCCGTTATTACATCAATTGTAGAGAGGTATAGTGGATGACCTCCCCATCTGGTAGTTTTTGGAGGACCTTCGAGCTGCAATGAAGGTCTCTGCCAGCTCAGCTGCTGCGCGTGAAGTCATCGGACCATGTTCTTTGACCCATATTTGCAGCTCTGGGTTGAGGAGGCGTAGAAACTGCTCCATGACAATGGCATCACCAATCTCCTTCGTGGACTTGTGTCTGGGATTCATCCACTTGTCATAAAGCTCCTTCAGCCATGCCTGAAGTTCTTTTGGCGTTTCACCAGCCTCCACTTTGCTGGAGCAGAATCGAACATGGTAAGTCTGTGGACAGACTGGTCGTACTCCATTGCATAGTCAATATCCAAGGCCAGGTAAGCTGCTCTCGCCTTGCTGGATAGGAAGGGAACAAGATGAAGAGCCCAACTGTCCCGGGGCCACCGGCATGCCAATGCAATGCGTTCAAACGTGGCCAGATAGTGTTCAATGTCCTCATCTTCCCGGTAGGATTGCATTTTTGGCCCTTTCCAGTTAATTGGTAGTGGCGCAGTAGCTCCGTGGCCTGCTGAAGGAGTCTCCATTCCCCGGTCATCAGGAACACCCAAAGAACCAGCCATCCTGGTAGGCTGTCGTTCACCAAAGTCAACAGGAGAGTGTGCTGTACCAGGCGGCTTACGCTCCGCTCTGTCCAGCTGTATCATTAGCTGTAGCTGGCTAAACTGGTGTTGTGGGTTTAGCATCCGTACCTCCTGGGTCTGATGCTCACGCTCCCTTTGTTCATCTCTGCCGTTGATCCTGGAGGAAGGCTTGAAAGATCTTGCTCAGACTTTCCACTGTTTCTGGAGTTCTGCCACAGGTTGCTCCTTCCTCCTCCTCTCTCTCTTCTATATCCTCTGCCAATGATGGCTGGTTGACATCATCTTGGTGTGTTCTGGATCTGGTAGTTTTTTTGGTTGCCATTATGTTTCTGCCACCCTTGATTGCCACTCATCCCATTCCTGACACCATGTGTAATTAAGTTTGTTTGATGAGGGCCAGGTGTACAGAAATGAGCCAATCAAAAAATTGCAGGTAAAATTTTTTTCTTTTTTTTCTCTACTTACAACAACAAAAAGACCATGTACTGTCAGCAGCACATCCTCCACCTTGAGCTAGTTTAGAGTAATTTCCCCCCACCATGCTTTCGGTCAGAGCCTTTATACTGCTGGTCATGACCAACTGTCCTCTCCAGGGAACCAAACACAAACCCAACCATAATTATGGTGACAATGATGAACATAAAAAATACATTTCAAAACACATAACTCACGTACTCATGGTGAACCGTCTGCTGAAATGCAGCAACCACAGTATTTTTAACATTGATTTATACTTTTTAACCAAACTCAAACACCCCTTTCACAGTGGTATGCTCTGGTCGTTTTCACCTCCCTATAAAATGATCATGAAAACCAGGTGTGGATCTTTTAGACAATTTATGCCAGGACAGAAGGAAAGTATCACAGCATTTGTTTGATTTGACTTTAAATAAATGATTTAATCAGATGCTTTGTGTGTCTTTTATAAACTGAGTGAAATGTACATATAAGCTAATAAAAATTGTAACAAACTGAAAACAATTGTGATTCACAGCTGACTCAGGTTGGGCCATGTGTAGCAAACAAATGTTTGGGTAGTTGCTGACCATGTGGAGCAAAAATAAATTAAAATATACCAGACTAAAAATAATTAACCCATTTCAGTGGTAAGGGCAGGCTGGTTTTACCACACGTGGTAGTTAAGCCCACTACGTCTCTCAGTCTGCTCTGGACTGGGATGGGAAGTGCACTGATGATTGACTTTCTGAACAGAGATGCCAACAACAGGCTCTGCTCAATGTCCTCCTCAGTTTCTTGTTTCCATCTTTTCAACTGGTTACTAATGAATGTTGGATTGTCAGTCTCAGTAAAGAGTTCACCCTGCAATGCCTTTTCATCAACCTGTATAGGGTACTCCCTCCTCAATGCGGCCCATATCATTCCACGATTTGCATCAAGTTCAGTTCCATCAGCCATGGGACTTATCCATTCACATCCATTGTCCTTCAACATGGTCTCCATTGCAGACACTCCAATGGTCTTTGCCCACACCATCTTCACGTCACCCAAAGCCAATTTGCCGACAGTAGCTTTTTCACAAGCTCTGATCCACGTTGAGGCCCCAGTGTGAATATCAGGGAGATTAAGATTGGAGCCATATACTGTTTGTTATTATATGTGTCACGTTTTTTTTCCAGCAAAGCCCTCTCTAAGATATATTTTTAGCTCTTCCTTCTTTTCCTCATCTTCCTCGTGGTCCTTTGCTTTAACATAATATCTATCTATATCCTCTTCATTCTCCTTAATGGCAGATTGATTAAGTTCTCTTCTGAAAGGGGCCCTATTATGAAAATCACACTTTTCCAGGTCTCTACATATACATAGTGGTCCTCCCTAACCCAACCAACTCCTAGAATCTGGTAAACAAACACTTCCTGCATCAATAGATATTTGGACTTTTAGGAAGTCATGGCTCTGAACGACTCGATTCGACCATAAAGCGCTAGAATAGGTATTCTTGACGTCAGACTTTGCACTCTGCTATTGGACAGAGTATTGGACGATATGGATTGGTTGACATGCTCAAGGGCGTGGCCATCCCCAAGACGGAGTTCTTTGTGTGGGACGTGAGGCAGAAGTCTGTTGAATTGGCGTCTGTGAGAAGGAGACAAGGTAGTTGTTCAGTTGTTGATTGTACAAATCAACACCAGTGTTTATTTTTAATCCCATCAATGAAGAACAGAACAGACCGTGGTTACATTTCATGTTTAATGTCTCTGTGCAGCTACATCTCCTGCTCGTTAGTTTGTGTGTGAACCACTTCACTCCAGCCTGTTTTAGCAATGAGGGTCAGTCCAGACGGGGCTTTGCCTGAGACTGATGCTCATTCAAGGATCACTCCCAACCATACGGGACCAAGGAACTGCACCCCGGTTACAGGTAAGTCTGCTGCAGTTGTCTATTAGCATGGGTAATCAATTGCTATTTGGCTAATTAGGTAGTGCTGCTTTGTTTAGCGTTTGCGTGTGTGCGCGCTAAACCTACAGTATCTACTGTAGGTACAACACACATGAGTTGGGCTCACATTTGATCTTTTTTCTTTTTGTCGGTTAGCATGAATGAAGTCGTGCTATGCTAGGCTATGTTGGGAGGTCTCCTTTGTTTCGCGTTTGCGTATTGCGTGTGTGTGTGCACGCTCCAACACATGTGTGCGTGCTGGCCTACAGTATAAAACTAAAACGCAGTTGGTTCATATTTTCTTATTGTTTGTTAGCCTGAATGAAGTCATGTGATGCTAGGCTATGTAGGGAAGTTGCCTCTGTTTTGCGTTTGTGTATTGTGTGTGTGCGTGCTGGACCTACAGTAGGTACAACACATAAGTTGGTCTCATATTTTCTTATGTTTGTTAGCATGAAGTCATGCTATGCTAGGCTATATAGGGAGGTCTCCTTCGTTTCCAGTTTGCGTGCTGCGTGTGTGCGCGCGTGCCGGACCTACAGTATAAAGCTAAAACGCACGTAAGTAGGTCTCATATTTTATTTCCTATTATCTGTCAGCATAAATAAAGTCAAATTATGCTAGGCTAAGTAGGGAGTTGTGCTTTGTTTTGTATTGTGTGTGCGCAATACGAAACGAGTCGATTGTTTGTTGGTCGTCATAGCAACAACGCACACAGGTCTGTCCTCCTTATCCAATATCAGAACATTGGTGTCCTGAAATTAGTGTCCCTCTTCCTTGTGCATCCTTTCAGCCCACAGCTTGAAGGGACGTGGGGGGCCAAACTGACCCAGTGGACACCCATCCTGTTGGTACACAGCTGTCCTGCAGGACTCTTCATTCCCACTATTGAAGTAAAGTTATGTACATGTCATATTCCATACAATATGTTTTAATAAAATTGGTTAAATACACAAATTTTCTAAATATAGTTGTCTACAGGTGTTAGTGAATGCACATGTGTTGATAGTAGTTCAGTAAAAAATAAGAGTGTTGTGTATTAGAATTTTCCAGCAAGACAGTAAGTGAAGACTTTAGTATAAATTTTTGAGACAGATTCATGTATGTCATGTATTGTTTTATCTCCTTATGTCATTACGTTTGGTGTACCCCTCTACAAGATCCACTTTCCAAAGGCTTTTGAAGGGACAATGCAGAGTCAAACCTCACCAGACAGAGCCAACATTCTGTTAGTGTTGTAATATTTTAATATTTCAAACATGTTTTGAAATTCTGTTGGTAATTGTTCGCAACAAAACACAGTAAAAAGTAACCATACAAATAAATAAATTAGTAGCAAGTACCAGGATGTATTTTGAACACAATTTTTCTAAACAAAGAAATGAATCAAACAAAATCAATAACAGTAAAGATCTATCTTTGTGTTTTATTGAACAGGTTTTGTAGCTGACATGTTGCACCTCATATGTGACAAAGTCTTGGTGGACCCCGTGCCATACACAACTGAGATGTTGTCCATTCCTCTCCCCGAGAATCTGTCTGCCCAGTGTGAGCGTCCTGACAAGGAGGAGGTCATTGCCAGCTACATGACCAGGGTCAACCAAGACTCGGTCTAAATCCAGCGTAGTGGCCTTTGTCTTCAGGAGACTCCTGGCATATGTGAAGGACCCCACAGGCTGGGATGACGACCCGGATTCTGCACCCTAAGTAGCCCCAGCACCAGCCAACAAAGGGGCAATAGGCCAGATGTCTGCACCGTCTACAGGAGGAGGACACAAAATTATTTATTTCATAATGTTTTCCATCCTGAGTATTACAACTGTTGTTGATCTCCTGACAGGATGGCTCTGTGTTCTCATTATTATTATTGGATGTATTGTTTTATGTAAATAAATGCTTGTACATGTCAACAGAAATGGATTGTGAATACCAAAAGATGTTCAACATGTCTATTAATAAGGTAAAAATCAAGGTGTCGCAAATATATTAGACTTCGTTGTACCTATACTGTATATGTCATGTTACTGCATTAATGAAGGAATGCCTAATGAAGCAATAAGACATAACTACTTTTTATTCCAACATTTTTCAAAGAACGACTTACCGATGTATTGGTCTCAGACTGAAGGGCCACACTCGGCCCTCAGTACGTGACCGGCCGTTTGTAGGGTGTACACGTTTAGGCACACAGGCTGGAACCCAGGATGTTGAATCATGCACGGAACCTCATCAACCTGCAGACGGCTCCTAACCTACAGTGAAAAACATGGTAAAGGTCATTTAAATTTACAATTGTAAAAGTAGCCGAATACCGTAGAGACATAACTTTTTGGTTTAGCTGTGAGCTTGGTACTTGTGTCTCCAAACAGATGTTTTCTGCTTCTGTTGGCACACATTCAGTGTCCACAGGGACACCTGTACAACAGGTGAAGACACCTCAAAATAGAGTAGATAAAGGCATCACTGCAGTATGGTTACATCATTAACCTGGTGTGATGGTAGCAGGTGTCAGCTCCGTGAGTCTCGTCACAGAGGACTGCCTCAAATATTTAGCAGCTTAGTAACGGGTTAAATCAATGTGATAGAAAAATAAAGTCACTTAGCCGTGAGCAGAAGCTAGCATTAGCCACATGATAATAACTATCAGAACCACCATCAGACTTTACTGTCACTTATAGAAATACAGCAACTTTTTAGCAGTCAACACATCTGTACATATACAAAATACATAATAAGACATGTGACATTATTACTGTGTGATAAGAGGCGGGAGTAGAACAAAAAGTAGCTACCGGACGATGCTCCGGTCCTGTGATGACGTAGAACCAACACAGAACCAACTAAGTTCCGTTCACATGTACTAACCAATCAGAAACGTCCTGCTGCAGCCGCACAGTCGGTGTTTCTTCAGGAGCCCCCGCTTCTGGGTCCAACTCAGGGTCATAAATGTACGCCAACACGATGGGTCCTCCAAACGCCATAATGATAACAAACGTAACTCCGGTCAGTGTCCCGTCAGCCTAACGCTCTACTTCAGAGGGGCGTGGCCCAGGTGAAGGAGGCGTGGACCAGCGGAGCTCATTAACATACTGCAGCCGGAGGCCTGAAACGAAGCGTTTTGTGAGGAGCTCAGATGAGCGATTTTGAAAAGCTGATATTTAGGACCACAGATCACTTTAGGTCAGAATATTTGGAATACAGTCTAGTTGGACATCTGGCAGCTGAATGACATTTGAGTTAGAAATACATAATATGGGACCTTTAAGTCTAGTCCTTCATGTGGCAGATCAATCCAGAAGCTACAGGATTGTTGTCCTGCACTTTTCCTTCCCCCGTAACAATCCAGTATGCCTGGCCTGCTTTGTCTAGCCTTCCTAGAAGTGCTAAAATATTTTGGACTCATTAACCATGCAATAGCTGGGGGTGTTGTATCTTTACTTTGAGCTGTCTTCCCATGCATCAGTTCCACTTGTTTCTTCTCTTTCACTGCTTGTGTTGATTTCTATGATCCACTCTGGTTGGCAGGGTTATAAATTATTAGTGATTGGACTACCATCATCCCTAAGTGTGGGGCTTCTAATGTCATCCTTAGCTTCATGATTAGCAATGATCTGGGATATTTCCTGTGCTTGTTGTTCATTAACATTACTATTAAAATGCAACCAACCCTCCAGATTTGGGTATAAACCTGCAAGTTCTGTCGCATTAATTTGGTTGTTGTCCTGTCCCTTCTCTCTGCTACGTAGTTTTGCAGTCCTCAGTCCCTGTCTCCCCTTTGCCCTGTAGAATTTGCCTACCTCTTTGAACAACTTTAACAATTTCAACTCTAATTCTGTCTTTTCTAAACGTTTCTTTGATTGGTCTTTTGGCTTGTAGTCTCTTATTCTGATCTCCATGCTCTCACACACTGCCAAATACCTCCCTTTGGCCAAGGGTATTCTAGTCCCTTGGTTGTCTTTTCCCATTTCTCTAAAATTTTGTTAATATCCTTTAAAATGTCTGTGTTTTTGGTTCCCACCAGAGCTACTGGTGATTCATTGTCTTAGATTGTAGTGTGGTTACTTAAAATAGCTTGTGTTCTTATGAGTGGCTCTTCAATAAAAACAGAAAAAAACTAACTCCTGACTGTGCACCTGAAGGGAGGGGTTGTGTGTGTGTGTGTGGGGGGGGTTGGTTAAAGGACAGATTTTTTTTTGCAGCTTCTGCACGTAGATATATTTTTAGAGAAGTCCACTCTGTGTCTACTGACTCCTCCCCCTGTAGTCTGCTCCTAATCCTAACTTCCAGTTAACCTGTCTCACCTAGTGTGCAGAACTCTCCACACAAACCAACTCCACGCACACAATCTTAAAACCTCTGCTCTGACAATTCACAACAGCCTCAATGGCTCAACACAGCGTGAATCTAAACTTTGTTATTGCTTTAACATACTTTCAATACACTTTCAATGCACTTTCTACTACTCCATCTACAGCACATACGGTTTCAATCTCAGTCGAACAGTCAATCACAGACTTTTTTTTTCAACACACGTTCACATCTGAGCTCAGCAATCATACACTCAATTACACAGTATAACTCATGACATCCAAACAGTTTTCAACACTCATAAAAGAAAAACCTTTCCCAAGCTTATATGTTCAAATTATTTTATTTGTATGCTTGTACTTTCAATGAGTTTATCAGTCACACAAATTCTCTAATCTTCCCATACACTACACACACTAACTTTGGGTGACCTTATCTCAGCCAGATGGCGTTTTGAGCAACGTACCCCTATGTATACACAGATGTATGCCAGACACTGCCAGACTCACCACAAAGTTAATTACAATTACTTACAATCTTACTGCTGTAAGATTGAACTGCGCATGCGCGAGCTAGCCGCAGGTTTTCGTCTGCTCCGTTGTATGTCTTCTTTTTCTATTGTTTTTCTTTGTCTTATCCAAGTCTTTTCCTTATCCACTTAACCACGATGGATAGCAGTGTTTTCATGTACTCCAGAGAACAAATGCTGTCCATGAAAGTTAGAGGAGAACCCGGGATACGCGATCTCATCCCCACTGAGATCCAGCGGCGGTACAGAGGGAGCCGGGGAGGTAAACAAAAGCGGGATAGGCTAGCGGCTAGAGCTAACAGCTGCCGGCGGGTCCGACCCTCGGTTCCCTCCGTCATCATGGGGAATGTGAACTCGCTGCCCAACAAGGTGGACGAACTGACGGCGCTGTGCAGGACTGAGCAGCGCTACAGGGAAACCAGCTTGTTGGTGTTCTCTGAGACGTGGCTGACGGACTTCGTTCCCGATGCTAACGTCGGACTGACCGGCTTCTCCTCCGTACGAGCGGACCGGGACACGAACACCGCTGGCAAGAAGAAGGGAGGCGGTCTGATCATCTACACCAACAACAGATGGTGTCACCCAGGACATGTGACCGTGAAAACCACGCTGTGCAACAGGGATCTGGAGCTAACAGCTGTTAGCATCAGGCCCTACTACCTGGCGCGTGAATTTTCACACGTCATTGTCCTCGCCATCTACATCCCTCCACGTGCAGACCCAGAGACGGCACGTGAGACCATCTGTACGACCACCTCTGATCTTCGGACCCGGCACCCGGAGGCGCTTGTCATCATCACGGGGGACTTTAATCATGTCACCTTGGACCCATGTCTCCCCACCATGTCCCAGTGTGTAGACTGTCCCACACGGAAGAACAGAATCATTGATCTGTTCTACACTAATGCCAAGGAAGCATACACCGCCACCCCCCTCCCCCCACTAGGCAGATCGGACCACAACCTAGTGTGCCTTCAGCCCACCTACATCCCACTGGTGAAACGGCTGCCAGCAACAACACGGCAGATCAGGAGGTGGTCCCCGGAAGCAGAGGAGACGCTGAGGGACTGCTTCCAGACCACCAACTGGGATGTCATCGTGGGCTCACATGGGGAGGACATTGAGGGGGCAGCCCAGTGTTTAACAGATTATATGAACTTCTTTGTGGACACCGTGGTCCCTGTCAGGACAGTCAAGTGTTACCCAAACAACAAACCATGGGTAACCAAGGAAGTGAATGCTGTCCTGAACAGGAAGAAGCGGGCGTTCAGGAGTGGGAACGAGGAGGCGATGAGAGAGGCTCAGCAGGCAGTGAGACTCTGCCTGAGGGAGGCCAAGGACAGCTACAGAAGGAAGCTGGAGAACCAGCTTGGGCGCAACCAAGTGCGGGAGGTCTGGAGTGGCATGAGGGCCATCACCGGCTATGGAGAGGGCCGCGGTACAGTGGAGGGGAACGTGGAGAGAGCTGACAAACTTAACAGCTTTTTTAATCGGTTCAGCTCCCCCATCACTCCATGCGCCTGTCCCCTGAGTTCCCCCGGCCCATCTGATCCGACTCCACCTACCTCCTTCTCCCCCTCTCCGTCCGGCTCATCTGCCTCCCCCTCTCCCTCTCCGTCCACCTCGCCCACTTACCTCAGCCCAAACCCAGATCCTTCCCCCACCCCAACTGCCAGACCCCCCGGCCGGAGGGATCAACGTGCCACGCCCCCACTCACGGCCATCACCGTGGAACAGGTGACGTCTGCGTTGCAGAGGCTTCGCCCAAGGAAGGCGGCCGGACCAGACCAGGTCCCTCCTAGACTCCTCAAGGCCTGTGCTGCCGAACTGGGCGGACCCCTACACCAGGTCTTCGACCTCAGTCTCTGGCTGGGGAGGGTCCCGTCCTTGTGGAAGACATCCTGCATCGTCCCTGTACCCAAGCGGAGACGCCCCACTGAGCTCAACGACTATTTTTCGACTTCTCGAGCGCCTTCAACACCATCCAGCCCCGGCTCCTGCGGGAGAAACTGTCATCCATGGCTGTGGATCCCTACCTCGTGAGCTGGATCACGGACTATCTAACAGACAGACCACAGTACGTCCATATGGGGAACTGTCTGTCATCAGTGGTGACCAGCAGCACCGGGGCCCCGCAGGGAACGGTACTCTCCCCCCTTCTCTTCACCCTCTACACAACGGACTTCCAACACAACTCGGGTACGTGCCACATGCAGAAGTTCTCTGATGACACTGCAATTGTGGCATGTATCAGGGGGGGTGATGAGAGGGAGTACAAGAGAGTGGTGACGGACTTTGTGGGGTGGTGTCAGCGGAACGAGCTTCAGCTGAACATCTCCAAAACCAAGGAGATGGTGCTGGATTTCCGGCGGGCACCACCCTCCCCACAGCCAGTAGTCATCGGGGGTAAGGAGGTGGAGGTTGTGGGGACTTATAAGTACCTGGGGCTGCAGCTGGACAGTAGACTGGACTGGTCACACAACCTGGACTGTGTATACAAGAAGGGTCAGAGCAGGTTGTACTTCTTGAGGAGGCTGGCCTCCTTCAACGTCAGCTCTAATCTGCTCAGACTGTTCTACCAGTCCATTGTGTCCAGTGTGCTGTCCTACGCCATTGTGTGTTGGGGTGGTGGTGCCAGGAAACGGGACACAGAGAGACTCGACAGGCTCCTCCGGAGGGCTAGCTCTGATCGGTCAGGATCTGGACTCGATACAGACTGTCCTAGAGAGGAGGACTATGTCCAGGTTTAGGTCGATCCTGGGTAACACCACCCACCCCCTGCACACCACCTTCACCCAGCAGAGGAGCTCCTTCAGTGGCAGACTGCTGTCACCAAGCTCCTCCACTGAGAGACTCAGGACCTCCTTTGTGCATCGTGCTATCAGAGGGCACAACCACTCTCTCAGAAGGAGGGGGTCTGAAGCCGCAGGGTCATCAAGGTCGGGTGAGAAGGGATAGACGTGGGGGGCCTGGGACGCACTGTGGATGCACTGTGGGACACTTTGTGGGGGTCCTTAATCAGTTTACAGCTCGGTTCATCCACGTATTACTCATCACACTTCATCTACACCCAATGCTCTTTCTTTTCTTCTTCTCCCATGTCCCTATGCTTCCTTCCTTTTATTCTAGGCTCTTCTGTTTCCTGTTGTTATAATTATGTAACAGCATGTAAATAATGTAACTTATACAGGGTCTTTGGCTGTGCCATTACTTTCTGTCATTGTTGTGTGTATTTATTGTATCTCTTGTGAGCAGATGTCACCTGAATTTCCCTTGGGGTCATTAAAGTATATATCTATCTATCTATCTTATAGAGTTTATGCATTCATACTGTCACGGGTGTCGGTACCCAAAATGCAGGACCCAAATGCAGGACCCAAATGCCGGACACCAAAGGCAAAACTGTCATCCATGATTTAATCACAAACTCAAAAATTCACCAGACAGACAAGAATCAGAAAAATCAAGACCGATTACTATGAACCACACATGAGCAATGCACCAGCACCTAGCTCTCATTGAGCTGGGCTTAAAAAGCCTCAGGGTCATTTGCCCAAAACAAGTTCAGGTGTGACGATTTGTAACAGGTGTGAAGCCGTGGCTCCACCCACAAGCTTGGCCTCTCCCTGCCACACACCAGCACTGCCACACCCAACTGTGACACATATGCCCATTTTATTTTAGTGGGATATGTGTGTAGAGGGGGGAGCTTCAATTTAGATAGGATTCAATTTAGGTTCATGCGCATGAGGTGATTGTTATGTTTAGCTGCAGCCTTTTTTACATTATTTCTCAAATTATGGTTCCCAAATTGTCCTTTATATCACCTTTACTTATATTACATTTATATTTTTACTTGATTTCCTTATTTCTACCAGCTGGTTATTATTTTTACCGGCCGGTAAAAATAATAACCGGCCGGTTATTATTATTATAATAACCGACCATAAGCTGCTATTATTTATTTTTATATCAGCTTATGGTCGCTTCTCTTCAGACTATCTTCTGGATCATAGAGACACGATAGGTGTAGGTTCTTAACTATGCTATTTCTTGGCACCTTTTCTGAATTTTAGAGTCAAATTGTGTCACTATCGGTTACTGCCGACGCTCGGTTAAAAGACACACAAATTAGCAAACAATAACGGCTACTT
This sequence comes from Antennarius striatus, assembly GCF_040054535.1. Classification (NCBI taxonomy): domain Eukaryota; kingdom Metazoa; phylum Chordata; class Actinopteri; order Lophiiformes; family Antennariidae; genus Antennarius; species Antennarius striatus. Next base: position 850,637 of record NC_090782.1, on the reverse strand, counting down.
CCCTGCTGGAAGCAGCAAGGGCCCTGGGTTCTTCACTCAAAACCCAGGAAAAAGCTCAAAATCCACCGTTGGATTTCTCAACATCTGTCAGACACACCTCGGTCTACCCATAGACCAGACAGAACTAAGTCCACACATGGACATAAAGAGCTTCCCAAAGCTCATAGGTCTCCCAAGACCTAGACAAAATAAGTCCTCACTTGGACATCTCAAAGTGGTCTACCCATTGACTCACCCTGGTCTCCCTAGACCAGTAACAACACATCTCTGTGTCACAAGACCCTTAACTTCTCCCCAGCTGCTGTCTTAGTTTCTGGCTGTATCTCTTTTAGTCGTAATGCCAATCACAGTCCAATTGTTGCTTCACTTCTCTAAGTGAAGCTCTTTGCAGCAGTCCATGCCGTCCATGTGCACCTAGAGTTTCAGCGAACACACTCTCTCTGCTGCAAAAAACTCACGTTTTATGTCTCTGAAGTCTCTGAACAACTATTTGTAGCATCCAAGTTCGCTTAGTGACTTAAACTTTAGATATTTTAACTTTGCTGATTCATATTTGTGTAAGGAATTTTAAATGACCTTAATGGGGCGGCAGTGGCTCAGCGGTAGAGCAGAGGTCTTGAAGACAGATCGCCCAGCCATCGGTGGATCGATTCCCGCTCCCGCCAGAACATCTCCGGAGTGTGAGCTGACGGTGGGAGGCGTCAGCTCACCTCCCAGCCACTGCCGAGGCGCCCTTGAGCAAGGCGCCGTCCCCCTTACAAGCTGCTCTATTGGGGCGCACTCCAGGAAGCTGCTGCCCGTCACTCTGCCTCCCGATGTACAGCTTGATGTTGTGTTTGTATACTAACTGCATGATTACAGGCCCCTTTGTGTGCTGTGGTTGTTTCAGGGGCCTGTACATACATAGTGTGTGTGAAAAACTAACACTAACACAAAAAATGTAACAAATGTACACCTGAGTGACAAATGTAATTTCCCCTAGGGGATCAATAAAGTGTATCTTCTTCTTCTTCTTCTTCTTCTTCTTTAGTTGGCCTGTTACACCACGCAGAGGATGCCCCTACATGTCTACAAGTTGGAGAATGACAATGGCAATACGAAAGGGATACATCGTAATCTCACTCTGGATTTTCATGGGGATCAGGGTATGAACCCAAATGGAGGACATGGGTGGAGAAGCTTTTGTCCATGGTTTAATCAGAAAATCAAAACTCCCGATACAGGCAAGAATCAAAACAAGTCATAAGCGGAGAAACAAAACGTAGGCAGAACTACAAGACAGAAGTATGACACAAAATGGAAAAGAACACAGACCGCACCTGGCTTAAAAAGCCTCATGTTAAGCCCTCTGATCAAGTCCAGGTGTGGGGACCAGTAACAGGCGTGGAGATGAGCACAGGTGTGGAGCCAGGCTTCCACCCACAAGTTTGGCCTCTCCTCCTGCCACACACCAGCACAGCAACACCAAACCGTGACAGTTCCCCGCCCCCTCTCAAGAGACAGCCCCCGAAGTTCCAAAAATGGTCCCGGGGAGGATCAGGATTGTGCTCCCGGACCGAATGGAGTCCAGGCCCAGGTTCGGGGACGGCCTGTAGGGGACCGGGTGCACCTTCATCTCCACCACCTCGCCGCTTCCCGGGGCCGTGGACTGAGTGATCGCTGCGCCTTCCCCCGTGGGTGGGGTGCGGTGCAGGCTCTGTGGGCTCCTTTGGTGTGGGTTCAAAGGGAGGACTAGGCTCCCCGCCCCTTGCGCAACTGTCTACCGGGGCAGGGTGTCCTCAGTGTGCTCCCGACCGCATCGCACTGCCCAGGGCAGGGATCATACCCACAAAACCTGAGGTGCCAGGAGTCTGCAGTGATGTCAGCAACCCACCGACCCGTCTTGAAACACAGACCAAGGAGTCAGAGGGTGTCTTCCAAACCCCGTGACACAATGAAATTTGGGGCCGGTGCAACACCACCTGAGGTGGGATCCCAGGGAGGGCTCAACCCTGTCCACGGATGCACCACCATCTGTGGGATGGTGCCGCCCCTCTCCTGACTCGCGTCTTACGTTTGTGGAGAACCTGGTCCTAAATCACTCCAGATGACTTGATTCTGGTTCAGGGTTTCGTACGTAGCAGAGCAGCTCCCTTGCTGTGATCTATTGAAAGTCAGCCCTCGATCCAAGATTTTGTAGGCAAGCGTGGATCCCGCCGAATCCTCCTCGGTGGGGACTGAGGACAAAAAACCTCTTGAAACCAACTGTTTGTAGGTTGAGGACTACCTATGTTTATTATTATTTTTATGATTTTTGATTTTTTTTAAGCACAGGAAAATATATTATAGAAACTTGACTGGAATTGAGACAGTACAACTACCATTACACACACACACACACACACACACACACACACACACACACACACACATACACACACACACAAGTATTATGATACATACATTTGTAAACACATCTGTAATATTTGTCTGGATATATTTCCAAAGGCATTGGGAAAGTAGATAGATATATACTTTAATGATCCCAAGGGAAATTCAGGTGACATCTGCTCACAAGAGATACAATAAATACACATAACAATGACAGAAAGTAATGGCACAGCCAAAAGACGTTGTATAAGTTACATTATTTACATGCTGTTACATAATTATAACAACAGGAAACAAGAACCTAGAATAAAAGGAAGGAAGTACAAAGCAAAATTAACAAAAAAAAAATCTTACATGCCTGCTTATATAAAAACGAGTAGTAAAAATGGTGATTATATGTGTGTGTGTGTGTGTGTGTGTGTGTGTGTGTATGTATATATATATATATATATATATATATATATATATATATATATACATTAGTGTGCCTTCGCGTGATCAACGCTCGTGAATTCACCTCATTACAGATGTGTGGTCGGCAGTCACGTGGTACCTTATGTGCATTCTATTGGCTGACGACATCCAGAAGTGTGATACATTCCGTAAGTCTTGGACTTGAGACACAAAAGTGCTTTAAACAGTCTATCAGAGTGTGGGAAAAGGTAAAACAGATAGAAGGTGGTTTAATATCAGTATGGGAAGGGTTCAGAAATGTTGAAATTACCGTAAATAATTAGATTAAATAGATCACAACCTCAAACATGGATTCCTTAATCGCATGTGGTTCCTGAAATGCATTGACCGCAAAGAACGGGGGCACACTGTATATCATTGCTTATAGAACTCCGATGTCTCTGGATCATTTATTGTTCATCAAATTTTTCTTGGTGTTTTTCTCTGGTTTAAACAATATGATGAAACACTTTGGAGCATATATACAGAATATTAATCCAAAACTGGAGGCCAGAATGGCAAATATCTCTACAGCCACAGTAAATTTCCCAGGAGAGCTGACATACGCTGGGATAAAGGTGATCCAGACTGCACAGAATATCAACATGCTGAAGGTGATGAGCTTGGCTTCATTAAAACTATCAGGCAGTTTCCGAGCTAGAATAGCAAGCACTAAGCAAAAGACAGCGAGTAGCCCAATGTACCCGAGTACACCCCAGAACCCAACAGCTGAGCCTAAAGCACATTCCAGAATGATTATTTTCTTATATACAGTTAAGTTCTTGATTGGAAACGGGGGACTAACAACCAACCAAATGGTACATATTAATACCTGTATAAATGTTATGCAGGCTACAGTTATTCTTTGCTGCAGCGGACCAAACCATTTCATGACATTCCTGCCTGGGAGGGTGGCCTTGAAGGCCATTAATACTACAATTGTTTTGCCTAAAATACAAGACATGCAGAGGACAAAGGTGATTGCAAAGGCTGTGTGTCGCAGCATGCAGGACCAGTCAGAGGGTGCTCCAATGAAAGTTAATGAACTCAGGAAACACAGAGTCAGAGAGAAGAGCAGCAGGAAGCTCAGCTCAGAGTTGTTGGCCTTGACAATCGGGGATGTTCTATGTTGATAGAACAGAACTGCAGTCATGATGGTGAGACAGGCACCACCAACTGAGAACGCTGCCAGAATGATTCCTAGGACCTCATCGTAGGAAAGAAATTCAACAGGCTTGGGTAGACAAGTGTTGCTCTCTGCATTAGGCCAGAATTCATGAGAGCAAGGGGTACAATCAAGAGAGTCTAAAAAACAAAACAATATGGAAAATTAGTAATTATATACTGTATATCATCTAGTATTTATGAATATGAACTAAATCACCTGTAGAATTGCTAATCTCTCCATCAGGACATCGCACACAATCATAGCAGCAGATGGGTTTTCCTTTTTGAAGCACTTTACGGGTTCCTGGGTGACATCTGTCACTACACACTGACTTTGGAACCTGATACATGAATGCAAAGTCAAGAAGATTTAATATTTCATTACAATCAATAATTATTTAACAAATAATAAAATTGCAATTACAAACTATTTGTCAAAATTTATATTGAAATAGTCTTGAATCCTTGTAATATTTGTAATTGTTTGTGTTGTTTATAAAGGTCTATAGTATTTGAAATAATGCAATGTAGCTTCAGATAGACCAAAAAACAGATTTTTCTATTCATAAACATATCTTACAAAAATAAGATGAAAATAAAATGTGCTTAAGAACAAGGAGTTTCAGATATTATCTGTTCAATTTCAAGAAATGTACTTGATTTATTGACATCCACCTGGAGATTTTTTTTTTTATTTCATTTTAACACTAAAAAAAATTATAAAAACATTTGGAATAGTTCCCTTCACAGTCAGCATAAATTTCAAAAAGCATCCGTTTGAATAGGCTTAAAACCCCTTACTTTTGTGACACCCTCCATGAACATGAGGTTCGTATTAATTTGGAACTCCTGACCCGCTGGCAATGACCCATCATAATGTCCCACTGTCACAATCTCAATGCTGCCCCTGTGACTTTTCTGCCAATTCACCAGCTCATACTTGGCCACGGGATCCCCATTTGCATCAAATGACACGTCATAGCCGTTTTGGTTAAACTTCACTTTCTTCAAGTGATTAAGGACCTATGAGGTGAAGTTAAGGATTCCAAATTGAATTAAATGTATGTATTATATATATTATAGTTCTAAAATCGAAATGTGTTTTTCTGCTTTTAATAATTTTAACAAACCTGCTTTGATGAAAACTTGTTGTATTTGTCGCAGTAAGTTGAGGAATTTGTGTCCGGGCACAATGTGTTATGAAGGGCATGTGCTAATGCATAAACTGCCTTATAGACCATGTTAGTGATTCGAAGTTGAGATGTGTCGGTGTATGGGTTCTGGAGAGTCTGCATGTCTTCAGTTCCATCACACATTCTCTCACCTGTGGCAGTAACTGGACAGAACGTTTTTATCTCTTACATTAAAACCATATATTATATATCATAATATAAATAACAATAAAAGAAGGTCAAAATATTTTACCTGACACAAAACTAAATCCACAAAGTAATCTACATAAATTTGCGTTTTACTTTCTTAATTTCTGGTGGACCTTTTTACAACAACAGAAAAGTTCTCTCACATGTTCCCAGCCTGCAGTTGAATACAACCTCCCAGAACTCAGTGAGCACTGGGAAAGAGGCCACTTTTGTGGCAGAGAGATCCAGCAGGAAGTCTCTCAATCCAGGGATGACTGATTGCTCAATGCCAAATCCAATAGCTCCAGCACAGAATCTGTACTTCAGCATGTCTCTGTTGGTGACCCAAGCCTCAGTTCCTACCCATTGGCGGGGTGGAAAAGCCTCACGTGACAGCTCCTCCAGAAGGAGTCTCATTTCGGAATGGGAAATAAATGCCACAATAACGTGAGCTGTTGATCTGTGGAAGACATTCACATGTATTATAACAAGTGACAGACGTCCATGGTGTCATTTGTTTAAATTCATGAGTCTGTGTCATAGCAGAGGTTGAGAGAGTGAGTGGTTGTTGGCTTTCTTGTGGCTCCACAATGCGATGGAAACGTGTGTGGAGTTCACCCGGCCTCTCGCCCGTGGTCAGCTGGGATAGGCTCCAGCAACCACAGTGACCCAAAAAGTTAAAGAAGCAGATCTAGACTAGACATTTGTGGTCATCTAAATCTAAAAATGGATGCACAGATTTATCGAAGGATGGTTGGATGTGTGGATGGAATTGATTTAGTGCATTTTGTAAGGTTTGTGCAAATACAACCACTGTCACACTTTGACACAATCTGTGATATGGACACCTCCGGATCACATCAGCTACTCTCTGGATCTTGCTGCGTGGGTTTGTCCGATGGAAAGACACCGAGTATTCCACACAGATCCCCTCCTTCTGTGCCATGAGCAGGAAAGATGCCATACCGTTGTTGCCATAGTCTGAATCTGATCGGATTGCACCGATCCAAGTCCAGCCAAAATATTTTACAAGCTTGGCCAGTGCATCAGCCTGGAACTGGTCACTTGGTACAGTTCTGAAGAAATTAGGGTACTGCATCTTATCAGACAGACATGCACAAGTGGCAAAATGGCTCACCTAAGTGAAAACATAAATATGATTATTGAACATGGCAGGCACATGAATCAGTCCTCATTTCTATTAAAGACAGTTTGTCGGAAATTCAAATGTTTACTTGAGGAATGTTGAAGGTCCCAATAATGAGTGACATACTCATAGATCGTGTGGATCCAGATTCACCCACAACTCCCACCACCATACCAGACTGAGAGCAGTTATCACCACTGTGAAATGCCTGATCCAGGCTATTTGAAAGCTGAAATGCCACATGTACTGTTACTGGCACAGAGGTGCAGGAGTCATGGATCTGATAACCCAGTTTGACACCGGGCAGGAGCTCGGTGCTGTTGTTAATCTCCTCAATGGCAAAGATCATAGCCTGTGAGAAGCGCAGTTCACGGGAATCAATGCTGGAGACAGAAACTCAATTGTCAAACATGCATACGACGATGATGATGCACTATTTAAGCAGGTAGCATAAGAAAGAGATTTGAAATTTAATATCATGTGTGATAACAGACATTAATCTTGTAACTAAGGCAGCCACAGTTAATTACAAGCAAATGCAACACAAATAAAAGCATTTCAGTAACACACTCTGATACTCTCTCAACATTCACTTCTCCTGACAGACCTCCCTGTGCATCTCAGTGGCTCAGGTACAGTGGTGTAGTTATATCTCAAGGTGTGTTTGTAGTGGTGTATGGAGAAAACACCCCCAATAACAAAGTCTCCATCCATAGAGAATGCTGGCAGGCGAGCGGTACCTTGAGGTTTACATTTTACAGTTGGGGCCTGATTGTTAATTCTGTTAACAATACCCCCTGTAAATCTAGCCTTTTGTTTGAGACCATCTCCATAATACAGATCAAACATGAGCAAACCAACAATTAGAAATGAGATCTCCATCTCTCAATTGTCTGCATTTGTGTTTTCATGATTTATATATGTTTTAAGACAACTGCTCATCTCCCAGTATATTAAAGAGGGAACTCCCATTGGACTATGATTATCTTTTGTTAAGGTCTGTTGAGAATTGTGCCCTTCACATACAAATGATATAGACATTAGTGGATTGTTAATGTGATTCAATCTCATATTATGTGATTAACAATTTTCAGATTTTTCTGCATTTGAGATTATATTAAAATACTACGGTTTCACAGTCTTTTGTAAAAAATATCAATACAAACAAAGTGAATAAAGAGTAAATTTTGTCATAATTTTATTTGTTAAATTACAGGAGAAAATCCTCATTTTATAGATCCAACAGAAAGATAGTTTAGAGACTTTCTACTCTTATGTATGTTTTCCGCAGGAAATCATTTTCCAATAGTTTTTGGGGATCAGGAATTGAATGTGTTCTGTACTGTCATGAGTGTCATAATTTTTTCAGTATAGTGTGTGTCTGAATGATGCATTGTGACTTGTGTGGTGTCAGGGCACACCAGTTGACCAGTGATTTTCATTAGATAGATACTTTATTAATCCCGGAGGAAATTGTATACTAGGCCAGAGGCGATGTGTAGGGTATCATCACTCTGGCAGCAGAAATTCTTCCCCAGAGGGCAGTTGGGGAGACCTGTTCCTCCTCCCCGGGCAAAGTGTCAGATGAAACTACTTGGCACAGGACACACACTGTACCCTCTTACAGGACATAAATACACCTGTGTATATTGCCTCCCTATGTGGTCAATTTCAGGCCAGTCTCTACCCTAAATCATTAGCTGTACTTGGTGGGACCATGTACACAGTCGTAAACAAAAATCCACAGACACATGTCTACAAGTTGGAGGATGACAATAGTAATATGAAATTGGTACATCGTAATCTCACTCTGGATTGTCATGGGGATCAGGGTATGGACCAAAATGTAGGACACTTGTGGAGAAGTTTTTGTCCAGGGTTTAATCAGAAAATCAAAACTCCCGATACAGGCAAGAATCAAAACAAGTTGTAAGCGGAGAAACAAAGCGTAGGCAGAACTACAAGGCAGAACTACGAGATGAAATGGCAAAGAACACAGACCACACCTGGCTTAAAAGGCCTCATGTTAAGCACACTGATCAAGTCCAGGTGTGGGGACCAGTAACAGGTGTGGAGATGAGCACAGGTGTGGAGCTGTCCTCCCCCTTCACTGAGATCTGGTGGCGGTGGGTGGGTTGCCGTGCAGGCTCAGGGGGCTCCTTTGGTGCAGGTCCAAAGGGGGGACGGGGTCTGTTGACCAGGGCAGAGTGTCCTCAGTGCACTCCCAACCACATCGCACCGCCCAGGGTGGGGATCGTGCCCACAAAACCCAAGGCGCCAGGGGACTGCAGCAATGTCGGCAAGTCACCTGACCCATTTTGAAACATGGACCAAGGAGTGAGGGGGTGTCTTCCAAACCCTGTGACGCAGTGGAAGTGGGGGCTGGCGCAACACCAGCTGAGGTGGGATCCCGGAGAGGGCCCAACCCTGTCCCCGGACTCACCACCAGCCCATCTCGCCTGCTCCGTCAGGGAGGTGGAGCGTGAGTGCAAGCGATAGGACCCGAAAGATGGTGAGCTATGCCTGGGCAGGGCAAAATCTCTCACTGGTTTGATCTTAGAAACATGAAATGTCGGGTGTATCAAGGAATGGGGCAGACGCAGACAAACGGCCACTGGGTTGATGATCTTGGAGATGGGGAATGGTCCCACAAACCGAGGAGCCAGCTTCCATGACTCAACATGGAGAGGGAGATCGCGTGTAAACAACCAGACCCGTTGACCCAGCTTATATTGTGGGGCAGGCGTGTGTCTCTGGTTGGCGGACCACCTATACCGATCCGACGAACGGAGTAGGGCGGCCCGGGCCTGCATCCAGGTGCGGCGACATCGTCGGACGAACATCTGCACAGAAGGGACACCAACCTCCCATTCCTACTCAGGAAACAATGGCGAGAGACCGGTGGCAGAACTGGGCAGGGTGTTGTGGGCGTACTCCACCTAAAGTAATTGTCTAGACCAAGATGAAGGGTTGCGAGATGCCAGGCAGCACAATGCTGTCTCCATCTCTTGGTTCATGCGTTCTGCTTGGCTGTTGGACTGCGGATGAAATCCGGAAGTCAGACTGACTTTGGCCCCCAGCAAGCTGCAGAACTCCTGCAAGAAGTGAGGTGTAACTTGTGGCCCCCGATCAGAGACCACGTCTCTAAGGGAGACCATGCAACCGGAAAACATGGAGGAGTAGCAGCTCAGCAGTCTCCTTGGCAGAAGGCAACTTGGGTAAAGGTACCAGATGGACAGACTTAGAAAATCAATCAATAATGTTCAGAATAATTGTGTTACCCTCAGAGACTGGTAGTCCAGTAACAAAGTCCGGAGATATATATGACCAAAGGTGACGTGGCAGAGGCAGCGTCTGGAGAAGTCCCAGGAACCCAGGAACCGTTGCAGCTCCTTACGTGACGCAGGGGTGGGCCAGGCTATAACAGCTGAAGTCTTTGCTTGGTCCACAGAAATCTTCCCGACACCGATTGTACTGTTATCTTCATGTGTTATACTTTCTAAGCATTAACATGAATGAAACAGCCAGCCAAACTCCTTTCCAAGAGCCAGGAAGTGAGCGACCTCGCTCCTTTAATAACTCTCCACACAATTTAGTGGCGATGACACATTGAAATGGAGTGAAACTATAAAATAAAATACAAAAAATATAGGTAAATAATCTTATAAACAGTTTAAACAATTGCAATTAACTTAATGGACACATAACAGGTAAGTAGATAGCTGTAAGGTTGTTTTCTAAACACATACAATAAAGTTTCTAAATACAAATAAACTTTACAAAATGTCCGCAAATATAAACACTTAAACATAAATAAAAACATCTACACTTACAGCCACTGCTTTCTGGAGGACTGGCACGGAGGATTGCACTCAATAATGAAGTTGTAACACACTCGATGTCATCACGCTTTTCGTCTCCGCTCGCATCGCTACTCTACTTCCTACTTCCTGTTTCCTATTTCCTGTTACTGCTAACTTCGGTCCTTCAAAATAAAAGCATCGCGATCTTTCTAAAACGCGAATAAAACAATAATAAAACACATTTATATAATCAAACTTAACTTTAAACATTCTAAACACATTAAACACATTTAAACAAACTCAGGGCAGAACACTCCCCGTCTGGCATTTACTGATGCCACTTGAGACTTAACCGTCCACATTTGAACTTTGACCTTTGTTTGGCAGGAGCAAGACAACATCAGAAATAGGTCTTAAGAATGTTTTCGCTTTGTCTTGCGATGTTGTTTTGACCTCGATTTTGCTGACTGCTACTCGGAATGTAAAGGTGTCAGAGTCTATGTCCCAGCATAAGCCAAGGCTCCTTTGGACAGGAAGAGCTTCTTCATCAAGGCCTAAGTCTTTGAGGCCTGCTGCCAGGTCTCCAGGCGTAAAGGCTTGCATTACTGTGACACTGTTTGAGGCGATCTTATGCAGTTTCAGATTTGATTTGGCCAGTGAGGCTTGAGTGCGCTTAAGAAGATCAATTGCCTCAGTCTCAGATGGGAGGGAAGTTAGCCCGTCGTCCACATAGAAGTGTCTGTCGACGAAACGGCGTGTGTCAGATCCAAACTCTTGTTCACCTGCTTGGGCTGCTCTTCGTAGGCTGTACATAGCAACTGCAGGTGAGGGACTGTTCCCGAATACATGTACTCGCATTCGGTACTCTGCTATTTCTTTGGTCAGGTCATTATCTTTGTGCCAGAGGAATCTTAAGAAGTTTCGGTGGTCTTTTCTCACCAAGAAACCATAGAACATTTGTTGGATGTCAGCTGTTAGCGCGACAATGTCTTTCCTGAAGCTATCTGGATGATCATTAAATTTAGTGAGCCCTGTGGCTACTAACTCCCTGCGAGCGAGGTACTTAGCAAAGTATATTACATTAGTAGCTGGAGCTGTGGGGGAATTCTGTCTGTTGTTTCTTGGAGGATAATTTGGATAGCTTGGACATCTGAATGAAGAGGGTCCATGCTCCTGATAGGTTTTAGAGGCAGACTGGAGTTTCTGAGGTTGTGAGCTAGGAGGCTGAAAGGGAGAGTCTGGAATGTGAGGCAGATGTATCTGATGCTCAGGTACAGTTAAGTACTCTCTCCGCTGCGTATCTCTCGCTGGTTTTGCATCATAGTGGTATGCAGGGGTTATTTCAGAAGCTTCCTGCTTTATTGGTGATGTCGTTTCTTTGAGGAGAGGAGAGGCTCTTTCTGGAGGGGTTGTGACTGGTTTAAAGGTGACATCAGCCTGATGTTCCAGAAATGCCTCTGTTAACTGTCTTACTGTACGTGGTGAGACGCTGCTCCTGACGCTGCGCACATCCTCACATTCTATTCCTACTGCAGCTTCTAAAGCTTCAGCCTCAGCAATGGCAGCAGCGGCTGCCTTTTCTTCTTCCAATGCTTCCAGATCCGCTTCTAACATAGCCTTTTCCAGATCTAATTTAGCTCTCTGTTATTTAAATTCTAATTCCTTTTTTGCAAACATAGCTTTTGCACGAGCAGCTCCGGCTCTGGCTCTAGCTTTAGCAGCAGCACTTGCTACTGAAGACTCAGCAGAAGAGGCAGATTTGATGCTATGTGATGATCGACTGACTGAAGATGCTCTTTCATTGTCTCTCGCCTGGTCCTCCATAACTGTGATGCACAAATCCTTCTAATGTTATGGCTTTTCACTGTACTGTTCTCTTCATGTGTTATACTTTCGAAGCGTTAACATGAATGAAACAGCCAGCCAAACTCCTTTCCAAGAGCCAGGAAGTGAGCGACCTCGCTCCTTTAATAACTCTCCACACAATTTAGTGGCAATGACACATTGAAATGGAGTGAAACTATAAAATAAAATACAAAAAGTATATGTAAATAATCTTATAAACAGTTTAAACAATTGCAATTAACTTAATGGACACATAACAGGTAAGTAGATAGCTGTAAGGTTGTTTTCTAAACACATACAATAAAGTTTCTAAATACAAATAAACTTTACAAAATGTCCGCAAATATAAACACTTAAACATAAAGAAAAACATCTACACTTACAGCCACTGCTTTCTGGAGGACTGGCACGGAGGATTGCACTCAATTATGAAGTTGTAACACACTCTATGTCATCACGCTTTTCGTCTCCGCTCGCATCGCTACTCTGCTTCCTACTTCCTGTTTCCTATTTCCTGTTACCGCTAACTTCGGTCCTTCAAAATAAAAGCATCGCAAACTTTCTAAAATGCGAATAAAACAATAATAAAACACATTTTTATAATCAAACTTAACTTTAAACATTCTAAACACATTAAACACATTTAAACAAACTCAGGGCAGAACACCGATGATGAAGCCGAGGACGGACACCTCAGAAACATGAAATTCACATTTCTCTGCTTTTACAAAAAGCTGATGGTCCAAAAGTCTCTGCAACACCAGGCGGACGTGTATAACATGTTCCTGTGGGGACTTGGAAAAGATCAAAATATCATTCAGATTCACAAACATAGATATTAAGGAGATCACGTAGACATCATTCACTAGCCCCTGGAAGACAGCAGGGGCATTAGTTAAACCGAACGGTGTGACTAGGTACTCATAATGTCCACTAGGAGTATTCAACGCTGTCTTCCACTCGTCACCCTCTCTGATATGGACTAGATGATATGCATTTCTTAAATCAAGTTTACTGAAAATGGTAACTTCATGCAAAACTTCAAAAGCAGAGGTCCCAGTAAACATCGGCACCCCGGTTAAGTCAGACATCTCGATAGGACAACATGGAGTGAGATTAGACAATATGGATTTAAGGCATACAGCATGACAATGAGTACCCCACTGAAGGATAGTTCCAGAGACCCAGTCTATGTGTGGGTTGTGCCTTCTTAACCGCGGGTAGCCCAAAATCACTGGCTGCTGTGGAGCGTGAATGAGGTGGAACGAAAGAGTCTCTCTATGATTCCCCGACAAACACATGAACAAAGGCACAGTTTGGTGTGTGACCCGGCAGATAAGACTACCATTCAGGGCGGTGGTAAAAGGGCATGGTCAAAGGTTCCTTACTGATCCCTAATTGCGTGACTAGAGCAATGTCATCAGATTAGCGTCAGCACCAGAGTCAATTAGCACACCTACCTCGATCTCTTGACCGGCGCAACGAAGTAGGGCGTGCAGCACTGGTCGAGAGGACACACTGAAGTTAGCACCCTCTGTTTAACTGGTGACCCCTGCCTTTTTCTGGACATGTAGACGCAAAATGGCCGGACTGACCACAATAGAGGCAGAGATTTCCCGGTAGATGATGCTCTCTCTCTGCTGGAGACAGACTAGCCCGACCTAGTTGCATGGGCTCCATCTGATCTCTACGGACATCCTTCTGTGGTAACAGGGAAGAGGACGGAGACGTAGGGGCAGAGGCTAGCATCTGGACTGCTTCAGGATGACGAGCTCTCTCCCTCTTGCGCTCCTGGAGACGGACATCGATGTGAGTGGCCAGAGCGACGAGAGAGTCCAAATCCGCAGGAGGATCCCGTATCGCTAATTCATCTTTGATAAGGTCTGCCAGTCCATTATAAAAAACGTCAAACAGAGAAGCGGACTTCCAGTCACTCTCCGATGCCATGATGCGGAACTCTTTCGAGTAATCCACCACAGATCTTCCCCCTTGAGATAAATTCAACAGACCCCTGGCTGCCTCTCTTCCAGGAGTCACATGATCAAAGACCTTTCGGAACTCGGTGGAGAAGGACTTGACAGAGGCTGTGGTGAGAGTGTTTTATCCAGCAAAATACCAAAATAAAACCCAAAGTACAACGAGGATGGTTTTACAGCCAAAACGGGAATTATTTTATTGATACACAGATCGTCAGTACAGATCAATCGGGAACAGCCACTGGATACATGTCTCCTGACCCTTTTATATTCACCCTTTTTTATATTCACCCTTTCATTATTGTGTACGTGAGAGGTGTGCATGTCTGATTCATGGGAAAACAAGAAATATTGATTATGGGCGAATATCCAAAATCTAAATGTCACCATGACCCGCTCCCTACCTTTCCTGTTTTTTGGACAATTTGGTTGTTCATTGCCAAACTTGAAAATGTGTTTCCTCTGATTTGAAGTGTGGCCTGAGCATGCATTATTTCACTTCCACAAGGCACAGATACGCGACTGCCGCTCCAACTCGGCAGTTCCCCATTCACGGGCTCTTCCCGTGAGCAGGGAGATGATGTATGCCACGCAGTCTCGCTCAGTTGGAAAAGCCGAGGGTTGCTGCTCAAAAACAAGAGAGCATTGGACCAGAAAAGGACTGCGGGTACCCAGAACAACGTTGACGAATGACCTTGGCTAAACACTGGAGGTGATGGTCAAAATGTTGGGTCAGATTGGGTTCAGATGTGGGGTCTTGTTGAGCAGGATCACTGTCGGCTGGGTTCATTTTTGGCAGGGGTCAGGTACCGGGTAATCAGTCCAACAAACCAATGACAGATGAACAGGCAGAGTCCAATAAAACAGAGAAGATTATACACAGGAAGGCAATCCAAAACCAGGCAGACAAATCCAAAGAGGGGTCGACGAAAGGTAGGGTATGGGAAACAGGCTGGGTCAATAACAAGAATCAGAGTAACAGGCAGGAATCAAAGGCGAACACTAAACAATCTGGCAGGGAACAGAAGGCAGGACTGGCTTATGAAGTACGGAGACAGATTGAGGAGTGGCTGCAGGTGTGTGAAGAGACGGCAGGTGCAGAGAATGAAGTGATTGCAGATGAGATAGGATCTGGAATGATATGACTTGTTAGAAAAGAAAACAAAGAAAAGGGAAGCTTAATTGTCTGGAGACATGACACGCTGGCTCGGAGCCGGGCGTGGAATGGGAGCCGCCTGGTGGGCCACTTTTGGTGGAATGAACCAAACGGCGGGTTAAAGCGCCCAATGACGACGCTCATCAGAACCCAGAAAAGGTGTTGGTCGATATAGACAGCAGGACAGTGGCCATGGAAGTCGGAACTCGCTAAGGAGTAACAACGAATCAATTAGCCCTGAAAATGGATGGCGCTGGAGTGTCGAGCCCATACCCGGCCGTAGTCAGCAAAGGTTAGCCACGAGGGCTATGCCGCAATGAGTAGGAGGACCAACGCGATGTGCACAGAAGCCTAGCCCGGGTGGAGCCGCCATGGATCTTGGTGGTAGTAGCAAATATTCGAACATCGTCATCTAATTAGTGACTCGCATGAATGGATGAACGGGATTCCCACTGTCTCTACCTACTGTCTAATGAAACCACAGCCAAGGGAACGGGCATAGTAGAATCAGCTGGGAAAGAAGACCATGTTGAGCTGGACTCTAGTCTGGCACTGTGAAGAGACATGCGAGGTGTAGAATAAATGGGAAGGCTCAGCCGCTGGTGAAATACCATTACTCTTATTGTTTTTTTCACTTACCCGGTGAGGCAGGGAGGCGAGCCCCACGCGGGCTCTCGTTTGTGGCGTCAAGCGCCCGGCCCCTCCGAGGTCGGGCGCAACCTGCCAGTGGCAGGTGGGGAGTTTGACTGGGGCGGGACACCTGTAAAACGGTAACGCAGGTGTCCTAAGGTGACCTCAGGGATGACAGAAACCTCCCCTGGAGCAGAAGGGTTAAAGCTTGCTTGATCTTGATTTTCAGTATGAATACAGACCATGAAAGCGGGGCCTCACGATCCGTCTGACTTTTTGGGTTTTAAGTAGAAGGTGTCAGAAAAGTTATCAGGGTGAGGGTTAGGGTTAGGGCGGCAGTGGCTCAGCGGTAGAGCAGATGTCTTGAAGACAGATCGCCCAGCCATCGGTGGATCGATTCCCGCTCCTGCCAGAACATCTCCGGAGTGTGAGCTGACGGTGGGAGGCGTCAGCTCACCTCCCAGCCACTGCCGAGGCGCCCTTGAGCAAGGCGCCGTCCCCCTTACAAGCTGCTCTATTGGGGCGCACTCCAGGAAGCTGCTGCCCGTCACTCTGCCTCCCGATGTACAGCTTGATGTTGTGTTGTATACTAACTGCATGATTACAGGCCCCTTTGTGTGCTGTGGTTGTTTCAGGGGCCTGTACATACATAGTGTGTGTGAAAAACTAACACAAAAAAAAAAGTAACAAATGTACACCTGAGTGACAAATGTAATTTCCCCTAGGGGATCAATAAAGTGTATCTTCTTCTTCTTCTTCTTCTTCTTCACAGGGATAACTGGTTTGTGGCAGCCAAGCGTTCATAGCAACGTCGCTTGATCCTTCGATGTCGGCTCTTCCTATCATTGTGAAGCAGAATTCACCAAGCGTTGGATTGTTCAGCCACTAAAAGGAAACGTGAACTGGGTTTAGACCATTGTGAAACAGCTTAGTTTTACCCTACTGATGATGTGTTGTTGCAAGAGTAATCCTGCTCAGGACCAGAGGAACCGCAGGTTCAGACATTTGGTGTAGGTGTGTGGTAGAAAGTTTTTAATACAATAAAATAATACAATATAATAATATAATAAAATCATATAATAAAATCATATAATAAAATAATATCATTTAATTGAACCAAAAATCTAGAGTGTACGTGTGTCAAATCTTTCAGCACTTGGGAGAAACGGCCCCAGGAAGTCTCCAGGTCATGAAAGATTCTGCAAGAATCCAATCTGCTTTTAGAAGTGTTTGTGTAAATGTCAGTATCTGTTCATAATTTTGTCTGCACTAAATGTCCGTGTGACTGATTAGGTTATGTCAGCAGCCATGTGAAACTGTCGACTTGATATCTCTGCTAACTTCTTGAGGTCATGACGTACCTACTGAAACTGGGGGAAAGATTAGTGGAGAGCAGAGGGAACAAAGTTAAACAACTGATTCGCACCTCCCATAGTTACGCCTTTGGAGTATAAAAAGATATGTGATTCATTTCCTAGTTTGTACTTGAAGTTTTCCTGTACCCAGAATATTCTGCAACAACAACACCTCAAATGGACCATTTATCATCTCCAGAGCTCTCATGATTTGATAAGTATTTGTTGAACTTGTCTGTTTGTTGAACCTGTCTGTCTGTCAATATCATCGATGATGTTATCAGACTCATACTCTAATGATATTTTACATGATTTGAATTGGCAAATAAATACTTGTATTTTTCACACTGTCTCCTGTCCTTAAGAGAAACGAAACCCCCACCACAAAGTGGCGTCACGAACAGCGAGGGTTTCAAGACTCCACCCGGCGCCTGTAGCGCCTCTCCCAGGCAGACAGACTGCACTGTACACAAACATAAGGCAAGCTTTTTGGCTTAAATATTGCGTTACTCTCTGTCTGGAAGAGATGCTATGGTTTCTGGTGAGATCTGTTTGCTAAACATAATTTTAAAAAGATAAATTTGTTTAGTTAGTCTTCCCAAAACTACCTGTGTGGGTCATCGTGGGTTGAGTATTTGTCTGAATATATGTTGTTTGTCTGCTCAATATCTGTTTGCTTGGCATGAAAATATTTGTCTACTCTTTTCTCTTATTAAATGGGTGACTTTCAATAAACTTTAGAAAACGAAAATAAAAAGGTTGAGGTTGAGGTTTTAAAAGACAGTCTATTCGGCGAGAAAGTTTTGTGAAGATGTCAGATCCAATATTGAATCGGTAAATTGTGGGTCTTTGGTGATTGGCTGACAGTCTATTTGTACACATAAATTATTTGTTTGACTGTTAATGTCCGACGTTTTCCGTCCTGGTGGGACACAGCGGTAAAAGCCCACGGGTGGCCTTTGTTTGAATCGTTAAAGAACAAACAAAGCTTCGAAAGCCACAATAAAATTAGAGACTTGTTTGCTGTGGAGGACGGAACTTCAGATCGGGTGCCCCACGATTTTCTAACTTCAGGGTTGGTGAAACTGTGTGGACCGCACTTATGAGGTCAAGATTTCTGATCAAGCTGATGATTGTTGAAGAGTTTTGACGCCGTTCAGGCCGGTTTCCATAGGTGACGGGGTGATGAACACATGGAGTGCGTCAATGATCGATTCATCTCCGGTCGTTGCGTAGAGCCTTGAGCTGGATTCCCATGTGGAGTGTGAAGTACGGCCGGTCCACCTGAGGTCTCTGTACATATTTGTCCGGACTGGGGTGGGAACATTTTATGTTCCTGTTAGACTCTTTCTAATGTCATACACATTGCTTAAGTGCTTGTGGAGATTGATAAATTGGTGATTTGCCTATAAATACCTGTCTATTTGTTCTTTGTCCTCTCTCTCCCTCTCTCTCCCACCCTCCCCCTGGCCTCACACTCTACTTCTCTGTTTATCTGAAAAGGAATTTGTTGCTAACACGTGTGTGTGTGTGTGTGTGTGTGTGTGTGTGTGTGTGTGTGTGTGTGTGTGTGTGTGTGTGTGTGTGTGTGTGTGTGTGTGTGTGTGTGTGTGTGTGTGTCTGGATGTGTGTGTGCGGTTGACAAGGACGGACAGAAATTAGACAAATGTGGATGAGATGAATGTGGATGATTTGATCTGTGTGTGTGTTAGTGCTGAGTGATAAACCGTCATATTTTTATGTGTAATATTTTGGTGTAGTGGTATCGAGTGTCTTATAGGAAAATAGATTTTTGAGTTGTTGGTAATTGAACTTTAGATTCTTGATAACCGTGGTGTGAATGAACAGACCTGGTATTTTTCATTTTTATCTTTTTGTTAGAGAAAGCCAATGGTTGCCTTTCTCTCTTTGCTTGAGTTTGATTGCGTTAGACGCAGTTAAAGATTTATCTGAAAGCCCCAATAATTAATATTAACTGTTGTCTCTAATATTTTTATTTGTTACACATGTTGGAGGCTATCCAGCTTCAGAACACTGTTTGGGTTCATGTTGGAGGCTATCCAGCTTCAGAACACTGTTTGGGTTCATGTTGGAGGCTATCCAGCTTCAGAACACTGTTTGGGTTCATGTTGGAGGCTATCCAGCTTCAGAACACTGTTTGGGTTCATGTTGGAGGCTATCCAGCTTCAGAACACTGTTTGGGTTCATGTTGGAGGCTATCCAGCTTCAGAACACTGTTTGGGTTCATGTTGGAGGCTATCCAGCTTCAGAACACTGTTTGGGTTCATGTTGGAGGCTATCCATCTTCAGAACACTGTTTGGGTTCATGTTGGAGGCTATCCAGCTTCAGAACACTGTTTGGGTTCATGTTGGAGGCTATCCATCTTCAGAACACTGTTTGGGTTCATGTTGGAGGCTATCCAGCTTCAGAACACTGTTTGGGTTCATGTTGGAGGCTATCCAGCTTCAGAACACTGTTTGGGTTCATGTTGGAGGCTATCCAGCTTCAGAACACTGTTTGGGTTCATGTTGGAGGCTATCCAGCTTCAGAACACTGTTTGGGTTCATGTTGGAGGCTATCCAGCTTCAGAACACTGTTTGGGTTCATGTTGGAGGCTATCCAGCTTCAGAACACTGTTTGGGTTCATGTTGGAGGCTATCCAGCTTCAGAACACTGTTTGGGTTCATGTTGGAGGCTATCCAGCTTCAGAACACTGTTTGGGTTCATGTTGGAGGCTATCCAGCTTCAGAACACTGTTTGGGTTCATGTTGGAGGCTATCCAGCTTCAGAACACTGTTTGGGTTCATGTTGGAGGCTATCCAGCTTCAGAACACTGTTTGGGTTCATGTTGGAGGCTATCCAGCTTCAGAACACTGTTTGGGTTCATGTTGGAGGCTATCCAGCTTCAGAACACTGTTTGGGTTCATGTTGGAGGCTATCCAGCTTCAGAACACTGTTTGGGTTCATGTTGGAGGCTATCCAGCTTCAGAACACTGTTTGGGTTCATGTTGGAGGCTATCCAGCTTCAGAACACTGTTTGGGTTCATGTTGGAGGCTATCCAGCTTCAGAACACTGTTTGGGTTCATGTTGGAGGCTATCCAGCTTCAGAACACTGTTTGGGTTCATGTTGGAGGCTATCCAGCTTCAGAACACTGTTTGGGTTCATGTTGGAGGCTATCCAGCTTCAGAACACTGTTTGGGTTCATGTTGGAGGCTATCCAGCTTCAGAACACTGTTTGGGTTCATGTTGGAGGCTATCCAGCTTCAGAACACTGTTTGGGTTCATGTTGGAGGCTATCCAGCTTCAGAACACTGTTTGGGTTCATGTTGGAGGCTATCCAGCTTCAGAACACTGTTTGGGTTCATGTTGGAGGCTATCCATCTTCAGAACACTGTTTGGGTTCATGTTGGAGGCTATCCAGCTTCAGAACACTGTTTGGGTTCATGTTGGAGGCTATCCAGCTTCAGAACACTGTTTGGGTTCATGTTGGAGGCTATCCAGCTTCAGAACACTGTTTGGGTTCATGTTGGAGGCTATCCAGCTTCAGAACACTGTTTGGGGTCATGTTGGAGGCTATCCAGCTTCAGAACACTGTTTGGGTTCATGTTGGAGGCTATCCAGCTTCAGAACACTGTTTGGGTTCATGTTGGAGGCTATCCATCTTCAGAACACTGTTTGGGTTCATGTTGGAGGCTATCCATCTTCAGAACACTGTTTGGGTTCATGTTGGAGGCTATCCAGCTTCAGAACACTGTTTGGGTTCATGTTGGAGGCTATCCAGCTTCAGAACACTGTTTGGGTTCATGTTGGAGGCTATCCAGCTTCAGAACACTGTTTGGGTTCATGTTGGAGGCTATCCAGCTTCAGAACACTGTTTGGGGTCATGTTGGAGGCTATCCAGCTTCAGAACACTGTTTGGGTTCATGTTGGAGGCTATCCAGCTTCAGAACACTGTTTGGGTTCATGTTGGAGGCTATCCAGCTTCAGAACACTGTTTGGGTTCATGTTGGAGGCTATCCAGCTTCAGAACACTGTTTGGGTTCATGTTGGAGGCTATCCAGCTTCAGAACACTGTTTGGGTTCATGTTGGAGGCTATCCAGCTTCAGAACACTGTTTGGGTTCATGTTGGAGGCTATCCAGTTTACAAACACCATCTAGTGAAAAACATTCATGTGGAGTTAAAAGTCATTTTTGTCATGACATTGGGTTGATTGATAAGTGTGTCACTATAGATGCTCACTGAGACAATTCTGACTGAGTTTAGCATAAATTAGCATCAACTGGCATAAAATTACCATAGACTAGCATATAATAGCGTGTTAGCATGTTAGCTTAGCATGTGAGCTTGGCATAAATTAGCATAGGTTAGCGTACATTAGCGTGTTAGCATATTATCTTAGCATGTTAGCTTAGCATAAAATAGCACATTTAATTGATTATACTTTAATGTAGTAGCTTTGGATAGCATAATAAGCTTAGCATTACTTAGCTTATAATTGCTAATCGTGAGCGGTTGGTTGTTTCGGTGTCTGGAGGAGCTGTGCTGGCAGCCTGTGTGCAAAGCTAATACAGAAACATCCTAGATACATGTAAATTGACAATTTGTTCTTTGTCTGTGGTTGGCTCGGGATGTCTGAAAATACATTTTTTTTATAGTTACTATCGTGCAGTTTATATAGAGATTTGATTTTAAAAAAGGGGAGGTTGTAGTACTTATACATAAACATCATATAGACACATACATACATAATTCTACACATATAGAAATATTTTACTTTAATTCAACCATATTCAATAAAATGATCTTTTCACTGTTGATCTGTGTTTATCATTTTACACTCTAATCTACAACATCTTTTAAATTGTGTGTTCTGTAATTGTGTTTCAGTATCATTTTGCACCATTTTTCACATCACAACATAACTGCTTATTTTCCATTCATTATCATATACATATACACATTTTACATCACTACACAACTGCTTACATTGTCTGTGCTGTGTGAATCATGGGGTCTGAATCACAGAGTTTGACTGCAGTGGGGATTCTCAGTAAACTGACCCCACTGTTGTCTGATGACATAAATAAAGTCTGTAAAAAATGGAGCAAGCAGACGTGAAGCAATCGGTCTCCCTGGCCTGCGGATGGTACATTTGACTTAAGTCAAAGAGATGGAGGCTTTGATAAAAAACTATAAACCAAAGAATAAAAAATCTAAACGTGTTCAAAAGCGCGACAGAGAATTAACTATTTTGCAGATGTTTCAAACCCAAGGAGAGAAATTAAGAAGCGCTTCTAAAAAACATGTAGGGAAGTTAGTTGATGCAGGAAAGAAAGTGTCTCCTCCTACGTACTCTTCTCAGATGCCGATCCGAAAAGTGATATATTTATTCCAAGTGGTATATGTGCAGCCTCCAGTCTGGGTAGATCCTGTAATGGGACGAGGCAGAGGAATGACAGCAAGATGAATGAACAATCCTAAGATGGGACCACCTAGATGCTATAATTTTGGAAAAGTGGGACACTTCTGCAACAATTGCTAACCACCTCGTTATGCTGGATCTCAAAACATGCAAGGACAGAACAATTACCAACAGAGTTTTCGGGGACCTGTCAACCCCTGGCAGGGACCTCCTGCTGGGTACCAGGGGGGCCTTGAGGATCCTAAGGGGGGGGTTATCAGCTGGCTGTTACATCACACCCTGATGAAGAACCGATGCTTCAGGTTAAATTAGCGGGAAAGCCTATGGAGATGATGGCGGGTCCATGTGCTGCTTACACCTGAGTGGGCCAGGCCTACTCGCAACACCTCCCAAGATCAGGACAATATGTTCGAATCGTTGGATTCTCAGGGACAAAGCAGCTGATACCTACTTCCAAACCAGTCCCCTTGCAATTCCAAGGAAAAACTATAGAACTACCTGTGCTGATATCAGATCAAACTCCTGTGAATCTTCTTGGAAGAGATGCGTTGTGTTAACTTCAGTGCACCATTTCGTGCACTCCAGTAATTGTTGATGCAAGAAAACTCCAAATGACTTTGAAACCAGAAGAGGAAATGGTGTGTTGGCTTGGAAACCTGAGTGACTCCTTTCTGAATCCAGCCAATGAGTGGATGAACTTTATCAAAGCAAACTTGCCAGATGCGAAGCCACCAACATGCCCAAAACATACTACACTTTAATTTTTAAGATGGATCTAAAGCCAGACCAAACATTTGGGTTAATGATCAACCTGAAAGGGTTGAGATTTGGTCTGGTTACATAATATTAGGAAAACAGGACGCTGCGATGGAGGTACATAAAAATACGTATTTAGGCAGAGAATTTAACATTAAAAATAGCCTTCCTCATGTAACATTACTTGTAAATCCAGGTTATGAGCCTAAACACTTAGGACCTATGGTTCTTGAAGCAAAAAGCATGAATTACATACAAAGAGAGAACAAAAGCATTTGGATTAGTGAAGATAAATCCCTTGTGACAATATTTTTTTCTGCACCTGGCTGGGCTCAGCCATAGGTAATCAGGCTTCCATGTCAACCAGAATGCTGTGTTCAGCATTCAGACCTAAGAAAGGAAATGATGGCTACTGTACCGGCTGACTTGTGGTCAAAACATGACACTGATGTAGGGTTGGTCAAGTCAGCTCAACTTGTTGAGTTCAAGCTGAAACCAGGGTGTAGACCACCATGGACACGTCAATATCCACTAAAAACTGAAGCTGAAGCAATAATTGATGGGACTATTCAAGGTCTGTTGGAGGCCGGAGTACTTTAGGTTGAGCCGAACCCATGCAGCAACACACCAATCTTGCCAGTGATAAAAGCAAATAAAAATAAGTAGCGTTTAGTGCATGACTTACGTGGGTTGAATGAAGTAATTGAGGACTTCCCGGCTGAGGTTCCTAATCCTCACACTTTGCTGTCAAATGTCCCACCTGGTGCCAAGTGGTTCACTGTCATTGTGTTCTGCATTTTTTAGTGTACCTCTAACTTCTGTCAGCAGGCATCTTTTTGCATTTACGTACAGAAATCAATCCTATACGTACACGCGCATACCACAAGGCCTCACAAGAGAGATTACAGTACTGCATGGATCAGCTAGAGTACCTGGGTAGGTTGATCAAAGAAGGGATCAGTTTCTCCCTCCCAGTTGGAGGTGGTGTCAGAAGCTCGCAAGCCAACCACGGTCAAAGAAATGATGACATTTCTGGGAATGACGGGGTACAGTTCAGAATGGGTTGATGGATATTCTGCTATTGTCCAGCCTCTGAGAAACATGATTAGAGAAAATGGAGCAGGAAATTTGCGAAGCAGATTACTTTGGACATCAGAAGGACACACTGCTTTTGAAACAAGTAAAACTTTGCTACAGCGGGCGCCGGCTTTGACTCTTCCAGACTATGAGAAATTATTCCAGTTGTTTGTGTCGTGTCGTTTGGGACATGCAGTAGGGATGTTAGACCAGAAAACAGGTATAGGAACACATGCTCAACCAATGGCCTATTATTCTGTTGCACTAGCGCCGGTAGAACTGGGTTTGCCAGAATGCTACCAGCACCTGGCTGCCGCTCATTTATTGTATGAGAAAGCATCAGCTCTTACTATGGGCTATTCGATAGAAATTTTATCACATCATAAGTTGATAAAGGAAAAACAGCTAAGGGACCTTCTCTTGATATTTTGACAAATGACATGAAGTCGTATGTCAGACAAATGACTAACATCCACAGGAGCATCTCTGCTCTGTTATCTCATTACAGACAAAAGCTGACCGTGAGGAGACTCCACCTTCAGTGACACCAGGAGACTCAGTGTACATAAAGGTGTTCAGACGGAAGTGGAACATCCCCCGACGGGAGGGTCCGTACGAGGTGGTGAGAGCCACTTCCCAGCAGTGCAGGTCAAAGGATCCCCTACGTGGTGTCATTTAAAGCATTGCTTAAAGGCACCCATTGACATTCTCAGTGACAAAGATGAAGGCCAGGGGAAGGATTCCCTGGAAGGGGGGAATGCTCCTTCTCCACCTGGCTATGATGGGGATGTTGATGCAGCACCGTTTCCAGTTATTGGATTCCCCAAAGAGAAGTGGTGCCAATAGTGATGTTATTAATCTAATCATTACCTCAAGGCCAACTTCAACTCCAATTGTAATTACTAAGACAAATACTAGCTGGTTCTGTTGGAAACTGTTGGGGTTGGAAGATACTTCTAAACATTTTACAATGAAGGTGAAAGAGGTAGCTTGGCTTGAAGAACAAAAATCAGAAACTGTGGTTGGACCAGAAAAGAATGGTTGGTATAAGTGGGTACAGTTTGCAGGTTATCTTAATCATAAAACTGACTGCTATATATGCACTAAACCTAAGATAGATCGTCTGTTTGTGATGAATACTGTTTTCAGCTGTTTTCAGATAAGTATTGGCCTTATATCATGCATGCTATGGAGTTGGATGAAAGGATTGGCAGACGGAATGCAGAGCTCGGGATGCCAACAGAAGTTCCTTTAATACCAGTAGGAGGGTTTGAATGCTCCGAAATATCAGGGAGTGTGTATTTAGGAATAATAAATTCAGCTAGATGCACTTACATGTGGAATGTAGATGCTAATTGTTCTAAACCAACTTTGAAATCTTCTACTCAACGAAAGGGTTTGTCAATAAGTCCTGTTCATGTGCCAGCGTGTCCTTATTATTACCAGAGTGTAGTTATGGCTGATCATTATTGGTGGTGTGGAGGACAGAGACTTCATTCTATTCTTCCTTTAGATTGGGCAGGTAGATGTAATAGGGTGCAAATAGTGCAGGAGATCGTTGTAATTCCTCTTGAGAGTCAACTGGGTGAGATCAAGATCATAATATTGTTAACATGGTTAAGAGACAATATGTTTCGGACTCTAATGTTTATTTTGATTCAATAGGCCAGCCTAGAGGGATTCCTGAAAGGTATAAGGCCTGGAATGAGGTTAAATCAGGGTTTGAGTCTATTTTACCATGGATAACTACCAGTAAGAACACTGAGTGGGTTAATTACATTTATTATAATCAACAGCGTTTTATTAATTACACTGATGAGGCTTTGATTTCTCTTGGTAAGCAGGTGGATGCTACCAGTGCCGTGGCCTGGCAGAATAGACAAGTTTTGGACTGGTTATTGGCTGAGCGAGGTGGTGTTTGTGCTTTGATAGGCGAGTACTGTTGTACATATATTCCAGATAACACGGCTCCAGATGGTTCCTTTACCAAGGCTATGAAGAGGATTAAGAATCTCAGGATTGAGGTAAGGAGAATGCAGGACAGGATGTTGAATCAGGTTTTGTAGGCTGGTTCGATAACATGTTGGGAGGATGGAAACAAGGATTGTTTAAGATAGGAGCTGTGAGTTTAGTATGTGTAGTGATACTAGGTTTTGTGTTCTGTTGTTGCTTCCTGGTGATGAGGTCAGTGTTGATACGTACAGTAGAGAGGCAGATGGTGGTGTTGGCCAGGGAACCTCCACAGATTCCAGACCTATATCCAGCGCCTGACTGGGCCGACATGGGAGAAGAGAAAGGAGAGCCTTCCAGTGATGAAGATGATGGAAATGAGTGAGGCGTCCCTCTACAACGCCAACAGCGGCGGTGGGGACTCCTGCCAGAAGCTCACCCACCGCTGTGAGGGGAAGTCTGACTACAAAGGGGGGTGGATGTATAGATTCCACCCGTCTCAATGTCAGTGAAGCAGGGAGATCCTCACACCATTAGGGTTTGGGCTCTGGGGGAATGTCCTTATTGCCATACAGCCAAGTACGGGACAAGAACACTGTGAAGGACTGATAACTTTGTGTCACCTAGAAGTATTTCAGTGATAATTCATAAACTCACTACTATATATTGTTCTGTTTTTCAGTAATCAGAATGTCATAATTCATATTAGAAGTGTGTTTACTTGATTGAGCAGTAGTTCAAAATCCTATTAAAAATATTTTTTTGAATAAATAATGAATTAAAATAAATTATGATTGATCAGTATCTTAAAATCCTTTTAAATCTTTTTTAAAATAAATAATTAAAATAAATTATGAGTCATTTTAAAATTAAAATTTGAATAGATGAAATGTTCATGTTCAAATGTTTTGGAGGCTACTAAGTTTGGATTGTCTTCTCTGCAGGCTAAGAAAGCGATCGCTCAGTGAGGGTCATGGAGGAATTTTTCCCCAAGAATGTAATCATCAGGGTTTTCGCATCCGTCTGTAGTGAAGAATAGTGAGACAGTAGCTATGGATCTGTGCCATCTTTGTTAAAAATTGGATTGTTGCGTTTTATTAAATTTCCCAAGTTTTGGTCCATGGCTTAAAAGCCATTGAAGGGGGGAATGTGGTGGAAAGTTTTTAATACAATAACATAATACAATAAGATTAGTGGAGATTAGAGAGATTAGTGGAGAGCAGAGGGAACAAAGTTAAACAACTGATTCGCACCTCCCATAGTTACACCTTTAGAGTATAAAAAGATATGTGATTCATTTCCTAGTTTGTACTTGAAGTTTTCCTGTACCCAGAGTACTCTGCAACAACAGCAACACCTCAAATGGACCATTCATCATCTCCAGAGCTCTCATCATGATTTGATAAGTATTTGTCGAAATTGTCTGTTTGTTGAACCTGTCTATCAATATCATCGATGATGTTATCGGACTTATACTCAGCCTACTGATGATATTTTACATGATTTGAATTGGCAAATAAATACTTGTATTTTACACACTGTCTCCTGTCCTTAAGAGAAACGAAACCCCCACCACAGGTGCTTGGATGAAGAGCCAATGGTGCAGAGCTACCATCTGTGGGATTATGACTGAACGCCTCAAAGTCAGAATCCCCACCTGGATGTAACAATACCATATATAAGATAATAATAATCCTTTATTGTCCCACAGTTGGGAAATTTGTGCAATTGTGGCAGCGGGGGGGGGGGGGGTACATAAATACTTAAATAATATACAATATACATACATATAAACATATGCAACATATGAAATATACATATTCACATATTATAAACATATTAACATATATCATATAAAAAATTTAGTTATATTTACACTAGAGCAGCGGAACTTCGGTTGGTCCCGGATAGCCAGCGGGCTCCGGCCTGCCGGCGAATAGAGCTGTTCGTGACAGGGCCGGGGCACGGCTGGACGATGGCCGCCTCTCTCCTGACTCGCACCATATGTTTGTGGAGAACCTTGTGCTAAATCACTCCACACAATCTGATTCTGGGTCAGAGTTTTGTACGTAGCAGAACAACTCCCTTGCTGTGATCTATTGAAAGTCAGCCCTCAATCCAAGCTTTTGTCAGCAGGTACAGGCCCCGCCGAATCCTCCCTGGTGGGGACCAGGGACCCCAGAGGTGCGTTGCCCCTGGCAGGCCAGGCCTCAGAGTGCCTGGCAGTCCGGCTCCACATGTGTGCGCCTGGCGGGCCACCTCTCCCTGGGTTCCTCTGGTAGTCCAGGCCTACGTGACTTTGGTGGTCCAGGCCTTGGTGCCTCTGGTGGTCCAGCTAAGCCTCCATGCCTCTGGTGGTCCAGCTAAGGCTTGATGCCTCTGGTGGTCCAGGGTTTTGTGCCTCTGGTGGTTCAGCTAAACCTCTGTGTTTGTAGTTGTCCAGCTAAGGCTCCATGCCTGTGGTGGTCCAGCTAATGCTCCGTGCCTCTGGTGGTCCGTGCCTCTAGTGGTCCAGCTAAGCCTCGGTGCCTCTGGTGGTCCGGGTAAGGGTCTGTGGCTCTGGTGGTCGGGGCTCCGTGCCTCTAGAGGTCCAGCTAAGGCTCTGTGCCTCCGGTGGTCCACGACTCCGTGCCTCTGGTGGTCCAGCTAAGGCTCCGTGGCTCTGGTGGTCAGGGCTTCGTGTTTCTGGTAGTCCAGCTAAGGCTCCATGCCTCTGGTGGTCCCACTAGCCTCCGTGTTTCTGATGGTCTAACTAAGGCTACTTGCCTCTGTTGATCCAGCTCAACCTCCGTGCTACTGTTGGTCCGTTCCTCTGGTGGTCCAGCTCAGCCTCGGTGCCTCTGGTGGGCCTGCTCAGCCTCCATGCCTCTGGTGGTCCATGCCTTAAGAGACCTAGCTCAGCTTCGGTGCGTCTGGTGGTCCAGCTCAGCTTTTGTGCCTCTGGTGGTCCAGCCCAGCCTCCGTGCCTGTGGTGGTCCATGCCTCTGGAGCTCTACCTCAGCCTTGGTGCCTCTGGTGGTCCAGACCAGCCTCCATGCCTCTGGTGGTCCGTGCCTCTGGTGGTCCAGCTCATACTCTGTCAGTGGAGCCTGATCAGCAGAACGACAAAGTGTGAGCTGCATCACCGGGGGCGTGAAACATGTATGGGGCCATTGAAGGCGCGAAGCATGTGCAGGACCACTGAGGGCACGAACCTCTGGGGCCACAGGCCAAGGGCTTTTTCCGCATGCTCGGCCGGTGTGGTGGGCACCAGGTGGAGGTTAAGGCCCCGGGTGGGGACTGTGGAGGATGAGACCGGGGCTGGAACTGCTGAGGTTGTCTAGGGCCCTGGATCCTCTGGCTGGGACTGTGGAGCCTAAGTCTGCGGCCCTGGATCCTCCGGCTGGGGCTGTGGACATCAGCCTGGGGCCCTGGAGTCTCTGGCTGGGGCTGTGGAGGTCAGCCCGGGGCCCTGGGGCCACCTGCTGGGCCTGTGGAGGTCAGCCTGGGGCTCTGGAGCCTCTGGCTGGGGCTGTCGAGGTCAGTCTGGGGCCCTGGAGCCTCCGGCTGGGGCTGTGGAGTTCAGCCTGGGGCCCAGGAGCCTCCAGGCTGGCTCTCTGCTTGAATTTGTGACTTTATTTCATTTTTTGTCATAAAAATCACATTAAAATCATGTGCAACAAAAGTCCAATGCTTCACCACAAGTCCAGTGCTCATTTTTCACACACATTAGTGTTATAATTTCATCTCATCAAGCGCAGAGGAGCCAAACAGAAAGCCTCACCATACATTTCAGCATAAAAACCTGTTATTTGGTCAAAAATGAGGAAAAAAGTGTTAAATGGACCTGAAAGGGGCGTGGGGGGCACGGCCAGGATGGGGATATCCTAAACCTGGCCAACCCGGCTCATCCCGGGTCAGCCAGGGGCCTATCAAGCCCCTGGATGGCCTCTGTCATGACTACCAGGGGAGCGAAGGCCTGGCCTCTAGGGGCGTTAAGGTCGGACTACCAGAGACGTGAGAACATTCACTGGACGACCAGGGACGCGGTTGAGGTTTGGAGGGGGTTGTCAAGGGACATCAATTGATCTAGCTAAGTGCTAATTTGAGATGAGGACCTCCAGTGACTAGAGGCCGAAATGCACCTAAGCAAATCTGAGCAATGAAAGCCGATGTTCGGACACGGGCAGCGGATCTACGACAACTCATCCCGGAGGTCCGAACAAAGTTGGATTTTTTGACAAAGTGTCACACTAGAGGACGAGGGGGGGTCCTCCGACTCTAGGCAGCCCAGCCATGACACACTGAACCCGGGTCGTTTTAGCAGGCCGACCCACCCTCCTGGGGGTCCGGAACCAAAGTGGGTTTTCAGGCCCCCAACTTCAGAGGCTTCACCACGGTCACGAGGTCATAGAACCGTGAGCCCGAAAGCCAAACTCTGTTGCATGACCTCCAGGAGGGTGGGTCACCCCCCAAAGTCACCCAGTGACGGTGCAACGTGGCTGGGCAGCCGCCTGCCGGCATCCTTCCTCTCTCCCTCTCTGGAAGACACTTGGTCGTAGAACCAGCAGACGGAGCAGTCATTTCTCCAATGACAAGTTCTACAATGACAAGTCCTCCTTTCGCTTTGCTCTAAAGGTTACCTACATTATTGTGCTACAGTACTGTACACCCATGTATTTTGATATGATATTGAATGTTTTATTCTTATTGATTGTACAGTAAAATTATATGTGCTTTCAATGGTTTTCTAGAGATTTTATGATTCAGATATTTTTCAGTGTTTTTTTTTTTTTGAAAACTGACGAATAATGAAGAACGACATAACTTCGAATGACGTTGGTTGAGGTATACCTATATTTTGTTTTTGTTTTTTTGTTGATCTTATTTCCTGTAATTACTTCTCGTAAGTCTTTTGGAATGCAGTGGTACCTCTAGTCACCAAATTATTGGTTCTGGAAGAAATTTCTTCACTAGAAAATTTTGTAAGTACAGATGCAATTGCCGTAATCCATTCCAAGCCCCCCAATATTCAGACATAACTGTTTTATGAAGCATAAAAATGCATTAAACAACTCACATATATATGTTACAATTAGATTATTATACAATAAATGAGAGTTGTGCATAATGTAAAAAACAAAGAATAAAGAATAAAAAATGATGGTCATTTACCTTTTAACTGCTGTCTTCATTGTTATTTGCCCTCTTTGGTTCATGCCCTCTTGCCTCACCATGCCGAACAACAGAGTGAATTCCAGTCCTCCTTTTGAACTTCTCCAACCACCCACGCAATGCCTTAAACTCCCCGTGTTCTTTCGCCGACATTCCTTCGCCTGAATCCTCTTTCACAAGGTCATTGAAAATGACAGTTGCCTTTTCGCAAATTATGGCCTCGGTCACTGTGTCACCAGTCATCTCTTTCTCTTTTATCCCCTCAAGTAACAACCTCTCCATCTCATCGTTCACTGCCGACCTCCTCGAAATTATAGCGAGGCCTTTGGAAAGAGTTATGGCTTTTATGGCTTCCTTTAGTTTTAATAACGTGGCGATTGTAGATACATTTGTGGTGAGAGTGTTTTATCCAGCAAATTACCAAAATAAAACCAAAGTACAAAGAGGATGGTTTACAGTCAAAACGGGAATTCTTTTATTGATTCTCAGATCATCAGTACAGATCAATCGGGAAACAGCAATTGGATACATGTTACATAACCCTTTTATACTCACTGGTCCCTATTGTTGTGTATGTGACGACGTTATGTGTCTTTTCTTGGGAAAACAGGAAACATTAGATTTCAAGGCGAACATCCAAATCTAAGTAACCACCCTGTGTCACCATGACCCGCTTCCTGTCTTTCCTGTTTTTGTACATTTTGGTTATTCGCTGCCAAACTTGAAAATGTGTTTCCTCTGATTTGAAGTGTGACCCAAACATGCATTATTTCGCCTCCACACATTACGGCCTTATTCTTTGGCGAGATCAACCAAATGCATCCCTTTTTCATGCTTTTCTATTATCTCTTGCCTTGTTTGTATAGACAAAGAAACCATTTTCTTCTTCTTTTCTTTTCCTCTTTTCTCCATCACTTTCTTGGGGTCCATAGTGAATGCTCTAAAAGTTAATATATTTACGTAAAATTATCAGAACACGTCATGGGTCGAGGGCCGAATGACGAGGATGCTGCAGAGACACCTATCTATCTACACACATAGACACATACGGTAGAGGTCCCTCTTAGCCAATGGGATGCCAGGATGCTAGGTAATAGCCAATTGCAGAGCAGCTACAAGAATGTTGCATTCAGGAAACTTTGGGAGCTGCGAGTAGCAGCTCATACTGTATTTTTACCTTTCGTATCCTGAAATTTCTTTTGTAACAAACAATATTTTCCTGTTGAGGCGTTTCATAACTTCAAAATTTTGTATGAAGATATGTTTTTAAGTAGATGTACCACTGTACAACTTTTGTATTCAGAGCAGTAATGGGATTACAATGACTGATTTCAGATTGAAATGTAATAAATAGCTAAATAACTGAATTGTTCATAAATACAAACAACCTCTTGGAACCAATTGTTTGTAGGTTGAGGACTACCAGTATTTATTATTACTGTTATGATTTTAGATTTATTTAAGCACAGAAAAATATATTATTTAAACTTGACTGGAATTGAGACTACCATTATACACACACACACACACACACACACACGCACAGACACATATCATGATAGATACATTTGCAAACAGATCTGTTATATTTGTCTGGACATGTTTCCAAAGGCATTGGGAAAGTACAAAGCAAAAATTAAAAAACATATTCTTACATGCCTGCTTTTATAAAAACGAGTAGTCAAACGGTGATTATATATATATAATATATATATATATATGTATATATATATATATATATATATATATATATATATATATATATATATATATATATATATATATATATAGCTAGAGTGTGCTTTCTTAATTTCCCTTCGGGGATCAAACCAGTATATAAAATTAAATTTAAAAAAAATTATATATATATATATATATATATATATATATATATATATATTAATGTCCATCTCAGCCTTGTGGGGTGGTATCTGTGTGTCATCCTCAAGTTCTGGTCCTCTACCAGCGGCCTGGGAGTCTGAGGGTTCTGCGCAGTATCTTAGCTGTTACTAGGACTGCGCTCCTCTGGACTGAGGCTTCACATGTTGTTCCAGGAATCTGCTGGAGCCACTCTTCCAGTTTGGGGGTCACTGCCCCAAGTGCTTCTATTACCACGGGGACCACATTAACCTTGAACTTCCACATCTGATCCAGCTGTTCTTTCAACCCTTGGTACTTCTCAATCTTTTCGTGTTCCTTCTTCCTGATGTTGGCATCAGCTGGAATCTCCACATCTATCACCACTGCTCTCTTCTGCTCTTTGTCCATCACCACTATGTCCGGTTTGTTAGCCAGCAGCTGTTTGTCGGTCTGGAAGCTGAAGTCCCACAGGATCTTAGCCTTGTCATTCTCAACCACCTTTGGTGGTGTGTCCCATTGGGATTTGGGTACTTCTAGTCCATACCGGGTACAGATGTTCCTGTACACTATCAAAGCTACTTGGTTGTGCCTTTCCATGTATGCTGAGCTGGTGAGCATCTTACTCCCTGCTACCACATGCTGGACTGACTCTGGGGCCTCTTTACAAAGCCTGCACCTTGGGTCAGATCTACCGTGGTAGATATTGGCCTCTATTGCTCTTGTACTTAGGGCCTGTTCTTGTCCTGCCATGATCCATGCCTCTGTGCTGTCTGTCAATCCAGCTTTATTCAGCCATTGGTAGGTCTTCTTGATATCAGCCACTTTTTCTATCTGATGGTGGTACATGCTTTGTAGGGGCTTGTCCCTCCATGTTGTCTCGTCCTCCTCCTCTTCCTCCTCAGGCTTCTGCTGCCTAAGGCATTCACTGAGCAGTTCATCTGTTGGGGCCATCTTCCTGATGTACTCTTGGATTTTTGATGTCTCATCCTGGACAGTGGCCCTGATGCTCACTAGTCCTCGGCCTCCCTCTTTCCGCTTAGTGTACAGCGTTAGGGTGCTGGACTTGGGGTGAAACACTCCATGCATGGTGAGGAGCTTTCTAGTCTCGATATATAGGGCTTCTATCTCCTCCTTTGGCCAGCTTATGATCCCAGCGGGGTATCTGATGACCGGCAGTGCATACATGTTGATGGCTCGGACCTTGTTCTTACCATTCAGCTGACTTCTCAGGACTTGCCTTTCTCTCTAGAGGTATTTGGCTGTGGATGACTTCCTTGCGGCCTCCTCATGACTGCCATTAGCCTGTGGGATTCCAAGGTATTTGTAGCTGTCCTTGATGTCTTCTATCCTGCCCCCTGGTAGGTCAACCCCTTCAGTTCTGATCATCTTGCCTCTTCTTGATACCATCCGGCCACATAATCCAAATGACATCCTTATGTGTTCGCTGTAGATCCTGGTGGTGTGGATCAGTGAGTTAATTTCTCGCTCATTCCTGGCATACAGCTTGATGTCATCCATGTAGAGGAGATGGCTGATTGTTGTCCCACTTCGGAATTGGTATCCGTAGCCACTCTTTGTGATGATGTGACTGAGGGGGTTCAGGCCTATGCAGAACAGCAGTGGTGATAGTCTCTGTGTACCGCTCTGTCCACCAGTAGCTGGTGCTTGACTCCCCAGGTGTTACTACCAACTCCTTTCTGTGCCCCGCTCATATATTGATCCATGTGTCTACTCATCTTAGCCGCCATGATGCCTGACAGGAGCTTCCATGTTGTACTGAGAAAGCTCATTGGCCAGTAGTTGGATGGGGTGGATCACTTCTGTGATCACTTCTGATCAGGACTGTCCTGCCTTCAGTCAACCATTCTGGGTGCGTCCCATCCCATAGCAGCTGGTTCTCTGTGCTGCTAGACGCTCGTAGAGTGCTATCAGCTTCTTTAGCCAGTATGTATGGATCATATCGGGGCCCGGTGCTGACCAACTCTTCATCTTTAACACTCTTTCTTGGATGTCTGCCATTGAGATGGTTACTGGTTCTTGTTCTGGGAGGCAGCTGTGGTCAGTCCTCAGGTCCACTAGCCACTGGGCATCGGTGTTGTGTGATGCTTCTCTTTCCCATATGCCCTTCCAGTATTTCTCCACCTCAGCTCTTGGTGGGTCTGACCGGGTGCTATTTCCCTGCCACTGAGAGTACACCTTTGCTGGTTGAGTGGAGAAGGTCTTGTTTATTCTCCTGGCCTCTATCTCCTTGGTGTATCTCTTCAGTTGGGTAGCCAGAGCCGTTAGTCTTTGTTTGGCAGTTTCGAGTGCTTCAGGTATGGAAAGCTTGCTGTATTTCCTGGGTGCCCCTTTATTCACCATGTTCCCCTTCTCTAGCTCGGCTAGCTGGCTGAGTTCTCTCCGTGTCGCCTTTATATATATATATATATATATATATAAGATATATATAGATATATGTATATATACATACACATTGCGCCCTCGCTCGATCTCACATTAACACTCGTCACTTCACCTCATCACGGATTATTTGTCGGCAGTCACATGATACCGTACGCACATTTTGTTGGCTGACGGCATCCAGAAGTGCACTATGTTTCGTGACACACAAAAGTGCTTTAACCAGTCTATCAGAGTTTTGGAAAAGGTAAAACAGATAGAAGGTGGTTTAATATTAGTATGGGGAGGGTTCATAAACGTTTAAATTACCGTAAATAATTAGATAATTAGATTAAAATCTCGATCACGGATTCCTTAATTGCATGTGGTTCCTGGAACGCATTAACCGCAAAGAACGAGGGCACACTGTATATCATTGCTTATAGAACTCTGATGTCTCTGGATCATTTTTTGTTCAACAAATTTTTCTTGGTGTTTTTCTCTGGTTTAAATAATATGATGAAACACTTTGGAGCATATATACAGAATATTAATCCAAAACTGGAGGCCAGAATGGCAAATATCTCTACAGCCACAGTAAATTTCCCAGGAGAGCTGACATACGCTGGGATAAAGGTGATCCAGACTGCACAGAATATCAACATGCTGAAGGTGATGAGCTTGGCTTCATTAAAACTATCAGGCAGTTTCCGAGCTGGAATAGCAAGCACTAAGCAAAAAACAGCGAGTAGCCCAATGTACCCGAGTACACCCCAGAACCCAACGGCTGAGCCCAAAGCACATTCCAGAATGATTCTTTTCTTATATACAGTTAAGTTCTTGATTGGAAATGGGGGACTAACAACCAACCAAATGGTACATATTAATACCTGTATAAATGTTATGCAGGCTGCAGTTATTCTTTGCTGCAGCGGACCAAACCATTTCATGACATTACTACCTGGGAGGGTGGCCTTGAAGGCCATTAATACTGCAATTGTTTTGCCTAAAATACAAGACATGCAGAGGACAAAGGTGATTGCAAAGGCTGTGTGTCGCAGCATGCAGGACCAGTCAGAGGGTGCTCCAATGAAAGTTAATGAACTCAGGAAACACAGAGTCAGAGAGAAGAGCAGCAGGAAGCTCAGCTCAGAGTTGTTGGCCTTGACAATCGGGGATGTTCTATGTTGATAGAACAGAACTGCAGTCATGATGGTGAGACAGGCACCACCAACTGAGAACGCTGCCAGAATGATTCCTAGGACCTCATCGTAGGAAAGAAATTCAACAGGCTTGGGTAGACAAGTGTTGCTCTCTGCATTAGGCCAGAATTCATGAGAGCAAGGGGTACA
Organism: Antennarius striatus; assembly: GCF_040054535.1. Classification (NCBI taxonomy): domain Eukaryota; kingdom Metazoa; phylum Chordata; class Actinopteri; order Lophiiformes; family Antennariidae; genus Antennarius; species Antennarius striatus. Next base: position 813,419 of record NC_090782.1, on the reverse strand, counting down.
ATCAAGAGAATCTAAAACACAAAACAAAAATTTTAAATGGAAATTAGTAGTCATATACGGTATGTCAGGTAGTATTTATGAATATGAACTAAATCACCTGTAGAATTGCTAATCTCTCCATCAGGACATCGCACACAATCATAGCAGCAGATGGGTTTTCCTTTTTGAAGCACTTTACGGGTTCCTGGGTGACATCTGTCACTACACACTGACTTTGGAACCTGATACATGAATGCAAAGTCAAGAAGATTCAGTTTTGTTTTGTTTTTACAATTAATAATTATTTAACAAATAATAAAAATTGCAATTACAAACTATCTGTCAAAATTTATATTGAAATAGTCTTCTATCCTTGTAATATTTGTAATTCCTTGTGCTGATTATAAATGTCTATAGTATTTGAAAATAATGCAACGTAAAGGCAGAGCGACCAAAAGAACAGGAGTTTCAGATAATATCTGTTCGACTACAAAGGTTTTGCTGCTCCTACTTAAAAAGTTACACAACAGGTAATCAAAGGAGCTTTTCATGCTGAAATTATGGTGATTGTTAGGGTTGTTAGGCCAAGAAACCCACTTGATTTATTAAGATCAACCTGGTGATTTTCTTTTTATTTTATTTTAACACTAAAAATATGTACAATAACATTTGGAATGGTTCTCGTCACAATCAGTATAATCATCTGACAGTGGAAAATTACATCTTTGAGACCTTCAAAACATTCATTTTAATATGCTTAAAACTCCTTACTTTTGTGACACCCTCCATGAACATGAGGTTCGTATTAATTTGGAACTCCTGACCCGCTGGCAATGACCCATCATAATGTCCCACTGTCACAATCTCAATGCTGCCCCTGTGATTTTTCTGCCAATTCACCAGCTCATACTTGGCCACGGGATCCCCATTTGCATCAAATGACACGTCATAACCGTTTAGGTTAAACTTCACTTTCTTTAAGTGATTAAGGACCTATGAGGAGAAGTTAAGTGTTATAAATTGAATTAAATGTACGTTATATATTATAAATTTTATAGTTCTGAAATTGGAATGTGTTTCTGGCTTTTTTATAATTTTAACCAACCTCCTTTAATGATAACTTGTTGTATTTGTCGCAGTGAGTTGAGGAATTTGTGTCCAGGCACAATGTGTTGTGAAGGGCATGTGCTAATGCATAAACTGCCTTATAGACCATGTTAGTGATTCGAAGTTGAGATGTGTCGGTGTATGGGTTCTGGAGAGTCTGCATGTCTTCAGTTCCATCACACATTCTCTCACCTGTAGCAGTAACTGGACAGAACGTTTTTAGCTCTACATTAAAACCATACATTATTTATCATAATATAAATAACAACAAAAGAAGGTCAAATATTTTACCACACATAATTTCATACAAAACTAAATCCACAAATTAATCTACAGAAAAGTGGGTTTTACTTTCTTAAATTCTGGTAGACTTTTACAACAACAGAAACAGTTCTCTCACATGTCCCCAGCCTGCAGTTGAATACAACCTCCCAGAACTCAGTGAGCACTGGGGAAGAGGCCACTTTTGTGGCAGAGAGATCCAGCAGGAAGTCTCTCAATCCAGGGATGACTGATCGCTCAATGCCAAATCCAATAGCTCCAGCACAGAATCTGTACTTCAGCATGTCTCGGTTGGTAACCCAGGCCTCAGTTCCTACCCATTGGCGGGGTGGAGAAGCCTCACGTGACAGCTCCTCCAGAAGGAGTCTGAGTTCAGCAGACGCAATAAACGCCACAATAACGCGAGCTGTTGATCTGTGGAAGACATTCATATGTATTATAACAAGTGATACACTTTGTCACACTTTGACACAATCTGTGATATCGACACCTCCGGATAACATCAGCTACTCTCTGGATCTTGCTGCGTGGGTTTGTCCGATGCAAAGACTCAGAGTATTCCACACAGATTCCCTCCTTCTGTGCCGTGAGCAGGAAAGATGCCATACCGTTGTTGCCATAGTCTGAATCTGATCGGATTGCACCGATCCAAGTCCAGCCAAAGTGTTTTACAAGCTTGGCCAGTGCATCAGCCTGGAACTGGTCACTTGGTACAGTTCTGAAGAAATTAGGGTACTGCATCTTATCAGACAGACATGCACAAGTGGCCAAATAACTCACCTAAGTGAAAACATAAATGTGATTATTGAACATGGCAGGCACATGAATCAGTACTCATTTCTATTAAAGACAGTTTGTCAGAAATTCAAATGCTTACTTGAGGAATGTTGAAGGTCCTGATAACGCGTGACATGCTTATAGATCGCGTGGATCCAGATTCACCCACAACTCCCACCAGCATACCAGACTGAGAGCAGTTATCACCAGTGTGAAATGCCTGATCCAGGCTATTTGAAAGCTGAAATGCCACATGCACTGTTACTGGCACAGAGAAGCAGGAGTCATGGATCTGATAACCCAGTTTGACACCGGGCAGGAGCTCAGTGCTGTTGTTAATCTCCTCAATGGCAAAGATCATAGCCTGTGAGAAGCGCAGTTGACGGTAGTCAATGCTGGAGACAGAAACTCAATTGTCAAACATGCATACGATGATGATGATGCACTATTTAAGCAGGTAACGTAAGAAAGAGATTTGCAATTTAATATCATGGGTGATAACAGGCATTAAATTTGCAACTAAGGCAGCCACAGTTAATGACAAGCAAATGTAACACAAATAAAAGCATTTCAGTAACACACTCTGATACTCTCTCAATAATCACTTCTCCTGACAGACCTCCCTGTGCATCTCAGTGGCTCAGGTACAGTGGTGTAGTTATATCTGAAGGTGTGTTTGTAGTGGTGTATGGAGAAAACACCCCCAATAATGAAGTCTCCATCCATAGAGAATGCGGGCAGGCGAGCGGTACCTTGGGGTTTACATGTTACAGTTGAGGCCTGATTGTTAGTTCCATTAACAATACCCCCAGTAATTCTGGCCTTTTGTTTGAGACCATCTCCATAATACAGATCAAACATGAGCAAACCAACAATTATAAATGAGATCTCCATCTCTCAATTGTCTACATTTCTGTTTTCAGGACTTATATATGTTTTAAGGCAACTGCTCATCTTCCAGTATATTAAAGAGGGAACTCCCATTGGACTATGATGATCATTTGTTACGGTCTGTTGAGAATTGTGCTCTTCAAATACAAATGATATACACATTAGTGGGTTGTTAATATGATTCAATCTAATATAATGGGATTAATGATTTTTGTGATTTTAATGCATTTGAGATTCTATCAAAATATAATGGTTTCAGTCTTTTGTCAAAAAAAAAAAATCAATACAAAAAAAGTGAATAAAGAGTCAATTTTGTCATAATTTACTTCACACTTCATTTTATAGATTTAACAGAAAGATTCAAAGTAAAAAATACAATGTCATGATTTCCAAAGAATGAATCAGACTTTTTTAAAGAAGATAGTCACCTTAAACATTTACTGATCAGTTTTCAGACTTTCTACTTGTTTTTTCCACAGGAAATCATTTTCCAATATTTTTTGGGAATCAGCAATTGGATATGTTCTGTGCTGTCATGATTGTCATAATTTATTCAGTATAGTGTGTATCTGAATTATGCATTGTTACTTGTGTGGTGTCAGTGCACACCAGTTGACCACTGACTTTCATTACTAGTCCAGAGGCAATGTGTAGGGTTTCATCACTCTGGCAGCAGACAATTTTCCCCAAAATTCCTCCCTCTCATTCACACACATGTACTCTGTCTTACTGCGGCTAACCTTCATTCCTCTCCTTTCCAGGACAAACCTCCACCTCTCTAGCTTCTCCTCCACCTGTTCCTTGCTCTCACTGCAGATCACAATGTCATCTGCAAACATCATAGTCCATGGAGATTCCTGTCTAGCCTCGTCTGTCAGCCTGTCCATCACCATAGCGAACAAGAAGGGGCTCAGAGCTGATCCTTGATGCAGTCCCACCTCCATCTCCGTTCCTCTAGTGGTCCAGCTCAGCCTTGGTGCCTCTGGTGGTCCAGGCCAACCTCCGTGCCTCTGGTGGTCCATGCCTCTGATGGTTCTGGCACTGGGTGGACGGGGCCTAAGTGTGGGGCCCTGGAGCCTCTGGCATGGGCTGTGGAGGTCAGCCTGGGTCCCTGGAGCCTCTTGGTTGGGTTGATTTCATCTTTTGTCATGAAAATCACATTAAAATCATGTACAACACACACACGCTCTGAGTTTTTTTTCTTCAACACAAGTCCAGTTCTCATTTTTAACACACATTAGTGTTATTTCATCTCACCAAGCGCAGAGGAGCCGATCCTACAGCTTCACCATACATTTCAGCATAAAAACCTGCTATTTTGATCAAAAATGAGGAAAAAAGTGTTAAATAGAGCTGAAAGGGACGTTGGGGGCATGGCCAGTAAGAGCATAACCCAAACCGGGCCAACGCGGCTCGTCCCGGGTCAGCCAGAGGCCTATAGAGCCACTGGATGGCCGCTGTCATGACTACCAGGGGTGCAAATGCCTGGCCTCTAGGGGCGCTAAGGTCAGGCTACCAGAAGCGTGAGAAAATTTATTGGACCACCAGGGGCGCGGTCAAGGTTTGGAGGGGGTTGTCAAGTGAAATCCATTGAGAAAATATGGCTAGGTTCTAATTTGAGATGAGGACCTCCAGAGACAAGAGGCCAAAATGCGCCGAAGCGAATCTGAGCGATGAGAGTCGATGGGCAGACAGGGGGAGCGGGTGTCCGGCCTCTCCTCCAAGATGTCCCGAACCAAGTTGGATTTTTTGACAAAGTGTCATCCTGGAGGTCAAGGGGGGCCCTATGGCTGACGGTAGCCCAGCCACGGTGCAACAAACCGGGGCCGCTTTGGTGGGGTGACCCGGCCCTCCTGAAGGTCCGGAACAAAGTTGAATTTTTTGACAAAGTGTCACACTAGAGAATGAAGGGGGGCCCTCCGCCTGTCGGCAGCCCAGCCATGCTGCACCAAACCAGGGTCGCTTTAGCGGGGCGACCTGCCATCCTGGAGGTCCACAACCAAAGTGGGTTTTCAGGCCCCCCACTTCAGCGGCTTCACCCCGATCACAAGGTCATAGAACCAGCAGACAGGGCCGTCCCGGCTTCGCCACTGATCGTAGTAGCACCCCTCTTGCTTCAGTTTTTGCCGCCCAATGTGGTGAGAGGGAGAGACGAACGATCGTCAACTCCGTGACGACAGCGGCCGTCAACAGCAACGACGACCTAGGATGATCCAGTCCAAAACACTGTTCTTCATCTCCCAGTGGCCATAATTAACAAAGGTAAGCAGAAAACATGTTATAATAACCAAATTTCTGCAATTGAACTAACTAAATAAAAGGAGATGAATGATAATGTTATAACTTGACTTCAATGGACATGTTGGTGCAGGAAACAGAGGTGATGAGGAGGTGATAGGCAGGTTTGGTATCCAGGAGAGGAACGCAGAAGGACAGATGGTAGTTGACTTTGCAAAAAGGATGGAAATGGCTGTAGTGAATACTTTCTTCCAGAAGAGGCAGGAACATAGAGTGACCTATAAGAGTGGTGGTAGGAGCACACAGGTAGACTACATCTGGTGTAGACGGTGTAACCTGAAAGAGATCAGTGACTGTAAGGTAGTGGTAGGTGAGAGTGTAGCCAAACAGCATAGGATGGTGGTGTGTAGGATGACTCTGGTGGTGAGGAAGATGAAGAGGACAAAGACAGAGCAGAAGACGGAATAGTGGAAGCTGAAAAAGGAAGAGTGTTGCATGACTTTTAAGAGAGAGTTAAGACAGGCTCTGGGTGGTCAGGAGGTGCTTCCAGATGACTGGACAACTACAGCTAATGTGATCAGGGAGACAGGTAAGAGAGTACTTGGTGTGTCATCTGGAAGGAAAGTAGATAAGGAGACTTGGTGGTGGAATGAGGAGGTACAGGAGTGTATACAGAGAAAGAGGTTAGCCAAGAGGAAGTGGGACACTGAGAGGACTGAGGAGAGTAGACAGGAGTACAGGGAGATGCAGCGTAAGGTGAAGGTAGAGGTAGCAAAGGCCAAACAAAGAGCTTATGATCATTTGTATGCTAGGTTGGACAGTAAGGAGGGAGAGACTGATCTATACAGGTTGGCAAGACAGAGAGACATTGATGGGAAGGACGTGCAGCAGGTTAGGGTGATTAAGGATAGGGATGGAAGTCTATTGACAGGTGCCAGTAGTGTGATGGGAAGATGGAAAGAGTACTATCAAGAGTTGATGAACGTGGAAAATGAGAAAGAACAAATACTAGAAGAGATGACTAGTTAGCCCCGTGGCCCCTGCTTTCCTCGTCCCCGCTGGCGCGGGGTGAACTCCAGCAACCTGGGGCTCCTGCGGCAGGCTTCCCTAACAGCTGATGCCGCGGATCCGCCAATTCCCGCCAGGATTGGCCTGGTGAATGCTTGATCGCTAGCAAACAAGATTTCTTCACATCCCAAGGTTTGGATTTTCTCTGTGTGACTGAGACGTGGCTGAGTGTTGGTGAGTCCAGCGCTTTCACTGAACTCTTACCTGACGACTGTTGCTACTTTAACTCCCTGCAGACTACTGGCCGATGAGGAGGAATCGCTACTGTTTACAAAAGTCAATATAAATGTAAGCAGTTATTCCTGTTATCCTCGTTCACCAGCTTTGAACTGAGCCTATTTGAATTGGGTCGCTCTCACACTGTGCTGTTTTCCGTGGTCTATCGGCCTCCTAAATACAATAAGGACTTTTTAAATGAATTTTCTGACAGAAATTATGCCTAAATATGACCGTGTCCTTATTGCTGCCGATTTTAATGTTCACGTGTGTTGTCCTGAAAAGCCAATGGCAACTGACTTTTTGAACCTCATTGACTCTTTTAGTCTTGTGCAGTCTGTGTCTGGACCCACACAAGAACATGGACACACACTCGATCTTGTTTTATCGTATGGTTTGCCTGTTTTTAACCTAGAGATTTGTGATGCAGTGTTTTCTGATCATATGCCTGTGCTATTTGAGGTTACTCTTGTCGCTAATACAGTTAAATCTGCCGCTGCTTCTCGGCGTTGTCATGTCATAAACCCTTCCACTGCTGTTCAGTTTTCGGCCGCTTTTAATAACAACTCCGTCATTCCTGGGTCTGTGGGCAGTACAGAGGAGCTCAGCTCATGGTTTCACTCCACATGCCAGACTGTTTTAGACACTGTGGCTCCATTAAAAACCAGGCAGCCTAAAACTAAATCTGAGCCCTGGTTAAATGACACGACTCGTGCTGCCAGACGTGTTTGCCGTAAAGCTGAGCGCAAATCGAAAAAGGACAAACTGCAGGTGTCTCTTCAAATGTTGAGGGACTGCTGGCGTCATTATCAAAAAACTGAAAAATGCTAAAAGAGAACACTTGTCTAATATTATCCTCTCTAACTGTCACAAACCTCGTGTTTTGTTTAAAACAATTGATTCAGCTCTTAATGCCAAGCAGACTGCTGGTATAGAGACCTCTCCTGTTGTCTGTGAAAGTTTTCTTCACTTGTTTATTGACAAGGTCTCTTCTATAAGGGCTCTCATCTCACCTCCTGCTTACAACCCCTCAATCTCTGTCACCTGCTCTGCTGTTTTTGAGCAGTTTGAGCCCGTGACACTGTCCTTTTTACAGGAGATTGTTGGTCAGTTGAGGCCCTCAGGTTCTCCAAATGATGTTGTCCCTCCTCGACTGCTTAAAGAGGTTTTCCCCACTGTTGGAACTTCCGTTCTCACAATTATTAATAGCAGTCTCTCCTCAGGTGTCGTCCCTGTCTATTTTAAACATGCAGTAGTGCAACCTGTGATCAAAAAACCTGGGCTAGATCCTTCAGCTCTTGCCGATTTCAGGCCGATCTCCAAACTACCTTTTCTCTCAAAAATCCTTGAGAAGATAGTCTACAGTCAATTAATAGACTTTCTGAAAGACTACAATATTCTTGAGGTTTTCCAATCCGGTTTTAAAACCCTGCACAGCACAGAATCAGCTCTTTTAAGAGTTTTTAATGATATCTTTTTAGCTACTGATTCTGGTGACTGTGTTATTTTAGTGCTTTTAGACTTAACTGCTGCATTTGATACAGTGGACCATGAAATCCTGATCTCCCGCTTGGAACAGTGGGAGGGCATCAGGGGCATAGCACAGGAGTGGTTCAGGTCATACTTGGCAGATAGAACGTTCTGTGTCAGCCTTGGCGACTCAGTGTCCTCCTCTGCTCCTCTCCTGTGTGGGGTCCCACAGGGCTCAGTTCTGGGCCCTCTTCTCTTCTCTCTCTATCTGCTCCCGCTTGGCTCCATACTTAGGAAGCATGGGATTCACTACCACTGTTATGCGGATGACAGCCAAATTTATGTTCCACTCAAAAAGAACAATGCGTACTCTATCGCTGCATTAGTTAAATGTCTTGATGACATTCAGGCCTGGATGGCTCTGAACTTTTTGAGTTTTAATGAAAAGAAAACTGAAGTGATATTTTTTGGTGGCACCGCTAGTACACCCCTTCCAGATCTGGGATCTTTGGTCCAGCATATCAAGCCAAGCATCACTAATCTTGGGGTAAAAATGGACTCAGGTCTCAAGCTTGACAGCCAGATCAGGGCAGTAGTGAAGTCCAGCTTTTATCATTTGAGGCAGCTGGCCAGAATAAAACCAATTCTTTCGAGGCAACACTGTGAAACAGTCATCCACGCCTTTGTCACCACTAGGCTGGACTGTTGCAATTCCCTTTATGTGGGGGTTAATGCTTCTTCCATCTCCCGTCTCCAGATGGTCCAAAACGCTGCTGCACGTCTGTTGACCAGCACCCGTAAGCATGAGCACATTACCCCCATTTTAGCCTCACTCCACTGGCTGCCCATACATTTTAGAATCCATTTTAAAATTCTTTTATTTACTTTTAAATCCCTGAATGCCCTTGCCCCGCCTTACCTCTCTGAGCTTCTACACCGCTATGTACCTGCTCGCTCTCTCAGGTCAGCTGATCAGCTGCTCCTGAATGTGCCTAAAACCAAACAAAAGCTCAGAGGGGACCGTGCCTTTGCTGTTGTGGCACCCAAATTGTGGAATAATCTGCCTCAGCAAATCAGACAGGCCTCTTCTCTGTCCGTTTTTAAATCTCGTGTGAAGACCTACCTCTTCCCCTTGGCTTTTAACATCTAGATAGACACCAGATTTTAGTTTGTCTTATCTATTTTATCTTACTTTTTATTGCTCTGATTATATGCTTTTGTTTTTATCCATATTTTATGTTTTATGTTTTTAATTGATTAACTTTACTTATAATATTTGAGCCATTTTGTCTTTTATCTATAATGTTCTTTTTTTATTAATTCGCCTGTACAGCACTTTGGTCGACTACGGTTGTGGTAAAGTGCTAAACAAATAAAGTTTGGATTGGATTGGATTGGATGACTGGACCAGGACCAGGAAGTAGCAAAAATTAGTCAGGATGAAGTGAGGAGAGCATTGAAGAGCATGAAGAGCGGAAAGGCAGTCGGTCCTGATGATATACCTGTAGAGGTTTGGAAGTGTCTAGGAGAGGTGGCAGTATAGTTTCTGACTGGGTTGTTCAACAGGATCTTAGATAGTGAGAAGATGCCTGAGGAATGGAGGAGAAGTGTGCTGGTGCCCATTTTTAAGAACAAGGGAGATGTGCAGAGTTGTGGCAACTACAGAGGAATAAAGCTGATGAGACATACAATGAAGTTATGGGAAAGAGTAGTTGAAGCTAGACTAAGGGCAAAAGTGAGCATTTGTGAGCAGCAGTATGGTTTCATGTAAAAAAAGAGTACCACAGATTTGCTTTGAGGATGTTGATAGAGAAGTACAGAGAAGGCCAGAGGGAGCTGCATTATGTTTTTGTAGATCTGGAGAAAGCTGATGACAGGGTGTCCAGAGAGGAACTGTGGTATTGTATGAAGAAGTCTGGAGTGGCAGAGAAGTATGTTAGAGCGGTGCAGGACATGTATGAGGACTTTAAGACAGTGGTGAGGTGTGCTGTAGGTGTGACAGAAGATGGAGGTGAAGGTGGGACTGCGTCAGGGATCAGCTCTGAGCCCCTTCTTGTTCGCTATGGTGATGGACAGGCTGAGAGACGAGGTTAGACAGGAATCTCCATGGACTATGATGTTTGCAGATGACACTATGATCTGCAGTAGAGGTAAGATCTTACGCCCGAGCCCGAGTTCGGGCCCGACTTGACCCGAAATTCGGGTCAGGTCGGGCTCAAAAAGTCAAAAATTACTTTCGGGTCGGGTCAGGCTTTAGTACCCTCGGGCTTGGGTCGGTTTGGATTATTTTTGGACTTGGGCTCGGGCTTAAAATCATCCACCTTCTTGATCTCTTCTCCCTGTAACCTCACTCTTCCACTCAGGTCCCTCTCATTCACACACATGTACTCTGTCTTACTGCAGCTAACCTTCATTCCTCTCCTTTCCAGGACAAACCTCCACCTCTCTAGCTTCTCATCTACCTGTTCCCTGTGCTCACTGCAGATTAGAGGTAAGATCGGACCTAAAAAATCCAGCCCGATCCGAACTGAGCCCGACGGTATTAAAGCCCAACCCGGCCCGAGCCCGAGGTTATTGAAGCCTGACCAAACCCAAATGTAATTATTGACATTTTGAGCCTGACCCGGCCCGAATTTCGGGTTGGAGTCGGGCTTAGAATCTTACCTCTACTTTCAGTGCGTATACAATCGTAAAGGTAAAGTGACAGGAGAAAATACAGCTGACGCATGGAGTGAACTGAGCCGGTATTGTAGATGGATGTTTGTCATATAGCACCTTCTATGTTTTACCTAAATTATTTTATAAGGATATTCCGTAGTTAATATCCATAGATAGTTTAAGATACATAATATATAAATATATAATTATTAAAAATGTTCAGGTTGGGTTGGGCTTGGATCTTAAGATCTTAAGTACTTAGGGTCAACAGTCAAGAGCAATGGAGAGTGTAGAAAAGAGGTGAAGAAGCGTGTACAGGCAGGATGGAACGGGTGGAAGAAAGTGTCAGGTGTGATGTGTGATAGAAGAGTTTCAGCTAAAATGAAAGGAAAGGTGTACAAAACTGTGGTGAGACCAGCGATGTTGTTTGGTCTAGAGACAGTGTCACTGAGGAAAAGACAGGAGACAGAGCTGGAGGTAGCAGAGATGAAGATGCTGAGGTTCTCTCTGGGAGTGGCCAGGATGGATAGGATCAGGAATGAGTATATCAGAGGGACAGCACATGTTAGAGGTTTTGGAGATAAAGTCAGAGAGGCCAGACTGAGATGGTTTGGACATGTCTAGAGGAGAGATAGTGAATATATTGGTAGAAGGATGCTGAGTTTTGAGCTGCCAGGCAGGAGGCCTAGAGGAAGACCAAAGAGGAGGTTTATGGATGTAGTGAAAGACGACATGAAGTTAGTTGGTGTGAGACAAGAGGATGCAGAAGACAGGGTTAGATGGAGGCAACTGATTCGCTGTGGCGACCCCTGAAGGGACAGTCCAAAGGGAAAGAAAAAGAGTGATAGTGTTATAAGATTGGTTCAGTAAGATAGAAAGAAGTGTAGGTTGGAGTCCTTCCAGTAAAGTACCACAGTGGGGTTTAAGTCCCCCCCACGGCGACTCGATGAACATGATAAAGTGTTTAATTGAAAATTGTATTGATTAAGATTACCACAGATGAAACAGATGGGAATGCAGCCCATAGGGGGTGGTAAACTCCATCTGAGGCCAAATACTGGCACGATACCGGCAGTTCACAAGTACCGTGAGGGAAAGTTGAAAAGAACTTTGAACGGAGAGTTCAAGAGGCCGTGAAACTGTTGAGAGGTAAACGGATGCGGTCCGCTTGGGGGATTCAACTCAGCAGGTCAGGGCTCGGTGTGGGAGGATCCCCTCGTAGGGACCTCTGCATGCCTGCCCCCACTGGGCCCATTTCCTCTATTGGCGGTGTGCCGCGACCAGCTCTGGGTCGGCCTGGAAGGGACCGGGGCACCTCCCTCTCCCCCACCTCGCTGCTTCCTCTTGTCTGGCACTGTGAATAGACGTGAGAGGTGTAGAATAAGTGGGAGGCCTCAGCCGCTGGTGAAATATCACTACTCCTATAATTTTTTCACTTACCAGGGGAGGCGGGTAGGTGAGCCCCAAGCGGGCTCTCACGTCTGTCGTCATGCACCTGGCCTCACCTGCTCCGGGGCCAGTGGCAAGGCTCTGTGCCTCTGGTCGTCCAGGACTCTGTGCCTCTGGTGGTCCAGGACTATGTGCCTCTGGTGGTCCAACTCAGCCTCAGTGACTCTGGTGGCCCAGCTAAGCCTCCGTGTTTCGGGTGGTCCAGCTAAGCCTCCATGCCTCTGCTGGTCTTTGTAAGGCTCCTTGCCACTGGTGGTCCAACTCAGCCTCCGTACGTCTGGTCCATGCCTCTGGTAGTCAAGCTCAGCCTCAGTGCCTCTGGTGGGCCTGCCCAGCCTCCATGCCTCTGGTGCTCCGTGCCTCTAGAGACCTAGCACAGCTTCGGTACCTCTGGTGGTCCAGCTCAGCCTTGGTACCTCTGGTGGTACGTGCCTTTGGTGGTCCAGTTCAGCCTCGGTGCCTCTGGTGGTCTAGCTCAACCTTGGTGCTTCTGGTGGTCCAGCCCAGCCTCCGTACCTCTGGTTGTCCGTGGCTCTGGTGGTCTAGCTCAGCCTCGGTGCTTCTGGTGGTCCGTGCCTCTCAATCAGGTGTTACCCCAACAACAAACCATGGGTAACCAAGGAAGTCAAGGCTGTCCTGAACAGGAAGAAGCGGGCATTCAGGAGCAAGAACGAGGAGGAGATGAGGAAGGCCCAGCCGGAAGTGAGACTCTGCCTGAGGGAAGCCAAGGAGGCGTACAGGAGGAAGCTGGAGAAGCAGCTGGGGCGCAACCAGGTGCAGGAGGTCTGGAATGGGATGAGAACCATCACCGGACACGGGAAAGGGCGCAGCACTGTGGAGGGGAATATTGAACGAGCAAATGAACTAAACAGCTTTTTCAATCGGTTCAGCTCCTCCATCACTCCTGGCTCCTCGTCCCAGGCCTCTCCTGGCCCTACAGACCGCTCCACTGATGCTCCCTCCTCCTGTGCTTCCTCTCCTTCCACCCCTGCCACTTCTCCCGAGCCCACTCCAAGAACTGCGTAGCTCAACGGCCCCACCTCAACCACTGGAATTCCAACCTCACCACAACCTCCTGCTCCCACCTCGACGGAGACCGTCATCACTGCAGACCTGGTGACAACAACGCTATGGAGGCTCCATTCCTATAAGGCCGCTGGACCGGATAAGATCTCCCCAAGACTCCTCCGAGCCTGTGCTTCGGAACTAGGGGACACCCTGAAACAATTGTTCAAGCTCAGTCTGCGGCTGGGGAGGGTCCCATCACTATGGAAGACCTCCTGCATCGTCCCTGTACCCAAGAAAGGACGCCCTACTGAGCTCAACGACCACCGACCGGTCGCTCTTACCTCCCACATAATGAAGATCCTAGAGCGACTGGTCCTGGAGCTCATGCGTCCACAGTTGCAGGGTGCTATGGACACTCTCCAGTTTGCCTATCAGGCCAAGGTTGGGGTTGACGACGCTGTCTTGTACCTCCTCCACCGCATACTCTCCTACCTGGACGCCGGGGGGCTGTGCCATCAGAGTGCTCTTCTTTGACTTTTCAAGTGCCTTCAACACCATCCAGCCCCGGCTCCTGCAGGATAAACTGACCTCCATGGCTTTGGACCCCTACCTCGTGAGCTGGATTACGGACTACCTAACGGACAGACCCCAGTACGTCTGTATGGGGGACTGTTTGTCTTCTATGGTGACCAGCAGCATGGCGGCGCCACAGGGGACCGTTCTCACCCCCATTCTCTTCACCCTCTACACATCGGACTTAAAGCACAACTCGGATACATGCCACATACAGAAATACTCTGATGACACCGCGATAGTGGCATGTATCCGGGAGGGTGATGAGGGGGGGTACAGTGGCTGACTTTGTAGAGTGGTGCCAACAGAACCAGCTCCAACTCAGCATCTCCAAGACAAAGGAGATGGTGCTGGATTTCCGGCGGGCACCTCCCCCTCCACAGCCAGTGATCATCAAGGGCAGTGAGGTGGAGGTGGTAGGAAACTATAAGTACCTGGGACTGCAAGTAGACAGCAGACTGGACTGGTCACTCAACTCGAACTGTGTGTACAAGAAGGGGCAGAGCAGGATGTACTTCCTGAAGAGGCTGGCCTCCTTCAACATCTGTCCTAAGCTCCTTCTCATGTTCTATCAGTAGTCCGTAGTCTCCAGTGTGCTGTCATGCGCCATTGTGTGTTGGGGTGGGGGGGCCAGGAAAAGAGATATGGACCGTCTGAACAGACTCATCCGCAGAGCGGGCTCAGTGGTTGGGCTGAGCCTGGACTCTTTGGATACACTTCTGGAGAGCAGGACCATGTCTAAAGTTAAGGCTATCGTGAACAACACCAGCCACCCCCTACACACCACCTTCTCCCAGCAGAGAAGCACCTTCAGCGGCAGACTGCTGTCACACAGCGCCTCCACAGAGAGGCTGAGGTCCTCCTTCATGCCCCGTGCCATCAGGGAGTACAATGACTCTCTCAGGAGGAGCGGGGGGAGGTGGCGAGGTCAGCACGCAGTTGAATGGATTCAATGTAATTTAATTTTATACTGTTTATATTTTAATTTAACACTGTTATATTTTTTTTAATTTTATACTGTTTATATTTTAATTTTATAGTGTTTATATTTTAGTTATAGTTTAGTATATAAGTCCTTTTAGTGCTGCATGTGTCTGTTAGTGTAGTGTATGTCTTGTGGTATGTCCTGTGATGTCAGTGTTTCTTTTTCTCCTGGTGTTTATCCAGTATTATTTGTTATGTAATGCCTGAGCAGTGGATATATACAATTTCCTCCGGGATTAATAAAGTATCTATCTATCTATCTATCTATCTATCTATCTATCTATCTATCTAACAGGACGACCCGCCCTCCTGGGTTTTCAGGCCCCCCACTTCATTGGCTTCATCCAGGTCATGAGGTCGTAGAACCAGCAGACAGGGCTGTCTGGGCTTTCCCCGGGGCTGTAGTAGCGCCCACTGGGCCCGTGAGCCCTAAGCCAAACTCCGTCGCATGAACTCCAGGAGGGCGGGTCACCCGGTGACGGTGCACCGTGGCTGGGAAGGATTGCCTGCCAGCATCCTTCCTCTCTCTCTCTGGAAGACACTTGGTCGTAGAACCAGCAGATGGGACAGTCATTTCTACAATGACAAGTGACTCTCACCAACAATAACTCCTCCTTCCTCCTCGTCTTCCTTTGCTCTAAAGGTTACCTAAATTACAGTGCTACAGTACTGTACACCTACGTATTTTTTAATATGATATTAAATGTTTTATTGTTATTGGTTGTATAGTAACATTATATGTGCTTTGAACGGTTTTCTGGAGATTTTATGATTCCGATATTTTTCAGTGTATTTCTTTTTTCTGAAAACCGAAGAATAATCGACATAAGAACGACATAACTTCAAATGACGTTGGTTGAGGCATACCTATATTCTGTTTCATGTTTGTGTTGATTTTATTTACTGTAATTGCTTCTAGTAAGTCTTTTGGAATACAGTGGTACCTCTACTGACAAAATTAATTGGTTCTGGAAGAAATTTCTTAACTAGAATTTTTTTTAAGTACAGACGCGTTTTCCATGCAAATGCCCTAATCCATACCAAGCCCCCCAATATTCAGGCATAAATGTTTTATAAAGCATAAAGATCCATCAAAACATGTAACAAATATATGTTACAATTAGACTATTACACAATAAATGAGAGTTGTGCATAATGTAAAAAACAAAGAATAAAGAATAAAAATGATGGTCATTTACCTCAGGATAGCTGGTGCTCA